>NC_079160.1:124964705-126247205 GCF_947563725.1 Argiope bruennichi
TTACATAAAACATTTAATAGACTAATCTTGATTAAATCAGCTGGCTGCCACAACTAATAAAAAAATATATAAACTATAATTCCCCTATCCCACCTAAATATAAAGATATAAAATAATAGAAAGATTAATTAAATTAAATCAAATTAGCATATTTTCAATAAAAGTTTTTCTTTATTTACTAATAAACAAAAAAAAAAAGATTCAAATATTTTCAACATCATTACTAAGTTAGTATTAGCAAATAAGCCTTCAAACCTGTCTAAGTCAACAGCTCCTTCATAAGTCAAGTGATAAAATACTAAAAAAGGCAAAAAATTTTATTAGAATTATTGATTACGGAAATATTAATCACAAATTTATAGATTTTTTAATGCTTAAATTAAAAACTATTATTTTATGGTAATAAAATTTTTTCTAAAAAACAAAAATAGAGTGTAATTTCCTTTACAAAATCCTTTAAAATTATAATTATTTTTATAATCCTTACACAAAAAGGTGCCTTTATTAAACACAGATTATAAGATTATGTATAATCTTCACTTAATATTAAAACAACTAAATACAAGTCTACATCTGAACTATGCTTTTCAATATTAAAATAAAATTTAAAATTGCAGAATTTTCTTTAGTTATCTAAATGAAAATTTTATTTATTTGAGGTACATAATATGAAATACAACAAGCAAGATATGCTTATATTTTAACAATCAAAATTCTTATCAATAACTTTAAACGATGTAAATTTAAATAAATTAATTATAAAAGTTACAAAAACATAAAACAACTTTAATTGATTATTTAATTATCTATTTAAAATTTTTTTAAATCATTTTTATGTTTGAAAAATAAATATATTTCAAAACTTTTTTAATAATTAGATTTTAAAAAATACCATTATTTGCTTTCACTGCTTCATCTCCTCTTTGTTTGTAGCCGAATATGAGGTCGATCCAATGATTTAAATTGCAAGAAACATAATCTGACTCTAAAGCTTCCCGCAAAACCTTAACAAAATCCATGGGATCTAAAATTACATGTCAAAGGATGCATATAATTCTGTAAACAATTCATTAAAGATAAAAACAGTGATGGTACATAAAACTTCTGATGCAAACCTTTTGCCCAAGCAGGAAGTTCAACATCTCCTACTTTACAGCCATCACTTTTGGTACCAAAATCTAAATTCTGAAATATACAATAAGTATTTGTTTTTTTAAAAAATGATATATATATTTATAAATCAGTTTTAAATATATCATGCACAATTGTCCATTCAAAGAAAATCTTTTTGCTTTAAATGTTATCAAACAAGTAAGATTATAATTTATATGATCTGAATTTTAAAAATGTCTTACTGAAAACAATATATAAAAGCTTCTACGCTGTCATAACTAAACACATAAGTTAGTGTATGAGCACAATATCCAAAATAAAAACTCAGATGGCTTTGATCAACTATTAAGTAATCAAGATGCATAGTAAGAAATTGTTGCAAAAGCACTTTTTAAATACCTTAGCAAAAAAAAAAAAAAAAAAAAAAAAAAAAACTAAGCAACTTTGTATATACTTATGTATATGGATCCATACTTTATCTAAGCATAAGATATTATTTGCTTGTTCATCACGTTTATATCAAAACTAAATCAAAAATCACAAAATGAATATAAAAAAAACAATATTTTATCCAGTATTAAAAATGTTCCACGAAACTTAATATAAATCATGTTTTTTTTTATTTTATTAATATTGAATTTTAAATATCAATTAATTAATGAATTCAAATCAGCTGATTGTGAAAACAATCTTTAAAAGAAATCATTGATAAGAAAAAACAATTGTTCATATTTTATTCACAATTTTCCAGTAAAATATAGCGAATTTCTAAATATGTTTAAAATTTGACTAGAGACTGAATCAAGCCTCATCAATTATTGAAAATGTCAACATTATTTTTAAGTAATAACTGATACAAGAAAATTCTGAAAATTTGATTCATAAGATATTGATTAGATTTCGTCAAAATATAATGCTACAAACACCAGAAATGTATATAGGTAGTAAATTGAACATGACATTGATAAATATGGTTTAAAAAATTTATTCTTCAAAACACCACTGATGAGGGGACTTGCATGATTTCCTGATACAAATACTTATGTAAATTATATATAAGAATCACAATCAATCAATTACCAATTCTATATTACTTCAGAAAACTTAATTTATCAATCAGATAATCTATCACCATTATCAATCAGATAATGCTAATAGATTTTTATCACAAATTTTGAGTTTAGAATTTGAACAAAATAGAAAATATAACTAAATGATTTCGTTTCATAAAATATAACCAAATAAACTAAATTTTTATAATTAACTTGAATTCAATTATATCTCAAAGGTCATGTCCTGAAAGAATGTTCAAGCTGTTTAAAATGTCAGGTATAGTCCCTGGTATCTGAAACCATCTCATTTAAAAAGTCAAAAATATAAAAATCTATCAGTTTTCATAATATCAAAAAATAACTGAATAAATTCATTGTTTCAAAAATTACATTTCTACCTTTATGAAATCTAGCTAACTGAAAGACTGATGAACATTGTGAATTCAATAACCAAATACTTTTAATAAATTTTTCTTTTAACTTGGAAAATATTTTTTTTATTAACTCAAAAAAGGATGGAATTGCATTTAATCATTAAAGCTGAAAAACTTAAATTCCATACACGTGCTTTGAGATTTCTCAATGTGTGATATTTTATGCAATATATTGTATCGAAAAATATAGGAGTACAAATGATAATCTAAAATTTTACTTTGGTTATATACATAGCCATTATTGTTAGTTTGACACAGTATTTTTTTTTTTTTTTTAGAAAATCAATGAAAATAAACAAACATACATCAAATCAAATAGATCAAATGAAAAATGCCTTTTTATTTACAATAGCAATTACCAACTGTAATTCAAAATAACTGTAAATTTTATAATGTTACGTACATAAAGATACAATCATTATGTAGGAACTGAAACATTATGTATGAACATGACATTTTTTTCAATAACTTACTTTTGCATTAACTAGAAAAGATCCTTTTCCTTCTATATCATAAAACTGAGGAACCAATTCTTTAAAATCAGAAGTATTAGTAGTAATATTGCGCCATGTATCAGGAACACTAAAATTAAAAATTAAAAGTCACTTCAA
The DNA here is from genome assembly GCF_947563725.1 of Argiope bruennichi. Lineage (NCBI taxonomy): Eukaryota > Metazoa > Arthropoda > Arachnida > Araneae > Araneidae > Argiope > Argiope bruennichi. The sequence continues at coordinate 124,967,916 of NC_079160.1, forward strand.
TAAAGATTACATAAATAAAAAACAAGAAAATTGTTGACTGATGGAGCATACCTGTTGAACATACGATCTGGATGATCAAATCTGCCATTTTGTAAGCATAGCATGTATTGTGGCACTGCAAGGGAAAATATGGGATAATAATCTTCAATTTAAAATTTTTATTATATAAATAAAGAAAATCACCATTTAGTGGAGCTTACTTTTTCTCACAAGATAGTAAAGCACAAAACCTGGAGTAGAATAATGAGAACCATATAAAAACTTAGGTTCTGCCATTTCATTATACCTATCCTGAAGAAATAAATTCATTTAAATGAAAAGTTAAGAAATATTCTTTATTATATATAAGCTTAAAAATACAATTTTAAATTAATTTAAAATTTAGCTAATAGCTTACAAAGTAACACTGCACAACATGCAAATTTCCTTAAACATGAAAATCTTTATTTACCAATTATAGGGCAGTTAACACAAAAATGATAGTAAAAGCAGATATAATAATAGTTAAGAATTCATGCATAGGGGATATAGAGATGGTTCCCTCAATTAACTGGTAATATACATGAAAAATGTAGTATGGGAATATGTAAATTTACATAATTTATAAATTATAATATTTTGCAATTTATATAGCAACTTTTATAGAAGGAAATACATTAAAATATATCTCATATATGGAATATGCAAAAATATAAATTATGTATACATGAAACATCTGCAAAAGTAAAAATTAGAAACTTGATTACGATATATTAATTTTTTTGAAAGCTTTACAGCTAATACTGAGCAAAATTAGTCTGCAGGAGATAATGCATCTGTTTCCTAACTTGACTCCAAAAATAAAAATGGGATAGTTATTACTTGTAAGTAATAACTATCCCATTTGTATTTTTTTGTGAGAAAGAAATGATTGCAGATTAAAGATAGTGACTTTGCATTTTAGTTAAACACAAGTTATTTCTTAGCACTGCGATGCCTCATATGTTAATTTTGATATATATATGAAGAAGTGATACAAGTTGCATAGTGAGAAAAGGATGCAAAAATGAAGAACATTTTAAGAAAACGAAAAAAATTAAGAACATTTGTTTAGCTGTGAACGCATAAACCCATGTAATTGCTAAGCATAGGATTATTTTTCTGTTTTATAATAAATGTTATTTGATAGAAACATATTTTTTTTTAAATTTAAATATTTATTTTTTAATATTTAATCTTTGACAAGAAACAACCTTTTAAATTTTACTCGAAATATTCTAATATTATCTGGTAATTTCTACAAATGAATATAACTTGGTTTAGGGGTTGAACCAAACCTCATCATTTATTTAGATTGGCAATATTAAGTAATAATTCATACAAGGAAATTCTGAAAAATATGAATTGAATTAATATAGGTTACAAACATTGGATTTAAATAATCGGTAAACTGGACATACATATGGGGAAAAAATGGGTGAAAAAATTATTTGTACAAGACTTTGGGAAAGGTAATTTTTACCATTCCGTAAGACAAACGTCTATGTTAATTGAACAAAACAGCTATAATCAATCATTGAATAAATCTGTTAATTTCTCATTAAAATATAATGCTGATAGATTTTTAGCACAATAACTTTAAATTTAAGTTCAGAATTTTAAAAAAAAATTATAATTAACTTTTGCATTTTAATAATTTCTATGTCCTTAAACCAATTACTTTATGTTACAAAAATTTACACATATTACGGATATTTTTTTTTCTTTAATTTTAAAACCCTCAACACAAATTTTAAAATTAAAATGATAAAAAGTTGGCAGCATTAACTGGTATTGATAAATTTACTTGGCTGAACTAACACATACAGCTTTTATTTTCTCTTTATTATTATTAAAACTAGATTATATAAATATATATGAGAAGAAAAATAATAAGCATAAAAAACAAGAAAGTGGCAGAGAAACACTATTATTACAGCTGACTTCAATTTGACATATTTTTAAAATTTCTCATCAGCAATTTCAGATTATTTCTATTATGTTGTTATACTTTAGCAAGAATTTTAAAAAATCCTTTGTTTCATTAGTTTTTTGTGACAGTTCTCCTTCCATGTCAGAAATTTCTTTTCTTAAGAACCTTTTTTTATTATTCCAAAAGGCAAATTCATTTTATTACAGTACATTTTATTTGAAGAAAGTAAAATATAAATATTTCAAATAGAAAAATAATTTTTCAAAAGTGCAGATGTATTTGTAAAAAAATGTTGCATGTTTGAATTTATTTTGAGCAGAACTGTAAAATAAGCATATTTCTTTTCTTGCAAATCACAGCTTATGCAAAAAGGCTTATAGATTATGCTTAGTACCAAAAGTAACAAATGCAACACAAGTCACTGATGGGTTTTGGGAAATACTCAAATTCCTTGAAGGACTGTGGTCAACAGAAATCCCTTTAATGTTATTTTTATATCACGATGCTAATAGCGTAAAAGACATGGTTCAAAGATCTCCTGAAGCAAAAATATTGTTTTGATTTTTATTATAACCAAAATAAATTGTGTCCAAAACTAATTAAAGAATTATTAAATAAAAAAAAAGGATTCATTCAATCAAAACTGGTATTATTGAAAAGCTTTTCGTTAAACCTTTAAGAAAGTAAAAATAATTTTTGAACAGTAATATTCTTTAATTATGGTGGAAACATGCTGAAATTTTGTTAATTTTTTAATTAAACTTCAAATTAAAATTTTGCAAAATTAGTGATTATCTAATACCCAAGAAGTAACTTCCTGATAAATTTCATATTCTTAACTCCAGTAGTTTAAGCTGTGTATTGCTATATCAGTTAGTTAAAGCACTAAATATAGGGAAAAATTTCACTCGGAAACCAAAAACACTTTGCAAGAATTACACAAAAAGAGAAAAACAAAAATTGATAAAATCTGAAAAATAAAGGATTTTTTAAAACTTTTGTTTATTTCTTTTAAATTTTAATTATCAGACCTAGAAAAAAAATTTTAATAAAAAGTAGCATTTAGCAGTATTGGTTCAAAAAATGATGTTTAAAGGAATGGTTAGATTAATAAAGTACACATTAAAAAAATCACTATTATCAAAAACTTATGGCTTTGAATTAAAATTTATTCACACTAGACTTAACGCAATTGACTAAGATAATTGCACACTGCAAAAAATATCAATTCAATATCTTATAGTAAAATCTCTTTTGTAGGTGTTCACAAAATCATTCCAAAACACCATATTAACAAGAATGAGGTTTGAATGTGTAGCATGCTAAAGAGGTTCCATGGTAATGAAAATAAAAGTAACTAAATTTCATATATATCTTCTATTAGTGTCTTTAGTGCAGTTCCTCCCATGATTGATACATTCAGTTCTTTTGCGTACCAAATGCATCTTACTTTATTCTTATTTTTTGTCAATTGAAGACAGTTTGTGCATTCTTTAAAAAAAAAAACCATAAAGGATTAAACAAAAAGTTTACAGGCATTAAAATAAATTCGTCACCATCCAGAACGCTAAAGATGAAAGAAGTTTGCAGCAAGTTTATATATTTCATTCGCATTTCACCCCTTTTAGAATAACCATTTCAATACATGTTGGTACCTACTGTTGAAGAAAGAGGGAATGGAAAAAAGTGCATTAACCATTATCTTAACATATATTGAAACTCTTGGATCCCTTCCCCAAATTCTTTCCTTCTGCCAGTTTTCTTTCTTGATACATGCCATAAACAAAGATTTATGCTACGCTTTCAATTTATTGTATTCAACATCTGCAGAAACCAAATAAAAAATTTTCTTTCCACTTCTTGAAGCACTTTTAAGTACTTTTTTTTTTCCAAAATATATAACTTTTAACGACCTTTTTTTTCCAAAATATAGCACTTTTAAGGTGCTTAAAAATGGTTTTCAAATTAAAACACCTTTTATGATGCTACACATCCTGTGACATTTGAAGTCATAAAAATAGATTATAACTGTTTTGGTGAAAAAAGGTATTTTACCTTATTTTTGGATGCAGAACAAAAACTTAAGAAAAAAAAATCTTCATCCCACATGCTGTATTTTTTGTTGAAGAAAATTTTTCAAATGTCTGTGGCAAAAAGAAAATGGTAATGTCGTTACCAATCTTTTGATTTGAAGGGAAAAATATAATCATTTAAACTACTGCTATTTCTGTATAATCCAATCTTTTCATGGAAGAATCTCAAAGAGGGGGGGGGGAGAGTGCATATGAATATATCATTTACGATGCAACCTTTTCCCTATGATTATTATAGAAACTCTAAAAGAATTTTTCATACTTCCAGAGGAAGATCAAAAATCAGTTTCATGCCACTTTTACAATCTTCTATATCTAGTGATAAATAAAATGATAGTGCAATGCCCATCATTTATTCTCAAGAAGAATGAAATAATGTGGTCTGTGATCTAATGTTGCCAAGACTAAGGCAGAATTATTCATATCTAGTTCATACGATTTTTAACGATGTAAATTTTGATAGAGTGCTACAATATATGAGAAAGAAGATTGGGTCGTATTTTGCATATATCAACGAATATCTTTAAAAATGTGAAGTCAAACGACTATAAAAAAGTAATGGTGAATATGTTGTCTACATACAAGAAACATGGCTGTTCTATAAAAAGACCTAAGTACTATGGTCAGCTTAAAAAAGAAGAATCAAACAGTTTTTAAAAGGGGCATTCTGTAATTAGGCAGGGGCTGAGAAACTGGTTCGCTACAATGACAGCAGATCAATGTTGGACAATTTTCAATGACGATTTTAAAAAAAGAATGAAAGATTAAACCAAACAGACCCAGAACTTAAAGTGATCGTATGAATATAAAAACATCAAGCTTCAAATACATTAAAATAACATTTAATTCAAAATTTTTAAAAAATAATTTCAAATTTTCATTATTATTTTTCATGTTCAGAAATCAAAAATTAATAAGAAATGGCTAATTCAATCTCAGATGGGGGGAAAAAATTACTTCATCATTTTAGGTCTTGTGCAATAATAATGTTGCTGAAAAAAACATATACTGATACAAGAAATCATTGCAATCTAAATAAACATTTAAAACTACAAATCAGTGCAATCTAAATATAAAATTGGATGAAAACAGTACAGATTTCTTAAATACAATGTTAACAATGTATAATACAAAGTTAACAATATCCCTCAATTCCCTCCCCCCTCCTTTTTTTTACCTAAATTTCAAAAGGATCTAATAATTTAGAGACAGATGTCATAATTTTGAATTGTACTCAGGCACCAAAGATAATAAAAGAACTAACAACTACTTTAAGCTTTTACATCATAACAGCTAAAGGATCTCTGACTTTAACAGATTTTGCACATACCACGTACTACATAAAGGATTTTAGATGGAACTAGGTTTTAAAACCATGACCTTTTAAACACCATTGCCCAAATATGTCACTGTTAATTTACTTATTGAGTACTTCCATTCAAAGAGAAAAAAATATTGGATAATTATTACATTTATTTTATATAAAGGGTAATTAAGAATCCACACTGTCATCCATAAAGGAGACATTTAAGTATTTTATTTATTACAAAGAGAAAGTATAAACAACAAATTAAAAACATACTTACAGAATTGAAAGATGAATTTAAAAAACAGCATTTATATGTATCTTCGTCTATTTATATATAATGTAACACAGTCTGCCATCATAACAAATATATATATTTTGCAAAAGCAAGATGTTTAGTTCTTTAAAAGTATTCATGCCCAAGCTTTACATAGCTTTCCAGAGATGACTAGCTACTTTTTGTAAACCACTAATTTGCAAAAATATTGGTTTTGTTTGGTTTCAATCCAATCTCTAATGCATAATTTGATATATGTGATTAAATCAACAAAAAATTTTAAGTATTAAATTGTGATAGAAATTAAAGCCTGATATTTTAATAGCTCTACACCTGTTCTTTTCAATATTTAGGTGAATTTTCTGAATGAAATCAAGTCTATTTCATCATAATCCTATTGAAAGTGTAACTGTACAGGCAATCAATCTTCCATTGTATGTCTTTGATAATATTTTCTTTCTCATTCAATGTGAAAACTGTCCAGATAATAAATAGAATCTTTCTTCCTTAACTTGCAATAACAGAAGAAAATCATGCAATTAAATCTATACTTATATAAAGCTCAACGTGTGTCTGTGTCTGTGTGTGTGTGTGTGTGTGTGTGTGTGTGTGTGTTGGTGCTCTACAGGCCAGATCGTTTGGCCTACAGCTACCAATTTTGGTACATGTATACCTTGGAGGTCGGGAATGTGCACTTGGGGTTGCTTTTTTTTGAATTTTTAATTAGAATTTTAACTATTAATTAAAAACTAACTTTCCCGCCAAAAAATCCTTTCATTTTCCCCACTGCCAAATGAGTAAGGCTTCAGTTTTTTTTCCCAACAGTAATGAGGCTAGGCTTAACATTTTCGGCCGATTATTTCAAACGATTCTGTTTATTTTCTTAATGTTTGATGCATTTAAAATTAAAAATTGTTAATTAATCGATCTTTCAGATTCATTCTGAAGTACTTTTAAATTTTAAAAAAAAAAACAGAATAAAGGAAATAAAAAAGTTCTAATCTGCATATCGTTACCCCAACTGACGTCGAAAAATTCATGCATTTGCGTTACCATAATTGGCGTTGAAAATTCACACATGTGCATTCTGTTCTGATTGTTGACAACGGATACGGACATTTTGAAGGCTTAATCTGTTTTCGACTGATTATTTTAAACGATTCTGTTAATTTTCTTAGAGTTTCATGCATTTAAAACTAAACATTTTTAATTAATTGATCTGTTCGTGATGAATCTGAGAAAATTTTGTAGAAAACTTCTTGAGATATTATATAAATTAAGAAAGATATTCTTTAGTGCCCATAAGGTTTAATTTAAATATTCAGCGACTCTGTTTTCAATACTCATATTTTTAAAAAATGCTTCGTTTCAGTAAAAAATTTCCTTATATTAATTGCAATTTAACCATTTTCACTTTAATTTAAAGCATAAATTCTACGGAAGCTAAAAGAAAATTAGAGATATTACGCTATGGTTGAAGGCCTTTATAATATTATGAATGAATTATATGACTATCAAAATTTGTAGCTTTAAAATATTTTGATGAAGAAGTTATTAAAATAGGAGTTACATAAAATATTTAATTATCAAAATTTTAATGAGCATTAAGATTGGTGAACTGACTGGTCGCCAGAGGCGGCTAGTATTTAATAAAACAATAAAAATGGATTTTTTAAATTTTCATCATAAATTAAATATTGTTGAAAATTATAGGAAAAAAAATTTTTTTTAATCATCAAAATTCTGGAATAAATTTCACAACGAAATGGATATGATTTTTAAATAAATTAATTTTTAAATGGATTAAAATTCATTTTGGGGCAAAAGTATTTTTTTATCTAAAATTATGGCTCCAACATGTGTATTTCCACCCTCCAAAGCTTATTTCCGTATTTATTTAATAAGTCAAGGGGAAATGGTTCGGCCAGTAGATATGCACATAGGATATATAATATATAGGAAATATATAGGAACAAAATTTAATTTTATAAGCCACTTGCAACCAGATTAAAATAATCAGCTTTAATACTGAGTTACTTAATAAAAAATATATGACACCTATAAAAAAATTAAATGAATTAACACAACTTCAGGAAGCCTGACAAAAGAAATGGTTGTTTAACATTTTTATATATTAATGAATTAATTATTTTTCAAATAAAACATTAATAATTTTATTAAATCAAAATAAAAAATATATTATCTAATAAAACATAACATCTACATACATTGAGTTTAATTTTGTCACAAACTAACCTTTAGTCTTTTCAGTCTTTCTTCATTTAATGCACCTACTGGCTTTGTCAAATCTCTATAAATTGATGTGTCAGCCAAATCTGAAATAGACAATAAATCAAAGGTAATTAAACCATAAAAAGTTGCCTTCTAAAGAGTAAACATTTAAGCAACAAATAATAATTCTTAATATGCTTTAATATGACAGTGTCATAAATTATTAAATTATTCAAACCTTCTATGAGGTAAAAATAAAGCAAGCAATTATTTTTCATTTAACAAAGTTATGCAACTAGCAACAAACATCTTAAAAATTTAAGATTCATTATCAAAAACTACATCTAAATGTGCATAATTTGCAGTACAAAAGTGAATCATTGCAATCTGCCAAATGTCAAATAATTATACAATAAACAGTCTTAGGGGAAAGTAATATCAAAATTGTTTCTTCTGCTGTTTCGCAAAAACAGCATATTCTTAAATGTTATTCTGCAATTGATGCAATTTATTCATAACTTATCCAAAATATAAAGTTATGCAGTTTCTAATGCATAACTCTGTCCAATTTAAAATTTCACTTAGTAATTGATTTACTTGGGTTTTAGCATAACAGTCATAAAACAGAAAAAAAAATCCTAGCAAGTGCAAATAGGTTAATTCTAATATTTATATTTTGTCAGTTTTGATACATATTTTTAACTGCTAATCATTAATTTATTCTTCTATTATTCCTTAGTCGTTTTCAGAAGATTGCAGAATGATAAGAAGATTGATCCTTTCATGATGAGAGACTTTTTTCAATGGTAATTATAAGTTAAAATTCATTTTTTAAAACTTTTTCTAAAAATGTTAATGAACTTTATTGTTTTATTATAGCTTTAATAATGTGGCTAACATGTTTTTTCTGCTACCAGTAGCTCATTTTCAAAAAAAATATTCTACAGGTTCTAAAATAATAAGAAGAAGAAGAGAGAGAGAGATGAAACCTTGTGTTAAGTAGTCAAACAACTGCATATCACAGTAACTGCTTGACAAAAATACATTTTCAATTATGTAAAAAAGAACATTTCTTCTATTTCATTACATATCATAAATATTTTAAGACTAATCTAATAATAATGAATCTCAAAGTATTGATTACCAGATAGACTGAATCTTAATTCAAACAAAGTCAATTTAATTATTTCTTTTACAATGAAATACAAGAAATTGTTGATATCTGCCTACTTAAATAACATTAAATGATCCATTAACAAAAATTTTAAAATGAGACAATTAATAAAAAACTTCATGAACAATAAAAAATTGCATAAAAATTATAACACACTAGATATACACTGCTGGCCATTAAAATTGCAACACCATGGAGGAAAGCAAATACAAATATATTATATATATTGTATGTAAACAGTATGGCATGAAGACACAATGATTAAATTTGTAAGCACTTTGGGGGTTTACAAGGATGTGAAATTAATAGGAACAGCTACCAACCCTTGGCAGCTAAAATGGCCTTTTCCCAATTAGACATGAAGTGAGTCTAGGTTGGGATGACAAAAACGAGTAACTCATTCTATGTTGCTTCAAGTTTATGCCACACTTCATCAACCATATTAGATTGGGAGCGATTGGCGGACCAGTTTCTCTATTCATTTCTATCTAGAGACCATGCAAGCCAGGCAACGATCAAATACCCTGTGTATCGAATAAGGTCAGAATGCAACATGTGATCTTGGATAATCTTGGTGGAAGATGGCGTTTGGTAGACCTCAAAGTTAGGGCTCAACCACTAGATGAAAGATTTCAGAAATGTACGGATCTGCGTTCAAATTACTGTCTATCCGAACTTGAGACGTGCGTATAGTGTATCCAATGGCTGCCCAAACCATCACACCAGGTGCAGGACCCCTATACCGATATCTAATGCAAGCAGGCGGCGTGTGGTCTCCTCAGAACGTCCAGACATGTATACAGTCATTAGAATTATGTACGCTGAACCAGGACTCGTCTGAAAGACGACATTATGCCACTCTTATATCCAACTTTATCGTTCGGCGCACCAAAGTCGCCGTCTCTTTCCGTGCTACATTCTCAAGGGAAGCCGAAGTAATGGTCATAGTGCTGACAGTCCATGCTGCTGCAAAAGTCGTTGCACCGTACGAGTAGATACTGAATATACTGCAAACATGTCCATTTCCTGACTAATTGTCCGTGATACGATTATACGGTTTTGCAGGATCGACCTGAAAATATGTCCGTCTTCTCTGGCATTAGTCATGGGAAGGCATTGAGATCCTGGATGCTGTTCAGTATGACCCTCGGCAACCTATTAATTCCATATTCGCATGACAGTGGTTGGATTTCAATGACAAGCAATATTACGAAATGGTAATCCACACTCTAGATAGGCAACGATCCTGCTCTATCGAATTTCGACACTTGCAGGTAAGCATTTACTATTTTTCGAGGCATAACACTATATTCTGAGCTAACTCCAACCTTACAAAGCATTTTCTGAATGAGAAATCCACTACACAATTTTTCTTTTAAGCTGCGCTTCTCGGATGTCGTTTCTCCCTCCTGCATCATCTAAATGCGCTGAAATACTAATCCCTTTCATATCCCAATCTCTTCTTCATTTCATGTGATCTTGACGCTCATCGAATCATTCCTTCCTGGTGTTGCAATTTTAATGGCTAGCAGTGTACTTTAGCTATGTCAAAACATGTGAGGAATTTAAAATCAAAATTCATATGAAAGAAATCAATTTGGATTGGCACTGTATAGTTATTATGATACATTACCGACAAGAAAATGTGCCCAAAATGAATTTTTTAACACACAGCCTAGATAATAAAAAGTTTTAATAAAATAAACTGAAAAAAATATAAAGGTCAATTTTCATTATTGATCTCACCATAAAATAGAATTTAAATTACAATTATCTTTTTTATTATTTATGCATTTCCAAATTTTGATTTAAAAGGGAAAATTTTAAAAAATTTAATCAGTTTAAAAATTTTATAGCTGAAAAAGCCTTTATTAGTTATTTTATCAATAGTAAGTCTTATCAATATTACCTATTGATTCAGATGTATAATCAGATAAAACCCAAGGAAATACAGGATATTGTGTCAAATCATTAAAACTGCGGTCAGCCAAACTACAAGAAACAAAAAAATGTATAAAGATAATAATATACATATATAGAGAGAGGGGGGAGAGAGATACTTTTATGTCATATATTTTACAATACAGTTAATAAAACAGAGCAAAAATTAGTGTTCTTATATATGTACATAAAAGAGAACACTGTTGAAAGGGAGAATCTTGAAAAAAATGCAGTCAGGATTTTTTAAAAATATAAAAAACTCAACTTATTTTAAACCTGTAAGATTAAAGAAGAATCTTAAATGTAGATTTCAGATATTATCAGTAAGTTGATTAATTAATTTAATTTAATTAACTGTTTGATATTTAATTGCTGTCTGCTTGTGTCATACAATTATGGAATTGTCTATTAAGGTATTTATATATATATATTATAGTTTAACACAAAACTCCATTAAACCTTTAAGATGTTAATGTGAAATTTTTCACATCTTAAATGTCAATGGACTAAGATGAATCAATATGAGAATGCACTGCTAAAATGAAATGTGTTCTCTAATCTCAGCTCATAATACAGATCTTTCCTAACTTTATTCATTTAATGTAAGTGTTAAGACATTCTAACAGGCCAGTCATTTTGCTTATAGTTATCAAATTTAGCACATATATATATACTTTGATGGGTGAAGATGTTTTCACCTCAGTTCATATTTTTATTTTAATTAATTAAAAATTAATCCGAGTTTTCCCATTTCTCCTCAATACCTTCCTAACATATTATTTCACAAAGATAAATTTTACATCATCTTAAAATTCAAAAGATTATCTTTTCAATGACGACAATTTAATACTTTTGAAAAGCTTTACTGATTTTCTTAGAAATATCTTTTTATCTTATTTCCGAGTTATCCTGAAATTCAAACTATTCTTATTGTTTCACCAAATATTTAATTATATGATTTTCTTCCATTGTTGAAAGCTAAAGAAGAAGGATTTGTCTAAGATCATGCAGTTTACAACATGAATAAAAAATAATACTGCTGGTTAAAATAATACAAATGTTAAGATTTTTCTTCATTAGAATGGACTGTTCTGCATGAGACTGTTCTCCATTAGAATGGATCATCTACACAATGAATAGAACATATATAAGGCAATTAAAATAACACAACTTTAATGTCTATTAATTTGATGGAATTACAGACATGAAGTTATACCAAAATGATTTAAATGAAATTTTAAAAAACACAATATCCCAGGTGAACCAGCTGGTTGCCAAAGGTGACTAGTCAGATAATAGAGAAAAGAGATCATATAATTAAAGATATAAAATTTTAATCAAAGTTTGCAGTTTTTTGCCTCTTTTTTAAAGTGCATATAAAACTTTTTTTATATCTAATATCATTTGAAATCATATAATGACAATATTAAGCACAACTCAAAAGTAAGAAAGGATTTTACACTCTATATTATATACATTATATAATTCTAATTAAGAAATAATCATTAATCATTTTTAAAATTACAAATCAAATTATGAATCTAATACAATTATAAAATCAAATTACATTCATGAGGAAATGATTTTTAATGTACTTCTTTGCAAGCAAGATTTATTGTTATTATTAAATAATTAATAATAATCACCATTATTATTACATTTATATAATATTATGTAAATGTAATAATGAATATTCATTGTGTAATATCATGTATTCCATATATCTCAGTCATTAAAGTTGATATTAATGAAATTGTCAAAATATGTGCAATTTATAAGATTGCCATAACATGACAATTTTGAAGTATTATTGAATGTTGTATAAATGGTTTAAATTTTTCAGTGATAGTACTTCCTGAAAATGGCATATTATAAATATTTAAATTATATTTGTAAAACCATCAAAACAAATAGTGCTATTTAAAAAAAAAGAAAAAAATATTATTAGGATCAGAGCTACTTAAATTATTATCACTATAATCCTATGTAATTAACAAAAGTTTGATTATGACCTTTAAGTTAAAAAAAAATTAAGAATACACAGTATGAGTTAATATAATTAATTTTAATAAAAATATTAATACAAGAAATTTTTCCAAGTAAAATGAATATCCTTAATTTGCCCTCAGAAATGTTTAAAAGTGTGAGTGAAAAAGTCCCTGTGGCAGTTTTTAAAACAAAAAATTATTCATATAATAGTTCTATTTAAGATCACAATTTACAGTTTAAAAAAGCCCTAGCTTAAATTTGAAAGTAATTTATAAAGTCAAGTTGTGAATTACAAAAACTAACATACCTATTGAGATATAAAAGATATTCATAGTTAGATATCACCCCATTTTGCCATAACAAAGTCATGTTTTCTTGTCCACTATCATCCAATTTTACAGCTAAAGAAAGGGGGAGGGGGATGAGTCAGTAATAAGATAAAACAAATTTCTTATCTTTTTAATAAAGTAAAATAGCAATTACCAGGCTCTTGGACTAATTTTGTATACAAAGTATCTCGTTCACTTTGAGTTTTGAATGATAGAAACAAATGCTTGGTGGAAGAATGCTTCGAACAATATAACTCTAACCCCTAAAGAAAAAAAATTATATTAAAAAAATCTATAATTATCTTTAGTGTTAACAAAAGAAAATAAGCAGACATTTTGATTTTTAGCCAAAGCAAAACAACCAAAATAATTCAATTACAACCAAGTACACAAATTTTTAATAACCAATAAATATGAAAACCTTTCTCTCTGTCTGTTAAACTATAGAAGAGATTGTTGAACCTAGAGTACCAAATTTAGCCTAGGTAGCTGAGCCCCTTTTTCCAAAATTTAATTAACTATGAATTAAGTCAAACTGTCCTTTCACCAATGGTCCTTTTTACCACTTTTTCTGTCAATAGCTTTTGAACAAGTGATCATTAAAATGATTTTTAAGTCAATTTAAAGAGTAAAAGAGTAAAATGTTATCTTTAAATGATGTTAATTTGAATGCTGTAGACTAATATGGAAAATTTAACGAAATTTTGAAAGCATTGTGTAACACTCACAATTTAGTGATGATTAATAAATTAACAACACTTCTCATTATAAGGCAACAAAATATTGCAGACATTTTGAACTGAAAGGAGGAAGATTGCTGCTGTTTGTATCTTTTTATCCTTTTATTGATATTTAAGGAAACCTGGGAGACTACTTAATGTTAAGTGAATTGTTAAGGGATTTTACGAAGTTTTTAATGATGTTTAATATTATTTAAATCAAACTAATATTTTACCAAACTTAATTTTTATAGCACAAATAAAAAGATGATAAAATATTAAAATCAAAAAGCATTTAAATCATTTTTGCTCATTTAATATTCTTTTTCATAAGAATATAAATCATATAAATTTTGATTCAACACAATTACCTTTTAAATAAATTCTAATATTGGATCAAATTATAAAAATAATTACTTTTATTTTGAATAATTCTTTTTTTTAATTTTTAGATAATTTTTAAATAAAATCCATTTCCAATTGTTATAGTAATGTAGCAAGAAGTTCAAAGCAATATTTGATAAGTAGCATTTCACAAAGTTATCTGAAAAAGTATTTCATTAAAAAAAAAAAAAGTTTTAATAACTGGTTTATCATAAGGGAAAAAAATTTGAAGAGTCAAACAAAAAAATTATCTTTTTCAAAAATAACAATTTGTCATGTTCAAAAAATTTCAATCACAAATTATTTATTAGATAAAATTAATTCCAAAATTGTTAATATAAAACACAAAAATAACAATTACAGCTTATTGAAATTATTATAAATAATAATGAAATATCTAGTCATCCATGATTATTTACAATAAATAAAAAATTTCTTACCACTTGTTTGAGCAAAAATCTTCTTTTGATTACCCTTTTGATATCAGACAGTTTAATTTTTAAAACAGGCCACTGGAATTACATAAATATTTAATTATTTAATTAACACTACAAAAAATATTTGGAAACATAAAAAATAATTCTTAAAAATTAGATAAGAAAACATTAAAATGATTTAATAATTTCCATTTAAATAAGGAATTAAAGTATTAATCTTCAGTATTTTTCATAAACAAATAAAATTCTTTAATCACTTACAGGTTCTGCATTATTATAAGGCTGAAAATATAGGCGACTTGTCGTTAAAAGAATTCGACCAGGATTCACAACTAAAGGTATTATTTTGTTTCCCATAGTTTCTAAAAGTATTGTTTCATGTAAATCCTCTAACCTACATTTAGAAAAATTCGTTTGAAATTAATTTTTCATATATAAGGTACTTTAAAGTAAATACAATAAGCAATGCATGGTATGGAAATCAATCTTCCTATATTTATAAATATTTAAAAATGTCACATTACTTAAGAAAAACATATGGGAAAAAATTCAAAAAATAATTTTTTCCCCTTAATGTTGAACCAAAATGCTTAAAGAACAAAAATTAAATGACTTTGTAACAATAAATTTTAACAAAATAAATTCAACAATTCTTTTTCCTACGAAACCCATTAGACATTTATAAAGCTAAACTAAATTTCTCAAACTTACATATTTAGCTTTATAAAAAAGATACATATATTTGCTTTTAAAGATATTAAAGAAATCATATAAATTTAATTTTTTAAGCAATCAAACTTTGTTATATTTTCATTTCAATCCAACTTTAGTAAGCAATACATATATCATGAAAAATTTACTGCAGAGATTAATTATACAAATAATTCCCAATTTTTAAGATTTATAATACATGAAATATATTTTCCAAAAAATAAAGTAAAAATAAATTATTTCATATAACTTCATTAATATTTTATAATAAAAAAAATAAATTATTCATATATAATATATCATATATTCATATATTATTCATATATATAATTGTTCATAAATTATTTTAAATATAATTTATATAATATTATTCATCTAACATTTTTAATTTTTAAAGAGCAAAAAAAATTAGTTAAGCAAGCAAATTTGAATAAATTTTATTAAAAATAATTAAAATTACATACCAACTGGTATCAAATTTAGTACTACTTTGCCGGCAACTTACAATTGCAGCAATCTGTAAAATAAATCCTTTGATTTTATTAAACTTTTTAAGGCATTTTACAATAAAAACAATTTCCTAAAAAAAAAAAAGGATAAAAGTAATACCACCACCAAAGTAAAAACATGTTCTTCTAATAAGTCTGTCATAAAACATTACTAAAAATCACAGCTTAATTAAATGGACAATTATTTAAAGTTTTAAACATTTCATAAAAAATTTTTAAGTAAAGATTTTTAATTTTAATTATATAGATTAAAATTCAATTCACAGAGATATACTTATTTCAATTTTTTTAGTCCAAAAATATGCTAAATCAATGATTTATACTAATATGGTAATTGATATAATGGAAATAAAAATTAATTATTGAAAGAAAAACTTCATTATTTTTGTAATAAAAAAATAAGTTTATAGAGAAAAATTATATTCATTCACTATTTTCAGAACTTTATTATTCAATACAAAATTCTTAGTTAATGAAGATAGAATCTATGTAATACCAATTTCAACTTTTCATTAAAGACATGAGGATAACAATTTAAAAGACATTCCAGTTTAATTATTAAGAAATTAATGA
This sequence comes from Argiope bruennichi, assembly GCF_947563725.1. NCBI lineage: Eukaryota > Metazoa > Arthropoda > Arachnida > Araneae > Araneidae > Argiope > Argiope bruennichi. The sequence goes on from NC_079160.1 coordinate 124,984,541, forward strand.
GACTTTAACATATGATCCAAAGTTCGCAAAAATGGCATACTGGACAAGAAATTCCTCAAAAGTGAATTTAAATTATCATAAAAATAGTTTATTATTTGTAGAATAATACTTTAATAAACTGCAACCAAATGATATCTAAAATTAATCACTAAATGTTTTTTACCATAGAAGCTTGTTCAGCACTAGCTAATTGAGATGCTCTTTTTAACTGAAAAAAAAACAAAACAGGTCATCAATTAATAGAAGGTGTACTTTAAATTTATTTTATAATCAATGTGTTACAATAAAATAAAATTATCAGCTGCAATATGTATTTCTGTAAAATCAGTAAGATGTTTGCCTTTTATTCATTTTCAAAATACTTTTATGAAAGAAAAAAAATGAACACAGAATACTTTTAAAAAATACTTTCTTATATCAATATATATAAAATAACATTTATGAATTTCATTTCTAATAATTAGAAGTGAATTCAAAAACAATATAATACTTTAATTTATGCAAATCTGACTTACACAAATTAGAAGCTATGAGGTTTATGACTTTCATCTTTCATTTTAAATATTTCCCATTTCAAAATATGGTATGCAATATTCAGAAAAATTATCTGAAAACAATGTTTAAAATTGACCAAACTGCTCATATAACAGATGAAAGTGTCAATCTTAACCAACAGATTTGGAAAATGATTATAGTGTGGTCAATAATGTATATAATAATGTTTGATTTGCAAAGCAAATAATTGGCAGTCAATAAGTTTTGCATTAGCAAATCTCTATGTTTGAAGCTGAAATTCAGACTCAAATCCATCAGAAACGCAATTAACAATTGCATATTTGAGAGAAAGCCTAAATTTAAAAATTAAGATGAAATTTGTAAAAAATTTTGAAAAATTGTTCAGCGATTTTTTTTTTTTTTTTTTTACTTCTTCTTCTTCTTTCTTTCATATCTCATTATAACAATCACTTAACAGGTATTTTAGTACTAAAAAATTTTATATAAATGTAAGGTGGCTCAAAAGAGCTTAGACAAAGTTTAAGAGTAAGTAAAGCATGCCAGATTGAGAATAACAAATAGACAAAGGACTAGAGGCATTACACATAGAGACAAAAGAGACAGAACGTCCTAAAAAAAGAATTTGAGGGTTTGTTTGTTTTTCAAAGTAGTTTAAGTTTTTGGTATTTTGTGTAGTTTAAAAAAGCTATGCATCTGAACTCATTCAAATTAAAATTAAGTACTATTTAAATTCTAAAATATTATTTAAGCAACATTTTTAATAAATTTTCCTTTACAAGATATTATTATTCTATGACTCTAAAAAATATATTGCTTTCTTATTTTAAAGAAATGTCCAACCATTATATATAATATTTAAAATGTAGGAAAACAGCTTCTTGTAATTTTTTCGCCATCATGTTTAAAATTATTTTTAAATTTGATTTTTTAACGGAAGATAATGTCTATAAGTAACACATGAATTTTTTTTTCTTTTTAATGTTTTAGCAAATCAAAAGTTGCCACTTAAAATTGCCTTATGGACAAATTAAATTAAAATCTATAAAAAGTATCCAATTTAGGAAAGCAGAGCAGGGAAAAGGGTTAGACTTGCAATGAGTAAGACTCCCTACAAGACTTATTCTAGTCCTGAAGCATGTAAAAGCATGCTCCAAATCCTTTTTATAACAGAACATGGGGTTACAAATGCAAAGGGCGAGTGCAATGGGGATTCCTTACTAGTAAATTTACTTAAAGAAAAGCCTACATCAAATAAAAATATAATTTTTATAGAATACAAGTTTACAACATAGTTGCAACATTACAAATCATATGCAGTGTGACAGATGCATTTGTAGGATATCTTGAAGTACTGAAGCAATGTTCAGAAGATTTGCCAATGAAAATGCATGTACACTTTGCATGCTGTTATCCATGTCAGTGTATCAATCAGGAATTTGTATTCCACCAAACATATGCTGAAAATTCTGACAAATATATATGTTAGAATATGCAGCATATATTCTGTCATATATCGGCATATAAATATGCCTTACCTGCCTTTACCATTTGTCTCAGCACTTCTGGATCACCCATTATTTTTATTTAATGAATGTATGCTACATGTTAAATTGAATATATAAAAAAAATTATATGAGCTTGACCTCTTGTTTAAATACTATATGGTCTAAAAATGTCACCATTATATAAATTCTACATGATATATTTGCCCTAAAACGAAATTTGTGAGATATAATGAGTTAACAAAGGAAGAATACAGAATTCAGGCTTATCCCTTGTCTTTTTTTAATCTTGATATAATATAAATTTCCATGAACTACACAATTGACAGTGAAATAATATCAAAAATTTACTCTGCATAGATTTAAAATATATGTTTATGGAAAATCTTTCTTGCCCTCTTATGCATTTATGGTATCATTTTTTAAAAACAATAGTAATTTTTTCTTGGAAGAAAAGTTATGTCTGAATTAATAGTGCCAAAGTTTAATAAAGTATAATACTCACTTGAGATATCTGAGCCACACAATCATTTGCTGATACATACTGGAGGGCAAATAAAAATGTGGTTTTTTCCTACATAGAGGAAATAAATTTGTAACATGTAAAAAAGATTAATATAAATAAATAGCTTTACTAATAATTAAATAGTGTGGCTATGAATATGCCCATGTGTTGGCACTCTACAGAGCAGACCATTTGTCCTAGAGCTTTCAAACTGAGTATAAATATTTGGAAGATGGAAATATTGTACCTCCATTCAATTTCTTTTAAATTCATTTACAATTTTAATTAACTAAAAATTAAACAAGATTTTAGTGTTTATCTGAAATAACTTCTGAAAATATCACTGCACAAAAATGATTCTAATATTATTTTAAAATTCAAAAAATTATTCTTTAATAAAGCCAATAAAAATTATTTTTTAAGAATTGTTGTGTGATTTTTTTTCTTAGTTTCTTGAATGTTTTAAATATATAATTAAGAATGATACATCACAATAATTTTTTATTGACACAAAGAAATTCAAATCATTTTCAATGCTTTATCAAAGATTTCAAGGAGGAGGAAGTAGACGAGTTTACGAGGGAGATTTATAAGCAAAATTGACTAAGATATTTAACATACTTTGAAATAAACCTGCTATGCTGAATAAGTTTACAGCAACTCTTTAATTACTTGGCAGCATGCTACAATCTAACTAACAGGCAGTTCAACATATTCCTAAAATACACATAAATTTCACTACATCCATCTAATGTTAGTTTGAGTAATACGAAAGTGAAATTATCATAACGCACAAGACAAAGTGCAAACACACAGGATACAGCACAAATTAATTTGATAGTATGAAAAAGGATGCATTGGATTATTTCACCAAAGAATGACAAAGTTCATGTTTTCACAAATAGACTTTGCCACCAACCAACAGCAGATTTTTTTTTTAACGTTGGGTACAATAAGGAAACTGTGATATATGATATTTTGCTTGCACATTAAAAAGAATAGGTTGCCACATGGATTAATTATTTATTTAAATTGTATTTAAATATATATTATATTCATTATTGATTAAAAATTAAAGCTTCAAAAATACTAATTTAACTAAAAATATAGCAAAATATTTAAAATTATAAATGGATAAAAGTTGAGATTTTTTTAATAGACTATTAACAACAATTTTTTCATATAATTTCTTTAAGATAAAAGGTACATGGATTGTTTCAATTGTTGAAAAATAATAAAAAATTTAACATTTGCACTGAATAATAATAAAAATTAAACTGATATTATACAATTGAATTAAACTATGAAAAATATCCTTTTAATTTATATATATAGTAAATTGTAGTATTAATATTTTTTTCACATTACACTATGCAGTAGTCAGGATTATTTTTAATTAATAGCATTCACTCTAAATATTTTAAATTTATATTATACAGGCTAATTGCAAGCTTCATATCCTATCCTTACTAATAAAAAAGGAGCATTTGCCTGTGTTGCCAACCAAAAGATTTAGAATTACCAAACTCTCTATTTATATATATTGGAGGGCAAAAATATGCAGCTTAGTGGGTTTTTTTAAAATTAATAATTAACATTTTTATTAATAAAAAATTAGGTGAAATTTTTGCATCTCCCTACTACCAAAAATATAATTGCAAAAAAAAAGAAAATTACATCAATCGAAATTTTTAAAAACTATTATTGTAATTAACTGCTTTCGATAGCCAATTGTTTGCATATTATATTAAATGTATTAATAATGCAATATCAAACAACTGAAATGAACTAAATCACATGATACAAAATGAAAGTAAAATTTTAATTATACTGGCATACCTTATTGCAATATCAAGTAAGATGTGCAATAAATGATTTGTAACATCCACTGCTTTTTATTTAAAATAAATAATAATAACCGATACCTCCCGTTTCAAACGTTCATCTGAATATCATTTTAGAAATTATCAGCATACTATTTTTTTAAGAGTGACTTCTAACAAAATAAAATGAATGAATATTCGATAAACCAAATGATTTTCTGACCAGACAGCAAGAAATAAAATCAAAACTCGTAAATAGCCGATGAAAAAAAGAAAACTGGAAGAATGAAGATGAACTTTGAATGAATGTGAAAAAAAAATAAAGATGGAATCAATTTTCTGCCTCCAAGAAAGAATAGTAAGACCACAGCTTCAGTGTCCCTAAATTCAAAAGTAAAAGAGGTTGCTTTCTGTCTCCATATCAATTAACTAGTTATGTGACTGTTTGCTTCCACACAAAACAGCTCCCTCCCCCCCCCGACTAGAGTTTCTTTTCCTTGTTACTTCAATTTCTGTCTTATTTTCAAAATTTTATTGCCTTTTCTTTTATTATCTAAAATGCAACTTTAAAAAATAATTGCAGTGGCAACTGCAACTCTGCTGTCCTCAAGGAAGAATCACAACCTATGTAGTCTAATGGTGTGTCTTTTTGAGCAATACACAAACAGGCGGAGATAAATATACACATTTTTCCTTTATTATCATTTAAGAAATATAGATTTTCATGTCTTCATTATTAAAATGAAACTAAATATTCATTGTTGCTACAACTATTTCATACTTATTTCTCCTTCTTTTGTTGATGATCAAGATAAGAAGATTTGCCTTTTTTTTTTAAGTTAAATAGGTTTTTTTTTTTTTCCCCTTCAAAGCATATTTTTGCATAAAATTGAAAATATTTTTACTGAATAATCCTCCAATGTATTAAGTAAGCATTGAAATAAATTACATAAAACAAACAAAACATTAATGTTGAATTATTTTTCTTTTTTCCTTCCTTTATATTTTTTATAAACACACTTTGATTCAGCAGGAATTGTTATTATAATATTTGAAATTTAACCATTCCCAATTTAAAAGTAACAAAATTTTAATGAAATGTCAAAAGATCAGAGATGCTTATAGTAAAATGAACACTAAGATTCCTTACATAGTCACGTTACATGCCTATTAAAATTTGACATTTAAAATAATGTGCTAAGGAAGCCTTAAGACTAAATTGCATTAAAAAGATTCAAATGAAATTTTTTTATCTTTCAAAATTACTGCATCCAATAACTTTGGAAATTTGCAGATTGTTGAAAGTGGTTAGTACTTAACAAATTAAAAAATATGTTAGTTTGTGGTATGAGTTTTATTCACTAAAACAGTCAAAAAGTTATGTGCCGCAATAATGGTGGAAAAGTAAATTGTTATTTAAAAAACCAGCAAAGGTGCTACCCATAAAAATAAATTATTGAAAGAAGAGTTAAAAAATATATAATTCCAGAATTTCAATCACAAAATAAAAATTACTGAGAAGTAATAAATGAATAATATTGTTAATAAAAATGATACAAAATAAATTGCTGAACGATAACTATGTAAGTACCATTTTGGCATTAAAAACAAATAAGCATACTTTTATATCTATTTTACTGTTACATGAAAACTTGCACTTTAAATCAACTTTTCAACAAAGCTTTCTTCAATATCATGGCAGCATTTTTCATATGGCACAATAAGCTTTTGAATTTCATTCTCTTAAAAATTTGCTCTTGATTTGATTTGTAAACCAGCCCCTTTGAGGTGATTATCATCATCATCATCATCATCATAGTGCTTAGCTACTAAGTATTCCTAAATGTAGAATAGGTGGTAGTCACTAGATGCTAGATCAGGACTACAAAGAGGGTGATCAAGTAATTTCCAGCCAAACGATGCAATGAGAACTTGAATATGATTAGCCACATTAACCATAACAATCTCGTTACTTAGTATACCATGTCTTTTCTTTTGGGTTACTCGGAACAGCTTAGTTAAAGTCTCAGAATTTCTTGCGTTATCACAAGACAAAAAAAAAGTAAATAAGCAACTCCTTCTTTCAATTAAAAAACACAGCACATTTGTTATTTGTTTGAACTTTACTTTTTAGGGTGATATTAAATACCGTCACTCCATGCATTGCTGTTCCAACTTTAGAGTAACACAAGCTACCCATGTTCATCATCTATGATAGGAATGGAGAACCTTTATGGATCAACGCCCCATTTTTTTCTAAAGAAATGTTTAATGAGATACATACATGCCATCAAATAGTTTTGATTTGTGATTATCAGGAAAATAATAAAACTAAATACTAACAACTCAAAACTCTTCATTTACTATGAAAAGATGTACTTTATACTGTATAGCAGTAAAGTTTGTAGTTATACGTGCAATTCAAATCAAAGTAACATTAGTGTGACTTCTCCTGTTGCAGATTGGATGACAAATAACTTATATTAGGATTGTAAGATGTTACTTTTAGCAGAATTCATGCCGAATCGAAGTCATCTGCGAAACGGTTTCTAAGCGAGTCTTTAATGCTATTCATCTCTGAAAATACTGACTTGAAGGCAGAGGTAGAAGAAAAATTCCATGTTTCCAAAATTTCGTTACTGGCATTTTTACTTATGTTCCTTATTAATCTTTCTGTTTAAACCTTTTTATAGTTTCAATAAATTTTTGAATCCATTTTGAACTAGACTGGAAATCAATCAGTTACATTTCAAATTCTTCATTTTCCAATCGAATTGGAATAAGTTCAGTTTATCAACTGAAGTCACATCAGGGTACATAATGAATCTGAGTTTTTTCCCATAATTCCTTTAACTGAGAAAATCTCACTGAAAATTTCTTGATTGAAGAATCAATTACGGAAATAAATTCTTCAATAACTTTTTCTTCGTCTGGTTTCTCATGTACATCTAAATCTTTAATTTTTTTTTAAAAAAAATTTGGAAATTATTTGTAGTTTTTTTTTAATAATATTGTTCCTAAAACATGCAATCTAACGTCAAAAGCCGAATGAGATTCATCATGATTCATCAATTGTTTTATGCATGCCTTTAAGCTTTATGTTCAATTCATTGAAATGTTGGCATATGTCTGTAAAAAACATCAATTTTGAAAGTCACATAACATCCAACACTGTAGGTATTTGCCCATCATTTTGCTGAAACAGTCTGATTTTTCTAAGCAATCAACAAATGTTTGAAGTATGATCCCGCGGCTCAACCAGTGAACATTATTATACCATTAAGCTCTTACAAACCGAGTTGACTTCATCCAACAAAGCATCTTACTTTCGCTTATTTAAAGCCTGCGGCGATATGACGTTGACTATTTTTGTGACTAACACCATTACATTATCAAGAGATGTTAAACCATTCTTAGCATGCAATGGTAGGGAATGAGAATATGCGCACTGCAACCATTCACATTTGTTCGCAATTCTTCATAGCGAACCTTCTTATTTTGAAGTAAAATGCAAATCGGTGTGATCAACGACATGCCCAAAATAATGTGTCATGTGCCATCAATGGCCACTGGTTCACCATCCCTGATTAATGACAGTTCAACTAAAAAAATCATCACAAAAAAAGAAAAGTCAATGCACTTGCTACACGTCTAGCTTTTTTTTTTTTTTTTTTTGTACACTTTAGTTAACAATTTTATTATTTAGCACAAGTACAATTTGCAATAATTTAAGTATTCTGTCACAATTTCATAAAAAACACCTTTAGAAACTCGGGAAAACTCATTAGATAAACATAAAATTATAAAACATCTGTCTTCTCTAACTTTTCCATCAATTTTCTTTCCCAAGAATAGAAATAGATCAATGACAGAACATTGCACACTTCATTCCTGAACACATCCATCTTAAAATGCTCTAGCCTATTTTCTTACCATTCCTTCACTCAATGTTTTCTCCATGTACTTCACTAAATGCCAATGAATTTCAACAGCTTTTGCATCTTTAGCATTTAAAAAATGAATGAGAAAACATATTTCGCACTTGGCAGTACTTTCAATTAACTGAAGCATTTTAAATATTCTCAAATGGATGTAAAAAATTCAAATTCTTACATAATGGTGTATGTGGCAAGCAAGCAGATACATTTACTCATAATAAGCAGATAAGTTGCATAAGCAGAAAGGCACCAAAGTGCTGCAGAGGCCTAATTTCAAAATGGTACTGAATTTTAAAAAATGATCTATAAAATTATACATATTTGCAAATGAAATGAGGCAAAAGTGAAAAGGTAACAACAAATAGGAAGTTCGAAATTGCACCTTCTAAAAGAAACTAAACACTAGATGAAAGGAATCCATAATTCATTATAAAAATAATCGGCAAAATATATGTTAAAATTTCTTCTTATGAAATGACGAGTAGCATTGGCTGCATCTAATTATGAAGAAACTCTAATATCACGCAGTGGTCTAAAAGTTCATCTAATCGCATACTAATACTGCAAGGATTCAAAAGTTCATTGATTGGAGATCAACATCCTTTTAAAAACATCAACGGGATTTATTCATTAAGGTTCAACAGAAAATATAAAATCAAGAAGTTACTTTAACAAAACTTTAAAAGCACAGAAAGTATTATATTGTCTATTCTCGGACATTTCTGAAACTCGTAGCAAACAAACGTCGCTAGAGCGAAAAGCAAGCCAGAGAGCGGGAGAATGGATTCGGATATATCCTTACAAAAGCTGGCATCCGCTTTTATATGATCTCATGGCGATCACGTGATTGATTTACATGTACATACAGATTTACATTTGCATATTGCACAGTAGTTACGACTCGAATCAGAAATACCGAAATCTTATGCTAATTAGTCAGATGATTGCATCTAAATAGTTTAATCTTAGACAATATTAAATTATCACGAGATTATGATAATTTATTATTTACGAGATGAATACGTTTAAAGATTAAAAGAAACAATTTCTCAAGAAAGAACAGAAGCAAACTATGCTTTTGTTTATGTAGGCATTTTCGCGTACATTGCGAACTTTGGCTAGGAAAACTAACCAAAAAAGGTAATAATAATTACGATTAAATTATCTTTTTCTTAACAATATATATATATATATTCATTTGCGGTTATTAATAATATTTTTTCTATTTTTTCTTAAATAATTAAAAACACTTTAACAATGTTATATGCAAACAAAGTGATGTATAAAAAAATTACCAGTAAATAAAAACAAAAGTATTTATTATAGACCATTAAATTTTATTGAATAATGAAATTAATACAATTGTATAAGAAGAAAATTATGAAAAAAACCTCATCAAACATGTCAAATATAATGTTAAAATTCTTGCTACTAACATATTTGTTAAAAAATTAATTTTTTAATTAATTATATGAATTACGCAACTTATTTTGGAGAAAAAAACAATAGATTCTGACCTACTCTTTTAAATTTATATGGAGCTATAAAGTTCCCATCTAACATTTCAATCACTTGATCACATTCAACAAATATAACATTTCCTTTGTCAATCCTGTAAAGGAAAAAAAAATAAAAAATACACACACCAAAATTAGTAAAAAAAAATCTATAAAACCCTGTATGTAGAAATAAAAAAACTAAAATCATTCATTTCTATGCCATAAATACAATTGGTAATATCACTATCTCTAAACTAATGGAATATTAGGTTCCTCACGATAGACTACTAATAATATTAGATACTTCTTTCTAAACAGTTTTTGATACATCTGCTCAATTTGATATTTACATTAAAAGGATTAGCATTTGTACTAAAATTATATTATCTGAAGAAAAATTTACTCATTTTTAATATGAATTTGAAATCTTTGTGGTGTGTATATTTAAAAAAATACTACAAATGTATAATATCATCAGTAGTTATCTCACAAGTATAGACTTTGTCTGATGATTCCAAACTGTAATGATCAGGAGAGAACTAGTACTTTTAGAATGGTTAGTCCAATGGTAAAGTAGACACTGCAAATCATATCTAGCCTCTTAAAATTAGCAACGAAGTACTCTGAATACTTCATAATGATGCCTTTTCTTATAATATGTCCAAGATCTCATTAAATACAAAATTACTCAATTAATAATAAAGGAGAATGTGCATATTTGTCTGTCGGAATTTTATAGGTCAAACCATCTGACATTTTGAGACAAATATATTTTGGAGGGTGTGAATATGCAATTAACAGCAATGTTTTTATATGAATATTTTAATTGATTAAAAAATGAGATTTTGGCATTTTCTCCTGATTACTTCCAAAAATATAATTACACAAAAATAATTTTTACACCATCTGAAAATTTAAGAAATTGTCTTATTTATAATATCTATCCTTATTTTAATGTTCTGATATTTAATTTTTTTTTTTTTTTTCTAAATTTTGACAATTTAACAAATTTTCAATAATTTTTTTCTTTATTGCAATTCAAGCTCAATTTTTCCTTTTCATCACATATTGACTCACACACTTTTCTTCCGTTATTGAAAATTAAAGAAAAAATATTATATTAATTCTTCATTACCTATATGAGAATAACACAGTGCCAAAAAATCTAAAGTGCAATTAGAAGATAGATTGCACAGACAGTATTATTCTTATTGGCATTATGATTACATGCTTTGGCTATATTAGGAAAGTTCATATACATAATAATCAGAATAGCTTTAGACTATTATAATAATAAATCTAAAATGTTTATTGCAAATTAATGTTACAAAATAATTTATTAAAGCAATCATGAAATCAAGTTACACTTATGAAATTTAACGCAATTAATATTTCCAGCAACTAGCTCTCATTAATAATTAATAACTAATAAATAAATACATTTTAAATAATTACATACAATTTTAAAAAATTTACATTTTTACTGATAGAAAATAATTGTTTTATACATAAATGCTCACTTTGAAAGCAATGATCCTTGCCATCTTTCAACTGACCGGCAATCACGAAGAGGGAGCTGAAACAGAAGTAAGGCATCCCATAAATAAAACGAATTCCATAATATAATATACATTTAATCAGTAATGTGTATACATTTATATTTTGTACACTTTTAAGCAAAATATAATAACTTTCATATCTTTATAAAAATTTAAACTAATTCATATTTGATGAAATTACCTATATAAGAATTGCCTGAAAGTTCATCCTATTGTCATAAGCATTTAAGCTTAAATTCTGCATCCAGTTTATTCTGTATTCAGATTAAAAATTTATCTAAATTCAGAATGTAATAAAAATATTGTCAACCTATTCACTGAATCATTCAAGTTTAAAATTTAGCTTTTTATAACCAGCAGTGTTATTATCATTCTATGATGTAACAGCATAATCTGTTTTCTAAACTAATCAAAAATAAAATTAGCAGTGGAAATAAGGTAAAATAAATGTATATAGAACTATATTATTTTTATAACCATATATATCATAAAATCCTTCAAATGGCATGCATGCATCATAAAACTGTATGTAAAGCATACAACTGAGAACTACTATTGATTTCAAAATACTATACAAAAAGCTATATCCTTTTCTTCTTTTTTTTTTTAGATGAGTAGTTTATTAGATGAGTGATACATATATGCAGAATTTATTTATCTGGAAATGCAATTTCAATTTATGCTGAGAAGTCTCTGAAGCTGCTTAAAGAATTTGTACAATTGATAGACATAGCTATATCAGTAACCATATACAGTACACTGCCAAGTATCCAGTTCACAACTATCCGGCTTCCAAACTATCCAGCCTACTTTTCTTTTATCGCGATTTACTGAGGAAGGCAAGACATTGCATTGGCAACATTGCTAAGGCATTGGAAGTGGGCATCCGCTACAATCTTCTTACGTGTCATGTGGAAAATAAAAGTTGCGACAAAAAAGAGCAGTGTTCTATGTAGTTCATTGTTTGCTGCTTTAAAAGAAAAGTATCTTTGATCAACTGAGTGAGAAATCTCCAGAACAAGACAATGCAAAATTTTAAATGTCTTGAAGACTCCATTAAAAATTAGACAAGCTTGAAGGAAAGTTTTACAATACCCATCATATAATTTAGACTCTACAATGTTTATATTGCATTAACATTAATGACATCTTTTGTATTTGTGTGAGGTATCATAAATAAAAAAGATGTCATTTCATTTTTTTATTTATTTTCAAATGTTAATAATTTGAAAAAGGATTGTCCAAAATCTTTTTTACATAAAAATAATTTACTATAAAATTAGGGGGAAAAAATCATCATTCATTATGAACTACATTTGTATTAAGTACAATTGTGCTTAATAACAAAATTTGAATATGTTTTTGATACAATCAAACAATATTGTTCTTCTTTACACAAATCATAAAACTTTTGAACTTATAATCTACACAGATTTATGAAACTTAATATGCAACTTAAAAATCTCAGCATACAATTGTAAAACATGTTAGAACAAACATTATGTTTATTATGGATACTAAAACTTTGACCAAGTATAACCCTTATATGTCACAGCCATTTATTATATCTCCTCAAACATTTCAATCAAAGACAAATAACAGTATATACAAGTAAAAAAATGTATCTTTTTTTTAAATAATTATAAATATATCTATAGGAATTTAAGTTTGTAATATATGATATCTTACAAGAATTAATTAATTTGCGATTCTATATTTCAAGAATTACAGAGAAAGTTCATAAGAATTAAATAAGTTCTGTTCTAAATATAGAAACTTTACGATATTGAATATACATCATTGATATAAAAATTAGTGTTGATCAAATGTATGAACTAATTTTAAAGACATTAGAATAGCAATCATGATTATTTATTAAGTTATATTGATATATCATGCAGCTTTTCTTAAATTGCCAGTTTCTGTTGTATCAAACTATTGAATAATAAATTTTGAACTTTCAAAAGACATACTCTAACTAATCTAAAATATGTCATGTCATAGAAAAATCTAATAATATACAGCAAACAAAGTTACATTTACATGAATTCACAAGAATAAGAAGTTTCGAAATATAGACTTAAAAAATTATAAAAATGTATCAAATAAATTGATAAATTTAAAGTTTCTTTATATATATAAAATTATAAAAATATATCTTACCTTAAGAATAGGATTGCACACATCTTTAGGGTCAAATAGAATAGATTTAGAGCAAACTTTCAGACGACCTTTCTGGTTTCTGCTTTGAAAATTGGTATAAATTAGTAACTACTTAAAATTCTCCCCCCCCCCCTCCTTTTATTAATTACAAAAAAAAATTTTTTATCAAAACTATAAAGTTAAAGAAAAAAATGGATATTTTCTATATTTTTTTTATTTTTTTTCAGACAATTTTTATTATCAAAATTATTAAAATATATTAATAAATAAATAAAAAAAAAGAATATATATTTCTAAATAATTACAGCTTTGTCAAGCATCCAAAACAGTTATAAGATGCATTTTTTTTTTTTTTTTTTTTTTTTTAGCAATAAAGATTTGAAGTACAAGATAATATCAAATTACAATTGATATTTTATTTCTTTTTTGATGACCAAAAGTTCTACATAAGCAGAAACAGTCCCAATTCTTGATTACCTCATGTCCACCTCTTGATTACCTCTTTTTCTCTTTAATTTATTAATAAACAATTCATATTAAAAAGAGATCTAATAAGATTTTTTTTTTCTTGTTTAACTCAGGCTGCAATTTTCTTCCTCAGTTTTCACCATATAAAAAAAAAATCAAGCATTCTAGTAGGACCAATACAAATGAATCAGCATGAGCGAAAAATGAAATAAAAACAATAGCAAAGCATATTGTTCATGCTTTTTTCAAAGAATAATAAATTCTTTCATTGTAATAGATTTTATTAGAATTTTTCCATCTCTGGAATTTCTCTCCCTTATTACAACAGGTAGTATCTAAGATGATTTACCTAAGTATTAAAGAACTTAGAGTGAAGATAGAATATCTCGTTATATTACTTCATAGAAATAGGTTGTACCTGGCAGTGATAGAAAAAGGCAGAATATTCAGTAGTAAAATAATTCTTCTGGTAAAATTCAAGAAAATGTACATTATATTTAATTCAAGAGGGAATCATTATGGAACAGGAACTGTAGATATGAAGCAAAAATAATTATTAGAATTTAATTAACTAATGTAAAGAAAAAAACAGTACTTGCGTATTAACGCCAACACAGCTACAGATTTGGAAGTTTTTGTGCTAATGAGCCAATAAAGAGCAATGTTTTGATTTTAAATAAAGTCTTTTATTTTATGATTTGTCGAAAAAAATTTTAGGTGTAGATTGGCGGCATTTAAAAACCACCAAATCTGTAACTGCGGTGGCGTTAATATGCAAGGGCCGGAAAAAAAAAAAAATAGATGAATTTTTTTGCTTCTTTTCAGAAAAAAAAAATTCTTACAATTTTTTAATAACCAAGCAAAAAAAAAAATGCAAATGCTTATTATTTTTTAAAGAAATTAGAACCCCATTTTTTGAAGATAAATTTTTGATTAAAGGTATAATTCCTCATATCATGAAAATATTTGTAACTAATTTGTATTATGTTATACTTTGAAAATAAACGTATATCTCGCAATATTTCTCTAATGTTAGACTAGAAACAAGAAGAAAGTAGATATTTTCTTTAAGGAAAAAAAATTCTTCAGAATATGCACCTTCTTTTCTATAACAATTGAATCATGATAAATTAAGGAAGAATCATCCCAGTAGAAATCAAAAAAGTCAATGAAATTCTAATTAGATATATATTTATTCACCAAAATAAATAAAAAAAATAGAAAGGGTATTCTTTTGCTTTTTATTCTTACTATAAATTAATCTAATGTGAACTAATTTTTAAAAAAGCAAGATTGATAAAGAAAGACATTTTTATTTATTGTGCAACATATATATATATATTACACTAATTAATACGTTTTGTATTCTAATAAAATTCTTCAGAAATCCTGCAGCCCTACGAAATTTAATCTTCTAAGATACTACCAGAACATCATATTCTTCACCGAGTTATAATTTTACAATTTGTCTTATTAATCAGCCCCACACTATTTATCATATAAAACAGCCTTTTGGAACAAAATGATCGAAATTTATAGAAAATTAATAAATATTTTTTTAAAATTATTTTAACTAAATGAAAAAAAACTGATAAAAAATATATCCAAAAAAATTTCAATATAAAACCTAACAAAAATCACAGTTTATTAAAAAGAAAAAAATCTTGAGTGTTTCAAGAAAAATGCAAGCCATACCGTCGACATGCTTCACTTTCAGATATTTTTCCTGGATAACAATAACAGCTGTAATCTTCAAAATAAATTTCACCTGGCTCAAGAAGCAACAAGGAAAATCTAAAAAAAAAAAAAAAAAAATACGATTTAAACTTTAAACACAAATTTATATTTTCTTTTTAAAAAAAGCAATGCAAAAACATCTTTACTGTAATTTAATAAATAAATAATTTATAACAAAATAATTATGCCTAATTAATTCTTTCTATACCTATATACACATTACATAATTATGTCCAAGAAAACATTAGAAATTTCCTAAAAAATCAGAAGAGTGGTATGTAAAAATTAACAACCAAGAATAAAAAGAATTTGCATTTCTATTTTTCGAAAAAAAAATTCAATAATGAAATAAAACAGCATAAAAGATTCAAATTTACCAAGTAATCTAATTCTTTTGAACATTTTTTTTTTTTTTTACATTAAAATCCAATATAGTTGTTTCGTATTTTAAAAAAAATTCTTGGTAACAAAAAAATCAAAATCCCTTTTTAAAAGCAATCGCAAAAAACATAAATTGTGATACAATACTCTACCTTTCTTTATTGGAGTTTTCTTGAAATGCCATGTAAATAAGGTAATTGATTTAGTTAAAAATTGACAATATCACTATATTAAACATTAAATCATGATCATATAAAATAATAAAACAAGGTAAAAGAAAATTAAATCCTTTTAGTTTTCATAAGTAATAAGAGCTTGTAACTTCTAACACAAATTTTAAATTAATGGGGAGTAACATGACAATGAGTAGACATTATTATTTACAAATATGAAACTACCGGCATGGAATTTGCAGACAGAAAACAACTTTTATTCAGATAGCATGCTGATTGGTTTGCTCAAACGAGACCTGTTTCTATCTCATCCTTTGTCGATGCTTACGTCATGACACGTGAACTGCACAATGTTTGTTTATTTATCGAGGTTGGTGTCCGTAAAAATTACAATACAAGATTTCGACTTGTATTAATATTAATATTCGGCAAAGAATGAGAAATGTTTAAATAATAATATGATGTGAATGATTTTTATCGGAAACTTTATTACTGTAGTTTAGGCTAATTGATGTCGCTCTAGAACAAATTATAAACACAAGTACAGTACACTCCCGATTATCCACGGAATTGGGTGGCGCGGCCGCCGCGGATAACAAAAATCGCGGATAATCCGAAAAAGCTAAAAACGGGTATAGCAAAAGAGAAAACAGTCATTCCAACTTTGAAAAATCATTTTATGTACAATGAAACGTAAAATAAACAGCAGGACATGTTTAACTAACGCTTACTATTTTAGTATATCACTCAAAACAAACCTAAAATGCATTTTCTTAATGAAAACAGAAAAGTGCTTTGTACTTACGAGAGGCTTCAAGGATACACAGAAAAATTAATACATATGTACTGTTTTAATACTGTAATGTATTATGTAATTACAAAAGCATAACTGTAAAACTACACCGTTTTGAAGAAATCAGTCATTTGTGTTTGCTTCTTGCTTTAGAAGCATTTTCTCTTTGCTTGGAAGCAAAAAAAAAAAAAACTTAGTGCGGCAGGCGCGGATAATCGAGAGTCTACTGTAAAACGAATTACAGCTTTCAAACTAATATGTCAGTTTTATATTCTCTTTGTCATCCCTTAATAGAAAAAAAGTAAATGTTGATAAAAAATTTTATTTCATTTTCTGCCAACTTTTAGCTTAAAACATTTTAATTCTTTGGATCAAAAAGGAAATAGAAACCAAAATGAAAATCAAAAATTTGCCACAGAGTCATCTGCAATTCTAATTAGAATCACTGAATTATCTTCAACCCAAATCCGATTTTTTAAATTATATTTTAATTTCTTGTATACATAATATAGAGTAAGTATTGTAATCGTCAAAAAAAAAAATCGAACTAGAGACTTTGATGATCGAATCTCCTCGTTTTTAACCTCCGTGAATTCGAAAATCTCAGTTTTTAAAAATGTCCGTCTGTCTATTTGTGATAAAAAATGACTCAAAAACGCTTTGAAACAGAAGGTCGAAATTTGGAAAACTGTCTTTACACCAAATTTATTGATTTCTGTCAAATTTTGAACAAAATCCATTCAGAGCAAATCTGTTTGACCGATTGTTCGAATATGTTATATATATATAAAGGAAAGTGTTAGCTGGATGAAATTCGTAAAATAAATTTAACATTTATAGCGTAGACATCCATTAGATTTTGAGCCAAATCTAACAAGTTGTAGTTATTGGTGATAAGCGAGAACTGAACTCGCAATGTTTGGGTTTGCAGCCGAGTAACAAGGCCACAAGACAAAAGTAATTACTCGTGTCTCGTAGCAATCATTTGGCTTATAAAGCTCATCACATTACTCCCACTTTAGTGAAACAGAGTTGAGACGAAATATATTTTGTCTTATTTTTCTAATGGTGATATTGGCTGTTGCCAGCCTTACCCATTTATTTTATTGTCTGATTATTTATCAGTTTTTTTAATGGATTTATTGGCTGATTATTAATGATTTTATTTATTGTGCCTGCTTTTTTCTTAGGTAGAGGGCGCCACAATAGCTGTACGAATTTCCGTATTTTTCGTCATCGGGTCATCAATGTAACGGTTTGGTTATAGCGAGGACCGAACTCGCAACGTTTGGATTCGTAGCCGAGTAACAGAACCACTCGGCCTCGCTTTATAAGCCAGATAATCATTCCTGTCCAGGAGCTGTTATCTGGCTTATAAAGCGTCACCACAGGGTGGCCATCTGTCGGTCTGCATTTTCAAAAATATGTTAACGTATAATTTATAACAGTAATGACTTAAATGTATCAAATTGAGTACGGATTTTGTGACAACAAGTGTAATTTTGTATCAAATTTTTTATTCAATAGATTGGGGAAAACGCGTCTAAAAGACAAATTTGATTTTCGAAGACTGCTAACTGCATGCCAGAGATTAATCGCCAAAAAACTCGGGTGTCATTTCCATGGAAATAGTTTTTGGGGATAACGCTTTTATTAGAGTATGGAGAGAGTTTTGGGGAGACACTCTCGCTGCTTGCTTGTTTTTTGCCATTGTATTTGTATATAAAAATAGCAAAGGAAAAAAATAAACCTAAATTTTCTAAATCAGGAACCGAGAATTTTTTAAAAGAAACACGACAAAATTTAAAAATTTAACGTTTATGTAGATATCTATGTGTAAAAGAATACTTGGGGAAAATTTATACTTTATAAATATGCTATGATTTTAAAGAGAAAAATCAAGATTTTTCATCTCCTTTAAGAATTTGATTTAAAGGTTAGAAAATTCCTATTCGGCTGAACAAATTACACAATTTTACAATAAAAAAAGTGTGGAAACTGTGAAATTCGTTGAAGAATTGTATGTTTATATAAAATATGATAAAATCAGTAACTAACAAAGAAAATGATAATAACAGATATGGTAAAGTGAGTATAAGTGATCCAGATTTATGACTAAATATTATAACCGATAAGTTTAGAATGTTCCATGTTAAAACCGGACTTGTACAACACAAAGGAATTCTTACTAAGAATGTTGAAGATAGACCATTTTCCACTACATACTTTTTTTAAAAATGCCAAATGGTGAAACCTGTTGAAAATGTATTAATATTTTATTTTATTTATTTGTTTATTTTAGAATGGCAACGTTATTTAAGAAATATTTTTTGCTGTCTCATTTTGTAGATGGCAACTTGTAGATTAATCCCAAGATGGAATAAACAAAGTTTGAATTTTTTACCGGTGGGATATCGTTTTTCTATTTTAATATAAAAAGCGAAAGAAAACGGTGTTCTTCTTAGGCAGCTTTAACATTTTTTGGCGTCCGTGACAGGACTTTCTCGAAACAAAATAAATCAAGATGTTTCAAGCAATAAAAGGTTTTAAAAAAGAAGATCTGAAATACGTTGCGTCTGAAATTGGAGAAGACGTATCAGAAAATATTACGATAGTTGGATTAAAAGATCTTATTTTAAATAGTTGTGAATATAAGAATGATCCAGAATTCGTTCAAGAACTTTTAAGTAATGTTATTTCGGAAAGGAAATTAAAAGAAGAAACCGAAAAAGAAGATAAAAGATTGCAGCTTGAAGCTGAAAAGGAAGATAGAAGATTGAAGCTTCAAATTGAAAAAGAAATAGAATTGGCAAGAATACAATCTCAAAATAGAGGTGAGTCATTTTCTGCTGATTTAAATAATTATAAGAGAAAGTTTACACTGCCTAGATTAGAATTTAGACAATTTGGCGACGATATTAAAGATTGGCTCCCATTTTGGAGTCAATTTGAGAAAATACATAAAGATGAGGATATCGCACCAGAAGACAAATTTCAGTACCTAGTTCAAGCAACAATTTCTGGTTCTCGTGCTAGAGAGGTTGTTGAAAGTTTTCCGCCAACTGGCGCCAACTATCAAAAGGCTATTGAAGGTTTAAAATCGCGTTTTGGTAGAGAAGATATTTTAGTGGAAGTATATGTGAGAGAATTATTAAAATTAATTATTTCTGTGCAAACAAAAGAAACATTTTCATTAACTTCTTTGCATGATAAGCTTGAATCATATTTACGAGCATTAGAAACATTAGGTGTAACCACAGATAAATGTGCATCCATTTTGTATCCTATGGTTGACTCTTGTTTCCCAGCTGATTTTTTAAAGGCTTGGAATTGTAGTAATATTTCCAATATTAACTCTGACGCGAAAGGAAGATTGGATAATTTGATGCAATTTTTGAAAACGGAAGTTGAAGGAGAAGAAAGAATATGTTTGGCTGTAGCCGGTTTCGGTTTAGGAAAGGGCCAAGAATACAAATCTTTGAAAAAGAAACAATATAGCTCGGAAAATTTGAGAAATAAAGTACCTACAGCTATAGGTTTGTTAACGACTGCTGCAGATAAAGATGTAAAGAAATCTTGCTTTTTTTGCGGTGGTAAACATTCAAGTTCAGATTGCTTTACGGCTCAAAAAATGACTCTATCGGAAAGACAAAAAATAGTCAAGGAAAAACGATGCTGCTTTGCATGTTTATCGCCATTTCACGCAGTTAAAAGATGCCGAGCAGTTTTAAAATGCCTGATATGTTCTAAAAAACATTTTCCTATAATGTGTGATGTGCTTGATTCGCAAAAGATGTCTGTAGAGGGAAAAGAAGATAAACCCGCACTAGATGTTAATATGGCTAATTTTAATAAACACA
The DNA here is from genome assembly GCF_947563725.1 of Argiope bruennichi. Classification (NCBI taxonomy): domain Eukaryota; kingdom Metazoa; phylum Arthropoda; class Arachnida; order Araneae; family Araneidae; genus Argiope; species Argiope bruennichi. Next base: position 125,005,458 of record NC_079160.1, read on the forward strand.
GCCCTAAGATATTTCTTCAAACTCTCAAAGCTAAACTGGTATCGGATAATAAACAGAAAATTGTGAGGTTACTTTTTGATTCTGCATCACATAAATCTTACATTTTGAAAAGTGTAGCTGAAGAAATGAATTATAGACCCGTTCGATGTGAAAAATTAGTACATTCTCTTTTTGGTGGTGTTATCACTAATGAATTTAAACATAATTGTTATAAAGTAAAATTGAGAAATTTGATTGGAAATTTCGACTGTAATTTTGAAGTTCTGGATCAATCTATCATTTGTGACAATATTAGACCGGTTTTTAAAGGTCCCTGGATAAAAGAATTAGAGGAAAATCAGATTAATCTAACTGATATTAGCGATACTTGTGAAGGCATTGATATTCTAATTGGAGCTGACTTTATGGGGAAAATGTTAACTGGCAAAAGAAAAGTCTTACCTTCAGGTCTTGTCGCTGTAGAAACTTTCTTAGGATGGACCTTAATGGGTAAGGTACCACAGGAAGAATCTTCGGAAGAAAACCTGGCTATAACAGTGCTGTCCTTATTTGTAAATGAAGCTGAAATCACAAATTTATGGAAATTAGATTCAATCGGAATCAATGATCCTGTTGAGAAAAAATCTAAAAACGAGATTGATCTTCGGACCAAGGAGCATTTTCTAGAAACGGTAACAATTAATAAAGATGGTCGATATGAGGTTTGTTTACCATGGTCTGATGATAAGTCACCTTTGCCCGACAACTTGGATTTGGCGAGGAAAAGGCTCGACTACACTACCTCAAAACTTATAGCTATGAATATGTATGAGAAATATGAAAATATTCTTCTAAATTGGTTAGATGAAGACATAATAGAGGAAGTTCCTACCAACGAAATGAACTCTTATGGTAATTATTTACCTCACCGTGCAGTGATAAAACTAAGCAGCAGCACTACTCCAATTCGTCCGGTGTTTGACGCTTCAGCGAGATTAGCAAATTATCCATCTTTGAATCAGTGTCTGGAATGTTTGTCCTAATCTCATTGAGCTTATTCCAAATATTCTTCTTCGATTCAGAGAGGGACAGCTTGGCGTTATAGCTGACATCAGGAAAGCTTTTCTGCAAATTAGTATTCGTAAAGAGGATAGAGACTTCCTTCGGTTTTTGTGGTGGGAAAATAGAGAAGAAAAGAAATTGAGAGTTTTTCGTCACACAAGAGTAGTTTTTGGGGTAAAATGTAGCCCTTTTCTTTTAGCTTCAGTAATTGAGTACCATATTCAAAAATGTGAAGGATTTGAAAAATCTTTGAAGAAAAGACTTTTGGAGAGTTTCTACATTGATAATGTCGTTACTAGTGTCGACAGTAAAGACCAATTAGATCGATTCATTGACAATTCTAAAACCTTGATGGCAAAAGGTGGTTTTGATCTTAGAGAATGGGAATGGTCTGGCGACTGTGAAACTAATTCAAAGGAAGAAACTCAGGTATTAGGTCTTATTTGGAATAAGAAATTAGACACTTTGAAAATTAACATGAAATGGCTGGATGGCATTTGTGGAAAAGTAACTAAAAGGAGTATGTTATCTACAGTACAAAAGTATTTGATCCTTTTGGATTCACTGCACCAGTGATGCTTTGTCCAAAAATAATGCTACAAAAGGCATGGACATTAGGTACAAGTTGGGATGAAGAAATAACTGGTGAGCTTCGTAAAGAATTTCTACAGTGGTTTCAAGAACTTAAGCATTTGTCTGACATACAGATTCCTAGGTGTGTTCAAGCATCTTCAAAAGATATAAGTAACTGCACTATTCATACGTTTGTTGATGGAAGCAAAGATGCATATGCTGCTGTTACATTCCTTAGAATAGAAAATAATGGTCGAATCGATCTATTTCTACTTGCAGCAAAATCTCGAGTGGCTCCTTTAAAAGGCACAACTATCCCAAGAATGGAACTTCTTGCGGCGGTGATTGGAGCAAGGCTAGCGAATTCAGCTGTTGAAGCTCTTGGTTGGAAAAATGTTACGATATATTACTGGAGTGATTCTACAACAGTGCTTGCATGGATATTACGAGAAGAAAATTGGTCTGTCTTCGTTAGGAATAGAGTCCAAGAGATAAGGAAGTTGAGTAATCCTACATCATGGAGACACATACCTGGTGATAAGAATCCGGCAGATTTACCTTCCAGAGGCTGCAAGGCAAAACATCTAGTCTCCCTAAGATGGTGGGAGGGTCCACAATGGATGAAAAATGCTTTTGAATTTCAAAACATTATGGGTTCCACCAACCATGATTGGAATGAAGAAGAGATTAGAAAGGAAAAGTCTAAGACGACTTTTATATTATCAAATAATGAAGCCTGTGGTGTTGCAAACTGGTACTACAGATATTTTTCGAACTATGATAGAATAGTTCGTCTTGTTGCATGGATCCTCCGCTTCAAGAACAACTGCAAAAATATAACTGAGAAGAAGCATGGTGAATTAACCGCTACAGAATTTCAGGAAGCAGAAATGAAGATTTTATTTATGATACAGAATGAGTCTTTTCTCCCAGAAGAAGAAAAGAGATTAAAAACCCTACAAGTATTTAAAGACGATCTTGGCATCATCCGTTTGAAAACTAAAATTATTTATCGCAAGGACAGTGAAGATTTTCTTAAACCTATTGTTCTTCCTCCGAAGCATGAAGTGGTAAAGCGGTTAATCTATAATGCTCACGTTAAGAACTGTCATGCTGGAGTCCAGATACTATTGAATGCACTTAGAGAAAAGTACTGGATCCTAAATGGAAGAAAAGCGGTGAAACATGTGGTGGCCAATTGCATTACGTGTAAAAGATATAGCTCAAAGAACATAGAAGTTATAAGTCCCCCCCACCCTTCCAGAAAATAGAGTAAAGGATGCTGCGGTGTTTCAGATAACTGACGTTGATATGGCTGGACCTTTATTCCTTAAAGACAAGAAGAGCTGGGTTCTAATTTTTACTTGTGCAGTGTACAGAGCAGTTCATTTCGAGCTTGTTACTGCTGCATCGACTGATGTTTTTTTAATGGCCTTTAGGAGATTTGTTTTTCGCAGAGGAAGATGCACAACACAATATACTGCGATAATGGCTCCAATTTTGTTGGAGCAGCCAACTATTTAAAACAACTGGATTGGAACCGTATCCAAAAATATGGAGCAATAAACTCTATTGACTGGAAGTTTAATCCTCCAACTGCTGCCTGGTGGAGCGGATGGTGGGAGAGATTAATTAGAATTTTAAAAGATCTTTTGAAGAAAGTGTTAGGACAGGCATGTCTAAATTATGAGGAGATGATAACGGTTTTGGCAGACTGCGAGCGTGTGATCAATTCAAGACCTCTAACTTACATTTGCGAAGAGGAAGCTATAAAACCAATTTCTCCATTGATGTTCATACAAGATGTGCATGAATGCAATCTTCCTGATATAGATGCTGTAGAGCAAAATTCTGTGAGCAATAGATTCAAATACAGACAAGCAGTGCTTAAAGACTTAAGAAATCGTTTCAGATCTGAGTATTTGGGTGCTCTCATACAGCGGAGAAATAAAAAATCAAGAAAATGTACAGTTACTGTTGGTGACATTGTTATGGTGGGAGCAGATAATAAAAAGAGACTTGTCTGGCCTTTAGGTCGTATCACAGAAATCATACCAGGTAAAGATGGACATGTACGACTTGTTCGAGTGCAAACTTCACAGCAGAATTTCCTGCGACCAATTCAAAGAATATATCCATTAGAGTTACCATCCTCTGATGACTTCTCCACTTCGATGACACAAGATGATTTGAATAAGTCAAATGACATCACCAAAACTTCTGACAGTACTTCTGGCAACGAGATGAAATTTAGTAGAGCCGGAAGAAGAATTAAATTGCCAGAGAAACTGAACTTGTAATTTATTTTGTTTTGATTGGACATTTTCACATTAATTTTCATTTTTATATTTAAATATTAATTGAAAATTTGTAAAACGTTGCCATTAATTGAATCTCTTAACTGTGTTTAACTAATAGTATTATATTTTGATTATTATTTATAATCAAAAGGTGGGAGGATGTTGAAAATGTATTAATATTTTATTTTATTTATTTGTTTATTTTAGAATGGCAACGTTATTTAAGGAATATTTTTTGCTGTCTCATTTTGTAGATGGCAACTTGTAGATTAATCCCAAGATGGAATAAACAAAGTTTGAATTTTTTACCGGTGGGATATCGTTTTTCTATTTTAATATAAAAAGCGAAAGAAAACGGTGTTTTTCTTAGGCAGCTTTAACAAAACCCAGCTTCGCAACTGGTTAATTTATTCAAAAATGCGACTTCATATGTGGTTTTTATTGTATATTATTTTCAAAAAGAAGAGGAAATGCACAGTCAACACGATTTATAGGGGGATAGAATAACCAAAGAAAGTTGCCAACTGTAATTCAAAGTTATGAAAATTCTAGTTGTCACTTTAATTCGTTTATTGCTTGGAATGAATTACTAAAGCGACTAAATTTATATTCGACTATTGATAAAACAAATCAAGTTACTAAAAATAAGAAAACAGAAAGACTTAAAATACTGTTTCAAAAAACTATAAATGTAATTCTATTTTTAGCATCTTCCACTTTGAAGAACCCATGAAATAATAGGAACGTCTACTAATGGAAATTTTTTAAGTTTAATCGAATTATAAGTAAATATGACTCTGTGCTAATAGATCATATAAATAAAATAAAGAATTCGAAAAATAGATTTGTGCATCATTTAGCACATAGATCACTAGAATTAATTTTTTTCTATGTTAGGAAATGAAGTCATTAATGAAATTCAAGACGACTATAATATCCAAATATTTCCCATAGGAAACAAACTTCAGTCATTATTAAGTATGCATATTTTGAAGAGAAAAGATCAACTAAAAATGAGTTATTTATAAGGTTGTGGTGAATAGCATATAAGCCAGTTAACAACTACGCTGCACGAGCATTTGCTTTTGCATGATGGTTTAGTTACTGGACCACGAACCACAAGATCCCAGGTTCTATCCTCGCGCATCCCATATCACTAAATTGGTGACCTCGGACGATGAACCTCCAACCTTCGTAACAACTGTTGTGGCGCCTTCTTCCCCTCAACCAAAGTCGTCAGACTCACTTGACGCAGCAACCACTCACCCTCACACTCTCGCCATAATGCTTGGTGCTACTTAAATGGGTACAGGCGCATTTGAATCAATAGCTAAATACATCACCACTCAGCAGCCATATCGTTCGTCTTACCTCCGACTCACTAGAGGGAGAGTCTGTGGTGCATAGCATATAAGCCAGTTAACAACTACACTGCACGAGGAATTGCTTTTGCATAATGGTTTAGTTACTGGACTGCGAACCACAAGGTCCCAGGTTCTATCCCACGCGCTTCACACATCGCTAAAAGGTTTGTTGAAATAACGGATGTAATTGGAGCAAAGACTCTATTGAAAAGATTAAGAAAATTTGATTTAGATATTATAAAAAAATGAATTGTAGAGGACAGACACATGACTATGGTAGCAGTATAAAAGGGAAATTTAAAAGTGTACGATCTAAAATAATTGTTCAAAACACTCATACAATTTATGTGCCTTGCCTATGACATTTTTTAAATTTATTAATTTGTGATGTCACTTTCAACAGAATATATTGTAACTATTTTTTCGGAAGGGAGGGGGATATTGCAACATTTATATAGCTTATTTCCTGTATCTGCAAAATTGTTGGAAATTTTAAACCATTATGCGACACTCAGTGGGAAGTCAAAATAGATTCGATTAAAGCAATGCACACACAATTTGAACAAAGTTGTAATGCCCTAGATGATTTTATTGATCCACATAGCAATGAGATCCGAAATTATAAATCTATTGGATTGAATACAAGAAATGCCCTTTATTTTATGTTTAATCATATGGTTTGCAATATTGTTCCAAATTAACACTCCATAAACTATTTTAAGTAAAAATAATTGTTATTGATTGATTTGATTTAATTTACTCAATAAAATTAAAACTGAAATCCAAAATTTAACACATTTTTAGACAAAATAAAAGTAATAGCTCATAATTTGAATATTTCAAAATGTTTTCCTAAAAAACGAATTCGAATATATATATTCCGAAATGGCAGAAGTTGAAATTATAGAAACCCTAGAAGAGGAAAATGGATGTTATTTTTTAATACTGAAATTGATACTGCTATTGTATAGATAGAAAATAGATTTAAAATTATTTCAAATTAATCACTGATAATAAAAAAAAGAACTTTAAAAAAGCAGGAATAAGAAATATTTCCTAAAAACTTTGAAAAGTTTTATAACAATGATGTAAATGAAAACCTAATCCAAATAATTGGTTTGCTACGGGATTCGATTTCGAATGAAAGGAATGTAAATAAAGCACGAGACATATTGTAATACTCACTAAATAATAATAATAATAAATTATTTCTACATGTATTAACTATGTTAAAGGTTAACGTTGCCAGTTACTATAACAAGTGCTGAGCGTTCTTTCAGCAAATTAAAATTAACAAATAAATGTCTTCGATCAAACTAAGTATAGAAGCTTCGGTACAGAACGCTTAAACGCACTTATTATACTAAGCACCGAAAGAGAAATTGCAAAAATTGTAATTTTTCTGAAATAATTAAAAGCAAAAACAAAATCACTCATTAAATAAACATGCAATAGTAATACATGTTCATGTTTGTATTTTTTTTAAATTAGGCCTCTCCGAGTTCGAAAATCACGTTTATAGAAAATGTCCGTCTGTCTGTCTGTGACAAAGATAACTCAAAAACGCTTTCAGTTAGACGGTTGAAATTTAATATACGGTCTTTCAATCAAACTTGATTTCGATCAAATTTTGAGTAAAATCTGTTTAGATGAAGCTCGTCTGTTCGAATATGAGAAGAATACTAATCGAATTTTAAGAAAAAAATAAATAAATAAAATTAATGGCACATGATAATCAGAGAAAATTAGTTAATAAACGTCAGAGACAATTTTGTACATGTAATTGTAATAAAGATTGTAAGGAACCTCTGATTGTAAATAAACTGCCCTCTGTTATCAATTGTGTCATGTTTAATGGGCATACAAACCTTGCGAATGAAGAAAAATAATGATCCAAGATTCTGATACTTCATAATGGCACGTGATAATCAGAATAAAGCAGCAAATACCTCAGAGGAAATTTTCTTTACACCTCTGAATGTAACTATCTTTGGTTATCACTTGTGTCATAATACTCCCAAGTTTCTAAATATAAGTTTTATTTCAAATAAACAAATATTTTTTATTTAATAAAAATGTTTATTACAGAAGTATTTTGAATCTTGTGTTTGTTATATTCATTTACAAGTGCTTATATGAAATCTTTGAATTTTGCATTTATCACCGTTTCCAAATGATTTATATGAAATTTTCGAATCTTATGTTTATTAATTTCAGTTCTAAGAATTTTACATGAAATCTTTCAATTTTACAATTATTATTTTCATTTTATTTGAAATTTTTGAATCTTGTGTATTTTATTTACATTATTTTTTCCTTGTGTTTATTATTCAAATTATTTATTTATTTTATTGTGTATTTTATTTTATTACACATTTATTATTGCATTTTTTATTTGATTCTTGTGTCTTTTTTTATTTATTAATTTTTGAATCATGTATTTTTGTTTACAAATACTTTATTTAAAATCATAATTATATTTAAATTTTATTTGGGTGAAATCATATTGATATTTTATTTAATAATTTAATACTTTATTTCTAATTTACTAATTTTGTTGAGTCAAGTTTCCTGATATTTAAGAATATTGTGATCAAGTATACCAATGATTATCCTCACCAAATTAAGTTCATCAGCTGAATTTCTACAGAAAAATGGTCAAAATAACTCTGTGCAATATGCCGTTTAACTTATTAATATTATTTAATTATTGTTGATTGTTTAGCTTTACATAATATCTTTTCTACATATCTAATCTATTTTCTATATAATATCTTTGCTAATATGACTCTTTATCTTTTTTTATATTTCTAATATCTTTGTTGAATATGATTTCTGTATTAATGTAAAGGTAATGGAAATTTAGGTATCACTTTTAATATGCTTTCAAATTTAAATTCCTTACTAGGACATCAATGTAAGGTATGACTGTGTATCGAAGGGCCCTGACACACTTACATGTCTTGCTTTGTGTGTGGGGGGGGGGATTGTAATGATATCTCTTAATCTCATTTAAATCCTAGTTAATTTCCAAATTTTTATCTTAATTTAACTCACTTTAACTCCATCCTAAAATGACCTCTTTATTTCCTGATCCAACTCTTTTTCTTCCTTATTTAATTAATGTTACTGTTCTGTAAAAATGCTTTAATCAACATTTTCACATGCTCCAAGTGAAGGGATAAAAATCTGTCATGCTTAGCAAATTCTTTTAAAAGATACCTATATTTCAATTTCCTAAATCTACATGTGTCAAAGAATCCCTATCAGAATCTCATAGTAAAAAACACCGGGAAAAATATCTCAGGCTCTTTCACTCTATTGCATTTGTATCGAGATGTGAATGGACGTCAGTTTCATCATCGTACATAATTACATGCTTCCGGTATGGAATAAAGCGAAGCTTTAAAAATTCAAAAGTCTCTCTCTTCTCATTGCTCCTTCTGAACCGGAGGTACACAATAATGCACTCAAGCATTCCAAATCCCTTTTGCATAGAGACAAAAATTTAAAAAAAATAAAATTCTTGATAAATATATAATTTCTGTTTTATGTTATTTTAGTTAAAAAGAAAATTTGTTCAATTGGACTAGCGAGAATAGTCTCCCCTGAACTTCTAAGTATACTCTCTAATAAAGGTGTCACAAGAACAAGGTTGTAAACGCTACAAATGCTTAGATTTTTATTTTCAGGCACCTGCACTAGAGCATTTTGTGATTTATAATAATAAAGAATCGGATCGGAATATCGTATTTTAATCAATAGCCTAGAGACCCTGCGACTTTGGGGGAGGGGGTAAGTATCAAAATTAAATTTGGGTGTATGCTTCAAATTGATTTACAAAGATTATGTATTCAAACTTATATAAATTAAAACTAAGAAAAATTTATTATTATGATGATTTTTTTTCATCCAAATTTGCCTATGAATCAAAGTGGCCCAGTCATATCTTCACTTGTTTCACTGATTCTCACAACTTCATTCGCGTTAATCCCTAATTCTCTCATCGTTAAAACACTCAGAAATGTGCATCACAGCATTCGAAATTAAATTCCTAGTTGTACTAAATTTTCATTAGTGAAATCCAATAGAATATACACTAAATTATGCTTATTTACTGATGACACAGTGATACTAACGCTAAATAAAACCTCAGTTTCATAGCCATTAATGATCATCACTTCCAACTCCAATTTTTGTTCTTGGAATGAAAAATTGTTGTAAATGTAACACAAACAGAATTTGTTTTATTTTCAAAAACAGGAAAAAGCTCACTCTCTAAAATCACCATGCAGAAATCCCACGGTTTCAGGACAGCAAATATTTAAGTTTCATTTTAGATTCAAAACTAACACAAAAACCTCACAGAAAAGTATATGATCCAAAATTCCAAGATAACTGCAGAAGACCCCCTCCCCCCTTGTTTCTTGGAATTCTAAATTAAAATTTTTAGAATTTCTATCTTATTTTAACTCAGATATTCATTGCATTTTTTTTTTAGAATACTGCGTCCGCTTTTCCATAAGTGCAATTAATATAGAATAAAGAACCCAAATTATGGAGTTATTAATTTAGGTATGTGCATATACATTGTACCTAGCTTAAATTTCTGCAATAAAAAGTTTCACTGATGCAGGATGGAAAAACAACTAAATTTAATAATTTACAAGTGGTCTGTACAATACAAAAGTTACACAATGTATGATAAAATTAACAAAATTACAAATACATGACAGTAAAAGTAACTCATTTTCTTAAAACATCTCTTCTTTTCTGGTGAGGTTCATTACTGGAGGCAGGTGATCCTGCAAAAATGATAATCATTATTAGTGAAGCAGAATAAAGCAATGATAAATATATTTACTCTATCTTTTAGCAATAATTAGACACTAGACATTCTTTCTTTATTATATACATCATATCTGGATTGTTATGTGTAAAATTCTCCCAATGCAATTTCTTGGCATTTAACCTCTTAATTGATTTGCTCATATGCTATGCATTTATCTCATTTTTACATCTTTGAACATTAACCTATTCATAAATATTATACCATACAAAAATTACATAAAACAGATAAAATTTCAACTATCTTATATGAATTTTTATTTTAATTAAAATGACAAAACAGCCTTGAATTAGTATAAAAAATAAGCCAGTTAAGGGGTAAAATGTTTATCACAAGAGTTATCCATGTAAAAAACTTTGAAGAGAAAATTTCAGAAATAAATATGTATAATCACACTCTATTTGAAAACAAAATAATTTCTTTCAATTTGTAATTATTTTTTCAAGCTTTTTATGCATTGTAAGATTTTGTTTATATAGACAAATAAAAATTCTTATTGTGATCTGATAGCCACATCTATTTTTAATAAAAGAAATACATTTGACGACCAATTAACATAATTCAGTCAAATTTTTATTCACAATACATGTTTTTTTTTTTTTTTTTTACAGAAAAAAAAGGTATTTTATTAATTTGTTTTAGAAATTCCAAAAATAATTAGGCAGTATCTTACTACTTCCACTTAATAATAACATATGTAAGTCTTTAATTTTCATCAGGTTCCTTCATCTAACTCTATTTGTGGGGAATTAAAGAATCTAACTACTGTCTGTAACTCTTCCATTGCATGTGATAATACAATTGTTATCAGAATGTGTGCATATTAACCCAAACATAAAAATGTTTTTACAATATTATTAATTGTCTGACTGTTCCAAACTGTTAGAAACCATACAATTCGAAACTTTAAATGCATTTTTAAAGTTGCAGCTATAGAGAAATTAGATATGCCTGATTTAATATGCTTAGTCTTAATTATACAACTGAAAAAGGTTTCTCCAAAAAGAAAAAAAAGTTTTGAAATATAGTTAAAAGTACATTAAGCATTAAAAAAACTTAGATATTTATAACTTCATAAATTTGGCAAAGTTACAGGATGTATATATTATGTGTTGTTGCATTTATACAAATTATAACAAAAAACAAACAAACAGAGTTTACTGGAAACAATGACAAATTTATTCAATGCTTATAGTTTCATACAAATCATGAAGAATGTTGAAATTAGAATAGAATGCTGAAATTATAACTTAAAACTAATTCAAGTACAATTTTTTGCTTCTGATTAAGATACAAAAAATGAAGAAAAATTACTGTTTTTTAATATATTTTTTTCTATTTGAAATAATTTTTTTAAAGTCAAAATAGATAGCTCTCTCATTTTATTAATCTGCAGCATTTTTTATGACATAAATAAAGCAACAAATTAATCATTTAAATAATTTATTTTCCTTCACAATAAAAAAATTAACATAAAAAATTAAAAAACATTAATTAATATAAATTGAATAAGTATTAATATAAACTGAAAATGGGATTCATTTCAATATTTACAGTTATTTTATATATTTATTCATAAATATCTTGGAAGGAAAAGAATATGCAAACTTACTGAAAATCAGACTATTCCCAGTATAATAACCGGCATCATCCTTAGGACCCGTCATACATAACAATTGTATACCAGCAATGGTCTGGAATCCAATATGATTATTTATAAGAGATGTATATAAATTTGGTTCAATTTTTGCCAAACCCTAAAAAGAAAAATGCAAATTTTAATACAAATATATATATATATGCAGAAAGTAATATTAAGAACTGTAAACTTGTTTCAAGGATAGTAATTAATTAAAATATTAAGTTAATTTCGATTGCAAGAGAAGGCAATGTCAATTGTCAAATCAGATCTACTTGAATTTTAACATCCAATAAGAGAAGCTCACATGCGTATGACATCACGGCGCCTAAAAGTCTTTTAACAGAATGACACTCAATTCTTTCGTTGGGAAGAGATGTGTGAGGGTAAAACTGTTTTTCTACTTCGTTAAAAAAAAAAAAAAAAAAAAAAAGGAAGTAAACCCTTTTTAGGCTTTAACCATGTTTGGCATCCTCATCTCACAGGTGAACCATGCTCTTTATTTAAACTGTCTAATCCCCTTTAAGTAAATTGTCTATTATTGTAAATATTAAAATGTTTAATTCTATGGAATCTTAATAAATTAATTGTTTAATTTGGTATTATTATTCTTCTTTCAAAATTCACTTTACCCTTAGACACCATCCTATATATTTTATTATATAATATTATAATTATATATAGATATAGTGATATTAAATGAGCTTATATAAGTTTAATATTAAATAATGTTTAAAACAATTAATGTGCTTCTTCCTAAAAAATTTATTCACAGTTTCAAATGAACTCTATATTGAGAAAAAGGGGGACTGCAGTTTAATTAATAACTTTCAATAAAATATACATTTTTTTTAAGTTTTCAACATTAAAAGTGAAAAACTGTAAGATGACAAAAACATCATTATAAAACAATTCTGTAACAGATAAAAAAGGGGGAGGAAGCTTTTTTTAAAAAGTAAAAATTAAGTATATCTGTGTGTGTGTGTTTTTCAATTTAAACTGTAACATGAGGACAGAATATTTTCAGATAAATCCTCTCTTACTTAATAAAAATTAAAATATTTAGGCTAAAAAAAAATTTTTATAAAAAAAATTTTTATTAAAACATTTACATAATTATCATTTTTAAAGAAAGATCAATGTATTACTTCTAATGTTTAAAAAAGAAATGACAAAATAAATCTATAATAAATCAAAATATTATTTCAAAAAATTAATGTGATGAAATTAAAATCTTATTAGCATGAATATATAAGAGACAGAACAATATAGCATAGCAAAGAACAAAATACTATCAAGAACATTCTAGTACAATGCAAATGCAAGCAAAACACATTTAAGATCACTTTATTTAAAAAAAATGTTTAATTTCAAATTATTTCAATACAAATTTTACTTTTTGTTCCCACAAAGAGAAATTGGTTTTGGCAATAGTCAAATGAGGGTTAAAAGGCCTTGAATCCGTAGAAAAAATGTTGGCCTCAGCAAAATGTTTTTTAACACATTCTGCTAAAGCACAAAGCCTCCCATACTGCCAATCCTTTTTTATTTTTGCAAACAGAACCTAGAAATACAGTAAAAAAAATAAAATCATCTTTTAGAATAAAAACATATAGCTAAAATATCATAACAAAAAATATAAAATTTGGGTTTATATTTTCTTCAAAATAAATGGTACCATGGGAAACCATAGTGTACCATGGATACTTAATCCGAATTTGCCAGGAATATAGTTTAAAAATAACAGATGTGTTACAAAAATAACAAAATACAAATTCAGATGTATAACTGTAATATGTATATTATTTCATTTTTAGAATTTTAATATATATTCATGCATAAATTAAATATTCGACAAATATTTTTCCAACAATAAATATGAATTAAAATAAATGCATTATGAAATTTTAACTTTCATTAATAATTGAATTGAAGCCTTTAATTTTTTTAATCAAATTTATATTAGTGCAAAATTACAAAGATTTTTCTGAAATTCTTATATTGAATTCAAATAGTTTGTCTCATGTGTATAAGATTTACAACCCTCATTAGTTAATTATTATATTTGAGATGTTGTTAAGAGCATAGCAGTTTATATACACAGACCTGCTTTCTAGTAATGAAATAAGATATAAATTTAAAAAGAATGATCAATATAGATTTTTATTATTAATAGTCATAATTTACTTATATGTGAATCCTATTAAAGCTAAATTTCTAGATAATGCTCCTTTATTAAAAAATACACATAAATATAATTTATGTCGCTTCTTGAAAAAAATTTACAATTGTTTTGATGAATGAGGCAAAATAATTTTCTTCAAAGCTAACTAAAATGATAAGTGAAAGCATCTATAGTCCATGACGAACCATACAAAGAAAAGCAGAAATAATTCAATCACAGGCGAACTATGTAGTATGCATTTCTAACTTCTTAAGAACTTCTTTAAAATAAATTACTCTTGTTTTAAACACAAAATTTCATGAAACAGAATATTAATTATTTGTGTTTAAAATGAAATGCATTAAAATATATCAATTACTTTTAAAAACATTAGAATCATATTCACAACTCTTAAAAACCATAAGGATACAACTCATGGTTGTCTGAGCACATTTAGTCACCATCTCTCCTCAGCAGTTTATCAATGATGTTACATTTTTTAATGCATGTCAACTTTTAAAACCCAGCAAAATAATGGGTTTCTTTTTGGTTGAAAGTTATCATAATTTTAGAGAAAACATATCATCCATGTGATAGAACACAAACTTCTTTTTAATCATGCAATTTAAAGTTAACATAAATGTCTACCAATATCTATAATGTTTACTGTTTTGAAGACTCAAGGTTTGTCTTGCCCCATGACTACAATTTCACAATTTGTCAATATTTGATTGGTAATTTCTTTTAAAGTAAGCTAATGTGCAAGCTTAAAATCAAGTGGTCCAGGATTTTTTTTTTTTTTTTTAATAAAGTTGCAGCTAAAAGCTTTCCAAAAGATCATTGAATTTACAAATTAAGCATGCTAAAATCTCATTTTGATTTGATGAAAAAACCTTAAAAATTTCCGCCAACATCAAATATTTAATTCAAAATTTAGTTCTTTAATCTATAAATTAAAAAAAGAATTTTATCATTTAAACAGATATAATTATAAAGCTATTGTTATGAAACTTTATTTAATTTTCAGGTTACTACATTTAAAAATATATATATAAATATTTAAATATTTATGAAACCAAGTTTTATAATAATAAACCATGAAAGTAATGGAGTTTAAACAATGAATATGAAAATATGCAAAATTACTAATGAATGTTATGACATTTGAGTGACGATATTTTGCTTTAACTTTCAAATAGCATGCAAATAATATAAACTGTAATATTTATATAGGCATTATTATTCCAATATTTAGATCACTTTCTGACAAATGATAAAATTTTATATAATAAGAATTAGTTGCTGCAATGTTGTAAGATTGGAGAGCATTTAATATTTTTAACATTTAATGACTGAATTCAAACAATCACTGACATGTCTTTAGCATCTATTTAAAAAGAAGAAGAAAAAAAAAAAGATTAAAATAAAAACTGGAACAAAGTACTACAATTAAATAAATATATCTTAACATAAAATTTCCGGTTTAAAGAAACTTACACGATCACTGAAATGTCCCAAACCAGAAAATTCTAGTTGTAATGGGTCCTTGTGTATTATTTCATTGCATTCATCATAAACATTATGGAGTGCCTTCAAGGCCCTGAAAATTGATTAAAAAAACATATAAACCTCAAGCAGAGTAACATTAAATTAAAATATATGCTATCTTTACTAAAATTTTAATACTACCTTTCATGAGTATCCCCATTATTTATATTCATCACCATCAAAGTGATGTGTAAGGTAGGTATTGCATTCATACATTCATGAAGACGCCTGTCCTGTTGTACAATGTAACGCTGCACTCTCTTTATGTTTTCTTGGACCTTTAGAAAAATTTAAATAAAATTTAATAAAAAATTATAAAGCATAGAAAATGAGCAAAATGTTTTAAGTAGCATTTATTTTCTGAATTAAATATTTCAAAAACTGAGTAACTCTATTTCAAATTTTATTTTATTAATTAAATTTTTACACTAGTGAGCCCAGAGCCAGCCTTCTTTATAAAGGGGCCCTGAGTCAAGAAACCATTTGGGGTCCTAAATTTTTTAGTAAAGCAAAAAAAAAAAAAAAAAAATTACAAATGCGAACAGATATTTTTTTTTTTGTGTGTTTATTTAATGTGTGATTTTATTTTTGCTATTAATTACTTCAGAGAAATTAGATTTTTTTTGCAATTTCTTTTTCGCTGCTTAATACAACAAGTGCATTTAAGTGTTCTGCATGCATGCTTGACCAAAGACAATTCTTTAATGATTTTAATTTGCTGAAAGAATGCTCAGCACTTGCTATAGTAAATGGCAAACTAATGAAAAGTTTTAACACAGTTAATATAATTCAATTTAATTATTTTTAGAATGTACTGCAGAATGTTTTGTGCATTAGTTACATCCCTTTTATTTAATTATTATCCCATTATCAAATTCCATAGCAAACCAATTTCTTGAATTAGACATTTACAACACTGTTATAAAACTTCACAAAGTTTTTGGAATATTGTTGTAATTTCTATCTTTTTCTAGTTTTCTAGCTGTTTGATTTCTATTTTTTTCTATTTTTTTTTTGTATCAGTGATTTATTTGAAACACTTTCAAATCTATTTTGTATTTGTACAATAGCAATTACAGTGCTAAAAATAACATCTATCCTCTACCGGGTTTGCTACTGCTATTTTGGAATATAATCTTTTTCAAATTCATTTTTCAAAAAAATGTTCCAAAATATTCAAATTGCGTGCTATCTAAATCTATCTTCATCTAAAACTGTGTTAAATTTTAGATTTCAATTTTAATTTTATTGACCAAATTAAATTACATCAATGAAGAATAATTGTTTTTGCTTGAAATAATTTATTGATAGTGTTATAGTCTATGTAATTTCTGTAGGCATTTCAAAGACACTCGATTTCCACACTCTTCACTTTTTCTCCTTCTCCACTGCCATGGCTTCGACAAAGCTTGTTTTTTCTCCATGCCAGTATGTTTCAGTAAGGACGTTAAGTTGGCAGTGAAAGCATACAATTTTATTCAATCGTTGAATCTGAGATATTTTCTTAAGTAAATAAAACAAACAATAATAATTTTTCAAAAAACATGTTAATACTAATTTTAAATTTGTCCTAAATCTATACACGAAAGAAAGTTCAAAATAAAATATATTACTTTATATTTTATTCCTTCTCTTTTTTAATTTCTTTATTCCTCCTCCTGATTTTCTTACCAACAGAACAGATTCATATAGGTTGGATCTTTATCATAATCAAAACCAAAATTACAATAGCAAATATTTAAATATTAGGCCATAAGATAAGACTATTTCACAGCTATGTAAGCATGGTTTCTGAAATTCCTTTTTCTCTAAAAAGCATTAGCTGGTTGCATTTAAGAATAAGTTTTTTTTTTTTTTTTTTAATACTGCATCTAGACATGCTTTCAATTTATAAAATTTGATTAAATAAAGTAGGCAATTGTAATCCATCATGATTTCAAGTGTTAATTAGTATAATTTTTCTTTTATTTTCATCTATACATAAAAAATTTTCCATTTATATCTAGAAAATTTGCAGATATATGCTTAGTTTTAACTTTCGAAGGACTGGCCACAAATTTGGAAGAAAGCATTTATTTTAGAATGCAATCAGTGCATCATCCAATCATTATGACTCCAAAAAAATTTGATAATCGTGCATTAGATTTCTTTTTGTTGTTAATTTATATAGTTGTATCACTAAAACAAGAATTTGAAGCCAAAACTTGTCTTGCTGTATAGCCTAAAAATTCAATTCCCTATGTATTAGATGTCCTATTTTAGCTAAGATATAATTTTCAAATTTCATTAAGTGAAAATGTCCTCTTTATACATCTGTCTTCTTTATTTTTTTTGCAAAATATAATTATCTATTAGACATCATAATGTCAATGTTTGGAAGAGACAAATTCTTAGTGAGAACTTATCAGTTTTACCGTGAGAAAAAAAGGTGAATATTTTAAGGAAAAGGACCCTTAATCATAAATCATTCTCTTATCAATGCGAGAAATGTGCATTCTCTATAGCCCCTCTAGATGCACACCAAGTTTTCCTGTCAACGAAAGTTAAATCCCAGTAAACCTACAGTGCGAGCGTAAATAAATCCACAATCCCGAAAAAACTATAACGAACTTGAACAAAGTATAAAGCAGAAAGCTATCAAACAGCTGCATAAATATAAAAGAGTGACACTGTTGTCTGCCCCAGTATTGTGAGGCAGACAACCAGTAACAAGGTAGAAAATGTGACCTTGAACCGCCTACAGAAAATATGCAAACTATAATTTTGGACAATATTGTAACCCATACTATTAAACATAAGATAAATGGCATTTCTTGTATTAAATCCAATATACCTTTTCCTTCGGATACCACTGTAGTATCGTTATTTGCATCAATAAATTCTTCTAGGGCATTACAAATTTGTATAAACTGTGTATACACTGCTTTAACCAAATCTATTTTGCCTTCCCAATGAGTGCCATATAATGTTTTAAGAGTAATATTTAAATGATTTTGTAAAATTTCTCATATTTTTGTACATGCAGAAAATAAGCAATATAAATGTTACAATATCAAAAAAAAATTATATTCTGCTGAAAGCGGAATCACAAACTAATAAATTAAAAGAATGTGCTATGCAAGGTACAAAAATTGCATGAAGGTTTAGAGCAATTATTCTAGATTGTACACCTTTATATTTCCCTTTCGTGTTGCTAACATTGCAGTATGTCTGTCCTCTACACCTCATTCTTCTATAATATCTAAATCAAACTCACTTAATCTTTTCAATGGAATTTTTGCTTCTATCAAAGTGTATCAAAGTACATCAATATTTGAATGAATATCTACCCCATCGCTGGATTAGCTGTTTTGAATCAAGACATATTCACTGCTTTATTGGCCATTTAGATTCTCAGATTTATTAGATTAGGATGTTTTTCTATTGGGTTCCACTATAGACAAAATCTTTGTGTCTTCACTTCCCAGGATTTAAATAATCGAAGCAGTGGCTACTGATGTGTTGTACTCATCAACAGGGGATCATAGGAATGAAAAGAACTGGAATACTGCACTGACATTGCTATGCACATATAAAACAGTTATAGAAATTCGAATAACTGTTGTTCCACATTAAATTTGTTTTATCAACATAAATTAATTTTAGCATTCACAGATGTTTTATTTTTATCCAATGCAATATGAATCACCCTGTATATGCACTTATTATCCAACATCTTATAATCCATTGAAACTCAGCACAATATTTTTGGGAAAAAATGGTCATTCTATCAAGTTTTCTTTTTTTTTTTTAAATTACATAATGCATATGAATTATAAAATTATGAAGAGAAGCTCTGAAACTTGTATTATACTGAGTTTATTCAAACATAGTGTATTTCTCAAGACACTGACATACATATTTAATAAGTGACTTGAATAAAAAAAAAAGTAATCAAATGAATAATTAAAATTTATAAAGGTAGAACTCATAATTAAATAAAAATTAAGAACTGATATAAAGATAAGGAACTTTTAGGAAATTAGGAATGTTAAGGAAAGTTTTAATGCAAGAGTCAAACTACCAAAAATATAAAAACAAATAAAAAAAAAACTAAAACAACTATTTCAAACAATAAAAAAATACAGTGCATGATCAAATGACACCATCATGTTGAACAAAGAATCAGAAAAACCACATTTTCAAAAATAGCATGATGACCATCACACAAATGAAAAAAAAAAAATTACTTGCAGCATAATCAGCAATATATGATAAAAGAATTTAAATCTAAACAGTAAAAAACATTTACAGATAACCAAATTGAAATTACAAATTTATAATGATAATTTTTAAATTGGATTAAGTAATGTATCTTTTAAAAGAAAATGACATATTTTTAAATGTTACTCAAATAATATTGTCATACTCTATGATTTGTTATCTGCACAGCAACAAAATAATTGGGTCTCTGTCTCCATTTGTTAAAAGGTAGATTCTCTGAAAAAAAAAGTTTTATGCATGAAAATGCGTGAAATCATGCTTAAAATCAAACACAGGAAATACTTAAATCATAAATAATTTGTTTAAAAGGCTAAATGCAATTATGATAATTTTTTTTATAAATAAGACAGAGAGGAAGCTTATGAAAAGAAGTGTATATTCAATCATGATCAATTCCTTATTTATTACATTAATTACCGTTATTAGATATTTTTTAGTAAATTCTAACAACTATATGTTCTGAATAGTACTGTTCTTTCATAATGTTAATTTGATAATCAGTTTTTTTTGGTAAAGCAAGACATTTCTTTGTTTTGAGCAATGCATATCATCACTGTTATATCAAAATATCACACATTGAATTAGCCAAAATATTTTATTGACACACATAAATTAGTTACATTGGTTTTGGAATTACAATATGTGAAATTGTATGTTATTCCAAAATACAATATGCTGTTAATAGTTGCAGCTGTTGTATCAAAAAAATTCTTGGTATGTTTTGATAACTGCGATCTATATGATATTCTGCTATAACAGTGTCAACATTGCATTCAAGGATAGCTTATGCTAATCAATCAATACAGGCATCAATATCAGTATCGGCAATCAATCAATATGGGCATCAATCAAACGGGCATGCCGACAGTCAAAGTTTTACACTGTCTAATGATAATATTTGCACAGCTTGATGTAGAAATTATCATTAGGTAATGTAATCAAGAATTTAAAATAATTTTCTCTGTTTTACTATTTTCCTAATCCTTGAGCAAGGCTGGAATAACAATTGATACCATCATGACTGAATATTAAATGAAAAAGAAAAATCATTGTACGTCAAAAGTTAAAATAAGTACATATAGAGGGATAAGAATAATGTTATCTATGAGTATCAATGATAATTACTTAAAATAATATATTTTCTTCTGGTTTTAATTCAAATGAAAGTCAGTAGCTTTTTCTATGTATGACAATCAAATCGTACAAAAGTGTACATGGCTGATAAACAGTCAAAATTCCCTTTGATAAATTTTATCGAAAATTGGATACAGATTCACAATATTACTTCCTACTAAACTGCATTTCTCAAACTATAACAATAGCTTTGGAAGCTCCAAAAACATGGATATTCCACAAAATTCGAATAAAATAATTTTTGAATAAAAATGTTAACAATTACAATATTTTTCTTTGCATAGTACAAAACTGAGAAAGAAAGAAAAGCAATTTATGTTATTACATCTATGCATAAGTAAGCGATGGTGTTTTCCCCCTCCTAAGTCAAAGCTTTCTTTTCATGATCTTAAATAGAATGATACAAACAAAATAATGTTGAACCTTCTTTCCAACATTTCTAAGTAAAAACTGCCAAACAAATCATTCTGAATATTAAAAAATACACATTGCTGTAAATACATTTGAAAGATTTGTTTATTTATTATTTCTTCAATTTTCTTCATCATTTATAATAATAATAATAAAAAGATTTTAGTTGTTTGAAAATGTACATGCTTGATCAGAAGGAATTGTGATAAAAGGAATTGAGGAACAGTACTCAGAAAAAAAGAAATCTTCTTTGGTAAAAAAAAAGACATTAAATAGGAAAAACTATTTTTAAATAAGTCCCTCTTCCCCTTGTTTTTTAGCTGAAGATGACAGATAGAAATTAATATGGGTTTAGATATAATGTGCAAAACCCAATAAATATGCAATTAAATTCATATGTTAAAAAAAGATGAGGGTGCTGCAGTTCCTAATTTACTCTAAACATATATCCGTTTAAATAAATAATTATATGTAAGAACATTCAAAAATTTTCTTTTCTTCTTTCTTTACTTAAAACATTTCTAGGTTGTAAATGTTTATTAAAAGAAATTGAGTATTTATATTTATCAAATGCTCTAGTAGATTATTTACATAAAAAATGTATCTTGTTTATTATCTCAATCATGTATTGAACCCTGAATAAATCAGAAGATTCATCATTATGAAAAACTTCTCTAGATCAAGAAGATCAAATTTTGCCAATATCAGTGCAAAAACACCAAAATATTTTTTTTTAATCTAACATCATGTATATAATTATATCTATAACAGGCTTAACTAAAAGGAGCCCTCCTGCTTTAGAAATAAAAGTCGACAAAAATGAAATAACAGGTTCTACATAAATTAAACTTAATTATGAATTGGAAAAAAATACTTGTATTCAATTATACATAAGAGAGATCACATTAACCCTCATAATTTGCAATATAAAATGTAATTTGGATATAATCTAATAAACAGCGTGAAAATTCTATATAGTAAAAAGATTATGTGGATTGCAAGCAGGATGAGATAAATTAATTTAGGCTAAAACTTTACAATAAATAAACAGACTAATTTTAAATAAATTAATAGACTAAAAATTTAGAACCATTTTCTGCATTCAGTTACATATATGTCAACAAAAGATTATACATTTCAATTCTACAATAATTTTACTTGTAAGAATTTATCAATACTAATATTTTTTTTTCTTTTGACCTAATGATCAAAATTTATTTATATTATTTTATTGAAATATCTAAATTGCCTGTTTAAGACTACAGAATTATAATAAGTCAAATTCCAGTTTTATAAGATCTTCAACTGGAGATACTTTATTTAATTCAGTTTGTCATTTTCTAAAAGAGAAAGGACTGTTAATGTATATATAAAGAAAAGAAATACCTTATTTCTTCAGTAGAAAACTGCAAACAATAGGCATGCAGGACTTTGTTTGCAAAACTCAGAATGTAGAATATATATAAAGTGAAGCAAGAAAGGTGGTCACAACCTACAAAATTCATGATTTTTTAAATTTGAAAGAGAAAAAGGATAAAATATCAGAATGAAAATTAGTATTTTTTTATTAAAAATGATAGAGTCAGAAAAGATATCTTGCAAGAATGCAAATGGTACAAACAGCAAAAAGTAATTTAAAATAGATCCAAGTGTACAGATATTATAAATAATTAAATTACTATTAAGTTACTTTAAAATAGTTTCACTAATTATTTATAAATATTATAACTGAAATCAAGAAAATGGAAATCATTAAATTAGGATTAACAAAATAGAACAAAACTGAAAAAATAACCAAGTCAGAAATATAAATGTGTAACACATTATCCCCAACAAAAAAATTTGATTATTTAATGTCAATCACAGCGAATCATTAATCCTATTACTAGCAAGCCTCTGAAATTACAAACATTAATTATAATTAAAAACACAATTTAAAAATGAGAACAAATATTTACCTACCTTTACATTTATTTAAAAATCTGCAGTTTTCATATCTGTCAGATTTTTGATTATTAAAATTTGAACTTCTCTCAAATTTATTCATCGTTTATTTTCAAGATGTAATCTTTTTAAAAATGTCCAAAAGTTTTGGAATTAAAATATACTTAGCAAGGACGTTGCAAGCTATGATACGAATACGTGAGCACAAGAATGAGATATGATTCGGTATCTGACCCACGTGGGTCACAATCGGTACCGAGGGTTGAAACGAGGGGTTGTTAAGATCTCTCCAAACCAGAACCCCTTGTCTGTGACTCCATTTGTCGAGTCATTCATTTTGATCAGAGAAGGGTTGTTTGAAATAACTTGAGAGCACATATGAAGCTTATAATAAAAATAATAACAGATTTTCCGCATATTGGTAATTCGATTGATAAAGAATTTATATTCATTAAAATTTAAAATTATAGAACTTTTTTGTCAATGCTTCATTAGTTGTGAAAATTAAAGCTGAAAATTTCAGTTTTCAAGTTTTCCGTCTTATAATTTATCTACAGTGCCACAGCATTTATAATGATACAGAAAGTAGCACAAATTAATTATGAAAAAAAAATACAGAGCTACATTTAAAAGTAAATGCGAGAAAACAAAAGTTACAGGAATTTGTTCGAATTTTAAGTTTAGTTTTAAAAAATGTGGCAATATTTGTTGATGAAGTGAGCTGCTTATTTGGTTTTGCCTCTAATGATCAAGAAATATTTTAAGATCCAAAAAATGGATGAAATTGAAGAAAAAAGGTTTTTAAAAATATTAAAATGGTTGAAAAATAAACAAAAAAGACGATATTTTTCGTTTATTGGAAATTTAAAAAAGTCCCCAAATATAAATTTTGCAAAATTTTTCTCAGAACCTTATCAAACTGATTGTTATCAATTATAATATTGTAGACAGTTCCGGTTTATTAATGTAAAGAATCTTTCTTTATTGAGTATTTGGTTCGGTTTTAAGCCGGAGCGCTTCTACTTAAAATGGGTGTTAAAAAAATCATCAAGGACATGAACATTTTGTACCAATACAGTGACTAGAGAGGCATTATCCACGAACAAATATTTTTGCAATTGTTATTTTTAAATATTTGTTCCAAATCAATATTATTTTAATCACACTTTTAATCAAAATTATTAATTAGTATTAATATAATTTTTAATTAAAATTAATATTTCATTTCTTAATTTAAGTAACGTGGAAGTGACTTAATTTATATATTTGAGCTAAAAGAACGGGTTTTTACTCCCGGTAGTAAGTCTATTGGCACGCTGCCAAAAGTGACGGAGTTGTCCTACCGAGGTTATAAAAGGAAATCGCAGTTTGTTATCGTTATCATAACGTGTTAATCATGAACGAGCCTCCCGGTAGGAAAACTATCCAGACCGGTGACGAAGTTGTCCGTGTCAATCATCCTGGAGGAGGCGTGGCTATGCTTGAGGGTTCGTATAATAAGTAAAAGTGACGAAGTTGTCCTCTTTTCTGCACATGCGTAGGGATTGAGGGTTCGTATATATCTTTATAAAAAGTAAAAAAAGGTCACTTCTTAAGTAGACAATACTTATTTTCACAAAACAAAAAAAAAAAAAAAAAAAAACGGAGATCGAGATGAAGCTAAATGTAGTTAAGCCAAATGGATGAGTGATATTATTGTGAATTTAATGAGGACTTTTTTTTTCTTTTAAAAAAGAATAATTGGAAAGTCAGAATAAATTGAAATTTTATACGTTGGGCAGAAGATTTCGATGATTTAATTCGAGATAAAAATTTTGATGCTCAGTTTTTTCCAATTTAATTTATAATCATGTGATTAATTCAAACAATAAAATAACTCATAGTTAATTCATTTTAACTATTTAATGAAACAAAAAATAAATTCCTTAAATGTATAATTTCTTTAAAAAAATTAATGAATAACACATGCAAAAAAAAAAGGCATAGATCGTCAAAGAAACAATTGAATGTCGACTTTTAATCAAAAATATCTAATATTTTTAACATCTACTTTGATAAAGCTTTATCTATTAAATTATTTATAGTCAAGAAACAAAGTTTTTAAAACTAAAAATTTCAGCAAACTCCATTAGTTTAGAACAATATCTTTCGATGACAATAAATTAATATTTTTGATTATACTAATAATCATATGTATTATTTCAATACTTGTTTTGTAACTGACTCTTTAAAAAGAAACATCAAACATTTTCATTTATTAATTACTGATTGTTACAATATTTGTTTAAAATAACGCTGAAACTGAAGGTAAAAATATGAAAATGTAACCTGCAACATATTTTAAAATTCTCCAAATAAATAAATATTTTAAGATATTCTATTTTTCCAATAATTTTTAAAAACCAAGTTTTTGCTTCCGAAATATAAAAAATGTATTTCGGAATTACCCCAAAATTAGGACATTTACATTTGTGACTTTTTTGAGGACGGGGATGGGGTAGTTACTAAGGAAACATTACAATGTCTTTCAGATAATCGGGTAAAAAGTAATTTTAAAGTAAAGGTAAAAGTATGGAAAGTTTGTAATACAATCTGAGTATTGGACTTAAGAATACTAGTAAACTATATAGACAGGGCCCTGTCTAGTAAAAAACATTCTTTTAAATTAAATCTTATTTTGAAATTAAATAAGCCAGCTGGAGTGATCTTCCCAAAACTTCATCGTTATGCTATAATAAGGGCGTCATCTCTTTCCCTATTCCCACATAAAATTGCGGATCTTGGATAAAGGCTTGTATTTTTATTATAACATTCGCAAAGAACGGTTATGAAATATAAATCTTTGGCTTAAATTTAGTGTTTTTACTGAATCTATCGAGTGATTTTCGACGGTTTTTTTAGATGGATTACTCCATAGCATGCTGTTAATAGAAACCGAAAACTAAACTTGGGTTTGAGACGAATTTTTTCCAAAATCCATTGAAAACAAAATTTTATACAAAACTACAATTGTTGTCACAAATTCATAGAGTGCTTGTGAAAATTCTATTTTTAATATATGTAACAACAGACGGTCAACCCCTTGACTGATTTGGTTTCGAATGAGATAGATATCTAAACATAAAATGTTAAATCTATGTACCAAATTTTATCCATCTAGCTCTATTCCTTTTATCATGTTAATTTATATTAGCGCAGCTGGACAGATAGACTATATCTGAATGGATTTCGATCAAAATTTGGTAGAAACCAAATTTTATTTGTCGAGCTCAAAGCACTATTGAGTTATAGCGTTCCAGGACAAACAAACAAACAGTGAAACTTTATACCAATTTTTTTTTCTTTTGTACTCATTGAGGTTTAAAACGAAGACATTCGTCAAAATCTCAAGTCAAATGTTTTAAAGATTATAATACTTTCTCTTTATTTCGTTAATGAGAAAAAAAAATTAATTAAAAAATAAATAAATATTTTATTGTTGTTTTAATGTTCGCTATTTGTTTATTGCTAGTGTTTAAAACCTGATTTCGTAGGATTTTGTTTATGTTTGTGATGTACAAAGAATTATAATTTAGGTACTTTATATAAAACCTTATTATCTAACTCTTAACGCTTTTTTACTTATTATGTTCACCTGTACTCAAGTAGCCCTACAGACTTCCTAAGAATGGATTTCGTTCAAAATTTTAATGAAATATTCAAATTTAGCATAAAATCCATGCACCAAATTTCGTACATGTAGCTCAAATCGTTTTTCAGTTATCATGTTCTAAAAACATGTTTTCAAACTCGGGAAGATCTGAAGATCATACACAGTAATCAAAATAATGACTTTCAATTTACTTAAATTTTATTTTATTTATTTATGTATTTTTTCAAGAATTATAAAATTTGGTGCATGGTTTCTATACTAAATTTATAGATTTCTATCAAATTTTGAACGAAATCCATGCTCAGGAAGTCTGTACGACTATTTGAGTACAGGTGAACACGATAAGTACAAAACGTATAGAAATAGATTATAAGATTTTATAGAAAGCACCTAAAATATAGTTCCATGTCATATTTTAAATAATATCTAAATGCAATAACTAAAATCCAAATAAATGAAATTTGGTAGGTAATTTTGTTACTAAAATTGCAATCCTGTTTTTCTGTTATATTTGGGATTCGGGGTACAATCGGTAGAAGAAACCATTTCTAAAATACATACGCAGTTTGCATAGCTGTATTAAGAAGCACAATGGTCTCATTTACGGGGCTTTGAAAATAAAAGTTTGAATACTCGTGATGTATACGACCTTTATTAAGGTCCATTTTTGTGGTAGGAGGAGGGATGATAGCATCATTATTAGAGAGTATACGGAAAAGTTTCGGGGAGACTATTTCTGTTAACATTAAGTTTAGCTGCGCTTTTTTTTTATTTTGAAGTTAAGACTGCGACTTTAAAAAATATTTTGATTAGTATGAATATTAGAGTGAAAATCGACAAAATTCCTCGAATTACAATAAAATATCTCCATTGATATGATGTGGAAGTTTGAAGAAATCGTAATACTTGAAAACCACTGATAAGACTTTAAATTAATACTTT
This sequence comes from Argiope bruennichi, assembly GCF_947563725.1. Taxonomy (NCBI): domain Eukaryota; kingdom Metazoa; phylum Arthropoda; class Arachnida; order Araneae; family Araneidae; genus Argiope; species Argiope bruennichi. Next base: position 125,033,282 of record NC_079160.1, read on the forward strand.
AAATTGACTTTCATGCAAATATTTGTCTCTTCAGAAAAAAAAAATTCACTTTCCATTTGACAGGTTATGAAAATAAAATTTCCAAAGATGCGAATTTTAATTTTCTCATCTTTGGTTTTTAAAAATTTCAGTCGGTAAACTGGAAGACGTTGAAAAATTTTGTTTATTAAGCAATAAAGTAATAAAAAATACAGCTCTTCCGTCATTTTCCCACCAACTTTATAAAAATAGAGCTAAGAAAATGAAAGAAGATGAGAGAGAATGTAAACAGCATGAGTATTCTAAAGAATTGTCACAAACAATGCTTAGAAAATTTAAAGAATATTCATACTTCTAATTCAAAAACTCAGTGCATGACAATTTATTAAACTTGCTTAGTTATTATTTTGAAAATTTTCTCCTAATTCAAATAAATAGCAATGAATATGTACGAAAATAAATGTATTCAGTATAGTCACTAAGTGCCTGAAAATAAATAAAATGACTGAAGTAATAAAAAGTATTACTATAACATTAAAATCTTGAAAACTGAAGAATTGACTGGAAATAAAATTGATTTTACTGAAAGGTACAGGTGAACACGATAATTTTAAAATAGATAAATAAATTGTGATAGAAAGATTCACACATAAATTATAATTATCTATAATTGTAGATACGTACATATTTAGAACTGAGTCCATCAGGAAATTAACTATCTGTCTATACTTTAACATACATATAAATGCAATAAGTTAAGTCTCAACAATTTAAATAAATTAAATTTGATAGATTATTTTATTACTAAAATTGTAATCCTTTCTTTTTTATGTTATAATTAGAATTCTGGTTTCAATCGTTAGAAGAAATTATCTCCAAAAATGCATATACGGTTCCTCATTACTTTCATAAACGGGCCTCTGAAAATAAAAATCTGAGTTTTCGTGATGTTTATGACTTTTCATGTTATGTTTGGTGTCGATGAAAATTATTCAAGAAAACAGGTTTATATAGGTCGAAAAAATAATTAATGAGTTGATTAACATAGTGTTAGTATCACGGAATTTTTCCATAACGGAAACAGATTTTTCAAAATTTTGAGCCCAATATGAAATTTTCTTATTTTTCTTTTTGTAATGTGTTACATACTTACTTCTGTAAGCCCCGTGTGATACTTTGTGGTGCACGGGGGATTCATAAATGTTCAATAAAAAAAAAAAATATGCCTTTATATATAAGTGAGTGTCAAATTCCATTCCGAAATTTTCAGTAGTTTTTGCGTTATAAATTAACTTTGTTTGCTTAAATTATGTAATAATTAAGCAATAGTTATTCAGCAATAGTTAATATTACAATGTGTTTCCTGCTTTAAAATCTTATATAAAGATTATTTTTAAATTAAAGTTATTTTTCTAAAATTCTTATTTTATTGTAGACTTCATAAATAGGAAATTTTATTTTGCATAAAAAAAGTATTTTTACACAACCCTGTAGTTTTATCCTTTCACAACTATCTTAGTCATAACTTCAGGGTTAAATTTATTAAAATATTTGATGCGTTTAAATTATATGCTTATACTTTACAATACATATATGCACATATGATATTTTGCATTACCAATTTTACCTACAATCTGCTTTAATCCTACGCGCCCCATTCGACCCCATTCGAAAGGCGCCTGATTCAGGCGCTTTGGGACGGTTAAACAAGTTTAAGGGGCGAAAGATATTTGTTGACAAGTGCTCCTTTAAACTCATTTAACCGCTTCAAAGCGCCTGAAGCAGGCGCCTATCGAATGGGGCGATATCGGGCAGTCAGGGCTCATAGGGTGAAATATTTCTTTGGAATCAACATCCAAAAATTTTAACTTGTACATAATAAAAAACAATGAAATATGTAATTAGCTGACATCAAATTATCAATATCAATTAGGTGACATCAAATTATAGGTATCATCAAACCAACATTTATTTAAGTAAAAGGATTCTTGATTCATGGATTCAATAATTTATTTGAAATATTTATACAAAATCTTGTTCCAATTGCATTGTAAAGTGATTAACTCTATCATAAATTCCACTCATTCTTTATAGCAAATATATCAAACTCATATTAAACAAGGTTTATATAGAAGACAAAAAAAAAAAAAAAAAAAAAAAATCTTTCTGGAAATGTTGGCCTATTTCAAAAATGTCATATAAAAGAAGAAAGACAAACTGATATCAATGCTTCCTTCTTTGCACGAGGCATCTTCAACTACCCTCATTCCTATTTCAGGAAATAAGTTGTGAATAGTATTAATTTCAAAATGATACAAGGTGAATATCAGTAATTCTCTATCTGACAGTGAACTTATTTCATGTCAAGTGAAAATAATTGCTCATATCTATATTTACTTCAGAAGAGGGAAATAATTTTATATTTCAAAGTTCAAATCTGTCTGCGAAATATACATTCTATGTCTATGGAAAAAATTTCAAGAAATGAATAAAACTATGATTCCAAGGATTTTAAATCCTGAAACTTGTTCCATATACAACTCTCAGCCTTAAAATGTTTTTTCCCCCTGTATATTTTTGATACCATGCAGTTTCTACTGAACTTAATCTGTTAAAAGAGTTTAATTATGAATTTTAAAAATTACAGTAAAAATGTATTATTTACAATTTTATTATATAGTGTTATGGCTACTGACTGGACCATTAACATATTTAATGTGGCTCAAACTGTTGTTTTGAGGAATAAGATATGCGATAGCTTAAAAATGAATAATTTTTTTCACATTTTCTTCCCTCAAATTTCTAAAAGCATTCAATAATAGAATTAAACTTGTATGATAAATGTATACTTGCATACTTCTAAAAATTCTCATCAAAAATGGTATTCAAAGCAAATAAGATTATTCTAATGATTATCACTACCACAGTTTTTGCCATACACAAAAATTGTTATTAATAATAATGCTCTATATTATTTAATGGTGTTTCTCATTCTGAGTGTTGAAAGAAATTATAAAGTATTGAACATATATACAGGGTGTCCCAAAAAAATATATACACATTTTAGCAGCTGATAACTAAGTTATTTCTTCTTTCTTTACATACTGAACCCATTGAACTGAGTGATGGCAGACAGACTTAAATTTGAAGAAAGGAAATTTATTCTAAAGTGCTACAGGAAGTACGAAAATGCAGTAGAAGTGCAAAGACAATTTAAGAGGGAGTTTAACAAAGAACCACCTACACGAGTTGCCATCACTCGAATTAGAGATAAGTTTGAAGCTGATGGAACTGTTCAGGACGTCCATAAACATGCAACAGTTGTTCAATTGAGGGCAACCATTGAACATGAATGTACGAATATCCCAAGGGAATTGTTCCATCATGTGTGCTATTCCATCGCTTCGCGTTGTCAGCAGTGTCTGGAGCAGAACGGACATCAGTTTGAGAACATGCGATAACAAGACAATAGAATGATATTTGTGGAATCTTTTACATGTTGAAAATTATTCGAATTATAATAAACCCCAAATCTACAATTATTTAAAGTGTGTATACATTTTTTGGGACACCCTGTATATATATGTAATCTCTTTTTTAACGATTTTATTAAAATTTTATCTTATTAATATAAACATTTTTACAATTATTGATAGATGTGTTTATGAGAATATATTTTCTAAAATTAAGTCCCATTTCTGTTATTTGTTAGCATGCATGCAGAAGTTTTCTCTTAATATTTCACCTTTCTTATTTCATGCCATACCACACATATAAATTTAATTACATTATACAGAAATAAAAGAGGAGTAATGATTTTTTGCCAATCTTCCTTGTATACTTCAGGTAGCAAAACATATACTGATATAAATCTTTAAATAAAGAATTTTTTTAGATTTTAAATTTAAAAAAAAGACACCTCACATAATCATAAAAATACACTTCTTTCTTCTTTTTTTTATTGGTTATTTTATAATATATAACTAAGTATCGTTTGATGTAAAGTAAACATTTTTTTTTCATTTAATATATTATATATTTACATACTATCAAAATTATTTTACTGTCAGATAAGGAGGAAGCACAAGATTTATCACTTTTGATCCATTTTAAAAAAAATAATATCCATTAAAATAATAATAAAGATGAATGAATGTGTGTTAACTCTCTACAGCCCACATCATTTGACCTACAGTGTCAAATATGGGATATAATTAAAATTAAGTACAACCAATATCCTGACAAATCAGCCATGTTGGCAAAGACATCTAATAAATAATAAAGTTGATAATTTTAAATTCCAACATGATTTTTTTTATTGGCTACATTTCTATACTAAATTTAGATGAATAAAATCACAGCTTTTGGCATTTATACTTATGTACTTGACTTTACAATGATCAAATTCTGATTATACATTAATATTTAGAGTTCTAAAACATTATCATAAAATCCTATGATTTACAAATTTTTCAGCAAATAAAAATATTAAAAAGTATTTTTATTAATAAAAACTAACATTTTCATTTCAAATCATAAAATCTCAGTTTATATATATATCAGTAAATATTTATATTGCAATCATAAACATTAATAGGTCAAAGAAAACTCCAAAGGCATTGAGCTGACTATAACTATCAAATTAATAAAAGGTATTTTAAGTTACAGAAATCCTTTTCTTGCATTTGTTCTTCTAAAAAATATGTTTCATATTTTATTTCATAGATACATGTTAAGAATGACATTTTCCTAGATTTAGTTTTTTTGTGAGAGTTAACCTATTAATTTCAGCTTTTGTTAACATGCTAGCAAAACATTGAACAATCTTTTTTTTTTCTTCATACAAGCATAATGCATTTTTGCACGTTATATGGCTTGTATGTGTGTGTATGTATGTACACAAACATATTGTTGAAACGCATGCTTAAATTATTTAAAAACTGACTGAAGATTGAAAACAATTATTTTATGTTGTAGTAATATTCAAAGGTTATTGCCAAAAACAAAGACAATAACAACAAAACATCTAGAAATAAGATTAAGAAAGTGAATAAGGCTTTTTTGTGGGCAAGTTGGCTATTAATTAATAAGTTTATAAATAACAAAAAAAAATGTAACAATTTTAATAAAGAATGATTATATTTTCAATTCCTATAAGAGGGTTATTTCAGATACAAATGAAAAACAATTTAATAGAATTTTCATTTCCTATTACTCAAAAAAATTTACAGTACATTTCAGCTTGCATTAAAATACAGCTTCCCATATTTAAAAAGGTTCTTGAACATCCATGAAAATTAGTTCTCCATTCCAATTTCAATGCAGAATTAATTACTTCAGCTGAATCTAAAATACTTAAAAGGAACTTTCCTAAAAGTTAAAAGCTTAAGAGAAAGCCAGAAAATATCTAGACAATCACTTAAACCCAACCATTGGGAATGTAATTCCTTTATTGGAAGACAAAATAAATAAAATGGGGTTTTTAATAATGCAAGCAGCAACATGAATATTTAACAGTTTTTTTAACCCTTCAAAGCACATAAAAAAAGCACACTTCAATATCTAGAATTCACACCATAATCTTTTAATTTATATTACAGATTTAAATTCCATATACTTACTAGGAAGTCGGATTCTCCATTCTTACATCAATTCAATATTGATAATTCGCATTTGATTGTTACTGAAACTGAAATAAACAAGGAATTTTCCTAAAAGTTAAGAACTTAAGTGAACGCCAGAAAATGTCTAGACAATCACCTAAACCCAACCATTGGGAATTTTATTAAAGTTTAAAATATTACTGGTGTACAGTCCAATTCCAGTTTTTTAAAAATTACTTAAAGAAATTTAGTGAGCATACAATGCTGAAAATGTGCATTCAAAATAAAACTAGCATTTTAAATATTTAAGCCTGCAGTAATTTGTGCAAACATTAATTCTCTAAAAGCAACTATATTGAAATTTTCAGTCAATGATAAATTGTTTAATTTTTGATACACATAGTAACTAATATAGACACCACAATTAAAATCATCTATTTCTTTTACATGAGGTGAAAAAACAATCTGCCAGTGGCTATTTGAATTGAGCAAATTATTTAATACTGTACATTAACGGTTTATTAATGTGAGGTATCCTTATCTGGCTTATAACAAAGTGGGTCAAAATATTCAAATATTTTATTTTTCAAATCAGCTATAATTAAAGTCCAATGAGAATTTAAGAATGTTTTTTTTTTTAATTAAAAATTAAAAGAGTGTAAAGATTCTACAGCTTTGAAATTTGTGAATCTTCTAGTTAAGACAAAATTAAATGCATCAATGACTGAATTGTATAGCCAACCTTTTTTGAAATTGGATGATATTGATTTAAGATATTTTTCTTCTTTGACAGTAACAAATGGATCTAAAGATTTTAACATATAAAATAAAAGATCAATATTATTAATAGTTAATATTGTAGCAGTAGGATTTGTGACATTAAACTTATTAAATCTATGAAACATCAATATTAACACATTCAGAATTTTTAACATTAAAGGATTTTAAATCTGCCACTTGCTCAGAAAGATTATTAGGTTCATCAAGAAGTTCATTTAATTTTTGCTTCTTATTACAATTTTCACAGGCCAAGCAATTCCTCTTTTTTTTACAAGAAGTTTTTAAAAACTTAATCCATAGATTAATTTTTTGATTAGGCGCAACATATAATTTAGGTGTAACAGAAGCCGGATTATTTTTAAGATTCAAAACCCCATGCATATCTGACAATGTAAACTTGAAAATAAAGCAATAAAGGTATGATAATCTAAATCATTAGTTATAAAATGTGCAACTGGATAACCTTGACCATACTCATCCTGAACATGCAGAGAAAGAAGATAAAAGTCATAAAAGTTTGTGCCATAAGTTACATCAATACAAAGAATTTTATCTGAATACTTAATTAACATATCCTTTTGTGCTTAAGTCTGTAAACCTAATGCAAAATTACTTTCATAGTTTGGCAAATTATCTAAATGTGCAGGGCCCAAAATTGTTTTCGACTTCTGTAATTAAAAAAAATTAAAATAGGATTGTATGGCTCTTTCCTTAATTCCTCTACCATACAAGAAACAGACATGGCATCATTGGCTGGATGAATTGAATTGCGTAAGCAAATAATAATAAATAAGTTTTCCCACAATAATCACTAGTCTTTAAATATGAGAAATCCTGGGCACCTCCTCCAGCGATATTTATTTTTTTTAAATTTAGAGCTCAAATTATATCTGCCCTATTTTCTTCTTTACAATCATCTAGTAACACTGCAATTTATTTGTTGTACGAATACTGCAAATAACATTTTCGTAGATATTTTTGTCACATTTTGAAAAAATATTTTTACTTATCTTAGTAATTCTTGCTTTTCCAAGTTTGTTAGAAGTACATGCTGGCCGACACTGGGCTGGGGAGATGCGAGGAGCTTCTGGTTCAGAGTGGACTGGGGATGTGTGAGCAGGTTCTGGTTCAGAGTGCACTGGGGATGTGCGAACAAGTTCTGGTTCACAGTAGGTTGCCAGAGTGCATGCAACAACTGACTGACTGCAGGGTTGGAAGAGAGAAAACAGCAGCAGATACAATAGCTGGTAGAAATGGCGGAACAACAGGTACATAAAATGGAGGATATGACACAGCAATAGAATGGAATGGCAAGAACTGAACCATAGGCATATAGGAAACAATAGGTACAAGAAATTGAACATGACCAGTAGGAGGCACAGGCGGAGAGGTTGGAAGAGGAGGAGGCACAGGAGGAGAGGTTGGAAGAGGAGGAGGCACAGGAGGAGAGGTTGGAAGAGGAGGAGGCACAGGCGGAGAGGATGGAAGAGAGCAAGAAGCGGTTGAGATTGCACAAGCTGAAACAGATGGCTGTGCTAAAGGCCAAGGAGCAGGATGTTTAGACCAAGATGGTAAAAATGAAGATTGCTTTGAGGAAGACAATGCAGGAAACTCAATAGAATCCAAAATGAATTTAGGAGCAATTGATTGACATTTTTGATCATGTAAAAATATATAAGAAAAATGAATAAAAGATGTTTCAAAACACTCTGGACATTAAAAATATCAATACAAATTATATATGAGATAACAGATGCATTTATATATATATACCTTTTGAGAAGCTGATGGAAAAGAAACATATGAAGGAACTGGGTCAACAAAAGTTGGTACCGTGCTACAAGGCAAAGCAGAACCAGAATGCTGTGGCCATGAGGACAAAAATGAAAGGTTGATCACAGGAAGGCAATGGAGGAAACACCAAAGAATCCAAAATATATCCTGGGGTGATCGACTGGCAATTTTTTCTATATAAAAGTTAAAACCAAAACCAAAATAAATACAAATATTTTTCCAACTTTCATCAGTACTTAAAAAATATATATTATAAATTGCATATAAACAATAATATTCACACATACCTTTCGAGATACATTATCTGAAGAAATGCATTTTTTTAAAAACCTACAGAAATAATTGGACAAGTGAAGATCACCACTTTTATTAGGATGTAAACCATCCTTTCCAAGGAAACCAGACCAGGATGGCTTGTTAGAACTGCAAAAGATAAAAGCATCTTCATTATGGCACAACTTTTCTAATGCTTTACTTACAGCTTCAATCTTATGGTTTAAGATTTTTATATATTGAACAATTTTCCAGTAATTGTTTTCAAAGTAATTAAAATCTCTAGGAATGATACTGGAGAAAATAATTCTTGCCTTTTGATTGATTCGTAAAATCTCATTAGCCAGTGACCTATACTTTTGAAGTATTCTTTCTACACTATCAACTGATATGTTATTGGTGCCAACATGCACTAAAATCCAATCATAGTTTTTCTTTATTTTAGAATGGTTAACCTCTCAATGGTTGTTCCTTGGTAAAAAATAACATCCAAATCCTCAGACAAATGCACTTTCAAGCGTTTAATCATCGAATCTCCAATCAAAAGAATATTCATTGTGACACAGTTAAATATTCTAAACTGATTTCCTTATAACAAACGATTAATAGCAATAAATATCTGAATAATATGCACACAGATAAGCTAATCCAAGATCAAATAGAGCAAAGTCAATACAATACTGAGATATTTCCAAATTCTACTAGCTACTACATGAATGATATACTTTCTACTGTAAGACAATAAATAACATTTCTATACAATGTAATAAAGAAATTCATTTCTTAATTATTTTTGATACAATTGTAAGTAAAATTTACTGTAAATAAATAAAATGACAAAAGCACTAAGTAAAATTCCTCTCACTATTTAACCCTAATTAAAACTATAATTAAACAGAAAAATATGGCAAACAATCAATGAGAAATAAATATTTAAAACTATGCAATTAAATTTAGATACACTTATTACATGAAACAACAAAATAACAAATAACACTCAAACTCCTCGTTTACTCTTCCCTAATTAGTACCATCTTAAAAACAATAGTTTTAAGTAAACGAAAAAAATTATAACAAATTTTCTTAAAGAGATTAAATAAGAATAAGGCCTGTATCACTCACTGACAATCGTTAATTCTTCCTTCCTCTTGAAACAAAGAATGAATACTAATGAAATAGCACACTCAGTAATAGAATGATTAACACGTTATGATGACGACAACAAAATGCGAATTCTTTTTATAACCTCGGTAGGACAACTTCGTCACTTTTTGCAGTGTGCCAAATTTCGACTTACTACCGGGAGTAAAATCTGAGCTAAAATTTTAATTTTGATTTTTTTTCAAAACCATTTATTTATTGGAGTAAAGTATTTTCTGAAAAAGAAATGAAATTAAAATATTCTGCTAATAGATGGCGTCTACAAAAGGAATGCCAACAGATCACTTCACATGTAATTAGAAATTATGTTCACGAGATACTGGTATTGTCAAAAGTGAAGTCACCGAAGTCAAGAAATCACCGATACCACTGAGTACGCAATGACTTCACACTAGGGATGACGAATATTTTAAGAGCGGTTATAACGTAACCAATATCAAAAAGTCACAAATACAAGTGATCAATACTTTTCAAAGAGGGGTGTGATTCAAATCCTTGATACGATCTTACTGATGATATTTCGATTACAGGTTTTTTGCATCACGATAGAAAGTAACAATCGATACGATATCACTGAAATTTGCCAGAGCGGTGACTTTATTGGAAAGTAACAATCGATACGATCTGTCCAATGGAAGCTCTCGAAAGAAATCTGTGATTGGATTGAAAAGTGAATGGACCGGTTATTTGAATTATCGTATCATATTATTGAATTGCATATCACTGAAATTTATCGGAGAAGTGATTTCACCAGAAAGTGCGAAGTCACCGCTCCACTTTACGGGAGTGACCGATATTCGTATTTGATGATGCACTATTCCATACAGATCACTTTTAATTGCTCGTGACATGATTGACTTTCATTACATGTATTCTGTTTACTGCTGGCGCCATCTATTGGTAGAATATAGGACTAAAGTAAACATTTTAAAGAAATGACATATATTTTTAACTCACATTTTCCAGAAAATGGTTCACTCTAATAAATAAATTAAATAAAAAGTTTTGAGAAAAAAAAATTTAAGAAGTAAGCTGAAACAAATAAATTAATTCAATCACACGTTACTTAAATTAGTAAATTAAGTATTAATTACAATTAATAAATTTCATATTTAATACTAAGTAATAATTTTTAATTAATAATATGATTGAAATAACAGATATGTGGAACAAATATTTAAAAATAACAATAGCAAAATTATTTGTAATTAAAAAAATCGTGGATTATGCATCTCTATCAATGATACGATAATTCCAAGAATAACCGATCTGTTCACTTTTCAAACCATTCACAGATTTCTCCTTTTCTGTTTTGTTCGAGAGCTTCCATTGGACAGATCGTATAGATTGTTAATTTCTATCGTGATCCAAAACCTGTAATCGAAATATCACCAGTAAGATCGTATCAAGGTCATAAGAATGACGAATATTTTACGAGCGCTTATTACGTAACCAATATCATAAAGTCACAAATACCAGCGATCAATACTTTTCAAAGAGGGGTGTGATTCAAATCCTTGATACAATGTTACTGGTGATATTTCGATTACAAGTTATGGATCACTATAGAAAGTAACAATCGATACGATATCACTGAAATTTTCTGGAGCGGTGACTTCACTGGAAAGTAACAATCGATACGATCTGTCCAATAGAAGTTTTCGAACAAAACAGAAAAGGAGAAATCTGTGAATGGATTGAAAAGTGAACGGACTTGTTATTGGAATTATCGTATCATTGAATTGCATATCGCGCCATTCTTGGCAACTATGTCACTACCAAAGCCATGCACGATTGGTTGAATTTCGTTTGCAAACAATTTTTCCGTCACTCTCGTCTACACTTTCAAGCCGGTTGAAAACAGTCCACGATGACGAAAATCCTGCTTGACCGGTTTCCTGCGAGTATAAACGAAAAACTGTCCACACAAGTATTTGCCCGTGTGATAAGGCCTTCAAGTGTAGACGGTATTTGAGCATCTGATAAGGTCTTAAGAATAACTGTTCCGTTCATTTCTCAACTCATTCTCCCTTTCCCTTTATGACCGGGGGGATAGTTTCCCTGAGGTTGAAAGTTTATTTCTGGCGTTTCCTCTACTCTTGTTGGGAAAACCCCTCACCCCCCTTTCTTTCAGAGATGTCGATCAGAGGCGATTTGTAACAGCAAAAGTTCGCTTTGGGGATCTTAGTTCCCTGAGAGTGATAGATACGTAGCTTTTCTAATTAATTTGGAAGGATTTAACTCAGATGAAGACGTATAGCCGACCAGATAAAATATTTGCCAGAAAAAAATGCCATTAAATAGCATGATTTTTTAATGCGTTTTATTACAATTTACATCAGGAGCATTTTAACTCATTTTATACACACGATTATATATTTATATATGTAATGCTATTTTTAAATTTAATTTCAATTCTAATTAATTTCCGAAGTTTTATCTTAATTTAGATCACATTAACTTCATTCTAAACTGTTCTCTTATTTCCTGATCCCATTCCATTTTTTCTCTTTATTCAACAGAAGCTGTGTAAAAATGCTTAAATTTGCACTTTCACACGCTCCGAGTGCAGGGATAAAAAAAACTGTCCAGGAAGCACATTATTTTAAAAGATCCATATGTTTCCCTTATCAAAATCGGCACGTGCAAGAAATTCTTATCAAAATCTCACAGTATATAAGCACTGGGGAAAATATTCTCTCTCTCTCTTGCTCCTTTTTTGCTGTCTTCTGCTCTTGTGCCGCGCTATGAGCGGACGTGTCCTGTCCGCGCCTCTTGGTACATAAATCATGCCTCCCAGGATGAAATAAAACGAAGTTAAAAATTCAAAGTATGTTCCCTGTCTTCGGCCACTTCAAAAATTATGGTTTTATGTATATGTGTGTGTGTGTTACAGTGAAAACCCGAAATCAGTCAAAACGCGAATTAACTAGGGAAAACGCGTTTTAACTGACAGCGCTAGGGAGAACGCGAATTCACTAGTGAAAACGCGTTCTAACTGGCAACGTCAGGGAAAACCCGAATTAACAAGGAAAAATGAGTTCTCATCAACAGCGCTAGGGATAACCATTTTATTTGTGTTTTTATTTGTTAGACAAAATTATTTGCTTCTATCCAAAATCATTATATTAAATTATACTTAGTAAAATAGTATTTAAGGGAAAATCCTATCATTGAAGAAAACAATTTTTTTTTTTTTTTTTGGATGTTGTTTAAAGCAGTACTGTTATTGCAGATTATTGATTTCGACAAGGCAAACTACTGTAACACTTAGAATTGCAAAGAGAATCATTTTTCATACAGAAATATCTCTTTGAAAAACGGTGAGTTTTATAAGGACAGTGGATGAACCCTTGCCCAGTTCCTATAGCTCCTTTTCTTGCTGCTGTTCTCAGAGAAATTTCCTGATTCGGTACTTGTTCTTTAGGCAAGAACATTTGCTGCGATACATCGAATTCAGATCTAAAAATCAGGGAATATGTTAAACTTTTGTATCATTCTTGTACCCTGAATATATACAATCTACTGTATAAATACTTATAAAATTTAAAGTTAATATAAATTGAATAAATTATATTTATTGAATAAATACTAAACTAATAAAGTTTAAATATTATTTCTGATCTCGAATACAGTTTGTTCAGAACTCCATCTTTCGTACCAATTTTGTACAGGCCATCTTTATTTTTTTCAAGCACTGCACCGATGAGATTTCGCAAATAAGCTTTTGCTCGATCAACATCTGGAATGGGAACAAAAACTCTACCTCCAATATCAACCTCAGGATGTGTTGCATCTGATATCTTTTTCATTCATTTGGCTTGAATTATTAAATTTTCTTTGGCTTCCTCTCTAATTAGGAAAATGTTGGTCGACTTATTAGCGAGCATATGCTCTCCTGATTGTGCTTGTTCAGTTTCTTGTTCTTCTGCGTTCATATCCTCGAAAATTTTCTGAAGTTCATTCTCGTCTTCGATAGTTTTTATAATATCTGATGGCAAAGTTGAGATTGTCATTCTAACTCTTGGTTCAATCCCAAACATAGCTTTGTATGGTGATTGTTTAATTCTGAAAGTAGAGCTCTGTTTTTCATGAATTGTACAAAACGAAGACCATATAACCAATTTATAGTTTCATTATCCTTCATCCATGAAGCTAAAATATTTTCTACGTCTTGATTGGCCCTCGCAACCGAATCCTGCGACTGGCTATGACGAGGCTTCCCATGAACAATCTTCAATTCTGGCCAATACGTACGTAACTGCTCTATAACTGAATTTACAAACGCTCTTCCATTATCAGATTGCAGTAGACAATGAGCCCCAAATATCAAAATGATACATGAAGTCAACGCACCCTATTCCGTTCTTTTGCTCTGAAGTGGTCGTAGTAATACAAATTTCGTTAAATGGTCCTTAATAATAAACTTAAATTCATTTTCTACCTGAGATTGCATGTCAATCAAATCCAATTGGCAGCGACTATTCATTCCTGAGTGAATGATAAATTTAGAAATCAAACCTTTTTTTTTTTTCATATTTTTTTTTTTCTGTTGACATATTTTACACATTCATAAAAAAATTTGTATCATCTCAGTGGTTATGTTAGCATATTTTCTTGAAGTTTCGATTTTAAGTCTGTCTCTACCACTATGTCCTATGGCCACATGTGCACTTTCGATGGCATCAAAAATTTCTTCAACTGGTAACTAATATTTGATGGGCTCATTTGAGGAAACCAACTTTTTTTATTCCACTGATTTAGAGAATGTCGAGCCTTTTTAATCTGCGGTACTGAACAGAAGTCTTGCTAACGGCAGATTTTGCTTTTTCAACTTCGGATAAAAGAGTGTTGTATTCATCACGTGTCATCACATTTAAATTGTTCTGTTTTTTCTGTAACAATTGTATTTGTTCAAGAAATCTATTTTCCCACTTTTTAGCGTAAAAAAACATTAATATTTTTTTTCGCTCATCGTAAATGAATCAACCAGCACAAACATGTTCCAACAAGAATAAAATTGAACAACTGCATTTTCTTTTGGATATTTCACGAACAAGAAATCTAGATTCGTACGGTTTTAACCGGACAAAATAGGAAATAAGTAGAGAAAACCCATTTTCCTTAGCGCTGTAATTCGGGTTTTCCCTGGCGCTGCCAGTTAAAACGCGTTTTTACTAGTTAATTCGCGTTTTGACTGATTTCGGGTTTTCACTGTAACATTATATATAAATATAAACACTTAATTTCAATTTAATTAATTTCCAAGATTTTATCTTAATTTAGCTCACAGTAACTTCATTCTCTTATTTCGTGATCCAATTCCACTTTCTCTGCTTAATTAATTCAAGATATGCTTTATAAAACTGCTGAATCAACTAAACGCCGATACTTTCACACGCTCGGAGTGAAGGGGTAAAAAATGTCCAGTAAGCACATTCTTTCTTAAAAGATCCCTGTGTTTCCCTTACATGTGATTGACATGCGTCAGAAATCCCTATCAGAATCTTATTAATATATTAACACTATGGAGAAATATTTTCCCTATCAAAATCTAAGGTTATATAAGGCGAGGGATAATTTATTTCGGTCTTCTTTCCTACTTCTGCTTTTGCAACACGTTGTGGCGGACGCGAAATGTCCGCGTCTTTGCTTGTAAATAATTATGCTTTCCCGATGGATTAAAAAGAATTTAAAAATGTAAAAAGTCTTTTCACTGCCTTCAAACTGCATTCTGCTTCACATAAAATAATGTTACATATTAAAGAGCCGACAGGATTCCGAAAATTGTTACACACACACACACACACACACATATATATATATATATATATATATATATTGTTACGAACCTGTGATGCGGCTTCCCAGCATAGCTGGTTCCATAGGAGGACCCAGAGCTTGGCGACAAACTTGGCGACTTTGGCGCCAAAATAGATTATACCCGAAACATCGAGAATTTTCCCGATCCGTCGAGTAGGAACGGAGATACGCCTCGAACGTTCCTGATTGGTTGAGAGGCGTTTAGCCCCGCCTCCGGAGACCTATAAAAGGAAGCAGCCGCAGCTGCCGGGCAGTCGTGAACCGAGTGGTGAATTGAGAAGTCGGAAGTGGCAGAGCAGAGCACAGTAGAGTGAACCAGAGTCGTCGTGGTGAATTGAGTCGTGACCCAGCAGTGGTGAATTGAGTAGTCGGAAGCGACAGAGAAGAGTGGTCGTGAACCGACGGTGAATTGAGTCGTGGACCAGTGGAGTCGAAGAGTAGTCGGAATCGACAGTAAAAAAACTGGCCTTCCAGATATAAGCGGAGCAGCGACGGAGTGAAGCTAGTGCTGAATTAAGCTGTGCGCTACTATCTGTCTGTCTTGTTATATGCTGTTGTTGCTGCACGTCTCGGCTGAAGATAATCGTCTTCTGTGTATAGTTGTCGTCTTTGTGCTGTCCTGTGTGTCTTCGTGTAAATAAACGTCGTTGTTTCATTTTCTATTGCCACCTGCTGATTGAGTGTTCTCCACACCATATAACTCCCACTATCCAAACGAACCCCCGGAAATTTCGTAACAATATATATATTGTTACAAAATTTTTCTTCTACAACAAATACCGCTAATCAATTGTAATAGCACAGCACGTTTAATTGCTATGGTTCAGCAGCTTTCTTGCTGTCTAATCCTCCAAGACCTCTCGGTCTCGAGTGCTTGCTTTTTTATAGTCTTCCCACAGGAAGTGACGTCATTTACAGGAAGTGGCGTAATCTTGGGAAAATACCAGAACTTTCTCCAAGTATCAAGGTAAAAACTGGTCTCGGTGATATAATGTTGGGACCATCTGGAGACTTCTAGAAGATTCCTTTCGTGGTCAAGGTCGCCAACATTTCTCGCCAAGTTGCCAACTTTTGTCGCCAAGGTCGGCATGTCAGGGATACGTTTTTATCACTTCGTAATAATATATATAACCTGAGATTTTGGGAATAAGAATCATGAAAAGTCTGGAATTTGAGACAAGCATATATACTAGATTTACCGCTGTTATTCAAATTAATGCTTACATTTTCAGGATTTTTCAATTAATACGTTAAAAGCTCGAGACCTACTTTTAAATGGGATCATTTATTTTTTTCGATTTCAAGTCGGAAAATCCAATTTCATAATATTAATTCGTTATTTTATCCAGTTTCAATTGATGTTGCTCATTTTTTTTTTTTTTTGAAGTTTTACTTCTATTTTAGTGGCACTGGTATCTTTCAACATTGTCTTCTCCGAAGTAAATGCTTCTATCCTGGTTAAAGTTCCCTTTATTGAACTTTTCACACCATCCAATTTTTCTTCTATGGTTTTGTTGTATTTATTTTTACTTTCTGATTTTGCATCTATTTCTCTAGCTCGACGCGCCAGTGTTTCGTCATATAATGTGGACTGTATTCTGGCAAAACAAATCTTCTGCAAAGTTTAGCCTTTTATATTCTCGTTTCGTGCTATTGCTTGTGTCCAGGTTCAGCTTTCGGCCGACTTTTTTTTACAGATGGCCTTCAGTGCGCTTTTGCCATACATGAGGTAACAAATATTTAATATTTTAAATATGAAATCGAAATTTGCTTTTTTTTTTCTATTTCAGTCAATTATTTTATTATTCCAACTATTTCTTTTAATGGTATATGGATATACGTGCCTTAAAATGATGATTAATTTAAAAACTGTTGAAAAAACATTCATATTTATTAGGTTTATACAAAAACCAACTTTTTAAAAAAACGGTTTTCGAATTTTTGTCCAAAAAAAATAGATAGAATAGTGAAAAATATTTTATTTAATTTATATAAAATAAACGGAATCAATATCGAAGTCAAAATACAAAAAAATATATAAGGATTAATTATACATATTACTTACACAAAATAACGGAAACTCAAACAACAATTTCAAATAATATTTGTATTATTTTCACTAATTTTAATTTCTCCTAAGAAAATAGGATTTTAAAAAACATAAAATATCCACTGAACGATGGCTAAGTCTTGTTCTTATTTTGGGCACAATATTGTCTGAAATTGAAAATACTCGTTCACTAGCAACTGAGCTTGGTTTTATAGTTTTCATGGCATCAAAAAACAAATACAAGTTTTTTGTTCTTATATTCGTTGCCTCAAATAATGAAAATTCAGATTTCAATATCTTTGAATTTGTAAGTTTTTCGTCAGGGTTTTCAAGAAACTTATGAATTGATTTTTCCATGGCTTCTTTTAAAAAAAGCATTAACTTTGATGAGTAGTTTCTTCGATTTGCTTTTCATCCAAATCTGTTTCCACATAAGAACTGGGAAATATTCCAGACAATAACTTAATAATTTCGGTTTTTGAAGCTAAAGAGAGTACTCTAGATTTCTTCACTGAACAAGAAATGTTTTGTGGATTTTACAAATACAGCAAAAGAGTTGCTAATTCTACTTGTTTTCTTTCTTGAATTCGTTCTTTTGAAGCACATAATAATTTCGAACTTATTTCAGTGTTTAAATTTTTGGTACTTACGTATTATCGCAACCAGGTTGGCGCGATTAGTAAGTTTGAGTAAGAATTAGTGGCCAAATTTGTACAAGTTGAGTAAGAATTAGGGTCGCCAAATTTGGCGTTTTATGCAAATTTTGGCCTGGTTGCGTTCATACGTAAGTACTTAAGTAAGTAATGAACTAAAAAAATTTTTTAGTTCATTTAACAGAAATTCAAATATACTTTCACCTGTTAATAAATTGGCATATCGTGCCTTAAGCCTTCAGCTGCTAGACGAATCGGTCCCAAGACTAAATGTTTAGGATATACAGCTTCATTACACATAAAAGAAGAACCAATATCATTCAATAATATTCATTATAATATGAATTCTTTCTTAATTTAAAAACCGGTTTTGAAAAAACGTCAGACTCTAATATCTACTATATTGAGAAAAACTTGTGCTTAAAACTGAGGAAAATATACTTATTTTTGAGAACCAAGCTCATAATAGCTCTACAAAAAAAGGTTTTAAAATAAAGCCCCACATAAAAAAAAAGACATGCAAGTTTGAATTTCAGAAGAGATTTGTTTTTGAATAAATTTATTCCAAAATAATAATTTCATAAATTCAAACTTTCCAAATAAAAAAGCTTATTTAAAAATCCTTTCATATAATTTTAATGTAAAATATCAATATAAAAACCAAAACATAAAACAATAACTATTTTTCTAAAATAATACATTGAGATTTTTTCTGGTCTTTGAAATTTTCATCACACATCCTTTTAAAAAAGTAATAGTGTGCAAAGTGGGCAAGTCAATAATTCTTGCTACTAATTGATGAGTTCTAACTTTATGATTTTTTCAATACAGAAATCTTTATTAAAGTTAACATTGTATAGTAAAGCAGGTAACTGAAAGTAGGTTTGAATGTTCCAGCTGCATTTAGTCATTCTTTTTCAGTGTGGAAGGATTGGACAACACAAAGTGAGTGTTTGCTATTTGAAGATCAATTGCAGATGATAATATTCAACATATTCTTTGTTTCCAAGACTATTACTGTCTAGAGACATAACTTAATCTACAGTTTCTATTGTCACCATGTCTATATCTCATCTTGTACATAATGAAATTTATAAAAGAGTGGATTTTGCTGCTTTTTGGTTTGGTTTGGTATTATGGCACAAGGACCAGATTTGGTCATTTGCCACTTTTTGATCAAGGAAAAAATCATAAAGTTGCAAACTTATCAATTATCAAAATATCAATTTCTGATATTTTGATAGATATATGAATAGAGTGCAACAGTTTTCAGAAGACAGTGCAAATTTCTTGCTTTTCTTGTTAAATGTGAGGGAGCTTTGTCCAACGCCTATACATTCTCTACAAGTACACATTAAACAATACAATAAGAAGCCCAAGTAGTCTTCCTAGAAATTTACTTTCCACATAAAAAGTTATTTTGCATTCAAAGAATTAAGTCTTGAGGTAAAATAAATTATTTAGCATTTGTACTTCGAAACAAATTTCAGATATGCTCGTTTTGATCGCCCCCTTTTTTTTATATCTGTTCATTAACTAACCTTTCCTCTGATATTTCCAAAAAAGATTCAAGTTCAAATAACAAATTGTTAAAAAAATATCAAAACAATGTTATTTTCTCTTTGTTTTTGCATCCCAGTATTTTTATTATTTGTAATTATTGTATACATTTCAAATAATATATATATATATATATATTATTTGAAATGTATATATATATATATTTAATATATATATATATTAAAATAAACAATATTTTTAATCACTATTCTTTCATACAGTGTATTCATACAGTATACTATTATAAAATTTTATTTATTTAAAACCTTTTGTTAACTTTTTGGAAGTAATAAGTTAAAATTATTAGGATGAATTATAAAATATGTGATGCATTTTGAAAATTGATTCAATTTAATTGTCCTAAATCAACACCATCAATAGATTGTGTGTAGTTTAAAAAAGTTATTAATTAAGTGATTTCCTTTTTTTTAAAATTAATGTTATCTTTTTGATCAGTTACATCATATATCAATTTCTTGTTTTTAAATATGAAAGAAAAAAAAATGAAACCAATTCTTTTTCTTATATTTAAATTTAAGAAGATTTCACTGTTCATATAGCATTAATGTTAGTTGAAAAATAAATGCATGCTTTATCATCATAACTTTGGCAGAAATATTAAAAAGATGTGGGGAGAAAGTTATGGTTATAAGACTAATGGTTAATAATACTAATTAATTTAAAATTTCATACAAATTAACAATGGTTATAACATTGTATAATTAAAATTTTAAATATTTTAACTTCCATGTTTTTGAATCTTAATAGAAACTATTTTTGAGTTTTATAATTTAATTTTATAACTATATTTTAAGTTTTCAAACTAAACATTTTCTACTGTTTAAAATACCTCAAACTTAAGGAAAAATATTTTTTAAATCATTAAAATGTTTTAAGAGATTTACATAAATTTTACAATGTATGAATTCTTCTTTGTCTGTGTGTGTGTGTTCACTCTAATTCTTATTTTTTTTTTTTTTTAACTGACAGTTGATTTAGCTTGAGCAATTGAAAATGCATATTTTTTAGTTAAAAAATATTTTACATTTATAAATTTATCATAAGAAATATTCTCTCAAAAACGCTTATTAATTTCAAAAATTCTGTAATAATACTTTAATTTTTATTGAGAAATAATAACTTTATTTTAAACTAGTAGTCTTTGCCTGGTTGGTTCACTAGGATTCATGGCACCTAAAAATTTTCATGTAGCTTGCTTTGGTTGGCTTCCCAGACAAAGTATAAACTTCACACTTTTAATAGAAATGCAATAAACACATACTATTTTCAAAGGTTTGAACCATTCTATTCATTATGCAATGTGTGAACTTTAATTTGTAAAACAGAGATGTTTAACCTGTAATTAATACAAAACACTTTTGGTGAAGCATTTATTTTAATTAAAATAAATGATCAAGCAATAGGATCTCTCACTTTTGAAATTTCAAGTATATTTGTGCTATTTTTTGAAATTTCATATAATTCACAATTTATGAAATAACTCAGAGGACTGCTAAAAAAATTCAACAGAAAATTTAGTGCACTAAAATAAGAAAACCCGTTTCAAGCAGTATGAAGGATAGTATATTTTTATACATTTAATTATATTACATCATTGCTTACTTAAAAAGTTAATTTGCAATTGTAAATACAATTAATTTCAAAAACATATTAAAAGCATAACAAAAATAGAAACCTACTCATTATGCAAAAATCAGCAATAATTTCATATTTTATCATCCACAATGGAAAAAAGTCAGGATGAAATAATAATAGCAACAATGAAATACATTATTGTAAAATAAACTTATTTTTTTACAAAACTGATTAAAAATAAAATTACATATAGAAAAAAAAAACTTGTATTACTGTAGATTATTTTTTGAATTTTAAAATAATTTTTGGAAGTTATCACAGGAAAACCACAAAATTTCACTTAATTTCTAAATAATTAAAATTAAAAAAATGATTCAAAATTTCCACCTACCAAAGTATATCTATGTCAATTTTGATAACTTTAGGTCAAATGATCTATGCTGAAAAATGCCAACACATACACCAATATTATAATACAGATGACAATGATAAGTTGTTCTGGAAAGGACAAAAATGAAAATTAATGAATTAAAAAAAATCTTTTTGTATGTATTGAAAAATACTTCATCAATTAAAAAATATCAACCAATTTTTATATTGCAGTATGTGCATGAATATGTTAATGTATATGGATGAGAGATGCATAAATTTTTCTTTGCCTAAGTATGCTAGGAACCATTGCATTAGCCCAGTTCATCGCAAATGTTAGGTAAAGAACATTTACCACAAAAGATAGGGAGAAGGGCCTGCACCACTGCCTATATAAACAGGATGATGGACAAAGGATTTTAAAGGCCTTTGAATCAACCTTATCAGATGTTACACAAAACAATGAGGATTTACAGATATAACTTTACAAATTCTTTGAAAAACCAAGCAAAAAAAAAAAAAATGTTTAGCATTACAAATAATTTTTTGAATATCAACGCAGAGCAGATTCGGGCTGAAAGGATATCATTTCAACTTCATCAGGAACAATGGGAGTCACAGTATCATTCTGAATGATAGCAACAAACCATCGTCTCTCAGTAGAAAGAATGCACGCATGGGCTGTGAGTGGTTCTCCTCTGTAATTAGCTGGTGGAATTTTGTCAGACCAGTGTAGCTTCCCAGAACTTAGGGACCATATTCTACAGTAATTATCATTGCCTACAGCACAGAACAAATCTAAGTCTTCATCAATATTCAGAGGTCTATTATACTGGAAGCTTTTATAATCGGTATACTGGAACACAGATTTCTTCATCCTTAAATCAATCTGAAAATTAAATATATATTTATTTGTTTTAAATAAATTTTAGAAATTTTATAACAATGTTTTAAAGTCAGTTTTCCATAATAATTTTATTGTAATGATATACACATTTTTCAGTTTCCAAAAAGATACAGTTATAACATAGAGAAGCAACTATTTAAAAAATTCAGTACTGTAAATTGCACTACCATATATACTATCTAGGGATTGCAATACCGGTATACCGGTATTTTGAGCCATTTGTACGATTTTGTAATACCGGTATTCACAAGTTTAAATACCGGTTTTTCGGTATTTACTAGAAATTTTAAAAATTGTCTCCACTATATGTTCAGGGATCGCCAACATAACAAAATAGTATACGTTTTTGTTTTTATGTCTCCCTAATGGGCGAAATTAATTAATTAATTAATGGCTTAATTAATTGCTTAAATCTAAATTAGCGAAACATGGATTATCACTGAAAGAAGAAATTGTATCCATAATGACTGATGGAGCAACAGTTATGAAAAAGTTGGAAAATTGATTGGTACAAAGTAGCAATTGAGCTATGCTCATGGAATTCAGTTAGGAATAATAGATGTATTATACCAAAAAAATAAAGAACAGAAGAATCCAGAAGAAGCAGAAGAAACTTCGGATTACAACTTTGAAGAGAGTAAGAGTGAGAGTGATATTGACAATGAAGATAATAACAATGTAATTGTTGAAGAAGTTATTGCTAATGAGAATGAAATATCAACCCATCAAGAATTGCTTCCTATAATTTATAAAGTTCGAAAAATTGTTAAGATATTTAAACGTTCCTCTATAAAAGATGACATATTATTAAAATACATACTAACTGAAAATAAAACAGAATATATGTTAATATTAGATTTTAAAACTCGTTGAAACCGTTTACTCCTAACAGCACACATCACTATCTGAAGATTATATATTACATTGAAAAATCGCACAGAGGAAAGGCATATCGAAATAGAAAATGTCTTATGGTATTTACATAATTATAATGATTTTAAAAATGAAAATAAAAAAGAAGAAAAGAAGTCTGATTAAGTTTATAGTAAATTTTCTTAAATTTTTTACGCACAAACCTATCCACATTCAAAAGAATTCTGTTCAGTTATCGAAGATTATGATGACACTCATGTCGATAGTGAAAAGGAATTGTCTCTTGAACAAAAATTAGAATTAGCGATAAATAAGAAAATTTCAAAGAACCGAAATACAATACAGAAATCAGCTTTTTCCAAAACCATCCGATAAGAAATCGATTTATTTGAAGATGAGGGATTCAGAAGTAAATACTTCGAAAAAGTATATTGCGCATTGCTAACAGTACCACTAACTATCGTAGATGTCGAAAGAGCATTTTCGACAGATAGTAATTTTTGCACAAAATTACTTTTCAGGCTTAATGACAGTACAATCGATGCATTATGTTTTTTAAGATCACATTTCAAAAATTTGTATTAGTACCACAGACTGAATAGTGATATTTGCAATTTTTTGTGATTTAAATAAATAAGTTGTTCCTTTACTTTTTTTTGATTCTTTATATACTGTTATAATTTATAAGTTGCAAATTGTTTTTTGTGATATTTACCCTTTCTTATAAAACTGGCAAATAAAACCAACACCTGTGTTTTCGTTCTTTTTCGTTTCTAATACCGGTATTGTAATTTTGGTCCGGTATTGCAATCCCTAATACTATCCAATGCAAATTGAACTTATTTTAATAATTTGCAAACAGACTAAATATAATACTATAATTAATTTTGGAGAAATCAAATATTTAAATGCTTTCTGTAATTTTTTGCAAAAACATCTCCATTTTTGAATGGGCCTCTTAGAGTGGGTTTTTACTTGCATCCTAGTATTTTAAAATGAAATGCAGCACATAAAGAGTTAATCCATTTCAAACATTCATACTGAATTTCCAAAATATTTTCCAGTTAAAATTTCTTTTTTAGAAAAAATAAAAGATAATCAGAAATATACATAAAGTGAAATGAGAGATATTTAAAACTAAAAATATTTATCATGCACTTTGTTATTAGAATCGATCATCTCACAAAATCTGGGGTTATTACACATCCCAGAGTTACATTTAATAATACTCTTCTTCTGATAAAAATGTGAATTTACTAGTAATTAAGGTATGAATATCTATGGTTAAGTATGCAAGAAAAGAAATAAAAATATATGTTTCCTTTTACAATTATATTTTTTTAAAATAAAACATCTTCAACAATTTACCAAACAAACCTTAATTACAATATGTGACTAAAATGTGCCACAGCATTTTTTAAAAAAATAAAGAAATACATAAACTGAAGAAAAAAAAGTATATAATTCATTAGTCAGAGAGAAAAATTAGGCTATTTCAGTAATTAACAAGGTGAAAAAGACACAAATTTATTCTTTCTTATGCTTACATTCAATATACTTTTGCTTCAATTAGATCTTTTCAGCTTTTAAAATTCTAGATTAAAGCACCCAAAACATTTGATAATTAGTCATTAATGGTAAAGTACATAATTAATGGTATAATAAGTATATAATTCCATAAGAATTAACTTCCAAATTTTATAGTTATAAAATAGAAATGCATTACTGGGAAAAGAGAGCAGATATTTAGAATAAAATATACAAAAATATGAATACATTTTTGAAAAAGACACTGAATAATAATACCTTCTTACTTTTAGTTAATCAGGATGGTTATAGAAACTGCAAAAATATTTCTCTGACTTAATGAGGAACATTTCCCTGACTAATGGTTACTAATTACATTACTACCTGTCTTTCACCCTATTCATAATCACTGTATTTATACAATACATTATTTAAAAAATTTTTTACAAGTTATTTAACATTAAAAAGGTATTTCTTCATAGAATTTAATTTTTTGAAAATGGTACGAGATGATAAAAAAAAAACTATTAAACAGTATATAACATTTCTTATATGTAAAAAGTATTTTACTAAATAAAAGCAAAGTATTTATTAAATAGTTTGCTTCTAAAAAAATTCTAAGAAATTTTAAAACTACTCTTTGCAATGTAAGTTATGTTAATAGTAAAAATTATTATAACTTTTACTCAAAATTTTAAACAGTTCAATAACTAAATAGAAATTTTTGTATAAGTTTTAGAACAACATGTTAAGCATAAATCTAAAAACAGTATAATTATACATATCTAATAATACATATTTCAGCAAAGATTTAAATAAGAGAAACTGTCAAAATATTACTTAATGTTTGTGTTTCTTTAACATATCATAAATTAATTGCTGTAATGTTTTTATAAATGAATATAAAAGTACATACATTCATTATTTTATAAAAGTATTTATATTCATTTACTACACAAATAATGCCAAACATAAGATATAAACAGATAACTCTAGTAACTATTAACAATAGCTTGTCTATTATATTTAAAATGGTAAAAATTACAAATAATATTAAATTCAAAATTGAAACATCAATTATTAAAATACCAATAAAAAACACGATTTCAAAAAAAAAAAAAAAAAAAAAAAAAAGCTTTAAATTAACTTAAAATTTTTTTCGCAAAATTTTGAGGATTACAATTTATTTTTCTCAACACTTAAACTCTGTTTTTAAGCTGCCTCATTTTTTAAAATTGATACTCTACTTCCCCTTTCCTTTGCAAACTTTCCCTTAATTCCTTTACTTTCTTTTCTTTATATTATTCGTATTAGGCTAGTGAATTCTTTGCACTTAAAATCAATTGTTTTGACACTTTAAAATTACTTATTCCATTTGAATACTGTCACAAACCTTTCTCCTTGCAAAGAAAGTTTGTTTCTCATATTCTCCCAGGACAGTTTTTACTCATCAATAACTCTTTCTCAATATTACTGTTGCCTTGAGAAAATATCATCATTTTTAATAATAACATAGTATCATTACAAGGTTGAAAGAGCCAGTCGTACCAAAATTATTACCCCCCTCTTGTGTTTTCTTATCATAATGAAATGCCTAAATGTCACCATATCATTGAGAGGAAGATGTCCCGGGTTGCTGTTGTTATAATCGTTTTGGCAACACTAGGCAACATTACAAAATTGCTGATCATGTACATCCTTGGTGCAATTGTCTTTTTACTAATTTCATAGACCTTTCCAAATCATTACAATCTTAGTCAGCAGGCTTGTCTATGACAAGCACCATCAGAAACAACAACAAATCAATTAAATTCCCTGATTTTTTCCTAATACTGGTTTTGTCACCACCCTGTTAATATTTGCATTCAATTAATAAATGCTCATTACTAACAATTTCTAAAAGTAATATAGTATTCATAATTTGACAAGCTATTATACTATAAGCAAGAGAAATTGTAAAATAAAATTATTAATATTATTTTAATAAACAATCTGTATATAAATGATAATTCAAAATTTGTGAATAACAAATCAAACTGCTTGAATAATACAAATATTACAAAATTATATATTTTTATATACATATGTATTTCATAGAATTATATTCAGGATTACTGTCTTCATTTCCCAAGAAGCTACAGCAATAATTTTGACTTTTGGTTGTTAAAATTAAAAAAAGAACAATCTTATTTATTCTTCTGTTAGTGAAAATTTCACAGTCAAATTATTTGCAAGATTTCAAAGTTTTGATCTCTCTTGGTTTTGACCTCTTGGAGCTAAAAGTTATGGAAATAAAATAATTGTCCACCAGATAGAATTAGCCTGTACATAAATTAAATATTTAAAAAAAAATAAAGACATTATATTAGAAGTAGTGTATTATGATTGTTAACAGTGCCCAGGGAGAGTTAATAAATTATCCTTTTTTATGATGTAAAAAAAATGTTTAAAACATAGATTCATACTTGTATTCTAGATGAAAGGTAAAGAAAAATTTATAAAAAGCAAATAAAATTTACTTACAGAATTACTAT
Organism: Argiope bruennichi; assembly: GCF_947563725.1. Lineage (NCBI taxonomy): Eukaryota > Metazoa > Arthropoda > Arachnida > Araneae > Araneidae > Argiope > Argiope bruennichi. Next base: position 125,060,764 of record NC_079160.1, read on the forward strand.
CTATACTTATTTTCACTGTCAAGAAATTTACTTATACAATAATTTTGCTTATCTCAAAATTATAACTAATTAACTGTTGGAATTTAATTAAAGAAATTTTGATACAATTCCTACGGCAAGGCTCCAGAGAAGAATTTACTATATTTTAGCAATGGAAAAGAAAAAAGAAAAAAAAGATAAAATAATAATTGGAAACAGCACCAATATTCAAGTTAGACAGCAGTTTGGGCTTTGTTAACTTAATAATACAAACATTTCTCATGGAATCTGTAGATGATTGATTTTTTATGGCCAATAGTGGCCAAGCTGTGCCAAACTCATGTTAACTTAAAATACAAAAAAATTACTCATCAGAAACTGTAAGGAGATGTAAAGTTAAAATAACAATGTGAAAATAGAAATTATATATTATGCATGAAATTGATGTCAAGTAAAAATGAAAATACATTAACATAGTAAGGTTCACCAATTATATCTTTCAAATTTGGATAATCTCTGCCAAAATATTTTATTCTTAGAAAGTGGTATTTGGGGTATTCACATATGATTTGCCGAACAGAAATTATAGTACTACATTTTGCACAAATTGGAGCTGTATTTGAATGAATCTGTAGCTGAAGTCAGGCAATTGTAAGTGTGCACATCAAACACATGGAAAATCTACTATTGTAAATTTTCACGCTAAATAACAAAGACTTACATTTTTATGTCTAGAAATTGCCTAACATCTTAAGGAAAATTATTAATACAAAAATTTTTAAATTGCAATAATAAGACAGGAATTATACAAGAGGCAATATATGACAAACTTACATTAAATGATATTTTTAATAATTCTTTGAATAAATGACTATTAATTTTGCATGACATATATATATATATATATAACAGATACCAAATTTTTGCTTAATGTATTACTTCATAAAACTAATTAATATTAAAAACGATGAGACGACTTTTAAAAAATGAATGGATTAATTCCTTCAACATAACTTTTTTACAATATAAAATATAATTAAATTAATTTTCAACCCTACCTTACTTAAATGCCCTATTTTATCTGAAACAATGAGTGTTATTTGGTCAGACAAAAGTTTCATTCTGTTAGCAACAAAGGATGAATCATCCAGAGCTGGTTCTCTGATACACAATTTTTTGCTTCTGCGTGGTCGGTCAGTATTTTCCCGCAGATCACAAAGTTGAATACCAGTTTGATTGCGTGAAATAAATAGCAAATTGCCATCATTATTAAAGTCGGCAGCAATAACATCATCTTCCAAATGATATTTCTTACTAAGTCTGAGATCTTTACATATGTAGAAGCCATTTAAGCAACCAAGAACATAATTTTCAGATTTCATTTGACTCGCACAACAAAAAATAGGATCATCAATTCTCCATTCATATGCTGGGTGAACATAATCACAGTGGAAGGATGTTAAAATAGCTGCACTCCTTCTTTTATTATTAAAATTTCCAACTATTAATAACGGGGTTTGATTCCGGAAGTGCAAATCAGCTGTGTCGGTAATTATCATGTCTTTCAAAACGCTATATTTCTTAGAAATTTCATTAATATAAGGGGATGAAGCACTAACATCATCTCCTTCATCCAAGGGCCTACATGTATCAAACTGAAACACACACACTGAACTCTGTCTCACTCTGGTGTTTCTGTTACTACTCCAGCCGACTCCAACTAAGTCGCCTTTTAAAGCACTTCTGATAAAACACCAATAAAATCCATTGTCGTAGTCGGAATATATGTTTGGTTGTTCAGAAAATCTTGGCAATTGATTCACTTTAATATCTGTTATACTCGTTTTATACAGTGGTGAAGATATACTACCTCGTTCACGATGAAATATTAAATCTAAAATACCTGCTCTCCTGGTGTGAATATTATGTATGTCAGTCATATGATTTGTATGTTTGAATACTTATTCTCACAAACAAAAGAATGCTCTATAATTCAGATGATATTGTTATTTAAATGGCAATAATTAACAAACTAAATAAAATGTGAAATTCACACTGTATGTTGGGTAAAGTTAACCGGAGAACGTATTGGAGGATCAAGCTAGGTTTCAATTAGTGCCTGTAGACGGCGCCAGCAGTCTACAGCAATCTATAAGCGCTAACACGAACTATCCCAATTCCAGAATTAGCTATAATAGGGGTTATAAGATTTGGCAAATAAGCATATTTGTGGCGAATTATGCCAATCTTTTTCATTTTCTATTACGCGATTTTGTTTTTTATTTTATTCCGCCAAAACTTGGAATCGTCAAACTGTTTCGTTTCTTTTACTCTTTCTGAAACTTTACTCGTTTCTTTTACACTCTCAGAAATTCATCTGATACTTTTTTATTTTAAATTGATTTTGATGTAAATAAATTCTTTATTATTATTAAAATGTATTTATTTATTAAGAATTTTTTTAAATCATTTGTTAAAAATTATTATTTATTAAATAACTTATTGAAAATATAAATGTACTTATTTATTATTTATTTTATTATTGTATCATTATTTTTCATTTGAAAGAAAATGTCTCCAACAGTCGAAAATAATAGAAATATTTTCATGCAAAATTTGAATAAATAAATGCTTTTATGTTATTGCGATTCGAAATAACATTTCACTGCAAGGACTCTCCATATAATATATATATAAATTTTTTACTATATGAAAATTTTTTTCTAATAAAAGAGAACGTGCGTGTGTGCATGCAGAGAAGAATAAATATGTTTTGGAGGGTGGGAAAATGTAATGTTTGGTAGAGCAATTTTTTAATTTTTATTATTTAAAAACAGCGAAAAAGTTTGAAGTTTTTCTGCAATAACTTTCGAAAATGTTTCCAAATTAAAAAAAGATTTTAATTCATCTTTAAAATAAAAGTATGTTTAGTATGTTAGTATGTTCTTTTTAATTATAAAATCTTATAATATTCTTTATTTTAACAAATTTTTAAATTTTGATTTTCAGCAATATCGTAAATGAAATGCGCCTATATTGTTATATTAATGTTGAATGTGTAGCATGGACCTTTAATTGTTCTGTAAATTTCTACATATCTTTTCTAATCAACTACTATTCTTTGAATAATCTACATTTATTCTCTGAAAATGTAATGAACTTGCTTGTAGATTATTTGATGAAAATAAGCTGGAATGTATAAACCCCTTCAAACCCATAATGGGATTTATGATATTTAATTTTATCAAGTAAATTCTTCCAATCAGACTTCAAATCTTAAGAAATTAAAAATTCAATTAAATTTGCATCAAAAATTATTGTTATGACTTTTTCAAATGCTATCAATAGAAGGATATTGGAAAACCTATCAGGAAAAATGATAGAAAAAAACCATGAAGGAGCCCGAAGTGGGGCAGTTCTCTTAGTTTTCGGAAAGGGGATATCCTACAATGGTAAATTTTCAGGCATTGTGTTTTAATTTTGATCAATTAAATCCTATTACTCCTTCCAATGATTAATACATTAATCTTATCCGGTGTCAATGACATCATGTAATTGATCTTGACCACTTGTTATCTGCTAGGAGAAAACAGATTAAGGAAAAAAATGTCTTTGACGGCAGATCAAAAAGATCCTTATATTTTCTATAGACTACTTATATTCTCTTTTCAAATTTATCACAGAAATTATACAAAAAATAAATATTAAGGTGATTCGAACCTTTAATTCGAAATATCGTAGTATAATAATATTTTAGGTTTCATTTTAATCTATCTTTATATTATTCTTTTCCCTTAATTACAAAAGCAATAAAGTAAATAAAAAGGGTGTTTAATGTCGACCATATCAAACACATTCTTGAGTATAAGACCAAGAATTAAACAGGATCGGTCTTTAGTCGATTGCTTCCAATTGGGCGACGTTCATAAGGTCTCTTTCTTATTTCCTGAATACAGGGTTAATTTTTCTTCCGCCTTGCCATGGACCTTAACAAACATAAAAGAATCCTAGTAGTCTTTTTACGAAGGGTATTGTATGTTCGTAACATAAAATTTACAGTGTCTATTTAGTAGGGAAAAGGGGGGGGCACGAGAAGGGTATTGGGACCAGACATTTCCGTACGAGTCAAACGCCCAATAAATCATTCTTAGCTCATTGAAAAAAAGGGGCTAGGGAGTGATTAGTCTTTGCTAAAAACATATAAGCCCGCTGGCAAGAATGTTTAGTGAGAAAATGTATTGGTATTTTAACTAAATTTTGATACTTAAACATAAGGAAAAAGCTTCTGCCTGTTTGTACATGTGTTGCCTTTACAAACCAGCCTTTTTGACATGTATCAGTCAAATTTGGCAAATATTTGGTTTGGTAGGTAAAAATGTGTTTTTCAGAGCGATTTTAAAAAAAATTTTAATTAATTAAAAATTAAGCGAAATATTGGTCTTTATTCTGGATAACTTTTTAAAAGTTTACAGTAGAAAAATAGTTTTTATAGCATTATAAAATTAATATATATATATATATATATATATATATATATATATATACGTATATCCTTTTAAAGATACCAAATTTTTTTATCATACAATTTTTCTTGCAATATTTAATAAATTTTTTCAAATATATTTTAAACGTATTTTGCATCAATATATATTTCCTTGTTGAAAAAAAAGCTCAAAGCCGTTTTCAATGTTACTACTAATTTTGTATCAGTTTTTTTTTCTTTTTTTTCCCCCCATCATTGTTACCAGTTTTTTGTCTATCATTGTTTCTATCTTTTTTTAGAATTTACAATTTAGAAGAATTCGGAAAGTTAAAACTCTTCAGCAACGGAAATTATTCACTTCTTGTCCACTTAACATGCTATTTACTTTTCTAAACGGATCTGTGGCAAAACTTTGCATGAGCAGAAAATAAAAATTTCAAGGCATTTCTTTTTTAAAAAATAATTAGCATTTTATGCATTGGATTCTGGTTCATTATAAAAGTGGTGTTTTCTATAAAATTTGAATAAAGGAATTTTTAAATAAAAGCCTTTTAACTAGGAAATGGGAGTTTATGAAACTATTATTCTGCACTGAATTTATTCAAAAACAATATATTTGTTCTTAATTCGAATTCTCCTGTAATCCTGGCGGGTTGTTTTTAAGAATTTTATTTTAACTTTTACAAGCTTAAATGCTCACAAAAATAAGTTTTTTTTTTTTTTTTTTAATTTTAAAAAACTTTTTTTCCATTATGGTAGATATGGATATTCTATCAACATTTTTCTTTATTAATCCCCATTTTAACAAGACGCATTTATCCATATGTCATTAGTGGGAACATTTGGAATAATATAGCTTTTTTCGTGAAATAATTTGCAGAAGGGGAAAAAAATCCCATTCCGATTTCTTTTTTGAATGAAAATATGATAGTTGAATGCTTTGTGAGGAAATTGAAGAATGCCTTTGAAAATTAAATTTAAAAAAAACCATGAAAATTTTGAATTTCTGGCTTGTGATAACAGATAAGACGCATTTCAAATTTATATATTCATCTACGGATTCTCTTGACAATTTCAGTTTCTGTAGCATTTGTAGAAAGAAAGTTTTCCAACTTTAAATTAATTACGATCATTAAATCATTAATTATAAAACATACTTACGATCATTAAATCCTTAATTATAAAACATACTTACGATCATTAAATCATTAATTATAAAACATACTTACGATCATTAAGTCATTAATTATAAAACAAACTTACGATCATTAATTCAGCAATTACGCTTAAATTGTTGGGCAGTTATACCGATTGGATCTGAAATCAGCCGGATTTCGGATTTATATAAAAAGTTCGCAAGAGGAAATAAAAACAAGAAAAATTGCTCCCTAATAATAAACGACAATAATGATCTATGAATTTTCAATTATTTTTTATGTAAGTCCTAAAAATTATTTATTTCTGACAATGTTCTTGCATTTCAATTTTCTTTTTGTACCACTTAAAGAATTTTCCTAAATCTTTGTTAAGTCACTGAAATAAATAGTATAGTGACCTATTTACTTTTTACAAATACAGTACACTCCCGATTATCCGCAGAATTGGGTGGCGCGGCCGCCGCGGATAACAAAAATCGCGGATAATCCGAAAAAAGCTAAAAACGGGTATAGCAAAAGAGAAAACAGTCATTCCAACTTTGAAAAATCGTTTTATGTACAATAAAATGTAAAATAAACAGCAGGAAATGTTTATCTAAAGCTTAATATTTTAGTATATCACTCAAAACTAACCTAAAATGCATTTTGTTAATGAAAACAGAAAAGTGCTTTGTACTTACGAGAGGCGTCAAGGATACACAGAAAAATTAATACATATGTACTGTTTTATTACTCTAATGTATTATGTAATTACAAAAGCATAACTGTAAAACTACAGCTTTTTGAAGAAATCAGTCAAAAAAAAAAAAACCTTTGTGCGGCAGGCGCGGATAATCGGGAGTCTACTGTAGTATACAAATTTTTGTTCATTTGTTGGCTAACTTATGTGCATTCATGAATTAAAAATTAAAGCATATGTTTTAAAGTATATATAAATTTATGAGTATGTTTGGTTTATTAATCAGTGTGAAAAACACGTTTTAATCATTTTCTATTTAGCTCTAATTTCAATTTGTGATTTCCATTCTACTGCTGAGTTATATTTATAGCAACATTTTATTTAATACTAGTCATCGACCAACTGGCTTGCCAAAGTTAATGGCCGCTAAAATTTTCAATTAAATACTTTACGTAACTGAGTCTTAATAGCTTTTTCAGCAAATTATTTACAAGCTTCATATTGTCATAGATAGTCTATAATAAATATTATATTAGAAGACTTCTATGATTCTATTCATTTTACTATGCATTTCCTTTTTTTTTCTGCCAATGCCACTAACCATCATGGATGCACTTTGATATTTTTAGTCTTTTAACAATACAATCTAATTTCTAACCTAGAGCGAAACAAAAATTGGCATTTTTCTTCATATTAAAAATATTTTAAATGTAAATATTTCAGATTTTTTTTTTTTTTTTTTTTTTTTTTTTGCAGAATTAGATAATTATATTGCTTACTTTCCTGAAATCAGCTTTGCCAGTAATAATTTTTGTAAAGGACAGAATAATAATTCGCACAGTAAAACGAAAACTGAACATTTTTTTTTTTTTGCAAATTTAATAACAACTTTGGTGTTCATCAAGAATTCTTATGCTTTTGTATTATTATTGTTGATACGCTTAATATTTGCTCAGAATTCTTAAGATTTTTGCTGGAAAATGTGCCTAAAATATTTTTAAAAAAATTGATTAAATATGAAAAAAATATTTATACTGCAAAAAATTACAATCATTGAAATTTTTTTTTCTGAATATATAAAAATAACATTTATCTATATACTTATATAAAGCTCAATGTGTGTGTGTGTTGTCGCTCTACAGAAAAGACCATTTGACCTACACCTACCAAATTTGGTACGTGTATACCTTGGAGGTAGGGAATGTGCACCTGGGGTCCCTTTTTTTGAAATTTTAAGTAGAATTTTAATTATTAATTAAAAACTAACTTTCCTACCAAAAAATCTTTTCATTTTCCCCAATGCCAAATGAGTAAGGCTTCGGTTTTTTTTCCCAACAGTAATGAGGCTAGGATTAACATTTTTCGGCCGATTATTTCAAACGATTCTGTTTATTTTCTTAATGCTTGATGCATTTAAAATTAAACATTGTTAATAAATCGATCTTTCAGATTCATTCTGAAGTAATTTTGAATTAATAAAGAATAAGGAAAATTAAAAGGAAAATTTTGAATTAAAACAGAATAAAGGAAATTAAAAATTTCTAATCTGCATAGCGTTACCCCAACTGGCGTAGAAAAATTCACTCATTTGCGTTACCGTAACTAGCGTTGAAAATTCACGCATGCGCATTGTGTTCTGATTGTTGACAATATTATCAACGGATGATTCTTGATTTAAATTATTTTTAGGTTAGTTGCATGCTTTTGTAATTAAATTGTATGTATGTTAGTTATATATTTTTTGTGTATGCTTATAGTTTTAAGTACAACGTTTTTTTAGTTTTTTCAACCTATTATTTTAAACGATTCGTTTTATTTTCTTAGTGTTTGATGCATTTAAAATTAAACATTGTTAATTAATAGATCTGTTCATGATGAATCTGAGAAAATTTTGTTGACAAATTCTTGAGATATTACATAAATTAAGAAAGATATTCTTTAGTGCGCATAAAGTTTAAACGCTCAGTGACTCTGTTATCAGTAATCATATTATAAAAAAATACTTTGTTTCAGTAAAAAATTTTATTATATTCATTGCAGATTAATTCTTTCCATTTTAATTTAAACCATAAATTCTACGAGAGCTAATAGAAAATTAGAGAGATACATATTACGTTATGACTGAAGGCCTTTATAATATTATGAGTGAATTATATGACTATCAAAATTTGAAGTATTAAAATATTTTGATGAAGAATCTATTAAAGTAGGAATTGCGTAAAATATTTAATTATTAAAATTTAAACGAACATTAATGGAGAGGTTCAACAATAATGACGGACCTTTTTTGTATTTTAAAGATTTTATTGTTTCTCCGCTTTCGGGAGTTTCTTTGAGCTTTGCCTTTCGGCGTGCTGCTACGTCGATGATGTTACAAAGACTGATGGGTTTTTTACATATACCGCTAGAGGGCGTTACAAGTGAGAGGCGGGGCAACATGCTTACGTAACATACTCCCGCCTTGAAATTGTACAATTTCAATATTCAGACACTATATGAATTTCACACATCACAATAAATTCGACAGAATTATTATAAAATGAATAAATGTAAAAACAAATAAAAAATACTGAAATAATTCTTATATATAAATTTACGCAAAATAATACTGAAATAATTTTTATATATACAAATTTATAAAATGAGTTAAAATCTCTATATATTATTTACAATCATATACACATATAAATCCAATTAATTTTTTGGAAGTAAACATATTTGACTAATACCTCTTTTAATAACACCATTCAAAACTCTTATTACAACAACTCTGACTAAACCATCTGAACCTTTTATTAATTCTTGAATTCTACCCAGTCTCCATTTATATGGCTCTTTCCGCTGGATCTTTGATTACAACCATATCATTAAGATTTACATTATTCTTAGCAAACTGCCATTTGTTTTTAAGATGTAAATTATTCAAATAATCACGTTTCCAATTTTTCCAAACTTGTTGTACTAATTTAGTTAATTTTTGCCATTTAGACAAATAATTATCTGATTTTTCAGATAATTATTTGTGGTTCAGTAATTGAAGTTATTGGACGGCCAATTAAGAAATGTCCCGGGGTCAAAGCTGTATAATCATTAGGATCCGTAGATAAAGGTACAATAGGTCTACTATTTAGAATACCTTCGATTTCTGCAGTTAATGTTAAAAATTCTTCAAATGTGAGTTTTATAGAACCTACTGCTCTCTTTAAATGAAATTTAAAAGATTTTACACCTGATTCCCACAAGCCTCCAAAATTAGGAGACCCTGGGGGAATAAATTTCCAATCAATACTTTCTGTAGTTAGATAATTATTTAAAGTATCCTCAGGATTATTTATTAATTTTTTCAATCTTTTTAATTCTGAATTTGTTCCAACAAAATTTCCTGCGTTATCCGAAAATATACATGCACATTTACCGCGTCGGGCAAAGAAGCGTTTTAAAGTTGCAATTAAAGCATTAGACGTTAGATCGGTAACTAATTCCAAATGTATGGCTTTAGTTGAAAAACAAATGAGGACTGCAATATAAATCTTTTGAAAAATACCTTTACGTTGGCCTTTATATTTAATTAAGAATGGTCCACAAAAATCAATACCACAATTTAAAAATGGTGGGCTAGGAGTTACTCTTTCCGCTGGCAGATTTCCTAATAATTGATTACAACTTACTGGTTTATTTTTAAAGCAAACAATGCATTCATTAACTATTTTTCTAGCCAAATTTTTCCTCCAACTGGCCAAAATTTCTTTCTAACAAGATGGAGTAAGGTTTGGGGACCTACATGCAAATGCCTTTTGTGAAAAGATTCCATAATTATTTTTGTAAGTCTATGATGAGCAGGAAGAAGCTTAGGATGCTTTTCATTCTGAGTTAATGTAGACTTTTGCAAACGACCACCTACACGAAGAATATTATCCTCATCTAGAAATGGTGCTAAATTTTTAATCTTACTTTGTTTAATATGAAAACCTTTCGACAAATCTTTAATTTTCTCTGAAAATTCAGAAGATTGCACCTTGCTTACCATGAAGTTGGATGCTGCTTGAATTTCCTTTATTGTTACTTACCTTTTTTACGTGCAGAAGAACACTTCAAGTTATTAATAAATCTGAAAAGACAGCTTATAATTCGACACATTTTAGTACAGTTGTTACTTAATTTTAAAATATTACAAATAAAATTATTAGAAATATTAGTTAGTAAAATCAATTTACAAGGAGTTTTAACTTCTTTCATAAAGTCATTATTGATTACAAACACTCGCGATTTGCTGCACAAAAGACTTGTTTTCACTTCACTGGATTTATTTTTTGAGCACACATAGATGACTGCACCGTAGGCCTTATTTGAGGCATCACAGAAGCAATGTAGATCTATGGTGGTGGGACTCTTGATGATAACACATCTTTGAATTTTTAACTGGTTCACTGCCGGTAAGTCTTTTAAGAATTTTAACCAGTCATTGAAATGATTTTGTGGAATTGTGTCATTCCAATTTAGCCTTTGTTGCCAACGTCTTTGAAGAAACATCTTAGCGCTAGTTATAATTGGGCTGATAAGACCCAAAGGATCAAACAGTCTTGCTATGACTGAAAGGACTTCCCGCTTTGAGTAATTGTTATTCAAACTGACAGTCATTTCAAACGTGAAAATGTCTGATGTGGGACGCCACTGCATTCCGAGCGTTTTAACTGTTGTTAAGTCTAGAAATTCAAAATTTAAATTTTGATTATTCCCTAATAATTCAGGATGGTTTGAAACCCATTTGTGGAGTTGCATGCCTCCTTTACTTAAAAGTTCTATTAACTGCTGTTGTAAAGCCTTGATTTTTGGTAAGTTATTTGAACCAGTTAAAATGTCGTCAACATAAACATCAGTAAGAAGTGCTGCAGATGCGAAGTGCTGCAGATGCTTGAGGAAATTCACTTTTTTCTTTCTCAGATAATGCCTTGAGTGTTCTGGTGGCTAAAAATGGAGCACATTTTGTTCGATATGTCACAGTCCGTAGTCTGTATGTTTCCACAGGAGCAAATCTATTAGGTTTCCACAGAATTTTTTGCAGGTCTCCATCTGCTTCTGCGACCAAAATTTGGTGATACATTTTCTTTATATCCGCACTAAATGCAAACGGATATGTTCGGAATCTCAAGATGATGCAAAATAGTTCCTGTTGAACTGTTCCGCTTTTCAATAAAATGGAATTAAGTGAAACTCCATTGCTAGAATTTGCAGATGCATCAAAAACGACACGCAAGGGTGTTGATGTGTTTTCTGGGCGAAACACGGCATGATGAGGAATATAATATTCATTATTGGCAATTTCAGGAGAATCTAAAATTCTTTCCATATGATTTAACTGGAAATATTCATCCATGAAAGCCTTGTATTGTATTGCCATTGTTTTATTTTTATCTAATCTTTTCCAAAGTAAATTTAAACGCCTTTCCGCCATTTCTTTTGAATCGCCTAGTGTAGAACGTTTTTCTTCAATTATTGGTAATTTAACAACATACCTTCCGGTACTATCCCTCTTATGAGTGGAAAGAAAATGTTCTTCACAGTAAGTTTGTTCATATGCATTTGATTCGACTGAATCATCTGTATTATCACCAGGAAAAGATTCTAAGTTAAAGAAATTTTTAACAGAATTCTCCAGATTACCATTTTTAAAAATTAATCCAGAAAAGAAATGAGAATTTCTGCCGTTGATTGTTCCCGTTACTAAATATCCGAACACACTATTTTGTAACAAGAGTGAATTATCATATGATCTAAATTTTTCTGCCTTCAATAAATCAAAGAATAACTCACATCCGAGTAATGCATTAATTTTACTAGGAATATGAAAAGTCTCATCGGCAAGTTTTATCTCACTTGGGAAGTTAACTTTTGAGATATCAATTTCTTTAGAAGGAGTTAAATGCGTTATTTTAGGCGTAATTAAAAATGATAGAGTTCTGGAAAAATCATTGTCTTCACTGAAAATGGTAGTGGTTAATTTATTTTTAACGAAGAATTCTCCTCCGTTAATACCAGAGATGGATGCATTAACCTTTTCCCGCTTCAAATCTAAAGAATTGGCGAAATCTGCAGTTATTATGTTTACCGAACTCCCTGAATCCAACAGGGCTTTTATTTTTATTTTTTGACCAAATGCATCTTCAATAAATAACTACGCGGTGCATAGAATGTTTGAAGATAGTTTCGAGTTACTTGTAAGCGCTGACTTGGCATCAGGGGTTAGTTTTTGTGGCAACCTCAACGAGCCAGACGGTTCATTGTTTACATAAAGTTGCTCCCCCGCGTCTGGGGGCGTTGCCTTTGCAAGGCGCGTACTTGAGAGTTTAGGATCCAGATGTATCAAAGAATTATGGCCTGATTTTTGACAGCTTCGGCAGAGGAATGTGGATTTGCAGGGTGGCTTATGCAATTTCAAACAGTTCTTACAAATGTTATATTTTTCTAAAAGCTCGATTCTTTTAGAAACACTCAATTTTAAAAATTCAGAGCATCTTTGTAAAGGATGTTCAAATTTACATAAAATACATGAGTTTACTTAGTTTATTCGCATTAAGAAGAAAGTTTTTCGGCTTATTTATTGCACCTTGAAATTCCTTGTGGAATTTGTTACTTGTAGGGTATTTCCCTAATTGATCGAGTACCATAGCTCTTGATTCTAAAAATTGCAAGAGCTCCTTCAATGAAGGTATTTGTTTTGATTGTATGGACATTTCATATGCCTTTCTACTCTTTTTGTCAAGTCTTTCTAATATTATATTTACTAATATAGCATTTGTTAAGTCATTACATTCTAAATTCAAACTTTTTAAACTTCTCAGACTTTTATTTATTGTGTCTGTGATATTTCGTAAGCCCTTTGCAGACTCAAAATTTAATTTTTCTAGTTTTAGCATATTTCGAATGTGAATATCAACAACTGCTCGCCTATTTTCAAAGCGTTCTTCGAGAGCAGCAAACAGTGACTCAAATGTACCGTCACTTGTTTCTATAAATTTAGCTTCACCACGGAGGTCAGGTTTTAAATAAAATAACTTTTGATCATTCGTTAATTCGGTATTATCGTTTATTAGACACATAAATTGATTTTTGAAATTACTAAATTCTTCCATTTTTCCGTAAAATAGCGGTAAGGGAATTTCCGGAAGTTTCGATTTTAATTCAATATGATCTATATAAGCTTTCAAATTTGAATTTTGATCATTTATATTACGAATTACATTTTATTTAACATTATAATTAGAAAGTAAGCATTTCAAACTTACCTCTAATTCGTTTCTTTCTTCTTCGATATCCAACATTTCTTGATCACTCTTCTGGCTTAGCGTTTCATCTTCATCGATTTCTAAATAATCCTTGAATAAAATTTCTAATTCATTTTTTATTTCTTCCACAATTGCCAGCTTTTGTTGACAGCTAAATATAAATTTATTTTCTTCTTCAACCGTTGAACTACTTTCAACAAACTTTTTAATACTTTTTAGTTTCGCTTTTATCATTCCACGGATTCTATTTAACTCTTTGGCTTTTTTAGTTTTATTTTTTTCCATATTTTCGCTAATTCGTCTCCGGGTCGCTAGGACCAGAATGGAGAGGTTCAACAATAATGACGGACCTTTTTTGTATTTTAAAGATTTTATTGTTTCTCCGCTTTCGGGAGTTTCTTTGAGCTTTGCCTTTCGGCGTGCTGCTACGTCGATGATGTTACAAAGACTGATGGTTTTTTACATATACCGCTAGAGGGCGTTACAAGTGAGAGGCGGGGCAACATGCTTACGTAACAATTAAGATTGGCGAACCGGCTAGTCATCAAAGGCGGCTAGTACTGTAATATTTTCGAAAGTTATCGAGGGAAAAAAACATCAAGAACTTGCTTAATTTTTAATTAATTAAAATTCTAAATGAAATTTTTAAAACATTGCTCCGAAGTGCACATTTTATCCGTCCAACATAGTACGTGCGTACTAAGTTTGGTAGCTATATGTCTTACGGTTTGATTAATAGAGCGTCAACACCCAGATATACAGACGCACAAACACATATTCATCTTTATTATTAGTAGAGATCGCTCTACTAATAATACGCTTTATTATTAGTAGATAATGCATTTCATGTTTGTAAAGATGTAGTTTTGTAATAGAATTTTTATTCACTCTCTCAAGTGACAGAGTTCAAAATTGCACTACACGTTTGTATTCTCTATGACTATACATAATTTTGCTAGAAATTAACTTGTCAATTTACTTAATTTTTAATTTCACATGAGTAGTGTCATCCGGTACTGAATATGAGAAAAAAAACACACACACACACATACAATTTATTTTTAAATTACATAATGCATATAATCTACACTAATTATAAAGATAAATTTATGCGTGTTTGTCTTGGTACTGTACAGGGCAAATCGTTTGATCTATAACAACCAAATTTTGCACATATATTCAGTGCGGAAATTTGAAATTTCGGTGTGATTTTTTTGAATTTTCAGTTAATTAAAAGTTGTGAAATTTTGGTGTTTTTGCAATAATTTCTGAAAATATTATAGCAGAAAAACAATTTGTACAGCATCTTAAAATTCAAAACATTATCTTTTTAATGATGAAAAAAATTTTGCCATATAATTTTTTTAAAGTTTTTAAGTTTATTTTACAACATTGTATTTTTTTACTGAAGAGAAACTGAAACCATTTACATTGTTGCTCCTAATACCTCATCTTAGCCTTTTACCACTGATATGACCAAGATATGAAGGTTCGGTTTATTTTCCCATGTTAAGTTGACTTAAATATGAGGCATGCTTTTAATAATTTTTCTATATATATTTTGTCATATTAAATAAAAAAAGTTCGCCCTTTTGTGACCAAAACTGAGTGAGTTATGACAATTTGAATGTCACTGTTTTATAAAAACGCGGAACTCCATTGACTGCCTCGAAGATACAAAATCAGTGCCCTGAGTTTCCCCAAGATTGATCAATCTAAAATAATTACATTTTTGACTGTCCTAAAATAAGGATATTCAAGGCTTTATAACTCGGTCAGATTTGGCAGCAAAGATGGAAACGTTAGATGGTCAAGATTATTTTACTGAATAGAATTCCTAGGCCTGAAGGACGAAATAAAATTTAGACTTCATAATCGTTTACAGAAGTACTTGTTTAATTGAAATAAAATAAAATATTACATCGTTTAAATCCTTTAGAAAGCAAAATTGAAAATAAAATTTTATGATAAGGTCAAAGAATATATTATTAAATAATGTTTTCATATAATTTATAAATTATTAAAATATTCTGTAATACAAATTAGATATGAATTCTGAACTCATATTTTTTTAAAAAACGTGTTTGGTTTTTAAAAAATGTATTTATTGAAGTTTTATCAATTCCGGCTTCAATTTCAAGTTCACATTTTACTGGAGCTCATAGAAAATTAGAGAAAGCCATCGAAGAACGAACAGAATAAGGTAAGGCTTCTATAATAGTATCGGTGATACTTTTATAAAAATTTGAAGCTTAAAAACATTTTGCTTGAGAATCTATTAAGAGAGCAAATTACATAAAATATTTAATTGAAAAGAAAATGTTAATTCAGGCAAACCAGCTAGTTGCCAAAGGGTAATAGTAATAATAATTTAAAAATTTTAAAAAATCAATTAAAATTTTTAAAAATATTCTTTTAATTCACTAATTCGAACATCTTTTAAAAAGGGTTTTTTACAAAAGTTTTTTTATATAACTGATAAAAATTGTCTCGAAATAAGTATTATAGAAAATAGTTTCAGATTGGGCCTCGCGTTTTCTAAGACCGACCCTGTAACAAAAGTACTAGAAAGTATTATTATAAAATATTCTTTAAAATATTTTCAAATATTTAATTAAAATATGAAAAGAAATTGCACAGAAATAAAATTGATATCACTGAATAATTAATATTTTGAATTTTAAAATGGCGTAAGAATGGCTTCTATGCAACAATACGCTCCGAAGTTATTGAGACAAAGGGTTAAAACGTCAATGAATTTTTAAAGAAAAAAAAAACTATTTACAATTTTAAAAACTTTTCTTAGTGAACATTTACTATTCAAATTACGAACCAACTTTCTGTCAAACGGTCTAGCCATCAGAAATCTCGAATATGTTTTTGCCTTATAAATGTTCTCCTAACTTAATTCAGAGACAACATCCAGTCTATAAATTTAATCATGTTAAAAATTTTGTAAATAATGCAATATCCTTTTCAGAAAAATTAGACATATCAACCGAATGAAAAATTGAGCCCAATATAAAAAAAATAAAAGAATAAATAAAAATCGATATTTAAACTTGAATTTATTTTTGCAAACAGCTGCCTTTATTTGAGAAGTTACTTTTAAGCGATTTCTTTCTTCGATGAATACAATACCAAACAAGAA
Source organism: Argiope bruennichi (assembly GCF_947563725.1). Taxonomy (NCBI): domain Eukaryota; kingdom Metazoa; phylum Arthropoda; class Arachnida; order Araneae; family Araneidae; genus Argiope; species Argiope bruennichi. The sequence goes on from NC_079160.1 coordinate 125,077,496, forward strand.
AGGGGAAAATATAAAACTCATGTTATTAAAATTTTTTGGTTAAAAATCTTCATCACTAAGCAGATGAATAAAAATAATAAAAATTTTGCTATATGCTGCATTCCAAATAGCTCTTCTCGGTCCTTTTTAATGAATATTAAATCAACAGAATAACGTAAGATGCTGATACCCGTTCGTAATTTCAGTCTTACTGAAGAATAATATAATTATTAATGTGCTTATCTATATGTTAACATGAGTTACAAAACAGACTGCCGCCCCAAAGCTTAACATTTAGCAAACGTGTTTTAGAGGTTAAAAATGTGTACTTTTAGGCAATTTATCAAAATTTACAACTATAATTTTAATTAATCTCTCTCTCTCTCTCTATACATATATATACATACTATATATTGAAATAAAACTCATTCGACATGGTTGTATAAAAAATGGTTTTGTCCATTCTTGCTATCAAAACATTAACTATATTAAAATGCAACTCAAAACAGCGAACTCAAAAACTGACTAAAATACATCGATAAAAAATGTATTAAACAAGAAATAAATCGTAATAATAATTCCAATATTCTTTATCAAGTATTTCTAATATTTATATGCAACAAGGGAAAAATAGATTCAGTTTAATCAACTTTACTTAAAAAGCATCCGTTCAAAATGGATATTCACAGACCAATGCGAATGTCAAATACTTTGTTATATCATTTGTATAAACAAATAACTGTCTGTTTAATTATTCCTTAATTTGTCTTTTTTTTAATTCAATAAAAAATTATTCATTTGCCTTTATAAAATGAAGGCATTTGTTTGAAGGAAATTAGATTATGAGTTCACGGAATTTTCCCATCTCCAGGCATGGGTAAAAGTGTAATTATCAGGTTTCGCATGGGAAAAATGTTGATTATCTTATAAAAAAGAATCATTATCCATCAATCACTCTCATTATATAAGATTATCTCATTATAAGAATGAGAAATATGCATTCCCTACAGCTTTTCTAACTGTTTACCAAGTTTTCTCTAAAAGGTAATTAAATTCCGTTAATCCTACAACTTTAGCACATATGATACTAGTTAAGAGTGCATCTGCTTACGACCACCGGGTGGTTTTGTTGCAGTAAGCAAATTGGGGTAGCTTTTCAAAAGCAGCAGAGATAGATAAGTAGATGGAAGTGGAAAAATCAATTACAGAACTGTCATACGTATCTATTTTTCTTTCTTTATGCTCATAAAAGGATCGGTTACTGCCCTATCTAAGAAATACTTCTCTGCAAATCAGTTTTCTTTGAGAAATTACATTTAAGCAATTTTATTTTGATGATTAAAATGCTAAAGAAGAAAGGGGAAAACATCAAATTAATGTTTATTAAAATTATTTGATAAAAAAAAAACTTCACTTTTAAATAGAATAGTAGATGAATAAAAATTTTATAAGATGCTGCATTCCAGTGGATATCAAATCAAAGAATAACATTAGGTCAACATACAGATATGCAATTGTAATTTCAATCTTACTGAAGAAATATATAGTTGTTCATATACTTTAACATGAGTTATAAGACAGACTGCCGACTCCAGAAACTGAAAATTTATCAAACATGCTTTAAAGGTTGAAAGCGTGTGCTTTGATGCAATGCATCAAAATTTCCAGTTATAATTTTAACTAAACAAAATGTTGATGTTTTCCTCTTATAATTCCCAAAATATATTATTGTACAAAAATGATACTAACACCATTTTCCAAACTTAATATCAAAATCCTTTTATTGATATCAATTTCATTATCATACAGTTGTCTTTTTAATATAAATAAACTAAAAAAATATTTTAGAATGTATTTCTACAATAATTTTTACTATTGTAATACAATTCATTTCATTCCCAATACTCTATCAAAATTTAACTACTCAGGTAAAGATGAATTTGTTCTTTTGTCATTAATTTAAACTTGTTTTTTCTGTCACTCAACATTACGCGTTTGTTTGTATGCAATATAGTAATTACAAAAAAAAAAAAAAAAAAGTATGACAGCAATAATATTATTTGATAATAATAATCTTTGAAAAAAAAATGGAATATTATGTTTGCAGTAGTAGCTGAAAAATCTACAAACGAGGATAACAATTCCTTATGACATCTTGAAACAACACAATTTCTCATACCCTTCAAGATATTTTATTTGTTCAATAAAAATGCTTAGGTAAATTAACACAGCCATATTCGAAATTTTGTTAAAATACCATTTTATCATTCAGATTTAGTATTTAAAACTTCAAAAAATACATTTGGAAATTATGAAATTTTCTTCTGAAGCATTAACAAAGGTTTCTTTTATTCGCAAAATAATTATTTTTCTTCAAAAGTAAAATTTTCTTTTAAAAAAATGCTGTAAAGAAATTTAAGTGTGAGTTGATTAGTGATGGCCTTCAGGTATCTAATTTTAAGGATAAATATCCAGAATGGATATTTATTTTTCAATTAATTGTATTCATATAAAAAAACCTGTATGATCTTATATGCTAATGTTATAAAGAGGCAGAAAAAGTATAAAGATAAAAGAGTGAAAAGGAGGAAAGCATATATATTTTTTTATTTTATAAAATTTTTAAAAAATTAATTAAAAAAACAATAACACATCATACATTTTACATACTTGATTTAAATTCTTTTTAGTTACAATAAACAATAATAAGGTAGACGATTTTTTAAAAAGTAATTTTAACTAAATAAAAAAGAAAGATTTTTTTTTTTTTTTTTTTTTTTTTTTTTTTACTTAAAATGATATTGGAAACAAAAGTGAAAGATACTGTACACAGTTTTTTTCCCTTCCAATTTTCAGGCTGTGGTTTAAGCATTAATAAGAATCATGTTTTAGAGGTAGAATTTGAATTTTGAGAGGAGTTGCATGGATTATCAGCTGTGATACAATATCTTGAGCATATATTATATCATATATTCCACTTGTAAATGATTGTGCTTTCTCTTTGTTCATTAAGTTTTTTTTTTTTCCTGTCAAGCTCTCTTTAGAAGTTCCCAATTATATGATACATATCCAAGTTCAACTGCTCCTTCATATGCTAAAAGATTACTTTTTTCTTCTTTTGTGAATACAATGGCCTAGGAAGTTCTTTCAGTTGCATTTAAAATGTACAAAACTACTTTGGTTTTTAAAATATTGGTTTCATACAAACTCCTTCATCAAAACAATGATCAGAACATATTTTGTGATCCTTCTGATATTTTTCATTCTCTGTCCATCCTTTTTTCTGTAATGAATAAAATCTGTCTTCAGTTGATTGCCATCTATTTTCTTTTAATGATCCAATTGATATATGCAAGTTAAACCACTCAGACAGTTTTAACCTACTTGTGTCATTAGTTTAAAATTTTTACTGAAGGTGAATTGAATTAATACTAAATTTTTTTTTGGAAATTAGCCTTTCTTCGCGTTTTTGTAATGGGGACAATGGAAGTTGTTTTAAAGTTTCCAAGTGACTAAAGTCGTATTCTCCAAGTTATTAAATTCCCATTGAACAAATGAATTTGCAGATAATTTGATTCAGAGATTATGATTATTTTTATTATTGATTCTAAATTGTAATTTAACAATTCTCAATTTAACATAAACAGTGTTAAAATTCATTATTCCATTTTAATTATCATTACTTTAAAACAATAAAAATTATTTTCCCATTTTATTTTTCTAAAACAATTTTTTTTTCTATATCCTCATAGAAATTGTCTTTTTTAATAATTTAGTCAAAACCTTAATTTAAAAAGATAAAGTAGGTATATAAACTATATAAGTTTTATAGGTTTTAAGGATTTTTATCATCCTTTATAATTTTTTTTACACAATATCTCAGAAATATTCACCACTCGGTATTTATCCACTCATTTGAATCAGTTAAAACAATATTAGTATAGCATTTTTTAAGGTGGAATAAATGTTTCTTATTTTGTTAATGGTTTGGTTAACTAATATACATTTGTATATTACAATAATGAATGCTTGTGAAGCAAATTACTTTTATTTCATGAATTATTATTGAAAATCAAAATGAGAAGAAATTAAGCTTCAAAAACCTAAGAAAAAGAAAATTTTCTTGAGAAAATGTAAGTATTGAATAAAATGACTTAAATATTATGCAAAAATTAATAAATGATATTCTACAATTTAATTGAAAATTCTATTGACTAATTTAGAATATACTAATATTATTATATTAAACTAAAAAATAATTTTTATTTTTTGAAATTAAAAATTACATTCCAAATTTTCTTTAAAAGTTTTAACTTCTGTGCACAGAAAATTCAACATTTAGAACAAATTTATCCAAGATATTATAATTTTTAATACAATTTTTCTTTTAAAATATTATTACACCAATCATATAATTAGAAATAATTGATTCTATTACCTTTTCAGATTTAGTTTGGCTACTTTCAATCAAAATTCTGATTTTTAGCATTAAAAGAATTAAATTGCTGCATGTATAAATAAATGTATTAAGCATTTATGAAAAAAAATTAATAAATTAGAATAAGAAATATATGTATTGAAAAAAGTACTTTTTAAAATCATGTAATATTAATCAGCTTATGCATATAATTTTTAATTCAATATAAATCTTCTTTTAACAAAACAAAAATTAGTTTTTATTAAATAGAAAATATTGAATATTTTGATGATTCCTTTGAGGATTTTTGGTTATCATACTTTCTTAACAGAGAATAAGCCATATTTTATCAAAAACTTAGCTAAAATTATATATATAGTGAAAAGAATTCATATATATATCTTTACAATGCATATTTTTACAAGTATGAATTATTCAATTTGAAAACAAATTTTAAAGAGTTTATCATCCACATTATCAACATTAAAAAAAAAAAAAAGAATGGACAAAACTGCAAGAAAGAGATTACAGATTTTTATTATTGCAATTTTTAGACCACAAAATATAAATACTACAAATACTAGCAAATAACAAAATCAAAGCATGCCTGCAGTTATAAAAAATGTTTTAAATGTTCTATAACACTAATTTATTACTTATTTAGGTAAAAATATATATATAATTTTTAAAAAAGCATCATTTAAAAAAATTTATAGCTAATTTTTTAAAAAACATTTAGCTTTGTACATTAAACAAAATATGAGCATTAAAATTAATAATATAAAAAAACTAAAATACTTTCCAATGAATACAGCCAAATTGCAAGATATAAAATTAAAACTACATCGAATTTGTATTCCGAATAAATCATCATTTTTAGCTTCCATTAAAAATTTAAATGAAACTTGTAAGTTCATTCCATTACTTTGTGAAAACTTAAAATTTCATTTAACAAACCAACGGAAGATAGAATTTAATTCTGAGTTAACATATTAGTTTCTCGCGATTTAATTAATTATAAATAGAAGGCGCCTGTAGAAAATTCAGCTTTCTCAAGCTCCCAGCCACAGTCATTTCTAATCAAAAATTAGATTCATAAAACGTAATTATGAGCAAAAATAAATATATTATAACACGGTATTATTCTTTTATTAAGAAAAATCGTGCATAAATAAGGTCTGCCTTCATCATAGATCCGACCGACAGTCGTCCACACTCCACCCTATGCATTGGCATTCCAAAAATGCGCTTCATTCTTGGCGTGTAAATAAATTTTCACCTTTTGGCGCAAAAAGCTTTTCCGTAAGCAACCATACATCTATTCCCCCATTACCATCACTACCGGAATGAAACCCGTCCTCCAGTGCTACTTCCTCCCTATCGCTTCTAATGTTTCCCCCCCCCCCTTTGAACTTCTAATGGGGGGGGGGTCAAGCGTCCTCCGGTTAAAGAGTCTCCTGTATGTTTACAGCTTTTGTTCCGTATTAGCGTCTAGAGCTCCGGAGAATCCAAGCATGCGCAGTGAAAATCTTGAGCCGCTTATTTTCCGCTCTGTTCAGTTCAGTTTAGTAGTGCTTTGAAATTTGTGCTTGCTTTTCGGTCGCTCCATTTTTCTCTCTCAATTCACGGTCACGCGTCAGATACCAAACAAACCGCTTCTGTTCCATTTTCAACCGTTCTGCGCATGTCGGAATGTTAGCCGATAACGTTGATGAAACCATTGTTTAGTAAATATTACGCTAGCCGATCAAGTATTCAAAATTTCTGATTTTTTTAAAGATATTAATTTGAATTATTTACTCCAAATTTTCTAAGTTATATAATTTTATTTCTTATATTAAAATTTTAATTAGTATTTTCAATTGAATTATTATTTTTGAAAAATTAATTAAAATTGCTTATTAATTCGTTTGGTGCCGCTTTATTCTTTCCTCCTCCCCCCCCCTTTTTATCCGAAGGATACATTTTGACAAATGACTATGGCAGTGTTTTTGAAAAATTACATATGTTCTATTTTTACATATTATTTAAATTTTATTGAATGTTGAATCTTATGAATATAGTTCCCCCAGTTAGTTCTTTTTAAAAATAATTATTACTCTTAGATAAGTTAATATTTTAAAGCTTACAAATAAAATTATTATATTTTTTTATGTAATTACGTTTATAAATATTGAGACTTTGATGTTCTCAGTTTGTTCAGAGGAAAGAATATGAAACTCAAATCAGTATATCTATACTTATATAAAGCTCAATGTACAGTGGGTAAAAAAAGTTTCCATACGGGAGACTAAAATAAAAATAAACTAGCATAATTTCTCATCTTTGCTTTTTATCTTTGTAAACTACTTATATTATGGTTAATATGAATCTTGAAAAGGAGTTTCAGAATAAATTTCCTTGTTTTACAAAACGCAGTAAGTCTAATTACAATTTTTAAGATAAATGACGAAGTGCCATGCAAAAAAAGTTTCCGTAAGCAATATGCAAATTCTTCCTGACGTGTTCTACAACCGGCCCGCAGTAAATATTCGATGGTTAGTCAGAGTGAAGAGCACGCCGTAGCCACAGTTATTTAATCCAGTTTATAGCTGATCATCTTAAAAAGGAAGTTCAGAAAGCCATTCAAGTGTTAGTGATTCAGTTTGGAAAAGATGAATTATCTACGGAAAAAAATCAGTGAAATCACTAACAAACCGAAGCCTACGGTGCAGTATATTATTGAAAGATACCGTGAGCTGTAAACGTTTGAGGATAGAGATCGATCCGGAAGACCTCCGAAGTTCAATCGCTTTCATAAAAGAAATATCATGTGTAAAGTGCAAGATAATCCCGAGCATTAGTGCACCTCAATTTGTAGTTGATTTAACGGTTGATTACAACATTAAAGTCGTACCACAAATGGTGAGAAATGTCATTAAAAAAAAAGGGTTATAATGGACGTGCGACCCGTAAGAAGCCTATTATCAGTCTCTGTAACAGAAAAAAGCATTTTGAGTTTGCAAAGGAGCATGCAAAAAAGCTTCTATCTTTTTGGGAATCTGTCCTTTTTAGTGACTAATCAAAATTTAATATCCGGGGGTCAGATGGTCGAGTTATGATCTGGAGGAAATCAAAGTAGCATATGTTAGTTAAGAATTTATGTGGAAATGTGAAGCACGGTCATGGCAGGAACATAGTATGGGGATGTATGAGTGCTGCTTGTGTCGGAAATTTATGTTTTATAGAAGAAACTATGGATAGGTACATGTATCTTGACATTCTAAAACAGAAAGTTTTTTAAAAATGCAGAAAAAACTGTCCCTTGTAACTAACTTTACGCTTCAACAGGACAAAGATTCTAAGCACATCTCCAAGATTTGTCAAGAGTAATGTCTAAGAAGCATTTTTTGTTAAACAACTGCTTCTAAGCCCTCCCAAGTAACCCAATTTAACCCCTATAGAACATTTATGGGAAGAAATCAGTTGTGAATTTAAAAAATAAGACACAAATAGCAAGGTTGAACTCAAAAGGGCCATTTAAGACATTTGGAGCAGTATTTCTCCGGAAACAACAAAAAAACTTGTGGTGGTTATACCACAACGTTTGAGAGAAGTGATAAAAGCCAAAGGAAGGCCTACCGATCATCAAACGCAAGTTGGTCAGTAATGAAAAGATCTTTCGTGTAATATGTAAATACCGTACGGAAATTTTTTTGTTCCTTATTAGTGACATTTTCAGATTCTTTCAATTTACGTATTTAATTTTCTTGATAGTTTTTTCTTTATAGTATTCACAAATAATCAATGAAATTATGTTAAATCAATTTCCAAATTTTCATTCTCATAACAAAATATTTTGAGGCAAAAATTAAACTTTCAATAACAGTCATAGCTGCGTACGGAAACTTTTTTTACCCACTATATGTGTGTGTGTGTGTTGGCGCTCTACAGGCCAGACCGTTTGACCTACAGCTACCAAATTTGGTACATGTATACCTTGGAGGTCGGGAATGTGCACCTAGGGACCCTTTTTTTGAATTTTTAATTAGTTTTTAATTAATAATTAAAATTCTAACTTTCCCGCCAAAAAAATCTTTTCATTTTCCACCCGCCAAATGAATAAGGCTCCAGTTTTTATCCCACGCCAATGAGGCTAGACTTAAGATTTTTCAGCTGATTATTTCAAATGATTCTGTTTATTTTCTTAATGTTTGATGCATTTAAAATTAAACATTGTTAATTAATCGATCTTTCAGATTCATTCTGAAGTACTTTTGAATTAAAATAAAATAGAATAAAGGAAATCAAAAATTTCTAATCTGCATAGCATTACCCCAACTGGTGTAGAAAAATTCACGCATTTGCGTTACTGTAACTGGCGTTGAAAATTCACGCATGCGCATTGTGTTCTGATTGTTGACAACCATTATCAACGGATGATTCTTGATTTAAATTATTTTTAGGTTAGTTGCATGCTTTTGTAATTAAATTGTATTTATGTTAGTTATATATTTTTTGTGTATGCTTATAGTTTTAAGTACATCGTTTTTTAAGTATTTTTTTTAAACCTGTTTTCGACCGATTATTTTAAACGATTCTGTTTATTTTCTTAGTGTTTGATGCATTTAAAATTAAACATTGTTAATGAATCGATCTGTTCATGATGAATCTGTAGAAAATTTTGTTGACAAATTCTTGAGATATAACATAAATTAAGAAATATATTATTTAGTGCCCACAAAGTTTAAACACTCAGTGACTGCTTTCAGTAATCATATTACAAAAAAACAGAGGCGGCGGTAGCAGGGAGGCAAGGGGGACAATTGCCCCCCTGTCGACAGCCTCTTGCCCCCCCCCCTCCCCATCGGCGAGAAAGTCAGAGTTTCGTCGGCAAAAGTGTTCACCATTTCATAATGGTTGTAGAGGGTTTAGCATCATCGAATATGATTATTTAAAATCCACCTTAAAGTTAATATATTGTAAACATTCGAAATGTCCAAGTAATGGTTAACGTGTTTTGGCAAAATCAATTGGGGGTAGGTCAATAATCGATAGGCGGTAGGTCAATAATATGCCGTATTTTGTGGACAATTTTTGATAGAACAAACTAAGAACTGAATGCAATGGATATCGAAGACTTAAGTTCTCAGATTTTCAGACATCTGATTCAAATGTCTTTCATTAAGCTTATAATGTGTACTACTTTTGGCAATATAACCGACAAGGTAACAAGTGAATAAGATATTGATAAGATGATATTCACATTTTGCTAGCAATTTTTGATCGGCCGACTAAACTCAATACGGTGACTGCCGAAGATGTTAAATCTGTAGATTTTCAGACTTTTGATTGAAATGTCGTTCACTTAGCTCATAATTTGCATTAGATTTGGCAATATATCCGACAAGTGAATAAGATATCGCATTCTGCCGATAACTTTTGAGCGGCCCACTTTGACCTAAATATGATGAATGTCGAAGAATATATCCACAGATTTTCAGACATTTGATTCAAATGTCGTTCATCAAGCTTTAATTAGCACTGCTTTTGGCAATATAACCGAAAGGATGACATGTGTATAAAACATAAGACATGTCGCATTTTGTCAAAAAATTTTGATCGGTTGACTAAAAATTCAATGCGGAGGGATGTCGACGAGTCCAAATTCTCAGTCATTTTATTCAAATGTCATAATGTTCATTCAGCATATAAATTATACTATGTTTAGCTGAATAGTCAATAATCTGGCAAATGAATACGACGTCACATTTTTTCCGACTAATCTTTATTCTTCGGCTAAGATTTTATCATAGATTATGAAAAAAAAAAAAAAATGGCTTTTATTGGGCACTTTGATTACCTGCCAGTGGAATTATTAGAGAAATTGAAACTTTTATATTATTCATGAAAGGACGAAAGAGTTGTTTTCCATAATTCATAATTCAAATCCAAGTTTTAAAATTAATCATCATCTTATTCATATAATTGTTACTTCCTCGGTAACGAATTGATAAATTTATTTTATTCGTTTCACTATGAGAATTGCCTGACTAAAATCTAGTTAATGGCTAAACTAAATTAAAAAAAACAAACAAAAAAAAAATGTTTTATTTTACATTCTTGTGAGTATGCATGCTAAAAAGAGTTATTTTGCTGTAACCAAATTATGTGAATTCATTATAAATCACTGGAGTAAGTAAATTGTATAATTGTAAATTAAATCCCTTTAACAATAAAATATCTGTTTTCTTTTGCAATCTAATTTATCAGGCTACAATTATTACATTAAAGAAATATTACCGACTGCAGTTGACAAAAAAAAAAAAAAAAAAAAAAATTAAAAATTGGTATGGTAGCTTTTTAGCTACACTAAAAAAAGTATCCAAGTATGCACTAATTTTTTAAAAATAAATTACTACCTAAATGCTTAAGACTCTGCATTCAATATTATGACTATGTAATCGGGGAACGTATCATTTACATATACTTTTCTTTCCATTACTATTATCGGCAAAAAGTATATAATTTCAGATGCTCCTAAATTTTTAATAGACTTTGAATAAAAATGTCTTGATAAAAAGACGATTAAAATAGATATTCTTAGAATATTCATAAATAACGCATTAACCCCTTGATATACGAATTTACTTAATTTTCTAAAAAGATAGCAGATCTCATTTGGGACTATTATCGTTATCTTAATCCCCAGAAAAATATAAGGGCATTTGAGATAATGATGCGTTTTCAAGTGATTTTAGCGTTTTAAATTACTTAATACTCTCACTTAATTGCAGATTTAAAATTAAAAATTAAATAATTCCATATGCGAGTTAGACTCGCCATTGTATATGAAGGGGTTAAAAAAGGCCTATGCATGCAACTGAGGGGATAAAACTCACCTTTTGGTAGGAATATTAACTTGTAATAACTTCGAATTAAGAACTTGTTGTTGTTGTTTCTTATGGCACTTGCCATGGACAAGCCCGCTGTTCGACGACAGACGATTTAAGAGTGCCATATACAGAGAAAGAAACCCGATGTCAAGAGGCGCTCCCCCGATGTGAGGGGGAGCGCCTCTTGTTTCTATAATAGCGCCATCTAGGGCCAAGAGAACGACTTTAGCTACACACAGGTCACAACACTTTTTACAGGGTGGACTTCACTCACGCATTTCATTCACTCATCCACAGATCGTCATCTAGACCTGAATCAGAGAACGATCACCCCTGATCCAGTACCCCCAGTGGTATTACTCTCGACATGGAGGACTTTGTGACCACGACAAATTTATACGCGCGTCAGCCACAAAGCACGCGGGGAATCTTCGGCCGGCGGGGTTCGAACTCGTAACCTAAGGGATGCGAATCCGAGGCTCTACAACAAAACCGGGACAAAGAATAGTTAGAAAGTGCATAAATAAAAATGAAGATAGGTGAATTCATGTTCAAGATCTAGTTTTTTTTTTTTTTTTTTTTCAAATAAAATGTATTGTTTTTGTTTTTTTTAAGCTTAAATATATATAGAAAACTAAATACAAGGGGGGTCTAACGTTTAAGCAGTCCATTTTTCATAAGAATATTTTTCACATCTTACATAAAATAGTAAGTTTGTACATATATTTACAAAATATTTTCTCCGGCGTTCTTAAAAAACAACATATTGTATCTTGTTTGCATTCTATATTGTTCGTGTCCGAACTATAGTAAATTTTTGTTGAGTAAGCGCACTTATTTTCCTCCGATTCGAAACACATCTTAATTCTTGCTGGTTGTTGCAATCCTCACTTAACAAATACTTTAGGTAGGCGATTAAGCAGAAAAATTGGTTTTTGAAGAAAACATCGAATATTTTTTATTTATTATTCTGGATTTCTAAAATAGTTACTTTTATAAAACTTTTTGTTTCAACATTCATTTTATATGGCTTCTGATATAAAATGGTAAGAGTATGCATTTGTCCATTTAGCATGACACGTCATTCTGGTACAATCTGTGTTTCTATCTATATACTACAATCTAGAATGGACTCTATTTTGACTCTATTTTTTTCTAAAATTAGATCGCAGAGAAATTAAATCTCAAGAGTCTGAGAAGAAACTGAGATCTCAATAAACTCAGAATCGGTTTTCTTACAAATACTTTTATAAAGTTTTAACAATGGAAAAAAGGATCAGCATTTGAATAAAAAAGAATTAAATAAAATACATGATTTTCTTTAATTAAATATAAAATTAATTATTATGAGTTATTTAGAAGCCAAATTAGAGATATTATATTTGCCCTCCGTTGGACTTCACTTGCCCCCCCCCCCACCGGCAAATCTCTACCGCCACCTCTGCAAAAAAATACTTTGTTTCATTAAAAAATATTATTATATTAATTGCAGATTAATCCGTTCCACTTTAATTTAAAGTATAAATTCTACGGGAGCTAACAGAAAATTAGAGAGACACATATTACGTTATGACTGAAGGCCTTTATAATATTATGAGTGAATTATATGACTATCAAAATTTGAAGTTTTAAAATATTTTGATGAAGAAGCTATTAAAGTAGGAATTGCATAAAATATTTAATTATTCAAATTTTAACGAACATTAAGATTGGCGAACCGGCTGGTCGCCAAAGGTGGCTAGTATTGAATAAATTATGTTTACAATTTCAAATTATGAAATATAAAAAGTACAGATACCTTTTTTTAAATTTATGCAACTTATGAATCAATAATTACAATTTAATTTGTAGAAATCATTAAAGGAAAACAAACAAAATTAAGCTTTCATAATTTTTATTTACACATTACAATATATATATATATATATATATATATATATAGATAGATAGATAGATAGATAAAATATATGTGATAATTATTTGAAAAAATATGATCAAATGGATGTTTCAATGTACTCACTAATTCAAAAAGCTATTTACTATTTATCAACATTTATTTTTCTAGACACTTAGAAATAATATAAACACAGTATGACAAGAATGTCAATGTAAATGATGAAATAAATTTGATTCAACAGAAACATCCTAGATACTAAACAACAGATTTTTTTTATCACCAATAAAAACATAATGTTGAACAGTATACTTTTAAAACAGAAAATTAATTACTTACATTAATTAAATTTAGATAAGATTTTGTTGAAAAATGCAAGTAATATTCATGTAAACATTTTAAAACCTTCTAAGCATATTCAAAATTATCAGAAATATCATCAAATGTGAATAAAGTAAATTAGAAATGCACTCGCGATTTTGTTTGATTGTTTTTGACGGCAAATCGCTTACTGATTTCTTTTTCTTCGAAGAGTTTTTCTAACAAATTACTGGAACATCTATATTTAATAAATGGACACACACTGAATGAATTCTTCAAAATGATCGGAGCATATCACCGACTTCGACGGCTTGAAAAAATCTATACCAAAGCTATCAACCCAAGTCAGGATTGTTTAAAGGAAGATAAGAAAACATTTTATCATGACAGTCACTCTTATGTTTCGCATTAAAGCAGGCATCCATCAGCACACCAGTCTTTTTCCTCTTTTAACACATTATAAAAGGAAAGAAAATAATGCTATAATATATATATAATTGAAGTATTTTATTAAAAGTGCTCTTAATTTGATAAATTGAATGCTATATATAAGAAATATATATATATTTAAGTTTTGAAAACACATGTAATTTAGTTAAATACATCAATGTAAGAGAATTGATTACTAAGCAAAATTATATGAATTGTGATTTCAGTGGAATGTACTCTGCTTCTTCCCATACAACTACTCTTTCTGAAATAATCGACAGGATCAACAGTTTGAAAAATGAGCTACAAGAACTTCAGGATTCTGCAAGAAAGAAAGAGATACATTCCAGAAAATATTGTTAATGATGTGAAAATTGACATGTTTCACTAAAGAAAAGTTTTTCTCTATATATGTTCTTTTTTTGAATTCTGAAGCAGATCTTTAAAAATTAAATTTGTCGAAGCATCCAATTGATTTATATGTTGTGTTCTTTGTAAAATTAAGAACTGGAATTTCAAATGAATTTTTATCTGTTTTGTTTGAAATGCAGATTCTACAGCTTCAAGATATTTTAATTTTGTAACAACAGTTTTTTTAAGAAAAGTTAACAACAGTTTTTTGCATTTGATTTTTAGTTTTTGGCATTATAATAAAATGCATTATGAGGTTTTACTTTTTTATTATGAGCCTTAAAGTTTTCTTTATTTTTTAGTAATTCATGTTATTCAGTTATTGCTGGGTAATCATGTCTAATAACAAAAGAGCAAAATGGATGGCTCCAGAAAGCATTATTTCTAAGTGCATTTGCAGATTTGGGATGGATTCAAAGTGAATTTATATCAAACAACTTTTCTATTGTTAAAAATGAAATGTCAATAGTTTATTGTATTTAAACTGAAATTGACTTTCATCATAATATCATGTTATAACATTGTGCACCTCAATGATTTCGGTTTTAATAAATACAGGTCTTTTTATTGACAATCAATTTCCATAACAGCATTTATTATATAATTTTTATTCCCAACTTCATTGCTACATGCATATTTCACTTTTATTTTCTATTTCTTTAGCATATCAATTTTGAATGATAAAATTCTGTGAAAGCATAAAAGTGTTTCTTTCAACTCCTCTTTATATCCTATTTAACTTCTCTCTCTCTCTCCATATATATATATATATATATATATATATATATCATGACCTTATTCGTGTTTATTAAATTTTCTGTATTGTATGTTTTTGTTTTATTTTATGATATTCATTCAATGTAATTTTTATCATGTAACTTTAGCATTAAAAAAAAATTTCATAAATTTTCTGTTTTAAAAGTATATTGTTCAACATTATGTTTTTATTGGTGATAAAAAAAACTGTTGTTTAGTATCTAGGATCTTTCTGTTGAATAAAATGGATTTCATCATTTACATTGACATTCTTGTCATACTGTGTTTATATTTTTTCTAAGTGTCTAGAAAAATAGATGTTGATAAATAGTAAATAGTTTTAAGTTTTTTGAATTAATAAGTAAATTGAAACATCCATTTGATCATATTTTTTCAAATAATTATCATATATATATATATATATATATATATATATATATATATATATATATATATACAAATTTCTACAAATTAAAATGAAATAACTGATTCATAAGTTGTAAAGATTTAAAAAAAAGGTGTCTATATCTTTTATATTTCATAATTTGAAATTGTAAACATAATTTATTCAATATATACTAATTTGAGTTTCATGTTCTTTCCTCTGAGCAAACTGAAAACATCAAAGTCTCAATATTAATAAAAATCATTACATAAGAAAAAAAAAGTTATAATTTTACTAGTAAGCTTTAAAATATTAACTTATCTAAGAGTAATAATTGTTTTTAAAAAGAACTATATTCATAAGATTCAACATTCAGTAATATGTAAAAAAGAACAAATGTAATTTTTCAAAAACACTGCCATAGTCATTTGTCAAAATGTATCCTTTGGATAAAAAAGGGAGGAAAAAAGGTTATGGGAAAGGAAAGAATAAAGCGGCACCAAACGAATTAAAAAGCGATGTTAATTAATTATGCAAAAACAATAATTCCTTTGAAAATACAAATTAAAATTTTAATATAAGAAATAAAATTATATAACTACGAAAATTTGGAGAAAATAATTCAGAATAATATCTTTTTAAAAAAAAAAAATCGGGAGTTTTTAATAATTGATCGGATAGCGTAACGTTTACTAAACAATGGTTTCATCAACGTTATCGGCTAACATCCCGACATGCGCAGAACGGTTGAAAATTGAACAGAAGCGGTGTGTTTGGTACTTGACACGTGACCGTGAATTGACCCCATTGACGAAAGCTGTGCGGATGAAACTTAAATGCCATGAGCAGAAGTTCATGACCTGTGACTTTTACGTCACATGAATTGACCCCATTGGGTGAACGAGTCTGACCAAATCTATATAGCTTTTCATGGAATGGAAAGATTCCAGTGCGAAAGCATGTGACTAAGACATGCATCGTTCAATTGGGAGGATATCGACGATGTATAGGTTTGATACTTTCCAAGTGAGAAAATCATTTACTATAGTCACTTTCTTTCCATTCTTTAAATTAGCTTCAGAAGTTTGCGCTTTTCGAGTTTCTCTTGTTTGTTTTCTGGGACACCAGCATGACCAAGGGTCCAAACAAATTCTAGAGATTTAATTTTGTTTTGAGAAAGGATCAAATTTTTCTGGATAAGTGCAATTAGTCTAAGGGACTTAATATTAATATTCATAAGAGCTTGTAAAACTGGTCTGTAAATATGACCTAATTTTGCCTTTCTACACACACCTGAGAAATTGCGAGAAAGATTGCTAGACCTTCGTATGCAAAAATACTGTTAAGATTAGAGACTGATCCGGAAATTTGGTGTCCTGTTGTTGTATTGATAACTGCCAAAGTAGATAATTCCTTGTTTTTTGCTGCATCCATTGCAATTAAAACTTTATTAATCCATGTGTTTCATGAGCTTGAAAAAGATTTCTTATGACTTCATTCGGTAAGTTTTTATTTTTAAAAGATAAATCATGTAAGTGAAAAGTAATTTTGAACAGATCTTCTTGGAATATACGGAATGATAGAAGAAAAGAAAATTTTAAGATTCGAAAAAAGAGTACCAAGGAAATATTGAAGTGAAACGAATTTCTTTAATCTAGGTCGAACAACTAGGGGTTGGAGAAGAGAGGTTAAGGCTGAATTCTCCCCAAATGTAGAATGTTTAGTGTAAAATCATGAAGCTAGAATTTTGAATCTATGATTTAAAAGAATTTGATCGATCTCTCGATAAAGAAGAAGGGTCGGTGTCCACTTTGATAATCCGGTGGCAAGTCGAAGCGCAGAAGGATATAAAATTTCAAGAGGAAGTATACTTGAGTTTGAGAAGTGCAGACAACATGGCTACCATATTCTGTTTTTAAAAGATGGTGGGATCCGGCTCCCCAAGAGTTACCAGCTATTGCTTTAATGGCCTTCGTCTGACGCAAAGTTTTCTTTTTCAGGAAATCAAAGTGATATTTAAATGAAAGATTTGAAGCAAAATGAATTCCAAGAATATTGATCTTATTTCACCAGGGTTTTAATTCATCGCCAATAGGGAAATATCTATCCCGAAATTACTTTTTGTTTGAAAAATTGATAGCTGAGAATTTTTCAGGTTTAATTGTAAGATGCCATGTCTGGCACCAACATTCAATTTTATGTAAGGATTTCTGGATAGTGTCAATTATTCTATCCATATTACGATTGAAACCCAATAGAAAAATGTCATCTGCATACACATAATAAGAAATACCGGTATGTATTGTTTCATAAATATCATGCATGTAAACAGTAAAGAGGAAAGCACTAAGAATGTTTCCCTCAGGGATTCCTAGCGTAAGAGTTTCTTGGTAGGACGTAGCATTTTTCCAAGTAACGGAAAAAATTCGTCATTAATAAAATTATATATCCATCTAACAAGGTTACCTCGGAAACCAAGATGTATAAGTTTTGATATAAGGCCGTCTCTCCATACTGAATCATACGCTGCTGTAATATCAAGTTTAACCATCACAATAAATATTTATTTTTTGCATTAATGATGTTATGATGAATAATAGATTGTATATACAGTGGCTCCCAAAATTGAGTATACACTATACTCTTTCTTCTTTAATTTTATTATTTTTGATCTTAACATTCCTATTTATGGCTAATATTTATAATAACGACAAAATATACATTAACAAAAGTATTAGGCTAAAAAACAAAACGGAGGAATCAATAATATTTTTATTACAGTCATTTTTATGTCAAAGTTACAAATTCCAAAGTCGCAAAATTGAGTATACATCTAGCAAAATCTGTCAACAAAAAAAGATAAATTAATATTTTGTTGCATATCCTTTTGCACTTGGATACAGCTTGTAAACGGTGCGGCATTGAGTTGACCCGAGTTTGAGTTGTTTCGCCTGATATTTTCGACCATTCTTCTTGTAATACTCTTTTTAAGTGTTCCTTG
Organism: Argiope bruennichi; assembly: GCF_947563725.1. NCBI lineage: Eukaryota > Metazoa > Arthropoda > Arachnida > Araneae > Araneidae > Argiope > Argiope bruennichi. The sequence goes on from NC_079160.1 coordinate 125,095,964, forward strand.
CCCTTAATATCGAGTTTTTGAACTGACTTTCCTAATTGCGCCCACAAATTTTCAATCACATTGAGATCTGGAGATTGAGGAGGGGTGTGAAATTGCATTTTACAACTATACAACAAGCATAACTTAACTATTTTAGCTGCATGTTTCGGGTCATTATCTTGTTGAAACAGAAAACTTGACCCTAAACCTAAATTCTGGGCACTTTGTTTTAAATTGTTCTTCAGTATATCCAAATATTTAATTTTGTCCATGATTCCATCAATGAAAACTAAATTTCTCAATCCTTTTGCAGACATACAGCCCCATACAAGAAGTGAACCACCTCCATGCTTGACAGAAGGATTGGTGCTTTTAGGAAGAAGTTCAATATTGGGCTTTCTTCAAACATAACATCGACCATCACTACCAAAAACATTGAACTTACTTTCAGAAGTCAGGAGGCTTTGAAATATGACTTTTAGCAAATAAAATTCTTTTCTCTCGTTTTACTTTGGAAATGAATGGTTTTGTTCTGGCTACGCGACCATTATAATTTGCTTTTCGGATTACTCTTCGAATTGTTTCTGCAGAAACGCACTTTCCAATTGTTCTTGGAGTAGATATAGCAATTTTTGTAGCACTCACCTTAGGATTATTTGCTACTTCTCGAATAACTCTCTCTTGGTCGTGGCACTGAGGATTTCTTTTCTTCCTCTTCCAGATTTATTAGCAATTTTTCCATACATTTTATATTTCTGGATAATTTTTGGAACGCATCTGTGACTGAGTTGAATTTTCCTTGCAATTTCTCATAGAGATTTATCATCTTCAGACAATCGAATAACAAGTTTCCGAATTTCAACATTTGTTTCATTTCTGGAGCTCATTATAATAACTAAAACATTTGTTTTCGCTTGAAAATCAATGATTGCCAATTAAAGTAATAAAACTATTTTACTTATTTATTTGAAAATAAATAGTGGTAGTCAAGTCGCATATTTTCTAAGATGTATACTCAATTTTGTGACTTTGGAATTTGCAACTTTGACATAAAAATGACTGTAATAAAAATATTGATTCCTCCTTTTTGTTTTTTAGCCTAATACTTTTGTTAATGTATATTTTGTCGTTCTTATAAATATTAGCCATAAATAGGAATGTTAAGATCAAAAAGAATAAAATAAAATAAAAGAAGACAATAGCGTATACTCAATTTTGGGAGCCACTGTAGTTGCAATCTTTGTGAGGAATGAACCCAGTATGATTGGGGTGAAATCTTGATTGAGAAAATCTGATGGTTCGATTGAGCACTATGCGTTCAAATACTTTACACATCACAGATGTTAGTGAAATCGGGCGGAAGGACATTTCCCTACTAAGTTTATAGGGTTTTGTAATGGGAATAATTTTTGCAATTTTTCAATGGGCTGGTTTCTCTTAATTTAACCAAATGTCATTAAAGATTGGCAACAAGTTTTTAATAAAAATTCGAGGATGAATTTCAGAAGTTTTGCACTGATACCATCTGGACCAGGGGAGCAATTACGTGTTCTAGATATTGAATTAGCTAATTCTTTGAAAGTTAAGGGAGCATTATAACTTTCGTTTTGTTCCGTTGAAAAATCAAAAGGAATAAATTGCTTGATAGACATCGTTTGATAAAAGTCTGCAAAAAGATTTGCCTGAGTGTCTGGATCTGTAACAAGATTATAATTTGAAATTAGAATGCCATTAGAAATATTTAGAGCCATTTATCTAATGGAGATACTTTTAACTATCTTTTAGATTTTGCCTGTATCTCCTGCATGTTCACAGGTTTGATCCCAATAGTTATTTTGTCGATTTTTATCTAATCTTCGTGATAATTTTTTGATTTGATCCAGTAATCTTTGGAAAAGTTTGCCCCAGCAAGACGTAAATAGTGTCTTTTTTTACCTAAAAACATTTGGCATTTATAATTCCACCAGGGAGTTGACTCTATAGTTTTAAAGGATTGAACCACTGTATTATTCTTTATCGAATCAGAACAAAAGTTATTGAAGTTGGAGTATGTCGTGGCTGGTTCGTGAGTGCTTTGAAAAAATTAGGCAAATAGAAAACTTAACAAATTTATTGCAGATTCGTTCGAGTTACTCTGCTCAGTAACTCCTTCTCCTCCAAGAGCCACCACTCGAATGACATCACTCTTTGAATTACACTCGCGCTAGTTGCCTAGCGCCATCTATGAACGTTTATTTTCTTAACGCTTCAAAATCCAATCACTACACCCCCAACGTAAGAGTAGTGTTTATATGAAAACATAAACATACCTCTGAATTAAAATTATGAATAGGATTTTAAAACGTATCTAATAACATCAAATTATCCAAATAAAAATAAACACAAATGCAAAGTTAACTCGAATGAATAACTAATTACTAACAAACATTTAAGAAAGCAATGAGGTAAAATAAGAAATGCACAATTGAATATAAATACCATATTGATAATAAGAAACTCACTTATCAGTTAATATATACTTAATAATGTATATAATCACTTATCAACTAATAAACACAAACTTATAATGAATATAATCACTTAGTAAACATTAATACATAATTAAGAAAGGATTTCACTTGATAACATTACTCAAATGATATTTCAAATACAACCAAAACTGCTGAATGAAAATTTATAACAAACACTAGAAAAAGTTATATTCCTATTTCAAATAGTTTTGCACATTATACTCTTAACCAAACTTGCGAATACCAATTATTCAACATATTAAGAAAATGATAATAAAAAAAACATTAAAACAAATATACATAAATATCAAGCACAAATTATTATTATTTTACAGTCATTAATCCCATATTGATATATAAAACAGAAAAATGATATTATTACTAAAAAAATGTTTTTCAGTCTATTTTGGTAATAAACGTGACAAAGCATCAGCATGCGGCATTTTAGAACCAGGGCAATGTTTTAATGTTATGTTGAATCTATGCAAGGCAAATACCCACCTTTGTAGTCGAGATGACTGAGGAGCGCACTTGGTCAGATAAGGAAGGGGGTTATGATCGGTAAAAATGTGGATCTCGGATCCAAACACAAGGGTTTCAAACCTTTTCAAGCTCCAAACTATAGCAAATGCTTCCTGTTCGATTGTCGACCAAGATTGTTGGCTTTTGTTTAATTTTTGACTTGCATAAGCGATAGGGCACATTTTTCCATCAACAGTCTGTGATAAATACGAGCCAATCCCGATTGACGAGGCATCACAATGAATCACAAAGGGTTTGCTCATATTCGGGGTGTGTAGAGTAGGAGCGTGTAACAATGCTGATTTTAATTTTTCAAAAGCAACACTATGCATTTCACACCACGGCAACACATCAGGGCTTCTTTTCTTAGTTAGTTCCGTTAATGGAAAGGCAATCTCGGAGAAATTCGCTATATAATCACGATAATAGTTGAACAGGCCAAGAGCACTACGTAGTTGTTTCTTGGTTTCAGGTACGGGCAAACGAGAGATCGTTTCTAACTTAGCTGGATCAGCTTGATGCTTTCCTGAGCCAATTATATGTCCCAGGTATGAAATTTCAGATTTCGTGAAAGCACACTTTGAAAGATTAACAGTGAATTGCAGCTCTTCCAATCTATCCAGCACCAAATGAAGATGTTTCAAGTGAGAGGGAATATCATTGGAGAATATAGCAATGTCATCAATATAAGCACGGCAAAATTCTCTGTATGGCGACAATGCTTTGTTCATTTCCCTTTGAAAAGTTGCAGCTGCATTTTTCAGCCCAAAAGGCATTACCTTAAAACGATATTGTGCTCTATGGGTCTTAAAAGATGTATAATCCCGCGAATTTTCCTCCATGGGAAGCGAATAGTACCCCTTCAAAAGATCTAACACACTAATCACATTTGCCTGTCCTATGGAATATATTAATTCCGTTGCGTCTTCCATGGGGAAATCGTCGGTTTTAGTCACTACATTCAAAGCTCGATAATCCACGCACATCCTGATAGATCCATCCTTCTTGTTTACACAGACTATAGGATAAGCAATGTCAGCAGAGCTCTCTTCGATTAGATCTAGTTTTAGGAGTTCTTCGATTTGGGAGTCTATTTGAGGTTTCAGCGCTTCAGGAATCCTGTACACGTAAGGTTTTTTCCTTTCTTTATCGTCCTCTAATTTTATCTTGTGATGACCAACCTTTGCAACTCTAACTTGTCCGGTAAATATTGAATGATGATTCCGCAATAAGTTCAAGATTTGACATTTCACTTCCTCAGAAAGATGTCGCAAATCCACTTGATCAAATATCTCTTTCCAGTAACATACATTTTTATAACTGGGGGATGAATAAACTTCCTCAAAGTCTGCATCATCTTCAAAGATCATGCCATTCACCATTCAATTTTTAAAAAATCTTTTTTCTCTTTCTGCTCTTTTTTTTTCTCTCTCTCTCTCTCATTTCAGCTTTGTTGCCTACATTGCTCTCAACTTCAGCACAGCCGTGGACATCTGGTACGCAGGACGGCCGTGTGGGATAGATTTAACCCCATGCGATGGCAACACGCATGGGAGTGACGCTAGCTTTTCCCCGCTAGTGGGAAAGAGTTGGAAGTACTTCACGCTGTACGAAGAAGGCGATATTGCGATGCTGCTTTTTTTTTTTTTTTAATTTAAGTAAAAGGCAGCCAGCCTTCCTTTCTTTATTTTAAGTGTTGTATTCGCCCTAAATGTCGTGCTAGTCCCTTTAATTATTAATTAAAAATATTTTAAAAGATCAAATGCTCGTTATTATTGGTTCTGAGATTCACACTCAACCTCCCCACACATATATATATTGTTACAAACCTGTAATGTTGCTTCTCTGCACGGTTAGTTCTATCACTGGAAAGACCGATTTACTGTCATCTGTGTTGGAAGCTGCTCGGGTGCTGAACCAGTGATCCCAGAGCTTGGCGATCATTTGGCGACCTGGGACGAATTTGGCGGCAAAATAGATATTATTGGAAACTTCAAGAATTTTAGTGATCCAGCCAATAGGAATTGAGATACGCCTGATTTGTCCTGAACCTTCTAGGCCTACATCAAGGAACTATAAAAGGCCGGCAATCTGAAGCTGCAATGAGTTGGAGACGTGAAACGAGTCGTCAAGACGATAATGAAGCAACGGCGGAATAGTCCAGTGTTGTATTGAGCTCAAGCGATTGCCGGACTGAACTGTATGCCGAGTCCTGGCGCTTATTGTAGAAGCAGAATCGTGTCGTGTGTGTGGAGTAGCCAGTCGCGTAGTAGTGAGTCGGCAGTTGGATACAGCTAAAGCGAGGAGGCAGTGGAGAATTTCAGCCGTTTGGAGAGACCGTAGAGCGAAGTTCTGAAGATTCCCTTTCCTGCTGAATTTAGTCTGGCTGCTTTGTGTGCTGTGGTTGTTTACTACCGATTACTACTTGCGAACTACTGTGTGTTGTAGTGTGCTGCTGTGAGTTTTTCCTGTGTTCGTCTCGGCAGTATATAGTTGTCTTCTTTGTGTTAGTGTCTTCGTATTTAATAAACGTCGTTCATCATTGAGGTCTGCTGACTGTTTTCACACCATACACCCTCTACAAGCGAATCCGGTGATTTTACGGACTTAGTAGCAGTGTAATTGAAGAAATCCGTACAATATATATGTCCAGTGCAGAGACTTCACTGTGATTTTTAGCGCTAAGACTTAAAATGGGACCTTACATATTTATAAACACCGAGTAAAAATTAAATTTAAACAGATAGTTACTAAAATTATTATGCTTGCACTCTTAGAAATAAATTTGGTCCATTTATATTTTTATATTTCATTGATTCCATACATCTCCTTTAAATTTACCTGAGCTGAAATTCCACTTTATTTCGATGAAAAATTAATATGTGTTCCATAGAAATTTTGAAAAACCGGTGTTCCCATCTCTGTAAGTTGAAAACTTTAGCGCATGCCACGCGCGCAATCTCCATTTTCCCTCTTTCCCCACTTGCGGTTATAATGGATTGAGCTGTTCTCATAGGAAGCCACTGTAGGAAAGATATGCTAGTCGATTCAGAAGTGGGACTGAGAACTGTTTAAAAATAATGCCATTTTTATTAATGTTATGGAAGAGTGGCTTGCAATATATAGCATTGAACTTGAAGAAGTAATTCCACAGATCGTTAGAACAGCTGATATTAAAAAGTAATAACTACGACGAGGAATTAGTACTCGGAATGTTATCTAAGTTAAATGATGAAAGATTTGCCGCTGAAGAAACTACACGACAGCATGAAACTAACGATGAAAAAGCTAGAAAGCTAATTCTAAAACTAGAAATTGACGTCCAAATTTTAGCAAACTTAGCATTGCTTAAACCAAAAGTTGAATGGCAAGCACAAATGCGATATTTTGAACCCAAAATTGTTGTTTATTTTTAGTACATTTCAAAAGAATAATGAAGAAAGTTAGTATGGAATCTTCATTGTGGATGGCGTTGTAATATCTTGATCAAGACCCATCCAATAAGAGAGTAGCGTAACAAAATAATTCTTTTATTGTCAGCTTTATATAATTACAAAAAAAAAAAAAAATCCTTGTTATCATTTAAGTTAATATTATTTACAAAATTCACACAGCAGTTGAAAGTTTAATTATGAAATGGTTCTTTGATCAAATAGAAGAATAGCCACCAAAAAGATGCTAACAGGCTGTTAGGTCAAGCGGCTATTCCAGGGGCCGTTCCAGAAATCCACCAATCTTTATTGGGTGGAACCTAACATAGAAGCCCGAATCACACGGAGCTTCTCAAAAATCAGGAACAACTTTCCGCCATCTGAATTCTAATCCGAAGCCTTTTTTCCTCTCCTCTGGGGAATAAAAAATACCGCATTTTATATTTATCAGATCCCCGCCCTTGGTTTCCAACTGGTGAACTTGAGTTCCCTATCATCCAATAGCTGCTCAGTAACCCTTCCTCAATGTTCTCAACTCGATCGAGGGAGTGTCTATTAAGGATCCATCTTTGTGTCCGACTCCTCTTGAGCACATGTTAATTAGAATCAACTCGCAGCTAACATCGGCTAAAGTACACTTGGGCTTGACACTTATTGGCAACGATTACGATTTGATTTGACCAACTATCATATAAAGAGAAAAGGAAAACGTTACAGCGTCTTTGATCGGAGTTCTTCTAAGCTAAATAGAAGAGCTCATCATTTCATCATGAGTCGACTAGAAGAATTAACTGAAAATTATTCAGTCACGAAATGACTACTTAAACGCTTTAAATGAAGTGCTCAGAAGTTTAGACAGTTGCTTTATTCTCATACAATTAAGGACGGAAAAACTTGGCGAGAGTATTTTTATGATACTAGCTACAATACTTCAATAGCTGCATACTGTTCAGCAACGGATTGTAAAACCTTCCGCAAATTTGCGCATGCGTTAGGATGGGTTTAATTCGTTAAAATAGGGGTGAAAGGAAAGATGAAAGGAGGTGATGTTTACATTTACTAGGATCTAATATTGGAAAACCAAGGTCAAAGGAAATACCGGAAATGCAATCATCATTCTGCGTCTCACCCCTTAACGAGACGGAGTCGTCGAAATGTGGTCGTCTGAGAATCCTTTGACGAACAGTAAATGGACTGGATTTTACTCTACAGAAACCTGTTCTTTATAAAGATGATTCTCCTAGACATGCATAAGCCACGTTATTTTGAATAACAAATGAATTTTAATTTATTTTTAAATATTTGTTCAAAATATCTGTTATTTCAATTACATTATTAATTAAAAATTATTACTTAGTATTAAACATAAAATTTATTAATTCTAATTAATACTAAATTTACTAATTTAAGTAACGTGTGATTGAATTAACTGATCTATTTCAGCTTACTTCTTAAATTTGATTTTTTTTCAAAACTATTTATTTAATTTCTTTATTGGAATAAACCATTTTCTAAAAAAATTGAATTAAATATATATGTCATTTCTTTAAAATGTTAAATTTAGTTCTATATTCTACCAATAGATGGTGTCAGCAGTAAAAGGATATATGCAGTCATGTCACAAGCAATTAAAAATGATCTTTATGGGATAGTGCATTGTCAAATGCGAATATCGGAAAGTCAAGGTCACTCTCATGAAGTGGAGCAGCGACTTCACACTTTCCAATTAAGTCACCGCTCCGATCAATTTCAGTGATATGCAATTCAATGATACGATAATTCCAAGAATAACCGGTCCGTTCACTTCTCACCCCATTCACGGATTTCTCCTTTTCTGTTTTGTTCGAGAGCTTCCATTGGACAGATCGTATCGATTGTTACTTTCTATCGTGATCCAAAAATTGTAATCGAAATATCACCAGTGACATCGTATCGAGAATTTGAATCACACCCCTCTTTGAAAAGTATTGATCACTGGTATTTGTGACTTTATGATATTGGTTATGTACTAACCGCTCGTAAAATATTCATCATCCCTAGATTCTCCCAGTGATAGAACAGCACATTCGAAGACAACAAGAAAACTGCCTTTTCATTTAAAGGCATGGCACTTCATTGACATTTTCCTTCACGATCGTGGTCGCCCATTTGTTAGGATGGCCGAATGTAACGCGATTTTAATACTTGTAACTGTATCTCATGTTTTCTTGCACGCTCATCATATTTTTGTGTAAATTTAGCCATTTTCATAACTAGGCAGATAGCAAAAAAGTTTTCTGTCATACACAGCATTATCTAGTTATTGAAAAAAAAAGAAGTAATCATGTATCTGCACAATAAGGCAAGACTAATGAAATGTTAAATTTCTCTGAAATCGTGCAATGAGAATTGACATGAACTAGTATCCAGAATTGAAAAGAATTCTAGAAAATGAAACTAGAATTGAAAAAAAAAAATCTTTAAGTAACTATATCCAATTTATAACATCTGTATGACATATTTGTTAGTACATGCGTACAGCTATAAATCCCTTGTCCTTTACTCTCAAGTACATGCACTGTGAAAAACTGATTTTCCTACCCATTTTACGTTTTTTTTAATGTACTGACAAAAAACTTTTTTATGCACACTTTATCAACTCATTTATTACAACTGCATTCACGTATTTTTAATTATTTCCTTAAATATATAATTGATATTCTTACTTTTAAATGGAAATTACTCCTAATTACAAGTGAAAGGGGAAAAGAGCCTTTTCCTTTGTAATACAGGATACAAACATATCCTCCCTACCTACACATTTCAGATAAGAAATTTTATTAGATTATTTGTTATTAAGATTATTATTAGAATGTAAAATCAAAACCTCTGTGGCACAGCTAGCATTATAATATGAATAAAAAAATGTATATTAATTTTTAAAATTCTTAATAAGCAATGAACAACGGATCAATTGTTAGTCGTGATATATGTGAAGCGCTTGAGATCTCAGGTCTGAAGATAAAATTAAGTGAAATTGAGATGCCAAATTTTTATAATTAAAAAAACTTAAAAATTGGCATATGCCATTATTTTCATGTTTGGCAGCACTTATAAGCATGAAACACTATTTTGATTATTGAAAAGAAATAGTCTCCTGTCAGATTCAAAATGACTCCTTGAAACAGTTTAGTGAATCATGGCTCCAGACAAAATATCCCTCTAAATAAGAAAGATGGAAACAAGTAGGGAAGGTAACATTAACTTCACCATTACTGTTTTAGAGGGGTTTTTTATGGTGTCTATTTTCTAAATTAATCTATGTTCCATAAGAATGGGAAGTTATTATTTTTTGGGATATGGTAGTATTAAAGCTTAACACCACTGCATAAAATGTGCGTGTGAAGGAATGAAAATTATATATATATAGCAGTAATTTCTTAAAAGCACTAAAAAAATATTTTTACCTTTCGCAATTTAGTTATACAGAAAAGTAATGAATTTTCTAAAGATTCTGTTTAACAACTCCATTTATCAAAAAACATCATTATTTTAGTTTATTCAATGTAAAAATTTATTTTTGGAAATACCAAAACTTTGCAAGTAAAGGAAATTTGCTTCTAATTGCTTTTTAGTTATAGTTTTATTTTGCCACAGCTAATAAATCATGAGGAAGGAAATAGCAAGCAGGCTACATTTCAGCCTGTTGAGTACAAGATTTCTATTAAGTTACTCTGAAACAATTTTACAATCAAGTTGTTTGTGTTTCACAACCAAGACTTCAATGCATGATCAAAAAAGTCACCTGTAGAATTTCTTAACATTATTTCATTAACTACACCATTTTATTGGCAGAATAGATGGAAATGGATGTGAAAAGTAATTCAATTGGTCTTGTAGTTTATAATAAAATCCAACGCAAATGGTTAAAATGGTCATTTTCCCAATTCAACATTTAAAAATGTATTGGTACAATTTCTTGAGTAAAATTAATGACTTACACTACAAATGATACCTATAGAATATAATTATGAGAACCAGCTGTAACATATGCAAAGGGAAAAAAAACTTAAAAGATGCCATCATTCTGTGTAGGCAGTGCTATGTAGGATTTGTTTACATTGAAATGATGATTGGCATCATTTGATTTTTGTTATTTAGATTCAATACTGATTGTTTGATATTGATATTAAATATTATTTCATATCTAATCCATTTTCATATTCTATTTTAGTTCCACAAAAAAGCTATGCAAATAAAATACAGAATCTGAAAGCTATGATATGCGACTTTGGCTACATTTAATACTGTTATGTACTATCTGATAATTGATAATATGCATATTATTAGACAATATCTTAATGAAATAATTTATGACCAAAGTATTAATAAGCTGCTCCCAAGGCAGTAAAATGGAACAACAAAATTTTAAAAAATTTACAGCAAAAATTCAACTGTAAAATATTTATTTAAATTCTGATTGCTTGACATATAAAATTTATAAAAATGCAGAACTTAATTCGTGTACAGAGAAATATTTTTTAAAAAAGAGAAATGAATACTTCCAAAGCAGTCTCATTCATGTACATTCACACAAACAGAAAATTTGGCAGATCAACAATAAGAGAAAAAAGGTCAAGACAAATTACTTCAATTTGCACAGTATATCAAACATATCCAAAATAAAAATAAGTTTATAAATAAAATAAATATTAATCTCTAGACAAAAGAAAAAAACATTTGAATTTTGAACTGCATCAGACAATTAAAACAATTTCTATACATTTGATTTGTTTATATCAATAAAAATATCAAACTTAATGATTTGCAGCAAGATAAAATCTCAGAATTTGAATTCAATAACCACAAAGAAATCATTAAGCAATAGCAATTTAAAGTTGTATTATAGCAAACAGATTAAAAGTTCATTAATAAGTTTATTCCCTATATCTTAAGTATGAATGTGACTAGCGGTTTCCATTTGACGATATGCAGAAAAATGTTCTAATAATTATTCTACCTCATTTTAAGTACATTAAATGAATCTAAGTCTCGATACAGTTTCGATTAACAACTACCAGATTGTCAAAATTTTCATTAAAAGTATTTACTAGAAAATTACAAAATACCAAATTAGTAAAATGTTCTCACAACCATATTCTGAAACTATTATCACGAGGTAGAATATATAAATTTCATATTCTAAGTACTATTTCCAAATTTCCTTCATACAATAACTGCACATCTCTCAATTTATGAAGCAACCAGAATAAATGCTAAAAAGTTTAGGAATTCTCATCTCAACCGAACAACAATAATTACTTGGATTGCAAACAACTAGCACTTGAAGCTATTTTTAACAAGAAAAAAAGTGCATCTATCAAAACATTTAGCAAACAATAACGTAATAAGCCTTTCATATACATATCAAATGGTATTTTAGCATATATAAACTTTTTCATATAAAAATAACGATACAAGAAACATAGACAAAAAAATAAAGTTATTCTTTTTTTTTCCTTATAAAAAAGGGGAAAATAGTTTCAAATGCATGCACAGTCATTAAATGCATGGATGCTTTTGAAAATGATGGCAATCGCAAGCCTCTCTAATGCTATACATATTATGCATATTTTACAGTCCAGCACCATGAATCGCAACCGATGTCAAAATGCCTCTTTTCAGCCACAAGTTGCATCACTTGGGAATGTTTCATCGCACTCGATCGGCAAAAATGGTATTTTATGCTTGGCTGTCATCATTTAGAGTTTCATCAGGGAGAATCAAACCGTCATCGCCAGTGCTAGAGCTGAGAGAACCACGTTTCGTAGATAAGTAACGGGAAGTAGGAAGCCCAGCGCCGGCTCCTCCACGTCTATAAAAGTGGGGGAAAAAACATCTAATTAAACATTTTTTAATACACATTTTTACTGATATACTAAACAGATTTTTTTCATATTAATTGCTTTCTATTATAAATTATTAGTAATTTTCCCCCTTAAACTCGCTATCAGATAGAACTGCTGGTACAAAATCCAAATTTAATTGATTAACTGATTCATTAAGTTATGAAAATATTAATAAGCACTGCCATCAAGGATGCACAAGTATACAAAATTTCAAAATTGTATTACACCAGGAATTAAGTTAAGAAAAAAATCTTAGTTAAAATTTCATCTTTATGTGCAAAAAACAAGTTTTTTAAAAAATTTAAATCAAGCAATTTTTTTTAAAATTCTGCTTCACAGCTATCTACCATCTCAATCCCTTAGGAACAAAGAGGGAAAATTTTTTAAAAATATATATCAATCCCTACACAAAAACGATATTAATCAAACTATAAGTTCATTATTTGAGTAATCAGAAATTAACAATATAATATCTGAATAATTAAGAGAGAGAGAGTAGAATATTAATACTGTATGAAAATTAATACAAATTAGGAAGGAATAATTATCAAATTTCAAAACATTTACTATACTTTTCAAAAAGTTCATGCACAAAAAAAAAAAAAAAAAAATATGTTTACAATGAATTATATTTACTACAGTTTTTGCATTTTAGCCACTTGCACCTTAAACAGTAACAATATAACGATGTAATGCCACAAATTTTAAGGAAAACGATTAAACAGAAAGAGCACATATTCTGATATGTGTGTGTAAATATTTGAATACATTATCAAACTGAAGACTTTATCAAGTCCAAGTCAAGTAACTATTTTTACATATTAAGCTAAAAACTATGAATTTGAGGTTGAAAATCATTACAGAAAAAAGAAGTAATAAAATATCAATAGAAAGATTAAAATCATACTTAAGTTTAGTCTTGAGGGAACTAGCCTCTCTATTTAGAGTTGCATTAGCTTCTATTAAGTCTTCTATCTCTCTCTGGGCTTTTCGTCTCTGAGCCTTCTCTCGAGAACATTCTTCTTCAGATTCATCCAGTTGTCTCTTCAATGCTTTCACTCTTGCATTCACCTTTTCAACCTGAATGATTATATCGCATATGTGAAAATATTCACTTACATGCATTCATTAAACAAAAAGCTAAGTTTGGTTCTCAAAAAATATGGTCAAGATTTCTCTTGAAAGTTTTCCCAAAGGCATTTCATTAAAAAAAGTCAAACACGAATTAAAAAAAAATTAATTAGTCCCTAATTCTTTAAGCAGTCAATTTGGGTTTTTCTGTTTTCACTTTCAAATGAACAGCAAATAATTCAATTTCAAATGTATATTTTCCAAAATTCCTAAGATTTCATTAAAACACATATTTTCAGTTTACTCATATTTTTCTGATCTTAAAATTACCTTATCAAAATAATCAAGTGTTTACAGGATAAAATTTATTATGCATTTGAAAGTTAATTTCATTAAAATAATCATAATCATAATAAATGCATACTGAAAAAGTTCAAAGATTTAGAATACTAAAGATATTGATTTTTAAAAACTCTTTGAAATTGATTTTAGTAAAAACAGAGCATTTGGAAAATTGCAATGGAAACAGTAAAACTGCATCCACAATTCATTTTTATTACAACCATGTATGTCTTAAAATAAAATATTATCATTGCAGCATTGAAATGTATTGAAAATAAATGCACTTTGTCCAAAACAACAACAAAAAGACGGTATTCAGGAAACAGTATAAAAAATCATAAATACCTGCTCTTTATATTGATCTGTATGTCGTCTTTCATCTTCCAACTGCATTATCACTTCCTTCAAACGTTTTTCTAACTTTCTGTTAGCTTTGGCTTGTAACTGTCTTTCCCTAATGCAAAGAAAATACAGTTACTACTTAGACATCATCAATAGATTCTTATTCAGGTAAAAAAATATTTCTTGAAAATTCTATTATTTACAATATCTTAATCAATTTACTTCTATACTTCTTTTTTTTTTTTTTTTTTTGCCACTTGTTACATTATAATGCAGACATATATATTATATACATAATGTTTGGGATAAATATATTCAAAAATAATTACATATGCTCAGAAATATTCACATTTCATTAGAAAATTTTTTAATCAATGACCTTATAAAGGGGGGGGGCAGCTCCTGAGGTTACTTGATAAAGTTAAGAATTTCAGTATCAGTGAAATTAGTAGCTATGCATATTCAGATAATAATTCTCCTCTAACTCAACTACCTTAAATGAGCTGTTAGACACTGAATCAGAAAAGTCCCAATGCTTGTCCTCCAATCTTTGAAAATTTTGTTACATTGTTTTTAGTTTCATCAAAATGATTAAATACCAAAGAAACATATCTTATTGAAATAATTCAAACACCACAGACAGTTAAATGTTAATCAGCAGTATTAAGTAATAGTTATTAAGAGTTTTGTTAAATCACCCATGTTGAATATTATTCATATACAAAGATAGCTGAGCATTTTCCCCTATTTAATACAAATAAAAGTTATAATTAATCTCAAATGGTTCTTTCTGGAGAAACTATTGCTATAGAATATCTTCAAATATTCTTTGCATTACAAACAACAATGTAAAAATTTACATCTGCTAAACATAAAAAGACTGTTTCTATAATTATTCTTAAAACAGTAATAATGACCATAAAATGACTTATGGCACTAATCATTAGATACAGATTGAAGAAATACTCTATTTTTCACTCTATTTCACATAAATCTTCATATAAAATACTGGTGTGCTTATGAATTTACATGCACAAATAAAAATGAACAAATGCTGATAAATTTTATGACAATACATGTGCACATAAAGCAGAGAAAAAGTTATTATTTAATAAAGAATAAAACTTTAGGCCAAATCCAATCATTATAACAATTCTTATGCCAAAAAATTCTTCTAAGGGGAAAAAATACATACTTAAGATGCTGTATATGTAAATATAGTTCTGTAAAAAGTCATTTATCATAAATACCAAAAGAAAATTTTAGTTTAATTTTAGATAATGAGAGTAGTAATTAATAGATCATATTTAAATTTAGGCTTACCTTGTTTCCATTTCTAACTGTTCTTCGATCTGAGAAATTTTGGCTTCAAGAGCAGCTATTGTGGCTTTTGTTCTGGTCCTCTGAGATGTTTCAAGATCCTGAAGTTTGGCACGTAACTCTTTGTTCTAAAAGAAGTGAAATTATTTGCAGGTATTCACAGAATAAAGTTTAATTTTTTAAAAATGCTTCATGATTGTAATGATGATATCAAAACAAATTTGTTGAGACTTTCAAATACTGATGCAAGAAGATCTATTCAGAAGAAATAGAAATATAGATAAAAAAAAATGTCTATTGAAAAAAGAATTCAGGATATAATGAAAGAAACAAAATAGTAAAAATAAATGTTATGAAAATTTACCTGTCTTTCCAATATCATTCTATTATTTTCCAGTTTCTGAGAATTGGAGCGTTCACTAGCAAGATCATTAGTCAGCTGTTCAATCTAGACAGAAAAAATAAGAAATTTGAATTCAAAGCATTTTTAAAGACAAAGATCAGAATAAATCCACTACCCCAACAACAAAAGATTTCATTACCTGTGATTGTGCTTTACGAGCTTTATCCATCAGAATTTCTGAATTGCTTTGCTCTTCTTCCAATTCCTCTTCTAATTGCTGAATACGAGCGTCCAAACGACGTTTTTCATCCTGCAGAAGCGAACTATAAAAAATGAAGCAGTTAATAAAAATAATTAATAAAGAAATTACAAATCATTCCTCAAAAATATGTTATTAGAAACATCTATAGTGGTTTTTAAAAAAAGGAAGAGGGATTCTATAAATGGTTATATTATATTATATATGAATATATCGAATTGGGCTAAGTTTGTCATCAACTGTGTGCCATCTAAATTTTTTTTTAACATTTCATTAAAAATTCTGCTTAAAGTTGCATAGTCAGAAGTTCAGAATTGAAATAAAAAAAATTCTAATTCTGTCTAATAATATATTAAAACAAATCACTTTTAAAAATTAAAGGAAAAAACATTTAAGCCTTGGTTCATTGGTGGCTTTTTTTTTAAAGATAATATACATTTAAGAACAATTAGTCTGAGAAATAAATAAAAAATATTTTCCTGCTGTAAAATCGTGCATACGATTTAACATTAATTATTTTAGAAAATTTCTACCTTCTAGAAGCAGCCAAATTTATTTCCTCTTGGAGCTCATCTCGTTCTGCCTCAGCAGCACGTCGTATTCTTTCTGAATTAGCCAAATCTTCTTGCAACTGAATCATATCTGCCTCAAAAGTTTTTACTTTCTTTTCAACTTCCTTAAGTTGAAGAGCCAATTCCTCTTTAGCAGCATGGTCAGCTTCAGCATCTCGTTGGTAATCTTTCAATTGACTCTGCAAAAGTAATATAATTAAAACTTTTAATTTTATAAAATATTTATTAATTTCAATTAATCTGCAAGAGTTGAAATGAATCAAAATAAACCTTTAATTGCTTTAGTTATTTTCATATTAATCACAATAAAAAGTTGTTACTGAAGATTTCCAAATCTCGCATGACTTTTGTTATCGGACAATAAACCTGTGGTTCTATTTGTTAGCAAAAACTTTAAAATTTAACTGATCTGAGCAATAGGTTTACTGTCCAATTAAGGAATTCTATACATATAGGCAATCTGGGCTGTTCATGTGATAGATTATCAACATTTCTGCGACAATTAAATATTCTACAAGTTCTGAAGCAGAAAAAGAAAAAAACTTCGCCAAATTATCTGATGAACAATAGGGGATAATTAAGCTTAACAAAACTTCTGGAGAACAAATGAACCAAGCACATTCCCACTTTATTCATGAGAAAGTGACTGCTAAGAAAAATAAGTATTATACTGAAAAGCGGGGCTACATTTCCGGCTCACTCTATTCACCAACCCCCAAGAATCATGTTACATTTTTTTGGATAACTAAGTGATCCCAGTTTACTTCGTTCATCATATAATTATTTCTGCTAGTGCAATAATTACTAAAAGTAAATTTAAATAAATTTTAAAATTAAAATTTTCTAATAATAGGGATATTTGTGGAATATAAGAAAGTAAAAATATATAATTTTAAGATGTTTAAAAATTTAAATTGAATTTCTTTTATCTTATTTTGATAAGATGTTTTGACATCATGTTGATCAATTTTGATGAAATACATTAAAATAATCATGGAAAGCAATATCTACTAATAAGACTAAATTAGTCAAGTCAATCAACTTTGATGAATACATTTTATTACAAAAAATACAAACTTATTTTAATCATATTTTAAATTATACTTGAGTATTAATGATAGAGCATTCTCAGTAGTCAGCTAAACTTCAAAAGCGAGAACTGGCAATGATCCTGTAGTTTGGAAATTTCATTCTATAAACTAAACAGACACCCCCCTCCATTCAAACTGGATCTTGCTAATGATACTTCAGCATTTTCATTTGTCCCAACTTTGATTTTTTCTCACTTCAGCACTTTCGTTTGACAATTTCAAACTTTAATTAAAACTGTCTGATGTAAACACATTTTTTGATAAAGTCCATAAAATAACATTTTCACAGATTTATCCAGCACAGCAAGCATATAAACAATCTGAATGTGTGAGCTGTTGTCGATTAAAAATTCAAACCGATCCTGCATCCACTTAAATGTTTTGTATATTTTATTATATAAAATATACAAAACGTTATAATCATAGACTGACTACTCCAACCTGCTTGAAGGTACATGGAAAAACTTGAATGACCAGAGCACTGCAACAGCAATTTTGACTTTTCCTCTTTGTTATGACTAGCGAGTGTCTGTTTTCCCATATTATTTAAGCTTATTATTTTGCTTAAAGTAAGCAGCAAAAGGATTTTGTGGAACATCTCAAATTTATTCAGCAAAGTCAGGATTGATATTTTTATCTTCCCAATCCATTAAATATATATTCTGAGCAGCTAAGTGTTTAAAAAAATTCTTTAATTTACTCTGAATAAGTTCACAGTTTCTCAAACAATAAATAAAACATTCAATAAAATCACATGTGAGCAACTAAAGACCACAATGATATTTCTAAAGAATGTATGTTGTTATTCCCACCCAAAAAATGTATTCTATATCCTCATACACCCTCATTAGCTGCAATCTGGAAATCTCATCGAAAGAGAAAAACTGCCCCTGAAATCAAAATTAGACTGATCTGTACCGAGAAAAAGGGGTAAGCTTCCAAGGATTACATAGTTGTTTCATTTTCGGTGTTATGGCTACAATCTTTTATTCTTGAAATGTATTGAGATCGGCATTTTTTAGATGGAAAAGAAGGAACCAAGAATTTTAAAATTACCCTGTAATTTCCCACTTTTTATGGAATATTCATTTTTCTCTGCCCTTTTCTTGTTTTAATTATTGGTTTTCCTGGTACAGTGGCAACCCTGTTGTACCATGGCCAGTGATGGTCTTAAGAATTCAACCTCAGTTCTCTCAAATGTTGTTGCAGTGGTCTGGTCATTCAGATTTATCTGTGTCTCAGGGCGAGTTGGAATAGTCAACTCCTAATTATTATTTAAAATAATGACCATAATAAATCATTAAAGTTAACTTAATTTTTACCTGTAATTTTTTCAATTGCCTTAGGGCATCTTCTTTCACTTTATTAGCTAATTCTAGTTGTTGTTCAAGATCTTTTAGATCTCCTTCGACTTTTTTTCTTGCACTAATAGCAGCTGTTCGCTGTTTTCTTTCATCCTCAAGTTCTGCTTCCAAATCACGAACCTAAAAAAAAATATTGAATTAAAAAGTGACATTGGAAAGAAATGTTAGTTAGTAATATAGTAATATTAATTAACAAATAAAAAAAAGCCTTAGGATTCGTAATAATTGTAAATAAGTCACCTGCTTCAACAGAGCTCTTCGTTTTTCCTCAGCTTGTTCATCTTTTGCTTGAAGATCTCGTTCAAATTGTGCTTTCATAGCCTGCATATTTACTTCAAGTCTCAATTTGGCATCTTCAGTCAATTGCAAATCATCCTCCAACTCTGTCAGCTGAGTCTTTTGCTCTGCCAACTGACTTTCCAATGCTCTCTTTGCCTTTTCCAATTCATGAACCTTTAAATATATGGAATAATGTCATATTTAAGCAAAACTGTTTTCAAAGATGGTTACCTCCTTTAAGATGCAAAAATTGCCAAAAGTAAAGACAAAAGATACCCCCCCCCCCATTTGCAAATAAATGTTCATTTAAACCATGGGGAGTAACTGTATCACCATGTTTCTAAAATCCAAATCCTGGATGTTTATAGAAGGGTCGTGTTCAAATTATAGCAACACTTTATATATTCTATATAAGATTTTCTTGAAGTTTCATTTTTTGTCATTGTACATGATTATAACTTGCTGTTTATCAAAAGAAAAATTTTCTGCAGAAACATCTTTAAAATTCAATGGATTCTCAGGTAACATTTCAAATTTCATGAAGTGTCACAAATTTTAATTGTTTAAAAGTTTCTCATCTCCTAATTTTATGGGTTTATTTAATCTAAATAATTTGCTACCAACAATGTATTATTTATATACACTGTTAAGAGAGTTTTTAAACATTCATGACCAATTACTCAGATTTATTAGCTAGTAGGAGTGGTCTCCCCAAAACTTTCTCAATACTGTCTAATGAACCTTTCATGCCCTTACATTGCACTGGCATACAATAGCCACACAGTATATTAACTTTTAGATTGAAATTAACATTTTCATTGAATCATACTTGGCAAGCTATTTGGCAATCAATCCCTGGCATGCTTTAACAGAATTCAAAAATCGAAATTGTGTTTTTGATACTTTCCCCCTCAACCGATTGATACAAAAATCTGACAGAAAACTGCATTTGAAGTCACAAAATCTTATACCAAATTTGATGCATTTGAATCATTGTGTTTTTGAATTATCACAATAACTTGTTTTTGAAAGTACAGACTGACAGATAATCAATGCATAGTTGAATTTGGCTCAAACCTTGATTGAAGTCTACAATATAGATGCCAAATGTATGTACCAAATTTTATTTACCAAGCCCTCTTCGTTTCGTAATGATGGTATTAATTTATATTCCAATAGACAGACAGATTTCGTCTAAACAGATTTTAGACAAAATTTGATAGAAATCTACAAATCTGGTGTAAAGGCTGTATATCAAATGACAATTGTCTAGCTCAAAGTGTTTTTGAATTATCTTTGTTACAGACGGGCGGACATTTTTCAAAAATGTGTTATTTGAACTCAAAGAAGTCCAAAACATTGAGTTCAAATTTTTTGACGATTACTATACGTTCTCAATACTATGTATATGAGAAAGTAAAAAGTCCTAGAGTGAAAATTTATGAAGATATATGTAGGTACATAAAAAATAAAAGTTACAAAATTTATTAAAAATTTTGAAATTTACAGTCATAGAATAGCATAAAAGGCAACACAGAATAGATAAATTTTACTTGGACCATATCCTCTCTTGCTAACATGCTTTACAAGACCACATTTGTTATTAAACACACAAATCAAACCTCATGTTTTCGAATTAATAAGAACTTTTAATAGCATTTTTAAAAATTAATTTTTTGATTTAAGCAGCATTTAAAATATTTTAAAATCCTCAAATGATCTGAAAGATTTTTAAAAGCACAAATATATAAATCATTACAATTAATTATAAATCATCACAATTACATTTACAATTAAGACTATTTCATACTATAGGAGAAGAAAAGATTGAACTCTGAAAATATTTTACATTATTAGGTACACATTTTAAAAAAATCACTGCATATTATATTAATCTGAAGATTTTACTATGATTTAAATATTTTTGTTTTATAATTATAATTAAGAATGCTTTAAGTACTGGTAGGAAAAAGATTGAGCTTTAAAAATATTGTTATACACAAAGTTAAAAAAAAAAAAAAATCAGCACATTTTTTTAACATAATTTTTAATTTTTGTTTTTGCTTTATACCAATATGATTTCTAACAAAGTAGATAAATTTACAGCTTAGAAAGAATTTGAATTCCCCATTTTCAATGATTAAATCTAAATGAGTTTCATTAGCACATTCAAGTACTAAAATCCATTTTTAGTAAAAAAACTTTCATTATCCAAGCATTTCAGAAAGATTTGTTTAGCAATTAGCAAACAGAAAGCTTAATGTAAATTGAACATCTGCCATCTAACATCTACTGGAGACATCAATCAACAGTGACAATGGGAAAGGTAATAATTATTGCTGGAATGGATAAAATTGCTCTGCACCATTTTACAATCCTATTTCAAAAGGGAAATTAAAAAACATATGGCATTTTAACGGCTGGGCTGTCATGTGGCAGTTTGAATAATAAATTGTCAGAGCCAAATTAACAGTCAGAAGGTTGAAGACTAACCAGTCAATACAGACATGCCTTAAAAAATTGGATTCAAGGTCAATCTACAGAATGCACATCTCTAAGAATCCTTTAGAGAATTAGACTGATAATGAGCAAAATGTGAAGTTCATTAACTTAAAATTATTGATTAAAAATTAAAATGGCATACCCTTTATAATGCTTAAAAAACAAATGCTACTAAGTAAACAATTTAGAAGAATTCTAAATTTTATGAAAATATATTTATATTGATAAAAAATTAACATTTCAGTACCATATAACAAGTTTATAAAAATAAAATTCATACATTTTTATCAGCAGTGCCTTGACTATTAACCAGTTCATCAAGTTCCATCTGCAGTTGCTTTCGAAGCCTTTCAAGTTCATCAAGTTTATCTTGACTTTCATCTAGGGCCCGGGTTAAAGACAAAATTTTAGTTTCCTTCTCTCGAGATTCTCTCTCCGCATTGTCTCGTTCTTGAGCTATTCTTTCAGACACAGCCTTCTCTTCAGCAAGCAACTGATCAAATTTCCTTTGTTTTTTCTCCAATTCAGAAACCTTGGTCCGTTGGCTTTCAAGTTCCATATTCAAATCTTCAACCTAATGAATTATTTATTTTAAACACAGAATATATCACACTGGTGCAATCCTTACCTCAAAAAAAATAAATAAATCTTATATCTAATTTATCGGGAGAACATGATTACCTCAGCCTGAAGTTTTTTCTTTGATTTTGCCAATTTGTCATCCTGAGCTTGAAGTTCTTCAATTTGCCTTTGGAGGGTCTCAATATCTTTGGCTTGCTTTTTGCGAACTTCTTCAAGAATAGCAACTTGCTGAGCATCTTCATCTGCTCTCTTTTTCAATTCTGTCAGCTACATAAAAGATGAAACATAAAGATTGTATTAATATTTTAATTCAGATTTATAACTTAGTTATTTGCCAATTAATTTTACACATAATGAAAATTTGTTTGCGAAAGAAATCAGTTTGATTTCAAGATTATTTTTATTTAATAAATTGAAATGCAAAAATCAGTACATTTACTTTATTTACTTGATTTTATGAATAGAAAATTAAAATTAATAGGGTCAGAATAACTATGTTTTGTCAATATTCTCTTTTACTATAATTATATTAATAAATCTTTATTAGCCAACCAGAAAGGATTACATTTAATTTTATTGCTAGACAATGCACCAACATGCATTTAAATTTAAGAAATGCTGTTACTTACCTGAGAATTTAGAAGAGAAACTTGCTTTTCTAGGTTCTTCTTTGCTTCTTCCTCTTCATCCAATTGGTCTTGCAAATTCTCCTTTTCACTTTCTATTTGCCTGAGTCGAGAATTTAGAGCTAATTTCTGTCTGG
The DNA here is from genome assembly GCF_947563725.1 of Argiope bruennichi. Taxonomy (NCBI): domain Eukaryota; kingdom Metazoa; phylum Arthropoda; class Arachnida; order Araneae; family Araneidae; genus Argiope; species Argiope bruennichi. The sequence goes on from NC_079160.1 coordinate 125,119,124, forward strand.
TTTCTTCCTGAAGCAAGTCTTGTGATTCAGCTAATTGATTTTCTAGGGCAGCAGCTTGCTTAGTAGCAGCAGTTGCTTTAGTTTCTAACTCTTCAAGTTGGGCAGATACAGATTCCAATTCAGCCTGTAACAAAGCATACTTACATTAAAGCATTTATTTTCTTGCAAGTATTACACTGATTTCAGTTGTATGGAAATCAACTGAAACATTTTAAGAGGAAGAATGAAGAAGTTTTTAGAGCATCAAATTTATTAAAGAAGGGAATACTTTCACTTAAACAGAAACTAACCAAACTTGTGAATTAGAGACAAACATTTATCTACTACAAAGTATTATTGCTTAAAATGACAGTTTGGTTTATTACCTGAAGTTTCTGGGCTCTCTCCATATTATCTGCTCGGCTTTTTTCCACATCAGAAAGCTTAGCAGATAAGTCTTGCAACTGCAATTCTAATTGCTTTCTTTTCCTTTCAGAATCTTGTTTCGAAGTAGATAGAGCATTTACTTCATTTACCAATTCAGCTTTCTCAGCTTCAAGATTGCCCTTTGCTTTCTCTAATGAACTCTTGGTCTGAAAGAGAATGTCAATTCATTTAGCAGGTTATAAAAATATACGAAATTAGAAAGAAAAATAAATTTTAGAATTACAAATGAGATGGAAAATACCTTTTTCAGAAGATCCAACTGTTCATTAAGGCTCTCTATAGCACTATTATGTTTTTGCCTCAAATCACTAATTTGAGCTTCATGTGAAGAAGTCTCTTCTTCAAGAGTCTTTTTTAAAAGAGCTAATTCTTGCTCTCTCTTTGACCTCAGATCTTCTTGAGCAGCTGTACTTTCCTCAGAATCGAGTAATTCGTTTCTTAAAGCTTCTAATTCCTATGAAATGAAAAAAATTCTTTAAGAATAAAATAAAAAAAGCTCTAAAAATGAAAAATTTTCAAAAGAAATTATACAATAGGGAAAAAATAGAATTATAAAAAAAAATATAGGATAGCTAATTCACTCTAAAGGAAAAGTCATTTTAAAACATTTTTAATATTTCATTAATTGAATAAACACTGTTTTATAAAATAAGTTTTTCATGCAAAAAAATATTATAAAATTACCTATATGTGAATTCAGTGAGAGTTTTATCATTTCTACAGCTTTAAAGAAATAACTTTTAGAGTGCATATATTTTGATTATTATTTTCATTATTAAAGAATAGAGATTTTAAAAAAAAGATTTTAGGTCCATTTGATCTCTTTTACTATTTAGCAATACGAAAAGAATTCCAAGTTAACTATATCCAAATTGATTTGAACATTTTTATATTCTCAAGTGGAAAGACATTCCAGAAAAATTAGAGAACACTATTTCTGCATCTAACAAAATATATATTGACAAAAATATTAAAGTATAAACTTTCAAGATAAAACCTCTTTTAACTTTAAATATTTTTGCTTTATTTTTCATTATATAAAACATGAATGTGTTTCTAAAATATTAAAAAAAATGTAAAAAATATTAGAGAATAACTTTTTACAAGACAATGTCAGAATAAAACAAGTTTACCTCATTCAAGTCTCGTTTTTGCTTTTCAACTTTTGCTCTAGCTTGTCTTTCTGAATCTAAATCTTCTTGAAGCTCAGAGAGCTGACTTTCAAGTTCCCGCAGAGCTTTTTGAGCTTGTGCTTTTCCTGTTGCTTCTTCTTCAACCCTTTAAGAACAATATTCAGTTTTTATCAAATTACTAAGCAATATATCTAAGAGAAAAGTAATTATAAACATTTAAAAAGTATAAACAAATTAGTGCTAAGATAAGCGGTAAATGACTCTAATAAATTCCTTTCTTTAGAAAGAAAAAAAAAATTTTTAATAGTATTAATTCAATCTATTTAATTATTACTAAATCATCAACAAAAATTTTTCAGCAAAAAATGATATACTAACAACTGAATGAAAATGAATATTAAGCTTAATCAAATGCATTTAAAATAATTTTAATTTTTAATATATTTACAACTGACAATATAAAACACCAAATATTTAGATCATATTGTCTTTACAGAAATTGTTAACATTCAAAGCATCATCTTTGTCAGAAATGACATAAGCTTAAAATATAAACGGGTGACCTGGAGTTCAACACCCTTCTTCAACACCCAACCTTCCCAACAACCCCCATAAATAAGAAAACTGCCGAATTTTACATGATTTTAGATTAAAAATTAGCTTGTATTGCAAGAAGATACAAATAGCAGAGTATATATATTGTATATGAATTTTAAGGGAGGTAACAGATATTAATATAAATGTATACAGTTAAATGAGCTGAACAGCATAATCCTTCGAAAATAGTATGAATTATATATCTATGAAAAACTGAAGTTTAAAAATATTTTGTTAAAGAAGCTATTAAGACCAAATTACTTAAAATATTTAATTAAAAATTTTAGCAACCATTAATCCCAGCAAATCAACTGGTCGTCAAAGGTAGCTAGTACAGAATATGTCTCCATTTATAAATGACAGCTTTCTTGCATTTAAAAATAGATACCCACATACCTTAATAAAACTTGACTAAGTTCATTTTCTTTCTTCCCAAGCTGTTGTTGCAATTCTTCTACTTGAGTTTTCTTTTCATTAAATTGTTCTTTTACATCATTCAATTCAGTTTCTAATCTTCGTTTAACACGCTCCAATTCTTGTCGTACCTATACAAATATTTTAAAAGATATTCAGATACAGAAAAAAAGAAGAAAAAAAAATAAGAATGCCAATACTTAATAAGATATAAAGTATAAGAAAAATATTAATTTTCTTCATCTGAAAGTTAAGAATAGGCAACTTTTTCAAAAAACATATCAAATGTTAAATTGCAGTTTTATCAATTCTTTGGAATCCGTTCAACTTATTTGTATATATACATAGATGCATACACGAAATATAATACTATCAATATCAAGTAAACCTATTAAATGGCTGAATTTTATTAAACTCAACAAAAAAAAAAAAAAAAAAAAAAAAAAACGAAGAGATATATATTAAAAAAATAACTTAAAAATAAGTTCAAAAGAAAGTACTTTTTAAAGGCATGTATATCAAGCAGAGGGCAAATATTTACAGACTGTATTAAGAATAATATAACACAAACCTGCTGTTCTTTACGATGGCGTTCTTCTAAATCTACAATAGTAGCTTCCTGTTTTGCTTTCAGCTTACTTAGATGTTTGGACTTCTCTTCTTCTTCAGCTAATGCTTGAGAAACTTCTCCTAATCTTTCTTCCAATGTTTTTTTCTCTTTCACAACCTAATGAAAAAATATATATTCAAATTATATATTTCAAAAAATAAAGTGCAACACTAATTTTATTATCCAAAATTGATTTACTTTCTGATTGCTATCTTCGAGAACAGCATAATCTTCTTCTATTTTCTTAATCTTAGCATCTAAAGTAACCTTTTCCAATTGCAATTTCTGGCGTGCAGCTTCTTCTTCTTCCAACCTATAAAACATTTATGCTATAAATTATATATCCTCTCATGTTAAGTAAAATTTGATACTATCAAAGAAGCATCAATTTTTTAACTTTACTTCACTTTAAAAGATTGAAAAGTATAATGAGTTGCAAATGAACTTCCAATGAATAAATAAATTTTTAATCAAACTGAAATTTAGAATTTAACTAAAAAATAATGGATTTTTTTCCAACTTTTAAATAAAGTTAACACTTAAATAATGTTAGAATTTTAATTTTAATAATGTTGAAGAGGGTTTTGGATGTCACAACCTCACATAAATTTGAAAATAATTCATATTAATTTTGCTTTCAAACTAAAAAATGTATATTTGTGCGATATAGGCACTGTTTTAATGCTTGAGAATATAAAGTCTAAATGTGATTTGTTACATCTAAAATAGATATTTTGACTTTGATATTGTTTTTCCCATATTGAATTGAAAAACTATATAACTTTAGTTTTGAAAAATATATATATTTACTTTTAATCATTATAATTACAGTACAAGTTTAAATATTTTATAAAAAATAATACATAAATGTAAAAATATAAACATATTGTTAGTAAATACTAATGTTATAAAAGAAATATAATAAGGTTTGAAATTCTACTTTTAAGTCAAACATTATCATCTTGCGCTATACATTAAAAAAAGATGCTATATATTTATCAGAAGAAAACCTCTAAAAACTAAATGTTAGCACACTACAGCTTTCTTGCAATAAAACATTGAAAGATCATAAATATTTCATTTTATGGCAATATTTTTAAAAATAACTTTTAACTTTAATAATAAGATTTTAAATCTTACACAGTTACATTAGTTACTATTAAAAAAGTAACACAGAAATGACAACATAGCACTCAACTGTTCTTCTAAGTCCTGAATATTCAACTGCAATTTTTTCTTTTCAGCAGTCAAATTTTGATTTCTTTCTTCCTCTTCTTCTATCCTAGCTTCCAAGTCATGTAAAATCTCTTCCAATTCTTGTTTTCTTGCAGCAAGACGCAATCTCATTTCTTCTGCTTCTGCACATAATTCAGTTTCTGCCTGAAGTTGCTCTGCTAGCGTGTTTTTCTCCTCAATAACCTAAAATAACCAGTAATTTCAGTTTTACCCACTGTCAAAGAATCGAAGGTCTAAAGGTTTTATTGCCCTGATTCTCCAGCTGATCAAACATTAGAAATGTGATTCAAGTGATTGACTAATAAAATATTACAATGCATACACAAGGATTAGTTGCTGAAAGTTGCTTAAATACTAACAGAAACAGAACATCTGCCAAAAAAGATATTGATGAAATTCTTTCCATTTACTTTAAATAACATTTGAAGTTTAGGTAAATCACCACCATTTAATATAATTGATTAATAAATATATATCTTTTTAAATGAAAAGATATTGACTTAGAATTACAATAAACTTTATACATTATAAACTGAGTTTTTAAATTATTTTAACTTGAATTGTTAATGATAAATTAGAGATTTGTAAAATTACTTTGTTTATCATTCAATGACAAACAGAAGCTATTATAAACTAACTGGCTGTAAAAAGAAATAAAATGGGTGAATTTTAAATCTTGAGGATAGTTATATTTAAGTCATGAAATCAAAACTTCCAAAGTCAAAAAAATCACAATATATAATTTTTAAATACAATAATAATAAAAAAAAAGTAGGTGGGGGATTAACACAAGTCTAGACTGATTATAAGAATTTTGACACACAACATTCAAAATTCAAATAATATCAATACTAAGTAGATAAAACTAATACAACATAGTAAAAACAATTACCTGTTGTAATTTCTTTTCTACTTCTTGAGCCTCTTGCTCAACTTTTTCCATTTTTTCTTTCACCTGCTTCAACTCATCTTCTTTCTCATTCAATTTTTCTTCCTGTTTAGTTACCTGAAGTAAAGGCTTCACCTGCACACAAAAAAAGAGAAAAAACATGAGCATATAACATTAAACAAACTGATGCAGCGAGTTTAAAAGATAATAACTTATTGGACTTAGCAACTCATTTTACCTTCACATTTTCTTCAACAAAATAGCCTATCAACTTCATTCTCACTAATAAATCTTCTTATCAAGAATCGGCTAAATCAAATACAATATGATTCTGTATGATAGACTTTTTGAAGTAATAATACAAGACTTACTTTAGTATATAACCTCCACCAAGACCAATTGCGCAGTTTCAAATAAGCAGAGCAGTTCCTCTGAATTATGCGGATTGCACTCAGTTGTTGTAATCTCTTCTGGTAATTCCTACAAAAGATAAAGCATTTATCATTAATGACTAATGACTAAGTAAGTGACTAATCAAATTACAATAGTAAGAAAATAAATATAAACTCAGTCCTTAATAATCCGGAAAATGCTTTACTTTAATCAAAACTCAATTCTTTATATGGAAGAAACATTAATAAAAAAATTTTTAAACTGCTATGCAAATTAATCTTAATTCTTCATAAGATATATGGAATTTTTTTAATTAGGTAGATTTGTAATAGGTCAGAATAATTAAAAAAAATTTTTTAGTAATATTTCTATGTTTTCCAAACACTTATAAAAATGTGAACATGAAATTCATAATGCTAAAAACTGCATAGAGAATTATGAGAAGATACAGCATTGATCATTTAATTTCAATTGTAATTAACAACAATGACATAATAAACAGCAAATTTACCTACTTAATTATTAATACTAATCTGAAGTAATAAAATAAAAAGAAATTAACTTTTTTTTTTTACCTGCGAGCTATTAGACCTCGGCAACATGCTTGGAATTGCACTATCAAATCAGAAATCTTCATATCTCTTTCTTCTTCTAAATGAGCCAAAACACCAGCACGGAAGAAAATTTTACTTTGGCCTACTCTATACAAATTAGGATCCAAATCCAAAGCTTGAATCTAAACAAAACAATTTATAAAAATAATGAAAAGAATATCATAAAAGACTTTTTTCCTTCAAAATCTATTTTAAAACCCTTACCATTTTTTCACAGGCCAATTTACCATCCATGAATCCTTTTGGAATAGCATTTGGAGTCAGCAATTCATATCTATTAAAATGTGAAATTATCAGAATGTAAATTATGGCATACATTAATGCTACAACATCCTAAATCAATTCTCCAATAAAATTGATTAGGGAAGAAAAAAAAAAAAATCTAAAAAATCCAAAACCAAAACGTAAGCCAAACTTCAACATCTGCTACCTACATTCTTAACATCTTGGATCTTACAGAAAAAAAAAATTTAATTAAATCATAATATAGCAAACGTTTTAAAATCAGCCTAACTTCAAAAATGATTAAAATTTATATATTTCTTTCATTTTTTGATGAAGAGATTTAAAATTTGATTTATAAAAAGGCCAGCTTTAAGAAATCATCACATTTGTATTTCGTATATCAATACTTTTTAAAAGTAAAAAAAAAAATCATACATTACCTTTGTCTGAATTCTTGGAAAGGAATTCGATTTGGGAAACCTTGTCTGCAAATTCGAATACCCTCTAGTACTCCATTGCATCTCAATTGATCTAATACCAATGGCGGATCTATTTTTCCAGCCTAAAATTAATTGAAGGAGCACTCAGCAAAAGTCACATTCATGCAAATGAATATTGTTCCAAAAAAAGTAAAAGTAAATTACCTTCTTTTCATGATTTGGTATGATGCAACGAACAAAGTTAGGATTAGTGTTTCGAAGTGTCACCATTAATTTAGATAGTTGTTCTTTATACAACTGACTAACAGTTCTGAACATTCCCTTTCTGGTTCTAGCACCAAAAGTAGTATCACCTAATGTGGCTACACCCATTCCAACAATGTCAGCTAAAATCAAGGAGATAAAAATAACATATCAAAAATAATGAAAATCTGTTTTGTATATGTGTAAAAAATCTCATGAAAAAACGATGTCACAAAAAAATATCCTTCTTACATAAATTTGGAATTAATGAAATCTCACATTTCACAAGTATATTCCATAAATGCACCAAAAAACTTAGACTGAAAACATGAAGTGAAACTCAAAAGGAAATAGAGGTGAGAAGACAATATATTCATAACGAACAAAAATCTTACAAATTAACTGAAACAAAACATAAAGAAAAAAGAAAAAAAACATACCATTTTAAAATGTAATGATTAACAAGACAAAATAGATAATTTATACCAATTTTTTAAGAAAAAAAGTTGAAAGTTCAGATTAAGATTGAATGTTAAGAAAATTCATATTATTAATTGCTGTGGAATTAAAATGGCACAAATTTACATAATCTGACAAGACTGATGAAAAATTTGCATTATGTGAGAAAGTCTGTATAAATTTGTTAAACACAATCAGATTTTAGATCTTTCATTTAAAAAAAATAAATATGTTTTGATAATGACTTTTTCCAAAAAAAAAAAAAAAAAAGATATATTCATATGTACTTCATATATGCATGTATACTGAATACATTCCATAGCTTTCTTTGTAGAAATGTCAATATTACTAGGTGTCAATTGACATATACCAGTTGGTGGGGAGAGGTGATATTTTAAAAACCTCTCCATACCTATACAAATTTCTTTAACTCATTCTCTACCTGCTTTTTTATGAGGTTTTTTTTTTTTAAAACCAGTATTAAATATTACTTTACAATTACTTTTACTTTAAATATAAATTAAAAGAAGTTTACTGAAATCTGTTTTAAATTAGATTGGGCATAAAATAAAACAGGTATTTTAAAGTTTCAATCCATAGGTTTACACATTACACCTGTGCTTTTTAAATTTATCTTCAACTTTGAAAAACTTAAATTTATCCCAACATAAATAATGCATCACAATTTTTAGTGAATCGAAAATATATCAAATTCATCGAAACAGAATTTTGAAAATTCTTAAAAGCTTTACCAAGCAAATATCTTGCAAAACATATCTTTTAAATAAATATATAAGCCTTCTAAGTATAAATACACAATTAAAATAGTATAAAAAATTTTCCCACAAATATTTATTAATTATATAAAATCATCATCATTCTTTGTCTCAGAAAAGTTCCAGTTCATAACATTTATGCAGCTGGGTCATTAACTCCTACCATTTCAGTAATACACCATCTAAGTATTGATACACAAATTATACACAAGCATACATTTTGTCAAGTGAAACTTAATATGAAACTTTTACATCATATAAAACAGAAATTTTATATACAGAAAAATTAAGCAGAAACCGATAAGAAAAATAGTTAGAATTTTTATTTTTACACAATATTTTGTAACAATAGCTGCATTTCAAAATTAAAACTTTGGAGTTTGTCCTAGCTGAAAAACTGAATCTAGTGTTTTAAAAGATAATGATGATCGACAATTAGAATTCAGTTCTTAGGCTTTATTTATTTCTTTACTTACACATCCACACAGAAGACAAATTTCATGCTTTTTTCCATATTGTTTCCTCATAAAATTCCATTTTAAAAGACAATTGTAAATTTTATTACTAATACTAATTAGTCTGGTACACTAAATAAAGTTTATATGCAGAATGCAATAGGAAGAGAAAGGCAAGAAAGATGTTGAAAAAATATCAGAAGAAATGACAGGAGGGTACACAATTTATAAGAAAATTGTTATGCAGGAATGTTACGAAGAGATTGATCATATATTGCAAGAGAGAAGATGTGCATTATGAGAGGAAGAAAGTTTCATCAAAAGAAATTAAAATTGCGTTAAATTTTCAAAACATATATTTTTTGAAATTTTAATTAATTTTAAAATATTTAGCGTTAATTTAAAAACATTAAAATGTAATAAAGTGATTTTTTTATAACATATTAGCATGAGTTACTATTGAAGAATATTTCTAGGATATAATGAACAATACAGAAACATGTATAGTTGGAATATCTATACAATTCCAAAAATCTTGAAATAGATTGTCTTTATTTCCGCCTTACCATCTTTCCAAATCTGAACAACAAAAGGATCTTGAGAGGTTTGTAAAAGAGATACAACATTATCATTCAATGGATCCATGTTTTTCATAAGCCACTGAGTTGCCAAGTAATTTACCTGAAAAATATTTTTTTAAAAAAAATTAGCTTTGATTATAAATATTCTAAACTATAAAATTGAGTAAAAGAATTTTTAAACTGATTTTACCAGTAATTTTGAAACAGATGTTTTCCAGTAATCTATAAAACTTTTGAACTTTTTTTCAACATTTGAACACCTTGAAATGTACTTACTTTACCAGCATAGTGAATTATACTAAAATCACAGTTTCCTCGGAAATCAGACTTTACAAACTTAGGATGCATAGCATGGGCAGTTTCCAATTTATCAACAAAAGTTCTATCAGTTGCTTTGGGGAACCAACATTCTTCATCCAATAACGCAAGAATACCCATAGGCTAAGGATAAAAAAGAAAAATATTGATCAAATCATAAACAGAAATTTAATTTTCTTAACAATAAAACTTAAACTATCATTACTAATAAGGTGTATTAAAATAATGTGGTACTGAAATTGAATACTTTAATAAAGTAATGTTAAGTATTTTAATGAATTAATTATTATTGGTTTTGGTAAATTATTATGAAACAATATTTTTTTTTCTTTGACTGATTTTTAATTAAAAAACATTTTGACTCACAAAAATTAAATTGTCTAGGCTTACAAAACCCTTTTATTTGAAGTAACAGTTATGTAGCTATGTTAAAAACAGCTTAAATTTTTTTCTAGAGTACATTGTTTTGGAAATGCATATTTCAAATGTGTTACAATGAGATACTGTTTCAAATAATGATCAATAACAAATCAGTCATAAACAATGCATATAACTTAGATTTACCATAACAATATTTTCTATTATTCAATAGATTAAAATTTCAATACTCTCACACTTTTTTTTTTTTTTTCTGAAGCCATAACTTTTAGCCAACTTAAATGTCTTGAAAATATTGCCATATTTAATAAGATTTAGAAATTCTGATAAACCATGCCCAAATACTTTTCTTAACCCCTTTTATGTATTTTGGCCAAAATTTTAATTTGGGAAATTAATTGGTTCAGTGTGTGCTTATGCATTCTCTCAATCTTATAGGCATTTAGTAGTTAATGAGTTTTCATGCATTTACTTTTTAATTTTTTTTTTTTTTTTTTTTTTTTAAACTGACAATCAAACAAACCTATCTCCATCCAAGATGCATGCAATCAGCATCATCAACACTCAATTCAAATATTGACATTTTCTACACAAACCAGCACACCTACATTTCTGCCCTATCATTCCACAATATGCTTATTAAATTAATATGCCAGTGGAACCTCCTGCATTTTGGCATCAACTCTATATCTGTCCCTGCCTTAATTTATAAGGTAAGTTTATATATTTAATACCCTGATAAGCACTCAATTCCAATTATAAAGTCTTATCATGATTTTATAGTCTTTTTTATGTTAAAATTGTAATCAAAATTGCTGATATATTTTTCTTGCTTTAATTATCAAATATTTTTATGTTCATAGTTTCTTTAATATTAATTACAGAAATAATTCCTTTTATCTTTATGAAATAATCCGATGCAGTACAAAGTGACAGCTGATGTAAAAATATACATATTTTTGTTTGTTACAATATTAAAAAATGTTTTTTTATCCAATATTTATTAAAATCCAAAACATCCAATATTTATTAAAATGTAAAATAAATTTATGCATGGGAGGAGTCACCTAGTGACATATTTCATATGAGCTGTTAATAAATTAATACTTACTATGCATGCATTACTACTTCATATTTCTCTGTTGTTAATTTCCACATGCGTGAATAAATGCTAATTTTGCCTTAATAACTAATGTATGTCATTATTTCATTGATTTTGTTATAAGTTTTCATCTGGATTAATTTAATAATATTAAATTTTGGGTTATTATTGAGGTGCAAATGAAAATTTCTATGTAAGTGTTAACACAATATAATGTTTTCAACAAATCACTTAATATTAATGAATGATTTATTTGCTTTAAATTATACAGAGTTTTGGATATTTGCAATTAAGATTCGACTAATTACTAAATTTGAAACATCAGTTAATGATGCTAATATAAATAATATTCAGTAAATAGGCTACCAGTTATCACAGTCACAATTAGAGTTACAGTTATTTGAATAATACCAAACTAAGAAAAGCCATATATTTGCTAAACAGAGATATACATAATAAAAAAAGTGTGAATTAAAAATTATGTATAAACCAGCACTTGTGAAACTGAAAAATGTGAAAACTGATTCCAGCACATTATACTGTTGCATTAAAATATCACACCTATAATGATCATGAAATTAAGGAATAATTAAAATTTGTTTTCAAACTTGTTAAAAGTCAGAAAAATATTTCAATTCAACACACAGTATTGAAGAATTTAATTATATCATAAACACTTTTTTAAAAAATAAATAAATCTAAAACTACAATAATTCTTTATAATATTTAATATAAAATACTTTCTAAACTCCATAATAATTATCACTGTTTCTATTAATTGTATAATACTTCTGATGCTTGTTACAATTCAAATAAAATTCAAGTAAGGTTTGAATACATTAAACACAACTAATAAATTTTCTTAATACCAAAATTCATCGATTTTTCAAACTAACTCAATGTTACTAATTTCAACTAAGATTTCAATGTAATTATTTTTTCTTTCTATAATTTTATTCATACATAAAGATGTCTAATAATTTTCAGATATCATAAGCTTCATAACTGTTTGAAAATAAAATATCACACAGATCAATTTTTTTATTTAAGCTATTTTCTCCCGCAAACACAACTGAATGCTTATGTGCTCAGGCTTGGGCATGTGTATTTAGAACTATGAATATTAAAGCTCTTGTATTAAGAAATTAAAAATTTACCTTTTCAATTAAATCAATAGTAGGTTGAAGATCCAAGCCAAAATCAATAAATCTCCATTCAATACCTTCCCTTTGGTATTCTTCCTGTTCCAGAACAAACATTGTGTGGTTGAACAGCTGCTGAAGTTTCTCATTGGTATAATTGATGCATAATTGTTCAAAAGAATTAAGCTGAAGGGAGAAAAAAATGGGATAATATTATAAATATTATATAAGTAAATATTTAACATATCAATGAAAAAACGCAATTAATGTATTGCTGTTTACCTCAAAAATTTCAAAGCCAGCAATATCAAGGATGCCAATGAATGATGCACCTTGTCTTTTAGTTCGATCAAGAGATCTGTTGATGCGAGTCACTAGCCATTTAAACATCTTCTCATAACAGGCCTTGCTTAAAGCTTCAACAGCAAACTCAACCTAAAAAGAAATCATGATATTACAATGAAGAATCTTATTCTGGAAGAAAGAAAAAGCAGGTCATACAATCTTAAACTTTTAGATACCATTTAAATTATGAAAATGAAAAAATAGTACTAATAATTAAGATAAAAAGTTGTTCTACACTTGATTAAAAATCAAATGTACTTATTATTATTATTATTATTATTTTTAAAATGCAAGTAAATTGTATAAAATGCTTACTTGCTCTTTCGTTTGAGCTTTGGTGACATAATCTCGTCCCACTTTAAGACGAGGCTTTAAGAAAGCTTTCGTCATTTCTGTTACATTTAATCCCAATAAATGACTGACTTTCTGTGCAACAGTATTATCTGGCAAAGTAGCTTGATCGGAATTACGTTCCTGCTTAAATTTCATATTTCCAAATAGTAGAACAGCAGATACAACACGGAAAATAGCTAAAGTATAGAGAAAGATATTGAAAAGATAATACAAACATTCAAATAAAAAGAAAAGTATTCAATCAAAAGATACCAACAAACATTTCTACTACAATTTCAGAACTCCTTTAAGTTCAACGATTTACCTTAACAAAATATATTGAAAAAAGTTTTGTAAAAGAAATAGAAGAAATAATATTAAATAAAGTAAAAGCAAATTCATAGAAAATATTAAATTAATTTTGGACTGTATCAATTTAATAAATATACACAAAGCAAAATTTGTCATACTAACAATGTAAATCCTCTTTCTGAAGTCCCATAATGGACATGGCATTACAAGTTGCTCTAAATTCTTGTAACTCATCAACACCAGGAACTGGTATATGACCATTGGATAAAAATGAATAATTCTTTGGATCTTCCAAAAGGAACTCCTCTGCAAGAAGATATTTAAAATGTGTAAGAGATTTATAATAAATAAATATGAAAGAAGTGCATTTGCTCGCTAAATATTTGTCAGTTGTGAGCACTTACTCTTCTCTTCTGCTGAAGATCCTTGAAGAAGCTGATAAAAAATATGGAATGACCTTTCATCTTTGGCTTGACGAATTGCTCTGGATTTTTCTAGAAGGTCTTAAAATAATTAAGAAAGAAAATACTGATCTTATATGTACTTCCAGTTTTTAACAGTCAGATGAAGATGAAAATATGAATATATACAATTTAATTAAAGTTTTTATTAGTTCCTGAAATATTCAGAGCACAATAATGTAGCGAGTCCTCATTTAATCTTGCACATTCAGTAAAAGATAAACATTTGTTATTCAATGTTTTTCTAACAATTCATATTGAATATTTTTATAATAATTTAATGTGGGCAAGTAAAGCATGTTATCGTTACATATTACAAATCCCATGTACTTCATTCATATAATGTAAATCAATTTTTTTTGAGGGAAAAAGAAACTAACGTATTTACTAGTTACAGGAAGAATTAATATAAGCAGAATTACAATATTAATTACAAGAAGTAAAAAATATTCATAACTCTAAATAAAAAATAAAAAAATTTAATTGCTTTCACATTAATAAAAAATATCCAAACAATGTTAAGTGCAATGCCCTGTAGTCTGGATGACATAACTCAAAATATAGCCATAAACTATATTCACCAAGATTTACTATGGATTTTAACTCAGTGACTAATTAAAATTAGCAACATTTACAACATACTTCAGTCAAAATATTTTCAGAAACTTCTTTAGTCTAAATGATGTTCATTTGTAACAATAGATTCAAAACATTGAAAATAGTTCTCAATTAAAAGTAGCAACTATTTGAGTTAATAATCAAAAAATCATAATATGAAAAGGATACATGTTTCAATATTAGCACCAGCAATGAAACCTGAGGCATCAAAATTAATTCTAATGAATTTTCCCTGAAATAAAAAAATATTTTACTAAGTGTAAATAAAAAAATAAACAATTAAAACTGTTACACTTTTTGAAATAAATTCTAATGTGCTATATAGAAGATAAAAATTTTTTAATTAGTATACTGAGAAATTAATTATAATTAAACTTACAAATCGAGAAGAGTTATCATTCTTCACAGTTTTCGCATTCCCAAAAGCTTCAAGAATAGGATTAGCTTGCAAAAGTTGTTGTTCTAGTTCCCCCTATACACACAAAAGTTTCAAAGAATAATATAATGTAAGAACTATTATAATAAGCATAAACAAAAATTGATATGTAAATAACAATAAAAAGCAAAAAAGAAGCAAATGTCAGTACTATTTCAAATATAAACCATGAATATGGAATAATAATTTATCCTATATAGTTTTTAAAATGTTATTAATCAAGTAGTGGAATATAAGAATATGATTACTTTTAATTGTTACTAAACATTAGTTAGGTTCAAAATCAGTAAATTAACACCACTTTTATCACGTGGCAGAGCTGAAAGTATTTAATATTGCATAGATCAGAGTCGATGAATGCAAGATCAAGGACCTAAAATCTGCACACAAGACATTTCATTTTAGAAACTCCAGCGCGAGATATGCAAATTATAAATCTTTGTCACTACTCTTTTAATTGTTCATTAGCAAAAAAAAAAAAAAAAAAAAAAAAAAAAAAACATTATTTTTTTTTTTATACATAAAATTCTTATTACAAATCTGTTATATGTTACAATACTTCTTTTATCCCACATAATCAATCAAAAATTTTCAAAACTTCCTACATTTTTTTTTCTGACGATCCTAATCAGTAGTACTTCTAAAAACTATATGGGTACATAGTTTTAGAAACTATATATAACACTCTTCCAGACCTTGTGCCAATTTTTACGCATGAATATTTTCATTTATAGGGTGTAAGCATATTCAATATTATTTTATTACAACGTTCACAAACAACTAAAAAAAATTCATATTCTGAAATTAAATTGAAGTAATTTCAAAGCACAATTTAATATTCGACTGAAATTTTCAATAAATTAAAACTAAAAAACATTTGCATATTTAATGCTTTTAATTTTTAAAAATTATAAAAAAAAGCTTTTAAAATGACAATTTTTTTTTTTTTCAAATTCTAATGAGGAGGGTACACAAATAATAATATAGTACCATTAAAGAAGAAACATAATAAGAAAATATTAGAAAGGAACAAAACAAATTGGTAAAGTGATGTAATGAGAAAAGTAATAAATGAAGAACATGCAAATGCTTTGATGGAGATAAAACATCATAGAAAAAGATATAAACATAAAAGATGTTCATTGTAAAATATAGAAACAATAATACTTACAATTATATTAGGTGGTGCATTATACTACAAAGGGGGAGAAAGAAAAGAATACAGAGTGGTGAGATGCATGCAACAACAAACAAATTAAAAACATATAAATTAAAGGTCAGAACATGCAAACATATAACAGTTGTGAAAAGTAAAAGAGGCACGATCACAAAACATGCTATCACACATGAAAAAGAAGTAGGAAATTTTCAATAAAACTTATTTAATTTAGATTAAAAAATGTCTGACATAAAAAAAAATTATGTGTTGTAAGTGTATTTTTCAATTAAATTGGAAATTTATATTTTTACAATCAGTTTTAGAATTAAAAAAAACATTAATGAAAATTCTTCATGTCATAACTACAATTCTATAAAAAAATAATAAAATTTAATCATGCCTATATGGAATGTTGTACTACAAATTTGTTTATATATGGAATGGGATAGAAGGATAAAGCAGACAGCACAAGTATAATTACAACAGATAAAATATTTAACACAATATTTTATAATCTTTATTTCATGCAAATTAAATTATAATTTCAAATAAGTAAAACTGAACACCTTTCTCCAAGTACTTTTAAAAATACTTCAAAGATTTTTTCCCCATCCAGCAAAGAAAAACATACAACGTTAATGCAATATTTTCTTACTGAATGCGAGGCTGATGATGATCGGGGTTTCGACGATGCAACATAGGCAAGGTACTGAATAACTTTTTTGGTATTTTCAGTCTTTCCGGCTCCTGATTCACCCCTAACGAAGATGAAAACACATACTTCAGTAACATAAAAATTAAAAAGTATTACAGGAAACAACTTAATACACATCTTTTGTATCTTGATCTCGGTAAACAATAGTGATAAAAAATTAAGTTATATTATCTTTATATATAAAACACTATTACATATTATGAAATGCTATCTGTCAAATATAAACAAACACCTATATGATTGTTCCAGGCTTCTTCATTAAACATTTATCAGTTGCACTAAATTAAATGCATTTTAATTAATGAAATTGCAAAATATGCTCTGGACAGAGCTCACCAAAACTCTATTCATTCAGAAGAAAGATGAAAAGAAATCAAGAAATAGGCATCACATCAAATTTAATGGTGTGCAAAAATAGGCTTAATCATAGCTAGATGAGATCTATGGAAATTGATGACATAATTTCCAAAACTAGTTTCTCAAAATTGTTAATAAAACTCAAAAAACTTACTCTCTTAATGACATCAATTTCCTTTTTGAACAGCATTTTATTTTTAATATTTTTTTATGCAATACAGATTTTGTAACAATTTTTAATGTTAAGATGAAATTCAAATTCATCAATCAAAACATTCAATCTGTGTCTTTGCCAGTGTTAAAATTGGGGGGGGGGGGAATCCTTTACATATTACTTCTGAAGTAGGATTTTCTGCTCTACTTTTATTTTGTAGTATTATATATATATATCTAATATATAAAATTCTCGTGTCACAGTTTTCGTTGCCATACTCCTCCGAAACGGCTTGACCGATTTTGATGAAATTTTTTGTGCTTATCCGGTATCTATGAGAATCGGCCAACATCTATTTTTCATCCCCCTAAATGTTAGGGGTAGTCAATTATTAATTAAAAACTAACTTTCCCGCCAAAAAAATCTTCCATTTTTCCCAACGCCAACTTTTCCGCCAAAAAAATCTTCCATTTTCCCCATCGCCAAATAAGTAAGGCATCAGTTGTTTTTTTCTCCCAACAGTAATTAGGCTAGGGTTAACATTTTTCGACGGATTATTTCAAACGATTCTGTTTATTTTCTTAATGTTTTATGCATTTAAAATTAAACATTGTTAATTAATCCATGTTTCACATTCATTCTGAAGTACTTTTGAATTAAAATAACACAGAATAAAGGAAATTAAAAATGTCTAATCTGCATAGCGTTATCCCAACTGGCGTAGAAAAATTTACGCATTTGCGTTGACGTAACTGGCGAAGAAAATCCACGCATGCGCATTGTACTATTTCAGATGCCTTTCGTTTTTACGCAGATATTAGATATTTGCAGAGTTTTAACATTGTCATCTAAAACAATGTAAATTAGAGTCACTGCGCGTTTAAACTTTATGGTCACTAAAGAATATCTTTCTTAATTTATGTAATATCTCAAGAATTTGTCAACAAAAATTTCTCAGAATCATCATGAACAGATCGATTCATTAACAATGTTTAATTTTAAATGCATCAAACACTAAGAAAATAAAATGAATCGTTTAAAATAATCGGTCGAAAACAGGTTTAAAAAAATCTACTTAAAAAACGATGTACTTAAAACTATAAGCATATACAAAAAATATATAACTAACATAAATACATTTTACTTACAAAAGCATGCAACTAACCTAAAAATAATTTAAATCGTCCGTTGGTTGTCATGCCAACAATCAGAACAATGCGCATGCGTGGATTTTCTTCGCCAGTTACGTCAACGCAAATGCGTAAATTTTTCTACGCCAGTTGGGGTAACGCTATACAAATTAGACATTTTTAATTTCCTTTATTCTGTGTTATTTTAATTCAAAAGTACTTCAGAATGAATGTGAAACATGGATTAATTAACAATGTTTAATTTTAAATGCATAAAACATTAAGAAAATAAACAGAATCGTTTGAAATAATCCGTCGAAAAATGTTAACCCTAGCCTAATTACTGTTGGGAGAAAAAAACAACTGATGCCTTACTTATTTGGCGATGGGGAAAATGGAAGATTTTTTTGGCGGAAAAGTTGGCGTTGGGAAAAATGAAAGATTTTTTTGGCGGGAAAGTTAGTTTTTAATTAATAATGGACTACCCCTAACATTTAGGGGGATGAAAAATAGATGTTGGCCGATTCTCATAGATACCGGATAAGCACAAAAAATTTCATCAAAATCGGTCAAGCCGTTACGGAGGAGTATGGCAACGAAAACTGTGACACGAGAATTTTATATATTAGATATATATATATATTAATAATTAATAATTTTGCTATTATTGGCTTTGACTTATTCAATTAAATTTTTATTTTTCAGTCTGATCAAAATAACAAATGAAATATTTTTAAAAAAAATATGCATCTCATATAAATACTTAAGAGTCTAAAAAGTTAATCTGAGCAATTAAGCTTGTCTAGTATTACATTACAAATGTATATATACTACAGGGCTATTGGTAAAGTTCTTTTAAACGCTTTAAATTCAGAACTATAGATCATATAGCGAGGAAAGTAATGTTCATCTCTAATAAAGTGACTATGGGGAATTTATTGAGATAGGTACAACAGTATTAGCAGGAAAATAAGAAAGTTAACAAAAAATATATATATATATATATATAGGAGATTGATTAAAAAGTCCTATTAGAAAAATGTATAATAAAAACATAAGAAAAAAATTAATGGAGTTATTTGTAAAGCTGAAGGAGATTTTTGTGATTAAAATTATGAGCATTCCATGAGTTGAAAAAAGGTTCGCGCTTAAGCAATTTCTCAATAACCTCTCAGACCCCTTCCCCCATACACAGAGTGCGTTTTTCATGCGGTTTTTTTTAATTTGTGTTTTTGGTCGATTAAATTTCATTTCGTCGTTATTTAACTCAGAAAAATTGTATGATAACACCGAAGAAGGCATTTTTCAATTTTAGGACGAACCCTTCGAGTTGTTTTCACGTTTTTCGAGTTATTTTTTGTAACTTCCTTATTTCACCAGTAGGGGCGCTATAACTTGACTCAATAAATTCAATATAGTCGCTTTATGTACACATTACTGCTCCGAGTACAAGCGACGCCATTTTGAATTTAAAAGGCTTAAAAGCACTCATAAATTCTCCCCCCCCCCCTCCATGATTATTTAATTTTCAATGTCACTGAAGACATGGTCATTCAAACACTAAAATAAGGCATACCTAATTAATTTCATAATTAATGGTATAAAATCTTTCTGATTAAAGCATATGAATGCCATTTTATAAAACATGATCTTTTGAATGTAATAATAGTACACTACATAATGAGCATTCCAGCTTATACATCTGCACCAGCTTATATTTATAACTGTAAAAATGTATAAATAATGTCGACGCACATATAAAAGAATGAATTGGCATACATGTTAAAACCGTAAAAGTACTTAGAGATTAAATATTATGTGTGTATGTGTGTGTGTGCGCGCGCCTAATATTTCCTTAAGTAATAATAAAGAAACAACTTAGTTTATAAATATATATCTGTTACATTTATTTTTTTATTGTTATCAAGTTACGGATAAAAAGCTTCGAAGATAAAGATCAAATTCACAAAATAAAATAAAAATCACTTACGTGCACAAAATTGATTGATCCTCACGATCTGCAAAAGAAATATTATTCTTAAGAAGAACAAATATATGCATACATTTAAGTTTCATTTAGTATTTAAGCTTACAAAAGTAAAAGGATGTGTCATATTTTATCTTTTTCCAACTTCTGATAGTAAAATTTAAATATTCAAAGTATTTTAAAATCCTCATCAATAATATTCAGGAATTTAAATCATATCCGATGACTGATGGATGGGACATTCCTAAAAATATTAGTAAAATATTCTATTTCATACAAACATTAAAAGCTCTTGTATTCGTAAACTTCTTAGCGATTTTTACTCCTGGATATCCTTTTATACATGTTCATACATGATTTGTACAGAAAGGTGACGAAGAAACTAATGATCAGAACAACAAAAAGGAAAATGAATTCATTTCTTCTAGAAATAACCTGCATTGAATGTAATAGAATTTAATAACAATCTGAGCTTAGGAAAACTAATATCTTTCCAAATAAAAATTAATTAGAACACTCGGCATAAAGAGCAATGAGTTAAGCCATTTGGAAATTGAGAGACAGTTAAATAATTCGGAAATTTCTTTAAACATCGTACTAATCATAAAACTATTTGCCATTGCAAGTAGATTTCTATATGACTCAAAATAACTTATTTTCTAACAATAAAAAAAAAATCCCAAAAATGGCCATTATCATAGCATTAAAAATTAATTATAATAAAAACCACCCATTTAATAATTATTCGGGGAAAAAAATTTCCATCCACCTTTGGTCCAAAATATGAGATTCCCTTCCGAGCCAATATTTATACCAACATTTGAGAGGTGGCTGAAAATCCTGTATCTTGCATTGCCTTGTGGATAGATCAACATACCAATTATAATGAAACTACAAGAATATGAGAGACAAGGAGGGGGGGGGGACTAACTTTCTCGCCTCCCCACTATTTTTTTTTAGTGCTGCAAATTTCTCAGATATTTAAGAACGCTAAACACATCCATAAAAAAACATATTATAGTCATCTTAAGCTTCGAAACTGGAATCAAATATCGGTTTTTCTTTCAGAAAACTACCCCCTATTGTTCCAGAAATGTAAATCAAAATTCTTCTATTCAAATCGTTTTTGATTTCATTACCAAAAAGTTTTTGCAGAAAATTAAAAAGAGCTATTATAATTGCTACCTTAAATCCAAAATCTAATGCGGTCCACGGAATTTAAAGAATGTGAACTTCGTCCTAGACGTATCTAATAAAAAAAAAAAAGTTCAGCTGATATTCCAATAATTCCGAACAAGTATTATAGGAACTACTACACGACTTTAAACCAGTTTTACGAGATTAAAGGTCGCGACGTATACAGACAGAAAATAAAACAAAATGGTAACGACCGGATTCCACTTTAAAAAAAAAAAAAAAAAAAAACACACATTTTTACGGAATGCATAAAAAGAGATATCTACATATCAGCTATTTAAGAAATCCCCTCTTAAAAATATGCAGATTCCAATTCTTTTTTAAGACACGTCTGATTTATATCAATAGAAAATATAGTTTTTCTCGCACAAGGAGTCACTGGAGTACAAGAAAAACTAATGTTACTGCGCTAGTCTACGAGCCATTTCAAACTACTATGGATGAAATGTGAGCAAACTATCAAACTACACTCATCACGAAAGAAGGGATATTCGAACCTCTACTCCGAAACAAAGTAGCTTGATTTAGGCTAATGTCATCTGTTCTTATATTATATTTTAAAAAATTAACTCTTCATTATAGTATTAATAATGCGTACACATAACATGAATTTAACAGCATCATAACGCGTATGTGCGTAAATGCAGTAACTAAAGAAGTAAAGAGTAATGATACAAAATACGCTTAAAAATATTTTTTTAAACTTATTTAAATTAGATTATAAAAACACAAATAATTGAAAAGCAGTTAAGAAATACATTAAAAAAACTGGCTTAAAAACGGTTTTTGTGCGATATTATGCTCCGAAATTATCATGGGAGAAATATTAATATTTTCATTATTTTTAACTAAAAAATTAAAATGTTGAGAAATTCCACACTAACCAAGAAATAACTAGTGTCGAATTTAGTAGTTCTAAATCCAACAGTCCGTAGAATGTTTTGGATTGTTTTTCTGCATGCATACCGTAACATGCAATTTATCTAGAATTCAGTTAGTAAACACAATCGTATTCAAATATTTGTGACTTTAAATTGACATTTAGATAACGAGTATTCATATCTCTGGTGAATGTAAATTTCAGTTGGAATTCAACTAAGAGCGGTTATCTCAAACTTTCACGTTATTTTCGAAATGGACTTGTAACTTTACAATTGATTTTATTTTCAGCATAATTTAAATAGACGAATACTCCATTTTAAAATTACATGAAAATCATTTCGGAACTTAATAGGAGCACGGTCTGTGACACATAAGGGAGCAACCAATCTCCTTATACCACACCAACAGGAGGACATTTGTTCTCATTAGCTTTTTTATGCATAAAGCAAATGCAACGCGGATTTTTAATGATGTGTCCTTCAGATTCTGAGTGAAATCGCAAATGAACCACTAGTCAAATGGGGCCTGCCTTCATTTCAGCTTCAGAAAAGGGAAATTTAAACTGAAGGTATACAATAATTTCTCAAGTTAAGAAACATTTCAAAACATACCAAGTGGTTGAATAAAATACGTTTTAAAGCTCGAATGAGACCAATTGATATGGTAAGAAAGTGAAATTAATTTTTAAAAAATTTCAAAAACCGATGAAAGTTCTCCTTATTTCAACAATATACGCCATCATGAAAACACTAACTTTCAAATTAAAACAGAATCTGTTAAGAAAATTATCAAAACACTGGCTACACTGGTTCGCGAAGAATATTAGATATATATTTCATTTCAATTATGTTACTTATGCGTAACTTGCTGTTCATGATTCCTCAACACAATATTTTTAAACATAAAAATGAGATAGACATAAATCGTGTTATTTTTTATAACTTTACACCATTTTGTTTATAGTGCACATTACTTTTCCTAATGGAGTCAAAACGCATATCATATTGTCATCAAAAGCGTAACTGTACATGTAATTTATCGCCTAACTGCACGTTGTCTTTCGCAGTAATGCAATTTCACTTTTAATTACGCAGATAATAAGCAAGATCTTTCTTCCTCAGTTTTCAACAATAGGGGGGAAATTATGCGATTAAATATTTGATAAAATGTTGAAAACGGTCCGAATTTTATCGTAACAATGAAACCATTGCACAAATTCAGAAGTTGTTAAGACTAAAACGCCAAAATATCACTTAATTTTTAATTTATTGCAATTCTAATTAACATTTTAAAAAATAGCCCCGAGGTACAAATCGTGACCTTCGAGATTTTCGTGGGTCAATTGTACTTTCCCATCATCTAAAGAATATATGTGAGAAATTTGGAGTTTGGTTTAGTTTAATTATATTAACTTCCTATTTTAAAGAAACACTAGGGCTACTTCGGGACGAACCTCGTAGTTTTGTACCGCAGTCAGATGACAAGGACGACACCTGAGCTGGCACCTGCTCTCCAAACTCTTACACCACACCAGCGGGAGGACGTTTGGCTCCGCCAATTTAACGTGCACCAGACCTGCTTACACGACGATTCTTCGGTAGAATCGGGTCTCCAACCTGTACCCTTTCGGTTCCGAAGCCGAGATCTTACCATCAGGCTACCGAATTTAGAAGTTCTAGGTCAAACAGGATTACCCTCTCTCCACAAGCTTCTAAATTATTAGCAGCGATGTAGAACAAGAGTTTACAAAAAATAAACTTACCACACCTCAGAAAGTTTTATACGCATTTTTTGACGGGAAAAAAATGCAATTATAATCATAACCATTTTTGATGTACTTTTTTATTGTCGAAATCAACATGGAAGTAAAGAATGTTTTTAATAATAAATCATTTTTAATATGAAATTCAAATTAAAAGAATACAATATTTTCCTACAGAAATATGTTTGTAAGTGGTGCATCATTTAGTATTGAATTCTATTACATTATTTAGGTAGGAAGATACGAGTCCAATTTAATTTTCTACCACATCTGACACACAAGCACTGCAAAAACTATCTTGTTAACCTAAAATCATAGCTAATGTGTTTTAAAAAAAATGACAGAATTTAAGTGACCTGACACAGAGTGAAAGGTTAAGCAAATTTACAAATAACTGGTGAAAAATATCATATTAAAAAATATTAACCAGATTTAATATTTTTTTTTAATCCTTAATAAACAAGATCTTCATTTGAAAAATTTTTCTACATAAAATAATGTCACTTTAACATGATCCATTTGGATTAATGAGCCTGAAAGAAAAATAATAATAGCAAAATGGGATTTTTAGGCACGATGATTTGATTGATTTGTTTCAGGTTTTCTGCTGCAAGAGCCATGATGTTGACCATGTCTAGTGTGTTCAATGCGTAAACGAGTTAAAATAGTGTTTGCTAAGGAGGGCGAAAGTTGAACATGGCGTTTGATAAGACGAAGTGAGTTGTTTGTCTCCAGATCCCACTGTCTCTGCCATTTCGAATAAAGAAGCATTTTAATATGTCTCCTTATGCCGCTCACAGGGATAGTAGTAGCGATTGAAGGAGAGGTCAATTTGCCAGCCTTGTCCGCTTCTTCATTGAAATTTTAACTAAGTAACTATTAATGAGTACTTAATTAGATTATGTTCAATACTTCTCCTCAAACTAGTGTCCTTAGACTAAGTTTAGAAAATCTTATCTTCTAACTAGACCCCATAAATATTAGTAGGAAACGCCAAAAACTAACAAGTAGACAGTCATTTGGCGCATCGTCATTTCATAAATAGATAATTCAAGTTATATACAGTCACGCTATCTTCATATTGCATCACATTTTTAAAAAAAATAGAGCGCCACAAAAATATTTTTTGAAAGCCTTGACCTTAACCCTCAGCAGACCGAACTGCTTAATAACGAGGGAAAAGAAAAGAGAAAGTAAAGTAAGTCGGGACAGAGGAGGGGAGAAATCGGCGACGCAGCAATGATAGCATCGTTCTTGACAAGGTCATCCACCTGTCGGAGGTTCGCCGCTACATTCTTGAAAAGCTTTTCTTTTGACTCAAGACTGCAGAATTTTTCGACGAAGACCTCTGCACTTACGACACCATTTTTTCAAGAGGGGGAATGGGTCAATTTCCGCAATATCTTCTTTGAAAAGGCGACGGTTTCTGCTTCATCCACAGCAGAATGACGTCAATTTTAGTTCGAGGAAGATAAAGCACTTTTAAGCAAACAACGCCCAAATTGAAATGTGTGCATTTTTGCGCCATCATTCTCTTGGAAATATTTTTCTTTCCCGTTCCTGCGGTGAATCACCGAGATCTTTGGCCTTAATATTACAAGTCAAATAATTGGTAGACGATGCGAATGTCGAAATGAGACGATTGATCGAAGAGTGTGCGAACATATCGAACGACTCAGACTGATGACAAGGCAGCACAGACTGATGACAGATTTTTATAGACATCATAGAGAATTTTTGATAATGAAAGTTTTATAAGGGGGGTTCTTCCGTGATTTTAAAAATAAGAATCGCATGTGCACTAAAAAAACATTTTTTCCCCCCTAAGTTTAAAAGTGAATGAAATAATTTCACATCTATTTACGAAGGAAACGAAACTGTTCATCAAAGATTAGGAAGAAGTAAAAAAATTATATTATATATATATATATATATATATATATATATATATATATATATACAGGATGTTTCATAAATAATGGGAGTAACTTTAAGGGGTTATAGTACACATCAAGACGAGTAATAGTAAATAGGAAACCAAGTGTCCCAAACGTCTTCCGAAGGAGATAGGCGCCATCAAAGTTTAGGGCCCTAAATTTCAAATGATGATAAAAAACGGGAAAATGGATCGATTCATTTGCGGTTTTCGCTAAAATCATTCTTTAAATTAGAATTTTCTTTAAAAGAATTTTTAAAGACAAAGTTTAAAAAATGCCGATAGAGGGCGCTCTAGACTTTGGAGTACCGAACAACTACTTTTTACCAGTATTTTTTTTTTATTCTGTTAAATATTTACTAAAGCTTAGACTTTAACTTAAATTTTGAGCGCAAAATTGAAACCATTGGGAGCGGTTAAGTGGCGCAAATTTAACAGCGTTCATGGGGTTAAATTTTAAACGCTTGTATCTGATGAGCAAAATACTAAATGATGAAGCAAACTTTAATAGGTGATAGTAAAACACCAAAACAAACAACATTCATCAAAGAAATCATAGTCGTAATTTTAACCCGAAGGTGATAGAGGGCGCTGAAAGATTTCGTTTTAAAAGACAAAAAAGAAAACAAAGAACATTTACGTTATAAAAAAAGTTAAATTATAAAAGATTACAATAGCTGTTCGAAACACTGACCATTAGAGGCGATGCATGCGGTACAAGGGCGAAGAAGGGATTCACGAACCCTCTGAAACACGCCAGGAGTATCGTGCACCTCCCCTGCAACGGCCGAAAGTCTGGCGACGAGTTCTGCAGATTCGATAGGAGTCTCATACATAAGACTCTTCAGGTGCCCCCACAAAAAGAAATCCAGGCATGAAAGATCGGGCGATCGCGCTGGCCAAGGGACAGGACCAACTCGCCCAATCCATTGATTTGGAAAGGTTGCGTTTAGATAATTTCGCACCTCTGGCGTATAATAAGCTGGTGCTCCATCCTGCTGGAACCACATTACTCGCCGGATACGAGGGGGAACATCTGTCATCATTTCTGCCAACAACTGTTGCAGAAAGGTAAGATATTTTTTTTCCATCCAGGCGTTCTGGCAGAAGTTAAGGTCCAAGTAGATGGTCACCAATTATTCCTGCCCAAACATTTATGGAAAATCGTCGCTGATATGCATGTGTAGAAGATGCATGTGGATTTACATCTGCCCATTGGTGGGAATTGTGGGTGTTAAATGTACCCTCACGTGTAAATGTACATTCTTCAGTAAAAAGCACAGTTGCACCAAAATCGGGATTTAGGGTGTTCTTCTGCAGATACCAGCGAGCAAAATCCATACGACGAGGGAAATCCTTTTGAGTCACTTCCTGGACTCGTTGGACATGAAAAGGATGCATACTTTCATCCTTTAGTACTCGCCATGTCGTGGAGGGTGATACTTCCATTTGACTAGCCACTGCTCGCGTGCTTGTATTTGGATGATCAGCCACCATATCCAGAATTTTTTCTTACACAGCACAGTTAACCTGTTCTGTTAGACTTCGCACAGCCTGCATTTGAACATGCACCAAAAAAGGATCCTGTCTCACACAACTATCTGTGCAAGCGCACAAATGTTTTATCATTGGGAAACCGCCTGTTGGGAAACTTTTCATCGCATTATCGTCGCGCCTCTGCACTATTCCCATTTGCAGTTCCGTAGATGAAGTGAATATCAGCCTTTTCTTGATTAGTGAAGGGCAACATCTTTCGTTACGTTTTTACCGTGATTTACATTTGCACACTCGGGTCAGTGGCTTTTATTTTAATAACAATTTGCATATGCGTTCTTCTTCTTCCCCATATCACAATTTCATGTCCTTCTTCCAGAAACTTGCAGCTATAACGCTTGCATGGATAAAATTTGACGATGTTCTAACGCGTTTGCGTTTGAATTCAAATCATGCATTTTCTAATGAAAGTTGATTGTTTTGGTGTTTTACTATCACCTATTAAAGTTTGCTTCATCATTTATTATTTTGCTCATTAGATACAAGCGTTTAAAATTTAACCCCCTGAACGCGGTTAAATTTGCGCCACTTAACCGCTCCCGATGGTTTCAATTTTGAGCTCAAAATTTAAGTTAAAGTCTAAGCTTTAGTAAACATTTAACAAAATAAAAAAAAATACTGGTAAAAAGTAGTTGTTTGGTACTCCAAAGACTAGAGCGCACTCTATCGGCATTTTTTAAACTTTGGCTTTAAAAAAATTTTTTTTTTTTAGAAAATACTAATTTAAAGAATGATTTTAGCGAAAACCGCAAATGAATCGATCCATTTTTCCGTTTTTTATCATCATTTGAAATTTAGGGCCCTAAACTTTGATGGCTCCTATCTCCTTAGGAAGACGTTTGGGACACTTGGTTTCCTATTTACTATTACTCGTCTTGTGTACTATCACCCCTTAAAGTTACTCCCATACCCTGTATATATATGTGTGTGTGTGTGTGTGTGTGTGTGTGACATTATTTGTTGTGAAGCATGATGCAGTTTGAAGACAGTGAAGATACTTTTGATTTCGTGACGTCGTTTTATTTCATTTTTGAAGAAGCAAGCATATGTACAAGCGATGAGCACATTTCCTTGCGATGAGTCCTTGGACATTTTATCCCTGGTCTTATATAACCTATAATTTTGATAGGGAAAATATTTCTTTACAGTGCTAATATATTATGAGATTTCAATAGGGATTTTCGTTACTCGCATGGACAAGGTTGGGGAAACACAGGGAGATTTTAAAAAAGAATTTGCCTGATCAGCGGTATTTTATCTCTTCACGCGCAGTGTGGGAAAGTTAGATTTTAGCTGATTCAACAATTTAACAAAGCTTCTCTTGAATTAATTAAGTAGAGACAGTGGAATTGGATCACGAAATAAGAGAATATTTTAGAATGAAGTTACTATGGGCTAAATTAAGATAAAACCTTGAAAATTAATTAAATTGAAATTAGAGTTAAAATATCATTACATTATATATATATATATATATATATATATATATATATATATATATATATATATATATATATACACATACACACACACACACACACAGGGAGGCAGGAGAACGAATAAGTGACGGATCATAAAACGTGGCTTTGAAAATGTGGAAATGATAATACATCTTATCCTCTGCTCAAATGTTTGCATAAAACCGTCCAGAGTTTTGTTCATTTATAACGTCCGTTTTAAAGCAACATTAGAGTTAGTTTGGCACGGACTTCGCAATTTTCAGCGATCTGATGATGGGGACGACAATTGTGCTGGCACCAACTTCTGCACCACACCAGCGAGAGGACGTTTGGCCACGTGCGCCAGGCCCGCTTACTCGGCGGTTCTTCGATGGAATCAGGCCCGGAACCTGAAATTCTCTGGTTCCAAAGCCAAGACCTTACTACCATACCACCGTCCAGAAGAGGAGAAACCAACTTTTGGTTAGATCTACAGAAGGTAGTTAAAACGAGTGCTCAGTTCTCTAAGTTCAGAAAGAAGTGAGTCATATCAAACAATTAAAAATTTTTAAAAAAAATCTATAACCATCTTCTCAATAAAGCGAAGAACTGAACTTTGCGTTTTCCACTAAATAGAGTTTGTGACGAATCAATTTTCATAAAAAGTCGTTTTAAGTTAGTCAGATGAATTCAATTGTTCACGTGACACACTTTATGTCGGAATACATTGCACATCTTAGTACATATAAATGGACGCGAACGCTTCAAGCAACAAATGTTATCAGATATTAGATGCTATGTGCAAAAACGTTTTCTACCATCTTTGTTAAACATGAATGAAGTTCCAAGTTAATACCCGATAAAGGCATTTTTAAAATTAAAATTATGAGGATTAAAAATTAAAAATGAGATTAATTTGCCAGAAGAAAGAGTAAGATTGTCTTCCATTGCATTTATTATTTTTTTTAAATATTAATGCGAAAGAAAATTTCCTTTATCTACAAACAAAACAGAAACACGTTTCTTTACGTTTAGTACATGCGTTATTCTAAGAATATCGCAAAGCTAGGAGAATTGCTTCGTTCACACGGAGAATGATCTTTAGGTTTCTTTTCACTGGTTTCCGCTTTTTATTTGAAAATAATTATTGAAGAGATAGCAGTCGTTACTCTCAACGCAATATTTACATTCACTTTACCTGAGCACGAAAACTATTGAACGCGAGCCAAAAACCACGCAGCGGTTATTTGAAATGAACATGAGTCAAAACAAATACAGAATGCTCTAAATTCACAAATCTATTCGGTTTAACTCGGAAATTCAACTTAAATTCGCAATAGATCTAACAGTCACTTTAAAAGAGTCATTCAAACAGGCTCGATGAAAAATCCAATTCAGGGAGATGTCATTCAATAAAGGAAATAATCTAGACAATGAAGTATGGCTACGTCACGACACATACAAACCAAGTGTCGGCACTTCTAGAATAACAACACGATCGCAGGCGGTGTTCGTAAAAATCAAAAACAGCGATTCTGATCTCGAACTTTTTGCCGATTCTAGCAAGCACCATCCACCAAACAAATGCCATTTGATAAGCAAAATGAAAGGAGAACTCGGTTCTATACCTAGAACTATACTAACCAGAAGTACAGCAGACCACCTTTCGGAAAACAAGCAGCTCTGCGAAGCGCTGCAAGATTACAAGAAATATATTCCACCAGAAATGGATGGGGCACATCCGACTGAAACACTCAAACCCAAAAGTTTGGGCAAGCAAGGACCAACTTTAAGCCAACCCGATGTAAAAGAGCTTCCACCGAAGGATCATCCAGGAGATGAAAAAACGGATGAACCACAGGAACAAGTGTCATTAGAAGATATACCTCCTTATGAAGATTTAGATGAACTAGATTTTTGATCAATAACATGACATTAGATATAACTTTGTGTTGAATAATGAGGTAAGAATATAATCATTCATAGACGTATAAAAGACGAAGAAAAAGATCATTTTATTTTTGAGCTTATATATATACCATAATATCTCAAAAATTTTATGTTCAACTTGTTTAAAAGTTAAATTTGATTTTTAAAAATGTTAATTTAAATTTATTTTAAATATACAAGATAGGGTCAAAAGAAATAACGCTTAAAAACAAAAAAATTACAAATTGGCGGTTTTGAATAAAGACTCTGCCAAAGGCTTAAAAAAAAAAAAATTTATTTATTGTATTAATTTTGAACAGATTTGAAGCATAGTACAGTAGAGGCTTTATGCTGACGAGCTGAACTAGATTATTCCCCGTCAATTAGAATATAAATTATGCTAATTTTCTGCATTTATAGCGATTATAGACATTTTTGCTCTTTTGGTGTGAAAGATACCGTAACTCTATTCTGTATAACTTACACAAAGATAGAAAATATAAATTGTGAATTTCCAGATTAACATTTTTTAATTAAATATCCGATACAACTCAAATGAAGAAACAAATTAAAATACATATCAGCAGACCACACTAATAAAAGACAAACGAAATAATGATATCTATTGGCAATAATTTGGTGAAAGAGGAAACTACATGAATTGTCAACTGTGCTTCAGAAAACAAACAAAAAATGCATTTACACATATCTCCAATTTCACATATTGCAAATTTCTACTTTTTCCATTTATTAATTAGACTATAGTTAGTATAACTGACACTCCGGTTTATAAACTACAAAAGAATTGGTTTGAAATGGTCAGATGACCAAAAGAAATGACCAGATAACTATCAACATACACAACACATTTGCTTTATGTTTGATTTTTCCCGCCAATATATTTAATGTACTTCAGGTGTCCATATACTACATCGGATCTTTAGTGGAATCCAATCTCGAACTGGCGACAAGGCGTTTCTACTCCTTTCTTAACGCTATGCCCTCCGCATATCTAATTGGGATACTTTTTATTTGGCGCAAGTAGACCATTTTAGTTATCAGATCAGGTTCAGATCATTTTAGTTATCATTAGATCAGGCAGTTTTCGCGGGATACCTGTGTGGTGTTGCCAGGCGGCACAGATTTAAAGAATACTCGAGTGTTCTAAAACAGCCACACTTGCATTTATTCGGAATAGCTTAAGCTTTTGCAATTATTCGTCAATACCAATAAGCACGAGTATTAACATTCATTAGCAAATATGAAAAATAATTTAAAAGGGCAACTCGATTTGAAACATTCTATTGAAATTTTCCCATAATATTTAGCTTCACTTCATTATACCTCGTTTCACTTCTCTATTTTAATCTCGGTGAGTGCAAAGGAATACTTGTGTTTTGATGGAGTCGCTTCAGAATTTTTAAAGGAGCAACGGTGGCCTGGTGATAAGGTCTTGGCTTCGGAACCGGAAGGTTTCAGGTTCGAGGTGCGATTCCGTCGAAGAACCGGCGTGTAAGTGTACGTTAAATCCGTCGGGACCAAACGCTCTCTTGCTGATGTGGTGTGGAAGTTTGGAGAGGGGAGTGCCAGGTTAGGTGTCGTCCTCATCATCTGCCCGTGGTTCAAAATGACGAGGTCTGTCCCCAAATAGCCCTAGTGTTGCTTTAAAGCGGGACGTTAATATAACAAAACTAAACCAAACTAAACTATAAATTTAGCACAGATATTCTTTAGATGATGGGAAAGTAGAATCTCGAAGGTCACGATTTGCACCTCCTAGCTATTTTTAAGAATGTTAATTAGAATTATATATTATCATTCAAATTATATTTATATCAAATTATTATTTAATTTTAATTAAATTATTATTAATTAGAATTATATCAAATTAAAAATTATGATATTTTGGCACTTTACCCTAACAACTTCTGAAATTGTGCAATGGTTTTCATTGTTACTGTGAAATTCAGACCGCTTTCAATATTTCAATTCCTTACTTTTTTCCCCCTATTGTTGAAAGCTGGGGAAGAAAGATCTTACTTATTATCTGCATAGTAAAGAATGAAATTGCAACTGCGAATGAAAAAATACCTCGTAATTCCGAGCATTAATTTTTGCAACATGTTAATGATGCAGCAAGTGTTCAGCATCATTTTAAGATGAGAGAGAGAAAGAAAGAAATTGCCATTTGTTATAGAATACTATACGGTATCAACGAAGCATTGGTTAAATACTAAACTGCTTGAATGGTAAATGATATTATAATATATATAGATTCTTGATACAGTCTCCAACTGACTCAATTCTAAGAAGACAACAGCTTACATACATATATGAATAACTACGTTAAACATTTTATGCCAATTCGAGTCCCCCAGAACGGGTTTCAAAATAACATTCGAAATACACTAACTTACCTTGCAACATGCTACGGTAGGCGCCATCCGTGACAGCGAAAATATGTGGAGGCACTTCATGTCGTTTTTTACCTTTGTACAGCTCAATAACTTTCTCAGTATAGATAGGAAGCTTCTTGTATGGATTGACTACGACGCAGAAGAGGCCAGAGTAGGTCTGAGAGAGGAAAAGCAACAAATTAGAATGGTGGTTCTATGAAAACTGAGATACCATGATTTTTATATGAAATTAAAAAAAGTAATAGTAAATAATACAACAGCAACAACAGCAACAACCTTTTTTTTTCCTTTGGCCTTTATCACTTCTCTCAAATGTGGTGGCATAATCCCCATCAGTTTTTTTTTGTTGTTGTTGTTGTTGTTGTTGTTGTTTTTGGAGAAATACTACTCCAAATGTCTTGAATGACCCTTTTGAGTTCAACCTTGTTCTTTGTGTCATACTTTTTTTAGTTCACGACCGATTTCTTCCAATAAATGTCCTATAAGAATTAAATCGGGATACTAGGGAAGGCTATGAAGCTGTTTTTTAACATTATAGAGACATTACTCTTGACAAATCTTGGAGGTGTGCTTAGGATCGTTGTCCAGTTGAAAAGTAAAGTCCATTCCAAGGGACAGTTTATCTGCATTGGTTAAAACGTTTTGTTTTAGAATGTCAAGATGTATGCACCTATCCATATTTCCATTTATAAAACACAAATATCCGACACCAGCAGCACTTACACATCCCCATACCATATTCCAAGCATCACCGTGCTTCACAGTTCCACATACATTCTTAAGTAACACATACTGTTTTTTGATTCCCTCCAGATCATAACTCGACCATCCGGCCCACGGATATTAAATTTTGATTCATCACTAAAAATGACCGATTCCCAAATAGATAAGAGGCTTGCTTATATGCTTCTTTGTAAACTCGAGACGCTTTCTCTGTAGCAGAGACTTAGACTTCTTACGGGCCCCACATCCATTATAACCTGTTTTTTTAAATGACATTTCTCACAATTTAAGATGCGAATTTAATATTGTAATTAATCACTAAATCAGTTGCAAGTTGTGGCGCACTAATTCGAGTGATTATCTTGCATCTTACACATGATATTTTTTTTATGCAAGCGATTTAACGTCGGAGATCTTCCGGATCGATCTCTATCCTCAAATGTTTACTCATCACGGTATCTTTCAATAATATATTACACTGTAGACTTTGGTTTGTAAGTCATTTACTGATTTTTTTTCATAAATAATCCATTTTTTCGCAACCGAATTATTAATTCCCGAATGGATTTCTGAATTTCCATTTTAAGACAATCGGCGAAACATTGGAATTAAACAACTGTTATGTCGTATTCTTCACTCTGACAAACCATCAAACTTCGAATATTTACTGTGGATTAGTTGTAGAGCACGTCAAAAGGAATTTGCATATTCGTACGAATTTTTTTTTTTTGCATGATATTTTGTTATTTATCTTAAAAATTGCAAACGGACTTGCTGAATTTTGTAAAAAAGAGAACTTTATTATGAAACTCCCTTTTAAAGGCTCATATCAGCAATATATAAGTAGTTTATAAAGATACAAAACAAAGATTAGAAATTATGCTAGTTTATTTTTATTATTGTCTTCCGTACCAGAAATTTTTTTTACCCACTGTATGTATATATATAAAGTCTAAAAACTTTAAAATATCTTTACTGTTGCTTAATTTATGATGGAATTACAAAAACTATCCAGCCTCCAAATTCTCTGCATTAAGTAAGGACCTTCGAGCATCTATTCCGAGATACAGACGGATGCTCCCCTCCTATATTTTACCAGACCGATTCATCACTTTTTGTGTATTCAATGTATTTGCGTTTGCAATTTTTATGCATAACTCGCCCAGCAATTTTCGACTTTGTATCATAAATAAACTTCCGCAAATTTTCGGGCTGTAAGCTTAAGTAAACTGAAAATTAAAGCCACGAATAGGAAAAGGGGCTAGAAACAAAAAATATGGCCTCTTTAGGGGACACTAACAGAAATCTATTCAGGGCCTTTTTAACGTCCGTGGGAACCTTGATAAGTAATAGAAAACATGAATAAATGCGGTAACTCCAATCCACTCTTTCGCCACCTAAGGCCAGATAGTTGAATCCACTGTATTTATTTTACATAAAAATATATTTAATATTTATATAATTATCAATCGAGGACGTACTTATTTCATAAGCATTTTTTTAATAAAATGAACCAATTATTTTTTTATTTAAAATGTTAGAAAAAAACTGCGAGTTAAATTTTGAAAATGAATAACATTATGGTGTTAAAGCAAAAACTTAAAAACAAGAAGTTATGATGGGTCACTTGACCTTGTCTGTGTCATTATGATCGAAAAGCAAGAGTTAGGCTTAAAGATTAAAAAAAGAGGGAGAGGGGGGAATAAGGAAAACATATAAGAATCTTAAGTTGTGGGATATAGAACAAGTGTCGGAGAATAAGAGCACGGTTAACGTCATACATTTTTTCTTTTTCAGTGTTATCCATCATAAGAAAAACAAAGATAAGAATCTAAAGGTATTGAATTTCTGCTTGATGAAGAGTGGAAACGATACGAGTAAAATATTTCAGTAGGCGTCGAGGAATTAAAAAAAAATTTAATCCTTTATTATTTTTTTTAATCGTTAAAAGATCTATTCCATTCTTATAAAAGTCAGAGCTAATTTTAGTTTAACATCTGAAGCCGAGAAACCGTTCAGCCCTCATCCAGTTACTTGCTGCCTGACTAAAAGCTTGTTATTAAACAAGATTTTTTCTTTCTAAATCTACATCATTTGCTGTCAAAATGTTTACTCAGAGGCTTAAAAAAACGTCCATTAACTGATTGTGCAATACAGTACCATATCGATGAATTCTCACCATGAAATAAAAATAAAATTCTGACCACCTATTTAAACAAAACATATACCATAAACCTAATGCTAAGATATAGTTTAATCTCACAGAATAAATTTTAAGCCAAAAGTTAAAAAGCAGAAAAGGAGATAAAAAAATACACTGACCATCCCTCCCTCAGATTGAAGAACGCTCTTTTAAAGATAGAAAATCTTTTTAAGATTTCATATAACTAGATCTGGGATTCTCAAAATAAAGTATGCATTGTGTGTGTGTGTGTGTGTGTGTGTGTGTGTGTGTGTGTGTGTGTGTGTGTGTGTGTGTGTGTGTGTGTGTGTGTGTGTTGCATTAAGTACAATTTCAGAAGATGATGCCATAAACAAGTACTGGATTTGTTTGCTATTTACGCTTGTAACAATTACTTTACATTTTTAAATGTAAATTAATAAATGCAGCTAATTTAAAACAAAGATAAGAAAATAACCAATTTTTTTTTCGCTCATCACATAATTGATTCTACTATAGCTTTTTTCCTACACAAAGGGGAAGATGCTCATTTTTTATTTTCTAGAAGACTTGCCTTGGAAGGTTGGTTATAGTCTACTTTGAATAGATAGATACCTTTAACCAATAAAAGAATATTCGATTAGATACCATCCAACGCCAAACTTCGGTTCAAATCCACTATTTGTTTATGGACAAGACAGCAAATACTTTTACTAACATCGTAATACTACGCGATTACCGGTATCTATCAACAACACTACAGATAGCTGAATATGCATTCTGTGATGTTACACATTTTCAATTAAGTTTTTTCAAGAAGTTTCCCAATGAAAGGGGACACATTTTCAGAACTTCAACCAATACGTTAGCCGGAGAAGCGGACAAATAAAAATAAGATTTATTCAAAAATTTCAAAACAAGTATAAATAATAATTTATTTTGTCTTTAATCTAATCCTCTAATCCGTTGGTCCTATTAGAAACTGAAATTTTTACAAATTTAAAACTAATTTATTTATTATGCTCTATTTATTGATAAATTTAAAAAAATCGATTGCTGGACAAATCTGACACCTTCCTCCTACTTTTGATTTTTTAGATATATGGTATGAATGAAAATAAACTTGTATGCTTTATGAAATAAATAATAAAAAATTTCATTGTTTACTGATTAAAATGACTGCGCAATAGCTATTTAATATAAATGGGTGGAATGATCTTCTATAAATGTTTTTGGACAGAATTGCCAGCTTTTGAAAAAATAAAATGTTTAGAAAAAATTAAAAACATCACTGCAATTTTTTCAAAAATTTGAGACTAAAATTTAACTTCTTACGAAATATAATAACAAATCAAATTCAGTAGTAAGTAAACTGATGAACAATTAAATCACGTTATCAACTAAATCATGTCATGTTACAAAATGAAGTATTATTTAAGATGAGTTTATCTTAATCTTTATCGTTACTTATAATAAAGATGATTGTTCGCATTTTGTTTGAAAATTCAATTAAAATTTTAAACAAAAATTAAACAAAATTTTGATGTCTCCCCCCTGATAACTTCAAAAATGATTAAAGTACAAAAATAATTTATACATCTTAAAATCTTCTCAATGATACTTATTATTTTGCGCTATAATTTAATTTAAAAAATATTTTAAGCATAACTCCTAATAATATATATCACACAAATTAAAAATAAAATTTAACCTGCACGAGCAGGTTATGTTTGTGATAATAAATTAGTTTCTATCAACATACTACCACCACACCAGGCTGACAAAAGTTTAAAAAATTACGGAGTCAATTCTCAACCAAATCAAACAAAGAAAAGTTCAATTTTTTAGCGCGAGTCTGTAAGAAATAAATTAATAGGAAACGATATTTTCTAGAAAAATAAATGCAAGAAAAAGGTTTGTCTTAAAATATCTGCAATGTAATTCAATAATTCAGTGCCATTTAAGGCAAACATCTTTTATTACATACAGTATTATTCAATAATATTCTTATGATTAATGAAGTTCAAATTTTTACACAAATTTTTGGTCATATAAATCGCATTTAATATTCTTGAGACTAACATTTTAAATAAAAGAAACTCCAATTTTTACAACTAAAACTGAATGGGTAATAAAAATCTGAATATAAATATTTCATTAAAATGTATGATTTTAGACCACTCCATTAATGATTTCGAAATTACACCAATCGGAGCCTAATGTTTCCCAATGTTGATTGGTCTAAAATAATGGAATCGTTGATCGTCCTAAAATAAATGATATTTCTCTCACTCGGTCAGTTGGAGTGTCAATAATCATAGTATGGACATTATTTTTTTGAATAATGTTCATGCGATCGATAGATCGTAAAACCTTTAACCTTTATAATTTTTAAGAAGTATTTTTATTGAACATTTCAGTGCTTCATCAGAAGTGTGCGACTGAGCGCTACATAAAACCGCGTAGTATGGAAGAACGAAAGCTGCGGCTCCATTTCTAAAACCTGTATTTTGCTGTATATAATATTCCCAAAAGCCACACTAATATCTGCGAGAGGTCTCATCTAGCCTACAGATTGTAGTTCCCCTATTACAAATTTAACGTGTATTAAAGAAACAGCATTCATAATTCATTTGAATCACGATCAAGTTTCATACGACATTACAAAAATGAAACAAGGAAGATAATAGGCATCAACAAATTAAAAAAAAAATTTACTTCATACTTCGTGATGAAATAAAATCATATTCATAGGAAATTTCTTTAAAAAAAAAAAAAAAAAACGCAGGATTTCTAAGCTCGGATTAAAATTTTAAATTGATGCTCTTTTACCCTGGCTTTTTTTTTTTTTTTTTTTTTTTTTTCTCTCTCTCTCTTGGAAACCAGCCCAACCTTTTCGGCTGCAAAGCGTAAGGAAACTGGTTCAAACACACAAACACAGAAGTGCGGCATATTTATTTACATCCTTCTTTAATGGAGTAACGGAGATAAAAAGTTTCCGCGATGACGTCATAACCACCTGCCACTCAAAATCCCGAGACCATCAAGAGATGCTGAGATTCCGATGTCCATATATAGCATCGCGAAATCAACGATCTACTTTTAAAGAACACTGATTCTTTCATAATCTTCTAACAATAAATTAAAAGCAAGATATTTATGGTTATTCCTTAGACATGCGGAAATTAGGCGTTGCTTCAGAATATTTTTCAACACGCCCTTTCTTAGATTTCAGTTAGTTGGGAAAACTTTTTTTTTTTATGCACAGTGATAAAATTTTATTGTTGCAACTAATGAACTAACTCTGCAGCACTTTATAAGGAAGCCTTCTTCGTATCATAGAATTTTCCATGTGAAATCTAATGCACAGTTTCTAATTAAATCCTTAATGACATATTTACAATCGCCACGTTAAAAGACGTTTTTACAGCAGTTTCATATATCTGTATTGCATTATAACATGATTCGAAATTTCATAAAATTAAACCGAATGACATCAGTTTTGGATTGTAATAAAAATGGATGTTTGATCTTGCTCTAGTTATTAATAGTTACCAGGTGAAAAATAACAAATTTATGATACGAGCCGAAATTTTTATATTTCCACATTATAAGCAATATTTTTTCTTTCGGATTTAAGAAAGATTTAAAGTAGAAATTAACTATCATTTAATGAATAAAGAAAAAAATCTTGGCATAATTTTTGTTCTTGTTTATAAAGTCAAAATAACTGGCAAACCCAAAGACCCGTTCCATCAACTGGTCTGACTTCTATAATTTTTATTTTATAAGAAACACTAGATAATGTCATCAATAATCATTTACCCAAACGCAACATTCCAGCTTTTAGAGAAATCTCAAAAACTTATCTTTCTATAGAAGAATGTACAGTGAAGTAAAGTTGATAGAATTCCCTGCTCCCAGGTACAAGTGGAGTATTTATTTCGCCAATTTATATTTCATATGAAAATTCGCGATTCCCTGGATACATCATCCATCCGTTAATCCTCTTTCATAATTACTGGAAAATAAAATTGTAATAAAGCTTCAAAATTCAACAACTGGACCGATTTCGCCAATTTCACTACTTTGTATTCCAAGTTAACCAATCAAAATCTTTGTATTTATTGTGCAAGTAAATATACTTAAAATAATGCTTTCTATTCTTTTGAGAATTTGTAGTTTATCAAAGTAGTTGACAAGATTAAATTAATAATATAGGTATGGAGAAGGAGCAAATGGTCACCGGAGGCAGCTAGTTGTAATTTAACACAGTTCATTAGAAAAATATTTTCGCATGTACTTACTATTATTCATTAGTAAAAATGGCATGGAAACAACAACAAAAAAAAATCATACGAAACTGACAATTTTAAATTTTACTAATATACTTATTTTCTAACACTGACACGATGATCACAGTTTTAATATAATCTAAATTTCCCTAACATGTTTCTGCAACAACAGGATAAGGTGGTGTTTTTTTTTTTAACAGCGTCTTTTTTTTATTATTATTATTACATACTAACCGCCTTTGGAGACCAACCGGTTCGCAAATCTCAGTGCTCGTTAAAATTTTAATAATTAAATATTTCGTGTAATTCCTCCTTTAATAGCTTCTTCATTAAAATATTTCCAAATTTTGATAGTCATATAATTCACTCATAATATTATAAAGGCCTTCAGTCATAACGTAATATGTATCTCTCTAATTTTCTGTTAGCTCCCGTAGAATTTATGCTTTAAATTAAAGTGGAAATGATTAATCTGCAATTAATATAATAATATTTTTTACTGAAACAAAGCATTTTTTAATAATATGATTATTGAGCATTTAAAGCTTATGGGCACTAAAGAATATATTTCTTAATTTATGTAATATCTCAAGAATTTGTCAACAAAATTTTCTCAGATTTATCATGAGACAATGTTTGACAATGTTTGATTTTAAATGCATCAAACACTAAGAAAATAAACAGAATCGGTTAAAATAATCGGTCGGAAACAGGTTAAAAAAACTACTTAAAAAACGATGTACTTAAAAATAAAAGCATATACAAAAAATATATGACTAACATAAATAGAATTTAATTACAAAGGCGTAAAACTAACCTAAAAATAATTTAAATCAAGTCCGCATCCGTTGAAAATAGTTGTCAACAATCAGAACACAATGCGCATGCGTGAATTTTCTACGCCAGTTGGGGTAACACTACGAAGATTAGAAATTTTTAATATCTTTTATTCTGTTTTATTTTAATTCAAAAGTACTTCAGAATGAATCTGAAAGATCGATTCATTAACAATGTTTAATTTTAAATGCATCAAACATTAAGAAAATAAACAGAATCGTTTGAAATAATCGGCCGAAAATATGTTACGCCTATTCTTGTTAGCGTGGGAAAAAAAAAAAAAAAAAAAAAAAAAACTGAAGCCTTACTCATTTGGCGGTGGGGAACTGAAAAGATTTTTTGGCAGGAAAGTTAGTTTTTAATTCAGGTGCACATTCCCGACCTCCAAGGTATGCATGTGCTAAATTTGGTAGCTGTAGGTCGAACAAGCTGGCCTGTAGAGCACCAACACACACACACACACACACACACACACACACACACACACACACACACACACACACACACACACACACACACACACACACACACACACACACACACACACACACACACACACACACACACACACACACACACACACACACACACACACACTGAGCTTTATATAAGTACAGATTTAAATGATTTATTGATTTTAATATAAAATTTAT
This sequence comes from Argiope bruennichi, assembly GCF_947563725.1. Classification (NCBI taxonomy): domain Eukaryota; kingdom Metazoa; phylum Arthropoda; class Arachnida; order Araneae; family Araneidae; genus Argiope; species Argiope bruennichi. The sequence goes on from NC_079160.1 coordinate 125,161,347, forward strand.
ACTCTGAAATGTGTTTTTCGGTTTGCTTTTTTTTTCATAATTTACTGACAAGACGTTCTTTTAATTTAAATAACACAAAAAAAACACCCTAAGTTTAATAAATTCGTTTTTGTTCTTCGGTAATTTAATAACTTGATTGGAAAAAATAAGTCTATTTCCCAAGGCTTTAACTCTAATTTGCACAACTGATGACCACGACTAAAGATTAAAAAAAAAAAAAAAAAAAATATAAGAAAAGGAGAAGATTCGACTTATTACGATCGTGAGGTTTTCTTTTTATATAATGCGTTCTGAATTTTAAAGCGTTAATCAGTCCTACATTATTTTTTTCCGTACTATTTAAGACATAATTTCATTACATAGCATACCAAAACGGTTAGCTTACGGAAAACAAGAATTAGAAAATACATAAGGCGGGGGAAGAAAAAAAAAGTCTTCCATACTCCAAAAAGGTTCAACGAAGATTTAGGTGGATACTAACCACTCAAGGGCACAACAGGTGTTTACTGCATTTCAATCATGCACAGAAAGTCTTTCCAATTTCAGGCGCGTGTCCCAGCATAATTATTGCATTTTATTCTGAAGTAAATAGAGAACTAGTGGGCAGTGAATCCGACAAACAACCTACATCCACCACCGCATTGTGATATATCTATCTAAACGGGCACATGTAAAATAAGTCGAATTTCAACGAAAGGTGGAATACGTGAATCTTATTTTCGAGTACATTTCCTCTTTCAGAGTAAAATTATAAACACAATAGCAGAAATCAGCTATATCCAAATTCAATTAAAGTCTACCCAATATACTTTCATAATCAAAAGATCAGAATAATTCCAGTCACAAGATTCCAAAAACATTATTCTTAATTATGTTGAAAGGTATCCTAAACATTTTTTTATCAACATCTGCTACTTTAAATTTACATATAACCAGATAGTTCAAATTTATTCATTCATTGATTCGCATCAAAAAGTATACTCAAGTGCATGTTATTACTATTAAGCATATATAACACAGGCAGAGAAAGACTGGGGATTTGTCGAAGTAATTTATGAATGTGTTCAATTAGACAATCTAATTCATTCATATGCTCATAAACGTCGCAAAGGTCGCGCCAGTTTAACAGTGGAATCCCCTTCGTATCTGAAGTTCGAATTTAAATAACACGGTTATTTATGTTTATCACGTGACTAAGACATAACATGATTCTATTAGATTTTGCAGAGAGAAAATTCAACTTCTAAGCCAATCTGGTAAAATATATTTCTCAGCGCAATATCAGAGTAAGATCAAATTTAAAGTATCGTCGTCTCCATCCACATATTACTGATAACACAAATTGGAATCAAATGCATCCACTTTGCAATGATTGTAGCTTTGCCTTTTCACAAAATTATTAATGTAACATATTTATGCATATCCTATTTGTAATGTGTTAGTTTTTATTCGTTCATTCAGTTTTTCCCTGTTTTTTAAACATTTCAACCATCTTTTGTTTTATTTATTTTACTTAAACAATATTATTACGATGTTGAATCAAGTTTAATAATTCAAATTAATTCTTAAATACGACAGCACTATGCAGAAAAGCCTCATTCAAATTCGCAAATAAAAAAAAAAAAACGATTTTTTAATATACCGATGCGAGTATAACTAACTGCAAAGAGAACGATTCAATTGAATCAATGCCAACGAAAACATGCTGCGAGATACGCTAAAAAGGGAAGACGGGAATGCGCTTCCCAAATAAGGTCTGACTGGAACCGACTGAATTACAATATAACAAGCTATAAACTTTCTGCAGCTGAATAGACAGCGGAAGTGCCTGATAGAGCACACTGACATAAGCAGATTTCCGCCCGAAGAATTCGGAGCATTTATCTTTCTTTCACTTCTTGTTGATAAGGGAAGCAAACTCGCTTAAATTTGGTTCTATTAGTATTTTATTCCCTCTGGTTAGCAAACGATAAAAGAATTTAGCGTTATAAAATAGTGGGACAATTCTGCACAATGACTGAAAGGAAAATATACTGCAATGCTAGAATGATTGATTTCAATTTAATTGTTGAAAACATTTGAGAATGCATGTTTGCAATCTCTCTCTATATATTTATAACGTTAACGTATGTGGCACAGAAATCTTACTTATTATTGAATGGCAACATGCAAATGAAAACAAGCCATCGTAGGAATTTCACACTCGTTCATTGAACGTTTTTACAACTGCACTGAATGGAGCGCTATGCTTAAGTAATTAATAAAGCTAGAAAATGTTATAAATGTTCTGTTCTCGAGAGGGTGTGTCCCTCTCGAATGGGAGGGCCATGTCAACAAAAAGTTTATTCAGTCACAGGAAAAAAAAAGATATAAAAGAAATCAAGAGAACAAATCGTTTAATAGAGCGCAATCGATTAAACAGGAAGTATAATCGAGCGCAAAAATTGGCTTAGCCGTTGTCAGATGGTATTGTATGACTTGCCCTAATGGAATTCTCTTACAAAATTGGCCTTTGTATTAGCTTAAGACTGAAAATAAACCTTTCAATAATATCAACAATTGCAAACATTTTTTTTTCTCTTAATTTTTTTAAAAAAAATACAATTGGATGCACAAACGTGTTAAAATATTATGATGGATTTCAAAGACATCCATCAAACCATTCAAAACCGTGCGTTTAACTTCGCTGAAGGATTTTCACTTCCGCTTTTATTTTGTAATATATACATATAATCTTTAATTTGAAATAAACTCATTCAATTGAATTGATGGTTAATTGTTTTATCAAATAATGATTTTTTTTCTAAGAAACGTATATTTCTTATAAATCATTTGCCTAAAAAAATCTATAATTTAGGCGAACAAGCTGGTTGGTTAGTTTAGTTTAGTTACATTAACGTCCCGTTTTAAAGCAATACAATATTTGGGGACAGACCTCGTCATTTTGAACTGCGGTCAGATGTCAAGGACGACACCTGAGCTGGCATCCCCATTCCTAACTTTCACACCACACCAGCGAGAGGATTACAAGCTGGACAGATAAAAACTGCTAGTTTATATATTACAACAGAAAAAAAATGAAAACAAACGACAAAAGTTGGGGATTTTAACTCATCAAGTTTAATGAAAATACTTTGCAATCAACTAGACTCCCAAACAGTAAGAGAACTGCACTTTAAAAAGAATGGGGGGGAGGGTAGAAAGAAAAGGCCTGGTCACGAAATAATACGCTATAGCAATACAATTAATAAAACATTTGTCTAATCCTTACCAGAAAAAGCACATTTTCAATTGCATCTCAAAAATGAAAGTCGATATACAAATATTTTTATTCAAGCAATTACACAAAAATAATGAAATAATTTTGAGTAAAACAAGTTTACGCTATAAAAGTTTCAAAAATATAAATGAGATATCGGACAGATTTTATCATACGATGACCGAAACCTTGGTCTCGCTCCGCACTATCTTTTCCAAAAAACAATAACAGAATTATTTCACTTCATTGCTTTCCTACCTCAAACAAAGGGCCGAGAACTTCATTCATTATAACTTTTTAGATTTGTAAAAGTAAAAGGCAGAGAATTATAAAATTTGGGGTTAAAGTCAATATTTATAGTTAAAATCATGATTTCATCACAATTATTTTGGGTTGAAAGCTGTATTAATGCAAGGGGGGATGGCACTTTTAAACAATTTAAAAAGAGTAGTATCTTTGTCCTAATGTAATTGCCGATGGGAAAGTTTTATATTTTATTTTAAAGGGAAAATATTATTCCGCCCACTTCCCACTAATTTCAGATAAGTCTTACAGCAATAATACAAATGCTTTCTTCTAGTACTATACTACCTTAAGGCAAGAAACTGATAAGGCGATAAGAAACAGCAAGAGTCTAGAAGTAAACGCCTTACACAAATATTTAAGTTGTTATAAGGAAATTTCTTGCGACACAGCTCTGAAGAATTTCTTTCCGACTGCAAAAGAATAAATAGTTTTCATAAATGAATTAGTAGCCACAATCGTTTGAATATTTGCTTAGAATTTTTAGTAGTAAAACGTTTTCACGGTGACGGGGGGGGGGGAGACGCATTACTCTTTAAACAATTTGTTCAAAGCAGCATTTTAATGCGCATTCAGAATTTTATTAATATTGCTATTAATATTTTTTTTCGTGTGAATTCCGAGATGTGGAAAGTTGGAATATGAGTGGATACAATAAGAAGAGGAATGCATAAGCATAATCTTCTTTTTCGCTCTTATTTTCCCACCGGATAGTAGCTTAATTAGTTTAGTTATATTAACGTTCCGTTTTAAAGCAATACTAGGGCTATTTTGGGACGGGCCTCGTAATTCTGAACCGCGGTCAGATGATGAGGACGACATCTGAGCTGGCATCATCCTCTCTAACTTCCACACCACACCAGCGGGAGAACGTTTGGCCCCACCCCCGACGGATTTAATGTGCACCAGATCAGCTTACACGACGGTTCTTTGGTGGAATCGAGTCTCGAACATGAGACCCTCCGGTTCCGAAGCCGAGACCTTGCCACCAGGCCACCGCGGCCATTGATAGAAGTTTAAAGGATTAATTAAAGAATTTAATCTGCTTTAAAAATATTTTAAACATGTTTTACAACAAGAATACAAAGGTACATATGAATTCTGAACGAATATTAAACGTACGACAAACAATAATACAAAAATATTCTAGTATCTAGTATATTATTCTATCATTTTATCAATTACCAATGATATTGATAAAAGTTACAATTGAAATTGCATACTCTTTTAGTTTTGCTCTAAAATCCGAATTAATACCGATATTAATACAAAATATGCAAAATAGTGAAATTCAGCTACTGACCTTAACAAAAATCGTAACTGACAAATCAAATTTGAAGAAAGAAAGCAATATATTTACTTAATTCTGAGAAGAATTTAAAAAAAATTAAATTATGTTTAAAATGCTATTAACATGAAGAAAAATGTTGAATATTACATTGTTTTAGATTAAAAATTAGCTAATATTGTTAAAAAGGTAGAAATAGCAGAATATATCCATTTTATAAAGATTTTAAGGAAGCTAACAGAAAATAATGTAAATGTATGTAGTAAAAAGAACTGAACAGCGTAATGCTTCTAAAATAATATGAATTAAATATCTATCAAAACTGAAGTTTACAAATGTTTTGCAAAAGAAGCTAATAAGACCAATTTACATAAAATAAATTATTTTATATTAAATAATTAATTAAAAATTTTAATGACCATTTCTCTCAGCGAACCAGCTAGTCACCAGAGACAGTTAATTAAATTATTAACTGTATTTTATATTTCGAGTTTTTTTTTTTATAATTAAAAGCCAATTTGAGTTCCGAAAAACAAAATTCTTATGAAAATTCTCAAGTGTGGATAAAAATATTTCTAAAATATTAGCATTTAATTGGAATTACAAAATCATACCCAGTTTTATTCTAAATAATTTATATTGGGCATATGGAAAAAATAATAGAAAAAATAAATTAAATCCCCTCAAATATTTTGAAATTTTACAAAAAACTATACATCTTTTAATTTTTTAAAATTAATATTTCGCTTCAAAATTTTTAAAAAGGAAATTTGACGTATTTATATTTTAATACATATAATTAAAAAAATGTCATAATTCTAAATGAAAAATTCGCAAAAATGCCTAATAGAGTCCACTATCCCTTAGCAATAACGTGTCAAAACTAATTTGATTTTGGCGCGTTTTCTCCAGCCGACTTTCAGTGCTTTCTTGAATCCGCCCCCTACCCGTTGGCCTTCATCCAAATTGGACCGTTTCACTTTTTTTCCCAAACAGCCGTGGGCATTAAGTTAATAGGAACAGAAAGCGAGACAGAGTAACCGCTCACGAAGAAGGACTCCAACCGTTTTATGCGACGACTTCGAGCAGAACGAGATCTTGCAGGTGTACAGGGAGGTGCATCCGGTAGGATGACGTCTTTTCCGTTGCGCCGAACGCGTTGTCAAAAAAAGCTGCTTAATGGGTGCCGAGTTTTTTTTTTTTTTTTTTTTTTTTTTTTCGAGCGCGCAATTACTTTTGATACTTTCAAATAAATTGGACAAGCTAGTTTTTAATATAATAACTTCGCTTAGTTATATATTTTTGATTTATTTCACAGGGACAAACAAATATATTTTTAAAAAAATGGTTAAAAATTCAATGATATAACTGGTACCAAATAATTTGACTTCACGATCCCAAACAGTTTACTCTTTCTTTCAGTCAAAAATCCATTCGGGTAAAGGCTGCAGATATCAAATACTTATTTCTACTTTAAAAGTTTTTAACTGGATGAATTAAAGTAATTTACGCCCTGCAATAACTAAAAATATAAGGACACTCAGCTTATACATTGAGAACAAAAGAATAAATCGTTAAAAGAGCAAAAACATTTCCACTTAATTTTGAAGATATATTTTACGTCGCAAATGTTAATAAAAATAAAATTGCAATTTAAATTTTTATTTTTATTTTTTATAAAACAAAGCTCAAATATATTAATTCTATAGGCTTAATTCAAGCTAAAAAAATTAACAAACAAAGAAAGAAATGACATTTTAATTCGGAAAAAAAAATGTTTCCAAAATAATATGGCGCTTGCCTGTTTATGAATTTTCAACCAAATATAATTTTAAAATCTCAGATTCTTATCCTGCAGAATAGAAAATCAGGTAATTCACATCAATATTGATAATAATAAAAAAAAATCGTAACAATACTCATTCTAAATTAATACCGAAATTAAAGTCCCCCCCCCCCATTTCATGCATTCATTGGCTGAAAAATATGTTTCGATGATTTGACAAAACCATTATTTTATACGTTTTTAAACATTATATTATACAGTTAATTTTCGATTACACTAGCCTTGGAGAATATGCTGTAATTAAACTAGTTTGAAAGCAAGAAAATTTTCATGCCTTATAATGGAAACCAATCATCAATACATTTAAATGGCCACATATCTCCTGAACTTTAACAGGGATCCTCTAAATAATGAGAAGTTAAGCGGAATTCCAAACCGAGACTCTCAAGACTAATCGAGGATGTCTGGCAATGTCTTTCTTAACCATGACACTTACGTGAGACGACACACGATGAATATTAATTACATTCAAAGTAATTACGACCCTGAAATGACATTACTCCTTAAAAAAATTTCAATCGTAGTATAAAAATTTAAATAAAAAGGATAATCATTTTTTTAAATTAATATCAATCGTTTGTGATATGTTATTTATAACCATAAAAATCCGGAATTTTTTTTTTTTTTTTTTTTTTTTTTTCGCAAAAGACTAAGCCTACAAATTAAAGAAGTCTTATATCCTATTTACCCGTGGAGATCTTTATGTATTTTTGAAAATTCCTAGTCAGTTCAGAGGAGACAAAATCCTATTAAGTAATAGGAGTCTTAAACCACAAATGAGGTCAAATACATAAAAGTTAGAATCTGGGAAATATTGATAGCAAGTTTTTCTCACACATTCTTTGGCATAAATAGTTTTAGAAGTTCAAAAGAAATTTTCATCAGGCATATTCTATTTAAATTTTATTCAGAAATATATGTATAAAAGTTTTCTTTTAGTTTATCATTAATTAATGACTCACTGAGAGGTTAATCGATTACATATGAAATGGCGAAAACAGCCTTAATAGAGAAGTGAGAAGAAAAGGAGGCCCTGTTATTGGCAGCATTTACAATTCTTATTTCCTTCCAAAATGGCGAATCTCTCCCCAGACTAAGAACGCCGTTTCGTGTCAGGCTGCGCCAGCACGTGGTCGAGGCGACAAATATTTTCTTAACCCCGGCCACGACGCCATTTGACGGGAAAGGCCATCCCTCCGGAGACCCCACAACCGAGCAGCTGTATGTACATATCCGAATGAGTAAGTGCTATGGACATATTTCAGCAGTCGAAATGTGCGTGCGTCGTCTACATCATCCCTCTGTCTCAACAGCATTTCCTTTCTCCAGGGAATAGCATTCTAGGGAGGATTCACTTTTATTAAGAAAGAAAGTTATGAATACACATTAAATGTCCCTGGATTGAGATATAAAAAAAAAGAATATTAAAGCTCAGTGGAATTTTTGTAACAATCCACGATTTGTTACGAAATTATAGAATATCATGTTAGTAAGATAAAACAGGTACTAACCTTCATCAAAAATTCGCATAAGATCTTAGAATATCATTTACTTCTAAATGTTTTTAATAGATATACAGTTAAATTAATGAAGTAATTTATTTAAAATCTTGGGAAAATCCAATGTTAAAAATTACATTTTAAATGTAAAATTGCTGTATATTTTTCCGCCATAACCAATATGAACGAAATTGTTTCGAAATAACATATTACTTTATAAAAAGCATCAACAAATATAATTGCTTGCTCCTCACTTCCTGTCAAAAATGATTTTTCCATTCCTTGTGCTTCAAAATATAAAACAGGAAACTTAATCTTTATTCGTTTCTTTTCTATTAATTTATAAATCAGCAAATATATATGATTATTCATGCTTTACAGATGATTACGATAACTATAAAATTAAAGGGAAAAATTCAATTCAAACGGTTATTTTAAGCAAACATTAAAGCTTGAAGTATTTATTAAAGAAAAAGAAATTCATTTAGTTGTGTGCAACATTGGTGGGAAAAACTTATAAAACAATGAAGATCACAAGACACTAGATCAGTATTCTCTAGGCTATTACGGGAAAAAAAAACTTGAATCTCAGGTTGGGAGAAGAAAAAAAAAACTATATACAAACAATAATTAATGAAGACTACGCCAAGTGCTGCGAATGACGAATGCCCAACGGGATTTATTGAAGAACCAAGTTATTTAATTACGAAAGACAACATTTAATGATTTGATACAATTTATATTACAGGGTGTTTATAAAGTCTCGGACCCATTTTGATGTTTAATAACTCATAAAATAATGAAGATATAAACAAACTTATGGCATTTATCGATGGAATAACTCATATATTTTCCTTTTCAGGTTCGAATATTTTTACTTTTGTAAATATCGTCTGCGCGTATGGTTAATTTCAGATAATTTCATTTTCCAGCCTACATATCTGTACTTTTCTAAATATCGTCTGCTTATTAATTGCATTTCTCTCTCTTTTGTTTTTGGCAACTATTGCTATGTTATGTTTACTTTTGATGTGTTTGTTCTATGTAGTACTTTTGTATGTGATGTTTTATTCGAGCGGATATTAAGAAGAATGCATACACCACAAGAGAAAGCACAGATTTTATGGTGGTTCATAGAAACGAAATCGATAGTGCAAGCACAGAGAAATTTCAGAATTTACCAAAAAGATCCTCCAACGTTTTCAGGAGGAGAGTGTCGAACATTGATGACCTAAAAGCCAGAATTACAACCGCAATAGGCTCTGTGGATGCCGACATGCTTGCCGCTACCTGGCGTGAAATTGACTATCGACTTGATATTCTCCGTGCGACGAAGGGGGCACACGTGAAAGTTCATTGACAAGGGTCATGAAACTTTTTGAGTCTATTTAACCATTTATGTTATTAATTTTAATCTATCTTTATTATTTTATGAGTTATTAAGCATCAAAATGGGTCCGGGACTAAATAAACACCCTGTATATATATACACAAATGTCAAATGTTTTAACAATTAATGAGACGATAAGAATATGCTCGTATTGTTCAAAATTGCAACGAAAACTCTCGGGTATTATTTCCCTGTCTTGTCCTAATTGTTCCAGATACGTTTCGTGACCAGATGACGCGGTTTTAAGACAAGTAATGGATGGTTTCAAAAAATCTTTGAAGGCCATTCTTGTTGTCTTCATCAATTCATTTTCTATTGTCTGTTAACCTTAAAGGGAAAATGAAGTTCTTTACAAGTTTTAATTTAACACACAGAATTATTTAAGAAAGTTAAACAATAATTGATAAATGTTAAATTAAATCAAAAGGATCAAAGAAATATGTTATGAATAAATTAAAAAAATATATAAAGGAAGAACCAGCGGGATCGAACTCTTCGCAATATTCTCGCATACTTTCTAATGTACTCGCATATTATTAATCGCATGCCATTGACGAACAGTGGTTACTAAAACGCCAATTAAAGAGCGACATTTTTTAGGGGTAAATAGCTGGAACAAAAACTTAAAAACCGAAATGATACTTTGGGCCCCTTTTTTTCTAACCGATCAAAATTCATGGGGAAAAAAAAAAAAAAAAAAAAAAAAAAAGCAGAATTTGACACAGGACTAGAATTGTAGTCACAAATCATATATAAAATTTCACCTGCTTAAATCGTTGGATTTTTGAATTATCGCATCTATATACTTGTGAAAATACAGACTGTCAATTCCTAGATGGATTTGGTTCCAAATTTCATACATACATACATTTCAGATGTTGAATCAGGATATATCAAATTTCATTCATCTCGCTCTCTTCGTTTTGCAGTAATTATGTTAAATTATATTCGGACAGTCGAACAAATAGTGAGTCGATTTTCTTCAATGTTTGATAGAAAACAGCAAATCTGAAATAGAGTGAGTATACTAAATTCACTCCTCCAGCTCAAAGCGTTTTTGAGTCACAGTGTTGCCTGACAGATACAATTCTATAAAATATTTTTCAGACTCGGAGAAATCTGAAATGGAGATTCGTCAAAGTCTAGAGTTCCAATTTTTTGACTAGTACAATATTTTCTCTTTGTATACTTCATACAAGGGGGGATAAAAAGGTATATTACACCGCATAATAAACAAATATATATAATCACATATTTTCAACCGCATTCTTAGAAACTTAAGTACAATAACAGAGATTTTTTTTCTTCTACTTTTTCACACAATCCTCAAATTTTTTTATTTATTTTGATTAAAATAAAAACACAGATTTTGGTAACGGCAATGAAAAAACTTGAAACACAAATACGTGCAGATAGAAATTCAATTCAAGAACTAATTTAGTAGTAAACAGCTGTGAATTCTTTTAATCAAAATAGAAAAGGCAATCTTTATGCATTCTTCAGCACTGGAATGAAGCAATGCAAGCGCAGATTTTTCCACGAATAAACGTCCTTTTAGAATATATACATAAGCAGATTCTACACCCTGAATATATTCTAACTGTTGCAAACCTTTCTGATAACGATATATTAAACAAACAGTTCATTTAAATACCATTTGCGATCAATTATTTAAGAAACAACTCTTACTTTAATATAATTTGTTTCAAAATTGTCAGTTTACAAAGATTTTAAAACGCAAATTAAAAACAAAGTAATTCTTGACAAATATGATAGTAATTAATACTAAAAAAAGACATGCCAACTGGATACTGTAATAATTGTCTGATTTCTGCAACACCTTTAAGAATCATTCCGATAATATCATTTACAAAAATAATAGCTCGCCGATCTTAGAGAAGCGGACAGCATGCGTGCATTTACTTATTCCGAATAATGAAACTTAAGAAATGCGATTTCGATATCAAGTGAATTTTTACTTTCAAAATTTTTAATGTACCTTCAACGATACTACATCAAAAATACTTTTCACAAGTGTAAAGATTTAAGCACACTAGTTATTTCAGAACAATAAATGTTTTTTACGGAAAAATGAAAACTAAAATGTTCATTTTTTTATGGCGTGTAAAATATTTAATTTCGCAATCAAACAATCGTATTCATCTCACCATTCAACATTTTACACGACTGATAAATTCAATTACAAACTGTTCAATGACATCTTATTCTAAATACTAAAGTTATTAATAAAAGTAGATAAAAAAAACAAAGTAACAGCGAAGCCTGTCGTCTTCTACAAAAATGGATTTTCAATCCACGAAAAGTTGATACGTCATCCCTCATTATCTATTATTATCGAACCTCTTACTTTCAACCGTGACCGCTGGGCTCAGCGTTCTGACCGACGATTTTTTAAAAGATAGGACCCATTCCAAATAAGGATCAGAATATGAAATGTAGTTCGGATGATGTTTTTTTCTTGGGCAATCCATACAAGGCTTTGGGTCAGACTTGTTGCCTATTACAGACAGGTTATCGCACACAGTAACCTAAATGCAGGGGTGGATGGGTGGCGACTTCTTTTTCGAATCGTTAGCGGATCTTAAAGAGGAAAAATGAGTCCTCAATGCCATAAACGGATTTCAAAATTCATAGGATTATATCGAACTTGAAGGTCACTTTAGTTTGTATATGTCAGAAAGGTAAAGTTACGAAAATAAAATGTATAAATCGAGGGAAAAAGTATCATTTCAACAGCAAGCATATGTCGATATGTAAGTCAATTTAGCTTCAGTAATAAAATTTCACAAATAATAAGTAACAGGTTAGGCACTTAAAACTCTTTTTAAGACCGAAAAACGTTATCTACATTTTCCAATTAAAAATACACAATGACGCATGCAAATTATTTTGTGTCAAGTTTTAATTAATTTTCAGAAATATGCAAAACAATATTTTTTTTATCCTGCATCCAATTTAAGGCTTCAAAAAGTTTTCTACTCGATACAATAGCAAATTTGACGAAAAATTATAAAAATTACAATATATGCCATTAATAATAAAAATAAATTAAATTAAATCAAACATTTATTTCAGGAGAGGTTACCTCGCATTTACAGAGTAAAAAGCAACATCACAAACTGTATGTAAATATCATTCAGCTTTTACTCAATAATTCAGCAATTTTTAACAGAGATAGTATACATGTTTCGAGGATGCCAAAGACTGAAGATAATTTTCTAGTTTTTTAAAAAAAACAGCGGAAATTGTCTCCTCAAAATGTTTTCGTATACTCTCTCTTAAAGATGTCATCCCTAAAAACGCCTTACATGGCATTGGTGTACAATAGTTACGGAATATTAACTTTTGGCGTGAATTTAGCATTTTGACTGATTATTTTGTATTCTCCTTGCTGAGTTTTTTAGTGACTACTCCATGGCATGCGGTTAATAGTATCCAAAAACCGAATTTCTGTTTTAGATATATTTTTCTCCACCGATTGAAACATTTTTTTAACTTAATTTTCTGAGAATTATCTATTTTTGTCAGTGAATGAAAACAAGTTGCTTCAATAAATTGCATGCTAGTCTCTGAAGCATCGGACATCAACTACAACGTTTAATGGCAAAATAAAATCAGACATTTGAGAAAATACGTCTGAATGAACGGACAGATGCAAGCTTTCGAAATAAAAGTGATGTAATGTACTTAAATGGTTTATAATTTTTTTTTTTTTTTTTTTTTGTGGGAATGCTTTAACATTTGAAATTTTTTTAAACTAATTACATTGGAAATAGAAACATTTCTATCACAGCTTTTGATGTTAAACTGAAAAGACAAGTTAAAAATATTATAAGATCAGATATATAAGTAATACTGATATAATATATAAGTAATTAGTTTCTATGTACAGTGTCATCGGTTTATATGAAAAAGCGTACTGAAACAAAAATTTGACGAGCCAATGTTGTTTTGTTATGATTTATCTTATCAGAATAAGCATCAAAATTCGAAATAATTCATGCAATATCTGATTGCAATTTTATAATATACTAGTCGAGTTTGACGACCAACAAGTTCACCATGGATATTGGGTTATAATAATATTTTCATGTGATGATTCCGCCAAATTATCAGGCATTAAAGCTATTTTATTTTACGTATGTGCTCTTCATTACATACATCTGATGCGATATGTTAAGTTTATGTTTTTGGTGATGTGAAGAGTAACGGTTTCCTGTTTGTACAACACTAAATATTTCATCAAATATAAACTAAACACTAGGCAGTTTTCGTTACTGCTTCCCTGACGGCATCAGAAAATGATGGGGTTTGCAAAAATTTATTAAAAGAGTTCTACCAGAATAAATCAATTTTGAGAATGGGACATAAAAATCTGGAATTTCAAATGAAACTTAAAAAATGAAAGATTGCCAAATTACTACAATAAAATTAACCGTATACTAGCTCCAAAAATACACATTATCTAATGGAATTATTAATCTTGAAGCTGCAACAATGTCACGACAGAAAAATCACAATCATCTAGAGGTTTCACACGATACCATGGATCATAACGTTTGCGTTCATATAGTGAGAATGGTCACGTTTAAAACAGCTGATGATTTTAAACGCAAGATCTGACTGATAGGCTGATAGATTTTATGGTGTAAAAAACTATTATTTGAATAAAATATAATGCGGAACTGATGTAAAAAGAATTACATTCTCCATTTTCAAAATAAAATTTCAAAAAGAGTGATATAAAGAAACAAGCATTCTAAAGCTGTCACAAACGCACTCGAAAACAATAGAAATTCCAAATCGAATCGGTTCAAAAGAAAGTGATCAATGCTAACTGAAATTATTATCGGGCTGAACAGTATTTGCAACATGACAAATTAAAACACTCCGCAACTATTATAGATATGTTCAAATTAAAGAACTGCGGAAAGCAAAGCATAGTTGTTAAAGCATGATATATCACAACAATACAGTTCCTCCAAAACCCCATTGTGAATCAAGTAAAAGTAAATTAGGTAATGAAATGAAAGATTCGTTTCCGAAATAAAAATTCCTGTCACGTTAAGGCAAATATACAATGGCAGAGAAAAAAAACAAGGGGAAGAATGATTTTTAATCTGGCTCCTCCCCAAAACCCAATGATGGAAGATCAAACAATTAAGCAGAACAAACTTAAGCGATTTGGCATTAGGTCACGGCACGCATTTGACCTTAGTATAACCTTCTACAATAAGAACCGATCGAAACAAGAACAATAACTTATCGACTGCACGGTGTCTTTGACATACATCTCTAATTAAAATCCCGACTGGATTTTACATCACGAAATACAAAGAGAGAAGGAATGCAGAAAGGAAAAAGCTCCATTTTTATAATATATAACAGCAGAATATTTGTGTTCCTTATATAAACCCAGTTTTGGTCCAATCTCGATAAAATTCGGTGCAAGTGCAGAAGAAAAATAACTTAAAATTTCAATTAATTAAAAATTTAGCAAGATGTGGGTATTTTTCTACAATATCTTTTCCAAAAAATATATTACAAAAATTGTATCAACTTGAATTTCAAAAAATGAACTTTTTTAATGATACCAATTTAATTGTTGTAAATCTCCCCCCCCCCCCTCCCTAAATTTAAAATTTTTTAAATAACTTTATGATTTGCAAAAATAATAAGGGATTTAAAAACTCAATTTATAAAGGAGTAACTATGAGATTTTATTCTGCATATTCGCATAAGATTAAATTTTAATTTTCATAATGATTAGTCGCACAAAATATATTAAGCTTCCGTGTTTTATCTTATTGTTTTTTTTTTTTTTTTTTTTTTTTATTCGTTCATCGTTTGTGCTCTATATTTTATTAACTTGGAAACGTTTACTTTCTTTCTAAAGATTGCAAAAATTTTTAAAAGATAAAAGGTTTCTTTCTTGGATACATTTAAAACAGTAGTTAACTCCAAAGTAGATTTTCATTTACATGCAGTTTAACTTTTTTCAATTTACTCTTCTCCTCAAATACATTCATGCATTTCATTTCATAAATTTTATACGGCAAAATAGTTTCTCGTAGCTGCTACAAATTGATGTGTTTACAATGTGGTAGTGGAATTTTAATTACAGATTTTAATTTTCAATAGCATTTCCAAATTTTATCAATCGGGTTTTCTTTTTCAAGACATTTTAATTATGATAAATAAAAAGCATTTATTCTTTACAAAGCATTTACTCTTTACTTTATCTCACAAATTGAAACTGGAATGATCTATGCAAAAAAGGTGGGAAGAAAAAAGGAGCGAGTTTCCGCATTACACAATAGCTAATGGTATTATTTCGATTTCAGAAGCTACGAGTACGATTTTTTAAACTTGTAATCTTTAGCAATCGGCACTTTTTAGATGGGAAAAAAATAACTAAGAAACATAAAATTCCCTGTATTTTTTCCCTGTTTGTATGAAATTTTTCAAATTTCTCTGTATTTCCCCATGTTCTCTGTTCTTCAGATGGCGTGACAAACCTGAAATTTACACTTCTCAATTTAATATGCATGATCTACGTTTGAAAATACTTTTGAATAGTTTTTTCATAAATAACTTGATGAGCGATAAAGGAGATGGAAACAGAATTAAAATTAGAATTTTTATAGTAATTATGACTAACAAACCAATAATCAATTAATAGAATATTTTTACGTTTTACTTTCAATGCAGAAGAATTTAATACAAAAACATATTTTGCATAAATCCATCTCGCATCATCCTAAGTTATAGGGAATTATTTGTAAAGATAAAAAGTACCGTTTTCATCAAAAATAGATCATTTACAAAAAAAAAAAAAAAAACGCAAGTAAGACTTTTAAAAAGAATTTTTTTTAATTGAAACAGAATTTTAAAAATTACAGTTGTAATTTCGATTTTTTGAACATAAAAATAAAGCAAAAAAATGCTTTACCCTTCAAAATATAACGGCAAAATTGCTGTTACTGAAAGCGCAGACTTTTTTTTAACATCACATTAAAAGCATGCCGGTATTTTATATGTTAATCAAATCACCATTAGCTCAAAAACACAATGATCCGAAAGCAATAATAAATAAATAAATTCAAGAACCAGCCAATAAAACCCGTTATTGTTTGTAATTATGAGACGAAATAATTAAAACGACAAAAGTATTCTTGAGACAAGAAGGAAACGATATCGTTCCAAGTTGAATCCAGAACAGTTAATACCATCAGAAACATAACATTTTATGACGTTGGGTTAAATATAGATCTTAAACTTTCTTAAAAGTAAATTACAGTAGTAAAAATAGCGCCCATTAGTGCAAAATGAATGCTTGGCAAAAGAAACAAAAACACAACGTATCTGTATCTATCAGATTGTTATTACTCTGTTAATGATTATTTGAAGCATAATTAAGAAGTGAAATCGGCAAAGTGACCGTCATTCATTGACCTTTAGTAACGCTTAGATAAAAAAAATTATGCTGCTCTATTTGCAATAAAATATAATATTCTTCTATAAATCGAAACAATCAGCTATTCAGATAATTATTAGGAATTTGTAAACATATTTAAAAAGTTAAAACACTTCGTTACTATCTGAAGGAGTAGACAGCTCAATACTAAACCACATAATATTTTTACAAAAGCAAACTTTTTTTCAAATATAAAATAACTAAGTATCCGTCAAGAAAGCAAAGGTAAAAATATACGTATAAGGGGAAAAAAATCATTAAAACGTTTCTCAAATCAGTAATCATTAAAAAAAAAAAAAAAACACTAAATGAAATTTAGTAATTTAAAATTTGATAGTCAATAATTATTTTATAGTAAACTAACCATAATTAATTGAATATATTTTTAAAAACTGAACAAAATGTGTTTGCAAATATTTTGCAAAAGCAAAACAAAAAGGTATACTAAATCTTCATTTCTTTTCCCTTTTTTTTTTTTTAATGGAATAAATAACTGCACAAATATTCCAAGTCCGTATGCATATGTCCTGTGCCGTGACCCTCGGGAGATATCTATCGAAGGTCACGCCTGTCAGCAAAAATACCAGTAACAAAATTATTAACTTGAGCGTTATCCGACCTTCATCATTATTAGAACCCAGTTTTTAGAGCAGCAATTAATAATAAGCATAACTCGAAAGATTACGCGATGAACTATTGAATATCTGACAACTTCCAGTTGTCTTACCTTAAAACGTTTGACTTCTATCCTTGAAAATTAACAATAGAAATTCCATGTTTTCATACAGTTATAATAAACAAAGTCCCAGAGACGATACTTTAAGCAATTATTAGATATCAACAGTACCCGCACAGCGTTGTCCGTGGCATAACATCCAAGAGGAAAATTAGCTTTAAACTTTAAGTCTGATTCATTCTGTCTCTGTAATTCATTTGCAAACAGGGCAAAATGTGCCAGACTCAAGGTGGGCACAAGTTGTCGGAACAGGGCTTAACGAACACATCCCGATGATGGCGAAAGGCTGATACATAATTTGTTCATAACTTTAATATTTATGTTACCATTCGCAGCGGTTGGTCACTCAGATACACAGGATAGCCGAGTACAATAAACTACCCACGGCAAACCGATTTCATTCAATATAATGGATGATAGAAACCATGAAAGTTTAAGCTAAATGGCTAATGGCTTTATTCAATTAATAAACAGACATGTATGAATTATGGTCGTTATAGCTTTGAAAAATGCTGCAATTTCGACTAGAGAGGTTGAATTCAAGTCTAATAGCAGCCAAAGGTATATGCAATAGGGGGAAGGATGGTTCAAAATATCGATAGGATCCAATGACAAGCTACATTTTTCAGCAAACAAACATTTATTAGGATTAACTTTTATTCTTCAGCCAACGAGATAGGGCTGTAACTGGGATCCATATGAACCTCCATCAGTTTTGGAAAACAAAATCCTGTTCGTTTAAAATCGCTGCTTAATTTTCAAATTGGGAGTTCTTTCAAAGGGAGAATACTAGGTATTGTTTGCCAGAAGATTCTAAAACCCACCGCGGTTCTGCACAAGCGTAAGGATGGGTTTAATTCGTTAAAATAGGGGTGAGAGGAAAGATGAAAGGAGGAGATGTTTACATTTAACATTAAAATAAAACTCGGATTGCTCGCAGACCAAATTAAAATAAAATAATAAAGTGGGAAAAGACAAAAAGGCACAATACTAATATACACGTGAAAAAAAAAAAGAACGAAAAAGTATCTAACAGAGTGAAAATCAAAGTCAAAGGACGAATTCTGAAAATGCGCTCATCCTTACCGCATTTCACCCCTTAGTAAGTTAGAATCGGCGAAAAGTTGTTCGTCTCAAGGTACTAAAACGAACAAGTCAAATAATTCAAAATAAACATTCTGAAAAACAAAAAACACCTTTAAGATCATATGTAACTTGTTTTCGCTTTCACTTTTCCTCAAGAATATGTCGTAAGATAAAACACAACTAGGAATGCGAGAGGGAAAATTATATTCTCCCGTAAATACTGCGTATCTCTTGGAAACATCACTCTGCAGCAAGATCTTCATATTTCAAAGCACAAAGTCGAATCAAACAGCAGGGGATCCGAAATCATATCCCAACTATTATATTACGTAAAAGAATCCAACGGCAAGTGCATCAACTAAAAACGGGTGAGCAAAAAAAAAAAAAAAAAAAAAAAAAAGCTAGGGGGGTGGTAAGGCAAGACATAAGGGCAATAATACACCTGACAACGAAAAACAAGAATTAAGGAATTCCCTCTACCCATCCAAAACCATGAATTCTTATTCACTATTCACTCTGATTCGCTAAATGCTGGCAATACAATCTTTATGCAAAAGCATTATAAGAGAATTGTATAAATTTATTATAAATACAACTTTTCTTATTCAATTTTCATTTCCACTTTGTAAACAAAGGAAATTTACACAATTTTTCTAATACCACAAATTTTAATCATCAAACAGAATTCGCTTTCGATGAAGCTAATCGCCCAATGATAAACTCTTGCATTTACTTCAAAACTGCGAGAAGTATTTGACATTTTATGCTGCAAAAATATTCGAGTTTCTAATACCAACAAAGACTCTTAAAATCGCAGAATAATTAAAAAATTCCGCCATAATTTCCATTTTTTCTTTTTCGGAAAAGGGGGAAGAAAAATCAAAATCGGAATTTGTTGAAAGGCAAATTCATTTGCAAGTTGAGATGACAGAGAAAGCTTTGAAAATCACAAAGAGAGGAAGAGATGGCAGTATCAACTAAACAAGAACACCTTCACTTCCAGGATATGTGTTGGGTCAGTGCTCCGGAAACCGCGAGTTCTTGCCTCAAAACAGCGACACACTACACTGAGAGGGGAGAAGGAGAAAAAAACTTCGAAGCACGAGGGGTTACTATCTCCCCATGACCCAACGTGGGATTACTAAACCAAATAGAGCTTTATAAAAAAGCAAGTCGTATGTGACATTTTTTTCCAATGATAACGCATACAGGTAAAATGCAGACATATCAACCACAAGAATTTGGTGAGTATCTCTAAGGCATGCTTTGACTGTCTTAGCAGGAATTCACAAATTATGGCACAGGTTGGACAACTATCTTTCCATAAGAATGAGGAAGCGGGGAAATGAGGGGAATGTTGCTCATTCTTTTTCAGGTCCATAGTAGATACACGGCGATATGCTATAAAAACTCATTATCTTCAAGGAGAAATTAACAAGCCGTCACCACAATAAATCGCAGGACAGTACGGAATACCCAATTAAAAAAATCAAGATTCCATTATTGACAATAATATACTTTTGCTATTAAATCGCAACAGTTATTTAAAAGTCTTGAACAAATTTATAGTTCCAGTTTAATATTATGCAATTCACTGTCAATGAGAAATATTCTTAAAAACAAAATTTTAGAATTATTGTAATTGGTAAATGTTTAACATTCTATTACCTTAATTTCACAAAAAGTAATCAAGCCAATACTTGTCAAAAATTATGACAATGCTTAGCGAAAATAGCATTTATTTCAGTTAGGGTAAGGCTTGTGTATTATTAAACCAATTAGATTGGAATTGAGGCTTTTTACATTGTATTAATACAATATAATAAGCGCAAATGAGCAGCGAAATACTTTTTTGCCATATAAAAATGGTATTTGAGGACATACCAGATATCGATTAAAATTTTAGGACAAAGCAAAACATTTGTCAAATTCTTAGTAAAAATAGGGAGGTATAAAATGCGTCTTATTTTCATTTGGTATTCACAAAATAAAATGATTAAACTTTTTTTTTTTTTAAACACAGCCATTTTTTTTCTTTAAATACATATTCTCTAAACACTATTTTCTCGAGTACAAAAACTTATCAGCGCGTTAAATGTTGATAAGGAAAAGAGTCAAAAGATATCAATAATATAAGTGGTATGACGTTCCGACGGCTTCCTTTTTTTCTAGTCATGTTCGTCTTACAAGTTCCATCTTTCATCCCCGAGTATTTAAAAAAAAAAAAAAATTATCCCCACTATCAGTTATTCTAACCGCTGCAACTTCCGACAGAAATTCTCGTTTACACTAATGTTTTCAGATAGCATGCTTCCGGAAATTATTTATCGCGAAATATTTCGCCAACCTTTTTTATAATCACAAGATTGCATCTTAATTATGCAACTACTTCCATAATAACGTTACATGAAAAGTATTGTACTGATTTTTTAAAACATAAAAAATTAAACAGAAATGCAAAAGTTTGCAAGTCATTTTTTTCATTCATATATTTAGGTCAGTGAGTTAAAATAATCAAAAAAAGAGAGAGAAACAAAACGTTTTTTAATAATTTTGGAAATTCAATCCAAATATAAAAAAGTTAATAATTATCAACTCTGATTTAAAATTATACTTTCAAAGTCAACATAATAAAATATAGAGAAATGATGTATAAATGCTTGAAATTCATACTATTCTTAAATAGGTAACTATTTTTTAAGAATATAAAACATTAAATCTTAATTTTTCCTAAAAAATATTAAATTTGAATCGTTAATACAAATCAAAATAATGCAATTAACAAAAAAATTAAGGCCCTAATAATAATAATAATTTTCATTAATAATTACCGAAAGCTAAAATAATTGGCTTGGAGTCCCTTTTATCATTAAGCATATTTGAAATGAAATTCAACTATTAAACAATTGTACTAAAAAAGAAATAAATTTCTTATATTATATAATGACCTTGAATACTTAAAATGATTTACAGGTTTTCCATTTAAACAATGATATGAAAGCTAGAAAAAAGGTGTTTAATAAAAATTTTGAAACTTTATTCTTCAAAAGCAGCAGTGTGCCGAAACTAGTATTTGTCCACTTTTTTTAAAAATATCTCTCGATAATTATTATAAATATAACATTCATTTCGACGTTTCTATGAATTTAAAACAAAAAATTGAATTAAAACGAAAGGATCCTTAAAAGCAACTAGTGGTTTATGCCTTGAATTAAAATGCAAATCCGAAAACGGGCGTCTGAGACGACTCTACTCAACTCCGAAAACAATACCAATTTTGTCATTTGCCTCGAGCATAAACAGCACACATTCTATTACATCATAACTCTATCGGGTCAAGTATGTGTTAAAAAAAATAAAAAAGGATTAAGGGAAACTGACCCTATATCCATATAAGGTACTCTAAACAAATCAAAACTGAAACAAAATTGTAACCTCTCTTCTTCCATTAAAAGGCAAGAGTTCTTAATGCCTAATACATCATCGACGCCCCACTTTAGGCTAAAAAAAGATCCCCTTTTATTTATTAATCTCTCAAGCGGCAGGCGCCAGCCTATCATTTGAAAGTCGCTCAGAACACTTTAAAAATGAAGGAAGGGAAGAAAAAAAGTTACGCATGTAAAGCTGTTTGCAAAATCCTCCGCAGCAAGGCGCTTTAATGCTCTCTCTCTCTCTCTCTCTCTCTCTTTTTAACATAACAGTTTCTTCAACCGTGTAAATTAAAGACATTTTTTCCCTTAAATTCACAATTTCAAATCTTGACCACAAGAACGAAATATTTAAAAATAAGATGTAACAATTATTTTACATATGAAGTAAACCTACAGGTAAATTAATATGAAAATAAATATTTTAAAACAAAATGTATGTACAAGTCTACCACAAATGAAAGACTGACAAATCAAAATACGTTATATTTCTTTTCATAATATCTCATGTTTCCCACAATTCTCAAATAAAATCGCTAGACCAATGAGAAATTAATAAAAAGTGTTTTCAAGAATCAATTTGCGCCTAAAGATTCACTTATGATATGATATAGAGAGCAATAATTTTAGTTCACGGTAGAAACTGCACGGCATTATTTTCTCTCATACAAATTTATAATAATTGTAGATTACAAATTGCACAACACCGATTTTCGGTAATAAATATTTAGTGAGAATCTAGACACCATCTTAACAATAACCAGACCTTTTTGAATGGCTCATCCAAGAGTTGAAATCGCAAAATTCAACAAGAAACATTCTAAGTGGCAACAAAAAGATTAATAAAGGAATGAAAATTATTAAGTTTGGATTAATGTGTTTAAATATACGTTATAAAGCATCGCAAATGCCTATTAACGAGTTTCCAATATTAATTTTTTTTAAAGCTAAAATAATAAGATAACACTACCAGACGTCAAGCAACAAAACGCCATTTTTCCAATTTAATTCTCTTGAATTAACATATTAACAAGGAAGATAAATTAGACAAACGATCAATATCATTCAATTCTCCCTATTTAACAGAAAATACACTATCATTCGGATTCTATAAGACAATGCCAAGTAAATAATAAGTCTAACATTGTTCGTTTTTCTACAATTACAATTATTTGTAATCAATGGACAAAAAAAAAATGAAAGTCCTTTTAGTGCTAGAATACGGTATAAATTTGTGACAAATATAATATGTGAAACTAATTAAGTGCCAATCCGCAAAAATAACAAAAAAAAAAAAAAAAAAAAAAATCAAAATGAAAATTTTTCAATTTATTTACCTACTAGAGAAATATAACTAAACGACCACACGCCACTTAGTTATATTTCTCACGTAGCTCTGTTGGAGATAGAGAGCAGTTCGGTCAATATGATAGCAAGCGATGCTCAAATTTAATTTCGGATGTGATGTGTTACACGCTTTATTAATACATACATTCCAGTGTCGGTCGTTTTCCAGTAAATTCAGTGCTAAACATGCACTGCGGAAAGTGGTATGCGTAACGACATTGGTAATTTTAAATTACTGTAAAGACGTTGGACCGGGCATATTTACTAACAGCATAAATAGAAAGAAATATTAAAACAATGCAATCAGAAACATTGAAATGGAATCCTAGCTTAGTTTAGTTATATTAACGTCCCGTTTTAAGAAATGGAATCTTAAAATACTTAGCATAGCGTGTATTGCTTTTACGTCTAACAGATGGCGCTGTTTCCAAAAAGCATGTTTTTACCTGTCACAGGTATGATATCTATGTAAAAAATATATAAAAACATGTGCGTATCCGCATGCAGCATCGTATCAAACTTTTAAAGCAATAGGTGATGAGCTTTCGGAGATTTAATTTTTGAACAAACGAACATTTATATTTTTAATTAAATAGATTTCATGCAAACATATTATGGTATAAAATCAAATGGCTTACCAGTAAAATTCAGACTATTTATTTAATATATTTCTGTACTTATAAATTAGTGGTTATAATTTTAATTTTACACAATTATACCTTGTTTTTTTCGTTTGTGGTTGAAGCATTTTAGTTATAACTAGGGATTAATAACTAATTTATTTATTTAGCATTAAGACTTCCATAAATCATTTAAAAAAATACTACATTAATCAAAATTTAACACTTAAACGAATTTTCTTAATTTAGGCCTTTCTAACATTGATAATTAATGAAAAAAGTCAGTTTAAAAGATATCAATTTAAAACTACTACAAATTAACAAATATCACCTTAACTTCGTATTAATAAAATTAATGTTAACTTAATGTTCGGTGAACTATTTCAGATAAAACAGAATTTCTGTTTCGCCTAAATATATCTTCAGCTAACAATTCCTTTCAAGTGAGTTTGCTCATTGAGCTCTCCAATTCAAATAAGGTCACCTATATATATATATATATATATATATATATATATATATATATATATATATATATATATTTCTGAAATTTTCACAGCGTCTTTTTTCAATTTTTCTTTAAACTTCTTGTTATCTGAACGTGATTCCTGAATTTCTTAATCACGTTTTATTCTAGTGGACGGAAACAGTATTTCCAGAATCCCCCCCCCCCGAATTTGAGACTTAGACTAGAATGCCAATTTTCGATTATAAGCAAAATAATTTTTTTTTTAATTCAGAACTTTTTGAAGGAAAGTAAATAACGTAGACAAATTATATAAACATTAATCGCTGAAAAGAAAAACGAAACAAAACAAGAACGGAGAAGGACAAAAAAAAAAAAGTCACAGCAATTGATAGATGCAGATGTACACATCCATTCCATAAAACATGCGACACAGCTCCGCGGATCTTGACCGTAAAAGGAAGGGTACGACGGCCAAAGCGAAAAGGAAAAAAAGGAAATAGCTGTTTATCCAAGCGTAGCGAATTTTTATTTCTTTTTCCACTGTAAGATCCGATGCCACACATACACATAACATGAACCCCAAATACGTAGGGAGAGCATATCAAAAGTTGCGCAAGAAATAAAACTTCCTCTTTAGAATCGAGACTAGACACACGCACACACACAAAAAAAAATTAAATTAAATTAACATGGTTTCATTAATTTAATTAACGCGGCGATACCTTTGTGCCATAACAAAATGTCAGAAGATTTAATTAATCTGAAGGCACTATGTAAAAAAAAAAGAAAAAAAATCTTCGGTTCTAATTTGGTCATATCTGCAACTGATAGCAAATTAGGTACATATTTTTTTTAATTAACATAAATTCTTTGTATTAAAAAAATTAAATTCAGAAATATTTATATTACACAATTTTGCACTATAAATAACATACTTTTTAATTGCATCTTACAAGATTAGACAACAATAAAAGAATGTTTATGATCTCATTAGATTGTCATACAGTCAGTGCTTGAACTCAAAATTCAATTCGAATTTTGCAAAAATCTAATGACGGTTGAGTTAATACAAATAAAAATTAATTTAATTAATTTTTTAATCCTTTGAGATATCAATTCAAAATGTTATGTAATCTAGTTGTACTAGAAAGTCACAAAAAATCAAATCAACGAAATTTCCTTTTATCGATCACAAAATGTTAAACAGTAAGAAAAGCTCATTAAATACATATGCTAGTTGAAAAGTGCACTCTAATCTGCTTATTAAGGTGTTTACTTAAAAAAAAGTTTGCACTTTGAAACCGAGATGGAGGTAAGAACAGAACTTTCAGGAATGGATATATGACTTGGATTTGATAAGAACAAAATGAGTCGAATTTTCGGAGTTTCGATGAGAACCTTGCACTTCCAGCTCAGAAATAAGTTGGATTCAAATGGGATTCCCAATTTTAAGATAAGAGAAAGAAAGAAGGAAAGAGAGACACAAAGAAAAAAAAAAAGGGGGGGGGGGAAGCTTAATTTTCAACAAAAGAAACTTTTCCAGAAAACGTTTTAATGAGAAAAAAAATGGGGTACATACAAAATTTTGTAAAAAATTCTATTAGGAAGCTGAAAAAATCATTAATAAAAAAAAATTCTTTAAGGAGTAGATCAAATTCAATATTAATTAGAAATTCATGCAAAAAAGTGAACACAAATGCGATTCTTAGAAATAACATTAAAAAAAACGGCAAATTACATATTTGTATTATTTCAATAAATTACTTTATTAATATAATAGCAGTACATATGAAAAGACGGGACGGAAATTAACTTTATTGTGAATTTTATTAGCATTCTTTAGTTTACGATAATTAAAAAAAAATCTTTTTACTTTAAATCAGAAAGCTTCAATTAAATATACTTTTATTTTCGAATAAATAGTTAAAATTATCTCGCAGATTCACGTAAAAAAAAAAAAAAAAAACGTCATAGGTGCAGAAGCATTTTCACGTTCATTCAAAATTTCATTCACAGCGCAGTTACGTTCCATAAATAGTATTCTCTCCTCGCTCCCGTCATATTCTAAAGAACATTCTATGCTCGGGAACTTACAGTTGTGAATCGCAGTGGGTCAAAGAGTAAGGGTGAAACGAAGAAATAAATATTTCTGTATCCTTTAACTTTTTTGCACTTCAAAGAAGACCAACGAACTCGAACGCTTTGTTCCGAGAACTTCTTCAACCTTTCGCTTATTTAGAAGTAATCTAATAAAATATTTGCTCAGTCCGCATTACGCTAAAGTATTTCCTTATTAAATGCCCTATTTAACAAGTGCACAAAACTGATAGAATTAAAAAAAAAAAAAGAAAGAAAGAAAAAGGAGTAGGAGGAGAAGGGTAATAAGTACGTTCGAATGATTCAAAAACATTTTAAAATTTAAAAATTTTTGTACAATATACACAATTTATTACCTAGAATTTTTTTTACCTTTCTGTCATTTACATATTCCCATATTCTGATTGGAACACCTGGTTGTTAAGAGGAAAGGGGAATCATTTGCGGAAAATAATTTTAAAAAAATGGACAGTAAGAAATTAACAAAAAATTCACAGTGTAATTTTATTTCGATAATCATTCCAATACAAAGAAAGAAAAAAAAAAGATTTCATTTTAAAACAATTAAAAAAAATCGCTAAATAATTCGATGAAAAAAAATTAAACTTGCTAATACAAATCGTATGAAATTCTACAAATCCATTTTTTCATAATCCACGATTACAAAAAAATAACTAATATTTATATAGTTACTAGTTTATAGTAGTCGTTTTACAATATTAGTTTATTTTTATTATAAAAGAAATAAAAGATCTAGAAAAAATATTTATAAATTCTGTTTGTTAAAAAAATAGTCAAATGAAATAAAAAAAACTTGAATTCCAGTTTATTCTAGATCAACAAAATAACCAGACAGTAAAGCGAGTTCATGGAAGAAATTTTTATTAAAAGAAATACTCTAGACTTAATAACTCTCGACACCAAAATCACGACATTCACTAGAGAAAGATAAATATTGATTATAAGTAAGAAAAGTTTAATATCCATCTTGCCAAAGGCAGGACATAGTGTAAGCAGATTAGTGCCTAATTTTTTTTTTAATGATTCATCTTCAAAATGTTAGACGTATTAGGGGGGGGGGGAACTGTTGGTAGCGCAATACAAAAATTTCATAACGATATTATACTACACAGGAAATAGTAACTCTTTATATGAATAATTGTCACAATAAATACAGAATAAATAAATAACGGACGCTGGAATATGATGAATGGAAATTTTGTAGGCAGTCAATTTATTGCCACTCAATAATAACTTGAAGGATCCTTGCACTCTATTTTGCAACTGAACATCATCGATTCAATTCATAAATCTTAATGAAATTATGTAAATAAAATCATCTATTCACAGTTAAATATATGAAAAACCAATCAAAAATAAAACTATCTACTTTTGAAAAATGATGTAATGTTCTTCCTTTTTTTTTTTTTTTAAGAGGTGGGGATTTTCCTATTCTCTAAGGAACCAGTTTGGTTAGAAGTGGCTTTCATTATTTCTTAGGTGTGTGTTTTCATAAAAATGTGTAGAAATGAATGTTTCATTGCTCTTTGAATTTAAATTTTCTAGAATTATACAATTCATTATACATGATAATTATTTACAATATTTTTATAAATTTTGATTAATTTAAAGGATTGTTTGGATATTTTAAATCAATTGTTTAGCAAAATAATACATTATTTCATATATTTATACATTTTTAAATAAGATGTATGGCAGGCATACTATATTCAAAGTCATTATAAATCACATTCTCATATTTCATATCATATAGGAATTCTCAATTCAAGAATTTTCTACATAATATATGTATTTTTATTTTTGACACCCTATAATATTATATAAGAATTAATATAAAATGCTTTTTTAATTTAAATTAATTCATGAAAATTCTACTGCTGCACATTCTTAGAGATTAGATTAAAAAACAACCAGTATTAATAAATTCAATAACTACAGCTGCCTTGCATATTATAAAGATTTTCATACGGCAATATAAAATTCATAATACAGAATACTGAAATTTAAATAACACATTAGTCGATTTTAGCATTATTTTTAGCTTTAATTCAGAAATTTTTCGTCATAAATCTAAGCAGAACTTAAAATATATTCAAATATGATTTATATGGGAAAATGCAACCAAGAGTTTCAAGAAATAAAACATAATTTAATTCAGCCTTTCAGATATGCTTTGTTTTCCCTTTATTTTTTTATAAATACTCATATGAAGAAATAAGTTTGATGTAAAAAAAATTCTAATTAATTTCCTAATAATTAAAAAAAATCATTAATATTTATTTCTATCAAATACTAAAAGCACTTACACTTCAGCAATAAACTCATACTGCAACTGAGAAAATGGTCATTTGATCATACACCTTAGGTTTAGTATTAATAGCAAGTAAAAAATCTGTTATCCAAATGAACAGTAAATAATTTCATTTTTAAATCAGAATGATCATCTAAATTTTACAAGCATTTTTATGAATATGTTTATAAAAAAACATATTTCATTAGAATAAAAATAAACCTGAAAAGAACTGTTTAAAAAAAGGAAATCATAAATTTAATAGCAAGTGGATAAAATAAGTACCAACTTATATTGTATTAAGTTTTTAAAAATCAAATGTTTGCTTCAAATTCTAAAATTAACATTTTGCAGAGATTTCATGAACAACAATTTCAAATGGCAATTTTGATTGTTTTGAAATCAAAATAGTTTTTTTAAATCAATTATCCAGTATTATACATCTCCCTTTTTAATAATTTACAATTACAACTACATAAAACTAAGAAAAGCAGATAAGTACCAAGAAAAATAATTTTAAGATTTCTAAAACTAATACATATTCCCAACAAGGTCCAACTTAGCCTAACTGGGGTCTGGAACAAAAACTTCTTGGGGGGGGGGGGATGCCTTCATCTTTTTTGTCTTTGAAAAGTAATGTTAAAAAAATTTTCATTAAAGAAGTAAACATAAAATAAACTTTCTATTTGATTCGGGGGCCCCTCTGATGTAGGAGCCCGGGGCAATTGCCCCATATGCCCCTGCCTTAATCAGGCTCTGATTCTCAAAATTTTTAATAGATGGAAGAAATATTTTAGCACTAAAAAAAGCATATAGAATGCACTATTAATTTAAAACCACTAAGACTGATGAAACCATCTAAAAACTAATCAATTAGCTTTCATAGAGAATCACTTTATTTTTAAGAAATATAATGTCTCTAATTTCTTTGGATATTTAAATAGTTAAAAACATCAGTAGATAAATTGTTATTAAAATTATAAATCAAATACTTTAAGTTCGCATATGAATATTGATAAGTTCAGTGATATCAACATTTAAAAAAAACCTCATTTGTCAAATGCAATATTAAAAAAAAGTAATTCTTTAGGAATAAAATACTGAAGATTAACAAATAAGTAAGCAATTACTTCAACAGTTTTTGTGATTTGTTAGATTCCTATATTATTAGTTACAACACACAAATTTAAAAGTTGTACAAATTTTTTTTGAAAATCAAGTTTAAAATTAATACATAAATAATTAGAATTATAAATAAAAGATATAACATTCAAAATCTTAACTCCTGATGAAATTAAAAATCTTCAGTGTAGGTATGCAAATAGAGAATGCTTTATGAGAATTTTTTTCAAAACAGAATAATTTGGCAGAATTATTTTCACAACTTTAGTTTTTGAAATCAAATATTTTATTTCAATAATTTAATATATTTTTAATAACATGACGAAGCTTCTTTCTCTACTAATTTCTCATTTTGGATGCTTTTAATGATTTTCAATTTCTAATAAATTGAAGAGGATACACGCTAACTTATCAGCAAAAAAATGATAGCATCCATAAAGCTTTAAATTCATAAGTTAGCCAGAGCTTGATGTATTTCTCAATTTTTAAATGGACCGTAACTATGGTAACGTTTAATTACAATTGTCTGGCATTTTGGCAACAACGGTCTTTTTTTCTTTTCCTTTTCATTTTTGGATAATATACAAGATTATTTACATGGAAGAAGACGGGGTCATCTAAAATGAACTGAACGGTTTAATATTTCCTTATTTTGACAGTACTTTTGTTGCAAAACAGTTACGAAGAATGTTTAGATAAAGATCAGAAATAGGTACTTACATAGATCAAACCTGAATAATATCTGTCCTTCAAATTGTACAGCACGGAAGGTTCATTTAAACAAGTAAGTTCGGCCATATCCTCAACTTTATTAAATCTTGGTGGATTCATTTTCTGAACATCATCTTTGTTCACAACACATCTTTTACCTGTCTCAGCGATTTCAACTTCCAATTCATCTTTCTTCTCGGAGACAATACTCGCTGCTACAAAACCTTGCGTTTCGTGAGGGACCCAAACTAATTTTTTTGCTGTCCATTCTGCTTGTTTGGATGGATCATTGACAAAATTTCTGTCAACGATCAAATACTTTAATTCAGGATTAGCCTGCACATCCAGCATGGTAGCCGAATCCGCCATCTTGCGAGCCGGTGGTTGGAGTTCAGCAGTGACCAAGAAAACCCAGAAATCTGGGAAGTAATACGAATTCTACAATAAATTACGGGACGGGATTCAAAACTTATTTAGTTACTGAGTAACACATAGCCTAAAGCGGCGAGTGACACGACAGAGGAGATTGTATACAACTCGGTAAAATTTTCAGCTATTAGCAAAGACCGCGAACGGTCGACATCAAAGCTCAAGTTTGATTGGTGAGTAAGCTAGAAAGCGGTTTTCCAGTTAGCGCTCACATGTGGGGTTACAACTAAAAAGGAGTGCTTCTGTCGCCAATCGGTTGTCGAATAGGAGCCAAATATCGAAATTTAGGTTTCGTTACTCTCTCTTTTCATTTAGCTATGAAAGGATAAAGCAGGCGAGCTCCTTTTAGGGAGATGTGCCATATGAAAGGATGTTTATCATACACAATCTTTTAAAAAATGATAATCTAGGCGTCCTAATAATCTTAAAAATAAACGTAGCCTCGTGCTACATAACTTGTTTCGTCACGAAACAGTTTAATTGCTTTTGACATGTTTACAGTGATTTAATATAAATGCGAAAATTCATGCTTTTGAAACTAATTTATAAATCAATTTCAATCGTGTTTTTTTTTTTAATCTTCATTTTCCTGTTATTTTTATTGCATTTCCCGCGAATAATCATTTTAAAAAACTGAGGAAAATTGATTATAAGTAGAATGTTTATGCTCTTGTGATTTATCTACTTTTTTCAGTAGAAGTAATAATGATTTTCATTTTTTCACCGTATCTATTATTCTACAATTTCATTCACTACATTAGTTTTCCACCATTTCTCTTAAGAGCTTTTTTACTTGAAATGTAATTTCAATTATGGACCTTAACACTTCTATTTGCCATCAGAAATGAAAATAAATATATACATTAACAAAAACGACCAGCAATCATTATCAATAGGTTTGCGCATTATTCCTTTGTAATTTAAAATGTCACTTACATTTTCTTGTAACTTCATTTTTTTATGTCACTAGTCATATATATATTTTTTTATTGTTGTTGTTATGTTCGGAGATGAAGGACCTTAGAGTTCAAATACTCCACCTCATCCTCTCGTAAATCTTACTTTTCTTTGTAATTTTAATTCAGTATGAATTAGTTAAATGAATGCAAATCCTTAGAAACGAATTCGTTAGATCTGAACAGGCAAGATGATACTTAAGCTGAATAGTTGAATTCTCCAAACTTCTAGTTCACAGTAACCAAAATCAAATCTAAATTTATATTGTCAAAGAAACACAAAGACATATCTGGAATACCTGTGTTTTATAGTGTCCAGATTCTCAAATTCTTCAAAAACTTGAATAAGAAGGCCACTGTTAAAGAGTTTTTTACTGTCATTCATATACGCGCCTTCAAGTATTCATTTTTTTTAACTGTTTAAAACTGAAGAGTTTAAGGTGCAATGAGATTCAGTAAGAATAAACTTAGTTATTAAATATTTATAAAAATAACACAAAAATAAAGCCGAATAAACTGTAGCGTTATTTCTTATTTATTAATTCCTTCATTTGTTTTGAAGAAAGAAATTATAATGCACGGCGTCTTCAGCACAGGTATTTTGGGGCTCCAACCGAGCAACAACAGCACGTGGTACCGAAGTCCGGTGTAAAGAGGAAAAGAGAAGAAATAATAAACACAAATATTATTAATAAACGCTTTTATCGATGTATTAAAAACAAAAAATAATATATATCAAAAATCTGAAAATCAAAATAATAAACATAACGCGTAGACAGAAATGCTCTAAATAAGCTGAAATTGTAATCACATTTATAATGTTTCTTTTACACAATAAATGCTTAGAATTTTTTTTTGTTCCTTATTATATTAATTTTGATTTAATATTCTTCTATTATTTTCTGTCCCTTGTTTTTACGATTTTTGATTTAACTTACAGACTTTTAATAAGAAATTATTATTCTTTTTAATACAATAATAAAAACGTTTCTCTAAAGAATATTATATTCATAATATTCTTTAATGCTAATCGATACATTAGTGCTGAGGATTAATGCTAATTTGAAACATTCTTTCTGGAATTATTTCTACTGCCAATCTTTTTTTAGTCGAAAAGGACTTTCATGGTAATTTCCAATTGAAAAATGTTGCAAAATTCCCAAAGCTGGAAAATCAATTAAAAATGACATATTATTTAATGTTAATTAAATGGAAACTCAATGAAAAAATGAAAGGCTTTATGAGAAATTTAGCGAGCCTAATATTTTTCTGAGAGACTCCAGTTTGAGTAATGACGCACAGTTTAAAAAGATTTATTGTACAAGACTGGTTTAACCGCAAAAATACATTCTCAAAAAGAACGCATTGAAAAGAAAAGATTTTTTTAAAAAAGAATACTGTGTGCAATATTCTTCTCTGGCAATAAGTAACTGACTGTTGTTGATAAACTGTAGTTAAATTCTGTTTTTCTCTGAACATTTACCCACAATGAAAGCTTTCACGGAAAAGTTAAAATCTTTTTGAGCTGAATGACTTTTCAATAATATAATTCGTAATCTCCTTTACTAGAATTGTTAATTTTTATTTATTTTTCCTGCAGCCAGTTGGTTTGCAAGAGATAGTTATTGACTTTACTGAATGAAATTATTCTCTTGGGTACCGGTACATGTGCGTTGCCATCCAGTCTGACAGATTATAAAATCTGGATGTGAAAAATCTTAGAGAAACGCGAACAAAAATTCAGATTTGGTCAAACAACTGCATGAGGTGGAAGAAGAAGTGATTAGAATTAGGAACGCTCAACAATGCTCAACGTTTCCAAACAATGAGCTGCAGGTGATAAAAAATAGAAATTTTAGAAGAGTGGTTAAAACGATTTTAGTTTTAATTTAGTTATATTAACGTCCCGTTTCTAAATCAACACTTGGGCTATTTTGTTGCGGATCTCGTAATTTTGAATCGCGGTCAGATGACGAGGACGATACCTGAGCTGTCACCCCCCCCCTCTTACTACACCACACTCTCCCAACTTCCATACCACACAAGAGGGAGGACATTTGACCCCAACGGATTTAACTTCCATCACACCTGCTTTCACGAAGGTTCTTCGACGGAAGCGGATCTCGAACCTGAAGCCTTCCGTTTCTGAAGTCGAGACCTTATCACCAACCCACCGCGGCCTGTGGTTTCAGAGGAAAAGACCATTTAATTGTAATGTAGGGGTATTTATGCTTACTTCACAATGGATATAGTAGGTTTGTGGCTGAATGGCAAGATTCAAGTGATCTAAAAGTTTTATGAAAAAATTTCGTTAAAGCTTTGAAATAAATGCTCCGATGTCTTCGAGTTTGAGGTCCTAAGGTATGAATCGTTTTAGACATGAAAGGGTATGTTTGTTATCATTCTCAGGATTTTATTTTGAAGTATTTGGATGCGATTTTGGTGACCTTTCTCCAAGCGGAGAAAGGACACCAAGATGCGATTTTAGGCAGCGGAGGTAAGAGGATGACTTTATCGCGAAGGCAGAACGGTGAGTTGCGACTGACTAGAGGAATGATTTGATGAACTTTGCTTCATAATTTGTCTGCACTATATCTCACGCGACATCGAAAGATGAGCTTGAGATCTAGGTAGAGGCAAGATACTTCGACGATAAATCCCACTGGAGTTTATCCTCTAAGAAAATTAGATTTTTGATAGTTTTCTTTGCGAAAAATATTGCTTGAGTCTTGTCGGTACTGATAAACAAACCAGCATTGACTAACCTTCAATGTTGAGCAGAGCTGCTCGCAATTCATGAACTACATACTTAGGAGTTATGCCTTGAACGAGGATTGCAAATTCATTGGAGGAAAGACAATTTATTATATTAACATTGTGCAGGAAGTCAGCATTGAAGATGCAATAGAACAAAGAGCTTAGGACGCTCCCCAATTTTGCCTTCTATTGAAAGGGTCTGTTGGAGATTAATTTGGAACTTGCGGTTCTCAAAAAATTTTGCAATTACTGAAATGAGGCAATTTGGAAAGTTTAACTGATTCATCTTCAATATTAAGCTATTATGCCACATACGATCGAAGGCTTTTCTAATATCTAGGAAGATACCTCCAGTGATAAGATTGGCGCTGAAACCAGCGATAATAGTGTTTGTGACTATGAGTAGTTGGAGAGCGCAGCATGCTTTTGCCCGAATCCATATTGTTGATGCTGTTGCTATTGTAAAAAAAGAGACTCTATTAAGATGGATTTTTGTCCCATAAACTTACTTAGTAATCTTGCCAATGTTACTGAGTAAGCTTATGGGACAAACGGAGCCGTACTGTTTAGGATTTTGTTCGAATTTCTGAAACATAAGAACGTGTACTTTTTACCAGCCCATAGGGCAGTGATTTAATTGAAAATACATGTTAAAAGTTTTAAATAAGGGCAAATTGCGTTGGGAGTAGGGATTGCAATACCGGTATACCGGGATACCGAATACCGGTATTTTGAGCCATTTGTACAATTTTGTAATACCGGTATTCACAAGTTTAAATACCGGTTTTTCGGTATTTACTAGAAATTTTTAAAATTGTCTAAACTAAATGTTCAGGGATCGCCAACATAACAAAATAGAATACGTTTTTGTTTTTATATCTCTCTAACGGGCGAAATTAATTTACTAATTAATGGCTTAATTAATTGCTTA
Organism: Argiope bruennichi; assembly: GCF_947563725.1. Classification (NCBI taxonomy): domain Eukaryota; kingdom Metazoa; phylum Arthropoda; class Arachnida; order Araneae; family Araneidae; genus Argiope; species Argiope bruennichi. The sequence continues at coordinate 125,197,430 of NC_079160.1, forward strand.
AATCTAAATGAGCGAAACATGGATTATCCCTGAAAGAAGAAATTGTATCCATAATGACCGATGGTGCAACAGTTATGAAAATAGTTGGAAAGTTGATTGGTGCAAATCAGCAATTTTGCTATGCTCATGGAATTCAGTTAGGAGTAATAGATGCATTATACCAAAAAAATAAAGAAGAATCCAAATACTGTGGATATAGAAACTTCGGATTCCAACTTTGACGAGAGTAAGAGTGAGAGTGATATTGACAATGAAGATAATGACAATGTAATTGTTGAAGAAGATATTGCTAATGAGAATGAAATATTAACCCATCAAGAATTGCTTCCTATAATTTATAAAGTTCGAAAAATTGTTAAGATATTTAAACGTTCCCCTATAAAAGATGACATATTACTAAAATACATATTAACTGAAAATAAAATAGAATATATGTTAATATTAGGTTTTAAAACACGTTGGAACCGTTTACTCCGAACAGCACACATCACACTAGAATAGCACACATCACTATCTGAAGATTATATATTACATTGAAAAATCTAACAGAAGAAAGGCATATCGAAATACAAAATGCCTTATGGTATTTACATAATTATAATGATTTTAAAAATGAAAATGAAAAAGAAGAAAAGAAAATAACCAATTCAAATCTGATTAAGTTTATAGTAAATTTTCTTAAAATTTTTTACCCACAGACCTATCCACATTCAAAAGAATTTGGTTCATTTATCGAAGATTTTGATGACACTAATGTCGATAGTGAAAAGGAATTGTCACTTGAACAAAAATTAGAATTAGCGATAGATAAGAAAATTTCAACGAACCAAAATGCAGTACAGAAATCAGCTATATCCAAAACCATCCGATAAGAAATCGATTTATGTGAAGATCAGGGATTTAGAGGTAAATACTTGGAACCGTAATTAACTACCGTAGATGCCGAAAGAGCGTTTTCGACAGCTAGTAATTTTTGCACAAAATTACTTTTCAGGTTTAATGATAGTACAATTGATGCATTATGTTATTTAGGATCACATTTGAAAAATTTGTATTAGTACCACAGACTGAAAAGTGATATTTACAATTTTTTGTGATTTAAATAAATAACTTATTCCTTTACTTTTTTGTGATTCTTTATATACTGTTATAATTTACAGGTTACACATTATTTTTTGTGTTATTTACACTCTCTAATAAAACTGGCAAAGAAAACAAAGAAAACACCTGTGTTTTCTTTCTGTTTCTAAAATTTCTAATACCGGTATTAAAACCGGTATCCCGGTATTAAGATCTAAAAAATACCGAATACCGGTATTGAAATTTTGGTCCGGTATTGCAATCCCTAGTTGGGAGTAAGAAGTTTAAGAGCTTTGTTGGACACTCCATTAGAACCAGTACCTTTCTTAATTCACTGCATACGCCGCTCTGTGCTTTCTATGTGCTCCCTGGACCCGCACGTTTTTGAACACTCTAGAAGCATGTTTATCAAGAAATAGGATGCATATATGCACATTTTTAATTTGCATTTGGCATTATATTTACATAAAGTATTCTGAAAGATTACTATATATTTCATACATTATTTATTATACGATATTTTTTACACTTTAAAAGCTGTTTCCTTACAAATTAAAACAGGAATTTTGAAATAACAAAATGTACAATAATAAAACACTTTATAAGGTACGGTAAACGATCGGCATAGATCTACCGACGTACTAGCTATACTGACTGATTGCTTCCACCTGCTTGGAATGTCGACATTCAGTTATTTTGCTGATCATTTGTCATAAGAATGCGTATGGCTTCGTTACCCTGGTAAAGTAACAAAAATATTTCCTATTGGTGGGTTATGCATTCGATTCAGCCGTAAAAAACATGAAAATGAGATACCTCGTGCCACAACATTCGACCTGCTAAAAACGAGAAATCTCGTGACCCGTACGCAACATTCAGATATTGCAATTTCTTGCTGGAAAGTAAGCTTAGGAGCGACAAGATACCCAGAATTATTGAAGTAATCTTTGACTTGCGATTGACAAGCTTAATTTTTGCATTATAGTATGGTCCAGGATTTTTTTAAAGGAGTTTGCTAGAGAATGAAAAGAGGCATTTGCTATGCCGAGTGTGTGTGGGGGGGGAGGGTATATTTAAGGATGAGAAGAAATGGAGCAATTTTTTTTTTTTTTTTTTTGTCACTTTTCTATAAAAATTGAAGTACGAGTTATCTTCAGGGTTAAGGCTTTCGATAAGCTCTTTTCAAATGTTGTTGTAATATTTCAAAATTTCTTTTCGGATCTCATTTTGAAGTTTTGTAAACATTCTTTTATAAGAATAGTAGAAAACAATTTCCTAGAATTTTTGAGTTTGATTTTATTGACGATATTCGGAGAAAGTCTTCTTGGAGCACATTGTATCAGCTTGGCTTTAGAGGCCTGATTAAGAGCAGAAATAATAATATTAGTAAATTTACTGGTGGCAGATTCAACATATTGCATATTGTTAATATGAGGATTTCCAGGAATATAATTTTGAAGCATTTTTGTAAATAAGACCCATTTCATTATTTCGATTGTTTTGGCAATTGAATGTAGTTGATATTGATGTCGATTTCGAAGAGGATTAGTTTTCACTCACTAGAATGTTCACTGAAAGAGTTGGCCAAAGCGGAGGAGATATTGTCCATAATACCAAAGTCCAGTATGTTTGAAAACGGTGCATTAATTTTAAAGTGCGTGAGGTCCTGTGAAGCTATGAGGATGAGATTTTTGTTTTCAATGACATTATGAATAGTGGTGCAATTGCAATTTGCCTGTAAGACCGAAGAAGTTTTTGATGCTCCAGCTAGAATCTCGAAGGGCCAAAGCATGAACGGTGAATTTATCAGTATCTCCTTTCTTGAACTTAGGGAAATCAACCAATTAAGTTGCATGAAAATCTATTAGAGACAAACAACATTTTATTCAAGAGAAATTATATTTTGTCTACTCAGAGGTAGAATCAATATTTCTTAACGGAATAACATTCGACTAAAAAATTCTTTAAAGAATTCCTGATATTTAAAATTCACTTCATCTATAATAGATATAAAATCGTTTTAAGTTTAGGAGAATGATAAGTAATATGAATAAAAATTAATATTATATGATTTATTGAAACTTTTCGAAGCACTTTAAAACCAAAGGCTATTAAATCCTTTAAACCTGTAATCATACTTTTAATTGAAAAAAAAAGGGGGGATTCAAATTGAAAGTACCAATGAAAACGAAATCTAAATTCCAAGTTTGAGGGAAAAAATATTTGTCTAATCAAAAACTTTATACATATAAATTTTATGTGTATAATGCTTGCCATAAAATCTTTATTTATTCTCCTCTTTATTAGGAATAAATCGCCTTCTGGCGGCCAGTTGATTCGCCGGAAATAGTGGTTATATTTAATTCAGAAAAATTCTTTTAGATATAACTTCATGCCATGATCATGCCAAATTAATAGTCATTAAAGCCGTGTTATTTTGACTTGCGTTCTGCATATTGCATACACGAGCCTTTGCAATAGACACCAGTCCCATAAAATCACAACGTTATTAAAAAAAGCAAATATCATCTATCTTTTAAATTTCGCGATATTGTAACCACTTTTTTTTTTCATCTAGTAAATTACATAGAGATTAGGCAGAATCTTTCTTTCTTAGCTTTCAACAATGGAAAAAAAATAATCACACGATTAAATATTTAATGAAATAAAAAAAAAAGTGGTTTGAATTTGTGGGCAACAATGGAAAAGTGTAAATTAGATAAAAATGAGGTAGAAGTTTCAAAATTTGTCAACATTTAGAAAAAAATTTGCATGATTATTAAATTGGAATAATTAAAAAGACGAATTTTTTAAAATTTAGAAGCGATATAAAAGTTATTTTTGTGCGATAATATTTTCAGGTTAATACGGAAAATGGCCAAAATTCAGTTTTATTTTAATTAATTAAAATTCTAACTAAAATTTTTTTTAAAAATCTTTCCAAGAAGTAGATTCCGACCTCCAAGGCACAAATGTGTCAAATTTTGTAGCTGTAAAAACAAACGGTCTCCCTTGAAGAGCGTCAGAACCTACATACACACTTTCACGTCTTTTATTAGTAGAAATATTGACAGAAATGATAGCAGAAATATTCCACGTCCTAAAAATTCACCGCAAATCTGTATTCGGGTGGATATATAGTTAGTTATATGAACGTCCCGTTTTTTAAAGCAACACTAGGGCTATTTTGGGAACTCGTAATTTTGAACCGCGATCAAATGACGAGGAAGACAACTGATCTCTCCCCTCTCCAAGCTCTCCCACCCCCCTCCAAGCTTTCCCACCACAACAAAGAGAGGACGTTTGCCTCGTTGGATTTAGCGTGCACCAGATCCGCTTACACGACGGTTTTTTGGTGGGATCAGGTATCGAATTTGAAACCCTCCGGCTTCGAAGCCGAGCCCTTACCACCAGGCCACCGAGGCCCTGTTTTCGAGTGAAAGGGAATATATATATATATATATATATATATATATATATATATATATATATATATAATCAGAAAATGTCAACTTTATTTAAATCATCTGTCTCACAAAGGTATTAACAATTTTTTTATCTTCATAAATTAGTATAAGCTTACTCGATTAATAAAATTAAAATCCAATCAAACAACTGACCTCTTGTTCATTGTTTTTCTGAAAGAAAAAAATAAGGAAAATCTCACTATTTATTTTGTAGAAGTAGTAGTTATTTAGATTAACATCCTGATTTGAAATTACATTAGGTTTATTTTGATGAGGAGTTTATAATTTTGATAAATGGTCAGATGGCGAGGATACTTTCTCCGCAAGCTTTCACCCTATGCCAACGAAAGTAGTTCCTTCCCATGACCAATTTAATTAGTAGTGTTAGACATTAGTATATGACAAATCTTTTGAAGGAATTTAGTTTAAAATTCACTGCCTTTTGGCCCAGAAACAAAAACTTAACGGCAAAACTACTTTGGATCCGAAACAAATATAGCTGTACAAACGCGTATAAAAACCTTAATCAATTCATTAGAAATCCTGAGCATTTTTATAAGGCAGCAGTAAAAATATTATGCTTTTTCGTAAAATTTTTTTACATGAATATTTTGGGGAAAAAATAACTAAACATTATTCACCATTAATTTTGAATATTCTTATCTATTTCCATCATTATTCATTATTTTTGCAAATTTATCAGAAAAATGATCTTTGATCATTGTTATTGAAATGCATAACTAATGTTTATTTTAGAATTCGAATGGCAGTCTTATATGCATATGATATATCAAGTATGTAGGAGAAGGCTGTCACTTGTCTATCATTTAATTAGAAACATCATATCAATTAATTACAATTAATGTTATAATCAACGGCTCATTTTCTACTTACATAAAGTCACACCCATTTGTAATACAGAATAGAAGAGATGAGGACGCCTCGTTGGAACAGTCGATTACATTTTTGACTTCTGACTGAGAATTTCTTCACCGTGTTTATAGAATGCAAAGAATGCTTTAATATCAGTGAAGATTAAAATATTTAGTGAGGTCTCTTTTTGCTCTTAGGATGAATTTAAAATCTTCCTAACTAAACTCTTACAAATCTTAAAATCATCCTAACTGAGATGTCGAGTCTACTGTACATCTGTTATTAATATTCGTAACATAAGAATTGCCGATTGAAATAAATACTTATTTCTCCTTTCGTATTTTCTGTTGGGATTTCATTATAGATCATGCATTAAAACTTCTAATGTTTTTATTTTTTGTTAACTTTAAAACTTTGCCTAATTTGTTTAATGTCGTTGCCTGTTTACAAAAAAATTGTAAATGTTTATTCGTATAATTAATGTTAGTATGATTCGTCGCTTTTATTATAAATTATTCATTGAATTATCGCATGTTTTTTACAGCTATTGTTATAATTAACTGTTATATGTACTAGTATGATAGTTACAGCATCATGAAATTAGGACAAAACAATACAGTGTTCTTTAAAAAAATTCTTTCAAATTTTCACGGTCGTTTCGTTAGACAATTACCTTTCTTTTTTGAAGTAACCGAAAATAGAACCACGATTCATTTTTGGTTGAGTTAAAAAAGTTTTATCAAATATTTATTAATATGTTTCATTACTTCTGTTTTTAAGTATCCAAATAATCTTTAGATGATATGCACACTTACACATGGCATGTGAGTGTGATTCTTTAACTCAAATCAAATCAGATTCTACGCCGTTGAATTCGCTAATGAAAAATATTATAAAGCAAACAGTTCCAGCCAATAATAATTTAAGGACACAAAAGCGAACACAATTGAGGAAACCTGCTTCCGAAGATTGAAATATACATTCCCAAAGAGTTATTTACCATTTTTCATATGAAATTCTTCAAAACTAATAGTTAGGCTTTATACAAATAGTGAAATTCCAATGATATGGATCAATTCTGGAAGTAAAATTCTATACTTATAATAAAGCTCAATGTGTGTGTGTGTGTGTGTGTGTGTGTTGGCGCTCTACAGGCCAGACCGTTTGACATACAGCTACCAAATTTGGTACATGTATACCTTGGAGGTTGGGAATGTGCACCTGGGGTTTCTTTTTTCGAATTTTTAATTAGAATTTTAATTATTAATTAAAAACTAACTTTCCCGCCAAAAAAATCTTCCATTTTCCCCACCGCCAACTTTTCCGCCAAAAAAATCTTCCATTATCCCCAGCGCCAAACGAGAAAGGCTTCAGTTTTTTTTTCTCCCAACAGTAATGAGGCTAGGGTTAAAATTTTTCGGTGGATTATTTCAATCGGTTCTGTTTATTTTCTTAATGTTTGATGCATTTAAAATTAAACATTGTTAATGAATCAATCTTTCAGATTCATTCTGAAGTACTTTTGAATTAAAATAAAACAGAATAAAGGAAATTAAAAATTTCTAATCCGCATAGCGTTACCCCAACTGGCGTAGAAAAAATCACGTATTTGCGTTACGTAACCGGCGAAGAAAATTCACGCATGCGCATTCTGTTCTGATTGTTGCCGTGACAACGTTATGAATGGATGATTTAAATTATTTTTGGGTTAGTTGCATGCTTTTGTAAGTAAATTGTATTTATGTTTGTTATATATTTTTTGTATATGCTTATAGTTTTAAGTACATCGTTTTTTAAGTAGTTTTTTTAAAACCTGTTTTCAACCGTTTATTTTAAACGATTCGTTTTATTTTCTTAGTGTTTGATGCATTGAAATTTAAACATTGTTAATTAATCGATCTGCTCATAATGAATCTAAGAAAATTTTGTTGACCAACTCTTGAGATATTACATAAATTTAAAAAGATATTCTTTAGTGACCATAAAGTTTAAACGCTGAGTGACTCTATTTTCAGTAATCAGATTATAAAAAAATGCTTTGTTTCAGTAAAAAATATTATTATATTAATTGAAGATAAATTCTTTCCACTTTAATTTAAAGCATAAATTCTACCGTTTTCAACCGTTTATTTTAAACGATTCGTTTTATTTTCTTAGTGTTTGATGCATTTAAATTTAAACATTGTTAATTAATCGATCTGCTCATAATGAATCTAAGAAAATTTTGTTGACCAACTCTTGAGATATTACATAAATTTAAAAAGATATTCTTTAGTGACCATAAAGTTTAAACGCTGAGTGACTCTATTTTCAGTAATCAGATTATAAAAAAATGCTTTGTTTCAGTAAAAAATATTATTATATTAATTGAAGATAAATTCTTTCCACTTTAATTTAAAGCATAAATTCTACCGTTTTCAACCGTTTATTTTAAACGATTCGTTTTATTTTCTTAGTGTTTGATGCATTTAAATTTAAACATTGTTAATTAATCGATCTGCTCATAATGAATCTAAGAAAATTTTGTTGACCAACTCTTGAGATATTACATAAATTTAAAAAGATATTCTTTAGTGACCATAAAGTTTAAACGCTGAGTGACTATTTTCAGTAAACAGATTATAAAAAAATGCTTTGTTTCAGTAAAAAATATTATTATATTAATTGAAGATAAATTCTTTCCACTTTAATTTAAAGCATAAATTCTACGGGTGCTAACAGAAAATGAGAGAGATACATATTACGTTATGACTGAAGGCCTTTATAATATTATGAATAAATTATATGATAATCAAAATTTGAAGTTTTAAAATATTTTGATGAAGAAGCTATTAAAGTAGAAATTGCATAAAATATTTAATTATTAAAATTTTAACGAACATTAAGATTGGCGAACCGGCTGGTCGCCAAAGGCGGCTAGTTAGAAAATAAAGAGAAAAGTCAGTTTTGTTAAAAAAAGTATTAAAAGTATATGTGGTTAATTGTAAATACTGCAAGATTTGCATGTTCTATTCATGCACATTTTACAGTATTTACAGTTTCCTGTACTTTAAGTTAAATTTAATTTTATGAATTAAAATTTTCCCACATTTAATATCCGTTTTTAAACTTTATTTCTGAACTTTATCTAATCATCCGAATTTTTAAATTAAGTACACATAGAATTTTGTCAGCAACCGAATGTGCTCGAATTATTATCAAGTGTTGACCAAAAGCAGTGCCAGCTCGTTCGTTAGGACTTAAGAGCTTAAGCATTCTTTGAACTTACTTTAAAAATTTACATTTTCTTTTTTTACCTCATTTTTTACTTTCCCATTTTGGAACTTCGATGCTTTTTGTTTATTTTGTCACTCGGACAATCCGATAATAAAAAAAATGGGGGGGGGGCTAAAAACGTAAAAATAAGTCAGGAAATGAGCCAACAAGCAGGAGAAAAGCAGATTGGGAATGATTTGTCGTGCATCCCATGAAAACTCATTGAGCATAAGGGGTTAATACATTCAGAAGAAAAAAGAAAAAAAAAATTCTCTCAGAACAGAGATGCTGCAGCTGCAATCAGAACAGACTCGGCTTGGAGAAGTTGATCATCTTTTTTTTCTCTTTCATCCAAAATGTGCCTTCTTTCCCTCAGGGTTTTTTTCCCCTGCCTTTCTCACTGGATGTGTATGAAGTTTTCATTTAAATTCTTGTTCTGACAAAATCCTGTCTTTTCTTTATTGAATACTTGCCGATTTTGACAACCAACTGTTTCGTTGGAAATAGCCGCTAAATTTTTCTATTGAATATTTTATGTAACTTGGTCTTAATAGTTTCTGTAAATGAATAGTAATCTGAATAATAATACAGTAGCAAAGAATTTTTAAGTTCCAAATTTTTGACCACGTTTGCCGAGCACATTATCTTGCTCATCGCGAATGTTGCTTTTGTTCAGTTTTAAATAAATCTGTTTTGTATGACTTGTATAACTATATTTTTGCTTCCCACTATAAAATAAGTTTTAAACTTAACTTTAACATCGTTTCATGACATCATCTTCATGAAGTCGCATCATATTGCATTTCATACGACTTCAGTCGCTTCAAGTCGCATGAAAAATGCAATTATCTGTGACATCTAATAATCTATTGTCTTACAAGATGCTGTAACTTGCTAGAATAGTAAATTCTATTATTTCTTAATAAACTCAATTTCTTTGCTGATTTTGTTTAGAGATTTCCTCAATAAATAAAATATAATTAGAGAATAAAGATTTCATGGCGACAAAACAAAAAAAAAATTGAAAACACAAGCAGAATCTTCATTGCTTAGTTTTTAACAATGGAAGTCCAGCGGGCACATATATATTAGTAAAAATAATTAATATGGTCTGAATTTCATGGCGACAATTAAATATTATTAAAAATTAAATATAAAATACGTTTTTAAATTATTAAAAATATACACACTATTGCATGATAATTGCACTTAGTATTATTTTTAAAAAAAGTAAATTTTATAATGGTATAAAAATTAGCTTTGTGCAATAAAATTTTCTATCGTAGAGAAAAGTCAAAAATTAACATAATTTTTAAAATATTGGAATTAAGAATGAAATTTAAACGAAATGCATCCACATCCCACTCTTTCAAAGTATATTGTGCTCATTTTGTCTATTCTAACTTCCACAGTCTTCTCTACAGACCGCGAATAGATAAAAATTCGAGTGACAAAATTTTGGATCAGAATCGAAGATTCATCAACTTAGATTCTGATTAGACTTACGGATGAATCATGCATGAGACCTAGATGAGTCATTGATCTGTTTGGAAGATGAGGGTAAAAACTCAGCATCACTAAAAAATATTTTAATTAAAAGGAGCAAAATCTGTTATAGTAGCCGTCCATGATATTATTTGTAATCATAGATTTGGTAAGCCACTTTACAGATTTACCAATTTTTCTTCGTGTAAACATCCATTTATTCATTGCCAGGTTATAACAATTTGTAAATGGGCCAAATGCTCTTCTTTCAAAAACGTTTGCATTCGATGATTGTTGCGAAGATCAAGATAATCAAGATAACACTTTTCTTTTTGGCATCGTAATAATAGGAATAGCGCGATAATATTTTCATGGTTGTCGAGGAGTAAAATGGGTAACCTTTGCATGATTTGGTCGGGTATGATCGATAAAAGTTTAATTGATTAAATAAAAAAAACACTCTGTTAATGTAATCTAAAGATCGAAAGATAAACTCGTAAGAAAAGAATCGTAGATTAAAAGTAAACTAAACTATTTAGAATTATGATATTGCAGAATATCAAACAAAAAATTATAGATTGAAGTATATTTCAAACTCAGAACTATCTTAATTAATCTTTCTTTCAAAAGTAAACCTCCAGTCAGCGGAGAAACAAAAAGAGGAAATTTACTTAGGGTTTCCAGAACATATTTACCTACCCACCATTACAATGGTTTTCAAGAATGGAATGGAAATCTCTAGTTTTAGAACATATGCTCAAGAGTGAAATAAAGATGGCGTATAAAAATTATCATCTTCCTCACTATCTACTTTCTCACCACTATGATCTTGGATGAAGTATCCCTTGTTTTTTCTAAATAAAATATTGGTCTAAAGAACCAGAATCGTGGTGGTGAAAGATAGAGCATGGTATAATTTAACATTTAAACATCTATAACTCATTTTTGGTTAAGAACAGAAAAATTATTTGCAGAAAATACAATTACAGGTATACCTATAATTTGAATACACAAATACCATTTTTTAATTCTATAAAAAAAATGTTGTGAAATCAAAGGTTATATTTACAATACTTTTTAAAAGTGAAATCAGATAAATATTTTTATTTCCTCAAAATAATCATTTTTTCAGTGCAGCACGAAGTTAAATATTTGATGGTTAACCCTTATACTTAACATAAAAAAAAAAAAAAAAAAAAAAAAAAAACTCAAATTTTGTGGTCAGTTGCCAGCATAGGCAGAAATAGACATAGATGCAATACTCTCCCTACTAGTGATTTGTATCGATGATTAAATTCAGCGCTAAAAATCAGATCTGAAGTTTTGCGTCAGATAATCTACTAGTTTTGAAATTGAGTAAATTGTGAAAACAAGAAAAACGATTGTCTAGGGAGTGTTTCAGTTCTCACAGAATAGTCGCGACTGGCTTCATGATTGCAATCTTGAATAAATTAAATGTTTCTAAAATTGTATATGTAGAGCAAGGCCTTCGAATATCGGAAATGATTTCTTTTAAGTCCACAGACTGAAGACAGCTATGTATATAATGCAAAATAAAATAAAAATGAACATTTGATTCGCTTTTGCACCAGCACGCAAGTATCTATATTTTTTACAGAGGCACGGAGAAGAACAGCACGTCTACCTCCTCTGCATTCCTCGGTTAATATAAATTCAAACAGCTGCTGCTCAAACATAAGCAGCTGATTCACTGCTTTAGTTGAAATATTTATGTGCAGGTGCTCTTGGATTTTGGTTCTGTGACCGCGTAAAACGAGAGCACTCTGTTTTCAACCTATCTATTTCAATAAAAGCATAGAATCTTTTATTGCCTGAGGAATTCCCACCTCCAGCCCACGTATATAACGTGACGAATATGTAAAAGAGTATAGGTGCATATGTAAGATCTTGAAATATAATATGGCATCAAAAATATCCAGATACTTTTGGATTTGCGCATTTTTTTCAAATTTCCCTAGAAAGAATGGATTCACTTTCTTTGAACTTTTATGATGTGAAAATATACTTGAACTCATGTTATATAAGGAAGAATTGGTATCGGGACTATTTAAAGAACTGACCAAAAACGGATGAAGAAAAAAATGATATTGGTTGTTCCCCGTTTTACAGAAAGCAGAAAATGATTCTAAACTTTCAACGATAGTTTTATTTACTGTGGGCAATAACTGCTTATATTTTCCTAATAACTGCTTCGGGAAGATATAATAGATTCGAAGATTATATTTGGAAAAATATAAAGATTTTTTTTTAATCCAGAATTTTTTTCTCTTTTACTTATGAAATTTTGTGTTTTTTACTAAATTATCCAACATTTACAGAATAAGTAACGAAGTTTTATGTAAAAATTAAAGGTAAGTACTATAATTGTTCAAGGAACTTTTAACTGCACATTCGCAAAACATAACGCATTCCGCCATAGCAGTGATTAAATTTCAGCAACTTCCTAAGAAAAATAAAATGATGGGAAGTTTTACACAAATTGATATTTTTTGAACTTCATTCTTCAAAAAGGTGTATTGAATTCTATAAAAGGTTAGAAATATACTAAATAATCTTTCATTGCTATAAATTATGTGCTGACATCATTTGCAGTAAAATTAGACATCATAAATAACAAGAAATTTTTTAAAAAGATATTCATGATTATTTATATGAACATTAGACTTCTTATATTATGTAACATGATTTTGCCAGTATTACATTTTAAAATTCTACTAGCTTGTAACTTGATTAACCTTTTTTATATATGCCGAATTGATTCTAATTTTTTTTCACAAAATTCTCACTATAAATGTCTTTTTCTGTATTACCGAATGGGTAAAAAGTCCGTAAAAACTTTAAAAATTTCTAAAACCCATAAAATTAAGCAAAATAAAAAAATGGCTTTGCAGATATAGCATCGACAAGTCCCGGGATTTTTTTAGGTAAAAAAAAATTATTTCAAAAAACAGCCAATAGGTGGCGTTTCATACATAAGTGAAAGAATAGACACGCAAATAACAAAAATAATGTTATTAAATCATTTATAATTGCAATATGTGTTCAACATGTCCACCACCACAAGTGATTGCCCATTGTAGGCGTGTCACAAATCCGGCAACGGCAGAGTGCAGCATGTCCGGTTGTATACATGACATCTCTCGGTGGAATGAATCTTTCAGTTCCGCCAGATTGGATGGAAGAGATCGATACACCCGGGATTTTAAATTTCTCCATAGCCTGTTGGTGCCATATCTGGTGACCGAGAAGGTCATGGAAACTTGCAACGTCTACTAATGATTCTCTTTTCCAAGAACGTCTATATCAGGAATTCCTTGACTGGAATAGCAGTATGTCTTGTTGCTCCATCTTGCATAAACATAACAGCAGAAAGCTCATCTTTTTCACGCAAACATGGAACAACCTTTTCGCGCAGAGGCGTTAAATAACGTTGAGCATTTACTGTCACCGTTTACCACCTATTTACCGGACACTGTGTTTCAAAGAAGAAGGGTCCTATGTTGAAGGAACCTGTAAATCCACACCACACAGTGACTTTGGGGGGATGTAGTGGTTTCTCAGCTTACACTCGTGGATTTGACGTCATCCAGATGCGTCAGTTATGTGTACAAACGTCACCATGGAGCGAAAAATGAGCTTCATCTGTTCACAAGACGTTAAAGAACCAGGAGGGATCTTGTTCAATTTTGGTGAGAGCCTATCTCGCAAAAGTTTCTCTCTCTACAGTACCCGATAGTAAAAGTTCATGGTAAGACTGTAATTTGCATGGATACTGATTAAGAACTCCATGAAGAATGTTGCGTATCGAGGATGGTGGTAATCCAAAGCGTCTGCCAGCTTCTCGTGCAATGTTAGTTAGTCCCTGCCGCGTTTTCGGAAGCTAATGTTTCCATTTCGGCTGCAACGCGCTCCGAATGTGTCTTCATTAGACTTGGTCGTCCAGACATTAGACGATCTTCCATTCCGTCCAGGCATTTCACGATTATTCGATCTTATGAGGTCTGCCACTATTGAAGGTCCTTTCACATTTTTCTGAAGTCGGAATTTACGCAGTGCAACAGTCGCTGATTCCTGGTTCAGGTAAAACAGCTTCACCAACAAAGCTTTATCTTTTCCACATAACATCTTTTTTTACTTGCATAGCATGCAACGGAGAACTGATTCTAGATCAAGAGCGTAAGTATTTATAATCACATTTGTATATTTCCAACTTAGTCGTTCATACCAGTGCCACCTATCAGTTGTCTAATTAATTAACTTTTTTTCCTTACCTAAAAAAAAAATCCCGTGACTTATCGATAATAAATCTGCAAACCGTTTTTTATTTTGCTTAATGTTTCGAGTTTTATGAATTTTTAAACTTTTTACGGACTTTTTGTATATTGGGTATATGCAAAAACGCAGAAAAATAGCAAAATATTAATTTTAAGCAATGTCTGTTTCGGAGTGCTATTTTCATTTTGGTTTTGCTTCAGACAAAGTATATTATAAGTGTAGTAATTTTTTTTTTACTAATATACTTAGGAAAAAATGGTAAGCAGTTTCAGGAAGAAAACAAGTATAATCTATAAAAAAAGGCCAATTTTTTTTATTTTCGCTAATAGTCGGATGCTTTTACCAAAACATGAACCGTCGTAACACCACACTCCCACCTTTTTTAAAGCAATAAAGCACATCATATCGCAAATGCTTCCATTTGCATTCCATACTGAGCAGTGTAAAAAAAAAGTTTTACAAAAAAGATTGTGCCACTAGTGGGACGTCAACTAGTATACCAAACTTAAGTAACTTTTCTCCTTTTACTCTAATTCTGCAAAAAATGAATTAAAAGGCTCATTAAATTCATACTATAAAGGCACAATGTAGTATTTAAAGGAAAAATAAAGTTCTATAGGGAAAAGAAGTGAATAGGACACACGCATTAGGAAGCGGATGTATCTGCATGCATCATATATGCTTGATATCTGCATGCATCATCTTTTTGCTGACCTGGCCGCTCATTATAATGATTGCAAAGAGACCCTTTTCTACAAATTCATGGATACATGATAAAAAATTGCTTTGTTGTTTAGTTTTGCACACTAGTATACCAGGTGATTAAGAAATAACAGGAGTTTTTTGGAGTCCTGTAGCGTGTTATGTACTGGACGAAATATAACAAAATTTGGCCTCCATATATATTAAAGTATGCGGTTTTGATTTGTCAAGTAAAAAAAAAAATTAGTACAAAAAACGCCAATAGGGAAAATTCTGGAGCTGCGATCGAAAACTTCATCATGCCATTTTCATATACGGATATTTTGTGTCACAATATCGAGGATAAAAGGAAAGGTTACGGTAATTCAAGTCATTTCTGCAAAAATTCGCCCGTCGATGGCGTTGTCACTACGTGAACATGCCTTATTAGTTAAGCTGTTTTATCAGCGGGATGAAAATGCCAGTGCTGCTTTTCGTGATCACCGGTGGTTAAAACAGTTACGTAGAGGACCGATGAATATAACTAACTTACGAAGAATGGTTGAAAGATTTGATATAGCAGGAATTCTTGGTGTAAAGCCAGGCCGAGGTCGTAAAGGTATCAAGCAGGAACAAGTTGAAGAAGTTGCAACTGCCTTTAGGGATCATTCGATAGCTAATAAACAGGCTACCAGCAATGCATGTTGAATATTACGAGAAACAGATATCCCATTCTAGACAGGGCAGAAGATACTGCGTAAGATACTGAAATTTTATCCGTATAAGATAACACCCCTTCAAGAATGCCAGGGGACAAAAATACCCTGTTTGAGTTTGCTTTGAGATTTTTGGCTCGATTGGAAGTGGATGACGAATGACCATGGCGGATATTATGAAACGATAAAGCTCACTTTCATGTGCACAGACGAATAAATGCCGATATGCTGCGAAACACCATCGAAAACCTTCCAATCCATTTCCAATCGAGCCGTAGTGACACCGCCATTGACGGGCAAGTTTTTGCAAAATGACTTGAATTCTCGTAACCCCTTTCTTTTATCCTCGATATCGTGTCACAATATAACCTAATACGAAAATGACATAATGAAGTTTCCGATCGCAGCACCAGAAATTCCCCTTTTGGCGTTTTTTTGGTACTAATGTTTTTTTTTTTTTTTTTTTTTTGACAAATCGAAACCGCATATGCATGGTGGCTAAATTTTGTTATATTTTGTCCAGTACATAACACGTTACAGGGCTCCGTACACCTCCTGTTATTTCTTGATCACCTTGTACTTTAAAAGAACTCTAGGACGACTAAAACTTATGTTATAAATGACTAATGGATAAGTCCATTTGCTCGTATAAACATAACCAGTTAAAGATAGCGCAAAAGAAACTTAATGGTGCACTTTAATAAATAAATAAGTTAATTATTAAAGAAATTTAAAAGAACGTCTTTCCTTGTGTTGTGCGTGGGGAAAAAAAAAAACTTTTTTCTATTTCTGATGTAAATATTTTTAACAACATCTTGGGATCAATAACCATGGACTATCAAGAATTTATTTAATTAAAAATTTTGCAGAAATACTAGTATGTTTGTATTTATTAACATAGGATATTAAAGCATATGGAAATGTAAATATTTAATCGGAAACCACAGCTGAATTTTCTGCATAAAAATATTTATAATCAACACATTATAAACTTGAATATTTTCTTTCTAAAGTTATCGTCGTTCTATTTATTTAATTTGTCTTATCCCAGAAAATAGCAGGAACGATGAATAAATTGTCTCTATACTCGTTAATTGGATGAACTGTTTTCCTTTCCAGTGAAAATACTTCACAGCTGCTATAGCTGTCGTTCAAAATATTTGTTAGATATATTTTTTCCAGACTGAAACGCATCGATAAACTCTCCGCTCATGAGTGAATCGTAATGAGATTAGCAACATGCGCCCGAATGTCTCTGTGACTAAATCATCAATAAAGGGGGTGAGGAGACACAAAATTTATCGATTTCCTTTTCGTGTTGAACTTGATTTAACCTTTACAGTGTTTCAGATCATGGCATTCACTTATCAGTGAAATTATCAAAGTTGCTATTCAAGTTATAATCATTTGCAATGATCAATTATAAGTTTCAAATGAATTGAATTTCTTTGAAATACGTATGAAGCAAAAATAATTTCTGTTACTAGTTAGGAATTGTCATTGTAGATGACATTTTTGCTCACGAGCTTGTTAGTCCAGCGGATTGTGCATTACCATAGAAAAACTGCTTTATTGTTTTGAATTGTTGGGTTGACCATCCAAATTAGATTACTACATCTACTCTCAAATATCGGACCGAATAACGGGGGGATCGGAAAACTGTAATACTGATTTGTCGCGTTTAAATAAAAGGCTAATAAATGGAAAAGTTAAAAAAAATCAGTCGTCGAATTTTAAGATACTTTATTTGACAAGGAGTATATTTAAAAAAATTATAAATTAAGATGATTTAAAATTATTTTTTAGTTTCAGTGAATTTTTTTAAATACCATTTAAGTACATATTACTAAATAAAAAAATATCTGGTAAGAATTTCAAATTGGAATTTAGATTATTTCTAATAAAATTGAATCGTGTCCAAAAAAAAAAAAAAAAAAAAAAAAACAGGATTTTTAAAAAAATGCTCATAGGTATTTTTGTCATTAGTCTGAATTCTAGGGACGAAAAAAATTTCCATTCTTAAAGCATTGTTCTACGATTTAAAATGATATTATAATGGTCGTTTTTCAAAAAAAAAAAAAAAAAAAAAAGGGGGGGGGGTTAAAATTAAATTAGAAAAAAAAAAATACTATGCGGCGATTTGTTCTCAAATAACATTAAATAATATTTGCGAAAGAATGCTCATAACTTGGCCAATCTGAAATCAAGACTCTAATTGTTAATTTTAAACATAATTTCCCCCTCTTTTTTCGAAAAATCGAACTTTACGATAATATCTAAAATTGTTAAACAACACTTTTAGAATAAGATTCTTTTTTTTTTTTTTTTTTTTCCTAAGCACGCGTATTCGAATAAACCGAAAAGCATTTCTAGAGATTTTTCAACTATACTGTTTTTATCGAAAAATAATGCAGATATAGATCTGACAGTTTTACTAGATATTTTTATCTATGTAATACGTACATAAATGGAGTATTAAAATTATTTTTTTCTCAAATTAAAAAAAAAAAATTACAAATAAGAACAAAGATTTTTTTTTCTAAAATATTTTTTTAAAATTATTCCTAATCTAATTAAATTGTCTTAACGTTTAACCGCTCCTTTTATAAGTCACTTCAATGCATATGATTTTCCAGTTAAAGAATTTTTCTTTCAGAATAATAACATTTTATTTGAAGTTGAAGGTCCTCCCCCTTTATCCGGTCCAATATCCGGGAGTAAATACAGAGGTATATATTGGATGGCCAACAACAAAAGCAAATTAAAGCGATGAAATTCATGTTAACTATTTTTTGTAACGTTTTCATAATTTTGATGGCAGTTCGGTTGGAATACAAGGACCGTAATAATGTAGCGCTTCTTTATCACGTCAGTAAAAATACATCGTATACGTATACAATCCCTGAAAAAAAAAAAAAACGTACGCTGTTTATTATTCAACAGCTAATAGTAAATGCGGCTATTACCTATGGATACCTAAAGAAAAACGGTTACTTTAGGTATCTGCAGATTTTACTAATGCAAGGGATCATCTTCATATTGAAATTCGCTTATTTTTTTCAAGCAACATCTGATTGCGAATGCAACTAATTCAAGTAACTAAACTAAGTTATTCCGACTTGGTACAAAATTTTGACGCTTCAAAATAATAGGTGATGAATAATGGAAAATGGAAATTTAATGTAAAAGAAGGATTTTTGATTTTATCGGCACATATCCAAATACAATCAATCAATCGATAATAGTAATTTCTGCTATAAACTATGGCACAACAAAATCAACATAATGTGAGTTTTTGTTTTTGAAATTTAAAATAATAGTTTATAATATATATATCTATATATATATATATATATATATTTTCAAAACTAAATCTTGAAAATTCGTGAACAGCAACATTTAAAACATTGGTGTTAATTGATTAAGCAACAATTGAAATATGACATTGTGAAATTTCAATCAGTATTGTTAAGGAGTCTTTAAATCACACAGCGAAACTCAAAACGTTCTGGATTATGTTATTTTCGCTCTTTTTTTTAATATTGTGTGTGCTTTGTGCATGTGTGTATGTATTGGAAAGGCTGGTCCCAGCACAGATAATCAATAATAATCAAGGAGAAAAATATCGCAAAAATTAAAAAAAAGAGAATTCGTTGCAAGTTACTTTACATTCATTATTAGCTGTTGTTTTAGCATTTTTTTTTTCCAAAATTGATCTAAGTAAAAATACTGAAAAAATCAAACAAAGATTCTATTTTATTAGCGTTAGTTTTTAATTTAGTTATATTAACGTTCCGTTTTAAAGCAATACAAAGGTTATTTTGGGACGGACTTCGTCATTTTGAACCGCAGTCAAATGACGAGAATAATACCTGGGCTGGCACTCCCCTCTCCAAACTTCCGCATCACACCAGCGGGAGGATGTTTGGCCCCGACAGATTTAATGTGCATCATGCCCGCTTACATGACAGTTCTTGGGGGTAATCGGGCGTTGAACCTGAAACAGTTCGGTTCCGAAGTCGAGACCTTACCAAAAGGCCACACGGCCCTCCAATTTATCTGCATTCGAAGCAAATAATTTTCATGAAGAATATATAAGATGTGGATTATTTTACGGATGCAGAAGTTTTGTGAAATCTTTGATTTATAAAATATGATGATGACATTTAAAAAATTAATTGAAAAAAATTGTTTTACATAGCACAATTAAATATTGTTACTAACAATTATTTTTATTCAGTAAATGAAAATTTGATAAAATAATTTAAAACAAACAATGAATAAACTCAATAAGCAGGGAAATTAAGTTTTGTTAAGATGTCATCTTTATAATTAGATTAGAAATTAAAAGATCTTCGAATATTTTTAATATGTGATCAGTTCATTTCCAATAAAAAAATTAAATAACTAATTATCCTATTAAAAGTTACAAAAACTAATTTTTTCTTGTAAAGAATCTTTTGATGAACATTATTGCTATTATTATATTTCTATTTGATAGATTATTTTTCAAAACTGCCACTTGACTATTATTTCTCAGCTTCCCCGAAAATATTTATGATTCAATTAAATAATTATGATTTAAATGACACTTGTTTCAATTTTTTAGGAATTTGGTTATTTTGTTAATCTAAGCACGGAACAAAGGCATACCGAAAAACAAACTTTTCTGTTTTTGTAAATCTGATTTAGCATATAGACAAGAAAACATAAACTTGACATGAGTGTAAAATTTCTTAACGGGTAGAGAGGTAAAGGTTAAGATTTTTGGATTATATAGTTTTAAAGCTATTTCAATAGTTAAATCACGAATTATTAGTTTTAGTATTACTTATTTTTAAAGGTAGTATACTTCAGAATAAACTGTTGCGAATGGAATGCTGAACTTAAGATTGTATCAAATTCTAGTCAAGGGACTTTCACCAAATTTAGATCAGGCAATATGTTCTGAAGTAAAAATATTATAGAACTAAATACTTTTCTTAAATTATTAACCTTTTTATTGCACATTTCCTGATGAAATAATTTTCCTTGATGTCACTAACAGAATGACAAAAATAACAGTCTTTTGATCTGACATTTAAAGGCCCGCTCTCCTATACTTTTATCCGTAAGATGCACAGTGCCAATTCAACAATGAAATTGGAGTAGTGCATTTGGCACGAACCTGAACTACATCCATTTTATTATTTGCTAAAACCCTCCGTCCTTCTGCGCATGCGTTAGGATGGGTTAATTTTGATAAAATAGGGATTAGAGGAAAGATGGAAGAAGAGGTGTTTATATTTAACAATAAAGTAAATTCCAGAAATGCGCGCATCCTTAAGCGTCTCATCCCTTAATGAGATAGAATCGTCGAAAGGTGGTCGTCTCAGGATACTGAAACGAACAGTATCAAATTTTGATCATTAGTTTTAATTTACTTATGCCAATTTAAAGTGACACCAGTATTAATTAATATTTAACCTTTTTACTTTTATGCTGCAATATGTCTTCCTATATGCTAGTTAAGCGGGAAGCTGAATGAATTTTTAGCATAACAAATATTTTCGGTCGAAAACATCGGTTTTCATTCAGCAGAATGACTGAAGAAATAGATTTTTTTTTATTATTATTATTTCTGTTGTTGTTATTGTCTTCATAACATCCTCTAAAACAGACAAAATAATAATAAAAAAAGGCGTATCACAGACATGATAGCAGATGACTAAGAATCACGATGTGTAAACATGACAATGAACAGAATTTCAGTTTTGCAAATGCTTGGTGTTAAAATAACCAACGTGCGTTTTTTTTTTTTTTTCATACTATGAAAGAAGGTCTGAGTGGAAGAATATTAGAATAAAAAATAACGCATTTCTTGCTATTTATGAAACGAATATTCAAGAAAATCTTTGAACATTGACCTCAATAAATATAATGAAAAGTAATCATTCATTTTAAAAAAAGGGCATAAAAACTGAGAAATTCTTAAATATAATTCTTTTTTGTTTTGATTTAAAAATACTAATGCAAAGAAATTCTCACAAGAAATGAAATTTGATTCAGATTTTGAAAAATGAATACAATTTCTTTCAATGCCTGCAAGTAAATATTAAACAGATGGGAATTTACTTAATAGTAATTACGATAAATCTGTAAATTTTTTTACTAATAATCTGAGTCAATTAAAAAAAACAATTTCGAAAGACAAATCTCAAAGTTTATCTATACTTATATAAAGCTCAATGTGTGTGTGTTGGCGCTCCACAAGCCAGACCGTTTGACCTACAGCTATCAAATTTGGTACACGTATATCTTAGAGGTCAGAAATGTGCACCCTTTTTTGAAATTTTAATTAGATTTTAATTATTAATTAAAAACTAACTTTCCCCCAAAAATATTTTCCATTTTCCCCACCGCCAAATGAGTAAGGCTTCAGGTTTTTTTTTTCCAACAGTAATGAGGCAAGGCTTAACATTTTTCGGGCGATTATTTCAAACGATTCTGTTTATTTTCTTAATATTTGATGCATTTAAAATTAAACAATGTTAATTAAACGATTTTTCAGATTCATTCTGAAGTACTTTTGAATTAAAATAACACCGAATAAAGGAAATTAAAAATTTCTAATCCGCATAGCGTTACCCCAACTGGAGTAGAAAACTGGAGCCGTAACTGGCGTTGAAAATTCACGCATGCGCATTGTGTTTTGATTGTTGACAATTATTAACAACGGATGATTCTTGATTTAAATTATTTTTAGGTTAGTTGCATGCTTATGTAATTAAATTGTATTTATGTTAGTTATATATTTTTTGTATATGCTTATAGTTTTAAATATATCGTTTTTAAGTAGTTTTTTTAGCCTGTTTTCGACCGATTTTTTTAAACGATTCGTTTTATTTTCTTAGTGTTTGATGCATTTAAAATTAAACATTGTTAATGAATCGATCTGGTCATTATGAATCTGAGAAAATTTTGTTGACAAATTCTTGAAATATTACATAAATTAAGAAAGATATTATTTAGTGCCCATAAAGTTTAAA
This sequence comes from Argiope bruennichi, assembly GCF_947563725.1. Classification (NCBI taxonomy): domain Eukaryota; kingdom Metazoa; phylum Arthropoda; class Arachnida; order Araneae; family Araneidae; genus Argiope; species Argiope bruennichi. The sequence continues at coordinate 125,220,311 of NC_079160.1, forward strand.
CGCTCAGTGACTCTGTTTTCAGTAATCATATTACAAAAAAGTGCTTTGTTTCAGTAAAAAATATTATTATATTAATTGCAGATTAATCCTTTCCACTTTAATTTAAAGTATAAATTCTACGGGAGCTAACAGAAAATTAGAGAGATACATATTACGTTATGACTGAAGGCCTTTATAATATTATGAGTGAATTAATTATATGACTATCAAAATTTGAAGTTTTAAAATATTTTAATGAAGAAGCTATTAAAGTAGGAATTGCATAAAATATTTAATTATTAAAATTTTAACGAACATTAAGATTGGCGAACCGGCTGGTCGCCGAAGGCGGCTAATTTTAAATAAATTTGTCGTATTTCTATTTTCTAATCTCACAACTGTTTTCTGAACCAGAAAATTTTTTGATTAAAAACTTAAAAAGTATTCGTTTTTTTTTTTTTTTTTCCTACCGGAAAAGTTGATGCGAACAGTATATGACACAATTTTCGATAATAATAATATATATGAAAAAAAAATGAACTTAACAATAAGGGGCAAAAAAAAGGAAGAAAGAAATCAAAAGAGGAAAGAAAAGTAGGGTCTTTAACATGAAAAATTTCTATTTATGGTAACACTTTAGTTTTTCACTTTTTTTTTTCATGACCTTTAAATGTAACATTCAGTATTTCTACATACATAATTATTTACTTCTTATTAACAGAGCTTGCGATATGCAACCTGCTGATAGCGAAATTTAATAGAGCTGGAAGAAAAATAAGATAAGCATAGCCATATGAGATAACCACAATCAGCATCGACTATTCCAATCCTTCCTGAAGCACACCAAAAATTCTGAATCATCGCAACGCCGTGACAACATTTGTGGAAACTATGGTTGAGTTGTAAAGGTCTTCGCCGATCAAGGCACAGCCCTGCCCTTAAGAGGCGTGTCTCATCATTGATATGAGCTTGCCACAACCCCACACCATTTCTCTACCTTTTAAGGCGATGATAATCAAACATTATGTCGGAAGCTTCTCGTCCCCATAGATGAGGTGTCCCCCTCCATTGACGTCATATGAGATAAAAAAATATTAAGAAATTTTGAATAAATTTCAAACTATCGGGAAAGGAATTTTCGTTTATCACTCAGAAATTTATTATTAGATGGAAATCAATATTCCATCAAATTCATTTATGTGAAGAATTTAGTGAAACTATTACAATATCTTTCACACTGATAGGATGATCGCTAAGACTGTAAAAGAAATTACTACTTTTGATTTTTCCCAATATTAACCTTTTTTAAAGGAACGATATGCATAGGTCTTTGAACACAGTGACAGGATTTGTTGACGGAATAGAATTGTAGAACAATATAGCAAATTTAAATTTTGCAAGATGTCAAAAGAATTTTCAGAGAATATTTACTTAACTTACTTAATTTATCAGATAAAAGTCGAAATGCTCGATTATGTTAAAAATTTCAACAACAGCAACAAAATGACTAAATCTTTTTTGATGTGTCAGTATTTTCTTCTAGTTACTAATTTTTTTATGAGTTAATTTAAATTCTTTCATTTAATTATTTATTTTTAACAGAATGGTATTATTTCATTGTCTATGAAAAAACGTTAAAAGTTATTATTAGAGTTATTTCGCTTATCTAATACTAGAATGCTCTTTTCAAACAAACTGTACTGCAACATTAAAAAAAAATCCATCAATAAATGGAATTTACGTGACTTTTTGATGCGCTGAATAATTTTTATTTGTCCCGATTTTCAGACGAAAAACGAAATCTTAAAACATCTGATTCCTCCCCCCCCCCATTATACATGGTCTCAAACACTTTTTTATAATTTAAATTCAAATACATCCTCACTATCGAACAGAACACTCACATTTTTGTTCAAATTGTAAAATAACAATAAGTTGAATCGCATCGTCGCTCTATGAATCACACGAGCATCCGCATTCTTTACTTATCCGTATGATGAAAGGAAAACTCTTCACATATCGCGATACGCCTGCGCAGAGAAGCGACAATCGGTTTCAACTACAAACAGGAAAGTTAAAGGTTGCTTATACGTTTTTCGTAATACTCTCAGAGATGCTTTTCCATATTCTTTCATTTAAAATTTCTATCTCATTTCTACATTTATGTTTCACGCAGTGTTTGTAATTTTATTAGCGATGTTTTAGTCATTTTACAGGCGTTTTAGTTGTATTCCTAACAAAAGAAAAGTTGAAACGTTAACTTCTGAGCATGCGTAGTTCGATCAACTTTCAATGCTCCGCTTTTCTCTCCTTGCTTTCTCCGAAAAGGAATCAGGCTTTCGCAATGAATTCTAAGCGGATATCCGTGAGCGATAAACAGCCAATTCTGGGTAACTTTCCACTTTCTGGGAATGGACACCGCCCGACCGCTGGCTCGCCAGGCCAGTAGGTCACGTGACGGGAGGTGATGGTGACGCATGTAAAGTGGTGATGATCCCCTATGTTCATGAATGGAAATAAGGTGACTCACGGATTGTTAGTCAATTCCTCTTAATTAAGTTGCGCTTAACAGTTTTAAAGCGACAGAATGTCGAGATTTGGAGCCGAGTGAGGGAGGAATGAACACTTTATGGAGTAAATTGTTTGTTTATGGAATGAAAGCGGGGAATGTAGAGCCGTCGCCTTATTTGTCTATTTAACCAAACATGCTTTCAGATTTTTTATTACGATGAGCGTTTTCTTAGATATTGTAAAAAATTTTCAAATATTATTATTATTATTTTATATTATGTTTGAATTCGAACGTTATTATTTTTAAAGGGAATTTTTCCAAAATAAGAAGAATTATTGTCTTTCATTTAGTCACCCAAGTTTAGAAGAATTATTTTTCATCATTCTGTTTTTCAGCAAATGACTGAATGCAGATTGCAATCTATTGCTAAACAAATGCTCTAAAATAGTTAACGTATCAAATTCGAGCCAATTTGGGTTCTTATAATGTCGGAGTCCTTATTGAAAAATGGTGTATGGAAATGAGTTGGGTTTGGATTCAGAGAGGGAAGGGCGGAATAAACCTTAAAGAATATCAGTTAATAGATTATGATAAACTGCGAGTCAATTTTTGGTTCATTTGTCTTCTCACAAATATAAGACAATTCTAAGTGCATAAAGAAAATTTATAGTTAAATTAGCTGTCACGGCGTTTTTGAATGGTTATAAATTACCTAAGTTTTATTGCCTGGCGACATAATTTTTTTACTCAATTTATTGATAATTAGGCTTTTAACAGAATGGATTTATAAGATCTTGTTACTGAAATCATTTTTTATGACTTGTTGGTGTTCTTCTTTATTAGAAATAATAATAATAATAAAAGAATCCTCTTAAAAAAATCTTGGTGTTTTTTATTTTTTCCAACTTTCGACTTTCTTTTGAATTTTTTGCATAAATATTTATTTTTATGAACCAATTTCTTTCATAATGAAATCCCAAATGCTTTATTGCAAAAATATCGATTTCCTTTTAACGATTGTTGAATAGAAAGATTACATTCATACACAACTTTCTTTTTATTTTTTTGGAATATAGGAAAAATATAAAAAAAAATCATTGTAACTGTTGAAAAAAAATAATTGATCTGAAGATTCTGACGAGTCTTAACATTTCAGACCACCCTAAAAACAAGGATTTTTTTTTTTTTTTTTTTTTTTTTTGTTCTTTCTCTTTTTCTATGAGCACGATAGCTCAAGAACGTTTTTAGCTAGACGGAAAAAAATTAATATTTTGTCTTTGCACCAAATTTATATATTTCTACAAAATTTCAATGAAATCAAATCCCTGGAAGTCTCTTTGTTTGGCTATCAGAGTGCTAGCGAAAACGATATTTATGAAACTAGATGGATAAAATGTGGAATGCAGATCCTAATCTAAAATTTTGAACCAAATCCCATAAGGGCTTGATCACCGGTCAATCTGTACTACCAAATGCATGTCAAATGCAGTAATTAAAATTAAAGGAATTTGGTGCACAGTCTTAGCGTCTAAAAAGTAGATATTTAACAAATTTTGGATTAAACCCGCCGAAAAGTTGAATGTTGGTCTGTATGTTCGCTTGAATGTAAACGATGATTGATTAAATGAATGATTTAAATACATGAAATATGGAATATAATCTTGCAACTAAAATTATTGCTCCTTGCCAAATTTTAATTTCAATCAGTAGAAAAAATGCTATTCAAGGTGCATATTCGGTTTCCTTTTTGCAAATAAAATTATGCGGAACTCTGCAAAATAAAGTTATGAGCACTCGTGACTTTCACGGTATTGCCTGAAGTCCACAATTTTATGTCGGAGAAGGAGGAGGGAGAATTAATATAATTGTTAGAGAGATGCGAGAAAGATTCAGAGAGACCATTTACTGTTGTTGTTGCAGAAAACAAAATTTTAATAATAGAGCATTCGATTGTTATTTTTATAATAAAGTAACAAAACATTTCGCAAGAATCAACTCATAACAGAACCGAAATTATACCGACTTTGGATATTTTGATAGAAATATGTTTGTAACAATGTTCTTTATATTTATTCAATATAATAACGTGCAAAAAATGTTTTTAAAAAAGGCCCTCGTAGAAGCATCGCCTCATGAGTCCTTTAACATTTTAAATTTCTTTTTAAATTGCTCCTTCATATCATTTTTTTTTGTTGTTGTTTGCTTATTCTTTTAAAAAAACATCGGGAACTTTCCCTCTAACTCTTTCTTTCAGAACAGCATGATATTCGCTTTCTTTAAAAGGTATCTCAGCTTCACAAAAGGATTCTCGAGCAGGAATAAAAAAATTGCTAAAATGGAACGAAAAACAAAACTTGTTCTTTCAATTTTCCTTTAGATTATATATACAGGGTGTCTATAATAAAAGGATATAAATATACCAAAATAAAATGGCCCTCTTTTAAAGTTGTTCTAAAAACGAAACTATGTATTGTTCAAAAAGTTAAAATTTTTTTGTATAGGACATAATTATGGAGATTCAGTACTTTTCTTCTTCTTTTTGAAATATGAAAGTGAGGGAGGAAACCCGATAATTACGCTTATATTTTAAGTGGAGCTAGTTAACTGTAGATATGCTTTGCGAGATCTTTAATAAATGAAAAAGCACAATTCTATACTATGAATTTATTTAGTGTTAAATGTATGAATGAATAAAACTTTAATGAATAAAAAGCAACTCCTTGTTTCTGGATGATGTAGTGTCATTAATTTTTGACAAAATGCCTTTTTTTTAAACAAACGGAACAAAGGTTTAATAATATTTCGGCAAATAAATTATTAGAATTCAGTACCCTTTCTGGTAAAAAGGGATTATATATTTTTTAAATGATTGAAAGTATCATTTGATGGACATTTGGACAAGGAAATCAACAACTATTTATGTTTCAATTATAAAGGAATGTTTCAGGTAATAAGCATCTGATGGCGGATCAGGAGGGCAAGAGAAAGGTGCAACTCTTCGGAAGAGATGTCGAGATCATACATTAGTACATCACTTTTTTTAAACTGAGTGAATAAAAAGGCAAAAATACAATGCTTTACCTCTGACACCATTTACATTTGTTAAGCCACATTAGGCATCTGTCTTATTTTTCAGTTGCTCCGATTTTTTTTTTATACGAAAGCAAGTTTTATCCGTATTTGTTGCTAAATTGATATAGAATTTGTAATTACTTTAAGATATCAATTAGGTTCGGAGAAGAATTTTAAAAAAATGATACATAAACATTTCTTATTGTACCAGATAGCTAAAACATACTTGAAAGGTCACTATTAGAAGAAAAAATACACTCATTGCCTTTAGTTTGTAAAAATAATTGCTTATTTAATGAAAATTTAGCAAAATTTTTAATGTCAAGAAAAACAAAAAATAATAATGAAAATATTTAATTTTTATTTCACCTATATGTAGCTCAAACTGTATAAAATGTAACAGATCACAAGATAAAAATTATTTTAATAAATAAAATTTTATGGGTATTTGAAGTTGCCGTTAATTTGTTTTTCAAACTTTGTCTATATTTTGAACTTAAATGAAAACATGTCTAAATGAAGCTATCTTAAAATTCGGGGTCTGTCACACCTCAAAGGTTTTAGATACATGCATACCAAATTTCGTGAAATTTTATTGAATTGATTTTTAGATATTATGTTTTCCGTGAATCAATCACCGTGAAATATTCATTCTTCAGAAAATGCGTTTAGATGTAAATTAATTCATCCAAATGTGCTGCAAACAATTGTAGTTTTCACTCTTTTTTAACAGAAACGCCAACAATAAGCAAACTACGTTGAGTAGGTAGAAAATTAGTATAAACATATCATATATTATTTTGAAAAATTTTACGATAAAAATAAAATAAATTACTCATTTTCGGTTAAAAATTCCATTGTTTCCTATTTCATTTTTATTTATTGTGTATTATTGAAACTACTGTATCTACTAAAAGTACTACTATATAGTTCTATTTTACATATGTTAAAAATAAAGTCTACTTTAGACTCTACGTTTGGACTTGCATCTTTACAACCTAGTCGGATACCTTAAATGACATGATTTGAGAATATTATTTAACTATTATTTACTTATTTTGTAATTAAATATGCTAATAAAGGCGCATATTTCGAATTCTTATTTAGCCATATTTCATCGTTCTAATTAGTAAATTAACAGCAAAAAAATATTAATATTTTTTAGAGCACAGTTACCGTATAGACTATTTGCTACGTTTGCATTTATTGAAATTATGCTACATTTTATTATTCTTTTTTCTTACATATCTCCGGTTATTTTGAAACGGTTTGTGTAATATTTTGCACCTAGAAATACTTCGTTATTCAAAATCATACAAAAAAAGAAAAATTGGAGGTTGAAATTGGAAAATTATGCAAGTATAAATTTATGGATTAGTCTTTATGTGACTGCAGTTTGTATATTTGTAAAGGAAATAAATTCCCAAATTTAATGACGTATTTTCCTTGAATTTAGCATTTATAGATAATGAAAAATAAGAAGAATCCGATACTATTTTGACGGACTGCACCAAATTCCATTAGTCTTCTTATGTTTATTAATATATATACATAAAATAATATCTCTTAATCTAAATTAAATCCTAATTTTTATTTTTATTTAACCCATATTAACTAAATCTTTTATTTCCTGATCCAATTCCACATTTTTTATTTAATTAATGCTGCACGAGCTTTGTAAAAATGCTTTAATCAGCGGCTCTCACGATCCGAGTGAAGGAATAAAAATCTGTTAAGCTAAGCGAATTCTTTTAAAAGATACCTATAATTCCCTTTCCTAAATCGACACGTGTAAAGGAATCAAAATCTCATAGTATAAAACCACTGGGGAAAATATTTCACTCTTGTATCGCGCTATAGACTGACGTATCTCTTGGATTGTTTCCTGTACATATTGTTCCTCCCAGGATGGAATAAAGAGAAGTTTTATAAAATTTCAACACGCACACACACATTCATATGTTAGATAGTTTAGATATACTTTTATAGATAGACATAATATATACTTTTATAGATAAACATAAGGCCATAAATGCAGTACTTTCTCTTTGCTTTCCTAATTTCTTACGCAAATTATGAATGTAAGCAGAAGTGAGAAGCGGAAAAGAAGCGAGGGAGAAAACGATAGAATCTTACTGTTTAGGATTAATCATTTTAATAACCCTAAAAATAGACATTAACATGATTAATAATCTTCCCCCTTTTAACAATTTTCCCTTCGTATAGAGGTCGCGGTGTTCTGATGGTAAGGTCTCGGCTTCGAACAAAAGGGCTTCAGATCGTGACCCGATATTCCACCGAAGAAAGTCGTGTAAGCGGGTCTAAAAACGCTAAATCCGTCGAGGCCAAACGTCCTCCCGCTGCGTGGTGTGGAAGTTAGGAGTGGGGGATGCCAGCTCAGGTGCCTTTCTTGTCATCTGGAAGCGGTTCAAAATAACGAGGTCCGTTCCAAAATAGCTCCAGCGATGTTTTAAAACGGGACGTTAAAACCAAACCCTCCTCATATACGAATACTAATATACAATCAATTAGAAATGAATAAATCAATATTTAATTCTAAATTATAACAAGAAACTGCTTATTATTTAAATCGCTCATTATCGTCTATTTATTTTGAATTTCTTGACACAAATCAACATTATTTGCTGTGTTGTAGCCGATCAAATGTAGAGCAATAGTGGTGGAAATGTTACACAAAGTATATTCATGGTATTAAGTAAACTAGAAGAATTATTAGAAATCAATATTAAGTTTATAGCCAAGGAATCAAAACGAAAGATAAAATGAATCCGGCCTGAAGATTTTCACAAGGGTCACCCTGAGGCACGTTGTAGTTGTAGCAGCATTAGCGCTCTCTAAATACAATGTATATTTTATTATATAGATTCAGGAAATGTTATATAGGTGAATTTTCATATTGATTATTTATGAACTGATTATTTCATGAATGAACTGATAGTTTCATGGTTTTAAGCATATTTACTATATTTTAGAAACCTATCACATCCAGAAATATAAAATGCATATTAAATCTAAGTTAATATCCAACTAACTACTATGGACCATCTAAAGCTAATATCCAACTTTGTGCGTAAGAACTGTGTGTGTGGCTGGAAGAAAGAAGGATTCAGGGAACTAATTTTGCAATGCATTTCCCGTACTTGAATTGAAAAGACATGTAATTAAACTTTATTACTTGTTCAGATAATTTTTAAAGATATTTACAAAAAAAAATGTCTCACAAAAGATTACGATTGCTTTCATCTTAAAATTTCTCTAATTATTAAGTGGCTGAATTCGCATTCATTATATTATTTATGTGTATGTTATTACGACATTTTTTTTCAGAAAACGACCCCCCCCCCCCCCATTTTCTGAAGATAGCAAGGAGAAATTAAAAATGAAAGAAAAAAGTTACTAAATAAATCGTTTGCATTCTAAATGGAATGTCCATTGGGCGCAGAGCGAGGGCTAGATACGGTCAGGGTTGAGAGGGTGACCGAATTCCACGTAAATAACCTGTTCGGAAGACAATTGCACCTTTCTTGGCTCGATTCGAGAGGTAACATCAATCAAACGCAGGCTGGCTACTATTGACCATATTGGGTGTGTTTTCATGCTATTATTCGCATGAGGATTTCGTTCATAGAACCCAAGATCTCCTCCACATAAGGTACTTTTGGAATTCATTGGAATGTCAATTAACTGGAAATTATTGAAATATGGTGTCTTTTTCGGGTCTTCAAATGGCATTTGTTAAAGACCTTGACCTTTATGAATAAAATCATAAGTAACCTCTTATTCATAACTGTAAGGAAAAGGAAGTTTTTTTTTAAAAAAAAACGTGATAAAATTTTAAGGTTGGCATACTTTTTGCAAATTGTGTGATCCAAAATCATGAGCTTAAAGCATAGAATGTATATTCTGCAGTGCAAGTCATTGGATTCAAAGCTACCAGATTTGGTTCGTAGTTGTACCTTGGATAAGAGGTGTTTAGTAAGAGAGCACTTTTCCAAGAATGTAATGTAATGTCTTTAGGAACAGCAGACTAACAATTTAAAATTAGCTTTTCAGAGATATTAGTTTTATTTCGAAACATTTATTAAAAATAATTCTATTAATTTTTCAAAATTGTTGTACACAGTTTGTAATAATGCTTCTTATTTTTTTAATCAAAATTCTAACTAATATCATTTTTTTATCCAATTTTTCTCAAATATCTTTATTACTGCTAACATTGTGATTAAAAAGTATTACTTTCTTTGGACATTAGCTTCAAAGTAAAATTTCATCTTTTCACTTTTACTAACATGGTAATATTTTTCAGATTTTTTTTTTTTTTTTTTGTAAATTAAGCAATATAAAAACTGTTAATCATAAAATACAACGGCTGATGCAATAAAATTAACATTAATGAGCTATAATATTTCGAACTAATTTTCTTAGTTTTTCTCTTCTTTTTTTATAGAAGTTAAATGTGCACTGCTGATGATAATTAGGTAAAAATACTCGAGAAAATTGCGTCACATTTAATTGCAGAGTAAACATGCCATTTGCTTGTTTCATCAGATACCAAAACTGTCATGTTACTTTTTTAAAAAAAAATATGTATGTGTGTTTAATAATGTAATCTCTTATTCACGTCAAGTGGCAGCTTAAATGCTCATCCTGCTGGAGGCCTTAAATGGCAGATTTGGGTAAAAGAATGTGTAACTAGATATTAGTTGATACATCTGTCAAATGACTGCAGTGTAACTTGAATTAGTTCCGTTAAATAAGAGGAAGAACACTCATGTTTATTTTACAAAATACACCTATCAGATTAACTTAAAAATAGGATGCAAATGAACTTGTAATTTTCATTTTTATGAAAATCAAATACATAAGCTAAATAAATAAATAAACAAAGAAGGAAAGTATAAAAAAAATACTGATCATTGTTTTTTACTTTCTCGTATAAGAAGCATATAGAGAAAACATAGTAATCATTAAAAAAATTCGAATTCGAGATTCTAATGAATCTCCTAGGCCAAAACTGTCCTGAATTTTTCGAATAATGCCCGCCTTTCTGTCTATCTATGAACATGAAAACTCAATAATTTATAGCGTTCATGATCTTACTCAGAGTTTGCAACTGTATTTGGAAATGGGACAGGGGAGAAAGCATATTTATTAGAGAGCAATGCAAAAAAGTTTCAAGATTATTTCCGCTTGGTTCCTCTAGGAAGTTCTGTTTAAAAACAGTTTGAACACAATCAAACTTACATCCACTATATATTAACTGCAGAAAAAAAATTGAATTAATTGAATAATTAAAACAAGCAAGGTAGAACAAAATACAAGTTCCATTTCCTCTTCCTTCCATAAAAAAAAATGAAGCATACAAGGATTATGGAGTTAGACATTTTGTAACTTTAGACAGACCACGCTCCCCTTTCAATGAACTATAATTTAATTTCCAATTCAGCACATTTATTTTAGGTTAATGTTTACTTCAGTAACTTCGTGAAAATGCATATTGTTTTATTTATTTATTTATTACTAGTCACTTTGAGCGAACAGGCGGTTCAACCATTTGATCAGTTTTAAAATTTGAAAGTTATTTATTGTACTCATTATTATTGTACCTTATATTAACTAATGATATGAAGTTAAAGCTATCCGATGAAATAATTTTCAATTAAAATTTCTGAACAAAACAGCTCATTTTTTGAGGAAGACGACGGATAAATTCGAAGATTCAAACAAATGACTACGATGAATCAAATCATTTAAGAAAATGTGAATTTTGGGAGAATTTTTTTTTGAAATAATTAATTCCAAAAGCAAAAGTGAAATTCAGATACATTTAAATTTAAAAAAAAATAGATCATTCTCAGATATACATCAAACAGAATTTATCTACCTCATATCTGATGTTGACAGAACTATAAATGAATGCAGTTCCGCAGCCACTTCTCAAATATTTATTTAAACTTCTTGTATTGCATTTCAATGATGTCCAACAAATGTAGCTTAATTCCAAATAAAAATGCATAAAAATAGAAAAGATGTATTTTTTGAAAGGAAAAAAAAAATGCAATTGCTATAACATCACCCAATATTAAAGAATAGTTAAAAAGTAATTATGTACAATCAGAAAATGTTTATAAATGAATTTGTTTTAAAATTTATCTGGACAAAAAATATTTAAACGCTGTTTTAATTTAAAGTTTCATCGTCTGTTTTATTCTATCTGTGATATCCTAATTGAATTTGTTAAAAGACTGATTCGGTTTACAATTTGAACCAAAGTTAAAGATATGATATGAAATCACACAAAAGCCCATATTGAAATGTTTAATATCCATATTTCAAAATGCATAAATTATTGAAAAAATTTATAAAAGTTAATTAAAATTTCATAAAAAAATCATTTGTCTTTACATTTTATGTTTGTAAAGTGGTAATTTTGCAATCGATTTTTCACTTATTTTGTCATATACCACAGTTCTGCTTTTTTTTAATGGATATTGTATTTCGATGATATAGCAAATATGATAACATCAAAAAATTTGGTAATCATGCTACAAATATTTCTTTCATCGATCTGCCTGCGACACCCCTCAGTCCAGCGACCCCAGTCAGCGTAATCGCAAATTCTGGTTGGAATGAATTGAATTCTTGTACTTTTTATGTTGCAAAACAAGTAAAGAGAGTAAAAATAAGAAATTAATACGTATAATGTGATAAAAAATATCTGGATACTTCCAAATTTACGTAGTTCTCCAAATTTCTCCAGAAAAGCTGAATGAACTTCTTTGAATTTCAATCAGGTAAAAAAATATATTTGAGCTAATATTTTAACTTGAAAATTCAATCATAACGCCATTTAGTAACCCGACTAGAAATTGAAGAACAAAATTTTTTTGCCTCCTTTCATTTCTTAGAGAATTGATAATTATTTGAAATTTTCGATAATGCCTCATTAGTTGTGCGCATTTTTGTAAAATCAGCGCTCACATTCAGAATATATAAAGTTTTTTTTTTTTTTTAAGAAATTATTTTTTGTTAATAAAATGAGAATTTTCAAATAAATTATATAAAATTTACAGATTATGTGACAAAAATTATCAAAATATTACATATTCGTTAAAAAAATTTAAAGAATTCTATAAATATTCAAGAAGTATTTGTATAAATGAATTTTAATTGCATAAGCGCGAAATATAGTCACCTTTTTCTTTTCATAATTTCGAAGCCAGATATATCTGGTAATTTATATAAGATTTTGAAAGATATCGGCATTTCATTGAACTGAAATTCAGTTTCTTTCAAAGAGAAGCCAATGAGAAAGATTTTCCACAAATTTATATTTTTTAAATTTTAAACTATAAAAAGTTAGAAATATATTAATTAACTCTCGAATAAATTAAGGACCTAACGTAAATTAGGCATCATAATAACAAAACTGTTGTCATAATATTCATTGTTATTTGCACAAACATTACGTTTCTACTTTTATATAACCTGATTTACAATACAATGAAAAGCCTTTGGACACCTTTTATGCATTATTTAAACGGATGTGTGTATTATTAACATGAAATGCGGCATTTTTTTGCAACAATTATGACCTTTACACCACAAAAAAAAAAAAAAAAAAAAAAAAAAAGGCTTCCATATTAGCAAACCAGCTTTGCTTTGTTTAGGAGCAAGTCTGTCAGTACTGATGTAAAGGAATAATCTGTTCAGAGTGCGGAACTCAATCACAATAAACATATGTGAAATCTTTCCTCATAGAGTAGAGGCCATCATTATATTTATTAAGTATATATAATTTATGTTGCAAATTTAATTTAAAGTATGAAAGTTTATTTAATATATTTCTAACATTTTATAGAATTTAGTACTATATCCAAGTATTGAAATTTACAGTTTATGAAGTTATCAGTTTAGAAAAAGCTTTCATCTTTTAGTTTCTTTGGGAGCGCAACTGAAATTCAATTCCCTGCATTCAGATAATTTTCTAAAATGTAATGATATTCAGCTGAAATTTTTATATAGATTGACATCAAGTTTTGAAATTCTGAAAAAGAAAAGGGCCATATTTCTGCGCATGCGCTTAAAAAAATATTTTACAAATAAATGCTTCTTTTACCTAGAATATTCATACAATTATCATTAAAATTTTAAAATCTAATTAGAATTATTTTAAAAACTTATTATCATACAATCTTTAAGTTTTGTATAATTTAGTTGAAGACTGTCATTTTATAAACAAAAATTTTGTAGAAAAAACGTGAGATTTTTAAAAAATATCTTCTATATGGGTGCTGTTTTTATGAAAATGCATACAAATATTGCGAATTGTTAATGAAACATTGTTGAAAATTTCAAACTATTATCAGTCGTTTAGTCAAAATCATTTTCAAATCAAAACCAAAAGCAGCTAAAACTATTTTCTTCATCAATTTCTTTTCGATCCTCTAAATGCTCCCGTGACCAAACTTTCATAAAAAAATTGTATTCGAAGACAGATTTCTAGAAAAATGGCTAAAAATGCAGCAGTCAAAAAGTGCCCGGATACTTTTGATCACATACTGTATATAGTCTATATATTTATTTAAATATAAAAAACGCCTCTCTAAAATTTGGATGTTTTTTTTTTTTTTCACTGTCTTGAGAAGGATTAGAAAGAGAAGAATGAATTAAAAACATAAAGATTATAACTTTTACTTTTTAAATTAAAACATCATATCTAAAGTTTCATCTTGCCAATTTAATAAGATTTTTCAAGATAAAAATAAAAAAACTTTCACATACCTCGATTCTCACTTGTTTGTCGTCTGAAGGAGAGCACAAGGGACAAAAATGCATTTTATTTTAATGTCAATAGATAATCAATTAATTATAGTTTTTTACAGATTCCTAGAACTGCATGCTATTAAACTATATTCTTTTTGTTATTATTCTGTCATTCAAATTCTTTTTCGCTTCCAATGTTGCCACTCTAAACAGCAGAATTTTTTATTCGTTGGAACTCAGAAGTCGTCTGCAGACATTTTCCGTTATAAAAAGCGAAAAAAAAAAAAAAAAAATCTGTTTAAATATAACAAAATAATATTGTTTCCAGATAATTCTTTTTTTTTTCTTTCGCGTTTCAATCATCTTTTTAGTCATTGCTTCCCTAACCTTAAATATTCTAAGAGAAACAAAAATATTGTTGAAAAGTTTTCGTAATAAATAATCGTGAAGAAACATTTACCAATAAGAAGTAATGCATTTTAGAAATTTCCATTATATTCTACTTATAAGTTTACAAATAAAATTATATTTTACTTTTTTAGTTAAGGAATAAGAGTTCGATTTTAATTTCTTAAATATTTATTAATTTTTTTAAAATCTCAATTTGAGAAAAAATATATAATCCCTTTGAAATTTAATGCAGTTTTTGAAAAACGGATTATTCTGACGATGAGAGGACTTTTTAAAAAGCGGCCCTAAGAAGAACTCCTTAAAAAGGAATGTGTCTCCAGTTGCTGGACTATTTATTTATTGGTTGCCTGAACTTTTTCCGTGATACAAATTGTGTATCTTGCAATGAAAACAAAGACTCCATATAAGCTTGACATTTGGATTTCCAAGAACAGTTTTTTTTTTGTTTGTTTGTTTGTTAAAAAGGAAATGTTTCCATCGATGCCTTATTATTGGACACTGACGCACAAAGAATTGTCAGGAAGATTCAATATATACAAGAAGCATGGTGTTATGATCATTTTACTAAACACATCTACAATAAGTCTATCTTGTGCTCTGCTTCGAATCCATTTAATGAAAACAATAATATCTGGGAAGTTTCCATTTGAAGCTTGATATGTTCCTATGATAATTTTCTGAGATAATTTGTATTGAATTCTTTCTCAGATTGGAAATCATATCCTTTAGAAGGTCCAATCTATGAAGTAGTTCAAAGTTGGATAATAAATCAAAACCTTCTATAAGTTGTTACTAGCATTTGAAAAATCATTATTAATAACCTTGTAAGTACGAACAACAATTTTTTTTTAATCTTTCGTTTCCACTTTTTAATATTCCAGAAAATCTTTTTTAAGAAAATGGAAAAATTAGTTTTTTTTTTTTTAAAATTCGTATTGAGATAAGCGCATTAAGAAGCTTCATAAATTTTAACGTTCTTGTTAGAATGCAAATAAAACAGCGCATGCTCGAAAATTTTAATTTTCCACGCTTTTATAGGCCACGAAAATTAGATTAAAAGTCATTAATTTTTATTCTTTTTTAAATTTAATTCAGAAGTACATCAGAATTAATCTGAAAGATAGATTAATTAATACTATCTATAAATGCGCAAAAAATAGTTTTTAATTAATAAAAAAAATAATCATTCGTTTAACACAGTTGCCAGTGAAATCAGGCGAAAAAAATTCCCCGTATTTTTCCTGCTATGTATATTCAATATAAGAGGAAATGAGCGAACAGCATTCATGTGCTAGTTATAATGGAATAACAATACACTATAATTTTAATGAGTGAAATACCTAGATCTTAAATTTTCGAACAAAAGTTCTTTGATATGTTTTAAAATTTACATTAATAAAAGTACATTTATAAAAGTAACTACAAACTTAATTCTTTAAAATTCTCAAACATTTCTTAAGAATACCTTAAAAATACTGAATTCCAATATCTTGTGCTTATTTTCCTATGCTGATGTATTGGTGGATTCACACCAGTATCTCACAATAAGATCCATTTGGCATTTTTATGAAAATGTGGTTGAAAGCTTCGTCGAAACACATTACAAATCTTGTATTATTGGAAGATTTTTAAAGAGATTGTAGATAAAACGTAGATTATCTGTAACAAATAATGTAAGACCTAAAGTACATTTTTTGTCTATTTCACTACCAGTGAATGTATGTGAAAATATTTCCGAATATCATTGAATGCATTAAAGGGTTCAACGCCCATAAAAGTTCAGCTTTAAATGAGTGTTTTAAACTAGAAAGCTCGAAATCGGCTTATTTTCGACATCAAATTTGACGTTTTCGAATGTGATGTGTCATTTCCTCCAGTATTCCTTTAAGATACAAAATCCAATATTAATGGTGAATTTTTTGAGCGTGCCTGTTTATTACTTAAACTTATAAAATGAGCAGTCCCAGTAAATGGATTTTGCCAAATTTTTCTAACCCATTCAGTAATGTCAGGATTGATCCCGGTGCCCTGGCAACAATGGTTAATTATCATGAAACTTTCTACTACACATCTGAGGAAAATATAAATAAATTTTGCCCAGTAGTTTTTTTTTTTAGTCTATAGAGAAATCTAAAATGCGTTTTAAATATCTAGATTATCAAAAACTGACCGCATTTAGATGCTAGCATAATTTGGAAATATTTATTATCTAAAAAATAAATATTAAATTGGGTTTTTATATTTTCATTATTAAAAAAAACTAAACTGAAAAAAAAATATAGTATATATATGATCTTATAAAAATAACAACAAATTACTGTGCAAGTTCATGTTTTGAACTTCTAATAGGTAAAATAGTATGGAACGTCTAATGTGGAACAAAAGTAATTAACGTTGAAGGAAATTAGGTTCTAATAAATAATTTATAAAATTATAATCACTATCTGTCAAGGCAAAGTGCAACAAAAACATGACAATTTATTAACTTCAACCACTGTAAGTCAATTATTTTATATGAATGCTTACGATCCTTTATATGATGTCATCGATGATCGCTTCCCCTCTAGTTTCGTCAAAACAAATTTGGCAGAGTCTCCAGCCACAAGAACTAGAGCGATTTCGCCACTGCCGAAACACAGTTTACCAGTCAACATGTTCTATGTTTATTGTGGAAATATAACACATGTCTGCGATGTAAGAATTGTCGGTAAAGTAAATGATGATTTTTAGATGGGAAAAATAATAAAAAAAATTCTATTACGTAGTTTCATCACAAATCGCAATCTCTATTTTACGAATTCAGTATATTTCGGAACAAAAAAAGTATTATTCATTTGAGTTTGATAAGCATATCCATGGACTTAAAATTATAAAGTGATGGATTAAAATAATAAACAAGAGAAAAACTATTTTGATCCAGAATATTCCTCCGAATCGGTAAATTGCCTATTAAACACAAAACTGAAGCTAGAGGAAAATAATTGAAAGCGGACATTTTTCCTGCTTGCACGTGTCTACCCCCCCCCCTTCTTCACAACTCTTTTCACTGACCATAACTCCACTCCTCAATCAATGTCTTTGTTGCACATACGTGTTTATATTCAGAACTATGAGTTATAGATCATTTTATTTTATTTCTAATTTTTTTTTTTTGAATTAGCGACAATGATTTGCAGTACTTCCAGATGTGTTAATTAACCGAACTGTTTTTGCTATATTTGTGGTAACTTTATTGCCAAAAACAACAAAGACGCATTTCGTATTTTATAAAAGTATATTGCGTTTATTTTGTTTACCAATGGGTTGGGGAGAATCCGAAAATTATACTGATGATAGCTATTTTTGTACTTGAAGGTTTCAGTTTTAAAAACAAAAAGCAAGTATCTTTTCCTGAAATTCCGTCTGCCCTCCAGATACTGAAACTTATGAATTTGAAGAAGTATAGATTCCCTTTGCGATGGCCCTAAACTTTTCGCACAGTCTGAATTAAATGAATTTTTCAGGGAATTAAATTTTCTTAAGGATTTAGGAACAGAGAATAAAAGTGCACTCCCTTTTTTTTTTCTCAAGCGGGTGAATTTCTTTATTGTAGCGATATTCCAGGTCTCACAGCGAATAGAAGAGGAAAACAGAACATATAAATGCAGGCGGAACCGCGGCTGGTTTAAAATACGAGTAAAACTTTTTTTTTTGCGACACGTTCATGAAAGTTAACTGACACAACTAACTTTTTACTATTCATATAATGGATTAACAGCTAGTTGCTGTTATTCATTGATAAAAATAGTCATTAAAAGGGCATCAAAGTATTTAAAAATATAAATATTTCTAGTTGAAATGTGAAACACTCCCAAGGGTCCTGTCCCAAACAAGCTTAATCCCTCGCACACTGGTATACAGGTATGTGTTGGATAAGGAAAGGTTGGATGAAGGAAATAAAATATTAAATAAAAAGAGTTTCGATTACTACAAACTTTTTTTGAATACAAATAAATACTAAAAGAGAAAAGTCTGTATGCTAGTAATGAACTATTAATTAACATTATTATTAACAATCAGCCTTTTCAAACTCACAGGTGGTATTCATAAAATTTCTGCAAACTTTGATAAACTTAGAAAACTTTTTTGCACATTCTCTATCATTTTCTGGGCTTTTAACTTATATTTTTAGGTCGCCAAAAAAAGACGTGTATCAAACTCTTAAAAATTACTTTCAGCAACCAGCTGTTATTACTAGCTACTTTAATTCTATATGATCTAACCGAATTTAGTATTATTTATTTACATTTTTAAACCTAAAGTAGAACATTTAATAGCAACTTTAATCTAAATTGCTCATTATTATTATTATGGGGAATAAATTTTTGGAGTAAATAATTTAATGCAGCAATTTTTGTCTTTAACAAGTTATTCAAATTCCTTGATACATGAAATGCTTTTGGATTGGCTTACAGAGATATCAATGTTAACTGCATTTAAAATACAAATGGAATCTTTAAAGACTAAAATATATAAAAAAAGGCAATTCCATACTATTTTCAACATATCAGATTTTTTTTTAATCACAATTTTCAGAAAAGGAGAGCAGGAATCCACTTCCAACTCCCTCCCCACCAACAATCAATCATAATAAATGTAATAAAAAGTAGCCAGCCAAAACGTCTTTTTCACCAATATTTAACTTTCAACCAATTATTTCTATTCTCAAACTATGCAATGAATATTATTACAATTGAACATAAAAGTTTACTGTACATTATAACATGTCAACATATTCTAATTGGCTAAAATGTTTTAAAACTGAATAAATTTTTCTGATCGTAACTTCCCTTTAAGTTTTGAAAATATGATTTTATATTGCATATTTAAAAATCAGTGCTCTTGAAACTTTATAAGATCATAAATGATGAAATATCAAATAATATTAAGTATGTTAACTTTCATGATCTTTTAAAAAAATCAACTGAATATAAATTCTCACAAATAAATTTTACATATCCAGTTATTTTTTTAGTATTGTTTAATGTTACTTTAATAAAACAGCAGAACTAAAGGTTCATTTTTTAAAAATACATCTTGCTTAGTTATACAAGAAAATCAGTCCAATTTATTTATCAGCAAAATCAAGTCTTATAAAATAGTATAAAGAGGGGAAAAGAATAGTCAATATAATGAAAATATCACCTTAAAATCCACCATAGGCATACATTTTTTTCTTCTAAAAATCATACATTAAATCATCAATGTAGTGGTTAAAATTTGACCTATAAAATCCTTCTCCTAGCTCTTTGATAATCAACAGGCTTTTCCCCCCTTACTTTTCTAAATTACAATAAATAATCCTTTCTAATAT
The DNA here is from genome assembly GCF_947563725.1 of Argiope bruennichi. NCBI lineage: Eukaryota > Metazoa > Arthropoda > Arachnida > Araneae > Araneidae > Argiope > Argiope bruennichi. The sequence continues at coordinate 125,240,425 of NC_079160.1, forward strand.
ATTTAACAGCACAATTTTAAGTACAATACATACAATTTTAAATATTTTTCATAATTCATGATAAAATGTTTTTTGCTCCATTTAAATCAAAACTTTGCATTTACTGAATAACTGCTTCAAATAAAATTTACCAGGATTTAAATTTGGTGGCAATTACATTCATATAAAATTGTAACTATAGTGTATGCCATTTAATGCAATCACAGTTAATGTTATCATTCACTTTAATTTATAAAAATCTTTTTGCCTTGAGTTAACGTATTTAAATTATGCAAAAGCCATTGAAGAATAACAGTCAACAAGCAATAATTAATGAATTTTTAATTATTATTTAAAATAAATTATAGAAAATCATGTTTTTATTCTTTTTCCTAGTTGTGATAAAATTACATTTGATTTAACACCACTTGGTGGTTATTATCAATTGGTTAACGGCATCAAAATACTCAAGTCGTGGAGTTGACCACATTAAGTGGCAGCTACTGTACTTGCCTTGAAAAATAATAGAATAAACAGGTAAATTCCATTTCTAAAATGTTTGAGGATAAGATTTTCCAATTCAGTAATTCATTTTTCTAGCTCTTTTAATAGAAATAAACCTTTTTTTTTTAAATACAGCCTGTAGGAAATTATTTTTAACATAATATTTTTAGCTTGAAAATCTTTCTATAAACTGCATAAGGTAAAAATCATTACGTGCAAATGATGAGATCAATCTTAATGTAGCCACATGCTGCGTGTTTTATACAAGGAGTTCAATTTTCCATCTTCCTCAAAGATCTGGTTATAACCCACTGACCAGTGACTACACAGCACCTAAATTTCCTTCAAACAACATCATTTGAATGCTCAAAAAATGACTATGTTCTAGCCATTATTAGCAAAACTCATTGGGATGATTTTTTATATTCTAACTAGTTGAAGGGTTAGAATAAATGCTCTCATATTTTGATTTCTCCCACTTTTGAACCCCCCAAAATTAATATTCACTGTTATGCCAGCATTATACATTGAAATTACTTATAAATTTTTGAAAGCAACATAATTTACTTTTGTTTTAACCGGCCACAAATAACCTAATAATCATACTTTAAAAATTAATTTCTACTGACAACATACAATATCTCTCTATTGAAAAACCAGTAATAATTTTGTTTTGTGAGTAGAGTTTGATACAGTTTATAGACATTTTCTAAATTTTCGATTTTAATCCATAAAATAATATATATTAATATTTATAAACATGTGGGCATTCCAAGGCATTTTAAGAAGATTTATCATTATCTGTATATTAAAGCAATGATTCAATATTCCTGTCATGCACCAGTTAATTATTACTAAAAGAGATGTATAAAATATTTTGTTAGAATTTAAAGGTCCAATGAAAGTCATACAAATGCAATTCCTATTTTAATCACAACTTTCAGATTAACGCCAATGGCAGGCAACAAATTGGCAACACTGTTTAAGTATTCTAATCATTCATTCAGAAAGAAAAAAGTTATTTGTCTTTATATAATAAGTTATATTAACATTTGAGAAAAAATCAGAAGTGTTTTTTTAAGAAAACAATATATCAATGGACAATGCTATTTTTAAACATCGAAATAGCAATCAGCAACATGACAATTTTACACCTTAATGCATTCATGAGGAATAGGCTTTTCAGAAAAATTAGACAATTTTCCAGCATATATTTATTTCCATACAAGCTCGCTCAAATTACACTAATCTTTTTTCAAGTTGAAAACTAAAATACAATACATTTAATTTCTTAATACACATTTTTTTAAAAACAAATCTATTTCCAAAGCTCTTGATTATGAATGAGCTATATGTATAACTTAAAAAATCAACCTACTAAGTTGTTTTGTCAACTGTTGTTCATACATTACACAACTATTTGTGATAAAAATCAAAATTCTTAGTTCACAAAAATAAAGGTAGCCTCTTAAATAAAAAAAGTACAAACTGACTTATGCAAACATTAAAAAAGATACAGGTTTCTTTTTTTACAATACAAATTATTTTCATACAAAGTTGTTCTTTGCAAGTATTCAAAATCTGATCAGGCTATATGAATGCCTTATTTTGTATCACTAAAAAAATCATTTTATTATTATTAAATGGTGATTTCTAAGACTGGTCATTTTTAAATTTTAGACATATTTTTGTGGAGATTCAGAGGAATGAAAAAAAAAAAAAAAAAAAAAAAAAAAACCACAAAAGCAAAGATAAATCAGAAGCATTTGAATTTAGCAGCTACCAATACTTCTATGGAACTAAAAGACAAGTTTTTATTGCAGTTTTTCAGTAAATTAAGTACCTTGTTACATATTTCACCTAAAACAATTACACTATCCAACGAGCTCACACAGAAAATTTTGACTCGATATATAATATATACAGAGGATTAAAAATATGAATTTATGATTTCAACTTATTAATTACACAATAACAAACATTAAACTTTGAAAATAAATCCATAAATTACAGTCTGGTGACACAGAATTCAAATAGTCATATATACTGGTGAAAACACTTGCCTTAATATATTGAGGATGTTTAACAATAAATAAAATTTGACAAGAAAATCAAACACATTCTCTTTCCTTTAGATATATATCACTGACTAAGGTTGAAATCTAGAATAAGTGGATACAAATGAGAAAAGAAAATATGAAGGTCCAAGATATGGCAATTGATTAGCAACTTTAAAAAATGGTTTATCTTTTGTACAAAATATGTTTAACTTAAATGGCATTAAAGCATAATTCGCAGCAACTGCATTTGGGCAATATCTACAGAGGCATTGACATGTAGCTGAAGCCAGGCAGAAACAGAAACAACTAAGTAAATAAACAATTATAATTGCTTTTTTTTCTTTGGTTAATTACAAGATTTATCACACAAAATTTATGCTCTCTCTCTCCATGCTTTTGCACGCAATCCTGGGATGGTTCTGATCGCCCCGTGCTGCTGTAAAACAAGCATGTAACAGTTGCCATTAAAAAAAAGAAAAGTAAAGGATAAAAAAAAAAATCACAACCTTTGGAGAGAGAATTCACTGTGTAAGACACTCACTAAGAAAAAAGTACACACAATGTCATCTAAATGCACAAACTGACTGATTGGGGTACATTTTTATCTTAAACATTTTTTTTCTTGGAGTGAAAAGGTGGTTTCCATTTTTTTTTTTTTTTTTTAAATTGACCAGTATCCTGGGGAGGGGGTAAAGAAAGGGAATGTACCACTTTCTGCAGCACTGGGGAAGTGCTGAATGCAATCCATTTTGATGCAGAAGTTTGGTAGAGGCAATACAAATCCATTTGATTATACACTGCAAGAGAAAAAAAAGAATTCATTTACATCTTCCAATGCGAGACTTATAACAATTATAATATTAGAAATCTTAAATTCATTGGTTGTATTATTTTTGAAGAAATATATCAATTTCTCTAGAAATGCTCCATATACATTAACATTTTCAATGATGTTTATTTTATAAATGTTACAAAATGAACTTTTTTTTTTTTTTTTTTTTTTGTAAAACAAATTTGCTATACTCAAGGAAACTCAAATTCCAAAAATATATTTCTATAGTTTTCACGAAATTTACAAATAAATAATTGCATTTTTTAAGAAATAGAATATCAATAACCAATTACAAAAAATATCTTCTGTTCAAATGTAACATCTACTTAAAAAATACATTACGGCCAAATTCAGAACCTTCAACTGAACATAATGGTATATCTCATGTTTACATGTAATATACAAAATTATCACTAAATAATAAAACTAAAGTAATAATCTAATAATCACATTTTACAGCTTATGCGTTCATTTCTGATATATATAATTAATATAGAAAAATACTAAAAACCTATTTAATTAAAAAAAAATCAAATGTGTTAATGACAAACAGAAAAGCAAACATGCACATAAACATTACAAATTTTATACACTAAAACTATTTCACTGAATCCAAGTGGATTATTCTTCAATACTATTGACTCTATATTCCACATCCGAGAATAAAACCACATGTATTTTTCACTGATTTCATATCATTTAAAAAATATAAACCCAAAAACTAAGAAAGTTAAAATTTTTTGGTAAGACTTATATAAATTTCTTGCTTTGCTTTAAATTTTGTGTTGCATTGACAGTAAAAAATTACTCTGTTTCTTTGCCATACACATATAAAACATTAGTGTTTAGTAACTAATCTCTTAATTCAAATTTAAATAAAAATTAAGTGGATTACAGAAGCATTTTCATTACATAAAATATTTTCAGAACAAATAATACAATCTAATAAGAAAGTGGAGGAAAACTGAACAAATGACTAGGTGCCTTTTTTTCTATAGCAGCTGATAAGTGGGGCAGAATAAAAAAGGCATTCTCAAGAACAAATTTAAAAAAAACCAGCTTCATCTCTAGAAACATTAAATTAAATGACTAGAAATCAAGTTCAGTTTAGCTTTTTACAAAACTTTCCAAAAAATAATTACATTAAGAGGCATAAAATTAATATTAAAAGCTAAATTATATCAAATGTCTTTTTTTTTTTTTTTTTGCATATACATAAGCTATGCACCTATTTTGTATAAAATCAAGTGCAAGAACATTTTGCGAAAAGCACATATAAATGTTAAGTAACTAGCAAAAAAGATATTACAAATAATGTTAACATAATCAACGAATAACGAATCAACGAATTTACAAACTTTTTACACAATTCTGGTAAAACATCACATGATTCACAAAACTGACAATTCTTTGCTAACATAACATTTTCAATTTGCAAAAAGAGCTTTCAATAGATGAAATTATATAAATGCCATGCAATGCTTCGTAATTACTTGGAGGGAATGCAGGAGCATAACGACAGGAATCTATTGAGTGTCACAGGCAAACTAAGCGCTCACTAACAGGGCGGACACATAACACAATAATTCCGTAAAAAGTAAATCTACCTGAATATTTGGCCAAATGAAACCTACACAGACAGTGAAATGAGACTATTATAATGAGTCATGTTTCTCTTCAAAATATCTGCACATGGGCCCAAGATGCGCTCAAATCGAGCACGATCCAACTTGATGCACTTCAGGGGACCTTTGGCTTTGACTGTTGCTGCTCTAGGGCGATCTAACAAAAGAGCTATTTCACCTACATAAGAGGAAAAGAAATGCATTTTTAATTCAGAAAACCAAAAAATAAAATCATGGAACCACATATAACATTATAAATAAAAACATTCAATAATATAAAGAAATATGACTTTTTATTGATACAACTTTTGTTTAAATTAATAATCCATTACTATTGAAAGAAATTCATCAATTTTCAAGGACAATAAAATTACATGTTAAGGTCATTATGGTTGCAGATCTCAATAACCCTCTTCTCGGATCTAGAGAACTCACGATCCTGGTAAAACACATAGTTGAAAGGGGATTTAACTCTGCAAATGAACATATATACAAAGTGCAGACATTTATGCTTCTAATATCTTAACAGTTTTACCAAAATTTCCCCCAGAATTTTATCAAATTATCCCCCAGAATTCTGCATTAATTTTGCTGGTATCAGCATACAATTCTTGAAAAATCAAACTTGGAAATACTACTACTTGTAGTTGAGAGGTCTTCAAAAATATCTTTCTCATTATATTTAAGGTTTTCAAACAGCCAATGACCATCTTTTTTATACCTTGTGCAAAAAATGACAGAAGGGACAATTTCTCTGATATGTATAATTTTTTTATTGACAACCCCCTTGCCATTATAGCATAAAGATTTATCCTATTTTCAACAGACTTACAGAGTTTAAAATTTTGATAAAGAGAAAATAAACTTTGAATATATGACTCTTGTTGTCTCACATTTTGATAGCTCAATCAAACAATTAGCTGCATTCCTTAAATACCTTGTCCCATAAAAGTTTCTGAGAAATTCCTCAGCCAATGGAACTTTTTAAGAACCCCCCTTCCTCAAAGCTTTGATAAAATAATAAAAATAAGATAAAAATGGATTCAATATTCCACAAGCATACAAATGGGCCATGTTTGATTGAATTATTGACAACATGCAACCACTACAATTATTTAGATCAACAATGTTGAAAATTTCTTTCAAGATTTCATCAGTTAAAAAGTTAAAAGAATTACAATCTACTGATGAGCCATTCATTTATATCAATTAAAAAATTTTCTCAAATTTAATTTTCTTAAAGAATTACTAAATTCTCCTAAAATATTTTTGATCGTGGAGTGACCTATGAAAAAAAGAACAGAAGGGAAAAACCTGCATTATTTGCCTAATAGTTTTGAATATAAATGGAATTAGTAAAAAACAAGACAAGGAATAAAAGTATTACTAGCACATTTTCTTTTTCTTGCAATATATAATGCTTATGTGGACTCAAAATCAAATTTTTATTTGACAACAGTTAATATGTTCAGATTGTTTACGTGCCTGCCAAGTTAAATCTCTAGTAGCAGATATATGTGCAAGTGTTATGAGGCAAACATCTGTAAATCAAAAATGTTAAATATTCAAAATTGAGGTTCTTTTTCCCTGTGTATTTCATCAAGATTGATGGATAGAAGTTACTGACATTCAAAAATAATAAAGGCATATTAATAAAATTTAGTCATGTCATTCAGCTTTGATATCATATGACTAAAAGATGCCATATTATTTTAAATAATACTTGAGCAATTAAATAATATTGCATAGTTAGCTATATTTTGGGATGACAAAATTAACTGATGTTTGTGTAATTTGGAAACTTTGCTCTGTAACAAAGACGCATCTGCTTTGTTCATTCTAACTGAATCTTCTTCAAAACTGACTTTTTTAAAACTGATCAAAAAATTTGATTTCAAGATCTTTTACCTTTTTTTTATATCTCAGTAGTTCATGGAAAAAAATATTTGTTGATCAAACAATTTTAAGTCCTATAATTTTAAGGTATACATATGTGTTAGTCAGGTCTTAAGCAAGTTAAAGTATCCTTGACAAAACAACATTATTTAATTTTTCTGGTTATTTAATAGCTATATTTTTCATATTTCAAGGCTTTATAAATGAAAAAAAAAATAAAAATACAACATTTATTATATTAATAATCTATTCAATCTTATTATAAATGAAATTGCAAATTTTTTTTAAATATTACATAAGTAGTATGTAATATTAAGACTGTATTTTGAGCACCTGACTTTACTCCTAGATTTACATTCTAGATACCTGCATTTTGATACATATTTATCGTTCATGTAGTGTTGCAGATATGCTTGAAATATCAAGTCTATTTCTTTAAATGAGGTAGGGACAAGTTGTCTCGATCTTTTAGGGTATTTTTACAAGAGGGTGCTGATGAAATCTCCAATGGTATTTTAGTTGCATTTCCATCATTTGAAGACCATTCTTCTATTAATTTGCTTTCATCCAAAGAAGATTTTTTACATTTTCTTACTTGGTTTTCTTTCTTGCTGATGAAGAGAATTCTTATTTCAACAGGGACTGAATTATAAGAATCGAAATGGCAATAAGGTCATAACATTTTCGGCTTCATTCCTACAGGTTTTCTTGTCACCTTGCCACCATTTTACAATATATCCAATTGCACACAGGTAATATGAGAAATAATGGTTGATGTCTCCCATATGCATATTATATGCTTTTACAATAGCAGATTATTTTACATCAGCTTTTTGTTTAAGTTATTTTGACCGCCTTCTCCCTGTTCCAATTGGTTCATTCCCTATTCATGCCGAGAACAGAGTACCAGATTTATTATCTTCCTATTTTACAAGGCACATTAATTAAATTTGTTTGTATATTATCACCCCCCCCAAAGCATTATCTCATACTTTAATTTTAGAAATTAATGACTAAGTAATTGCTGAAAAATAAATGTATGTATTCATACAATTTGAAATAATTTAAATGTACTCTTAGTAATGAATGTATGTATAATTTCTTATTACTAGCAAAAATGCATAATTTTATAGCAAATAAACAAAAGATCCCAAAAATTTTGCTCCATAATTTTTGGAAATTGGTGAATGAAATAAGCTTGAGGTATAAAAACTAAAACCCGGGGGGGGGGGGGGTTACAATGTAAAAATATACTTAACGATATTTTTCTGATAATTAATTATTACATGCTTCTCATGGCTAGAAAGTGCAAAAACCCTATTTTGTCAGATCAATTAAAAACAAAATAAATGAACAAACATTAATCAAATACTTTAAAATTCTTTCTTCATGACATTGTTTAAATGTAAGCAATAAACACGAGATTCCACTAACAATGGAAGTAAAGTGTTTACTTTTCTTTCAATGAAATTTTTAAAAATAAGGCAAAATAAATGCATTGATAACAATTCGGATGCAGAAGAGGGCGTAATATAGGATTTAAACAATAAAAAGAAATGCACAGAGATGGAATGTTACAAAGCACTTTCAAAGTTTTTACTAAAAACATAAAGAATTAAGACTTATATAAATAATAATGAGAATAATGTTTTCATTTTTCTTCTGATCAAATATTTTAAAAACTAGAGCTAGCAACCATTTGCATTTAGAATAATTTTGTCAAAATAGAATAAAAATCCATAATTTCAATGTTTGTACTTTAAACTGAGATTGCATTTAACTATAAATGTATTAAAAAAAATGATAATAATTTTTAAAAATGTAAGAAGACATGACGTTCCATACCATCTTAATAAATGTATGGAAATATATGATCATGCAAATCACTCTTAATATAAACAAGGAATATAATTGATTCGTTTTAGTCATTATATGTTAATCGTAACAAAAATGAAGCATTTTTTTTTTTTTTTAACAGCACAAGAGAAGTTTTTCAAGAATAATTTAACATTTTAATTTAAAAAAAAGAAAAAAAAAAAAAAAAAAAACTGACCAAAATAGTCTCCCGGCCCTAAGTGACCCACTTCCACTTGAGGCTCAGAGTCAGATCTACGTTGAAGAACAACAGCAGTTCCCTAAGGAAAGGAAGTATCGACATTAGAATGATGAACAATAAGTTTCAAAATTAAATTATATTTTGCAACAAAACACACAGCATACTCACAGCAATATTTAAGGGTTTTTAAGCACAATAATACAAAAAATTTATAAAGACTATTAAGACTTGTATTTAACCCATTCCACCTTATTTCTCTGTTTTAATATAAAATTGTTCACTATTTATGGTAATGTCCTTATTTTAAATAAATGTAAGATTTCAATGAATTCAAACCAACTGAGATTATATATTCTGCTGAATCCTCCGTCACTCCATTTCACAGCTAACTAGGGGTTGGATAACCTAGTGTAAGCCTTGAAATCCGATATTCTATATTTGATATGCAAAAATTTTTGATACACTAAAGTGATACAGGCCAAGAGTATCAGGTACTTGGTATTAGTTTTTGGACTCGGCTGATATTAACTGGCAATCTCTTTGATCTTATTCATTTTCAATTGGGCAACAATATATCATTCTGATAAAAAATAATAAGTTGATATGGCAGAATTTCTACCATGCTTTAGTAACATAACCAACATGCATGTGCAGTGTTTTTTTTTTCATTGCCTATTAATATATATTTCATATCCAGTCATTATTGCCCTTAACCCCATGTAATGGTGCATATACCCCTGAAGAATCTCCACCTTCTCCTATGCTAACAATATCAGCAACGTGTTTTTCCTGTTATTAATCACCGTTACAGTCAATACCACCGCTTCTCCCAAACCAGCAAAATCCAAATTTGGAATCAAATAATAATAATAATAATAAAAAATCAGTTTTCAGTTTTATTTATATAGACAGAACATTCTATTTTGGATATCTCAGAAAATTTTAACCCTGATAAAATTATATTTTAAGACTATATGTGTTCTAAATCTTCATTGTCAGTATATTGAAATGCCCAATTTGTATAACATAAAAAAATCAAAATATTTGATAAAAATATTTAAAAAAAAGCTTTATTCTTTAGTTTTCCTTAATTTCTATGAAGTTTCATTTTTTTTTAAATAAAGGAGGCTATTTGAATGAATCAGACTTTATTATACTGAGCACCCTGATTTGTGGACCACATATTTTACTATGCCATAATATATAAAAATTTTGAAGGGTGGGGGTGGGAGAGACCTCATAGCTCACATTCAACTTCTGTATTTTACAGATGGCAGCACATGAATTAATGATGTAAACATATAATTGTAACACGGCTGACAGCTAGTAAATAGTTGACTGCTGTTCACTCTCGAATTCAAAAACCCTCTATATGCTTATGAATGCACAAGGATTTTATTTTACCAATAAAAGGAGCGAGAGGGAAGATGAAAGGAGATGTTTAGATTTAGTAATGCGGTGAAGATAAGATTAGTTGCGGAAATAATAAGAGTAATGATTGTTCATCTCCCTGCATGTCATCCCATAGCGAAATGCAATCATAAAAAGTACTAGCCACAAGATCCTGAAATGAACAGTAGAAAGTATCAGTATTTTGATTATAAAGAACTTTATTCTTACATCCTCAATGATATAGAAATCGTCTCCTGGTTGACCCTGTTCCACAATGACATCACCATCATTAAATTGTACTGGCTCCAGAGCATCTGCCACAGTTAGTTTTTCCCACTCATCTAAGCTTTCTGCAATATAATTTTTTAAAAAATTAACATTAAACTAAAATATAATATTACTAAATAAACAATATTCACTTTAATATTGCAAGTCTCAAATAGAATAACAAAGCATTTTTCATGAGAAAATTTTTTTATTTATAATCAGATAAAAATACTGTTACTTTACTCTGCTCCAAATGCTATACATAAAAAGATTATAACTCCCTTTAAACTCAAATTAGCACAATTATCAAATTACTATAATTTTAGAAAAAGGGAATATCAAAACCATCCACTTCCTCCCCCCTTAAAAAATATTATTACATTTCAAAAAAAGAAAGGATATAACATGAAATATTTTGGAAGTGGAAAGATATTTTTTAAACTAGCACACTGATATAATCACAATTAGTAATAGTTTAATAATACTAAAACGTTTTAATGTTAATTAAAATTAATTAATGTAGGATATAATCAATGTTTTTCATATTAGTTCAAAAATATAATAAAAAAAGTATTTTAATTTCAATTCAAAAATATCAAGATTCATTGATAACATATGAGAAAAAAAAACATAAAAAGGAACTGCAAAAATCATTCAACCTATTTTGAGAGTTTATTGTTTTTCAGTTCAAATAACATGGTTTAAAGAAATTTTCTTTCAAAAAGAACAACCATTTTGTAAATGGATTTAAAATTCTGCACCAAACCCAAAAACATTTAGTACACTTCCAAGAGATTATTTATTTAATATCTTATAATAAAAACAGATGTGGCAATTCTTTATATCAAAATTCCTATCATAGGATAGGCTTCTTTATTAAATCCAAAAGCATAACATTGAAACCTACAGCAAAATTGGATATATTTGTGCTCATTTATTTTTCCTATTAAAAAAAACCTTATACTGCAATCAAATGAATTTTCAATAATGAACGGCAAGTATACAACATACGGATACATAGCTGGTGATCAAATTATATGTTTTACACATTTTCAGATTATAGATGGGGGGGGGGGACCCTCAATGAAATGACAAAATTCCAGAAATTATAAAAAATGTTATATATCAGGATAATATATTCCATATTTTTTTTCTTTTTTTAACTAGGTATAAGTACATAGTGTTTCTTGCATTACCAACTTGATTTATCAATTACTATAAGTATTTCAGGCATTTAATTCTCAAGGTGGACAGAAACATTTATTGTAAAATAAAAACTATGGCAAGCAAACTATTAAATAAAAATAGTAAAACATTAACGTTGAAAGCATAAATCTTAACAGAATGCTATTTTTAGATGCAATTACACAATACCAAAAATTTCAAAATAATACAAATATTCACTATTTAACATTTTTAAACAAGATTAATTGTAGTATGATGTCTTGTAAATGAAATTTTATGCATTACTTACAAACAAAAATAACTTATACATTCAAAAAAAAAAATATTTGCCTTTGAAATATAAAGTAGAAGCATGAAAATAAATTAAAAACATTTAATGCCCTAGAATTTTTTTCCCACTTCAAAATTCTTTAAACAATAGATCTTAACATGTTTTTACATATCTTTCACTAGAAAAGTTTAACGAGCGAAAATATAACACTACCTTATCTTCACTTCCATTTACCTTGAAATATAAAGTTTTTTTTAATAATAATAATTATAATTAAATAACAAACTAAAAAAATGCATAACACGAAACCACAACTGTTAATGACTTACCTAAAACCGATACCTTACTAAGGAATTCTTGGTACATTTTCCTTTTTCTTATTGTACTGCCCTAAAGATTAACATAAGGAAATTACATTAATTTTAATAGAGCACAATTTCATAAAGCATTAAATAGGAAAAAAATGTCACTTTTGAATAGATTTAAGATACAATTTCAAAATGCGTTTGTTTCAAATTATTTATCAAATTATAAGTTACAATTTTTAACTCCTTAACTGCCAAGAAAATATTATAAAATCATTTTCCTAATGCCATTGATTTTATTTAAGCATTCGAAATGACATGATGTACTAGAAAAACAGATGCATGACTTGTAATCTAAAAACTGCCTATTTATATTTAAAGAAAAAAAAAAAAAAAAAAAAAAAAAAAGAGGGATGAGAGAGAAAAAAATTTTTGGAGTAAAAGAATAATTGTTATTAGAATCACAGTACATATGTTTCAATGTTTCTGATATTGAAAATAGTAGAAAATACTCATTGTCATATATTAAAAAAAAAAAAAAAAAAAGCTTTTATTACACAAGGCAATTGAAAATGGATGAATAAAAAATCAAGACTGATCAAAATAGTAATGCAAGTTATAATTGCAGCTATGAATTTCAACATTGCAAAAACATTTCAATTTCCACTTCCTCTATGAGATAGTGAAAGGTAGTCAATTTCTAAAATCATGGTAGAAATTTTGCAACTCACAGCAAATTTCAAAGAAAAATATTTCAGAAACACATGCACCCAGGCATGCAAGAGGCAATTAAGGGATTAAAAATTCAGCCTCATATTTTAAATCAATAATACATGTGAAATGTTCTTCAAAACAGTGAACCTTAAAATCAGAAAACAGATGAAAAAAAATTTCACTATAAAAACAAATCGATATAAACAATACTACAATCTATATAAATGATATCAAAAAATAAAATAAATTTATTTAATTTTACAATATATAGTAAAAAGAAAGCAAAAATATTCAAACTTTGGTTTCAAATATTATATATATATATAAAGCAAAAGCTTCAGGAATTTTCCCAAAATCGATAATTTTACACAACACTGCCAATAAATCTTTCAATAGCTTAAAGAAAAATAAATAAATAAAAGAGCAGAAAAGATCTAATGCATGTCTCTCTAATTTTGCAAATTCAAGTAAGGAAAAGAAGTAAACAGAGAAGTTTTATTTTAAATTTGGGAATATTATTTGACAATTTTTTAATAAGATTAATAATACATTAATTTTTAAAATTACGTATGTATTAAACAGATTATATACAACTATTGGATCTTGTGTGGCAAAAGTTGCGACATGATGAATGCCAACGCAATGAAAATCAGAACATAAAATAATAAAAACTGAAAACTGCCAAAAAAAAAAAAAAAAAAAAAAACAATTTGATGCATATATTTTTTTTATGAATGATAATGTGCATATATATTCGTCATAATAAATAATAAAGATACAAATTAAAAAAATAAAGAAAACAAAATTGTATAAAAATTTTCCATGACTTTTTGGAAAACCCAGTAGATTAGAATCCTAAAATAAAGTAACGCTACAGTTTAAGATGATGAAATAAAATATTTACATATTGCTTAAAAGTAAAATAATGCTGGTTATTTTTAATAAAATTTCTCTAACTGAATGTTTTCAAACAACAATTAGTGTACTAAGAAATTGTTATTTTTGAAGTATATTACAAGATTGACTTTTACAAATCAAATAAAATGTTAAAGAATGTAAGCCAAATGAATCATTAAAAGATTTCAAAAGAGCCAATAGACTTCAAATCATTCCTATAAAATTCAGATATATATCAAAGAAGAAAAAATATTCTACTATGTCTATGATTTTAAATTTTGAAGCCATATAATGCAGAAAGAACAGATTTGATTTCTTTTTCAGTTTTGCTATCTGAGTTTTAAAGTATATATATGAAACTACAAAAAAGTTTTTCAGATGGCAATCACTACATTCTTAAGTAGAACGAAGTTCTCGTCATGGAAGAATTGTTTCTCTATATATAACATGTATTCTAAAGCTACAGGTACCTACACTTTTTGTCAAATGATTGACAATGTTCAATAAAAATTCCAACAATGTAAAACTTGTGTGTGTGTGTGTGTATTTCCCACTGTAGCATAAATCAACGATTGATTTCACATACAGAATTTGTACTTACCATCAAAATTCTACGATATGTGTCCCTGTCTATGGCCCATAGTTTGATATCTGTTTTAGCCTGTTAAAAAAAATAATTTGAGGTAACCTTATTTAATGTTTATTACAAACTATAAAAATCAAAAAGCATATTTAAATGTCTCATAATGTCACAGTGACACAGTTTTAAAATAGCATGTATAGACAAAGAATTTTTAAATTATGGTTTAAGAATCTAAATAAAGTTACACAGAAAAATATTAAGATTGAAAACTCTTAAAAGGGCTTTTTCATTCAAATTTGTCAATATTCATTAACAAAAACAATCCTGAAACCCATTTCTTCAAAAAGTTTTAATAAAACTTGCTGAATACCTGTTGATTAAATTAATAAAGGAAAATCAATGAACCAGTCACCCAGTTTCAACCATTGGCCCTATTTCATAAAAAAGCTCATCATTCCTAGATACATAATCAAGAATCATTTCACTCTTCTATTCTTTAGTCTTGACAGAAATTGAAAAATTCAGAACCATAATATATTCTCTGTGGGAAAATCCTGCAGCAAAGTTCATCAGTCAAAACCACTGCATGAATTTTGATGATTTTAATTTCATAAAAACTTATGACCTATACATAAGTCAACAATGTTCACCTAGCCTTCGTCATTTTCATTTTCAAGAAAAATTGAAAAAATGCTGACTCACTTTTTAAAGAGGAAAACCTACAGAGTCTACAAACCCCAACCATTAAGCTAATTTTGAAAAAACTTTCTTTCATATGAATATTCAAGATTCCTTTGCTAATAAAAAAAAAAGCACCTTAGAGCATGTATACATATATGTGAATCCACATTCCAGAAAGAATCTGCAAAAGATTTAAATTTATATTTAAAATATTATTAACATGAAGAAAAATGCCAAACTTTACATTATTTTGGGTTAGATATTAGATTACATAATAGCATGAAGCTTTTAAAATATTATGGATTATAGATTTATCAAAATTTGAAGGTTACAGATGTAATGCTTAAGAAGACCAACTTACATAAAATATTTTAAAATTTTAGCGACAATTAATCTTAGCAAACTTTGTAGGTCGATAAAAGCAGCTAATCGTAAAAGTCTTTTTTTTTTTTTTTGTCTCGCACGCAAGATAATGCAAATTGTCATTACTAAAAAAAATTTAAGTCAACATTTATAAGATTACCAATAAAAATTATGATATTTGTACTATATTTCTTAAAATTAGTAAATTGGTAGTTAATTTGAATGAATACATTTCTGAAAATGAATTAAAAATATAAGCAAAACCAAAAATTTTTTAGAATGGAGTAACAAATTGAACTGAATAAAACAATTAGAATAAAATATTGATTAGCTGAATGCTTAACCCATAACATACATGAAAAAAAAGGGGAAAACTGGTCCTTATCATCAATTTTTTTATTATATAGTTTTATAAATGTTTTAAAGGTATAAATTAAAAAAAAAACATAGCATGAATGAATTTTGTGCATATAAGAAAATCCTTCACTTTTTAAAATGATTTTGAGAAAATTTCAAGAGAAATATGTACTAATAATGTACCAAACAAAAAGTTTCTTGCATTTAATATTACTTTTAAATTATAGAGCATTTTGTGAAATGTACATGGAATTTTAAACACGACAAAAAAAAGTTAAAAGAAATTTTTTACAATAACATCCATTCCATGTCGTCTTCCCAAGCGAAGAATTTAGTAAAAGAACTGTATTAATGTTAAAAAATAAGCAGAAAAAACTTAACAATGTTTTGGAATTATAATAGTCAAAATTCATACATTCGTTTTTATAACAGCAAATGATACAATTGATTTGACATTCGGGGGGGGGGGGAGCCATCCAGCTGCATCTTTGGTATTAAGGTTAATTGGTTTTTATGGCGCAAGGACCAGGTCTGATCATTCTGCGCCAAACGTTTGCATCTTTGGTATTATTCATCTACCATCATAATAAAGGTATCATTTGAAAAAAATGAACATGAGCCTAAAAAATTTTTTAAGTAAAAATTTCATAAGGAGTTGTCTGTATATTGAAATAAGTACAAACTTCAAAATTTTCATAAGGCATTCTTCGTCAAATTTTAAAACCGCATGAAAAGTTATTCACGAAAAACAAGTTTCATTATTCTAGGTCAATTCATTTCGAAATTATAAACTAAAGAAATTTTGACTTTCTAATATAAAGATTAAATTTTGAACTTTTATTCATATCTAAAAAAGTAACATTGTTATTGATTAAAAATCTCTTTGTTATGAAATTATATGGTATTCTATGGATTTTGCACGGTTGTTAATTATTAAATTTACTTTGTTTGTTTATTATTGAAAATTACTTTTTAATATGGAAACATTTTTTTAAAATTGAAAAACATTTAAATTTGAATGTTAATCAAAAGGAGAGAGCAAATTTCATGCAAAATTTTGAACTTTTATGCAAAATTTCAGCTCATTTCTACAAGTAGTTTTCCCGTTATATTAAGTTTCCCCATACAACTCCTATAAAGAGATGGATCCACAAATTTCAGAGTGTCAACTTTTTATATCGCATTTAAGTGCTACTACTATTCATGCATTTCTTGAAACAAATATGATTATCCATATTTTGATATGGTAAGAATATGTAAAAACATTTTTATCAGAGGCAAATAAATAAAAAAATCAATGTAAAAAAAATCCTTTTCATTGCCATAATATTTTTTTTTATTAATAGTTTCTACTAATATGGATGATAGTTCTGTTTCTGTAGCAAGCTGAAATTTTTACTTGTCGGCTCATACAAGTAGAATATAATTACTAAAAAAATTGAAATTTTATTTCTTAATAAGTAATTTGTAATATTTAACTATTTAATTTTACAAACATTCTAGCAAATGATTTTCTTAATAATTAATGCATAACAAACTGCATATTTTGCAACAAGAAAAGGGACATATGTAAAGTGCTTAGTATTTCTTAAACAAGTCTCAAATTTTGTAATATTATTCTGTCATTATTACACTTATTATAATATTGTATACAATCATAAATGGAATTTAAAAAATTCAGGCATCAAAAAGATTTACTATTCTTTAATTTCTTAGCCAGAAAATAAAATTAGAACTTTAACATCAATAATTCTTACTGCTTGGTAATAATATCTCAGTACTGATTTTTCTCAGCAAAAATTTGGTGGCACTCACAACCTCCCCAAATAATAATAAATAAATATATAAAGATGGCACAATGTTAGATAATTAAAATTAACCAACAATTTTTTGGAACAAAAAATTTAAGAAATACTATACGAAATTTCATCGAAGCATCTCTGATAGTAGTGTCAGAAAATCTTTACATCTACTTTCTTTTCTTCAGAAATTTCAAACATAATATAATTCAGTATTTAATATTCTGTAGCAAAACAGCTGTAAGTAACAATACTACATTCCTATTAGCATCAATAGCTGAAGATATATTGTAACTTGGGAGGGGGGGACAACGACAACAGTTCCATTTACAAGCTCTATTAACTAATACAACTACTAAATATTTTAATAGAATTTGCACAGCCAAGTTTCAAGAAACCCTAAGATCAACCAGGATAAATAAAATCAACAATCACATTCAAATATAAATAAGCAGAAATCAAGTAATAATCCAATAAAAGTTTAAAAACTAGTCTCTCTAGTAAAAAATAAGTAATTTAGGAATTTTTTTTAAAAAAGATTTACAGTTTATAAATACAGTTTTATTTCAAACAATGACATTTATTAACTTCTAATCAAAAATAATTATCAGGAAAAGAGATTTTACATTTTGTAAAATTTTTCACCTAGAAAACTTACATAATATGAAAGATGACAACATAATAAACTTACTTTGACAGTAGCTGCTCTCGGAGTACCATAAATTAAAGCAAGTTCACCAAAGCTTCCACCATCTCCTATAGTGGTAACAAGCTGTCCATTCACAAACACCTAATTCAGAAAAATCAAAAATAGAAAATAGCATTATAAATGTAAGATGAGAAAATTTCTTTTTTAAAATAATACTATGTTTCAAGCAATATGCGCATTAAAAAAAAATACACAACTGTAATTTGACGGTTGAAGTAAGACATGGCATATCAGTTATTGCATTAAATTTTGAATCCAAATTATGATGTGGAGGTGCAGTGTCATGATGTTTCAGAGTTCTGCAGTGTGACCACCTTGTCACACTGTAGAACTCTGAAACATCATGACACTGTTTATTGAATTTTGAAGAATAACATATTTGTGAGTAAATTTATATTTTTAATTTTGCACAGTAAAACTTGTTTAATTATACAAAAAATATACCTTATCACTATTTATTTTGGAACTTAATGCACTAAATAAAAAAAAAAAAAAAGAGAGAGAAAGTATCCAACATTATGTTTTTTTTTTTTTTTAACTTTTCCTAGACTTCTATAGTTATTCTATAATTTGGAAATTTACAAATTGAGAGTATTTCAGCAATCAAAGGCCAAACTGGAAGGCAAACAAATAGACAGCAGACCATATATATATATATGTGTGTGTGTGGATGGAGGGGGTGAATTCAAGTATAACTCAAATTATTTTCAAATAATTTATACATTAAATTTATGAATATGAACCTAATAAGAAAAATTAAACCATATATAAATTTATGAAAAGATTTTTACTTCTAAGGAACAGTAATTATACATACTTCAACTTCACCTTGATCAATAACATAGAAATTATCTCCTTGATCACCTTGCTGAATTATAGTTTCTCCTGCTTTGTGCACAACAGGAAACATAGCATCAAAGATGTCACTGAAAAAATGCATACAAATTAAATTTTAATTAAACAAATATAAATAATGTGAAATTTTACTAATGTATTTAATTACGGTAAAAAGCATTTTAAAATATTTCAATTCTTAAATTAATCAATATAACTTAACAATTCAGCTGTGATTTTCATACAGTTCCAATAGTAGATAAGTCCAACAAAGTTTTTTGAAGCAGCCACTTGCGGTTAGAGTAGAATTTAGGGCTCATAAACATTGTAAAAAAAAAAAAAAAAGTCATTTGGTAGTACTAGTTTAATTTGATTTAAATCAATTTTTGTCTGTCAATTAATTTGTTACACGAAACAATGTGAAGAAAGGGCAACAAAAAGTATAAATACAAAAAAAAAAAAAAAAAAAAAAAAAAAATCATTATTCAAACCAACTGAATTTTGCCCTATGTATATGGATATTTAATTTTGCAGAAAGAACAGCCTGAAAGATTTCCAAGCAAGTTATTCTGAAGCCATACCAAATATGAAGGTTTTATATAAGGGGAAGAAGGATGGGGGGGGGACACTATTGTACTTTTTATGTTCTGATTTAAACTAATGAGAAACATATTTATATATTTGTTGATGGTTGTGGTCATCAGCAAATAAAACTTTGGACTCGAGAGATTTTGTGAAAAATAGCCGACATTTTCACCCAACAGTTATTAATTATGCATTTACTTTCCTAGTTAACAAAACTGAGAGAAGTTAACTCAAAAATAAGATATTATACAAGACATAAAACTTAACTGCATCAAAAATAATATTCATATGTATTAAAACTACTTTTGGCAATTAGTTTTAATATTCAAGAATATGAATTACATAAGAACAAATACAGGAAAATATTGAAAATGCTACCTTCTTTCTGTATCATCCAAATGAGCAAAAAGAACATTTTTCTCAATGGCTTTTGACAAGGCTGTCATAGTTTTATAATCTTTAGGTACAACCTGTAAAATTTAAAATTAAATATTATTGATTGCATTATTTTATATCTAATAATTAATATGCTTTATTAAAAAATGTACATGGATTGAAATTTAAAAAGTAAACTATGGTTAATTTATGCAGTTATGGCAATTCCTGAAAAGAAACATTTTGCGAATTTTGCTTTTAGGCATTTTTTTTAGTACTTTAGAAAATTTACAGAAATTAAGAAAAATTAGGATATAAGAGTTTAATTATTAAAATAAATATTAATAAAGATATAAACATAAACACAAAAATTAAACAGAATTTTATTATTTATGTCACATTAATATGATGCATAACTTGTGATGCGGAATTGTTTGAAATTTTTTTTTTTCTTCTCCATGTTATAAAAAAAAAGAATATATTTGAACAATGAATCAATACAGAAAAGGTACTCCCTTTGAATCATGCAATTCTACTCCCCCCCTTCTTCTTTTGATTCAGAAAGAGTACCTTAATAAAAAAATATCAATGAGGCACATCTGAATTTAAATGTGTAATGCAGACAAAATACCAACTCACAGAAAGTTGTATTTCTATTTAAAAAATAAGTTTGCTTGACAATTCCAAACATTTCAAGTAAACTTAATTACATAATTAAAATAACATGTATAATCTTTTCGCAAATGATGTCGTAATAAATGCAGACCATTGTATCCGAGTTAATTTTAAATATGCATGATGAATTAAATAATATTACTGCTTACATTTTCTTAAAACTGGATATTAATCAAAATATAATTCCATCATATCATTTGTTTATAATGAAATTAATAGGTACATTTGAGAAAATAAAATAACCTTTTTCACATAGGTTGTAGCATCATCTTCAGAGTATGTTTCAGCACTGACAGCTCCTCTACGAACTCTCTGGGCCGGAGCCATGTTGGGAGTTGCACAAATGTCATCTTCTCTCTCTTCGCAAGGACTAGTAGCATTCAAATTCTTCTGTTTAGCATTTGCTGCAGCCTCCTGGAAATAGCAAAAATATTGTAATAAAATTTAATTTAAAAAATGCAACAAAATTGGTCTAATCCTTTAAGCTTAGAAAAGATAATGTAACATTACACTTCTCCAATAACAAGAACTAGAAATGCTCAACCACTCCCAAAATGTAATGGAAGTCATTACTGGTACACTAACTGTCTTCTGCGAATAAATGGTTTATCAGGAATAAAGTTCAGTAAAATTTTCAATTAAATATTTTATGTTTTTTAAGAGCTTCTTAAGAAAAATATTTTTAAGTTTTATATTTTGATAGTCATATAACTCATACTATTAAAGAAACCTTATACCATTCTATTCACTTGCTATGCGTCTTTCTAATCTTTCTGGCAGCTCTGGTAAAATTTGAGCTTTAAAGTGGAATGGAAATGTTTAAACTTCAATTAAAAACAAAGATATATTGCTGAAACCAAATATGTTTATTAAAAATATGAGCTCAGAAAACAGAATAATCTGCACTGAAATCTCATGCACATTATGCAATATTTCAAGGAATTATATATATATATATATATATATATATATATATATATATATATATATATATATATATATATATATATATAATTTTCAATTCATTATAAAATACAGTTTATTTTCAAAAGGATTTGACTGGCAACATTTCATTTGGTTTCAGTCTATAAAGGTATTTCTGAAAAAATTATGGTTTGAATTTTATACATTCTAATCTCAAGGAATCGTATTCAGTGAAATATTACTAATGTTCAGACTTTAAGATAATAATAATAATTAATAAAACTTTCTGTCTTCAGTGATCAAGTCTGATCACTATTTTAAGACAATCAATGATTTTATAATTTTAAATTGATCAGCCCTGGTGGTTCAGCAGGAGCTGATTGGCGTATCCTTATTGAGCATCTTTCAGATGGTCAAAGGAGCTTTTAAAACTGCATGTTTTTATAAGATAGTAAGATTCAAATTTTCATAACCCTCTGAATTTTAACTACAACGTGTGAACCTTTCTTTTTATTTAAAACGTTAATATCTCAAAAATAACTTATGTATGACAATGAGAATCCACACAAAAATAAACTTCTGAAAAATAAAAATAAACTCAAATTGCACAAAATAATATTCTTTACTTCATTTAAAACATTTTCCCTATTCAATACATATGCCTAATACTAACTGGTTAGAAAATAGATGTTGAGACCCAATTAGAACAGATAGCCTGCCATGCTTGCTTTAAACATGCAAAATTATTGAATTAACAATGCAGGTGTTTCAATAGTTCACAGAAAACATTTCCTTACACTTATCTTTCCAGAAAATATGTTCATTTCATTTTTTATAGACAAGCTGAAAATTACACATTTCTGATTTAATTTGAACTAAGATTAAATCAACAAAGGTATTAAGTTGAAATACTAAGATTTAACTTAATATTTTAATCTGAGGTTTTATCAAAATGTTGGCAACATATTAATAAAAACTCATTTTCTTATGCACTTGTAACATGCTTTTGTTGCAATATAAATGAAATTTGTCAGGAAATATGGTTAAAATAATTAAAAATACAATTTAAAAAGAAAACTAATTTATACGTAAAAAAGTTTATAATTGAAAAGATATATATTTATTTAACTTTTAAAATGATACATAAATCTTTTTCGTACTGCAATGTTTCCAGATGTTGTAGAAAAAAAGCTAAAATTTTGCTTAATTTTTAATTAATTAAAATTTAATTTGGTACTTCACGATCATAATTTATGTAAATGTATTGCTTACTTTGACACTAATATTTTGTGTTAAGAACAGGATAGTAATTTGGCTTGCAAAGCAAAAAAAAAATTTATCGACCATTTTGACAGTGACTTTTCTTCCAGTATTTTCACTTTTTTTTCTTCTTATTATCATTTATGCTATATTTAATACTTGTTCCAAATTCTTTTGATTCTTGTTTAAACACGCTTTTAATATTTCTGAAAAAATGATTAAATATCAAAGAAGTATATAGAAAAACAGTAATAAAATAATTTTTTGAATTTAAATATGAAAAATCATTACGGTATACTATATTTTCAGAAATTACCACAGAAAAATACCAAAATTTCATTTAATTTTTAATTAAAATTCCAGAAGAATAGTTCCTGGTACACACTCTGCCCTCCAAAGTATATATGTGCCAAGTTTGGTAGCTCGAGCTCCAACAAACAGACCTGTATATTACATACATTCATGTTTATTATAAATAAAGATTTATTACTGAGAAAAATTGATTTGCCAATCAATCAGCTAAACTGTAATCCATTCAAATTAACTGCATTATTTTTAAGGAATCCTGTTATTAATAATATATATATATAAAAGAGTATAAACAAAATCTATAAATATGAACAAATGAAATGCAACTTCGAAAAATATTTTTAAGTTAATTTTTTTTGTTTCCTTTTATTCTTTATACTAATAAGCAATTCTTTAAAATTTCAGTGGAAATTCATTTTAAAAAGTGGAACAAGAGTAATGCAAGAAATGAAAAGTATCTACTTCATTTATAATCATGTTAATTAGACTCTTTTAAATTAGAAATTATTATTTGCCCAAATACTCAGGTTTCATCATTTTAACAAATTTCAATTAGAATTTTTATCTTTGCAAGTTTTTAACCAAGAAAACAAAAATGAACATCTCATAATTATTTAACATAGACAATAGTTATAAACAAATATCCCAATTAAAAAATTATGACAATCTAAAGATCGAAGGACTATTAATTTTCTTAAGTCAATACTTTCATTAATCACAATTTACAATGAGACAATTAATGTTTAAAATAAATGGATACCTTACTGTTAGAACAACACTGTATATTAAAATCACTTGTCAAAAACAAGGATAGAATTGACTCTACTATTAACTTCAACCATTAAAAAAAACACTCTGTCGTCATGTTATTTTAATTAAACAATTCTCAATACTCAATTATTTGAATGTTATCTACAGCAATAATCAAAACATTATCGTAAAGTAATGCAAAAAAATGTATAGAGAATATATAATATTTCCTAAAATATACTTTCAGTGTTTTAAAACAAAGAAGTTCACAAAAGAATTGGTATTTTTAATAAAAAGAATGTTTAATTTTATTTGTTTGCAATGAAACCATAAATCAAACAGATACAAAAGATACATGCAGAGAATTTTAATACTTTCAACTGTGCAAGGATAGGCAAAGCATTACTGTTTCTCATAAAATATTGTTAAAATTTAAATAATTTGGTGAAATCATAATTATGTAATCCTTAGCATGCGACTTGCTACAATAATAAGTTTTCTTGAAAAGCAGCTTCTTAAATTCAATTAATAATCAAATTAAATAGAAATTCAAAAGCAGCAGATAAAGCCTATTAAAAATCCATTATCAAATTAATCTTTTTTAATTAAAAATTTTTTATATTTTTGGTAAAACCTCTGTTAGAAACCAACAGAATAACCAATTCAAATAGTTTATCATTTTTATGAATGTCAAGGGCCACAGAAATCGTAAGTAACCAAGATCTAACAATGCAAATGGAGTAACATATTTGAGTATTGCTGATCATAATAAACGGCACCTAGCAACAGTCTCGTTTAAGTATTTGGAGTTGTATTCTAAATAGAATAAATTATTTTCTAAATAAAATAAAAGTTATGTGAAGTATCACTTTACAATAACATAGCCTGTTTGTTTATATTTACATTAAACACAGAATCAGAAACGCTTAACACTCCCACAATGACATTATGTTAGGATACAAGTAATTAAACATTTCACTGTTACAATACGAAATATACTCATATAACATTATAAGAAGTCCATAATCATAATCCATGGACCATTTTTGACAAGTTATTGTCCTTGTAACTTGACTTAAAACCTAAAGTGACTTTTCGCTAAGCCTATTTCTCGAATCAGGTCTAATTGTCTTACCCGTTCCAGTTTTTGAAAATATTCCCTAAGAAACGTTATGGGATTTTCGGGCCGCCTTACACACAATTGCACAATGCAATCTTTTAGTAGCCTCTGAATATTATGGCGCTGAACGTAGGCTTCGCATTCTCTCAAGCTCTGCTCTTCGTCGCTTACATGAGACGCCATCTTAACTGTTTTGCTTTGCTTACCATGGAGCGGTTGTGATTGACCGAACGCTTCGACCGGAACTCTGAACTCGGCTGTTTTGGTGACGTCAGACTCTGTTATCCTTCTTTCGCTGGCTTCCGCGATCACATTCAATTTTCTGAATCGGATAAAAGTTTATCCTTTTTCCAAAGGGTCCTGAGCTTCTCTGAGCTCCTTCCACACAGAAGAAAGCAGGACTCAACGGCAGGACCCCAAAAAGCGAAGAGCTATTTTCGTTACTAACCTCGGAAGATATTTTTGTGAATTTTATATTTTGGAACTCGTCCAAAGAGCAGTTGTAACATATTTTTGGCAGACTTGGGATTATCTCCATTTTTCTGTCGCTTTCATTTTCAGATTGATTTTTACCGACGGCCTACAGGGATTTTTTCCCTGATAAATTGCTGTTCGTCTCTAATAATCGAAGTTTGGGGACAGAGAATGAAATCGTTTGTTTTTGGGCCCGGTTATAAATAGAAGCGCGTAGCGACGGGAGACGCTCCCTTCAATTGAACGAGAGCTCGCACCCTATCCCGTCAAAGAACTTAGGCAGGGAGACAAAAAACAAACCTAATGAAAATCACAAATTTGAGAGAACGATTTACTTCATCTTAGATAAAAGCACAAAAACGCTTTCGTAAGACGGATTCTTAAGAGAGAGACAGAGAAAAGTACCTCCTTTTGATAAAAGTTCTTCAGAATTAATTTTTTTTTTCTATTTTACTTCTTTATTTAATATGAACTTTTGAAATAAAGACAATAAAAATGAAACGAGTTTTAACTTTAAACAGAATATTTAACGGATATCACGAACAACCACTTCCCCTCTTTTTTTTTTCAATAAAAAAAAGAAAAAAAAAAATTCAAAGAAAATTTAAATAAGAAATAAGTTATAAGAATAACAGTTAAATAAATTTAAATATAATTTTTTTAAGAAACATAAATTACTATGCATATTGCATAGCAATTTATATTTTATAGTATTAAGGACAAAAAATTTCTTCCCCAATATTTAAATAATTTAAATCAATTAAATAATAAAAATAAAATAAATTTAAAAAATTAAATTGAAATTATTAAATAAAATTAAAATTTTAATACTAATATACTTATTTGGCTTTTTCCCCCCTCAACCTCCCCTTCCGAAACAGAATTTTACAATTCGCAATTTCAAATAAAAATGACATTGTTATTCGATCAATACAAGAAATAAATTGTAGCGGAAATTTTTGGAGTTAAAAATGACCATTTGAACATGATTATGATTTTAGAGTGTGAATCAATTTATTTAACGAAGTACAAAATTTTTGTAATGCTTTGATAACTTTGTTCAAAAATATCCAAAGTGGCGCAAACCCACAATTTTCTAATTGTAATGCCTTTTCATGGTAAGCAATTTTCACAATTTCAAAATTATTATATGAATCATAAAAAAAAGCCCTAACTGATAAAAAATGAAAAAAAAAAATCTTGCATAAAAATAGTTATTTAACAGATTTTAATACAGTATTTCAAATTAAAAAGTTTTTTTTTCAATGAAAATCGAGACTTATGAATGGAACTGCTGTGAAAGTATCAGCGCCCTTTATACCTTTCAAGGTTCAAACTTCATATTTTTGAAGATAAAACCAGAAGGAATGTTTTCTTCGCATAATAACTCACTAGGATACATTTTGCGCTTCACAGCTCAATGAAGTACGGACGTCTTCCTTTGCATGCGTTGGCTCCAAAATTTCGTATATATCCACAGTATTGGGACAAGACCACATACAAAGATTAATTTGTGTAAAATTATAAAGTTGTTACGTTCATGCACTCTGAAATAGATAAATGATTATCCCTTTAATGAATTTGACATAAATCCGCAATTCTAACGATAAATTTATATACTAAATTTCATCTGTTTAGCTCTTTCCAATTTTTTAGTTAACTTGCTCACTTGGACGGGCGAACAAACAAACTCTCCATAGATGGATTTTGTACAAAATTTGATCTGCAGTAATCTGCAGATTTTGACGGAGCCTGTCTTGTATTCGAATTCATTTGATTTGGAAATGTTTTCTAGATTCCAGCCGGCCTGAACGGAAGATTTAGCATAATATCGAATTTGTTGATTATAACAGTTTTTTTCCGTATACTTTGCGAGAAAATAATAAAATGAATAATCTGCAGCGGAGTACGTTTGATTTCATTTTTTTGTAGCTTACGACAAAAGCATTCTTATTTAATCAAGTAACATCCACCAAAAATATATAAATATGAAACTGAAAACCCACTTGTTCATTCATTTGAACCTTATACAGCTGCGCACTCCCTGACGGATTTGAACGAAATTTAGCGCACATGTTCCTCAGCACTTAGAATTAACTGCAACATTAAAAAAGTTTCCACAACCCACTAAAGAAGGTGAAATGGAAGTTGAAAGTTTTGCTTTTCCACCAAAATTTTGAGCAAACACAGCATAAAAAAGTGTTTTTACGCCATTTTAAAATTCCAAATTCCAAAATAATAATAATAATAATAAAAAGCTTTATAGTGACATCAGTTTCATTGCTTTACTATTTTTCTCTGAATTTTAATCAATTTAAAAACAATATTTTGTCTCATATTTTAGCACTTTTAAGATAGCCATGCGTCCAGCAATGTTTTTTCCTTACTTTTTTTTGAGTTTATTGAATAAGATTTATTTTTATTGGTAAGTTTTTCAATTTTTAAAGTTTTATTGTAAATTCTATTACGATGCCATTCTTTTTAATTTTTCATATACGAAACATAGAGAAATTATTTTAATTGTCAAAACGCTTAAACTCGGAATTTCGACCCGTCTCCACGTTTCGGATCTCCCTGAGTTCGAAAAACCCATTTTTGGCATTATGTCTGTTTCTCTAAAACAAAGATTACTCGAAAACACGTTGAGCTTGACGGATGAAATTTGGTATGTAGATTTTACACCAAATTTGTAGACTTTTATCAAATTTTCAGTAAAATATATTCATAGTGTAGATATTTATCAAATTTTGAGCTAAATCTAGCGCGGGTGGGGGTGGGGGGGGGTGAGCGTCTGTCGGCCCGCTCTTTCGGAAGCATATAAACGTGGTGAATCGAAAAAGCAATGATTTAAATGTATCAAATTCAGTGTTTACTTGACAAAAAGTTTCGTGGAAGTTAACCATTCCATTTATTCGATTCTATCGCATCAGTTGATATGGTTCGGGATTTTATATGATGGGATGAAACTTATATGTTAAAGAACACCGGGAAAAAGGAATTAGATAAAAGAATGCTAGCTTTCGCAAAAAAAACCAAAACTAAGACTTGCTCTCTTAACTATCCTTATTTATTCCCAACAGTTAAATTTCATAAAAATCCATTAAAATTCAGATTCGTAACCTGTAGCACTGGTAGTTATAATTACTATACGGGTAAACATTTCTTTAAATACTTAAAAATTATCCTGGACAAAATAAAAAATGAAGACAACTTTATTATTTCTTGTAACAAAGAAGTATTGGATTTTCTTAAAGATAACAACATTAATAAACTTAATACTTTTGATTTCGAAAATTTATACACTAATCTACCTCATGAAAAATTAATAAAGGTCTGCACTTTTATATATGACGAATATTTAAATGAAAATATCATTCCTAAAAATAACTGGCTTGAGTTATGTAATTTTAATATTACTGAAAATTACGTGTTTAATGGTATTAATTTTTATAAACAAGTCAAGGGCATTCCAATGGGGACAGCTTTCTCAAGTGCTTTAGCTAATATTTTCCTGCATTACTATGAGAAAAAAATAATTAAATATAATTTAATAAACGGGTGGAGATATATTGATGACCTACTTTTGATTAACTTCGACAATACTAATATTATTACTAATTGCTATCCAAAAGATTTAATTCTAAAAGATACAAATATAAATCAACTTGAGGCTACCTTTCTGGATTTAAAAATCGAAATTGCTAATGATAAAACAATAGTTGGTATATACGATAAAAGGGATGATTTCAACTTTAAAATAACAAAACTATGTAACTACCATTCCAATCTAAACTCTAAAATTTTCAAAAATCTAATTTTCTCACAAGTTAACAGAATCAAAAGGGTTTGCAATAATAAAAATTCTTATATTGAAGCATCAAATATCCTCCTTAAAAATTTAATTAAAAATGATTTTCCTAGAAATTACTGTAATGTCAATTTTTTAATTAAACAAGGTATGGTTTGGGATTAATCTTTTGGCTTAAATAAAAATAGAAATTTACTTGCATATTGGATCACTCAATAGATGGCGCTGGGTGCCTACCTCTGTTTACATAATTTACCGTTAACTTTCAAAAACAGGAAATCACAATCGATTGTTTAAAGTTTCCTTCACTGTTGGATGGTATGTACTGGCCTTTTCGTTTTTAATTTTAATTTTAATTTTAATGCTGTTTTTGTTTTTATTGTTATTGTTTTTATTGTATTTTTACTTTGTGGTTTTTTTCTAATTTGTTATTTTGTATTTCCTTTCTGTTAAAATGGTATATCTCTTGAGCATAATTTCGGGGGATTTTCGGGTCACGAGGAATCATTATTAGACTTAATGTCTGTATGTCCTCACAGAAAAAATCCCTTTATTTGAATCCCTGCCTGAGGGTGACCCTTGAAAAAGT
Organism: Argiope bruennichi; assembly: GCF_947563725.1. Lineage (NCBI taxonomy): Eukaryota > Metazoa > Arthropoda > Arachnida > Araneae > Araneidae > Argiope > Argiope bruennichi. Next base: position 125,270,603 of record NC_079160.1, read on the forward strand.
CTTCAGGCCGGATTCTTTTTTTAATATTTTTTTTAAAAAAAATTTTTTTTGGTTTAATTTTTATTTGATTTTTGTTTTTTCCTATTAACTTGATTCTAATACTTTTGTATATATATATATATATATATATATATATATATATATATATATATATATATATATATATATATATATATATATATAATGTAAGCATATAATTTTTTAATCAGAAGATAGTTTCGAAGACAGTGAAGAGACTTTCAATTTTTTTTGACGTCGTTTTATTTCATCCCTTGGAGACACGCATTATGTTCAAGCAGGAATCGACGAGCACGCACATAACACAGAACAACACAGAGTGAAATGAGGAAAAAGATCATGAAAATTTTATTCCTGGTCTTATATAATATGAGATATTGACAGGGAAAATATTTCTTCACAGTGCTAAAATACAATGAGATTCGATAGGGATTTCCGCTACACACGACGACCCAAGCAAGGGAAACACAAGGATCTTTTTTAACAATTTGGACAATTTTCTATCCCTTCATGCGGAGTGTGGGATCCGCTGACGAAAGCCTTTTCACAGAACAGTTTTTTGCATTAATTAAATAGAAAAAGTGGAATGGGATCAGGAAAATAAGAGAATATTTTAGAATGAAGTTAATATGGGCTAAGTAACTTTATATTGTAATTCAACTGGACAATACAGAATGAAGCCACTTGCTTACCTTTATTTAAGAAATTCAATAATGACACTTTTTTTGTTTCTTTAGTTTTAAAAAAGAGAGCTGTTAAATTCATGTCTCTGTCTTTGAAATATTTTCCTGTAAGGTTTTCAGAAAAAAAAATTCACATTACTGTTTGCTTTTTTATTTGAACTAACAGAACTCTTATGGCGTCTATCATGATATTATGAATATCAAAAATATCATAACCCCAATTAACATAAAATAACGAAAATGAAGTAAATATTAAGGATTTTACGCTTCATTTTCTTGATGATATATATCGATAGGTGAACTACAAATGACAAAAATTTGAAATAAAAAACTGAAAATAAAGACGCTCTAAGAAAAGAAAGAGAAAATCTGAATTCAAAAAGTTTATTGCAAACGATTCTATTAAACGATTTATTCTATTTATTTCTGTTTTCTTAATTCTTGATTTCCTGTTCCCCTATTAAATCAGGGAAGTAAAAATTCTCAGCTGATCCATGTTTCTGCTGCGAATCAACTAAGAAAAGTTTAGAATTTATCAAGAAAACTAATGATGAAAAAAAAAAAAAAAAAAAAACAACGAAAAAAGTATTTTAATCGTTTTTGTTTAAATTAAGAAGAAATATTTGAATTGTAAAAATTTGAGAAAGGTAATAGCATTAAAATGTTGAGAGTTTTGATTTAAAAAATTTTTTCAAGGAAAGTGGCTAATTTTTTTTATTCCTCAAAATTCAGCACTGTCAGAAATACAAAATAGTTTTTTAGAATGAAATTTGTTTGTATTTTTGATGGTGAGCACAATTTTTTCTACAGTAATTAGATATGATACTAAGCACCAATACGTGCGAAAAATCATGCAGAACACCACAAAAATTAGTTAAAATTTCTTTTATATTAAATTCTCAAATTAACACTTCGAGGGGCATTGACACACCATTTTTACCTGCGTGCAGAACACTGCAACCATGCATGCATATAACAACTCGTACACTAAAAGCGATTACCACAATTATATCTATAGTGTAAGGTGATGTAGCGTTTCTTCCATCTCTTACGAAAATGTAGAGTGGTGAAGGACAGGCGACTATTGATGATATATCCAGGGGCCAAAAGCTTTCATGCGAAATAAAAATATTCGAAATAGGTTCAGGGGACTTGGCTGAGGAAATCTGTCGTGGGTTTTACCTATAGAGAATGTGCAGTGAGTTAGTGATTTCGGAATCAAAAAATTCTAAAACTCTCAAAAATAGAGTGTGAGGGAGGGAAATCATTAATAACATATTTAGAAGCCATGAGCTTTCATATGAAACAAAAATGTGGAACTCTGACCAGTAGTTGTGGTTGAGTGATAGATTCAAGGTTTTTTTTTTTACTTATTTTAAATAGTTAAATAGGCTTAAAGATGGATGATGATGCTCTAACAATTGCATTTCTTATATATAATTTAGTCTGTAATTCATAGAATGCGAATCCATTTCAGAAGATATTTTTATATACAAGCTTCAATGCCTAATAATAATAATAATAATAATAATAATAATAATAATAAAATGTAACATTGGCATCTTAAATTCAATATTTGAAAAATCTATTTCATATCTTGATTTCTACTCAATTTATTTATGTTTTTTTTTTTTTGTTTGAAATAAAAGAAAATGGAAACCGTGATTCCCGATTTAGCCTATAAGAAATTCCGAGCCAAATCAACTGTAAAGGATTAAATACGCCAAGAGGCGTTTCATCCTCTCCTACACGAAAGAAAAAGTGTTGAAATCATCAAAAATTCTGCTTTGAGATTTTTACGAATTTCCATTTCAGAAAAATACTTTTTTTAAAGTTATCTCTCAGCATGATGATTCAAGTTCAGTTCAGTTATATTCTTAACGTATCATTTTAAAGCAACACTGGAACTACTTGGGGAAGACCTTCGTAATTTTGAACCGCGGTCAGATGACGAGGATGACACCTGAGCTGGCACCCTCCTCTTCAAATTTCCCCACCACACCAGCGGGGCATGATAACTCAAAAGCGCATTGAACTGGGTAGAAGAAATTTAGCATTTCATACCAGAAGCAAATATGCAGATTTCTATCAAATTTTGAAAGAAATGTGTCTTAGGTCTGTCAGTATGTCTTTAAACATATAAATTCGAAAATGTAACGATCTAGATGGATGAAATTTGGCATGGGAGTTTATAATCAGAAATATTGATATATATTAAATTTCGGGCCAAATCCTTCAACATGATGAAGTTTGTCGGAGCATACATTTTTATGTAAGTGAATGTAATAATTCAAAAACGCAGATAAATTAAATTTTACATGTTATCTTACGATCAAAATGGGAGATCTGTATTGAAATTTGGACTGTCGTGATTTGAAAGAAAATGTCCGTACTCGGTTTCATTCCTCTTACTAGGAAAAACAAAAACACAATTTATTTCGTCTCTACGCACGGAAGTAGAGAAAGAACACTACCACTTGCGGATTTTGCTGTCACATCAGAAGGTTAGCTGCTTCCATTCCTAACTCTGAGATATGTCCAGGAAATGTTTATGAGAAGATGGTTTAATTAAGATTGTTATGGAACTTCCACCAATAAGTCCGTAAAGTCAACGGGTTCGCTTGTAGTGGGTGTATGGTGTAACACAATCAACAGGCCTTAGTAATACGCGACGACTTTATTAATACGAAGAAACGAATACACAAACAACAAATACATAACCGAAATGTACACAAGCAACACATAGCAGCACACTTAGTACTGTGGCAGCACACAACCTTATTACTACTTCTAATGCAAACATTCCTACCACTATTTTTGAAATGAAACCGTATTGTTCATACTTACAACTATAATTAAATATTTATTTTGTATATATAAATGTCAATTGTAAATAAAGTTAGTTAGTTCAGACCAGTCTTGTTTGATTGGTAACAACCTACCTGCAGTACAAACAGCAGCCCACAAGTAGTAATCGGTAGTAATAACAACCACCACACACATAGCGGCCAGACAGACCTCAGCAGGAGGAGGGAATCTCGAAGTTTCACTCTACTGCTTCTCCAAACGTCTGCAATTCACTACTGTCTCTTTCCTCGCTTTAGCTGTATCCAACTGCCGACTCACTATTACATGCCTGGCTATTCCATAGACGATTCAATGCTGCTTTTATAATAAAATCCAGGATTCGGCACACAGCTCAATTTAGTAGCCGCTTGATCTCCACTCAACACCGGCGTTTCGATGGACTAATCCAACTAATTTGTCGTTGACTCGCAGTGCGACTCTAAACCTCTCGATGACTCTTTCCACGACTGTCTTCGGCTTGGACTACCGGCATTTTATAGTTTCAGGAGCAAGGCAGAGAAGGTTGTGGAACAATCAAGCATATCTCGGTTCCTATTGGTTCTATTGCCAAAATTCTTGAAGATTCTAGTATTATCTATTTTGTCGTTGAAGTCGCCAAATTCGTCGCAAAGTCGCCAAATGATGGCCAAGCCCTAGGATCACTGATTTGGCATCCAATCAGCATCCAACAAAGCTGATCGTAAAACGGTCTTTCCAGTGATTGAACTAATCGTGCTGGGAAGCAACATTACAGATTTCTAACAAGATATAGTCTTTTTCAGTAAATTAATTAGACTGACTACAGTTATAAAGATTCCTGAACAATAGTAAGTTTACCCTGAAGATTCGGAAGATAGATAATTTAAGTATTTGCGAATTACAAAATGCAAAATATTTACTAGTCAAATAAGTTCAAATGAGAGAATTTCGATCTGAATTAAAATATTTAAACACGAAATAACGTCTCTCAAAAAATAACAGACCATTGAATTCAAAAGCATTTTTGATAAAGATGGACTTTTAAGAATAAGAAGATTAAATCTGTCTGAATAGTCATATTTTAAAAAACATCTTTTTACAAAACGCATATGATTTCACAAACCTTGCGATCATATTTATCATAAGAAATCGTTTCACATAGGTGTTCGGACTGCTTTTACTTTAACCAGATAGTTTTTTGGATACTGTCCGGTCAAGCAAGATTTGGATGTGCATTCTTTGTTATAGAATTAAAGCCCCGATTTTTCATTATTCTATAAGTGATTTATCTTGAGGCAGAACTGTGCCATCTGGATCCTTTGATAAGTTAGACATGGGCAAATGCTGATCCATTTATTATTAAACCCAGTATGAAGCGATCTAAAGTCACTTTAAAATATAATATAGTTACATTCATTTGGCCTTGATACTTATTTAAATGTGATGGAATGTGGAATGTAATAGCTTCTTTCATGTCGAAAAAACTTGTCGAACAGTTCGAACATTATCCATTCTCGGTACTTTTTGAACCTATTAAAATGATTAAAAATCTATGTACGCGACAAGCACTCTTTACAAGGCGGAATTTTAAGTGAAGATTCTTCTCCTTCTGAATACCTAGCATTTATTTCTGATTCGAGAATTACGACCGAGAACGATGAGCGGGTTTAAAACTTGAAGCAACGGGTAGCGAGAGGGACGCAATCATGCACCGATAGTATAATGTAAAATAAGAAGTCCAGTGATTTTCTGGACTCACTTTCTAAGTTTCAATCTTTAAATGTGATCGTTATGTTGCTTAAAAATGCGATACTAATATAACTTAATTCAAATAAATCCACCTTTTAAATTACTAGAGTATTTTTACAAAGTGTATCAAACAAATAAAAGGCTACTGGAATGATAACGTTCAAAAATGAAGTAGAAAGGGAACTACTTACTTAAAATCAAAAGTGGAGGTGGTCTTCCCAAAGTTTTCTCGCATACTCTCTAATAATGGTGTTATCCCAGAGAACACGCACACACCACGCACACGCACACACACGCACACACACACACACACACACACACACACACACACACACACACACACACACACACACACACACACACACACACACACACACACACACACACACACACACACTGAATCTACAGTGTAATCCTTGGCGAGTTATTCGGCAGTTAATTCCTAGCATGCCGTTAATGGTATCCGAAAATTGAATTTGTGTTTTTGACGCATTTTTCCCAACTCATTGAAATAAAAACTTGACACAGAACAACAACTGTAACCACACATTCCCATACTAAATTTAATAAGCGAAGTCATTGCATCTTTGAGTTATCACGTTTACATGTTTCTGAAACTACAGACCGACGGACAGTTATCACACATCTTATTGGATCTGGCTCAAAAATTAAAAAGTTTCTAGATTGTAGATGTTAATTCCGTGCATCGAATTTTATCTCTCTTCGTTTTGCAGTTATCGTGTTAAATTATATTCGAACGGCCGGGCAGACTTACTCTGAGGGAAATTCTATCAAAATTTGAAAGAAATTACAAATTTGGTATTAGAACCATATACCCAATTTCATTTGTCGATATCAAGGCTTTTTGAGATATCCTTGTCGCATACAGACGGACATTTTCCAGAAATGTGTTTTTTCTGCTAAAGGGGATCTACAATGTGGAGATTCGTCAAAATCTCGAATTCGAATTCTCCTATGCTACATATACGAGAGAGTAAAAATGAGTTTTTATAAAGTAGCAAAAAGTATCCTAAAAACGATATCAGTGGCAAAACTCATACGAATTCTCATATAACAATGATGGTGCGAAGTGAGATAAAAATGTGTATAAAAAGCACGGGAAAAGCAATGTGCTACTCCAGCAACACGTAACTTTTTCAATTTATTCTCAAGCTCTCATGTCATCTACAAAGCATATTACATGTAAATAAAAGAAAACGCATTGATTTTGTTTTTTGGCATTGAAAGCGGCTTTGTCAATGAGCTTGTTTGCTTTGATGTAATCAGAGCAAAACTGACATTTTCAAGATGACTAGAATGAGGTCATAGTGTTTCTATGACAACCCTAAAGAATCTTTGCATAACACTTTAACATTTAGCTCGTCTGCAAAATAAATGGATTGCATTTTGTGATAAGTTTTGGACACATAAAATTTCATATTTTGATTTATACATTCTTTCAATAATAATATCCTGCTTCAGAAAGTGTTATCAAAACATCACAAATAATTCAGTTCGCATCGCAAGAAAACAAACACACGCTCTCATTTCAAATGATCAATTTTCTAAACTTCAAACAACAGGGATGCTGGAGAGATAGGACGGGATGCCAAAACGGGAACGGACAACCGAAATTCAGAGCTGACGCGATTATTCACGGTCGCCTGACACTCTGAACCTGAATGCAAAGAAAATTCATTTCATTTGACAGAAAGCAGTCCATTTCAATGCTAAATCGAAACACGTGAAATGTACTGCACCAATTTATTTCGAAATCCAGGCTCATCTTGCGGGACGAAAAAGGATTCGATATCATAAAAGCATGTCGTCCATCACATATGGATTCACGGTTATTGACTGTGATAACAGATGAATAGTTTCCATACCAACATAGAGCCACTGTTACTCACATAAAATGGACGATTATAACTTATGGTAGTAAAAGATATGAAAGGTAAATGCTTTGAAAAAAACAAAGTTTTTCAATTTCTTTAAACGTCTCGTGAAGTTCCTTTTCGTTAAACATTTTATAACATTTCATCTGCACCACTCTCTAATAAATAATAAGCACATTCAGTTTTGAAGGTACATTTTCATTAGTGTATTAAAAAGTATATTTTTTTTTTACTTTAATTATTTTTGTTTTAGTTTTTTTATTCCTAATTTATTGTTGTAAATATTATATAATTTTGAAAATTATTTTCATTCAAATACAATATTAACATGAGCTATTAGTATAAAATAGAAGACAATAGAAGATCTCATTGAAATTCCTAACTCTGTACACTTGTTATTTCAATTCAGAATTCTGAAAATTTAATTGGTAAAAATTTGTGATATATATATATATATATATATATATATATATATATATATATATATATATATATATATATATATATATATATATATATATATATATATATATATATATATATATATATATATATATATATATATATATATATATATATATATATATATATATATATATATATATGCGAGGGATCTCAGCATACTCTCAAACGACTTATTATGCTTAAATGCTATGCAATCAAACATCCTTGAGTGTCATATAAAAATATTATAAAAGTTTTTAAAGTGACCTTTTCCACCGAATAGAGACAGATCCCAAGATATTGTATCCAAACTTCAACAACATCCATCGGTTGGCTAAAAATACCTGTGGTCTAAGTTATCCTAGCGAAAGCCCATTTCTTTATCATTGATTAATTCTAGAGGTTTCTAGTTAGTGACTTGCCCCACATTATCTAGCTGGTTACGAAATCTGATCGAAGTTATTGTTTGGTATTGGCGCCGGTAGCTCTTGGTAGAAAAATCCTTTACAAACCTCTTAATTGCCCAATAATAAATCATAGATTCTAGAGAATTAATATTAACCTTTGGAATATGCCGAATAATCTCATTATAATTTTCACTGAGCGTTGCTGTAGATCAGGGCTGAAAAAACTGTGCGGGTGGGGCAGCGAATTTTTGGTGAACCGCTATAGGATCTTGAGCGTATAGGTGCAATCTTAAACAAGTCACACGACAAAAAATATCGCAATTTGCAAACAAACAAATCGTGTCAAATGATAAAAAAAAGGTATTTTTAAAAAAACCCCAAATAAGTGTATTTTTAAAGTGAATATGTATATAAAGATTTGACTATTGGCACATGATAATGTATCACGTAGCCTGCGGTTTCGCTTAAGGATACATTTCAATACAATAACTCAGACAATATCCACCTAATCAGAATCTCCTTTTCGCTACGAAAGTTCAATTCAGGTTATAGGGGCATCACTTTTAAAGAGGTTCATTATGATTTGTATAAATATTTGTTATAACTAATAACAAATGCTTACTTACAAGTCTCTTTAGAACAATAAAACCTCTTTATGACTGAACATGGGGTATTCGTCTCTGGAAAAATTAAATTCTTTTAAAAAGTGGGTCGGTATAAATAGGAATTTAAAAAGTGGGTCGCAATGTTCAAAAGTTAGAGAACTTTTGCTGTGGACGATTCATTTCTCATCGCCTGTTATATATTTCATAAGTGAATAGTTTTCATTGTGTTTCGGCAATAAGTAGCACATGAAAATAGGTCCATTTTAAGTTTTAAGGTACCTAGATATCAAGATGACAATCGGAATCCACATTAAATACTCATAAATAGTCTAATTCCATATTTTTAATCTCAAAAATAGTTGATTATTTGTGAGCGGCATCTTTATTTCATCAACCGCGGAGATCAAGTGACAGTCTTAACGTGAGATTCGTCCAGTCAGAATTCTTTCATTTCCAACTCAACACATGCGTTTTTCTTGAACTGAAAAAAAAAAAAATTGTCTTTGCGATAGAGGAAAAAACATTAAATATAGAAGATGCACTTTTTATTTCTAACACCAACCATCCCAATTAAATCATTTTTGGTAGTGGATATGTACAAATACAGGTATAAGTACCAACTTCCACAAATATTCGATGATGATGACATGATGTACACCCATATAGATGTACATCATGTAGAAGAAAGTAAAATAGTGGCCACTTTCAGAGCAAGAAGCTGGAGAGCTACGCTCTTTTAAGCAGCGTTCCCACGAGGACAGTTATTGTGTGCAGTGGAAGGCCACGTCTACTTCAGGAAGATCACGAGACCGCAGTGGAATGATGTTCCAATGAGACAATCATTTGCCAGTGTCCCATTGCGGACTCGTGATCTTCCTTAAGTAGGCGTGGCCTTCCATTGCGCTCAATAATCGGCCTCGTGGGAACGCTGCTTTATTCAATAGATGAAAGCAGAAATTCGTGTTTCTCACTGATTTATTGCCAGAATGGAATTCATTTATTGATTCGAGTACACTTTTAATAGGAAAAGAACTCCGACTGAGAATTCGAATCCAGTGCTCTCAACTTGAGCAGCAAAATATCAAGGACGAATGGCATTTAGAATGTGAATAGCTCGCCATTGATTTACAGCGAACTTGATTTTTATTGAATGCGGCGGTTCGTATGCGTAGAATAACTTGAGTCAGGCGTCTCTTGTGCAAGTTTCGTACTAAATGATTTTCTACATTCATATATTCTGGATAAAGAAATATAATAATTAATGTCAGAAATTAAATTATTAGTTTTAAAAAGTAACCTAATGTAAAATAAGAGCAAAGTCGAATTTCTAAATAGTTAGGAAAAATAGGAAGAGATTACAAGTTTTTACTCACTACTTTCGACAATCTTTCTTTCCATTTGTGCAATAGAAGCAACGTGTGAATACATTTCACTGTATTAAAGAAAATGCGAATGCAATACATCCAGAGCAAATAACCAGAAGGAACCTAAATTATTTTTTTATAACCTAAGCTATGTTGGAATTATTATCGATGTTAATGATGATTACTTTTCATTAAAACAAAACTACGTGGGTCAAAGATCAATTTTTTTTTGTTTTATATTGTCAATATTGCGAATAATATTTATCTTATTAAAATTATTATACGTAGCTCATATCTAATTTGCTGCCAAGTCTGATTTTGAGTTTAGGTGATATACGAAGAATATATTTTGTAGGTTGATAAACTAAGTGAAAACTAGATACACTGAGTACAACTGAAGAACGAGGATGGAGCTTCATTCTTGCATAGGGACTTTGTTGATGAAAATCAGCGCAAGCAGAAATTTTGAAAGCGTTCCATTCTTGAATGATTTTGTATAATTAGGAATCATATCATTCATAAAAAATCAGATCTTCCATAAAGGAAAATAAAAATTTCGATATTATTATTTTTGATTATCATATTATTTCCTATACCATAAGAAATATGCATTTTCCCCTCGATTCTTCTGTATAATTATATCTTTTATACCCGATTCCAAGACAGGCTGATATTTAATGCATATTGATAATCTATGTCATCTGACGTTCAAAATAGAAGCATGTTACCAGCTGCATAAGAATAAGCTTTATGGTGTTCTTATTGTCATGTCGGCCGATGGACCGTCAAGACATTTTGTGGTGACTGCCTTTACTAATATCTAAGACGCCCATAATAAAAGAAACATATTTATAGAACACAGACGAAGAATTTCAAAAATATTTTTGACGAGTTGTTTAAAAACAGAGGAACATTGAAAAAAGAGAAATATTATGAAGAAATAACAAAACTTCACTCCGAATTCGAGGGACGTTTTCAAAAATTTAATAGACTAGAGGCAATTGTTACATTCATGTGTTACCCATTTGGCAATGTTGAGTGGAAGAAACAGCTGAGAACATAAACTATATATTCTTTTTATCTTTATTAGTAAAACGACGTTTTTCTCTTTCAAAATGGCATGATTTTAAAAGCATGTAGAACAGAACCTAAGAATAACTTTTGGAATCTAATAGACGAAGAAAAGTATCCTGATTTAAAAAAAGTTGCATATCATTTAACATCGGTCTTTGACTCTACCTACTTGTACGAATCTGCATTTTCAACGCTGAATATAATTAAGACAATATATTGTTCCGTCTCACAGACGACCACATAAAATCCAGCTCAAAATTAGCAGTTAGTAATTATATACCGAGATATTCAAGATTAGCGGACTGTATGCAGACTAAGTCTTCTACTTAACTATAACTACGATAGGTAATTTTAGATGAAAATGGTTTTTCTAATGTATTTTGAATCGTAGGATATTAAATACATCATTTGATATTATTATATTTGTGGCAATTATTATTATTTTTGTATTATATTGGTAAGTACATATTTTGTATTTATTATTAAGTTAAAATCAATATTGTAGCCCCCCTTTTTTTTAGCTAAACACACCTACGCCACTGGATGGACCGCAACACCTTCAACAAATTAGAAGTAGCCCATACCATGGAAATGCCGGCCCACCTCTGTTTTATGGGGTTATTAAAATATCCAAAGTATTATTTTTAGTTACTACTTGCCGAATAGCTTTAATTGATTTTCTAATGAAAAAAGAGAAGTCAAATACTCCCTCTTCCAAGTAAACTGTTTTTTTTTTTTTTTTTTTTTTTTTTTTTGCTGAGGCATTTTTTTAAGCAAATAATTCAATATGGCTGGTCCATTGCCATTTTCGCAGTTTCTGTTTCCAATAGCAGAACCATCCATCCAACAGGAAGTTATTTCCATACAGTGGAAATGTAGGTGCGGTGAAATGCAATAAGGTCGGGGGGGGGGAGAAATGCGGCATTTCATCCGAGGAAATGAAATGAGATGGTGAGGAAGCATCGGGAAAAGCCGAGAGGAAGGAAAACGTGTTATATTTTACCTCTCCAAAAAAAAAAAAAAAAAAAAAGATGAAAAGATAAGGATGGAATAGAACGGAAATTATTTTTTGTGTCAACCTTGACTGTTTTTACAAAATAGTTTTAGGGCAAGATTATTGTTGTTATTTGTTCAATAGATTATTTTTAAAAACAAGATTATAATTAAAAATCACATTTTATAATATTGTGTCTTAAATGAAAATAGCACCTTTCTCAGATTTTCTAGTGGTTGCATGAGCTGACCAATGGATATAAATTGCTTAAAAATGTTACAGCTTTTTTTATATGCTTTTAATTAGCAACATTAAAAAAAACTGCTAGATCGCAATGAAAATTTCTGTTGTTGATTTTGGCACTTGTTATAGACAAGTCCGCTAACGAAGACAGCGATTTTAAGCCGAGTTTTAGCATCTCTTGTTTCAGTAGCGCCATCTAGGGCCAAAAGTTCGTCTTAGCTACGCATGCGTCACAGCTCTTTTCATTCATACATTTTATCAACAGATCGTAATTTAGACCTGAATCAGAGAACGATCACCACTGGTATTGTCTGGACTTTGAGGACTTTTTGGCAGATTTATACGTGCACCAACCACCATATACACGGTGAGTCTTCGGCCGGCGGGGTTTGAACTCAGAACCCAACATATTTGAATCAACGCCCTACCAACCAGGCTATCATGGCCTTGAATAGTTCTTTGCCGCCGATACGCGGATGGGGCTTTTTCTACAAAGGAAACGCAAGTCTTGACTAGTTTTTCCTGTAATTAATCTAAGACGGCTTCTTACCTACATAGGATCTAAGATATTGTAGCTGTGGGGCCGCTGCAACATGTTTTACATTGCGCGCTAAATCTTTCAACATAACTTAAATTTTGTTTCTTCTAAATTATTTCGAATAAAATATTTTTTAATCAATAAAAAAATAAAATCGTTGACTCGATGTCGGTGAGTTTTAGAAAATTAACTGCAACTAATCAATTGCTATTTCAATTAAAATTTAAAATTCAAAATAAATTTCCATTTATTTTTTGCATTCCTTACATAATAAAGATTTATTCAACTTGAAGGAACAGCAGCAACAACAAAAAAATGAAAATCTAAGTTAAATGTCAATGCATATGTAAAGATGTAATTTTTTTTTATTTATCTATGAATACAATTCACTGCACAAATTTCTTTTAATTAATTTTCATCTGATAATAAATATTCAAAATTTTTTTAATAATTCGTATTTAAATGTAAGGCTAGCTAAAGGAATTTCTGCAGCAGAAAAATGTTTGAAATCTTACTTTTGCCATAAAATACTGATGGAAAGTTGAGTTCTTATATTCCTTTCATCCCTTTGTAAATTCTAGAGACAGACGAGTGACTTTTATTCAGTACTGTTTGGAAGTCTTTTGTCTATTTAGATTAGAAAAGAAACGCCATAAGATCGTTTATGTATTTAGATATCGCGTGAAAAATTAAATAAGTTAGTTTATTATAATTAAGCATAGAAAACAATATGGGGTCTTGCAACAGAGCACCGGCCGGTCTTGAATGAATATGAGTCAATGAGCATACAAAAGGCTTGGGATAAGTTTGTTTAGTTAAGTTAATGTCCCGCTTTAAAGCAACACTACGATTACTTCGGGACTGACCTCGTAATTTTGTACTGCGGTCAGATGACGAGCGAGACACCTGAGCTGGCACCCCCCTCTCCAAATCCCACACCACAGCAGCGGGAGGACGTTTAGATCCGACTGATTTTAAGTGCACTAGACTCGCTTACACAATGGTTTTTCAGTGGAATCGGGTCTCAAATCTGTACCCCTTCAGCTCCGAAGCCGAAACCGTACCACCAGGCCATCTGGGAGGTTTGGAATATTTACCAAAACAGGGAAATCTTAACTGGAAACTAAGAAAAAACGAAGATTTGCATTTTTTTCCTTTGCCGATTGATCAGTTTCGTTGTTAGATATTTTCTGTGATTATGTTCGTCTGTTGGTTGATGACTAAGTTGGACAGGAGTTGAATGGATTATGTCCACTGAATCGACTTCTCTTATACAAAGGGTTGTTGTTCTAACGCTCTTGCCATTCGCTAGTCGTTTTTCCAATTTATATTTTAACTCGAAAAACGCTTTTCTGTGTTTTTAAGGACAATATATATATTGGGAAGAGTTTAACAGTATTTTTATACACTAGTTAGCACTTTGATTTCAGTCATGTTGCCGTCATTTGCAATTTTTGCTACATTACTTTTACTAAACCTAATTATTATCCGCTTGGTATTACGTTATTATTATTATTACTTCAAGAAGCATTTTTTGAGTAAACGGCTATCCCAGTATGTTTCTTAATGCCCACGGAAAGTTTAAAAAATGGTATAATAAGCAAGGTTTTCAGAAAATCATTTTCTCAACTGAGATATTTTTTTAGCTTGCTCGAAGGCCCACTCATTGGGTAAAATGATTTGTAGGTTTCTGGATCCATTTACAAATTGATTTCGTTTTTGGATGAGTCACTAACGTCAATTGTTCCGTCGGAATGATGGAAATGAAAGTCTTTCCTCATTATTTTCCTAAGAGGAAATAATGTGTATTTAGTGTTTTATTTGTTCATCTGATGCACATTAAGTCCAATCATCAACAAGTAGTTGAACTTGTGCAATTTCCTTAAAATTTGATGTTTTGAAAGGTTGAGTAGTTGGGATCGCATCGTAAGGATGGAATTAATTAATATATCAAAGCTCTGAAGAGAACAATTTCCCTGTTTTCCATGGCATCGATATATAAGTCTTAGAAAGTTTTTTTGAAAATGATTTTAAGCTAACTCACTTCGTACGCAAAGGCCGACAACATGGCGTTGCTTATTCTTTCAGCATATTTTTCAAATAAAATAACCTCAGTTCTAGATCTAGATCACTGCTCAATAAATACCTTATATCCTCTTATTTACTCCAAAAAAGTGTTCAAAACAAGCACTTTAAATGAAGGCAGCCAAAAATAGAAGCAACTTAAACGAGCAATAAAAAGAGTCAATACAACAACCACAGAATTTGTTACAGAAATTGAGTTTTTGTAATATACGGAGTAAATTTATCCCAGACATTCTGCTTTACATGGTATAATTAATTTATTAAGTATTTTCTTTGAAACAAAAATTTTTAAAATATTTTTGAAATTCTAATTTTCAGAATTTTTTAAAATTGTAGATATAACAGCTTGCTTTTAAATGATTTCATTCAGTTTATCAGAAAACTATTTAAGATTAAATGATTTCTAAATAAAGTCTGCTGGCATCCTGTATTTTTAATTTAAAAATTAATTTCATTCTGCAATATTTTAAATCTTTCGCCTTATAAATCATGAACATAAGTTGCATATTTTTCAACGAAAAAAAAAAGTATACTTTTCCAGCTATGGGTAACAGAAATGAGAAACCTGGAACCAGCTCGAGTTATTGAATTATCAGTTCGCAACAGAAAATAATACAAAACTATCTACGATACTCATTAAGAGCGGCTCGTTGATTGAACTCTTTCGAGCGGGATATACATCCCAGCATCGGCAACGCTAAGCTTTCTCAGCAAATGACTGCGCCATCAGGGGAACTACGAATCTGCTTATTTAGACGACGAATTCTCATCCTCGTATTTGAGGATTAAAAAATTTCGCATCTTTATCACAAGACAGATTTTCTGAAAAATATTTAATATTTATTTTATTGCTTCTTTATAACAATGATCAATTCTTATTTTATTCAGTTTTTTTCAATATTATACATCATTTTAGAGTTTAAAAAACATGATAAAAAGTTTAAAATACATTATTTGCTTGGGTCATTTTTCAGTTAGCTGTCTGTTAGCTGTTTTAACGAAGGTTTTAAATGAATACAATATAATACATTATATTAAAAATGCGACATAAATATTATTATTATTATATTGTAGTATACGATATACGTAAATAGTGTTAATGTTTTAAATGAATACTATTTACAATAGATTTAGAATATGACGAAAATTTCAATTTTACTTATTTAGGCATGAAAGTCAGCCATTTCTATTACATGCAATCAATTAATTATACGTAAGTCATTTAGATGCGACTTGCCCTCTTTCTTTTTTCCCATTCCTTTTTGATAAAAGAGCGTGCCAACCTGAAGAATTTAAGTTAAGAAAAACATTTAGAATAATTAAATTTTTTACATACATTCTTCATTAATATGTTATATTGATTCGCTTCGGAATATATGTTAGAAAAACTACGTTTGCTGCGAGCAAAATCATTTTTAAAAATCTTTTCGAATGCTGTTTTCGAAAACAAAACATCATCATCAACAATTTGCATCACTAGAATTCGATGGACTAAAAGAATCCATTCGTAAATATTATTTCGAAAGATCCTTCTTTTCTACTTTCCCACTCAACTCCAAGCGTGCTAACTAAGTGATTTTAAATTATTAACAGCATTTGCAACGTCATCAAAACAGCAAAAAAACAAAACAGAAAAGGAATGAGACCAGTCATCTATCGGGACTTTTCGCGCTAGAACACTCTATAAATAACGCCCACAAGTTCTTGACATTTGGAAGAATGGATCGATACGAAGCTACACTCACTGTAATGGTAGGTCTATTTTTCCCAGCGCCAGGAAATGAATCGAAAAGTGAGAAATCCTTCATCGGCTGCGCGCCGACGCCATTCATTGATCAATGCACTTCACCGATAGAAATGAACTAACCCACTCATTTTCCCGGGCAATTTAATTTTTACCCACTGTTCCTGGTTTCCCAAAATATTAAATCGATTGGACCGAATTCGATATTCTATTTGGGATGTTCTTTCTCATTTAGGTCAAGAGGGGAAGATATTCTACTAATCAATTAAATTCCGCCAGAAGAATTTTAGAGGATAGAGATAAAGAGAAGGGATTGGGAGCTGCTACGTTTTTGTATATAATGCGTAAAACTGATTTAAATAAGTCATTATTCGGCTTTTAATGGAATTCGTTTCATTATAGTTTTTTAGACAAAATTGGTTACGCAGCGCTCTATTCATGAAGTGAAACCATGCGTTTCTTTTCTTTTCAGAAATGATTGGTAAATAGACGTGTAATCATTTTATTGAATCATTGTATGTCATTCGAAATTATTCTAATAATAATAATCACACACTTTTTTACATACTTTTATTCATCTGTACTTATTTCGCCGTGTAATCGATTTCTCACTCGCTTCCTGCTGTGCTAGAGTTTTGAAATTTTATGCACCTGCATGTTCTTGATAAGAATATACTATTTTCAAACAAGTGGCCGCAGTGGCTTGGTGGTAAGGTCTCGGCTTCCGAAGCAGGAGGTTTCAGACTCGAGACCCAATTTCACCGAAGAACAGTCGTGTAAGCGGGTATGGTGCACGCTAAGTCCGGCGGGGCCAAATGACCTTCCGCTGGTGTGATGTGGAATTTTGGAGTGGGAGTGTCAGCTCAGGTGTCATCCTCGTCATCTGACTGAGGTTCAAAATGATGAGGTCCGTCCCACAATAGTCCTATGTTACTTTAAACAGAACATTAATATAACTAAACTAAACTATTTTCATGCTTTCAGATTTTAATTGCCTGAATATCATTTAGTTTTAATTAAATTTTAATTCCACTTGGTTTGAGAAAATATTGATAACAAGATTCCATAACATCCATAATAAAGAAACATAAGTTAAAGACTAAAAAATAACAAAAAAATATTAGAACACTTATAAAAGTAGGTTTTAAAAAATTTGTTTTTATTAAATTTATTATTACTGTTACCAAAAAAAAAAATTAATGCTTGAAAACATTAAGAAGATTAAATTAATTAAACATGCATTAGATACGACGTGTTAAATGCTAATGACAGGAATGCTCATTTCTTAACTTATTCGAAAATTATTATTCAAAAATCACTGCATGCTTTGTTAAAGATCATTCATTATTCTGGGGAAAGTTATGAAATACGTAAATATATAATAAAATACATCCATGAATTTGTGTTTTTGGTTCCTATACGAATACTCGATTCGCAATTGACACGGTCAATCCGCGTCAGTGCCGAAAAAGAGCAATGAAAGTTACAGCAAATATGGTGACTTGCAAATATGATGAAATCCTCTTTTGTTTCAGGCGAGGATGTTGTGTGAGTTTAACAATCATATTTGTTATTGACGCGATGTGAATGATCCTGTAATGTTCCGCCTTTTTCCTCAGATGGTAATTGGCATTCCGATCAGATGTAACGTCACCGTTATCCCTTACGTAGTTAAGTGCTTATGGACCGCGAGATACGAATCATTTTCCCTAGGAGAATCATTGTGTTTGGTTCATTTATTGCATCTAGGTGAAGGGCCACAAATGTGTGCCACGTCGTTTCAAATAGATCCATCATATCTTCAGAGGAGAGAAACTTCAAAACATCCATCCTTTTTTTTCTTTACGAAAAAACTCCTCAAATCATCAAGAAACGTTCAATCACTAGCAACCGTTGTCATTAAGTGTCAAACCCAGGTGCACTTCAGCCGATGTTACCTGCGAATTGATTATAATTAACATGTGTTCCAGAGGGTTCGGCAACAAAGATGGATCCCTCGATCGAGTTGAGACCATTGAGGAAGAGTTGCTGAACAATTATGGCGTGATAAGGAGCTCAAGTGCACCAATGAGAAAATCAAAGGCGGAAATCTGACGGAAATAAAATGCGGTAGTCCCCCCCCCGAGAGACGAGAGGAGAGGAGAAAGGCTTCGAATTGAAATTTGGAGAGAGATCGGTGTGCGGAGAAGCTGTTCCTGATTTTTTGAGAAACTCCGTGTATTTCGGGTTTCTGTGTTAGGATCCACCCGATAAAGATCTGTGGATTTCTGGAGCGACCCTGGAGTAGCCGTTTATAGCTAAGAGCCTGTTAGCGGTTTCTCTTTGGGTGACTTATTCTCCGATTTGATCGAGGAATTATTTCGTGATTGAACTGTTATTTGATTTTTGTAAATGATATTAAGCGAGATGAGAACAAGTTTTTTTTATTTGTAAATATATAAGGCGGCAAATAAAGGAATTGTTTTGTTACGCTACTCTCTTCTTTGACCGGTCTTGATAAAGATAATAGAATGGGGATATGCTATCTTCCAAAAGGGCCTTTGATGGCAGTATTTTATTTCGAAATTATCCATACGTTCAAGAGATGGCTTCTGTTGGTGAGATGAACTCAGTTCCCAGGCTTTACCCGGTAAAATTTGGAATTTGTGCCCTGGAGTGTCACGGAAAATGAGCGGAGGACATTATTTTTGTCATCTGACGGTGGTTCAAAGTAGGCTTGTCCCAAAATATTCTTCACGTTGCTTCAAAATGGAATGCTAATGTAACATTCACGCCCAGATCGACCAGAGAGAGCAATTCATGGCTAAAGCACACGTCAGTCTCTCCGTTTTTATATACTGCTGGTCAAGAGCATTGCTTTGAGGATATAACGTTTTGATGAGAGATTTCCATGTATTCGAGTCTTTAAAGCTCTTAGCCAATAATGGAGCTACAATGATTTATTGTTCAACTGATTATTCTGATTTTAAAACACATGATCAGTCCTTACATTTGGAAGAAGATGTTCATTCATCGAAATATTTTTTAATGTACATATATCGGCATTTAAGATTGCGTTTGATTCATATCACTTGTATAGAATAGCTTACATAACATCTCGATTGTATAAACTGATTTGATTTTTTTTGTAATGTTTTGTTTTTATCTAACAAATTCACATTTTAACCTTCATCGAATTCAAATTCCTTATGAACTATTCACTCCGCGCGGAATTTAACTCAACCGTATTTATTTTATTTAATACGGCCTGTTGAATGACAGATTTGGAGCAGCATGGCCAACTTTGCTTTTCCGTAGTTGAGATCCGATGAACTAGCTCATTTATCCTTCGTAGAGATGTCGTGGAATCAGGAATAATCTTGCCTGAGTGCTATACAATCCAATATCTTCATCTCTTGCATACTCCAGATGACTCTCGTTTGATAATAAGATGATCGTGAGTCCATCATTTGTATTATTCTGATCCCCGGAAAATTTCTGCTCAGTTTCTCCGATCAGGATCCGAAAACCCATAGCCAGGGAGGAAGAGTAATTGTAAAATAGAGTTTGGTGGACACTCGGTTTTGCTGTATCAAGTAAAAGTTGACACGGATACTCCGTTATACCTAATACTTTTTAGGTGCTACAGGTGGTAAATGATTCTTTTCCCATAACTTGTAACGTAATCAAGTACTCGATGAGTATCGGTTCTCGCATGTGAGCATAGACATGGGATGCTAAAGTATCAACGATTGCAAGCGATGGAGCTCGAGGAGATAAATAGTTAGTATCCTAAAACTAATATCGAATACTGAATGCTCTTCGTCTATATCAGCTTTATGTACCTTTTAGATTTGAGTACTTGATGCAAACTATTGGTATATCACCCAATTTGTAGATGATCCATCCAGCTGGAAGGGGGGGGGGGAGCGGGATGATTTGTGAGTGAAGTTTCCGTTTTCCCATAAATCTCTCTATGTTGAAGATCAAAATAAGACGAATCATCAAATGACAGGGAGCAGTCAAACTTTCCTTCCCTTCTATAATAAGGAATTAATATTTACTTTCTGCTTGCTGAGAATTTTTTCTCTTCTTTTATCTCCTCAAGAGCACATAAAATAAAATGGAGATATAGTTTATAATTTCAACAAAATATTAACTCGAAGGCACATGTTTACCCAAATGGTAAGAAGTATTCACTTCGCTCCAGCAGCATGCTTAGAATTTCGTATCGACTAGAACTGGATAAATCCTCTGCTTTTTTTTCTATTTTTTAAAATGACGGTTTCATTCGAATGCATTAGGTTTCAATGAGTGACAACAACAGTCATATTCTCATTAAGATAGATGTTTTCCTGCGATAAGCTAAAAAAATATTGCAGTTCAAAATAATTTTTACATCATTCTCAAATGAAAAAAAAAAAAAAAATTATCTTTTCAATGATGCAGTTTGTACAGTAATCCTCGTCTCGATTTTGGCGATTTTTAAAATATATTTTTATGAATAAATAGCAAAAATATTTTTTATTTTTGCCTCGAATTTCAAATCATTCTCATTCTTCCATCTAAAATTGAATCAATTATTTTTTTATTTTAAAAAACAATGAATGTCTATATCTTTAGTCTGGTTCCTTTGTCGGCAAATCGGATTAGAGGAAATATTGGTTCTGTTTATGATTTCAGTCAAATCTCTTATGCTCTACTTGATCATAATTCCCCTATCAAAGCATTTTGAAGCATCAAAATGAGATAGAAGTTAAAACCTTGTTATTTAAATAATAATTAAAAAAAATCTTCATTCTATAATGAATAATGAATGGAATTCTATAATGAATATTTAATGGAGTGATTTCCTTTCAACAATGAAAGGAAATCACTCCATTAAATATTTGAGTAAACAATGAAAATGGTTTGAATTTAAAATACACGATGAAAGCTGTTTATAAAATGAGCTAAAAAATATCACAAAAAAGTTGTTAAAATTCAGAAGAAAAAAAAAGTGACACGTCATTTAAATTGCAATGATTGAAATCATGATTTTTTCTAATTTTAAAATGGTGCTAAAATTGTTTTTAAGTGGTTGTATTTTCGAAAAATATCGCAACTGCCCCTGTTTAAAATATTGCTTCATTTTTGTTAATTAAAATTTCAAGAAAAATGTCCAGGTGTTCGTGTGCGCCTTTTAATGCCACTGCAATCTCCCTCCCCACATCCTATTCTCCATAATTAAAAGAAATATAGTAATAAATTTTCTCTTTGTCATTTTATTTTACTCAATTTTTTTAATACTTTTTAATGGATTATGTAAACAAAATTCGTTTAGATATTTAATCTAGCTCAATTTTGAGTGAAAATGCCCAACTACGATTTCTTGATTTCACATATAAAATGAAGTGGGGCACCCTCCTGCATGAAGATGACGATAAGTAACGCATGCTTTTTTTTTTGCAATGCAGGCAGGCACAGGTCATGCAAAATCGTAACCTACAGTTTTGCGGTGATTGCACACGTTTTACAGCCGGATTCAGGACAACGGTCTTAAAAAAACATCCCAGAATAAAAAAACGTGGTGAAAATACATCAAACAGTCACAGAAAAAATATAGCAGTGGCTTGGTCAAGTACTCACGAGGCTCAGGTGCGATAGCTTTACGTATTGATTTAACAATGTAGTGAAAAGTGAGCTTCATTCGTTCACATGACGTTCAGCCACTTTTGTGGACCCGTTGTGTCAGCGCTCAGGTTGCAAGGCTTCATCTGTATCTGCCGATAATAACTTGTGAAGTGCTTCTATCTTGTAACTATAAAGATCCGAGATTCCGTGCAAAATACGTCCGACAGACGATCCCGGAATCTTCGTTATTCTCAGACCTACACGAGCTCTTCTATTCCCCCGTTGATGCCTCGACTTCCACTTCCTCCGTGACGCATTTTGCAACATGAGCGTGCTTCTCACTCAAGGATGGTCTGACACCTTGAAGAGGATCCCCAAATGCCATGTTTCCTCCAAATGTCTTTCTCCATTCAAAACCCCATTCAAAGAAATAGGAATTTTTTGCGCCTTCAGTCTTTTCTCTTTGTGACACTTTCGGGGTGCTGTAGTTGAGAATTCTCCATTCTTACAAAGAAAACCACCAACGCCCGAATTCCCAAGGATAGCACGCTGCTGAGATCGAATAATGAATTCATTTCCAGCCAGGCGTTTCATGGATAGCCTAAGTGGCATAAAGCTTCTCGGTATGAAAGAGCGTAAAGCTCTCTCCCTCTATAGGCTACCTTTCGAATTATTTTTTAGGTTACCTCTTACAATATTTGCACAAACTGAAATGTTTTAATATCATTACTTCTTAATCATAAACTTTTGAAATGAACATGAATTTATAAGGCACCTTATATTGCTGTCATTATGATTTTCTGTAATCTAAATTATATATTTAATTTATATGCAGATATATATAAACGTTTGCACAAATTATTATAACTCATTGCAAATTCCAATTCAAAAATATCAATTTATAGAAATTTTTTTAAATCATTTTTTTTCTTTTAAAAAGCTGCGAAGTCGCTATCTTTCTATCTTTCTGATTCTTCAAGATATTCAACCGAATTTTTTACATAAATTACTTTCCCTTCTCTTTTTAAAATGAGGAAGAAACCAGTGCGCATGGTCTCCCCAAAACTTTCTCGTATACTTTCTCATGAACCTGCTGTGCCAAAGAAACGCTTTGCGTGGCGACGGAGTGCCATTCGAAATACTAATCTCTGGCGTGAATTGACATTTTTACTACATCCATCGTCACATCCTTAACGAGTCATTGGGCGGTTAACCCCTGGCATCTGTTAATAATAGGGATGGCCATATCGGACCAAAAGTTCAACACCGGTTTTCAGTATTTTTTAGATCTTAATACCGGGATACCGGTTTTAATACAGGAAGTAGAAATTTTAGAAAAAGAAAGAAAACACAGGTGTTTCTTTGTTTTATTTGCCAGTTTTTTAGCCTTTCCGGCATTCACCTTTGACCTTGGATTTCCCCCATTAGATACTTTTTAGTTCAATTTTTTTTTAACGTGTATGTCAGTGTTGTATTATTTCCGACAGCATTTTATTTTCGCTCCAAAATGGCAATTCGTATTGATATGTGTAGCCAAAAGTGATAAATAAAAGCTTTCTGGAATGGTACGAAGAAAATTTTACATAATATCATTAAATAGTGTGACCAAGAAGCAGAAAACGGGGAATCAAAATATTCCTGAAATAATGTAATAACATATAAAAAAAGAAGCATTTTTATATAAAAAAGATCATTATTATTTTTAAAAAAAAGTAATGACCACATTTTAAGAACAGAAATGTTTCACTTATTCTTCATCATTTAATGTTTATGTCCCTTATATTAAATAAAAATGGCTCTAAAATATCTTACTGTACATTAGTATCTTTTTCTTCTGTATTACTAATTATCTGTCATGTTTACGTCTCATAAAACCGCGAGTCTTCATTGTTCATTGTAAACATCTCCTCCTTTCAACTTTTCTCTCACCTCTATTTTGTCGAATGAAACCCATCCCAACAGCATGCGCAAAAGCGCGGAGTGTTTTACAATTCGTTGTCAAACCGTATTTTATCACTTCTCTTGATGGTACGATGCAACTTTGTATTCGCAGTCTAATTCATTTCGTCCGTCATAAAAACCAAAAACGTATACTATTTTGATATGTTGGCGATCCCTGAACATAGAGTGGAGACAATTTTAAAAATGTCTAGTAAATACCGAAAAAACGGTATTTAAACTTGTGACTACCGGTATTACAAAATTGTACACATGGTTCAAAATACCGGTATTCGATATCCCGGTATACCGGTATTGTAATCCCAAGTTAATACTTCTTCCAAAAATGGAATTTGTGTTTTAGACACAATGTTTTCAATTGATTGAAGCAAAAATTTGTCACAAAACTGCACTCGTAGTTACAAACTCCCATACCAAATTTGATAGATTTAACTCACTGCATTTTCGAATGATCGCGTTAACTCGTTTCTGAAAGTACAGATTTACAGACAATCTTCACAAAGTTGGATTCGACTCAAAATTCGACAGGCGTTCTACACTATAAATGTTAAATCTGTGTACCGAATTTTATCCATCTAACTCTCTTCATTTCGTAATTATCATGTACTTATATTCGAACAGCCGGACAGATGGACTGCCTGCGAACATATTTCACTCAAATTTTGAAATAATTCTGCAAATTCGGTGTAAAGACCGTATGCCAATTGTCAGCCTTCTAGCGTAAAGTGTTTTTGAGTTATCTTTGTCACAGACAGACAGATAGACGGAGAGACACAGGGAGAACTCGGGGAGGTCTAAAACGTGGAGATTCGTCAAAATATCGCGTTTGAATTTTTTGACGATGACAATAATTTTTCTACACTACGTATGTAAGAAAGTAAAAAAAACGTATTTTATATGCGCAATTAAAAATGATTTTATACAAATGCAATAATTTCACGAATATTCAGTTATATTTGCTTTCAATTTTAATATAGTGTTTGTTGTGCTGGCGTATTGGCCGGCATTTTGTATAATTTAATTGAAAACTCTGCATGTTATTAGCAAAAAGCAGGCAGCGGGGCATTTGATTTTTTTTTTTTTTTATAAAACCTAAGTACCTTCCCGAATGTACGCATTGCTTTCACGAAAAGGCATTTGAGCATTTTGCTGGAGAAAAATAAAATCAGTGATAAAAGTTGCAAGCCATTATCAGCTTTCTGTGAACAAAATTCCTTTCTTCTTCATCCATTCCCTAAATGCCTTCGGGATATAAACTTCACTGAAGAATGCAAGTAGATGTATGTTCATGAAAAGATCGAAGTTCACCCGGCCTTTAGGGAAAAATTTGGAAACATGCGCCGAAAGTGTCCGGGCACTTTCAATCAGATAGTCTATGTAACATAAAAGCGCAAGTTTTAAATAGAAATGCGAAACAACAGTATGCTATTACAATTTTTTAATTCGGTGATCGACTTCATAACACATAAAATTTAGCTAGCTGCGTTAGCTTAAAAAATTTTGTGTGTGTGCAGATATAATTAATAGGTGGCCATAAAATAACTTTTCTTGTTTGGAGGCTTCTACAACTAAAATGAAAGAATGAAATGAAACCAAATTTCATATGTAGACTGTGGAAAACAAGAAAGATAAATTCCGCAGAAAAAAAAATAGTACTAAAATTTGCCGATAGAGGAAATATTGGCGCTGCTACCACGTAAGAACGAGGGAATCTGCAAATCGAGATGGATTATGTAAAAGTCTTAGTGCGTGCATGACAACAACGCCACAAATTCCTCGTAAAAAGGGAAGACCAAACGACTTGTTAGCAGCGCTCGTTCTTAACTATTGATGTGTTCTTGATGTAATATGGACCCTACCTTACCTCAGCATATTTTTCTGGTGAAATAGCTCTACACTAAACAGTGTAATGCCGTGGCTGCTCTTAAGAAAACCTGCATGTCTTGAAACAGAACATAAGACGGGCTGTTATGAACATCGAAACCGACAATTTACACGCAGCTGTGGAGAACCTCATACACCGTATGCAATATGTTGTACACAGGGAAGATTGGCATATGTTGCGCAGCGTCCAGAGGGCCCTAATATTGATAAAAAGATTATTTTCTGTGAGTTTCATGAATTCATTCATAACCGTATTCCCACAGCGCCAGTATTTCCATTGTCGGCAATTTTTGGTACAATTTTTTTTTTTTCTTTTTGCGGAATTTTCCTTCTTCCGCAATTCCCTTCCACAGTCTGCATATGAAATGTGGTTTCATTTCGTTCTAGTTGCAGATGCCACCAAACAGGGAAAGTTATTTTATGGCCACCCTGCATTATTTGATAAAAATAAAAAAAACAATTCTTTACAGGAGACGGAAAAAATAGAATTTGACTTATTGTCAAATTGTTTACCACTGTTAAGTCATTTTTTGTAGAAATTTATTTTATTTATGGTTTAGCGATATACACAAAAATCATTGCTCCGTGGAATATCCTGATTTAATATTAAAAATTCTCTTACATACAGTCCCAAAAAATATGATTTCTCCTCCGATTATGCACCACAACAGAATTCCTGTAAAGGTAAGATAAATTTTGGAATAATCATCAACTCACCATAGTTGGATCAGACAATCTATTCCGTCTTTAAAAGGAGGACTAAAGCAGCAGCAATTTGCAAACGATTGAACCACAAAAAAAAAGTCTTTTTATTGCAGGAAATAACTTCTATAACCTGAGTGAAGGAATCCCTCCCTTTCAAAGAAATCGTTAAGGTTTCGAGTGAACAACGAAATCAAAATACGATGGGTTTAAAAGCTCCGATGAAAGGGGAAAAAAACTACTTAAACAAAACTGTGACCAAATTCTTCGAAATCACTGATGTAAAAGTTAGTGCTTTTGATTATCATTTTTAAAATACATCATACGAAATGATTCCTTTATTTCTCTTCGAATGAGGCAATTCGGATGCTCGCCATTTCATAATGTGCTGTTTTGTTTTTGATCAACATGACATATCTATTTGTTTTTATGATTTCAATGTTTAATACATGAAGTTTAGAGAAAAGGAATTTGAGAGCCGGGTCCATGAATTTTACGCTTGATTTCAAAGACGTCAGTCGGCTTCATTCAATTCAATAAAGAGAAATTGCTTTGCTCAATTTACGAGCAGCAAGGCAATATCTCAGAGTAGCTGTAACGGAATGCATGCTCGCTCCCACCATTTCACGGCCTTTCAGAAGGAAGGAACAAATTATCGCTAAGATCTCTTCCATACTCCATCACAGTTACCATCATCACTAGGAAATATTCGCGGTAATTTTACAGATCCGTCCCGGTGTCCTTAGAAAATATACTTAAGTTCCGTATTTCATTTTAATTCGATTCGTTACACTTTAACAAAATGAACAAGACATAAAAGATCGTTATTTCAAAGAAAGATATAGAACAGCAGCAAGTTTCGGGAGAACCAGGAAACGAGAAACATATAACCATTCGCGTAGTTAAGAATTGGGAAGGATCTACATGTAAAATAGATATGAAGTAGTACGAGGAATTTTTTTATATTCAGTTTCTGATCATAAATATGTCCTGACAGAAGATTTAGTTAAAGGGACTCGGTACTCAAAAACTTTTTTTGCATCATTTCAAACACATTTTTAAAATTTTCTGATAGATAGATGCAAACTATGCAGAAACTTATATTTCTAAAATATTTTTCTGTTTCAAAAGTTACAAGCTGAAATTTTTTTAAATTTTTTCAAAATTTTCAAAAAATATTAACTTTAAAAAAATATTTCTTTTCGTATAATTTTCAATATTTAATCCTCAAATTTTTTAAAAGGGACTTCATAATGTTTTTACAGAATTAGGGATCGGATTTTCGATATCAGTATCAGATATCTATATCAGTTTTTGGAAAATATGATTTTTTTTTTTCACTTTGAACTTTGAACATACATTTCCAATAAAATGTGATTGACATTTTAACTTTTTGTAGCAAACAGAATTTTGAGGAAAAAAGCAAACCGAGATAAAACAGCTTTAAAGTTTTCAACACATTCAACACACACACACACAAATCGTAATAAAAACAGCTCGTATCAAGCTGTATTTCCCTCAGAGTAATAATGTGACATTTGTAAATTCTAAGACACGAATTTTATTAAAATATATTTTTATCTTATTTATTAATGACCATTATCATATATAAGGATTATTAGATGAAATTAGAAAATTTTCACTTTTTTTTTATTTGATAAAAAATTTCTTCGTCAAAATATATATTAAATAATCTGCAGTTCTATTGATTAAATATCTGTTAATACACAGCAAAAATTCTAGACCATTTGATTGAAATCCAAATGAAATGAGTCATTTTGAAGATGATTATAATTATCAGTCAGAAATTCAGTCGAGAAGAAAAGCGAAAGCAGTAAAACTATAAACAAAGAAAGATTTGACCGTTACAGTATCAAACAACTGTCCTGCTTTATATTTCATGGAAAAAAAATTGAGCGGCTTGGCTACTTGCACATGAAATATGTTTGATGTAAACACTGGAAATGGACGTGGCATCTGACCTTCGTGTTAGATAAAATAATCCTTATTTCACTAAATACTTGTCTGATTGTTTTGAAACTTTCAGATTAATAAGTCAAAGGTTCAAGGAACGTTTTTTGCTCAAAAGTGTAAAATCAATATATTCGTCGATTTTCCGAAATTTTCAGGGTATCGAGTCAATGAATGCACCCGTCCATGAATGCATTGTTGCTTATCAATCAACCTTTAGACAATGGCGGGTTCTTTGCAAAATTTCTTAGTAAGCAAAACCAGAGATTTGCCAAATCTTGATTTTAGTTCTCCAAAGATCTCCACGTATTTGGATCTAATACCCGTTAGCTTCATTGGAGGGAGGGGGATATCTTTCTGTTAGTGCGGTATGACAGTTTGGAGAGAGATGCCGTCTCATGGCTCCTTCATCATCTGATCACAACTCAAAATGACGAGGCCATCTCCAATAAGTCATAAACACACATTTCAGGCGACAGACTATCTACTTGATATATTAATCTATAAGATCATTAATCATAAGTCATTTATCTATTCTAAATGTATGCTTATGATATACGATCATCACTATTACAGTGAATTCCCGATTCTGATTGCTAATCTATGCAGTGATAAGTTTTTCTTAATAATTATTCTAAAAAAATATTCTGTCAGGTGAAATCAATCATTATTAAAGGAAGATATAATCATCATGGTTTATTTGAAAATATCTTAATTGCATGATCTTTTAAACTTATTTCCTCGAAATGTATTTAACTATCATTCCTAAAGACCTTGCTTTATGTATTAACCTTTTGTTGCTCACATTAAATCACAAAATGCTTTATAGATGGATTCAGTGCTTGAAAATAATGCCAAAATGACGAAATCTAATCTTCAGTCATTCAGGTCCCTTTACGTCTTTTAGTCTTATTTTATTGATAATGCAAAAGAAATGCCAAATATTAAATATTAATTATTTATTTGGGAAAGCTCTCCAATAGCGATAATAGTAAAGCGATATCAGTACTGATAACAGTCCTAATTTTAGATAAAATAGCATCCATTGAAAACCAGTTAACTCAAAATAAATGAAATTTGTTACAGTACTATAAAATTGTAAAAGATGTAGAATTTTCAGAAGAAATCATATTTCCAAAACTGAAACTGTTGCCATAACAGATTAATTAATGCACCACAAATAATTATCATCAAGGAATCTTTACAAATTCCAAACAATTAATGCAATAATTAGTTTAAAATCAATTCTGCACTAAATTTCGTTCATATATATATATATATATATATATATATATATATATATATATATATATATATATATATATATATATATATATATATATATATATAATTTTTAGATAAAATAGCATCCATTGAAAACCAGTTAACTCAAAATAAATGCCATTTGTTACAGTACTATAAAATTGTAAAAGATGTAGAATTTTCAGAAGAAATCTTATTTCCAAAACTGAAACTGTTGCCATAACAGATTAATTAATGCACCACAAATAATTATCATCAAGGAATCTTTACAAATTCCAAACAATTAATGCAATAATTAGTTTTCAAATCAATTGTGCACTAAATTTCGTTTATATATATATATATATATATATATATATATATATATATATATATATATATATATATATATATATATATATATATATATATATATATAATTTTTAGATAAAATAGCATCCATTGAAAACCAGTTAACTCAAAATAAATGCCATTTGTTACAGTACTATAAAATTGTAAAAGATGTAGAATTTTCAGAAGAAATCTTATTTCCAAAACTGAAACTGTTGCCATAACAGATTAATTAATGCACCACAAATAATTATCATCAAGGAATCTTTACAAATTCCAAACAATTAATGCAATAATTAGTTTTCAAATCAATTGTGCACTAAATTTCGTTTATATATATATATATATATATATATATATATATATATATATATATATATATATATATATATATATATATATATATATATAATTTTTAGATAAAATAGCATCCATTGAAAACCAGTTAACTCAAAATAAATGCCATTTGTTACAGTACTATAAAATTGTAAAAGATGTAGAATTTTCAGAAGAAATCATATTTCCAAAACTGAAACTGTTGCCATAACAGATTAATTAATGCACCACAAATAATTATCATCAAGGAATCTTTACAAATTCCAAACAATTAATGCAATAATTAGTTTTCAAATCAATTGTGCACTAAATTTCGTTTATATATATATATATATATATATATATATATATATATATATATATATATATATATATATATATATATATATATATATATATATATAATTTTTAGATAAAATAGCATCCATTGAAAACCAGTTAACTCAAAATAAATGCCATTTGTTACAGTACTATAAAATTGTAAAAGATGTAGAATTTTCAGAAGAAATCTTATTTCCAAAACTGAAACTGTTGCCATAACAGATTAATTAATGCACCACAAATAATTATCATCAAGGAATCTTTACAAATTCCAAACAATTAATGCAATAATTAGTTTTCAAATCAATTGTGCACTAAATTTCGTTTATATATATATATATATATATATATATATATATATATATATATATATATATATATATATAATTTTTAGATAAAATAGCATCCATTGAAAACCAGTTAACTCAAAATAAATGCCATTTGTTACAGTACTATAAAATTGTAAAAGATGTAGAATTTTCAGAAGAAATCTTATTTCCAAAACTGAAACTGTTGCCATAACAGATTAATTAATGCACCACAAATAATTATCATCAAGGAATCTTTACAAATTCCAAACAATTAATGCAATAATTAGTTTTCAAATCAATTGTGCACTAAATTTCGTTTATATATATATATATATATATATATATAATTTTTAGATAAAATAGCATCCATTGAAAACCAGTTAACTCAAAATAAATGCCATTTGTTACAGTACTATAAAATTGTAAAAGATGTAGAATTTTCAGAAGAAATCATATTTCCAAAACTGAAACTGTTGCCATAACAGATTAATTAATGCACCACAAATAATTATCATCAAGGAATCTTTACAAATTCCAAACAATTAATGCAATAATTAGTTTTCAAATCAATTGTGCACTAAATTTCGTTTATATATATATATATATATATATATATATAATTTTTAGATAAAATAGCATCCATTGAAAACCAGTTAACTCAAAATAAATGCCATTTGTTACAGTACTATAAAATTGTAAAAGATGTAGAATTTTCAGAAGAAATCTTATTTCCAAAACTGAAACTGTTGCCATAACAGATTAATTAATGCACCACAAATAATTATCATCAAGGAATCTTTACAAATTCCAAACAATTAATGCAATAATTAGTTTTCAAATCAATTGTGCACTAAATTTCGTTTATATATATATATATATATATATATATATATAATTTTTAGATAAAATAGCATCCATTGAAAACCAGTTAACTCAAAATAAATGCCATTTGTTACAGTACTATAAAATTGTAAAAGATGTAGAATTTTCAGAAGAAATCATATTTCCAAAACTGAAACTGTTGCCATAACAGATTAATTAATGCACCACAAATAATTATCATCAAGGAATCTTTACAAATTCCAAACAATTAATGCAATAATTAGTTTTCAAATCAATTGTGCACTAAATTTCGTTCATATATATATATATATATATATATATATATATATATATATATATATATATATATATATATATATATATATATATATAACAGGGGGCTTTTAAATAATTATTAGCTCGAATAGATAAAAAATTCCTCACTTCATTTTCTGACAATCAGAGGCTATCGATTAACTCTGAACGGACATTCTTTACCATAAATAGTAATTTAAGTTTCAGAAACAAATCTTTCATTTCCCCTCGTGTAGACAACGCCCTTGTCTGGCTCTCTTTCCTGAAGAGCGCGCACGAATCTCGAGTAGACCAAACGAAACAGCAGATCTATTTTAGCTCCCTGGAAAACCCGCGGGGATAATAATCTTAATAGATAAAATGGGAAAATATCGGACAACTGACCTCTGGTATTTCGAAACAAGTTCCCTGAGGGCGAAAAGTGCTCATTAATGAGTGCACATGAGTTCTCTTAGTAAAAAGAAAGGCCGTTTAATGATCGCTTGGCATTATTTAACATTAACATCAGCGTGAAATCAGCAAGGCTTGAGGAGATGACCATTAAGTGAGTTGAAAGAGCCTCAACTTTGACTTTCTCACGTCCGAAATTTACAAAGAGAAAGTGTTGTAGACATAAAGAAAAAAAATGGTGTCGACATTTTGATGAATCTTTACAAATTCAATTTCCCGGAGTCTCCCCACAGAAAAAAAAAACAATGAGAATTTAAAAGAGCGACAACTAATATTAATAATAAATGCTATGATAATCATAAACTCAGTAAGTGTCGTTTATGAAATTTGAGAAACGATATTGGCACGGCAACTCTTAGCATTTTAAATTAAATTTCGGACGTCTGCGAGAATCTTATCTGTCTATTCATCCGTCTCCCTTCAAATAAAAAAAATCCAGCTACACCCATTAAATATAACATTAGATTTTTTTTTATCTTAAGACCTATAGATAACTATCCAATTTTTCGTCAAGTCAAAGAGAGATTTGACTGTCTCTCGATTGACGAATGCAATAGATAATTTACAAACATAAAAACCTCTTTGAGTGAATTGATGCATAATATTTATATTATCTAATTTTGGACTAAATCCAACAACGTGGAAACTGTTTTCGTTTTATTTGTGTAAATATGCAACAAATTATTCAAAAATATACCAAGGAAGATAAATGAAATCATATTTATTTGCTTTTGTCACTGAAATCATAGATCTGCATAGATCTGAATAAATTTTGGACTCGATCGATGAACATAGGAGATTCTCTTCACTAAACTAGCACAAAACGCGCCATTTTGCGTGAGTATGTCGTGAGGGGAATCCTTTCGCTCGATTCCTTTTACCGTGAGTTCCAATTTTCAATAAAATGCCGCAAGTCGTACTGTTCTCTGCTTTTAAGTTATTCAGGTAAGATTTTTCTAAAAAAGATGAATTTCGGTAATTTTTAAAGTGTGATTCTCAAGAACCCAACTTTTTCTGTATAGTTACCTCATATTAATAAATATGCCAAGCTCCAAATAGTAAATTCTTTTGACTAATTCTGGTACTTTAAGTTCTTATTTTCGGTTGATTGTCTTTTAATGTCTAGAGCAGGGATGGACATGAAGTCTATCGCGATCGACTAGTGGACCGCCAAGATATTTTTGGGGTAACAGTCTTTACTAAGACATAAGAAAAGCATACTAAAAGAAACATATTTATAGAACACCGATGAAAAATTGCAAAAATATTTCTGACGAGTTGTTTAAAAACAGAGGAACATTGAACAAAGAGAAATATTATGATGAAATAGTAAAACTTTATTCCGAATTCGAGGAACCTTTTCAAGAATTTACTAGACTAGAGCCAATTGTTACATTCATGTGTTACCCATTTGGCAATGTTGATGTGGAAGAAATAACTTAGAATATAAATTATATATACTCTTTATCTTTATGAGGAAAACGAAGTTTTTCTCTTTCAAAATGGCATAATTTTAAAAGCACGTAGAACAAAACCGAAGAATAACTTTTGGAACCTGATGGACGAAGTAAAGTATCCTAATTTTTTAAAAAAAGTTTATTTAATTTAACATCATTCTTTGGCTCCACCTACCTTAACCTACCAGTGTGAATTTGCATTTTGAATGATGAATATACTTAAGACAACATATCGTTCCCTTCTCACGGACGACCACTTAGAATCCAGCGCAAGATTATATACTGAGATATTCAAGATTGGTGGACCGTATGCAGACCTAGTCTTCAAATAACTATAACTGCGAGAGCTAACTTTAGATGAAAAGGATTTATTTTCCGATGTATTTTGAATTGTTTGACATTAAATGCATCATTTGTTATTATTATATTTGAGGCTATTATTATTACGTTTGTATCTTACTATTATTATTATTTTTCCGTTATGTAGGTAAGTACATATTTCGTATTTATTATTCAATTGTAATAAATATTGTAGACAATTTTTTTAGCTCACCACATATGCCACTGGGTGGACTGCAACACCTTGAAAAAAATAGAAGTAACCCGTACCCTGGAAAAGTCTGCCCACCCCTGGTCTAGAGCATAATGAGCTGACGTTGAAGGATTTTTGTCACTAGAATCAACATAAAAAATATAAATGAATTTCGCAAAGTTGTTAATGTTCTTGTTTAATGAAGTTGACATCTTCTGAAATTCTTGTCGAAAGCCGTGCATTATTCGAATGATTCACGTTCATCGCCAAAATGCCATTTACAGGAAAGCAGCAGGGTTTCTGTATAGAAAATAAAGCCAAGGGGACCGTACAAATTGAAAAAAAAAATCTGCGAAGGATTTTTAGATGAGAAAGGAGTAGATGAATATTTAATCGAGAAATGATGAATGAAGAATTATTAAAAACTTTTACATCACTTTAGAGTTCACCAATCACTGACCCTAGCAAAAAAAGAAACTTTAAAAAAGAAATGTGCTATAATATACCAATTAAATAATTATCTTTTCAAATAATATTCGTTTCATTTTCATCTTTTCGTTGCAGAAATATCCAGATATGTTTAAAATATAGAAAGATTGTAACGTTACCCCCTTTTTTTCCTCACATGGTAATTAGCATTCGGACCAGATGTAACGTCACCCATTTCTCCACACATAATTAAGTGTACATAAGATGCGGATCCTTTTCCCTAGAAGAGTCATTGTGTCTGGTCATTTGTTGCTATCTAGGTACGGGAACACAGAGGTGTGCCCCGTCGTTTCAGATAGATACATCGTGTCTTCAAAGAAGAAGAAAGTCAAAACACCCAGATGTCATCAAGAAAAGTTCAATCACCAGCAACTGTTGTCATTAAGTGTCAAACCCAGGTGCACTTCAGCCTATTTTAGCAGCGAATTGATTATAATGTGTTCCTGAGGTGTCGGCCACAAAGATGGATCCTTAACAGAAACTTCCTCTGATCGAGTTGAAACCATTCAGGAAGCGTTGCTGAACAGTTATTGGCTGATAGGGAACTCAAGTTCACCAATGGGAAACCAGAAGCATGTATCTAACGGAAATAAAACGCGGTTGTTTTTTTCCCTCAGAGAGACGAGAGGAGAGAAGAAAGGCTTCGAATTGGAATTTGGAGGGAGATCGGTGTCCGGAGAAGCTGTTCCTGATTTTTTGAGAAACTCCGTGTATTTCGGGTTTCTGTGTTAGGATCCACCCGATAAAGATCTGTGGATTTCTGGAGCGGCCCTGAAATAGCCATTTTAAACTAACAGTCTGTTAAAAGTTTTTTTTTTTTTTTTTGTGACTTATTCTCTAGGAACTATTTTGTGATTGAATTGTTATTTGATATTTGTAAATACTATTAACCTAGAGGAGAACAAGTTATTTTTTATACATATATAAGGCTGGAAATAAAAGAATTGTTTTGTTACTCTATTCTCTTATTTGATCGGTCTTGATCAAGATCGTTGTTATTAATATGATTGTGTAAGTACCAGAATGCTTTCGTATTTATTCGAAGAATCTTGTTTTGCAGAAATTGAATAGAATTTCTGTGTGATTTAGTTGATAGTCCCCAAATATGGGCAGAATAGGTAAGGAGAGGCCGAATCACTTGCTTGTAGGTATGACTTTATCGTAAAGAGATAAGAGAGAGTTAGGACAATGAAAGGAATCATTTAGTGTATTTTGAACTAGAACTTATCTGAGCTCTATTTGGCGTTTTTTCTAAAGGTGAGTTTAGAGCCAAAGTAGAGTGCCAGCTATTTTAATTATGAGACGCAATCTTTTTTGTGAGCTGCTTTTCTTGTAAAGTGGTCTGTCAGAAGCTTTTAGCTAGTTAACTGCATTCATTTTGCTCATCGAACCAAAGCTTTCAGAAGCGAGTGCTTCTTTGTAAACGGGCTTGTAGAACTGAAGGATACAGACTATTTTTCTTTAAAGCAGTCCCATAAAACTGTTAACAAGGTTTCTAAATATCTTGACATTTTTTATATATCTTTTGATATTTTGAGGAATAAAATGTTTATATTTGTAACATGCTTTTTAATATTTTTAATATTCAGTGTCTTCAACTTTTAAAACCGTCATTTACCTTTCAGTGTTTACAACTTTTATTTTTTGTTTCATTGATACTTATTTTATATCATGAAACAATGAAATCGGAATTTCTGTAGCTTGTATTTTTTTTTTTTTTTGTAAAAATAAATATAATTATCATCCACTTCCAAGCTCATTTTTTGTACTAATTTTATTTAATAACAACTAAACTTGTTGAATTTTGCTTCGAAGTTAAAACAAAATTGCACTGTCATTTCGAGCAAAGAAATTAGATCAAATTTGACAAAATACGAAAAATTGCTTTACTGTTAAGAAAGCAAATAAAAAACAGTTATTTTTTTTAAAAAATTTATTAGTGTAGTTAAAATATTAATTATTCTTTTATTTTATATTTATAATTTATAATTCAATATCATAAATATTATGAAATCTTTTATGTTTTTCTTAAGCTTAATACCAGACGGCGCTTCACCTGAAATTCAACAATGAATTAAATTAAACAATTAATTGAAAATTAGTTTCAGAATATATTAAAATAGTGTGGTGTCATCGAGAATTTGTAACTTCTAAGGATTTTAGAACACTCGATTTCAACATTTCCATTTGAAAAATCACGAACGCAATGGCAAAGTCGTGCGTTCCGCGGTGTGACAAAGTGGTCACGAGCACCTCCACATCATCATTTGGAATAGTAAATTACAATTTGTAAGTATAGAGAAAAATTTAAATAATTGAAACTAGTTTAGACGAGCGCATAAAGCTCTAACGTCAGGAAATTTGGTAGAATTGTTAGATTAAAAATTTTATGATATAATTATTAATATAAAATAATATTTTGATTATTTATGGGGGAACGAGAACTTGAATGGAATAAAGTTGCATGTGCCCATTACTGTGGGGACTGATTTGATCAGTCATTTTCGAAAAATCTTCATTTCATTTTCGAAATTTCACGCGCGTAGCTCCTCGTAGCTATCTAAGGTCGAAATAGGAATAATTCTGAGAGATTTTAATCCGCCAGATTGGTAACAGAATTAGTGAATTCTCAGCCTTTTCACGGACGGGAAATTCATGTAGAAATTGTCTATTGTGGTCCTAGGTCTTTTCCTAGAGCTGCGCACAGCCGGCATCTGAAGTAACTCGTTCGTTACGAATCTGGGGTAAGAACTTAATTGGTATTCTTTTGATAAATTCCGAAACAGGTTCAGTTTCATCATGAAGTATTTTCCTTCTGAGGTACCAGGGAGCATTAACAATCTTCATCAAATGTTTATTTTGAAAAAACAAACACGAAGCAAATCCATTTAAATGAATGTGAGCGAAAACGAAAAATGCTATGGGCTTATATTAGGGCAATGAAATGATAAGCCTGCATTATGAATGAACTTTACAAACAAATGTTTCCTTTCCAATTCAGATTCACTTTTCAGCCATCGGGCGATTCGTTTTCCGAAGGCCGTCTCAATCAACTGGGGAATTCCTTCACTGCGAGAGATGAAATTATTCTGGACAGGTCATATCGATCCCCGGCTAAAAATAACCCGCGAAAGAAAAGCATCCGAATCTTTAGCGGGAGCGCACTTTATTGGCGATTTAGCCCGATCGTAATCCGTTTATTCGAAACCGCAGGGAGCCAATGATGCAACGCCGATTAGCGACCGCGCATTTTTTTTTTTTTCATTCCTCTAACTATTTATTACAAGAGATGAGATTTTATGCTTCGCCATTCAAATGTTATTACTCCATTTGCCTGGGTGGGCGATGCATGTACGTTTCGCAATAACACGCACAAGGAAAGGTTTTTCGGTATTTAGATATTCACCTTCATTCGGATTTCTACAGAACTTATCCACTTTGAATATGTATAAGAAATCCTCCCCTTTGTTATTTTTTATACTTAAAATTCGGCAAAACTTTTCATGATCGAAAATATTTATTTTAAAGTATAAAAAAAAGATTTTTTTATTCGTAATGAATTGTATCCTAATTCCTCATAAATTCCTCATCACTCACGTCTGATACATCGTAATAATCACATGAATTGTATCATAATCATCATCATCGGACCATGTTGCCACGCCGCGCTTCTTAAATGTTTTTACATTTCTTCACGCCATTCCATGTCTTCTTTCACCACACAGCAAACTTCGTTCATTGTTACCTTCTTCTAAGAGTCCATATCTTGCATCCATTTGTTCTTTTCTTTTACTTCGAAGGATTTGTTTGAGTTCCAAACGAAAAAGATGATTTTTAAGGCCACCGGAAATTCTTGTTCAAAAGGGCTTCCGATTCTTTCGCAAATTTCTTTGCTTTGTCTATTAAGTGTTCCATGAACGGATCAACGCCAATACGGTTGATAAAACATTCTTCTGCGAAAAGATTTTTTAGGACTTTTCTTAAGACAAAGGTTTAATATGGGGGAGAATGCATGAAAGGCACCGACGTGCTTGCAGATTCGGTATAATTTTATTCTCTAACTAAGAAGGATATCCTTGTCTCTGGATCGAACATGTCACTGAACCTCAAGCCATTCTTCGGAGGAATGCGGGTCGAGAATAAATGATGCAATAAATCTACACCACATCGTTACTTTTGATATCTGCAATGAAATCTGTAAGACAGAAAATTGGGTCCCCCATATGGCGAGTATTCAACGAATCGTCCAAATGAAAACGTGCTTCCAGAGGACATTTGAAGGTCATTTTGAATCAATACCAAAGAGTGCAAGATTATTGAAGTGAGAACCGACGTCGAGTCCCGAAATCATATGGAGGCAATCTCTGCACTAGTTGAAGCTTGTACTCATAAGACTAGAGGATACCCACATTATCCAATTCTGCCGCACGGGGATACTGAGATTAGAAAGAACTTCAAAAGCTTCCAGAAAAAATGGACCATTTTTTTTTCTTTCTGCAGAAATAGGTTTTCTGCCTTTTACAGAGTGAGCATTAAAAGAACCTGCTTCTTAACATTTGACTGCCATTCATCGAAGAATTTTAACAGTCAATGGACCATTCTGCATTATCTTCAAAGCCCGATATTTCGGTAGAACAATCACTATGGAATGATTGTTTTGGTAAAACCCTTTAAATAAGAAAATGGCAGCTAGTTAACATAGTGACATTCAGATTAACAATAACTGAAAATAAAATTTCCGTAAAAGTTTGAACTAGAAAAAAAACTTCTGAAATTTTAAACTTCGATTTATTTCATCATGGGAGGCATATTATATTAAAGAAAGAAGCGACAAGAAACGATACCGCAATACAAGAGCAAAAGAACCAGTCAGTTAACGTAGGAAAGTGTTGATTATAAAACTGACATCCACATACATCATGACACAAGAGCAAAAGAGACAGAAATTTTTTCCTTCAGTGATTTTATCATGATATTTTGATAAGGATTTCTTTGACACGTGTATAATTATGCAAGGGAATTTTAGGCATTTTTAAAAGAACATGATAAGCATTTTTGCAAGGATTTTTATCCCTTCACTCAGAGCGTGAGAAAACGCTGAGGTGAACAGTTTTATAGAGCGCATGTTTAATTAATTAAATAAAATACCATTTTAGAATGAAATTAATATGGGTTAAATTAAGATAAAATTTAGGAAATTAATTAAGATTTAAATTAGATTAAGAGATATGATTACACACACACACACACACACACACACACACACACAGAGAATTTCACCAAAATTGGAATTTCTTTTAAGTGCATTAAACATGGCATTTTTACCAGTTATTCCCCTTTATGTAATATGCATTTTAATGAGATTCCAAATAATTGAATAAAATGATTCGAACGAAAAAGTAGAAATATTTTTCCGAATTTGCGTTTTTCCTAAAATATACTCTTGGCCTAATTAAAATACCATAAAGTTCGGCATCTCATTTTATAGATTTTTTTAATATCTACAACTTTTAATTTAAACTTTCACTTTAAAATAAATAATTTTTTATTTAAAAGCGAAAAGGCGATATTCCAACTTCCTCGCTGTCCTCCTTTTCATCCGGAAACATATTCGAGTGTAAACAGATGCCTATTTTGGATAGTCGACTCAAGACCTTAAACCAACAAAATTGCTGTATAATTTTTTCAGCATTTTGATACTTTTCAAGATAGTTCTACTGGATTAATTGTCCTTTGCGCAATAAGGACATACGATGGCAATGGCAAGCTAATTATACACGGCAAATTGTTGTCCATTGTTGGCTCCGATGCTTGTTCCCCGACTCAAAAATGATGGCACCATGTTTCTTCTCTGGCGACACTATGTAACAGAAAGTGATATTCTTCATCATGATACAGTAGCAGGTGTTGCAGCAATGTCGACATTTTGTTCAACATCGTTTGTTCCACTTCCACTCAAGCGCGCATGGCATACTGTGTTCGCCATACAAAGCAGACATTCGTGGTGAGTTTCACTTCTTAACACTCTTTCCCCAGTCAGCAAGTTGTTCCTCTTTCCCGCCCTCCATTGTGATGCCGGACGCATAAACGACTCTTCATCTCTAACATGTTTAATAAACAGATTACATAGAAGTGAATTTTCATGCTGTTCTTTTCGGATTTCCGAAATAATTCGAAAAAAAAAAAATCGAATTTCTGTTTTAGACGCGTTTTACCAAACAAATACAATTTGATACAAAATCCGATACTAAATTTCATATATTTAACTCATTGAGTTATAGCCTTTACATGTTTCTGAAAGTACACTTTGACAGACAGTCAACCCCTTGTTGAATTTGGCTAAAAATTTGATAGGTGTCTAAGCTATGAATATTAACTCTGTGCACCGAATTTTATCGATCTATCTCTCTTCGTTTTGTAGTCATCATCTTAAATTCAAACAACGGGACAGATAGATTTCCTCCAAATATTTTTGCTCAAATTTGATGTAAAGACCATATAACAAATTTCATTCATACAGTTTAAAGTGTTTTCAATTATATTTGTCACGGACAGACAGATATTTTCTAGAAATGTGTTTTTCGAACTCATGGAGGTCTAAAATGTGGAGGTTCGGCAAAATCTCAAGTTCGAATTTGGCAATTACAATACTTTCTTAATACTTCATATGCATTCCAGTTTAAAAAATAAGCAACAAACATGAAAAGTTTAGATTGACTTGAAAATGGTGATTAAAAGACACGATTTACATACGAGACAGAGGTTGCATCGCCGAAAGCAAATCGACAGCGTAAAACGCGATAGCGCAATCACACCGTGACACTTTAAAAAGGGGCTTACGGGAAATATACTTCAATTCGGAAGCAGCGATAATTCTGCGTTGAGATGCGTTGGTGATGCTGTCGGTAAGTTGCAAGCTGGTGCAAGGCCATCTGCTATTGATAGACAGCTGAATGTGCCTCGTAATGCCATCCACAGAATGTGGAACCATTGTCAAATGTACCAAAACGTCAGTAGAAGATGTTTAGTACGGGTCTGCAAGATGGAGAATTACCATATCTTGAGAGATCACTACTTATTGCAATGTGCCATAAAGACACTAACAGCGGGACAACTGACGTCGCAGCTCTGCAAGAAGGCCCATATCCCGCCAAACTGTGTCGCGCAGATTGCCGCAACCTGGTTGTGAGTCTGCATGAAGGTGGACTGTTCGCATGACGACCTATCGCTTGTATGCCCAGTCTGTTAAAGCGTAGTTGCATTGGACCTGTGACATCGCAGTTGGACACAAGAGCAATGAATTCACGTTCTCTTTACGTATAAGTCTCGATTTTACATTCAAAGCGATTTCCTAAGGGCAGAGATCCAGGAACACCCTATCGAGCTCCAAACATTGTCGAAAGGGACCATTACAGAGATGACGGTGTATTTGCCTGGGCAGGCATAACAATCAAGCCGAGAACCGAACGCTACATGTTCGCTGAAAGTTCCGTCACAGCTGTCTGATACCGCGACGAGATCCTACAACCTCTTGTGCTCCCTTTTATCTCTGCAATGGGTATTGACACTATCTGTAAGGATAATAATGCCCCCCCCCGCACAGAGCACGATTAGTGCGGAGTTATCTGGAGAATGAAACCATTCCACAGATGGCGTCGACTGCTAGATCACCGGACCTGAATCCTTTTGAGCATGTTTGGGACATGTTGGAAAGACGGTTTGCTGGTCGTACCCTCCACTTGTCTCCAACAAGTCTTATTACTGTAATGGACTTTACTGCCACAACAGGAGAGCAACGGCATTATTGCGAGCATGCCTCGCCGTTGTCAAGCATGCATTTCAGCAAGAGGGTTATTAGTGTGGGGCTCTTATTGCACATTCTGCTTACCAATTAGGGTTGTCGCGCCGCGACGACCGCGATATATGAAAATAACATGATCGTAACTTTTTTTTTGTTTCTCTTTGCTTTATTGTTTGATATATGGTCTAGTAATGCGACACCAACCTCGTGTACAGCTTTAACGTATATTCATTAAAAATTCCTTGTTTTATTCCGAGTTTTGCATTTATTGCTTATGTTTTAAGTAGGAGTATATGAGAGAGTAAAATGTATCAGACAGAAATACATCGAGAAGCCCCTTCATTTATATTTCCCCCAGAACGTAATATTCTTCCGTAGGTACGCGCATATTTTTAAAGTTTATAATTTTGTTTTTTAGTTGTTTGTTTTTGCAAAGAAATCAATAATCAAGAAAATATCTTCAGCATTTTTGCGCCAGACTTAACAGCTCCATGCCCAGCGATTTCTGTGCAGTACTGCCGCACCATTAAAATGCATTTTCATTCAAGTCTTGTAA
Organism: Argiope bruennichi; assembly: GCF_947563725.1. Lineage (NCBI taxonomy): Eukaryota > Metazoa > Arthropoda > Arachnida > Araneae > Araneidae > Argiope > Argiope bruennichi. Next base: position 125,314,363 of record NC_079160.1, read on the forward strand.
AACCATATTTAATTTCACAGTAACATAACAAATTCACGAACGCATTTTCCACATGAAGCATGTGACGAGCTCATAAAAATAGGAGATAATCAAACAAAAATAATCGGCCCTCAAAAATAATTTAGTAATAAAGATATTACTTTTCCCCCTTCGCATTTAATAGCAGTGAAATGGCTTTCATACTTCTCGAAGCGTGTTGACGTAGCTATATTTCAGCATATGTTTGGAAAATAACAACGAATAAATACTCTTTTTTAAAAAAGTGATTTCATATCTGTCCTTTAGTGTTGCCATTAAAATCTGATCAATCTGCGAGTGTCCTTTGGAGAGAATCCAAACAAGGAAATAAAACATCCGTAAAAACGTTTTATCGATGGCTCCGTCTGAGGTCAAATGCTGAGTAAAACAACATATTCGATTTTCCTTCATAAAAAGCAATTATGGTGTAACGCATTTGCGTGATGGCAGGGAGCGTTTCATGCAAGTCACGAGGAGTTCGTTTACGAAAAGTTTTTCTCGTATCCGATTTTGTTATAAGCGACAGTTTCACGAAACGCATTCTACAAAGAGCTGATGATTTTTTCTTCTTATCTTAGTTTGCAACAGAAATATATGATTGATTGATCAATAATTAAACAATACTCTCCAGATGCATAAATCTCCATCACGCTTATTTCCAATGCGAATTACTTGAGAACTTAAATAGTCATTCATTTTTTACTAATAATTTCGCAACTAATAACGAAGATAATTGATATAAAAATTTAGAAGAAATTCGACTTTGTTGTCTGGAGCTCCCTTCATCTCCGTTCGTATTATTTTTTTAAGCAACTTCTTCTAAATCATAACGCGCATTCACAATACTTATATGCAATAGCATCGTATTGTTCGTGAACATCCAATACCAAAATATTAAGAGGCATTGGTATAAAATACATCTGAACCCTTTACAGTTCCCTGGTATATATTCGTATCACTAACAAAAGATTTTTTACGAGGGCACAAAAAATTAATGTAAAATCATAAATAGGGTGAGCTACCTTCATAACTCAGAAATACATTCAATCCATAGTTAAATATCATTTATATTCAAAAGTGGTAAATAGGCTTACCACTGCCCATTCACGAAGGAGTCTCCTGGCGACATTCACTTTCAACATTTGTCATTAAACTTAACTCCTGTAAAAGTATTCAGAAATGCAACACCACTGTGTTGTGTTCCTTATGTCTAAGATATTTTAATATTTAATAATCATTTTTTTCTATTGAATTTATTTAATTTAAAATCAACATTCATGTTTAAAAATGAGCAAAACCTTCTGATGCAGTCGGAATTTCTTATGATTCGGAATCTTCCTGTTAGTGATTTTATGCACATTTTGATTTTATTTTTCATATATCTTTTATTTGAATAGTGTAGTTTACGACATTTTAGTTTATATCTTAAAGCAAACCGTGGCTAAGATGCTATTGATAAAATTACATCAGATTGGAACTGTTTTATATTTATGCAATGTAGCAATCCGCCCAGCCAGCCTGACAAATGCAAAATGAGCAAACTAACGTAAGACATGACTGAAATTGAAATTCAAACCATTCCACGATTTATAACTAAAAGATTGTATAACGTTGTTTTAAGTGACTTAAAATGAAGTTTATTTATCAGTGAACATTCGATGATATTTTTTCACCCTTCACGCTCAGTGGTGAATAGGCTTGCCACATTCAGTTTCTCCTGAACGACCTCTGGTAAGCTTATTTACCACCCCTTATTTTATAAATTAAATAAGAAATCAACGAACTTTTGATGTTTTAGCATTTACATCATCCATTTATCATGATGCAACCCTAAATGTTTTTATTTGTTAATGCCTCAGAATTATGTTCTATAAAAGGTTAAAATATTTTCAAAGATTTTTTAAGACTATCTGCCTTTGACAACCACTTCTTCGAACATATTATTGATTTTTAGTTTGTTAAACGTTTAATGTGGAATGCATTTATAAATTCCGTCTTGATGTTTGATACGACTCAAAGACACGACTCCAATTGAATCATTCTTTTATAAATTAAAGTACTATTATAAAATACTATTTATAATTTTTAATACTATTTATAAATAAAAATTAAATACTATTTATAAATTAAATTTTATAAAAAAAACGTGTATGCGCAAAGAATTAAAAGGTGAAAATGAAAACTCTTCTTCGAATTTAATATTAGTTTTTTTTATATATTGATGTTAATTTTAACATTATAAAAAGCACGTGATTGAGAACTTCGATGATGAGAACATTAAAAATAGATTGTATACCAAATTGTAATTACGAAAGAAACGAAAGTAAAGAAACTAAATTTCTATAACTGCAAGGATCATTTTGGAATTTTAGGATAATGCAAAAACCATTTTTCCAAGACAGTAGTTTTGAATGATATGAATATCATTTGCCTCACGTCAGTCATAGCAATTATTCATTTGGTGACAGTTAAGGCGATTTTAAAGTGCGAATAATCTTTGTTCGACTCCCATTTCTATAATTTTTGATTTTTTATATCTTTTTTTTTTCTTTCCGACTTGATGAAACTTTTGGTGACACGGCGAGTCAGTCATATAAGCAAGCTCTTTCATAAAATTTTCGAATAATATTTTCTCGCTCCATTCATTAATTAAGCGATACCTGAATCGAATGCAGCTGCAAAAACGTTCAATGAAGAGTTGAAAACGTTTGTATGATGGTTTGTTTGTATTTAACGAATGCCATTCGACAATAAGTAATAAGAGCGATTTCTGCACCACGTGCGTTAGCGTTTTATACATACAGATTGGAATAAAAATCTATTACAGAACGAAACAACTGGCCGAGCATAACGATTACGATTTCATCCATTATGTCTGGTGGCGAAATTGTTTTCTGCATTTAGTCTTATATTTCAAATATTGGTTTTATCAATTCTAAATTTTTGTCTCATGAGGCGAAAACTGGGCGCATAATATGTGTACAATACACTCCCGAGTATCCGATTAGGGACTATCCAGCCTAATTTTTTTAATGGTAATTAATCGAGGAAGACAAGACATTGCATTGGCAACATTGCCATTGGGAGGCATTAAAAGCGAGCGTTTGCTACGATCCTCCTACGTGTTGTGTGCAAAATACAAGTTGTGACAGGAAAAGAGAAGCGTTCTGCTCGTCGTTCATTGTTTCGTCAGTGGGTAAGAGATGTGGGTCAGTGGGTCAATGATCGCCGCTGTTCCTGATTATAACTGCACAGTGCGTACAGGATTCGTACATTTTTCTTGGAGCATACTTAATGTTTTTTAAGTATACCAGAGTGAAGTGTACAGAATTCATGTTAAAATAAGAACAGTTTATATCCTTTAACTACCTTTTTCTCTAATAAATTCTTGCAGTGCAATATATAAACTACCAGTATATACAAACTATCAGCTTTCAACACGTCACAGGCAACTGCTTCTATGTTTCAGTGGGCAGCGGTTGCTTTGATATTAAGATAAATGGAGGGCTTAGTACACAATAAGAAGTGAGAAAGGTATTATAACAGTGAGTTTTGGTATAAAATCTTCGTCTTCTGGTATTGGTGAGCAAAGAAATGAGATCATATATGTCCGGCCTCTCCGGCTTGCCTTTCTGCCACATTAGGTTGGATACTCGGGAGGGTACAGTAATTAAAAATTTCATATTAAAAAAATAAACTCTCCAAAATTTCTCGGTGACTAGACAATTATTATTGTAAATAGCTGAATAAAATAATTTTTTTTTATGGAAAACAATGGCTATTTTTAAAAAAATCACATACTACAGTGAAAATAAAATTATATCAATCAAAGGCGAATTTTTTGAATTTTATGACTGTTAAAATTGTCATGAAAAAAATGCATACGTTCATAAATTTTTGAGATGTTATATTTAAAATTTACGTTTGTGGCAATGATATAAAATATATATTTTAACATAATAAAAAATATTTCACCGAATTTATTGTTAATTATTTGTTTACCATTATTGCCATTATTTGATAACTGGAAAAGCTCTATGTAAGAGTTGCTAATGGTTTTACATCTTCATAAAACAATGAAATCGAAGTGTTAAAAGTTGAATCAATGAAACGGACTTTTCATGAATCATAAACATGAACAACAGGAGTAGGAATAAAACAAATAGCAATCTAGCATGAAAGAAATCCCTTGTATTCTGTAATTACAAACTGTGTGGCAAAGCAAGAAAATAAAAAGAACTCTTTTTGCTTCCTGTACAGCAGTGTGTGCACAACTGCTTTTTAATTAAAGACATTTTCCGCTCCGAACAACGTTTGTCGTCGGAGATCATTTAGAATTCGAACATTTCATTTCAGTGACTTTTACCATAGAAAGATAAAACAGCACCTTTTATTATTAGTCAATGCTTTATTTTCTTGGAAAAGTGTCGCGTGAATGCCATGGTAAGAAAACTGTAGTAATCTAAGCAAAAATCGATGTATTTCATGTCATTTGTTGTTTCATGCGATCTAATCCATTAAAATAAACGTATGAAAATAGAAGAAAGTTGTCTAAAAGAAAATAAAAGCTTATATTGCATATAATGGTTATTTTTATGAAGAGAGTTATTGCAAAGAATGTATTGCATCGGTGCCCAGTGGAGGTGATGAATGAATTTCAAAACCGGTGCCTTTTTAGGTATTTATTAACGATAGCGTGGATATATACATACTAACTAAACTATTTACAACGCTTAACGCTCATGGCACTCCTTTCGAATTCCATCCGTTGGGTTCCGTGCCTGCCACGCAAGTCCTCGTCCTCGAGGGGTGGCTGTTGTCAAACACTATGTAAACAAGAGGCGGGAGCGCCATCTGTGCACTATCCACAGTAGTAATACAAATAAAATGTCTGATAAATGCAACAAGTTTAGAAAAGAAAACCAACATTACTGATGTAAAAAAAAGCATCCTCCCACTGATTATTGAAGCCTATTTCATGAATATTATTTTGAGAATTAGATACTATTTTCCCCTCAATTAAAGGATGCTAAAATCACAAAGAAGAGCTTGTTTTGGCATGCAACAGTGCAGACCATTTGACTCACATCTACCAAATTTGGCATTGTAGAAGACGGGAATGCGCATCTCTGAAAGATTTGTTTGAAATTTTGAAAAAAGTTTCATTTAACCAAATTTTCCGCGAGATTTACTTGTAACAATATTATTGCATAAAATAATTGCTATTTTTATGTCCCTTTAAAATTTAAATATTGTTTTCTTAATGATTTCAATAGAATTTTTATTCAGTTTTTTTCCTGAATTTCGACATTTTTTAAAAATATTTTTTGTAAAATTTTGCCATGAAATTCAAGTTCATTACAGTTCATGTTCAGGGGAGTTCATTAAGTAATATTTTTCAAATACATTTATTTATTATCAAATCCGTTAGCCTGCTGGTGTGGTGTGGAAGTTTGGAGAGGGGGCAGCTAACGTATCGTCCTCCTCATCTGACCGCGGCTCTAAATGGAGAGGTCCGTCCCAAAATAACAATAGTGTTGCTTTAAAACAGGATGTTAATATAAGTAAATTAAACTAAACTCAATTACAAAAACATTCATAATTATCCCAATATAAAAGGGGTGTTTCAATGAAAAGGTACGAAACGTCGTAACAAAGTAACCGTTGCCTATGCCGCTATGGGAGAACGTAGCGAGACATCTAGGGATGCGATTGGTGTCACCGGTGTAGATCGGAGCATGCGCAGGAGAGAGCAGAGGCTCTTATAAAGTGCGACATCCAATTGACGTGGCAGTGCTTGTGAAATTTTACAATAGCATGGGCAGCAATGAAAACGAAGCAATAGCCCAAGTTAGCACATACACCCCAAATATTAAAATTAAAACACCCCGTAACGTACAACTTCTCCAATAACAAAACTAAAACAAATGCTCAGAGTTCTCATGTCTCACTCCACCCACCTCACTAAGAAATGAATCTGACCCGCCCACCAGGAACAATATCCTAGCCACAGCAAAATACACATCAACTGCCAAATAACGACACTCTCTCGGGTATCACTACTCCACAGGCTGACTCCACCCCCTTCCTGAAGAACGGATGACCAGTGGATGCCACTGCTCGCTCCCGCTCCTACACCCTTGTTTCTGAAACCGGCAAAGATGTCTACCTATTTTCTCGTCAATAGGCTCAGAAGATCAGGGCAACTTACAACGCCAGGTCCTAAAAGCCCCATGATCATGGAGATAGCCTTGCTCCGTAAGGCGGGTGCTCCAAAAATTCTTCCATCTTCAGACGTGGCAGTGCTTGTGCAGACAGAATGGCGCTCACATTGTAAAATTCGACGATTAAGGAACAATGCGGCGTCATTCAATTTCTGACCGCGGAAGGTGTTACACCGACCGCTATTCATCGCCGGATGATCGCCGTATACGGGGAAGACTGTGTGTCAGGCAAGTCGGTGAGAAAATGAAGTGCCCGTTTTCATGCAGGTTGTGAGAGTTGGGCTAGGTTCGAGACCTGATCCGAGACCAGGCTAGGCAAACACATTCATCACGGCCGATCTCATCGACAAGGTGGACGACCTAGTGAGAAGTGATCGACATGTCACATTGCGAATGTTGGAGGTAGATGTCAGCGTTGGAACAGTGTGGACAATTGTTCACGACAGGTTGCTTTATCGGAAGGTGTGCGCGCAGTGGGTTCCGAAGCAACTGACCGACCAGCACAAACAACTACGTATGAGCCAGCATTTCAATATCTGTTTCGGTATCATGAAGACCCCGCTTTTCTGGAGTGGATCGTCACAGGTGATGAGAGCTGTGCCCTCACTACGAGCCAGAGACAAAGCGGGACAGCATGCAGTGGAAGCATACGTTGTCACTCCCCCTAAAAAGTTCAAAGCCGTGGCGTTAGAAGGCAAGGTGTTGCTCACCTTCTATTTCGACGTCCAAGGTCCGATACTTGTTGAATTCCTCGAGCACAGAAGAACCATTAACTCCGATGTGTACTGTGAGAACTCCGAAGACTACGCAGTTCATCAAAAACGAAAGACTGGGGCTACTCACGGAAGGCGTGGTTCTGTTCCATGATAACGAGCGTCCACACGTCTCCAGGGCCACCTACGCGGAATTGGCCACGTTCAAGTGGGAGCAGTTCAATCATACGCCCTACAGATCGGACATGTCGCGCTGCGATTTTCATGTGTTTGGTCCCCTGAAAAAACATCTGAAAGGGAAGCGCTTCAACTCGGACGGCGAATTGAAGGACGCTGTGAAGGATTTGGTCTGGTTACGGCCACAGAAATTCTGGGAGCAAGGAATCCTTCGGCTCTTTATTCAATGGGATCGTTGTGCTCAGGTCTATGGTGTATACTTTGAATAAAGTCTTCATTTATACCCACGGTGTCGTTTCGTACCTTTTCATTTGAACACCCCTTGTATTATCAATCAAATGAGAGATTATGGGATAACTATTTTTGGTTTCTGATCATAGTAATAAACTGATTTGAAGGGAATGTATTTGAAATGAAAAGAAATTACTATTTATTGCCTTAAAATTTATTTTAATGCTCGTTTTCCAATTTCTCCAAAGTACTAATTTTTTTACTATTTTTCAGTAAAAATATATTCTGTTTCACTGAATATCGCATATTAACTCTGATACCTATTAATACCTTCAATTTGGAGCAATTTATTAGCATTCAATCCCCAATTTTGCAGAAAAAAAATGAATCTTTATTAGAAAACGAAACGACTGAAGATAAGAAAACAAAATGTCTAAAATTTAAAATTCCACTTTAAAACGAATAAGAACTAATAAAGCGTTGTTGTTGTTACTTATGGCAATTGCCCTACACAAGCCCGCTGACGAAGTCAGCGATTTAAGTCGAGTTCGTGCAGTAGTTACTGAGGGTAAAGGCCCCTGAGCACCCGAGGCCAGAAGTCTGACTTCTAGCTTGCAGAATCCCTTTTTACAAGAAGGCTCATTCAACATCTCACAGATAGAACATAGGGTAAAGAACAACCATGCCCGAAATAGGACTCGAATCCGGGATGCCTAGATCACGAGGAAGACTCTCTACTCCTAAGCCAGGAGGCCGTGAGCTCCATCTATTTCTCAGACTTACGAATAAAAAATCTTCTTTTTGCCCCTTACCATTAGAGTATTCAAGATAAGTTACAAGATAATCTCCACAACTTCCTTTTCTTATAAAAAAGAATAAAAATCTTAATCTTCGCATTCTTTCCTCAGCATCGCGTTTTTATCATCCTCGACACCATTTTTCTAGTTTTCTTTTTTAAACGACACGAGACAACGTCAAATTATTCTTCAACTGACTTTCACTCGTCAAAAAGTAGTATGTATGTAAACACATGTTTTTGAGCAGTCCCGTGGCCAAGGATAGAGAAGACACCGTGAATTTTTAAACTTCGCTTTAATCCATCCCTTGAGGCACAATTTATGTACAAGCAGGAAGCGACGAGGTACATCAATCTATATCACAAAACAAGAGCGTAAAGAGAAAAGAAACACAAAAATATTTTCCCCGAAGAATATGCACAATGAGATTTTGATAGGGATTTCTTTACGCTTGTCGATTTAGGTAAGGGAATGATAGGTATCGTTTAAAAGAATTTGTTTAGATCGACAGATTTTGATCCCTTCACTCGAAGCGCGAGAACCGCTGATTTAAGCATTTTTACAGAGTTCCTGTAGCATTCATTAAATAAAAAAAGGTAGAATTGGACCAGGAAATAAAAGAACATCTTAGAATTAACTTGATATGGGCTAAATTAAGATAAAAATTAGGAAATTAATTACGATTTTAATTAGATTTTAAAATATCATGACATGTATATGGTACAGTCAATGTGAGTAATCGGTTATTATTAATACTAAGCGGTCATTATTATTAATAACCAAACCAGTTAGTATTAATAACGATCGGTTACTTACATTGACCGTACCATATATATATACTAGCCGCCTTTGGCGACCAGCCGGTTAGCCAATCTTAATGTTCGTTAAAATTTTAATAATTAAATATTTTATGCAATTCCTACTTTAATAGCTTCTTCATCAAAATATTTTAAAACTTCAAATTTTGATAGCCATATAATTCTCTCATAATATTATAAACGCCTTCAGTCATAACGTAATATGTATCTCTCTAATTTTCTGTTAGTTCCCGTAGAATTTATACTATAAATGAAAGTGGAAAGGATTAATCTGCAATGAATATAATAATATTTTTTACTGAAACAAAGTATTATTTTTGTAATATGATTACTGAAAACAGTCACTGAGCGTTTAAACTTTATGGGCACTAAAGAATATCTTTCTTAATTTATGTAATATTTCAAGAATTTGTCAACAAAATTTTCTCAGATTCATCATGAACAGATCGATTCATTAACAATGCTTAATTTTAAACGCATCAAACACTAAGAAAATAAAACGAATCGTTTAAAATAATCGGCCGAAAGCAGGTTTAAAAAAACTACTTAAAAAATGATGTACTTAAAACTATAAGCATATACAAAAAATATATAACTAACATAAATACAATTTAATTGCAAAAGCATGCAACTAACCTAAAAATAATTTAAATCAAGAATCATCCGTTGATAATATTGTCAACAATCAGAACACAATGCGCATGCGTGAATTTTCAACGCCAGTTACGTTAATGCAAATGCGTGAGTTTTTCTACGCCAGTTGGGGTAGCGCTATGCAGATTAGAAATTTTTAATTTCCTTTATTCTGTTTATTTTAATTCAAAAGTACTTAAGAATGAATCTGAAAGATCGATTCATTAACAATGTTTAATTTTAAATGCATCAAACATTAAGAAAATAAATAGAATCGTTTCAAATAATTAGCCGAAAAATCTTAAACCTAGCCTCATGAATGTTGGGGGAAAAAAACTGAACCCTTACTCATTTGGCGGTGGGGAAAATGAAAATATTTTTTTTGGCGGGAAAGTTAGTTTTTAATTAATAATTAAAATTCTAATTAAAAATTCCAAAAAAGGGTTATCCTTTCTTTTAAGTTAGATCAAACTGCACACGGTGTGCAAATTTGATTAAAATCGGTTAAGTAGTTTAGGAGTCCATCGTGGACAAACAACGTGACACGTAATTTATATATATTAAGATATATATAAATCATACTTTAAATTCTTTAAAATTGTTGCTTAGAGTATAAATAGAATAATGAACATTATTGATGTTAAGCGACGCTACCATGTTTTCATATTTCCTATCAAAAAACTAATTATTCCAAATATCAGAAAAAATACAAGTTTTAATTACATTCAAAACCTGTTCCCAGGTTCTCCACGAGCGAATCGGGAACACTGTCCAGTTCCGAAGAGAAATATCCAAAAATTGAAATTGAATTTTACTTGCAACCATTTCACTCTACAAACGCAAGAAATACCTTGCAAATAAAGAATCGACTTACGGGATGAATAATGACAGCAAGAAAAATTTTGGGTTATTTCTTTGAATAGGGTTGAAACTAAAGTAAATTTTAGCAAATAACACTGAAGAAAGCGGGGAAAGGTTTTTCGTCTTCCTTTAAAGGATCTTAAGAAATGCAAGCTTCGGACTTTACTGATGAGCATTGCAGTCATTATTCCGAAATAACTTTCCTGGCCTTATCATTACTATATTTACAAACATCTATGATGGGCTGATGAAAAGGTAGAATGGATGATAGTTTTTTATGAAATTTTGAGGCTTTGTAAAGTATGTTTCTAATGAAGTTCAATATTCAAGTTCATTTTTTGCATTAATATGCAGTTATAAATCAGGGAGAAAAGTTCCCCGTCTTAAATGAAATCAATTTCATTTCTAACGCCGCTTTTCTCAATCCTAAATGATTTCGCCATTTTAATATATACTTTTCCAGCAGTCTATTTATTGGCTCCAACAACATAAACATTATATAAAGCATTTTTCTTGTAGAAAATATTTGCCTGTAGCTAATATCTTAGATATTAAGCCATGACCAAAAAGGATATTTTGCGTATATAATAAACTAGCAGTACCCGCACAGCGTTGCCCGTTCTAAGATAAAAAAATTAGCTTTAGCCTTAAGTTTAGCCTCCACCTGATATGACATGGGAATGTCATGCGGGATCAAAAAGATATTTAGAAATCATCATAAATAACTACAAAACAATTTTTTATAGCACATATTCAAAAATATTTAGGGCTAAGCTTTGATATACAGTCATTTTGCGCCTTGCGAGGTTGGCAATTTTTAGGTGGCGCTTTTGCTACCGTTACTATATTGCTGCCGTTCTTTCCACATTCGGCCATTTCGCTAAAATGTGGCGATAAATTATTTTTTCGTGAAAATGACTGTATAAATGAAGGTTTGATTGCTTCAAGTTATGAATGTCCGAAATGTGGGAAGCAAATGAATTTGACCAAGCAACCCAAGCTGAATGATGGGTATGAATGGAAGTGTAGGTCTCAATCTAAAGTGAATCCGCATGATTGCTCTCGTAGTGTAAGGAAGGGTTCTTGGTTTGCTGGAAGTCATCTGAGTATACGTGATATTTTGAAATTAACGAATAAAGGGTTAGGACAGTTTATGCAAAAGCACAATATGGCTGAATTGGATTTGACGGATAAAACTGTGACTGATCGGTGTAGCTTTTGTCGAGAGGTTTGTCAGACTGTATTGATTGAAGAGAGTACTGTGATAGGAGGTGTGGGTTCGACTGTTGAAATAGATGAGAGCAAATTTGGAAAAATGAAGTATGGAAGAGGAAGGTATGTGAAGGGTGAATGGGTGTTTGGTGGGATTGAAAGAGGTTCGAAAAAATGTTTTTTTTAAAGTGGTTCCTAACAGGACATCTGAGGAACTTGTTAGTGTGCTGAAGGAATGGGTGTTGCCTGGCACGGAAATCATATCCGATTGTTGGAAAGCCTATGATTGTTTAAAAGACGAGGGCTTTACACATCTTCAAGTCCAGCAAAATCTACATTTTAAAGATCCCGAAACAGGTGCCCACACAAATACCATCGAAGGAACGTGGTCGGCGATCAAAAGGGCCTTGAGGAATACTCCTCATGATTTGTACTTGTTTGAATATGTGTGGAGGAAAACCCTCGGTCACTCGGTGGGACCTGACGCTTTTGAGGCTTTCAAGAATGATATCATAAAAGTTTACACCCCTTGGGAGAGAGATCATGCCAACGACGCCGACAATAGATCAAGCGCCTCGTCGGCAAATTAGATCGGGCAACTGACCAGTAAATGGGTGGAGAGAATTTGTTGAATGAATGCGTGTAATGAATGTGTGGAATGAATGTGTGGAGTGAATATGTGGAATGAATGTGTGGAGTGAATGTGTTGAGTGAATATGTGGAATGATTGTGTGGAGTGAATGTGTTGAGTGAATGGGCTGCTCACATCCATCAAACGAATGTGAATGGGTAAGTGAAAATTTTCTGTATTAAAATAGTATTTTTGCAGTATTTTAAAACGCGTTAAAAATTAAAAAAACGGGGGGTTCAGGGGGGCACAGCCCCCCCTGAGAAGAAAAAAGAATGCTTAAAAAACTGTATTAAAAATAACAATGTGTTATTAAGCATTTTTGCTTGTATCTAATTTCCCTAAAATCTATTATTTTAAATGTTCTTTTTCAATTTTAAACATTATTATGCATTATTTTAAATTTTAAGCTTTTAATACTGGTATTTCGTTTTTCAAAATTGGCTTCGCAAAAATCACGGTCTTGTGGTCACGTGCTTCACGGTGACCGCACGGCGCAAGACCGTTGTTGGCGAGTAGGTGATTTTTTGAAAAATGCGCCAAGCAGGGGGTTAAACTCCGGTCGTACCTGAGATTTGAATCGCTGTTTAAAATCAGACGTAAACAAAGAATTGTATCGCATATGAATACCACAGCTCTTGCTATTTGCACATGCGAAGTTTGTGGTTTCCGCTCACGCGCGGATAAGTGCAAAGCACGGATCCTGCTGCTTTACGCATGCGCGAATTGTAGTAGGAAAATAATTAAAATCGCAATTATGAAATTTCTTTTTTTATTTTGATATGACTTAAACATGGTAAAACCATCCTCAATAAATGCTCAACAAAATGTTACAAATATCTCCAAAATGAGTTAGGTATTTCACGAGTTCTTTGGGTTTCAACATACAGACGCTTTTAGGAGACTTCATTTTATACTATGTATAGATAAATATTATTTTTTCAAAAAATTGCTTTCTTAAAATTTATCATCTGCATTTTTAATTGAGTTATTTTTCTAATGATACATAGTTTTAAATTATATTTCTTCAATAAAAAGTGATGCTCTTGTCATTCAATTCTAGAAGCACACATTTCCCCCAAAGTTTTATAAAATCTTGGCCACATCTATGTAACCAGAAGCTCCACAAGATGGAAACGCCTTTTGAATCTCTTTTCTTCCTTTTCGTTATTTTCGGGAGGGGGGGGGGGAGGTCAGTTATTTCAGAAGTTGTAATTTCAGTTTCAACAAAAATCCGTTTTGCGTCATTGTCATAAATGACATGGGTCAAAAAACAAAATGGAGCACAGAAGTCTTCCTCACATAAGTATTAGCGCTCAATTTATCAGCAGAAAGTGGCTTTATTCCATTGACCTCGATTCCGGACGTTCATCGCAGAATTTTATTGCGTGGAAGAAGATTTGATTTTTTCGTCACGCGAATATCCGAGAACTGGACAGTGTCCTGCCGGATGGGAAGACAGCAGCTGGCCTGCTTGTGATTATGTTTGAAGGGCGGGAACACAAACTTTGTCATGTTATGGACAAAACGTCGGCTTTGAAGGGAACTGTCAATCAAGAAGTGAATAAATTATGATTATTTGAAGAATTTTGCCTTTGAACTATTCCTAATAGCACAGATATATTCTACAGTATTGTACGATATTAAACAATATTTGCAACATTATTGAATATTAAATGATATAATATAATATCGCACAATATTGTGAAAGAGAATGTGCGGTAGGGGATATTCAACCCTCTTGCTAAAAAGTTATTCCCTTCCGTGTTTTATTTTTACCGAACCCGATTTTTAATAGAATTCCGTATTGTAAGAAAACCCTCCCCATTCTTGCACTCTATCACTTGGAAATAGCCTTGTTTCTATGGGTTTGAAAGGAAACCATCTAATTAGAAGGCCATACTACTGATCACTTCACATTACATCATTGAAGGAGGATGGGGGTGGGGCCTTACAATTTTATTTGCTGTTTTAAGAGGAGAAAATAATTAAGAATTCTTTATGATGGATAATAAAACAAATGTTATTTATTACTTACTCCTATACGAAGGAAAAGTATTGTAATCGTCGAAATATCCGATCTCGAGATTGTTACATATCCTTCAGTTTTAGAACTTTCGAAATCTTTAAAAAATATCTGTCTATTAGCATGTATGATTACTTACACACACACACACACACACACACACACACACACACACGCACCTATCTAAGCAGATGAAATTTGGTATGTGGTTTTTTTCCCCTTCAAAATAATATATCTGGAAATGCTGTCCTGTAAGCATTCTGCAATGACTCTCATGCAATAATCAGGATGCATGCAGACCGTGAAATGACATGATACTCAGAATTGCGTCTCATTTTGGTTTAGTTATATTAATGTCCCGTTTATTTAAAGCAACTCCATGGCTATTTTGGGACGGACCTCGTCATTTTCAACCGTGAACCCTGACACCTGAGCTGGCCACGGCATTACACTGTCTACTGTAGAATAGTTCTGCCAGTAAAGCTCACTGAGGTAAGGTAGGGCCCATATTAAGAACACATCAATAGTCAATCACTAAATGTAAACAAGCCATTTGCTCTTCTCTTTTTACAAGGAATGCCTGTCACTGCTCTCATGCACGTACTAGGAATTTTACAAAATTCATCTCGATATACAAATTTCCTCGTCCGTACGTGACAGCATCGCCAATATTTCTCCTATCGGCAACTTTTAGTTCTATTTTTTTCTGCGGAATGATCTTTCCACAGCCTGCGTATGAAATGTGGTTTCATTTCGTCCATTCGTTTTAGCTGCAGATGCCGCCAAACAGGGAGAGTTATTTTACGGCCACCCTGCAGAAATAAGACGACTAGGAAAATACTGAAGCTTTCTCCTACAGTAGAATTCATATTGCATCAATTCTTTTTTTGAAGATAATTGTTATTATTTAAGGAGCACAATATGAAAGGTGTGGCGTATGTCCTGTAAGCATTATGAAAATAATTCATTACTGCTACTGTCATGTGGCCCAAAACCCACGCCATTTAATTACACTATAAGCTGTGACACTATGTCCATTTCTTATCTTCCTAAAAGCACACTGGATTCGGGATACATACGCATCACGTGATCTGGTACGTCGACTCCATTTATATAACGATGCCTCTAACCATTCTTCAAAGGACGGGAAATATTTTATCTAAAGTATATTCTGGAATTTAAGATTATTATCGTTTTAAAAATTAAAAATTCTCCAATGTGCATTAAATATATTGACTGTGTTCAAATATTTTCCAGTTGTTGTGGCCGGAAATTTTCAAAAATGGAGAATTCAAAATGGAAATGAAAATTCTGCTGTCATCTGAAAATAATTCAAAATAGCCCTCTCAACTAGGGATTGCAATACCGGTATACCGGGATACCGAATACCGGTATTTTGAGCCATTTGTGCAATTTTGTAATACCGGTATTTACAAGTTTAAATACCGGTTTTTCGGTATTTACTAGCAATTTTTAAAATTGTCTCCACTATATGTTCAGGGATCGCGAACATAGCAAAATAGTATGCGTTTTTGTTTTTATGTCTGCATAACGGACGAAATTAATTAGCTAATTAACGGCCTAATTAATTGCTTAAATTTAAATTAGCGAAACATTTATTATCCCTGAAAGAAAATATTGCATCCTTAACGACTGATGGAGCAACAATTATGAAAAAATTTGGAAAGTTGATTGGTGCAAGTCAGCAGTTGTGCTATGCACATGGAATTCAATTAGGAGTAATAGATATATTATAGCAAAAAATAAAGAACAGAAGATTCCAAATACTGTGGATATAGAAATTTTGGATTCCAACTTTGAAAAGAGTAAGAGTGAGAGTGATATTGACAGTGAAGATAATGACAATGTAATTGTCGAAGAAGATATTGCTAATGAGGGTGAAATATTAACCTATCAAGAATTGTTTCCTGTAATTTATAAAGTTCGAAAAATTATTAAAATATTTAAACGTTCCCCTATAAAAAGGATATATTACTAAAATATATACTAACTGAAAATAAAACAGAATATATGTTAATATTAGATTTTAAAACACATTGGAATAGTTTACTCCTAATGATGGAACGATTTTTGAAACTGAGAAGTCCAATCCAAAAAGCAATAATCGACTTAAACCTGTAAATTAATTTTTCAGATAGTGAATTCGACTTAATATCCGGAACTATATCAGCTCTACTTCCAATAAAACTGACTACTGAGGCATTATGTCGGAGAGATTTTAATTTATTAACAGCTAATGCAACAATAAATTTCATGTTGCAGTCACTGAAAGAACAGCACACATCACTATCTGAAGAATTATATATTAAATTGAAAAATCGCACAGAAGAAAGGCATACCGAAATAGAAAATGTCTTGCGGTATTTACATAATTATAATGATTTTAAAAAATGAAAATGAAAAAGAAAAGAAAATAACCAATTCAAATCTGATTAAGTTTATAGTAAATTTTCTTAAAATTTTTTACCCACAACTCTATCCACATTCAGAAGAATTCGGTTCAATTATCGAAGATTATGATGTCACTACTGTCGATAGTGAAAGGGAATTGTCTCTTGCACAAAAATTAGCGATAAATAAAAAAATTTCAACTAAACAAAATACAATACAGAAATTAGCTCTATCCAAAACCATCCGACGAGAAATCGATTTATTTGAAGATGAGGGATTTAGAGGTAAATACTTGGAAAAATTATATTGCGCATTGCTAACAGTACCACCAACTAGCGTAGATGCCGAAAGAGCGCTTCGATAGCTGGTAGTTTTTATACAAAATTACTTTTCAGGCTTAATGACAGTACAATTGATACATTATGTTTTTTAAGATCACATTTCAAAAATTTGTATTAGTACCACAGACTGAATAGTGATATTTGCAATTTTTTGTGATTTAAATAAATAAGATGCTCCTTTACTTTGTGATTATATACTGTTATAATTTATAAGTTACAAATTATTTTTTGTGATATTTACACTCTAACAAAACTGGCAAATAAAACAAAGAAACATTTGTGTTTTCTTTCTTTTTCTAAAATTTCTAATACCGGTATTAAAACCGGTATCCCGGTATTAAGATTTAAAAAATACCGAATACCGGTATTGAACTTTTGGTCCGGTATTGCAATCCCTACTCTCAACTCTAAAGCATTCGTGCAGATAAAAAAAAAAGGGAGGGTGTAGCTTTGTTTAGTTATATTAACGACCCGTTTTAATGTAACACTAGGACTATTTTGGAACGGACCTCGTACTTTTGAACCGAGGTTAGATGACGAAGACGACACCTGAGCTAGCACTCCCTCTCCAAACTTCCACGCCACACCAGCGGGAGGACGTTTGGCCCAGACGTATTTAACGTGCACCCGACCCGTTTACACGACGATTCTTCGGTGGAATCAGGTGTCGAACCTAAACAGTCGATTCCGAAGCCGAGATCTTATCAGCCTTTCACCGCGCCTGGAGGAGGTGGGGTGGTTATCTGATAGTACTAAATTGACTACCTAAGTAGAAATCCATTACTATTTGCTGATACCAGAAACCTTCAGTTCTTTTGAAATTCTTTCCTGTTAAATGTTATAAAATGTAAATTTATGGAGTTTGAAAAAAAAAAAAATGTTGGAAACTTAAAGTTGCAAATTTTCAGAAAATTTCTAATTTAAATAGAAAGTCTAATTGTTTTACTTGATTTTATTTAATATTCTTTTATAATTTCTTTATAAAATTATTAAAATGCAAAAAATTAATTTATTTATCAATGAACCCTAGATAACTAAAATCGGTATTACTCTGTAATTAATCGTTCAACGTGTACTACGAGTTCAAAACAACTCTATTTTAATATTTCTGTTATTTATGTAAAACAAATAAGCGTAACTTAAGAGAAATATCATAATATTTCAATTACAATATTTGCCTTTGTACTTTTAGCAGATTTTAAAATTGTGTTGTCCACAAATAGTTCACAATACTTTACCTTTCTGCATTTCCTAGAAACCAACTAACAAAAAACATTACGTTGGCATAATCTTTTCTTGAATCCATTTTTCATTTAAAAAAAAAAGGGGGGAGGTGTGTAGTAGTAAAATGTAAAAATATTCGCAGTGGCCTACTGAGGAATTCACTTCTGCTCGTTAACATTAAACGTGCGACCCCTTGATAACGATCGCAATCAATCCCGAAAAGCAACAAGTGCACAGCTGCACTTAATTACCTTCGGCTAACCCACTTCACTAGCTACGAGGATACTGTTAAGTAAGGAAACGTGATCGTTAAGAGAGCATCTCGAATCGGCAGGGGTCGGGAGCCTATTAGAAGAAAGTTTGGTTATCAAAGGTTGAAATATATTTCTACTTATCTGTGCGTCAGCGAAATATCAAAATTTGCAATCATTTCGCGTCTTACGTTGTATGGACTCTGCTCACCGCCAGTGGACGAATGCTGAGTGAGTGGTCTCCTTAAAACTTCCTCGCACACTCTCTGATAAAGGGGAATTTATATCTAAGTTGAAACCAAACTTTGTGAGATCTATAGTTGCAATCACAACATCATGCAGCACATCTGATATATTTAAGTCATTACGTTTTGGAGTTATCGCGTTTACATGTCTCTGGAAGTACAGATAGACAGACCCCCCATCTCTTGTTGCAGTTGGTTCAAAATTTGACAGGTGTCTATAATACAGATGTTAAATCTATATACCAAATTTTATTCATTTCATTCTCGTCGTTTTGTAAATAACAGGTTAACTTATATTCGAACAACCAGTCAGACAGACTTCCTCAGAACAGATTTTACTCAAAATTCGATAGAAATCTGCAAATGCGGTATAAAGATAATATACCAAATTTTATCTATTTAACTCAAACCATTTTTGAGTTATCTTTATTAGAGACTGACAGACAGATATTTCCCAAAAATGTGTTTTTTCAACTCAGATAAGTCTAAAACGCGGAAAGTCGTCAAAAACTCGAGTTCCAATTTTTTGGCGATTATAATACTTTCTCTACACTTTGCATATGAGAAATTTTAAAAAAAAAATCTTGTTTTTTCCGCAGTATTCAATACGCGTATTCTAAGTAAATTACATTTTAATTTTCCCAATCACCGGTTACAAAAAAAAAAAAAAAAAAAAAAAAAAAAAAAACATTCCTGAAAAAGAGAGTTTCCATGGTAACTGCGTGAGAGCTCATGAACTTCATTTTTATGCTTTTAATATATATCTAAAAAGATTTTGTTGAAAATTTCCAAGAAAGAGAGTTTGAAGGTTAAGAATAATCGTAAAATAGATCAGATATAAGTTATTGTTTCTGTATTAAATAAAATCGTTCAAAATAAATCGTTTGATTTCAGTTCGGACAGTCTAATCCGGGTCAAAGGGATTCGAATGGAGAATTCAAACTGGGGATTTCGGGAATCAGTTCGAAAGTCTACAAGATTGTAATGCGGATTTAATTTTCTAAAATATTTTTTAAATAATACTAATGGTTGTTAAATCTAATAGTGTTAAATTTACGAGTAACGATTAGTGTCAGGAATATTATTCGCAAAAAATGAGTTCCATTTAATGAACTTGAAAATGATGAATTATGAAACAAAATTGTTGTACTGAATCCCTTGTAAAAACTTATCCTGTTTTATGGATGATTTAATTTATCCGGGAACTACTATACGCTACAACATGGAAGAAATTAAAATAACAGCTTTACATTTTATGTATACTCTTACCATAAGCCTAAAATGATAAATAAAAGAATATTCTTATTTGCCTCGGCTTTCAAGAAATGCTTCTTGAAAGAAGCATGTAAAAATTAGTTCTTACAGAAGCATGTAAAATTAATTAAAAAAAAATTTCTCTTCAGAGATGACGTTTTTTTAGAAAGTGTTCTCTTCAAAGATTAATTTTTTTTAAAGTGTTCTATTCGATTTTTACGCGGTCATACGTAACAAGTGGATTATGACATAGGGTAACATAATTAACATTCTCGATTTGCATCAATAAAAAACTTTCAAAAAGTATTTTTTTCCAAAATTTGTTCTTCCGTTTTATTCTTGATATCATTAAGTTTGGCTTTTATAGATGATAACTTAACCATTATATATATATGTGTGTGTGTGTGTGTGTGTGTGTGTGTGTGTGTGTGTGTGTGTGCGTGCGTGAATGTGTGTGTGTAGTAATTTTTAATTAATCCAAGTTCTAAAAATAATTTCCTAATCAACTGATCTTCGTTCCCACTGTAGTTTTGATTCCTGAGTTATAATTTTTTCGCTCAGAGCCAAAATGCTGTTTCAGCAAATTCCTATCAAAAACTATATAAGTTTTGAATATTTTTTCGAGCTTACTGTTTCTTGCTTTTTGTTTTCTTGTTGGTCCTCTGTGCTACATTTATCATGGCTTTACTAAAGAATCTTGGCAGAACATAAATGATCACTATTTTCTTGAAATTATGAAGAATACAAATGGTTAAAGAAGTCCACACACACACACAGAGAGAGAGAGAGAGAGAGAGAGAGTTTAGTTATATTAACATCCTTTTTTATATCAACACTAGAGATATTTTGGGACAGACCTCGTCATTTTGAACCGACGTCAGATTACGAGGATGACATCTGAGCTAGCACTCCTCTCTCCAATCTTCACAGAAAGAGAGAGAGAAATGAGGATAGTTAGACAGCCATGCTGTTTTGATATGTCATTTTACATTAAAATATTTATTAATTATAGTCACGATAACTTGCATGTTAATAAATATATCGAATTTTTTTTTATCAGACGGAGTGAGTATCTCCAAGTAAACAAAAGTAATATTTAAAATGGTACAAAATATTTATCTTGGACTTGAATGACAACAATAATTAAACATTGTATAATCCTCAGATTTCATTCAACACGATTGATAAAGTGCGAGTTAGAATAATTGTAGCAATAGACATTTTCGCATTATACCATAACATAGAAGATTGCACTTTTTTTTAGGAAAAGGTTTTTTTTCTTTCGGACAGTATACAAATTTTGTCACAAATAAATGATTTAGGTTTAAATTTTTACGTGGGCAGACAGAAACAAAAACAAAATTTCAAAAGTGACTCAACACTCAAACACTCAAAAACAAAATTCCAAAAGTCCATTCTGACTCAGGAAACTGAGACAATCAATCAGAATATCAAAACGGAATCTTTTGATAATTGCAGCATTTCTTTTGCACACAAGCCTCTTTTCTATATAAGAAAATAAACCCACTTGCCCCTTCAAAAGAAGTAAAAGTCAGGCAATATCGTGAGTGCATTTGTCAGAATTTTCATATCATAAATATCTCGAAAATATTTGGAAGCATTGATAACACGATAATAGAAAAAAAAAAACTTTAATCCAGCATTAAATTTTTCTCTGTACTTTCCATTGCTTCCCATATTTCGAAAATTAATTGCAGCTACGGCTAATAATCTGTCTCCATATTTTTCGATTTTAAATGTGATAATTCTAGACTGAAGCTTAAAAACAACAAGAAAATTTTGAATTTTAAAGCCTTTGATAACATTATCGTATTTCTTTTATAACAAAAGATAAACATTGTAAAAATAGTTTTTGATAGTTGGAAAATTGCCGTTTAAAACCATTTATTAAATCTAAAATCTGGAATGAAAGCTGCTAATTAATACTATTAAAAATTTAAAAATATAACCTATTGAAAACAAATCTCCATAAACTGTTTTAGGATTTGCCTTTGAGAAATGAATAAAAATAACAAGTTTTTCCTTTGAACATCATTTCAATAAAACCAGCAATACGAACGCCACATTTGTTATATTTCAATGATGAATGACAGTTATAAAAAAATTTGTAAACATATTCTTAACCCTTATGCAAGATTGGATATAACATGAAATGTTACCTCTAATCTTGCATAAAGATTAGAAGTACATCCTTGAATTAAATAGGATGAAATCAATTATGCTTATGAAGACAAAAAACAAGGACTTTTAAAGGATAGATAAGAGTGTAAATACTCCATATTCTTATAAAATTTTTACAGTTTGTCATTGTTAAAGTTTCTAATTTGTGTTTGTATTGCCAATTCTTTATTTGAACTTTTACTGCAAATTGCGAATAAATAATCAAAACTGTATCCCAATTGGAGATAAATGCATTTTTAAATAAAACGCGCAATAACTCATAGCTTATTAAAACTGTTCAATCACATCGATTTCAATCCTTAAATGTTAGGACGGCTGTCGTGAGAACCGTATCAATAAGTGCTTTCATTTGTCTGTTCATTTTCAACTTTTTCTTTTTAAATTGGAGAATTTATTTATTTCATTACGTTTATTTTTTCTATTAAAAAATTTCGTTTAAAAAACAAAAGGAAATAAGTCATATAATTGAACTGTAAATCATATCATTTGAATTAAAACTATAGAGAATCAAATAATCGGATTAAAAGAACAGAACTCGGATAACATTTTTAATCCGCTTGTAGAAATTCTTAATGGGTGAAAAATAACGAATTTACAAAAACTTTAAAGAAATGCGAGTTATTTTTAGTTGCTGCGAATTGAATAGAAAATGAACATTAGGATGAACATTATTTTGCTTTAAAGTGAATCTTTTTCTTGAATTCCTTTCATGAAATATCTTCAAAATGCTTTTTGTTAGTCATTTCATTCAATATTTTTAAGTATCTGAATGTTCGAATATAACCTTACGACTTTTCAACGTCGGTGCGGTTATTCATTTTATTGATAGTCATCTGATAAAATGTGTCCCCAGTATTTACTCTGGTTGTAATTGAGTGCACTATTTGTTGCGTTTATAAATAGAGCAAATCCTTTCTAAAATAATTTGAACTGTCCTTACGCATGTCCTTAAAATGACCAGATTATCAGAACAGCATTCAGGGAATTATTTAGATATTGAAAGGTCAAAACAAAAAGTGGGAAATTCGGAATGTCCTGATTAATACATAACTTTTAAGCGCTTGATTGTTTACATCAATGATAGCATGGGCATATATTAATTTTATATCTATTTTTAAAAAATTAATTTGATGTGGGATTATTTACTGAAACTAGATCTCTAGGATTATTATTTTAAAAAAAGAAAAAGGAAATTCTCCAGAAACTGATTTCTAAAAAAAATGACTAAAATGAATCTTTTTTTTTTTAAATGAATTATTTATTTTAAAGAAAAAGTTAAAAAACACTCCTCGTATATTTTAATCTAAATAGAGATAAATTTGAAATATTCTTCTAGTCTGGTGCGAAGATAAAAAATATGGAATGCCTCGGTTTATGCGTGATGTCTGATCATTTAATTGCAACACAAAATCCATTTAATATTTTTAATACAAGAGCGATGAGAAAATCTGAATTCATGTATTTGGCATCATAAAAAATTAACTTAAATTAAATTCGAAATTATTTAAATCGAAAATAGGTCTACAATTCACATATTTAAATAATTCGCTGCATATAAACACGGAATTTTAATATATTTTAAAATTATAATTTCCTGACTCAGCTACACCTTTGTAAGGCATAGCATTGCTTGCTCACTAACCATCAAGCCAAAAAGATGTTTCGTGCCGATAATCTTTTTTTTTTTTTTTTTTACTTTTGAAATCGAGGGGAAAAAAAAGACTGCTAAAGTTTTAGACAATTTTTATCCGCCATAACCAAGACAATTTGTGCGATCTGTTTAGTAATTTGTCAGAAGCAGTCACTCCACAGCGATGCAGAGCACAGCTTGCTATGAAATGAAAGCAAATAAAATAAATATATGCTATTGGGTACTTACTATACACCCATCTCCAGATGCCTGCGCCATCTAGCGACGTTCTAAATTCCAAGCAATAGTTTTTGACAAGGCACACGCACAAGCCAGCTGTCACAGGAGATCCGACCAGAAATGAACTGACGAGTGCTCTGCTCAATGTATTTATTGTCGAGTTTAAAACCTTAACCGTGGGATCGGATGGCAGTCCTCGGTGGTTTGAGATTTGCTCAGTGCAGCGGTAGTCGAGCGAAAGATAATGCCAGCCTTCTTTTTGATGGGGCCGTCGTATAAACTTACCATGTTTCACGTTTCTTTTTCCTTTCTCTCACTTCATTGGGCCGTCGGTCGCGAAGATGGTCTGAACAGACAAAAAAAGAAAGAAAAAAAATATCACGTCGCATTGTCAACGTGTTTTTGAAGTCAGGACTCTGTTTCTCTGCCTGCGCCTCTGCAAATATTACGTAAAAAGGTCAACACCGGAAGTGTAGAGGTGGATTTTTGATGCTGCCTGCGCGCGGACCAGGATGTCTTGGGATGCAAATGTGCTCTCGTGTGTAGGGCCGTCGATTTTTCTGAATGGGTGCTCGCTCACCTCTCTCTATCACCTCGGCGCCAAGAGAAGAAAGGATAAAGAGCGTGAAAATGATATTTGATGTATTAAATCTATCCAAAATAGCAACATAAATAAAGCTGAAGAGAAAGAAATGAGCGTTTTTATAGGTAATTTATGGTGTTAAATAAACGCCACTGCGTGGCCTGTCTACTGGAGTGCTTTGGAACAGATATAAATTGATGTAGGAACAATGAACCCGAGCAGGGCACACCTGCTTACATCGAAATATTATTCACAAATTTATGCGGAAGTTGGAAAAATCTAGTACATTTTCAGATCTCCTGAAATACTCATTGAAACTTTAAACAATATCTAACTTACAATAACAATTTTTTTCTTCTGTTTTTTTTAAAATAAATGCTTACTTACATCGAAACTCTTTAATTATTTAATTTTTCAAAAGTCATGGTTGATATATATTTATTTCAAAGATTTCTGCATACATATTTATTTCTAAGAAGATTTACAATTCTCTGACAAATTAATATATATATATGCGAATGCACGAAATGCAGAAATAAATTTGAAACCAAATATTTATTTAAATTTCCAATTGAGAGTAAATTATTAAAAACCGTTTCATTTTCCATTTAAAATTTATTAGTAAAAATCTTTTGCATCAAGTCAAAAAGGTTATTAATAAATTATGTTGCTTACTCAAAACTGATTTTAGAAAAGCACAAATAGAAATGATGCAAAAGTACATATCTACGCGCTTTCAGAGGAGAGAGAGAGAAATGCAGCTTTATTATACTGTTTATCAGTTGATGATTGTTTCAAAATTGAATCCTACCGTTCTGTCGCAATGTGCTTTCCTTATATTAACTGTATGCTTGAATTGAAAGTGGTGCAATCACAAGAAGTTAAAATCTGTAGAGCAGACGGATTATCATGTTTCCTTATAAAATCCTATTCATCAGTTTTTAACGAAATGTTTGACCTCATATTATAAACAAAAAAAAATGAATGCAATCTTCCTATATTAAACTAACTCATTAAAATGTATACCAAATGCTGAACAACAATTCAAAAACTTTTGAAAATTACAAAATCTATAGCTACATTTTCCATCGCTTTGATATAGTCCAAACGTTTCCCAGAGTTTGGTGTCTCTCATCTTTTACATTTGTTCATTCTTACAGAAACTTCTAGTTCTTGTTTCCGTAATAACTGTTTTGGGATACAGAGGTTTTAATATAATGACTCCACACAAGTTGACAGGAGAAATATACAGGTGATTGTTAAGTCCTTTCATTCAAAACGGTGCCTCGTATAGTCAAAGAAGTAATGTGCACCTCTAGCAAAATGCCTATGCTGAATTTATTGAGACAAGTTACAGCAGCTCTAGCGACGAAATAAGGAAATTACAAAAATAATTAAAGAAAAATAAAATAAAAGAGGTTGGTCAAGAAGTCTAATTAGAAAAACATACGCTATACTATAATAAAATCTCAGGAAAAAAGTTTCGTGGACTTATCTGTAAAATGGGTTGAGATATTTCCGATTAAAATTATGAGCTTTCCATTACTTGAAAAAGGATTCGTCTAAAATCGAAAAAAGATACCCCCAGATTCTCTCCACCACCTAGTGCGTTTTTCATATTTTTTAATTATTATTTTTGTTTAATTTGCCGTTTTAGTTTTTTCATTTAGTCGAAAAAAGAGCATGATAATATCGGAGAATAAATTTTCCATTTTTAGTCGAATTCTTTTTTAAAGCACGAAAAGTTCACAATTTTAATCGCAGATAAAACTTTTTCCATGAAACTTCTTCCAATCTTTTTATTACGGTACAGTGTACACTTTTCTAATTGGACTTTTTGGCCTAGGTTTTTAATTTTTTTAGTTATTTTTTGTAACTTTTTTATTCCGCTGCTAGGGACGTCGTAACCTGTCGAGACGCCATTTTGAATTTAAAGGGCTTAAAAAGACTACCGATCACCTTGTATCACGGAAAATAAGTGCTCAGAAAAAAGAAAATGTCCCTATTTGTTCGATCAACAAAACATCTGTTAGTCATTTCTCCAAACACAGAAGGGAGTCGATACGTGATCTCTCAATAATCGGCAATCCGCGTGGCAAACATTCGGCAATTCGACATTCAGCAAGACGCGTGGGAAACATGATAAGATAAAGATCATTGCATGTCGATGTCAGTGGCCTTGAGGCAATGGAAAATCAGCTGCTCGTGGTGCTACTCATTATATTTTGAACAATGTATTATATGCAGTGCAATTTTTTGAATAATATTGTAATATTTTATGTAATAAATAGATTTTGCTTTTTCAATGTAATAGTATCAGTAAATGAATCTCCGCTTTTCTGGAAAAAGTCTGGTCTGATATCTACCCAAATTACTGAAAGACTTTCCGAATCTGCACAAAACCACAATAATTTCGATACAGCACGCATTTTATCAGTAATATATATATATATATTGAATGCAGTCTAAATTTTTTCGATCGCGAATATTTTACACAACAGTTTAGATATCAGCAATAACAAAGAATAACGTAACAGCCGAACAAAAAAAAAAGTCATTAGAAATCAGACTAAAAGTTTTCTGAGTTACTCAGCATGCAAATTCAGTAAAAAAAAAAAAGGCGGCGATATCTGAGAATTGGTAGATAGCTTCCTAACTCTTGTGCTTGAATTTAAATTTGGACTCGTAATACCACAACACGAAAAAATGTATCAGCTTTATTCACACGAAATCTTCCTCGTCCAAGTCAAGGTACCAACTTGGGCTGTGCCGATTATGTATCGAGAAAAAAATCGATATTTTTGAAAAATAGATTTTTTGATGCCAGTTTTCGAAAAACATCGATCTATCGAAATCATGGTCATGAATCATAGTTAACGATGAATCGCGATACAATAAATCGATATTCACAATTTATTTGCTTTTTCGATTTCGTTTTGCTTTCCAGTTAGAGTTTATTTTTGTTACTCTGCATTCTCTTTTACCTTCATACATCATTTTTGTTAATATTTCTATAAATACTGTCATGTTCTACATAATATATAAAAATACTTGTTTCAAGCATGTCATTTTGGAATAAACTGTTTTCTGTTCCATGACTGAATATCATTATAGAAAAATAATTGCTGTTATCAGAAGGTTGTTGATGTGTTTAATTCAGATTAAATCCACAATTTTACTCACAGCTCGTATTTTCACACTCAAACGTATTCGCAGAAAAAAAAGAAGCTCTAACGAATTTTTCAAGAAGCTGAAATTAATTTGTCAAGACATCAGATTTTGAATGAATGATTTATTAAAACTACTTCATTTTACTTAGAAAAGGCATTATTATGTCTGTTTCCCCCTTTTTTTTAATGAAAAATGAAAGAAACGGAAGTTTTGTTTTATGAAGTCAGCAGTAAAGAGTAAAATTTTAAAAATTATTATATTGAAAAAACGCAATGTTATAAATTGTAACATGCAGACATTGTTTTGGAATTGGTATGCTTTATTAAAGGGTTTTTAACGTAATTATTTTCTATTTTTATTCAAAAGGAAGCAAATATTTTTATTATATAAATTGAAACTTATTTTTATTTGGAGTCGTTCTGATCAGTCAATGGATTAAGAGATACTATTTATAATTTTAATAGCTGTAAATAAATAATGATATCACGATACATCGAAAAATATCGATATGTGTTGGATGATATATCGCGATGATGAAGTTCGGCCATCACCCAGTCCTAGTACCAACTGACCCCCCATTCAGATGTTGTTTGCGGGTACTGCTATCCCCCTATAGGTCAAAGATGTACACGCCCATCTTTCCTTTTTGATGAGATAAGTGCTGCTTAATGCTAATCTCCAGATCGCGTGTTAGCATTCCCAATTTGATGCGCAGTCAGAAGAAGATCTCTACCTTTGGTTACCAATGCAGATAGAGCAAATGGTTTTTCCTCCATGTATTTTTAAAAATATAACGGCTAAAATGTGACATTCAGGAGAAATTCGACGCGATAAACCTGCCTCGCATTTATAAACGCAGTAGGGTAATAAATTGATTTGAGGAAGGGATGGAACAGTTCCATTTGTCCATTCGCTGTCGTTAGGTAGCTTCAATATTTTTAGAAAATTCAGATTCGGCAGTTATTTATCCAATAGTTCATTTTATCGCCATTACTGATTATTCGTCACGTTCTTCTCCATAGATCAAAACACAACTCCTGGATTTAGAAGCTCATGCTTTACCTCAGAACATCATTCGTCTGGTGTGAGCTGTCCAATTTCCTGGCTTCTACGAGAAGAAAACTTATAAGAGCAAAACACAGCATTTTTAGATTCAATTTACTTGGAAGATATAAAAAATCATAAGCGTGATCAACTACGTTTCAGTGTGATTTCTAGTGAAACCTTTAAAGATATGTGGATTGAGAATTTATTTTTATAAAAACTTTTAAAGGTTATTTATTTTTAAAATAGAATACTCTCTGACATCGGTAATTCTCAGTTTAAGGTTGTGCTGAATTGAATGAATATGTTACGCACTATTATCTTAATTTTTAGTTATCTTGTCAAACAGTTATGCAGGTAATGTAACAGAAATTTAATTAAACCAAAGTCATTCATAAAAAGAAACAAAGTCATTCATAAAAATCTGCCGGCACTTTAGCTAATCATTCCACATAATCTATAATAAATTCACGCAATAGTACAAATTCCTGCGCTTTATCCGACGAAACGATAATTTGTCACTTATTCCCAATAAGCATTCTTAATACGCAGTTATTTGAATAATCACCGAAGTAATTTCCTGTTACTCTTTATCTAATTTCTATAACCTTCTATCGAGGCTTTCTTTATATGAGTTCTTTCTCATTCCCATTAACTCCGTTCTCTCAGCCAATTACGTTTGACGTCTTTGACTAGTTACACGTGTGTGTGTGGGGGGGGGGGGATATCAGTGGAGTTTTTTTAAACCTAAATTTGAAAAACACGGGACAGATAATTATTACCAGAAATTTGCTTTTCTAATCTGCCTTGAGTCCTAGAAAATTGGACCTTTTTCATTGTTTTCTTTTTAATCAAGATATTCAGGCCGCGGCGGCCTGATGATAAGGTCTCAGCTTCGGAGCAGGAGGATTTCATATTAGAGACCCGATTCCACCGAAGAACCGTCGTGTGAGCGGGTTTGGTGCATGCTAAATCTGTCAGGGCCAAACGCCTTCCCGCTAGCGTGGAGTGGTGTGGAAGCTCGGAAAGGGGATACCAGTTGTGGCATCGTCCTCATCATCTGACCTTGGTTCAAAATGACGAGGGCAGTCCCAAAATAGCCCTAGTGTTGCTGTTTATAATGGCGCTTGCCATGGACAAGCTCGCTGACGAAGTCAATGATTTTAAGCCAAGGAGCGTCTCTTGTTTTAGTAGCGCCAACTAGGGCAAAGAGTACGTCTTAGCTACTCACGCATTACATTCGCTTGCACAACCCCTTTTTACAGGGGGGCACATTCACACCTCTCACAGATAGAACAGGAAGAACAACCATGCCCGAACCGGGACTCGAACCCAGGACGCCCAGGTCACGGGGAAGACGCGCTACCCCTAAGCCAGGACGCCGGCTCCTTTAACATGGAACGTTAATATAGCTAAACTAAACTAATCAAGATACTCGAGCAAAACTCAAATATTTCGAAAGAGCGCGTTGGTCATGAGAATCGACAAATCTATAGCTTCTGTAATAATTTAATGGCAAAATACTTCCTTTGTCGTTTTTTAAAATTGACTTTACACAATCCTTTTTGCGAAGTATGTTAACGCCAATCTTGTTTAACTGATTACAGCTTAAGGAAAATAAACCAGAAGCAATACGCTAGAATATTTATTCCCTTGATGAGCTGCATTGCAATTGTGTAACAGTTTATGTGCAATCTTTTTTTTTTTTTTTTACATTTCTTTTTCATTCATATTCTCAATATCTTAAAAACAACTGGTTTCATTCTAAAGGCCTTTTTCTTGTTCGTTTAGTGCAACATAGTGAAATCAAGAGCAAATGGATCACTTTATTACGATGTGTGAGAGCCTCGTATCTCTGACTGGATGGGAAGACAACAAAAGAAATCGTATCGAAAGTCCTCCTAGAATAGCTTAGTAAGCAAATTATTCACCCAGGAGCGAAAAGATCAAAGGCGAACCGTTTAATTTAATCAAAGCCTTTCATTTTCATTAGAATTAATTCTTATTGAGTTCCTGCAGCCTTTGCTTTCCATCCATTAGTAATGCTTATGGAAATGAATTACGTGCGGGAGGTTTGCAGAAGCTTCCGAAAATCTAAAGGTAGGTTTGCATTCCACCAGTTGCCAGTTATAAGGCGGCAAGTAGTTAAGCGCAAGCGTAGAAAGGATGAAAATTGCTGTTCGGTCGATGGCAAGTAGTTGTCCCTACGGGACAACAACATGCCGCCGAATTGTATTTTTTTCTTATTGCGCATGCGTTTGTAGAATTCGGCGATTTTTTTTTGGCGTGAAAAATTTGA
The DNA here is from genome assembly GCF_947563725.1 of Argiope bruennichi. NCBI lineage: Eukaryota > Metazoa > Arthropoda > Arachnida > Araneae > Araneidae > Argiope > Argiope bruennichi. The sequence goes on from NC_079160.1 coordinate 125,345,597, forward strand.
TCACTTATCAGAGATTACTTCCGACAATTTTTGCTCTTTGTTCTTTCTGATGTGTTTTTCTTTTCGCCATTTTTCATTATACTTGTAATTTTTTTCTAATTTTTCAAATTTATGTTGACCTTTTTTTATTTTACCATTTTTCTTTGCATCATTTTAATGCGATTCGCAGTGAAAAAGAGGCCAAAACGATAATTTAGTGCCAAGCATGGAATGCCTGAATCTATCTTATGAAATTATGACAAGTATAAATCAGTCTCGTTATGCGCATGCGTTGTCTTACTGGTTCTCTTATAACTGGCCTAGTGTTAAAACCCACTTTCAGATTTCATACATCTTTTCAAGTCCGAAAAAAATGTATCAAACCTTTTTGGAACTTCTACCTTTAATTTATAAAATCTACTGCGTGAATGGAAAAAATTTTAAAATCTTTAAAACAAGATTTTTAAATCTACATTAAACCTTTTTTTTTATATAAATATCAATGGTACATATTATATGGTAGTTCTTGAACAGAAAATATTTGCTTTACAGCAATACATTCTGTTTCTATTTTTTAGAAGCAAACTATTCAAATCCAAAATGTAGTAACCGAGAAACGAATACGAACCTCAAGATTCTGATGTTCTGTGTGTTTTGCACTCCTCTCCCTCCTCCGGAATCTGAAGCAACCATTTTTAGAATTATATCTATTATTATAAGAATGCGTTCATTCAACAACACAAATAGCTATGGAATGTGGCGTATAATTTTATTCCCAGAGTTGATGGGCTGCATCACATTCAAATCAAATCCGTCAACGTTCTATTCGTGGGAACGCGAGACAAGAATGCAACTGAATAAGTGGATTTCGGTGCGACCCCTCTACGCTAAAATTGCCAATTGGAATTTAATTTTGAACTGAATCCATGAGACGATAAGTTGTTTAGCTGTATGTATGTGAACATCGCTATTCGATTCAAAATTTCTTTGATCCAACAGCTCGTTAGATTATAGACGTTCTTATTGTGTTCTTGATATAAAAATTTGTAGATCGATATTTAATTTCGAATTCAATCGATTAAGAATAAAACGTTCAAAATTGTCTAGGGAAGTCCATTTTCTTCACTCTACGACGAACGCACGCATTATTATATAATCAATAACGAGAACTCGATTACAAAATAGATAGGTGGACTCTGTGACTAGTTAAAGTGACATTGTAAGTGAACTTCGTTTCATTTCAGTTGAACTCAAAGAGAGGTGCAATAAAACGGAAAAATGTGCCTATTTGCATTATTTAATAACAACATATTTACCATCGAAACAGTGATGTAGCGACCGGTTGCAGGGAGGGAATAGATGGAGAAAAAATTTTAGTTCACTTATGCAGTTTTTGAGGTCATATATGGCGAAAGCGCGAAAAATTAATACCATACCCGAGCGCCATTTGCACTAGATATTCAACTAATTGTAGAAAGGGGCGAAAATATCTTTATGCCCCGGGCGCCATCTGCCTTCACTACGCCATTGCATGAGAATCATAAAATGTGAATCCCTAGATTCTTTTTGGCCTAAAAAAAGGAAATTGCAATTATCTCGTTTAAACTCTACGTTATTACGTACCAATGTGATTTCCAATAGATGCAAATACTTTGATTTTGTAGCATCTCAATATTATAATGAAAAATAATCACAATGTTTAAAAGCATGTAATAACCGTAAAGTAGAGTTTAATGTGTCGAATGCTGTCCAAACGTTGTCACGGAACTTTTTTCTACCCACTCTTGTAATCATTCCGGTTTAAAAAGTACAAGGTGGCTTCCTCCCGCTGGTATGGTGTGGAACTTCGGAGAAGGGATGCCAGCTCAGGTGTCGTTCTCGTCATCTGACCACGGTTCAAAATGATGAGGTCCGTTCCAAAACAGCCCTAGTGTTCCTTTAAAATGGGACGTTAATACAACTAAATGAAATTAAACAAAAAGGTTATAAAATAACTTGGAAATATGTTTGGAACTCAAAAAATCAAATATTTATTCAGATAAATATAATTAAATTCGGTCTTCATACTTTTTCGATAGAAGTTTGATTTATGTGGAAAAAATAAATTCATTTTAATTTCCGTCACCAATGCAATAAAATTCTGTAAATGTAGTCGGCCTCGCCAAATAACCAAAGAAATAATGGAAATCGCCATCTGCATCACATTTTTACTTGGCATGTTGTAGTTGAGAAAGAAAATTTGAGTTCATGTTTTCATAAATCGAAATCTGATGGCTGGAATAGTATAAAGACCAAATTTAGTTGCGTTAGCGGAGAGGTTTTTTTTTTTTTTTTTTTTTTTTTCAGTTGAGTTCCAAACTTCTTAAGTTGTTTTATACCCTTCCCCTGGATCTAACAGAATACTCTAAAGGAGTAAATTGACAAGGAGTCATTTCAATAAAATTTTTAATTCAAAAGGAGTCATTTCAATTTGACATTCATCATATGAATGCTGTGTTAAATTTTAGATTCACTAAATGAACGATTCATTTACAAAAAGAAAAAAAAACTTATCAAGAAAATTTTTTATGCCGTGTGTATGTAGCGTTTAATAAGCGTTTTTAACTCTACAAATATTTTTTGTTTACTCATACAAACGTCGATCTCCGTTTCAAAACCTCACGCATTTTTTACGTGTGATAAAAAAGAGGCATCTCGTCTGCGTTGCCATTGCAGCTCTGTGTGCCGTTTAGCAAATAGTTCCTACTGAGTGTGCACCTACTGTGCAGGAACGTTTAGAAAAACGATCTTTAGCCTTTTTGAGATTTCGGTGTACTTTCAGCAGAATGCTATCGTTTTTATAACCACAAAACTGATAACCGTCGTTGAACGTCAAATAATAAGAGCAAGGACGCCTTCTCCCGTTCCGTTTGACGTCACGAGCAAATACAAACATTTCTTTATGTCTTTGCTCTAAATTTACAGCCATTTCTGCAGCTTGCTTCCAATACAGATGCTATTTATTGAAGTGACAAATAACAACTCCCGAACTTTTCTACTTTTACGCCCAGAATAAAGGCTGAAGGATGGACTTTTTAGACAAATTGCAATGTTTCATCTCCTTTGTAGCTAAGTAAAGTTCAAATAAAATTCCAATCCATTTGATTTTGAGTTTCCGGTTTGTTCTTGGGTGAAAAGGATTGAGTAGCACCCCTTCACTAACAAAAAGTTGAAACGAGTACCCTCGTTTCCTAAATATTATTAATATGCATTTCAACAAATGATTCAATGATTGTTATTTAGGAGCTTGATTAAAATCTCTGAGTTTAGGATAACACGATAAATTCAAAATTTTATACAGTGCGATTCTGCTGCATGGGCATCATTTTTTTGTAAACATAAGCTGAGGAATCGAAATATGATAAAGCAATGCCAGGTTAGAAATGCAGCCATAATGAGTTAAAAAGAGAGATTCTGTTGCTGAGAATATTCTATTATGACCAGCTATGTACACAGTATCTACAAGACTGAAAAATAAACTTTTGAAATTTCAATGGACCGGTCTTCTATTTTGTTTTAAGACCTAAAAAACATCTCGATTCAAACTTTCATATTTAAAACATATGTTTAAGGGGTCACTGCTAAGCTTTAAAGTTTTCAAAACGGAAGAAATTTTTTTCAGAAATGAATTTATCTTCACATCGAATGAGTAAATATATAAATAATAACAGACAGAAATGGCTGAATGCAGGAGAATGCATTTTCTCTCACTTCGACAGTTCCAAGTTCAGCCAGGAATGTTCGTGTCAAAACGCGCCGACGCCTATTCTTGTCATACTCCCAGGCTGAATCCGACTCAAACACATCATTTCGCAATGAGCTATTCCACTGAATGGGGCATGTTTTCCTGAGTGAGTTTCACTGATATTTGAGTCTTAAATTATTCTAAGTCGAGTCAAAAGTCATGTAAGTATCATTAGAACGAAACAGTTTGAAATAGAGTTGAATAAGAGTGACATTAAAATTTTAGTTTATAATAGTTTGTACTAATGGCATCAAATATCAAACTGTCAGTTTTAACAAGAAAATCTATAAGCATTTATCTTGTCTGTCAAATGTCTACAATCCTGTACCAAACAAACTTGCCATAAAAAAAGTTCTTAGCATTTTTTTTCCATTATAAAAAAGGAATTACAGTACACTCCTGAGTATCCGGCTTAATGTGGTGGAAGGACTGGCCGGATAAAAAAAAGCCGGATAGGCTGGTGTTCTATGAACTCATTTCTTTGCCCACCGATACCAGAAGGCAAAGTTTTTATAGCAAAGCTCATTGTTATAATAAGTACTTTCTCTCTTCTTACTGAGTACTAAGCCCTCCATTTATCTCAATATCAAAGCAACCGCTGCCCGAGGAATCATAGAAGCAGTTGCCGGTAACGTGTAGAATTAAGATAGAAGGTTCTATACTAATTGTTTATATGTGTTTATATATTACTACGCATGTTTCAAGAATTTATTAGAGAAAAAGTAAATTAAAGGATATAAACTGTTCACATTTTAACTTAAATTCTGTAATGACTAACCTAAATGAGGAAATATAACAGTAACGTAAATTGTAGGCCTCATTCTTAAGAAAATGGGCTCTAACTGATTTTATTTTCACTGATAAATGATTATACAGATATGAAAAAGCAATCCTAAGATAAGAGACAAAATTTAGAGTTTTTAGGTTTTGAAAAGTCTTTAATAGATGACTTAAGAGATGCCTTGCTTCCTCATTTAATTACGATAAAACAAAACGAGACCGGATAGTCGCGAACCGGATACTCGGGAATGTACTGTACTTTTAAATATTCGCGATTCCATTTACTGCGCTGCTAAAGATGGGCTTCTTATTTAAATCTATGTATCCTCGTAGATTAAAAAAGCACGTTAAAGATAAAATGGAAGAACTTTTAAAAAAGGGGGGGAGACCAAAAGTGCAGAAGAGTTGAAAAGGAGATTAGAGAATGGCTCTACATGGCTTTCATTTTGTCACTCTAATATCCTTAATATATTTAAAAGTAAAATAAAGATTTTTACTCTTTCAAAGACAGAAAAGACAGCCTAGTAAAATGGGAAATATAGATTTAAACAAATTGAAGAGGGAAGCAAAGTTTGTTTTTTAAAAAAAGGTTTGTTTCGAAAGACCATTTGCAAAGTCATTTCAGTGCTATATCAATACTCAATGTATCCATTTCAATGCTATATCAATTGATATCTGTTACAGTCCTGACTTTAAGAACTTCGAGTTCAAACACTGCGTGATCCATCTCTCGGATCGGCAAACCGTTTCGGAAAAATGAAAGAACGTGAAAAAAAAAAAAAAAAAAAAAAAAAAGATTGCTATTTGAGTAGATATCAACGCTTTCTTATGAATATGAAGAGAAAAGTAGCTCGTCCTAAAGTGATAGATATTCAAAAAAAGATCATCAAAGTTCATCTTTTAATGAACTACCCAAGAAGAGAGGTGCGAAGAATTTTCTGGGCAATACAGTCAATGCATGTCTCGATGTAGCAGTATTTAAAAGTATAGGATTTCATTTCTTGTATGATAAGGTGAAGAAATCGTCTTTTCGGAGTCTAAGATAAAAAAAACATAAAAAAATAGAGCTCAAGATTTAAAAAACGAGGTCTGAACTGATTTTTCATTGACTATATATGGGATAGAAAATTGTTAGGAGACATTGCAGGAGATAAAATTTACGGATCATCTAACCATCATTGTTTCAATTTAATTACATTAAAGTCCCATTTTTAAAGTCACACAAGGGCTATTTTGGGGCGGACTTCGTCATTTTGAAAAACGGTTAGATAACGAGGATGATACCTAAGCTGGCACCCCCCTCTCCAAACTTCCGCACCACACCACCAGGAGGACATTTGGCGCCGTCGAATTGAACGTGCACCAGACCCACTTACACAACGGTTCTTCGGCGGAATCTTATCTCGAACCTGAAGCCCTCCGGCTCCGAAGCCTTACTGCCAGGCCACCGCGGCCCCAATCATTCAGGAAAAGGCATCATTCAATGACTTTGAATACCAAACTTCCAGCATGAGCGAGAGAATCAATGGCTACGACTATTCACAAAACAGTAGAATCCTGGAGAATGATGGATCCAATGAGAGTTTGAGTTTTGACACAACTTCAATTCTCACGAAAACGAGAATGCGTCCTTAGTGAGCTGGAGATGTGCAAAGAAACGCTCTGGATGACGTGTCTTCACCATGCCCACAAAATGATGCTTGAAACAGTTACAGTTAAATCAACTGTGTTTTCAATAGGGCTTGATATTTAAACTATTTAAGAATTCTCGGAGCTAAATCGATCCAAGTGATGTTCGCATTGCCCAGTTTGATGTTTCAATACATGGAAAAAGGATTCAGTTCGTCCACTCTCAAAATGGTTCAAAAAGCTTTTAGAGCTCACCATCGCATTACTTGGAAATGTTCCCAAAAGAGGAAAGCGCTTTAGAACTCCGGAGGTTTGCGTCACGCCCATTGGATGAGAAAAGCAAAGTATTCGTTCAAAATATATTTATTCAGAAATGTTTAAATTGTTCAAATAAGAAAAATGTAGAATTCGTGATATTTGCTCGTTTTTTTTGTGAAATGTTATACCAACAACTGATTTCAAACAGTATTTACTTGTTTTGATCCAAGAAATAATTTGCAACTCTTGAAAAACCTAAAAGAATGAATCAATTACAAAATTTCAATGCGTGCAATAAACATATTTCTTGTACCTTTCAAAAGAACTTGTTGCTTTTGCCTTTTTTTTTTTTGACGACATTGTTTTTTAAACCACGAAAAAAAAATAGTTATAGTTTTATAAACGGAAGAAAATGATAAATCTTTAAAACGGACCCGAGTTGATTATAAAGATAGAAAAATGGGAATTTCTATAAAAAAAAAAAAAAAATGCAGCGCAAGAGTTGGTTCATTAAGAGTAGCAAATGGTGCAGCAAAACTGGAGTGGCATGCATGAAAGAGCACAACAAACTTCACACAAAAGCCTAGAACAAGAACAATATAACAATACATAACAACTGTCAGAAAAGCAATTTAGAAGGAAATATCTAAACTCTAAAAAATCTATTTTGCTAACATACAAGTGAATAAAAAATTGACTGTAAATTAATGTTTTTAGGCTTCATAGGCAAAAAGCAACTTGAAATTTTTTTTGATTGTACTGAAATGTTTAATGAATAAAATTAGTTTAACTGATGTTGGTTCAATTCTGATTTTCCCCGAAACACAAAAACTTCCATCAATTTTTTATCCATCCTAATATGTACGCATCTGTATTCTGCCTTCCATGATTATACTATTTACTCTTCTGGGCAAAGTTCTCATTTCTCTAGAGGCCGAAAGATATACGTTCTTCTGTTACCCATACACTTAAGTGCAATTTTTATTTATTAGCATTGTTTTTGTGTACAAACTATGGAGAAAGTGTTGTCATCGCAAAAATATTCGAACTTTATCGAATCTTTACGTTTCATACCTCTCTGAGCTTAAAAAACACACTTTTGGCATGACGTCCATCTGTTTATCAGTGAAGAAGATAACTCAAGCTACATCTAATGAAATTTGGTATACTGTCTTTATACCAAATTGGAGTGACCACCTTTTCTAAGATCCAAGACTCGCATACTAAAATAAACATATATATGGAACATTATATTCTCTTTAACTCTAGAGGAAAACGACGTTTTTCTCCTTCAGAATGACATGATTTTAAAAGTATGTAGTTCAGAACCTAAGAATAACTTTTGGAATTTAATGGATATACCCTAATTTAAAAAAAATAGAAATGAAAATGAAAATGAAATCTACGATCGCAAATTTCAAGTTATCATGTGAGAATATTATTATTTTTAAGTCAATATTTGTCTTAATTAATTTAAGTCATCAACCAGATTAAGTCAAACAATCACGAGACTTCTCTATCGGTCTCTATCCCTATAAATATATAATTTTTTTAAACTTTCATTTTCAATTTTTCTAGTTGGCAAACAAAGTTTTGGAGCTGGACCGATTTTGAGATGAAATAACAGCTATGATGTCATAGTTCTACTTCAACCTTTTAAAAACGCATTTTCTGTCAAAGAAGCATACGTAATAATAAAGCAACACTGGTAAAAGCAGGTCAACCTTTTAAAAACGCATCTGCTTTCAAAGAAGAATACATAATAATAACACAATACTGGTAAAAGCAGGTAAAAAAAACATATGCTATTAAATGATGACGATGAAAATTGTCATTTATGCTTTATTTATTGCCTACGCGATTACGAGCTTCAATATTCATTGCCTACGCAATTTCGAGTTTCAAAATCCCCTAAACAAAACAACATCATGTTCTCACATTATTAAAAAAATATATATATTGCGTACCATTTAGCATCGTTCTTTTGCTCTACCTACCTGTGTGACTCTGCATTTACAACGAAGATTATATCGTTCCCATCTTACAGACGACCACTTAGAATCCAATGAAAGATTAGCAAATAGCAATCATATACCGAGATATTCAAGACTGGCGGACAGTATTCAGATTAAGTCTTCTATTAACTATAACTGAGAGAATTAACTTTAGATGAAAATGATTTATTTTCTAATAAATTCAAAGTCGTATTTTCGTTTTTATGTAACTTGCTTGTTTTTCATGTCTGGGAGCTAAATCCCCTTTGCTTATTCGTTCACTCGGATACTATGATGATCAACGAAAAAGAAAAATAATTTTTAAAAAATGTGAGAATAATGTAGGGAAGAAATCAAGAATCAAAACGTCCTATTCCGACGACCTGTGCTCGCCTTGAGTCTGGCACATTTTGCCCTCTTTCCCCTCTCTTGTGGTTTTACGAACTTCTTTGATGTCCTTTCATTTTATCGACAATCTGCGGGAGACTCCCGCTCACCATCCGCATGCAAGGGTCAGTTGGCAGATTTATGACCATATTTCTAAGGCCACAGGTCGTCGGAACGAGACTAGAGAAGAAAAGGTCTGCGAGTAGCTTAAGAATGCCCACTGCTACACGATTGATAGATTGATTTGGAGATGAAGGGTAGCACTTTCTCCCTTTGAACTTAAAAGGCTGGTGTTACAATCGGTTCAAACCTGTCTTGGAGCATGGCAAAATGATTCCTAAATTTTTCATCCGCTTCTAAAATTCATCTTCGTTTTCTTTTTTCTCCTTTCTTATCTTTAACTTTTTCTCATTACTCGTTTATGAGAAAATTGCATTTCGCTTCCTGCTACCAAGATAAAAATGCGTTTTTTTTTTTTTTGTTTTTTTTTTGCGTTTTAGAAGTTACTTTTACAAAAAATGCTTGAATAATTTACTAGAACAAGGGTGGGCATTAAGTCGATTGCGATCGACCTGGGAAACTATAGCAACTAGAACTCATTTTAGATGCAAATGCTTTATTTTTTAATGTATTTTGAATTGTTTGATATTACATGCATCATTTGATATTATTACATTTGTATCTTGCTATTATTATGTCTGTTGTTATGTACAAACATAATAATAGCATTAGATATGTATTAATATTATGAAAAACATATTAAGTATTTGTTAATAAATTGTAACAAATATTGTAGATTATTTTTTTTAACTCACTACAGCTGTGCCACTTGGTAAACAGCAACATCTTGAAAAAACTAGAAGTATCCCTTACTCTGAAAAAGTCTGCCCTCCCCTGTTCTAGAATGTTATTCAGGTGAGTCTTTTTACAAGGAAGTATCAGTTATTACTAATTATTTCGCGTAAAAAATTGTGTAGATCATTTATTGCAAGTCATATTTGAACGTTCTTTTTTGGATGAATATTATCGAGAGGTATGAGGGGGGATAGAAATGTATTTTAAGGGAGAAGAAGGTTGTAATACTTTTATCAGCTGAATCATCACAAAACATTTATATTATATATTGAACATTGGCCTTTTACACGATGAATGCGACATCTGTAATGACCTCAGCAGATATTCGTTTTCTGACATTTCCGGAACGAATCTATCACATTCGGTTCCTTCGAATTTTCAGATGAACTTGCGCAATGCATTTGGAGCCATGGCACCTCTGCAAATGTTTTTCAAATCGCAAAACCTCCTCCATTCTGCTGGACTGGAAATGTCATTCTAATTTTTTAAAAATTCCACACACAAAATTTAATGTTTTATACTGTGCGACATTTTCCGTGAAAGGGCATGAAACTGATAGAAGAAGATTCTTTGCGTCTTTAACTTTTTATAATTCTCTGGTATATATTCGTATCACCTGTAAAAGATTTTTTTGAGGGTACAAAAAATAATGTAAAATGATAAACAGGATAATCATATGCTTAAAATTCGATTGAGCTACCTTCATAACTCAGAAATACATTCAATTCATAGTTAAATATCATTTATATTCAAAAGTGGTAAATAGGCTTACCACTGCCTTTCACGACGTAAGGAGTCTCCTGGCGACATTCACTTTCAACATTTGTCATTAAACTTAACTCCTTTAAAATTATATATATTTATGCAATGCATGTTTTATTTTTATGCAATGCAGCAATCCGGCCATCCAGCCTGACAAATGCAAAATGAGCTTCAAACTTTAAAGTAAGACATGACTGAATTTGAATTCCAAACAGTGCCACGACTTATAACTAAAAGACTGTATAAAGTTGTTTTAAATGAAGTGGCAAGTTTATTTATCAATGAACAATCGATGATATTTTTTCACCCTTCACGCTCAGTGGGGAATATGCTTGCCACATTCAGCTTCCCCTGAACGATCTCTGGTAAGCATATTTACCACCCCTTATTTTATAAGTTAAATAAGAAATCAACGGACTTTTGATGTTTTAGCATTTGCATCATCCATTTATCATCATGCAACCCTAAAAATTTTTATTTGTCAATGCCTCGGAATTATGCCCCATAAAGAGTTAAGAAACGTGCCGAATTTTGCAACTTTCGGCAAAGAGTTGCAAATACTTACAGAATATATATATATATATATATGCAGAAAGAAGTGTAACTTTGATTATGTTTTTTTTAATTATTATTATTAGCGCTTCACACTTTTGAATTTTTTTTTCTGGGATTCTAGATTTCTGATTAAAAAGAAGTATTTTCCACTGTTTAGAACTCTAATGAAAATGTGTTTTTTTTAAAAAAATGTGCTTTATAATAAATCAAATTGCTTGGTTTTTTGTTGATTAAATCAGTGTCGAACTCCCTTCCCCGTAAGCTACAGAGTACACGAACAAGGGCAATCGATGCTGAATTTGCGTTTCGAGGCACGTAAGAAGGATTCGTGCTACGAAGAAGGAAACAGGAGCTCGCTATTAATCGGAGGACAGGAAAGCGGGCCTTCATCACGTAGGCAGCTCACTCCTTCAACCTCACTTTCGCTTCTGTGTACATAATTCCGTCCAGACGCCGATAATTTCCGTCCTATTTATATGGAGGGAAAAAAATCCTATTTCAGACATAAGCGGGGGCCATAGCACTTAAAGATCCCGAAAGTGATTCGAATATTTCATGTGCATTAATGGATTAAGGTTGCCAGAAAGGTTACAAGAAACAAACGTTGATGTACAGTTTTAAAAAGTACTGATCCTTTTTATAGAAAAGCTAATGTCATAAATTATGCTTTTTAATTAATTATAGAAATTTTTATGTTTATTTATTGTATTTTATATAGATGAGTTCGTGCTCTTTTTGCTTCACCGCATGCAAATCACACATGAGAAGATGTTACAATCGTCAAACAAATCATGACTCTCGATTTTAAAGAATTTTCAAGTTTTTGTTTACCTCCTGGTTTCGGGTCGAGAAAGTTTTAAAATTCCTGTAATGTATTTTTATATCGACATGTGCGCGAATATAACAATTTAAATTTAATTATATTAACGTCTCGTTTTTAAAGCAACTCTAGAAATATTTTGAACCGCGGTCAGATGAGCGAGGGTTGACACCTGAGCTGGCACCCACACCATACCAGCAGGAGGACGTTTCTGTCCGAAGAATTTAGCGTGCACCAAACCCACTTACACGATGGTTGTTTGGTGGAATCGGGTTTCCAATCTGAAACAATCCGGTTTCGCTGCCGATACCTTACCACCAGGCCGTCGCGGACAAATATAAAAATTTAAAAAGGAATAATATGGATGTCATTTAGAATGCCACTTTTGCACAAAGACTATAGAACTGCATCTGTTCTTGGACCATATCCGTCAGCGGAAGAGTTGCTTCTCTTAAACAGACTCAATGGGGCAAAAGTCTTTTTTTTTATTCCATAATTATCGTCAGAAAGCATCAAAAATAAGAAACCATAAATCTTCGATGACAGATTATCAGCAGAAAAGGGGATTTAGAATATTTTGTTTATTTTTTGTTGATTTTATGTGGAATACCTGATTGCTTAAGACACAGAGGCAACCGCATTTTCGGTGGCATGTTATGAGTGATATCTTTACGGTGGAAATAAACGAAAAAGTAAGACAAAGAACGATCTCAATTTTTTCTTATACTCCAGAGATTACACGCAGTTCCTTTTCTAAATCATAATTTTTTACAGTTTTTGTTTTATCAGTTCATCTAACAGTTTCAGTGATATGTATGCTTTTATCCTAGAAACTATCAGTATGAAATAATCTAGAATTTAAAAAAAAGTCAAAAGAAAATAACTTTAATTGTTAATCATTTGATTTTTAATGATTTAATATGCAAAGAGATATGCAATCTATGCCATTTTTAAAAAAGGATGGCGACTATGTGCTAAGGAGATATCTCTGAATATTTAAAGAAATGAAATTAAAGTAAGTGACAAAGAAAAAAAATCTAATGAGTTATCGTTTTCGTCCCACTTCAAAATGATATTCTTTCTAATAATGACTTCTAACGATCTTTCTGCTTCGAATAATAACTCGACTCATCATGCATCTTGTGTCATTCTCAAAGTGCCTTCCTTCATTAACAGCAGGAGGAAGTCGTAAGTCCTTGAAACGCTCTCTTTTTCCTGAAAACGAAGCTGGCCAAAGTGATAAGCATTATCGCAGAGCAGCAAAACGAAAGAGCGCTCCATTTCTTCAGATATAGCGGAAAGCGCTACAAACGGATAGCAGGGTCGCTACATTCGTCATCTCCCCCCCCCCCTTTCATCTCATTACGAAAGTTAAAACGATTTATGCATAGTGCTAAGGGTATAAACTCGAAAAAAAAAACCCCTAAAAGGCTAAAATTCATTTTGATTCATTTGATGTCTTTAGAAACATAAAAATTATTGGATTTCTCAACCCTTGTTAAGAATGAATCCATGGTTCATCGTACGATGGCATCATTTACGCTAAGGGGTAAATTGACTTGTGATACAAGCACCAATAGCGAACATACCGAAATTCTTGGGAATATTTACTTCCTTAAACTAAGAATATCCTAAGAAATAAGTGAGTTACACCATACTTTCATAGCTTGTAGCGAATTACTTTCTAACCATTCCGTAGAATTGTATTGCTTGTTAGTAAAATTTCGGCTTCAGAATAGGAAGCTCGTGCATGTGAAAATTGATTGTGCCAAAGATTTGTAATAGATCGGCCTATTACAAACCAAATGTCTGCCTCTGCAGCAAAAAGGAAAGCGAGGACGGAACTTTGGAGGAGTGCTTGGCTGGCAGCCCTCAACCTCCTACGCCAGGTTTATAATTTGTATTTCACCTGAAGAATGATTTTAACTTTTAAGTTTACTTTGTCGAACGATTTAGGAATCCGGAAACTGTGTTGCTTTGTTTTTAAGTGGAGAAAAGATCGAGAAAGAAAGGGGGTGGGGTGAACCTTAAATCTATAATATGGAAGATAGAACGGAAGCTGAATATTATTCTGGTAGGTTCTTTCTCAGAATACATCTGAGTGAAACCACACATACATTTTTTTCCTGTTCAGAGCTTCTTACTTTTTCAGACCTATTCAGAGAAGCTCATTGTCTTTTCGACTTGTCTTTTTTGAGATTTTCACTGAATAAACGTTACCTGTGATGTGATCCTATGTTTGATGGAATTTTCATCTTCTTTATACCTACTTTAACCTCTCTGAATTTATCTTCCGAATTTGGCAACACTCTTTGCAAACATGGGTACCGATGTAACAACGAGGCTTTCTGGTGCCATTTTAGTTTTTTTGAATATCTTAAAAACTCCCCAGTTTTCATACTACATGCTTATATCAAATGAAAGAGTATGACATTCCTTACATTTTCAAGATTTTATTTTTTTGCAAGTTTTAATATTTTTGCAGATAAAGTTTCTAAACTATTTTTTCAAACAAGCTATACATGCAATCAAACATCTTCCATGCCATTTTGTGGAGTGGATGGAGAAAAATGATACGATTTTACAGCAATAAAAGCCCACATGGATGCTATCTTTGAAACGATCATGAAAACAGCACAATCAACGAAAATAATGCATTTGTTCTCAGATGATGTAAACACTTAGAATCGACAAAAATATAATTTTTATTTATTAAATAATAAGCTATATTATGATGGTTGTACGATACATTATTTTTAGGCTGTCTATATTAAAAGTGTTGTTGATGATTAGAACTTGCTTTAAAAACAAAAGCAAAAAGAATTGTGGCCTTTGTTCACAGCTTATGAAGATATAAATAAAGACACCAAGATAAAAGTATTTTGGATTGAGAAATGAAGCAAAATTTCATCTATTAATTTTACTTCACAATATAAAACATTACTATAAAAATTCACTGAGTTTGACTTAGTTATATTAACGTCCCATTTTTAAGGCAACACTAGGACTAGTTTAGGACGGATCTCGCAACTTTGAACGTGGTCAGATGACGAGGACGACACCTGAGCTGGCATCCGCCTCTCCAAGCATTCACACCACACTTTCGAGAGAACGTTTGGCCCTGACGGATTTAGCTTTTACAGGACCCACTTACATGACGATTCGTCGGTGGAATCGGGTCTCGAACTTGAAACCCTCCGCTTCCGAAGCCGAGACCATACCAAGAGACAACGACGACCCTGAAAATTCACCGAATCATAACTTATAAATCACAATTGGTTTATATTTCTAAACAAACAGCATTATTATTTCCATCTTGAAGAAATTTACATTCAAAGAACAAATTATTTAAACAAATTTATGGATGTAAATTTTGATATATTATATGTATGAAATGTTCTTCATAAGAATAAAAGATTAATATTAGTTCTTTTTTGAGCTTAAACAATTTAAAGTTTCAAATTAATGGAAATAAAATTTGGATATTTTCAAATGAGAATTTTTATAAAAATATTTTTGGGTAGTTTTGAATTTATTTGAGTAGTAGAACTGCGCGTAAAATCAACTCTATAGTATACATTCATTTAGCTGTTAAGATAAAGATTTATGAAATAATGATATATTTTATTTGTTTTCTTTCATTATGCAATTATATTTTATTTCCCCATATTTATAGAGTTTTTAATTATGAGCAGTTTAAAATAAGCTAATCAAAATTTTGCAAAAGACACACGTTATTCGATGCAATTTATTTTTAATTCATTATTTCTACATATTTGATTTTACTTATTAATCTTACATTAAATCCCAAATTTTTTAGAGGGATGATTATAAGTTTCTGACTCACATAAAATACAGTTAAAATCTAATTCCAAATATCAAAAATTTAAAAATATATCTAGTTTGTACGATGTCGCCTTAAAATGGAAT
Organism: Argiope bruennichi; assembly: GCF_947563725.1. Classification (NCBI taxonomy): domain Eukaryota; kingdom Metazoa; phylum Arthropoda; class Arachnida; order Araneae; family Araneidae; genus Argiope; species Argiope bruennichi. Next base: position 125,361,330 of record NC_079160.1, read on the forward strand.
ATTGCATTTTAGAATAAAGTAAAACAGCATAAATTGCGATGTTAAAATAAACATTATAAAAAAACTCTCTTAGTAACAGAAGTTATTTATTTACATAATTAAAAAAATTTAATTCATTTAAAAAAATTTAAAAAAATAACTAGTAGCACAATGATAAATTCCCTCTTAATATATTTAATTTTATTTAAAATCCTTATTTATTTAAGAATCCTTATTTTTCCTTATCCTTATTTTTCCTTTCCTTATCCTTATTTTTTTAATCCTCATTTATTTTTAAATTCTAATTTCTTTCTAATTAAAACATTTTCATCGTACATTGAGTTGGCATTGTCCAAAAACAGAGATAGCCATTTTCCTCGAAAGCAAAATTTTTGTGTCAAACTTTTCTATGTTGAATAGTGTTGCGTGCAGAATACAAGTGAGAAAAATGAAAAAACTTTTATTTGTTCCTATTCGCACTTAAAGAATTATATTGAAAATATTTTGAAAAATTAAAAAGAAGAAATGGTTTCACAATTGGTTTGATAAAAAGTATAATATAATTCATCTTAGAGATGCGGTGATGTATTTGAAAAGCAAAAATGGTTACAATAGGATGGAAAAGCAAAAAAGCGAAGTAAAAAATAATTTTTGAATCATTTAAGATTTTTATTTTTGCAAACGTAAAGATTTATCATTTGAAAATGGAAGATTTTTTCAACCATTTTTTAAATTCAATTTAACATTTATTTTTCGCATTTATACATTTTTATGCGTATTGTATCGATTACAATAAATAAAACAAGCTTTTTATTTTTCGAATTAAACTATTGATAATATAAAACAATAATACTAACAAATACATCTTTTAAAGAAAATGTGGCTTTTGGCTTTGATTCCGATATTTTAAAATTTATGGCATACATTTTTCAACGGAATTTTTTTTTCAAAAAAGGAAAAAAAAAAAAAAAAAAAAGAAGACCTATTTCCTTATAGCATTAGAAGTTAAAATTTATCTGATAATAATTAAATAAACTACATAACTTTCACTGTTACGTTTGCTAATTTACAATTCCGTTTATTAAAGCCGAGGAAACATCTGAGTGCCCTAACGTCTGAAATGATGGATGAATTTTCATATCCACTTCAGGTTTTCCCTGATGATTGCTATCATCATTGGAACATAAGGCAGGAAAAATGCACGAAGAACAGGCTTGAGATGCATTTTATTGATGTCGTGCGGCATTGTGGAAGAACATAAAAACATTCAATGGTGCTTCCCACATGAGAAAATGAGCAGATCTCGCAGGAGTTTAAAATGAATCGAACATAAAAACAACAAATCGGGGAAGAATGAAACGTATGCATATATTCAGATGGTTATATGCATACGTTAATGTTTGGATAAGATTAAAATAATAATAATAAAAAAAACATTAGAAAAATGGAGTTACTTTGAAAGAGAAATTTTTTGTTATAATAATTGATTTCACCTTCTTAACAATGAAAGGAACTGTCATTTCTTTTTTTCAAAACAAAGTTGTCAATGAGTAATGCATGTTAGGAAAGATGAGGACTTTTGGATGGGTATCTTTATGCTTTAAAAGCAGGAATCGTTTCTGCATAATATTTTTTACATTCATTCATATTTTTTTTTTCAAGAAACATCTGCCTGTTATAATTTTGAGTCCATTAAAATTGTATTGTCTTAATAAACCGAGAATAAACACACACACAAAAACTAATTTATTTATTTCTATTTCCATTTTAAAAATCACTGCGATTGCAAAAAATGACCTATTTGTAATTTATATAGTATATCTTAGAAGGAATTTCTTACATACTGAAGAAGAAAGCTAGCTTTTCTTTTTTACATTTAAATTAACATAATTAGTCTTTACTTTTAATTGCCAACTTTATTTGAGAAAATCCTAAGTTTTCAACTCATTCAGAGAACTACTATAACAATAAAATGTAGAGACAGGACGAGGAAACCAATATTAGTAAAAGTTACGGTTCATTGCATTCTACGGACAGGAGTCACAGGATGTATAGTTTTCTTCTAGTGTAGAGATATTACATCTGAAAAAAGAATCTAATCTTTTTGCTAGTAATGTCTGCCTATCGAAACTGGTCTTGTTCTTTTTTAAAAAAGCCGCTACAAATTGAATACATTCCCAACATATTAAGCGCACTTCTTGAACGTTACTATTTTTATCTCGTTTATTATGACAAACAAATAAATTGAAAATAAATCATTAACTAGGTATTAAAGGCTGCAAATTTATTCTAAAAGTGCCTATAAAATTCATTAAAAATTTAATTAGAGGGCATGCAATACAAATTGTGTCCAATTATCGTCATAACCAATTCATAAAAGGAGTAAGAACTGTTATATTTTAAGACATGAGGAAATGAATTTATAAAGTTAATACTTCAAAATGGGAGTTGTACTCGGCTTCGGAACCGGAGGGCTTCAGGTTCGAGACCCGACTGCCTCGAAGAACCGTCGTGTAAGAGGGCCTGGTGCACGTTAAATCCGTAGGGAACAAACATCCTCCTGTTCAGGTGTCATTCCTCGCCATCTGCTCACATTAGCTCAGGTGTCCTCCTCGTCATCTGACCGCAGTTCAAAATGATGAGTTCCGTCCCCAAATAGTCCTAATGTTGCTTTAAAACGGGACACTGATGTAACTAAAACTGAACTAAGCCAGTAAGCAGATCCTAGAGTTTCGGTACTGAGAACTTATACATCTTTTATCTACCATGTTTCACTCTTTACTTTCATAGAGAAAATTACGCACGAGGGTCTGCTCGTTGAGTTAATTTATAATCTAGTTCTGCCCTTTTTCTGTTTCGAATTCATTGTAGCTAGCGTCGATTGTTTCATTCACATTATTTTATTTTTTGTTGTTGTTGCTGCTGCTGTTACGAGTTTAACTATTGAATTCAAAACTTTTTTGGCTCCTTAATGAATCCTTTATCACATGGCGTTTCATTTTAATCGTGGAGCAAAAACAAATTTCTAAATAGGCATCTACATCTCATTGCAAAGAGGCTTCCGATGAAGAAAAAAAGTTACTTTTACTTCCTTGAGTACACAAATGGATTTCTAAAAGAATTACAATATCTAAATTTTTACATACAGTTCTTTGATTCTATCAGGCCATTTTGCTGAAATAATTTTCGTGCATTTTAATTAAAAAGTATGTACCTCTTTGCCTAAAACTGGACGACATATGAATAAAATATTGCTTTTTTTTAATGATATTAGGACATCTCAATGGGCACACTTGAAGGATGATTCACGTTGCGCTTATTGGTCTAATATAAACGGAACTCAGAGCATTCTGTCAAATACAGATAATAGAACTGGGAAACGGTATAAAAAGCTCAGACTTAATTTTTGCCGCAAATATAAAATATAATTCTTTACATCATTTAGAGCATTTTTGCATTAGACAATATATGATTATCCTTTATGGTTTAAAAATGTGTCGTTAGATCACGATCAGAAAGAATATACTCTTTCATTATAATGTTAATGATCCATTTATGTGTTTTATGTTCAAAATGGATCAATAGAAACCAGGCTTGTTCGAGAAGGTAGGCATTTTTATGAAAAGTTAATATTAAATTGCTATTGCAGTGACGTGAAAGACAAAAATATTAGCTTGGTTTGTTACATTATTAAAATGATACCAAAACTGCATAATGAAACAGTATTTTGAATGCATATTAAAATCCAACAGATACGGAGAGTTGTCAAAAATTTAGAGGGCTTGAGTTAGAACAAGTTGTTCATTAAATTATCTCAAGAAAATGAATCAGCGAAGCATGCAAAATACGCTTTCAAGCATTTAGAGTTGGCTTCTAAACCTTCAAAAATCTTCCCCAAAGGAAATTTCATTAAAGATCGTGTAATTAAAGCTGTAAAAATTGTTCTTCCTGGAAATGGCGAAATTTCTTTTTGTCAGTAAATGCTGTTTCAAGAATAATTGCCGATTTATCTCCGTATTTAAGCGATCAAATCAATTCAAAGTCATCCGTTCCCGAAGCCTGTTTCGTGCAAGTGATATCGAAAGACCTAGAACGTTGCTCAATTAGTTGCATTCCATTGTGTTTGAGATATCTTTGGACAAACATTGGAACCTGGGTTGCTGCAACAGGATAAGATATTGTTAATTGAGTCTTCGATCTTTTGCAAAGATGCAACATTCCTCTGTCAAAACTGACTTCTGTAACAACAAAGATAGCGTCTTCGTGGATTAAAAAAATATTCGTGGTATTATTGAAAAAGTAAAGAAGAGAAAGAAAAAAACCCTCTCTCCTTTTCTCTGTGACCTTCATATAAATATGAACTTTATGAAGAATCCAAGATTCAGCGAGTCTATTACTCGTCATGTTATATCCAATGCAACAATCGAGAAAATGCGCTAAAAAGTTATCCATTTTCTGAAATCTCGACGATTAAATTTAACCGCAGTGATTATCATTTGTAAATGAATTAGAAAGCGAATATTCCATGTCATCTTCTTATTTCAAGGCATACTATCTTTCCCGTAAAAGAATTTCATTAAAAATGTTAGTATTTCAAAGAAATAATTCGATAACTTTTAAAAATTAAAAACCAATGTACCAGCATATTCTGAGATTCGATATCGTGAGATATCTTAACAATGTTGTTAGGTTTTGTTGTTGATAATATAAAGATATTTGCGGATATTTTGTTGATGTTGATAATATAAAGATATTTGCGGATATTTTGTTGATGTTGATAATATTTATTCCCCATAGTTGATAAATCTACACATTTTTCCGATTATATTTAAAACTGCTGAATGACTCAATATCTGAACAACGGTAGAAGCTATGTATAAACTGTGGGCTGTCCACCCTCCTAAAATGAGAGATCTATATAATAGCATTGATTAAATCTGGAAATGGAAAAGTATATTGCTTGTTGTTTTCACATAAAAACTGTGATCGAATTTGTCGAAAGGTAAAATATTTTTCTGTCTGTATCGGAACAGGATAACTCGCAAGTTAAACAATCCGATCATTATAGACGGAAAAAACAAACAACTTAGATCCAATTCCTCCACGGGGAGAGGTATTTCTTCAACATGCCTAATAGATTCTCTTCACTACTGAATGAACTTCACCCATTTTCGCAGAATAACGAGCTACTCTCGTAAGGCATTACTGAAGTCAAAATGCGTAGTGACGAGTGAGACTTGTTCATGTGCCGCTACACTTTGCGCGCCAGTTAGCAAGCGCGTAGTGATTGATTTTATTCATTATAATCTTTCTACATAAAGACGAAATACCAAGTATGAATAAGAGTAACAATAATTGAGCGATTATAATGATAGTGGCAGTGGTGATTTTAGTTTTATGTGAAGATGTTTTTAAAAAAACGTATTAGACGTTTAACTTACGAAAATTCTGATGATAATATAAGAAATGTAACTGATACGTCAGCAGGGGAGTCAGCTGCGTTAGCCTGGTGAGCGCAGCTGGAGCCGAGTAAACGGACCTGCTGCACGTTAAATAAATTTGGTACCAAACATCCCCCCGAGGGTAAGGAGCGGTGGGGAAATTTCGAGAGGGGGTGCTAGCTGATGTGTCGTCCTCGTCATCTGACTGAGGTTCAAAATGACGCCGTCCGTCCGAAAATAGCCCTAGTGTTGCTTTAAAACGGGACATTAATATGAGTAAAACTAAAAGATGACAAATAGTAGCTCTAATGACTATCTAATGTGTTTCTGTCTGTTAATGACTTAGCAGACAAAGGTGAAAAGGTAAAAAACAGGTGAGTTCTAATCACTGGAATTGGTCCCTGCCGAAATGTATCGAAATGAAGCAATTTTTACATTCCCCCTTTTTTTCTATATAGTATTATCTTTCTATCTATACATGCTCTTCTAATGTCAAGTGTTTTTTTGAATGCTCTATCACTACACCATCATAAAATGAATCAACACATTTTGTCCGTAATATAAACAAAATGAATGCCGCGCGAATGGGTTAAACCTGAAAGGCGCCGAGGACGAGGGAAGAACACTTCCTCTTTATTCAGATATCTCTTCAAATGGGGCAGTCTTGAAGAATCAGAAATTCAGAAAGAAGCTCGAGACTCTTAGACACCGCTTATCGTTCTCTCGAAATCAAGATGCCCAACTTCTACGCTCTTTAGATTGAGAAGTATGCAGCATTACTCATTAAAGATTCTTTGACTCGCTGTATTCCTCCGGACGATTTTAAATAAGGTAGAAACCGTCTCTCTGTCAAACAAACTGTTCGAATCTGCGCAGGTGCACAAACACCGGATGGTTTGTGTTTCTTTCGTAAAGGAAGTTTGTGGTAACAAGATATTGGTATTTGAGATCAGAGATGACGTCAGTAGAGGTACAAGCAGTAAAAATGCGTGTTGCACCATCTTTTTTTTTCCAGATTTCAAAACAAATTTGGAGCTTATTATCGAGATATGGCATTCTGGCATGATATTTGTGTATGGAAACGAAGAAATGTTTTTGAACGCTATTCATATATTTATTTATTATTTGCGTGCTCTTACGTCAGTAATCGAATGAGTAGAGCAGATTTTTTTAGGTTCCGTTATTAGAAGGAAAGTAGGCGAGAGAATTGTGTAAAAGTGACCTCACGTAATGCCTTTTAATGTCTAGCAATGCATTATTAAACTATATGATTTCATTTTAATTGGCATCGGCCTGAATAAAAAAAATCTTGAACCAAGGAAGGAATCTATAGTTAGATTGGCCGAGCGTTTGATGGATACTTGTTCAAACATTTTCAGGTGTCCAAGGTGAGGTGGACACAAAACCAGAGCTGTGTCAATTTTCGATGTACCGAAAAAAAAATCGATTTTTCGATGTCAGTTTTCGAAAAACGATCTATCGAAATAATGGTCATGAATCATAGTTAACGATGAATCGCGATGCAATAAATCGATATTCACAATTCATTTGCGTTTTCGATTTCGTTTTGGTTAGAGTTTATTTTTGTTGCTCTTCATTCTTTTTCCACCTTCATATATAATTTTTGTTAATATTTCTATAAATACTGTCACATTCTAATATATAAAAGTACTTGTTTTAAGCGTGCCATTTTGAAATAAACTGTTTTCTCTTCCCTCACTGAATAATACCATTACGGGAAAATAATTGCGGTTATCAGAAAGTTGTTGACTGTCCTTTGTTTCATCGCTAAATATTCATCTTCAGAAATAAAAGAAAAAAGGATTCATTCAGATTAAATCCACAATTTTATTCGCAGCTCGCATTTTCAAACTCAAATGTACTCGTATAAAAGAAAGAAGCTCTATTATATGTCATTATCATGTCGTTTTGCTTTTTTTTATTTTTTTATGAAGAATGATAGATACAAATTTTTTTAAGACAACAGTAAAAAAAGGTAAAGTTTTAAAAATTATTATATTGAAAAAACACAATATTATAAATTGTAACATGCAGACATTGCTGTGGCTTTGAGACTCTTTATTTAAGGGGTTTTAACACAATTATTTTCTAACTATTTTTATTATATAAATTTAAACTTCCTTTTATTTAGAATCGTTCTGATGAGTCAATGTGTTCAGAGATGCTATTTATAACTTATAATAGCTACAAATAAATAAAGATATCACGATATATCGAAAAATATCAATATGTGGTGGACGATATATCGTGATGATGAAGTTCGGTCATCCCCCAGCTCTACACACGACACTGCAGCAAGAGTTGCCAGTTACTCTTAGATTGCTGTGATAATCTTTCATTAAGTATGGAACATTATTTGATTTTAATCAATTTGTTTCATCCGCATGTTTCTGTACATCTTTTTCTCTATGCCTACTGATCGGAGTAATTATGGAAGTATATGAAAAGTGGAGATATTTTTACACCATTTTAAAATTCAAAAATTAGCTTCTCAGTGATATCCATTTTATTTCCTCCCAGTTTTTTTTAAACTTTATTTATAATAAATTTTTCAATATGAGTTATGCAAACGCTGATAAAAAAGATTCTTGTCATTCATTCGGTATTGAAATGTACAGTATTCTATTTAATAGTCCAGTCATCTTTCAAAGTATAATCTTTAATTCAAAAACGAGTAAATTTACATTACAAATATATCTCATTTTGAAGACTAACTCGTGTTCTATCTCTCGTTTTTTTTTTCGTGTGACTATTTTAAGACAAATGTTTGCTAGTAGCTTCTGAGGGTAAAGACCCCTGAGCACCCGAGGGCAGAAGCCTGACTTCTCACTCAAATGAAGACAACACACACTCGCTCGCACAACCCCTTTTTATAAGGGGGCTCATTCACGCACCTCACAGAGAGAGCACAAAGCAGAGAACAACCATGCCCGAACCAGGACTCGAACCCGGAATGCCTAGATCTCGGGGAAGACGCGGTACCTCTAGGCCAGGACGCCGGGTCATGTTCTCTTGCTTCATATAATTAATGCAACTCAGATTTAATATAATTTTTGTATAATTTAATGAAATAATGAGAGAATTTTAGAATATAATAGAAATAATGAGAAATAATATTGTAAAAACGCAGACGATAAAATGAATATGCAACGTTGTTTTGAAATAGAGATTTGAATTTCTCTTTTTATTTTTACTGCATTGCTGAAAAAGTAACGGTAACATCCTTTTTAAAAAAACCAATAAATTCATTTATATATATATATATATATATATATAGATATATATATATGTATGTATGTATATGCGTACGTATGTATATATATCGACCGACAAATTCAGTGAGGTAGTAGAGTAGAGAGTAGGCATCCAGAGGATAAAAAATCCTCCGACTACATTGAAATGTTTCGTAGGTGAAGTCCAAACGACGTTTAGTAGGCGAAGATCGCAAAAATATAGGGAGCCCGAGAAATGTTGGAAACAGTAAAGAATTAAAAAAATGCTTTTATAATTATGAATTTTATAAGATAAAGCACATTGTTAAAAGTTCTTTTTTTTTTCTTCATGTCGGTAACATACCGATTGGATGATCCAGAAACTCGTAAATGAAAACCAAAAAGTAGTTTAGAAACCTTATTCGCAAAAATATTAAAACTTAAAGAAAAATAAAAGCTTAGAAGCATAAGGAATTTTAACTCTTTCATTTAATACAAGTGTGTAGTGCGAAAAATGAAGAGTTTTTAAGATATTCAAGAAAAACTAAAAGGGTCACCAGAAAGCATCGGTGACGATGTTTGCAGAGGGTGTCACCAAATTCGAATGATCAATTCAGAGAGGTGACAGTAGGCATCAAGGCGATGAAAAATACCGGAAATCATAGGATCGCAGATAATGCTTATTCAGTGAAAATCTCAAAAACAGTCGTCGAAAAGACGATGAGCCTGGTGAAGAAATGGGCGCTATGAATGCGAGGATAGTCGAGAAGAAGCTTTCTCATATGAAAATTTTGCGCTATTATATATATATTCTTTCAGGAGCGAGTAAAAGAAAATAAGAGACACCCTATGGAATTCTATTTCAAAGTTTATAAATCTAAATATTAGGGCACAATTTAATTGACACGTTTCGTTTCTTCCTTTCATGTTTTAACATACATTAATCGTAAATGTGATAAAGTGTGAGCAAAGCAAACACTGAACAATTTTAAAAGCCAAAGCTTTCTACAATTCATTCAAATCTTGCTCTACAGTTCTGATCTGACTACAGCTTTATGCATTCATGGGGTTTCTAATGAATGCCCTTCGGCACTTCTAAAAACATTTAATTTATTTCAGTAAGAAAAAAAACGCTCTTTAAAAATAGAAACTTTTAGAAAACTTTTTTATTTCATTTATTACAGGCAGAACCACCTCAATAAGCATTGCTGCGAGCGAATCAGTTAATGAAAGACTAGGAAAGATGGCTCTGTCAAAAAACATTTTTTGTAGTCCATTCATTCATTTCATCAAATAATGAAAAAAAATGTAAAAAGCTTTTTATCAAAGCTCTCAGAAATGTAACAAGGGGTGAAAGAAGAGAAAAGTATATATGAGAATAGGAAAAAAACTTTTTTTAATGTTAAAAAAAGAAGATGTATAGGACACGTTTTGCAAAAGTTAAAGCTAACTCATTCTAATTATATTCTTTCATTTAACTCGGCTTGTTTTATGTTTGTAATGATGTAATTTATTAAGGAATTTTTCACTCATTTCCTAACACTCTAGTGTTTTGAAGTTTTGTGTGCTTATTCTATCTTGATGACAATATTATTTACACATTTTCAGAATTTATTTCTGAGTTAATCGATTGATTTAATAATTTTTTTATTACTCGTAAAGCATTTGAAAAAAATTGATTTCAAGTTAGTTATCTTTACAATGATGAATTATGAATTATAGATTGATCGACTTAAAGGAAAGAAATTACTTCTTAGCGCAATTATCAAAGGATGCATTTTACAGACTTTTTTTAAACAGATTTACTTGATATTTTGCATTCCGATGAGTTTTTGGTCGGTGAATCCCCCCCCCCCCGCAACAAAATGATTCACAAAGTTTCAATTGCTTTTCAGAATTTTTGATTTATTTTTAGATATTTAATGCTATTTTTACTTTGTGTGCATTTCAATTATAAATTTTTTAGTTCATTTAAGGCCATTTTATATTTATGTTAAAAATGCTTGACAACATGGAAAATTTTTAACTGAAATTCTTCAGAATCGCTGTATCTGCCCATCTATATCAGGATGATTTTGCTAGTCTCGCATAAAGGTTAGAAGCAACATGTGCAGGATTTCTTCCGTCTTTCAGAATTTTGTTTCGAAATATTCTTTTTCAAATACGTAAAGCGTTTGTAGATTTCAGCTTTGAATTCTGAGTGATGAGAAGAAAAAAAAAGATATTTTCAATCCATTTAAAGAAAAAAAATGTAGCTTTTGCAATTTTAGCACAAACAGTCTAATATTACTTTTTGCTTAAAATTCGGCAATGAACAAAACTAAAAAATAAAAAATAAATAAAAAAAAATCGATATATTGGCAACTAAACTTTGAGAAAAACTTCCATCTTGAATGGATCTGGTCTTTATAGTGTTTTGAAATTAGAATTGAATGGCAATTTAACAATGAATCACTACAGAAAACTTATATAGAAACTTGTGCTTTAAGCAGAAAGAAGCAAATTTTTTTGGATATTTAAAATATATTGCAGAGCATTGGCCTCTCCTGATATCAGAAATAAAATTTTATGACAAAATCTGAGGGGTTAAAGTCTTCACTCATAAGTTTAAAGACGATTCGAAGGATTAACATAGCAGCATAATATACTCTTAAGCTTGACTTGTCCATTCTTATATTATTACTAAAAATATTCTCTTAATTATAGCGATGCATACGGAAAGCCTATTTTATGTATGTAAACTCAGTGAATAAAACAAGGAAAATACTATTGCAAAATATAATTATACAAAATATACTAAATCAGGTGACGTCCTCAGCTCAGGTGACGTCGTCGTCGGCTGAGCGCGGTTCAAAATGACAAGGTCCGTCCCAAAATAGCCCTAGTGTTGCTTTAAAACTTGACTAATATAACTACATCATCCTAAACTCTACATTTAGTCCCTTTATGAAAGTGACAGGAGATATAAAAATAATAAATTTAATTTAAAAAATTCAAAGTCACACTTTTATTATTATATTAAAAAGTAAAATGTGTCATCTTTAGGATTGTATCTTAAATTTGTATTCGTTAGTTCAAATAACAAGGAATCTTTTTTCCCTTAAATTCCTTACCAGGTAATGCGTGCTATAAGTGAGAATTAAATCCAAATCTAATTATTTTTAAATATTACAGATAATAAGTTCGTAAGTTATAATAATGTATTAACGATGAGAGCACACACGTGTATAAAATTTCAAAACTCCAGCACACCAGGAAGTGATTAAAATGAGGATTTCAAAACTTCATGTTTGCAAACATAAAGCAAATGAAGATAAATAAACATGCATTAAAGTTTTGTTAAAAATGCTCTTTTATCAATGCACAAATACAATGGGAAATTTTTCATTCATTCATTTTCTTTCCTTTTTTTAATCTGAAGAATAATCGTTCTTCAAAAACATTGTCATGTAGCATCGCTGGTACAAGAACAAACAATTAATTTATTAAGCGTTCAACTCATAATGATGTTCGGATAATATTAAATAATGTATTTTCATCGATACTATCTAAGTGTCGAAAATATCAAACTCAAGCGTAGGAACGATTATAAAATTTTATCTTTATAAATATTGGAATAAAAAAAAAGAAAAGGAAAACAGTTTCAAATGAAATGCAAAATCTTCTAAGAAATCATAATGTCAAAATGTTGGTGGAAATGCGCAATTGTTTTGTTCAATTCTGTTTGTATCTTATTTCATTTCCTGTGAATCAGAATCACGAAACTTTCCTTGCTCGGCCGAACAATCAGATTTGAGCTCCGCCCGCTGCCTCGGTGTCCCCACCCTTTTCGGTCCCATTAAAAAAAAGAAGAAATCAATTGGATAAATTTACAAAAACATTCAAGAACGTAATTCTGATTTTCAATTGACGTGATTTTAGAATTCATATTTGAAGGAAATGGACCGTTTTCATTCAAAAATGATACCCTTTGTGATAAGAAAGAAACGACGAATTCAAAAAAAAATACGATGGATATTGAACGGTGAAGTGAAATAAATACAAAATGAAAGGAGAATATATGTATATTTAGCCATTCGTGAGACTTGTTGATGGGGAGAATCCATTTACTAACAATCTCCATTCCATTGCTTTAGCTGGAAAAATAATATGACACAACTCAATAATTTAAATTTTTTTTCATGTTTTCGGAAAAAGGGATTCATTTAATAATTTAAAAAATTAAAATTTAAGCTCAATAGCAGAGTCGTAAATTCGGAGTGTTGTTGGGATGAGTTGGGCAGATCTCATCACCGGAAAGGCCGCTGTAACCTGAAGGTAAGGTCCCGGCTTGGGAACCGGCGGCTTTCAGGTTCGAGACCCGATTACACCGAATAACCGTCGTGTAAGCGGGTCTGGTGTATGCCAAATTCGTCAGGTCAAACGTCTTCCCACTGGTGTGGTGCGGAAGTATGGAGAGGGGGCCAACTCAGGTGTTGCCCTCGTCATCTGAGAGCATCACCTCAAAATGACGAGGTCCGTCCCAAAATAGCCCTACTGTTGCTTTAAAAGAACGGGACGTTGGTATAACTAAACTAATTCATCACTGGGAAGAAAAGTACAGAGAAAGAAATAGTGAAGGATCGGTAAACATACAGACGAGAATCTCGATAAAAGGTACATAAGCTGTAGTTCTGAAATACTGTTGGCAGAAAATAAAAATCTATATATTTAAAATAATTGTCATATCCAATCCCTTTGCCACAACCACTGCTCAGAGTTTGAAATTTTTTGTTTCACATAAAAGCTCTTGACACTTCGATACGTTATCAATGGTTGCCTGATTTTTCGCTATCCTCTCATTTTAAAAGATATCACAAAATAAGCCTCGACAGAGATTCCAGTATCAACCATTAAACCAGTATCACCCATTCATTTTGTTACTTTCCAAACTATAGCTAAATGATTAGAATTGTTTGCATTTATTGGGCAAATATAATTTGGAAGTAAAAAGAATCTTTAAAACTTTTATTGTGGTAAGATTCAGTTCAGCGGAGTTGAGGACGAGATTGAGATGGGTGGTTAGGAAAGGATTCAAATAAGAAAAATAAAGTTTTATTTCTGAAAATTCATGGGCAAAGTGAACGTTACGAAAGTTTTTTGGGTAGCGAAGGGGGAAAAGAATATCAAGAACTCGGTTTTAAAGTAGCGCAATATTTCATTCCTTTCACCAACGAAGAACTTGTGGCAAGAACACATTGGGGCAAGTAGCATGCTTTTGCTGCTACTGAAAATCGTAGGAAACTTGATCAGTTCCCAGCATGAGATTAAATCGGTCTTTCATTCCTGAAACAGACTGTATGATCTCTTTGAGACAGCCCTGCAGTCGGGAGGTTACCGCGATGAGCAGCTGTCAGCGTTCACGATCAACTTACGCGAAGGAGGTGGCTTAAATGAGATAGAATAATTTGACATAACGAGTTGTTTCAATTTTAAACTTACCCAAACTTTAACATTATTAACAAAAACTACTATATACGATAGGATGATCAGGGAAGACGGTACTCAAAAATGAAAACGCATATCAAGAAAAAAGTATTCATTTCAACTTATGAAAAATATTAATATTAATTTCATAGAATGGATGAACTGGTGGCATTCTCATCTCTCTCTCTATCTCTCTATATATATTTGCATACCTATGTAATGATATCTCTAAATCTAAATGAAATCCGAATTGAATTCCTAATTTTTATCTTAATTTAACCCATATTAACTTCATTCTAAAATGTTCTCTTATTTTCCGGTCCAATTCTATCCTTTTTTATTTAATTCATTCAACAGAAGCTCTGTAAAACTGCTGAAATTCGACAAGTTACTACACTTCAAGTAAAGGGATAAAAATGTGTCGATCTAAACAAATTCTTTATAAAGATTCCTACCATTCCCTGTCCTAAATCGATATGTGTCAAGAAATCCCTATCAGAGTTTCACAGTATAAAATCATGGGAATAAATGTTTCGTTCGCTCTTTTCTCTTTTCGCTCTTGTGCTGTGGTGTAGACGTACCTCGTCGCTTTTTGCCTGTACATAGATTATGCCTCCTGGGATGGAGTAAAAGGTTAAAAATGGAGTAGATGGTTAAAATTCAAAGTGTCTTCTCTCTCTTCGGCCACGAAACTACTCGAAAATATGAGCATTATCAGAATCAATTAAATAAAACTGAAAGAAAACAATAATTTTACTTCTGAATAGCCCGCCTCTTTTAATTGTGACTACTTGAGTTGCACTTCAGAAAATGGCTGACACATCTTTTGTCAGTAAGTGACTTCTGACAATAGAAAATGAATATGTGTTAAACAAGCGATTTTGTCAATGACATTCGAAAGAATCTTGTTCCAAACACGGAGAAAGAGAGAAAAAGATGAAAGGAAATTAAGAATGTAACCTTGAATATGAGGAAACAGTTGACAAAGAGCCAAATCTGAGCTGCAGAAATCTTTGCCGATCCACTGCTGAATTCAAAAAGTGACAGGTTTTTTTTTTTTTTTTTTTTTTAGATCTGGCACTTAGCGATGCGCAGTAAATAAATTTTAAATTTTAACAAGGGAAATTTCTATGTAGTCCTCTATCCGCATATCTCCTATATTGCTGCCAATTTCTTTTCCTGCTCTTTTTCTTCGTTTTTCATCGAACTCTCTGTGCGAAATAATAATAGTAATAAATAAATTATAAAAACCGAAAAAACGTGCTTTTAAAATATTGTTGGGAGTGACGGCAGCCCTAATAAATGAATCACTACTAGTTGTGAATTTAGTTTAGTTCAGATATATTAACTTCCCGTTTCAAAGCACCACTAGGGTTATTTTGAGACGGACCTCGTCATTTTGAGCCGCGGTAAGATGACGAGGACGACTTCTGATCTGGCATCCCCCTCCAAGCTTCCGCATCACATCAGCAGGGAGACGTTTAGCCCCGACGGATTTACCGTGCACCAGACTCACACAACGGTTCTTCAGTAGAATCGGGTCTCGAATCTGAAGCTCTTCGGTTTTGAAGCCGAGGCCTTACCTGTTTTGAGATACATGTCTTTAAAATAAAGAGTTTAGATATTGTATTTCTCACA
The DNA here is from genome assembly GCF_947563725.1 of Argiope bruennichi. NCBI lineage: Eukaryota > Metazoa > Arthropoda > Arachnida > Araneae > Araneidae > Argiope > Argiope bruennichi. The sequence continues at coordinate 125,377,087 of NC_079160.1, forward strand.
AGCCATGCCACTCAAAAAATTTGCCCGAGGTGATATTTTATTTTTAATGTGCATGGGAGCTGGAGCCCTTCGTATGCGTATAAAACAAATAATAATAGTCATAAAATGAACATGTGTAAGAGAATTTTGTTACATGTTAGAGTTCATGCATATTTCGATGGGATAGAAAAAAGAAAATGATTCGTCAAAATGCACTTTTAAAATAACATTTATAATTTATAATATTTATAAAAACACAGGCCAGCAACTTGAATTATGAAATATAAATTTTTAAAAAACTGAATTTAAAATGTAGGTGTCTTTTTTGTTAAATAATTTTTCTTTGAAAATACTGTAACAAATGCTTCGTCATTTAATTATTTACTAGCCAACTCGCTTATTCGATCAGATTATAGACTTTTTAAACGATTCATATGGAACAGTTTAGTGATTATCTATCTGGCGACAGTAAAATCGATTTTGGCTCCTGTTAGACCTTCTATTGAAAGATTATTTCTTCATTTCCTTTATATTTCGTTTCTCTGACTTAATGGAATGCCAGTCCTTCCAAAGCATTTCTAATAATATTTTACAGTTCATTCATTCATGAAGCATAGAATCAAGTGCGGCTGTACAAATAGTCAATGAAACAGTTTGAAACATTCGTAGAATGATTTGTTTACATTTCATTGTTGCCATTTAATAATAAGTAATAAGAGCCATTTCTGTTCCATGTATATTGGCGATTCATATATATATAAATAATAAATGTTACCAGTCCCAAGTGAGAGTATATAATTATTAGAGTAAAAAATTTTTGATTTCAAACATTTTATGTACTTTCTTCAAACAGTATTCCAGAATTATTTTCAAATCCATTTCATTTTTATTAATAATAAAATTAAAAATCTACTTCATAAAAAATCTAAACAATAGGTTGCACCTTCCGCACACTTTTCAGGGCATCTTCATTTTTAATAAAATGCATGTCTGGAAACATTCTACAGTACACTCGCGACTCACCGGCTTCCGTGCTATTCGGCTTATTTTTCTTTTATCGTAACTAAATGAGGAAGGCAAGGCGTCTATTAAGGACTCTTTTAAAACTAAAAACTAAGTTTTGACTCTTATCTTAGGGTTATCTTTTCATATCTTTATTATCAGTGTAAAATAAAATCAATTTGATCCAATTTTCTTAAGAATGAGGCCTACGATTTATGTCCACGTTTTATTTATGTGTCCCTGCATTTAAGTGAGGCCTGACAGAATTTATGCTAAAGTATGAACAGTTTATATCCTTTTACTTACTTTTCTCTAATAAATTCTTGAAACATGCGGAGCAATATATAAACATATATAAACTACCAGCACAGAACCTTCTATCTTAATTCTACACGTTACCGGCAACTGCTTCTATGATTCACTGGGCAGCGGCTGCGTTCACATTGACATATAAAGAGGGCTTAGTACTCAATAAAATGAGAAAATTATATTATAACAGCGTGTTTTGGTATAAAAGCTTCGTCTTCTGGTATTGGTGGGCAAAGAAATGAGTTCATAGAACTACGACCTGTCCGGCTTTTTTGTTATTCGGCCAGTCCTTCCGCCACATTAGGCAGAATACTCTGGAGTGTACTGTATTTGCAACAATATATATCAGTCCCAATATCGACAAAAATACAAATGCAAAAGTGTTTAACTGAATACAGGTATCATGTAAATCATTCCAACTATCAACAATCTTTTGATCTTGACTTTTGAGATTTTCTATCTCAGATCATTTATGTTGTTCAACAAAAGGAGTCGCCTGCTTACACAACACAATGGATCCGAGATAAAGGTTTTCTAAGTCACTTTTAGAATTTAACTCACAATTTTGGGGGAATCATTCGATTACAGGCATCGAAAGAAAGTATTTAGAACTCAACAAAAGTAGTTAACGATTTTCAAGCATATTTATTAAATTCCTATTATTTCAATTCAACATTTTATTTTGTTATCCTCACAATGTAAAAAGACGTTAGTCTTTTGAATGTGCATTTTAATGGGGCCGATATTCGGTTAGGCAGTATAGTTTACTTTTGTCTTGATAAATTATTAGAAATGGATGAAAGATTAAATTAAGATTTTCAGACGGTATTTTAAAGGCGTTCGAACCATAAGATAGCCCGAGAAAATGCGATATGGATCGCCGCGAGGACTTCAAAACAGAAAGGACAGAGAGGAAATTTCGGTCGCAGCATTTTAGCTCTTAAAACGGAATTCCTTTCATTTTCATTAAGTCAGCAACTTTATTCAAACCCTTGATATGAATGGGAGAGGAAGTTTTATCTCCAGACAGTGAAAGTTGCAGTCATCAGATTCTGAGAGGGTGAGGAAAACTAAAATCTCATGCTTCTCATAAGTGAAAGTGGAAGTCCTTTCACTTACGTAAAATAGAGTTTAGTTTTAAAGAATTAAAGTATTAGAAGGCATTTATTTTAAAGTGACTGACACATTGATTGCATATGTTTGTCATTTTCTAACCTAAAGAAAGGCCATAAACGTGGGTAATTATTGCATCGTACGTTGAGATGCTTCGACCTAATAAGGCAGTAGCTATGCGCATTACATATTTATTTAAGAATAAAGTTGCGCCTCATTTTCGTCCATTTTGAAGTGTAGGCAAAGACAAAATATCTTTAGTTAATTTTTTTTTTTTTTTTGTAAAAAAGCACGTATAATAAATAATAAATTACAGCACACTCCCGAGTATCCGGTATGTGACTGTCCGGTCTATTTTCTTTTAATGTAAATTAAATGAGGAAGGCAAGGCGTAGTAGCATTGGTAACATTACCAGTACAATCCTCCCACGTGCCGTGTGCGAAATACTAGTTATGACAGGAAAAACGCAACACTCTGCTCGTTTCTCCTTGTTTTGAGGACGGTTGCCGCTATTCCTGATTGGAATTGCACCATTCGCACAGTATTCGTAAATTGTTCTCGGCATATGCTTAATGCTTTTTTTTACGAAATCACAGTGAAGATTTCAAAATGGATGATAAACGGAAAAAAAAAGTTGTAGTGACTAAGGAGGGGAAATGACGCGCTATACAACGACTAGACTCCGGTGTAGCAGTATAAAATATAGCTGCGGAATGTGAACAGTTTATATCCTTTAATTTACTTTTTTTCTTATAAATTCTTGAAACGTGCAATGCAGTATATAAACGTATATAGACTACCAGTACAGAGCCTTCATTTTAACTCCATAAGTGATCGGCAACTGCTTCTATGATTCCTCGGGCGACGGCCGCGTTCACATTCTACGTGGCTTGAGATAAATGGAAAGCTTAGCACTCAATAAAAAGTGAGAAAATACGTATTATAGCAGTGAGTTTTGGAATGAAACTTTTCTTTTCCAGTGTTGGTGCTGAAAAAAAAAGTTTATAGAATTCCGGTTTATCCGGCTTTTTTGTTATCCGGCCTGCCATTCCGCCATATTCGGCCGGATATTCGGGAGTGTACTGTATATTATTATTAATTTGTTTAAATATTTTATTCGTAATGGTCCTATTCCAAGGATTCCGATGAAAATACTTGCTTCGCTTAAATAGTTTCACATTAAGAGTAAGATTTGGGAGGAATGACGCTTGCTCATTTGCATTTAGAAAGCTTCCTCTGCATTTAGAAAAGACCTGCATTTGCTTGTAACAGAATAAAATATCCAGTGACCAGAAAATATTATATGCAGTGAAATCTTTTCATGTTAATCGGGGTTTGCAAATATTTTTCACTTCTGCCTTTCACAGTATTATTCGTTTTCTGAAATTTATAAATTCACAAGCTTGTGAAAAGAAACTCCTTTTGAAACGCCCACGATATTATCGTTCACATTTGAAACGGCATTCACAGTAAAAGTGCATTTTTCACTAATCCATTACCGTATCTTTAAATGCCACGATTAAACCTGGTTTTATCTTCAAATAGGACCAATGCTATATCCTCCGTCCAAAAAGATGTTATTTCCTATATAGCAGATTAGCATATTTTGGTTCCCATCCAATACTTTAGCTATGCAGTACCTTGTTTGAGGCAATTTTTATTTCTTCAGATCTGTAAATATCACCTCTCTTTTCGCCAGTCTCTGTTACAGAAAAATCTTTTATATGAAATGAGTATGATGAATTGCACCAGGTATTTCTTTCTAACACAAAGATTCTTTTTTAGTACAACAATCGCTGAAAAGTACAATACAAATCTGGACTATAATTATAAATTCTTTCTTTCTTTTCTTTTTACAAAGCAAAAGAAAAGAAAAAAATAATACCTTCTCGCTGACTAATCAATATTCACATCAAAAACGTTTATTGTGGGTGTAAAAATCTTTCGGTTTCAGTTTTTGCAACGTCTTTTCAATTTTTGTTCCATTTCTAAAACATATTCTGTATTTAAGAATTTGAAATAACACAAATAAGATTAGATAATTGAGCTTCCATAGTATTTATTGTCAGATCATCTATAGCTGAGTGTACGTAATTTAAGCTGAGTTATGGTGTCGTATGTTTATTTTGTTTGACGAAAGGACACGTGGTTCAAACGTGAATGGGTCAAAAAGTATTCCAAGTCGTTAAAATCTGGGATTATAGAACACCATTTTTTCTGTAGACATCCGTTATTAAGTTGTTGCTTTCTTAGTGGGTTAATGTTTACAAGTTAGCAATTCTTTAGATGAAAATATTTTCATATTTACTTTTTCGAAAAATATGAATGTTATTATAAACAAAATCCGTCATCGCCAACACATTTATTTTTCCTTAAAATGTTATTAATTGTTAAAGTTTCCTTAAGTGTTTGTTCCACCACATAATACTAAAAATGAAGCTGATCAAACTAATTTTAAAAATTGAAGAAAGCAAACTTTTTCCAAAAGTATCGATAATATTTAAAGAATGACAGAGAATTTGATTAAACACGGCGAGTACCAACTCCGACTGTCTACGTAAAATAGAGTCCAGGGCAGAAAACAAAACCAAGCCCCTTATTTCCCCTGACATTTTACTGTAGGGAATGTTAAGATTGAAACTGAAGCAAAATCAAAATTTGAGAAAAATGAAAGAGCAGATTGTATTTATGTTGAATACAAGTTATTTATGAATTTTGTTAATAATTTAGAAAACAGGAAAAGAAGATACAGATACTATAGACATGCCAAATGAATGGAGCCTAAATCAGATTTCCTTCGGTATTTTTCATACTTAACTGATTTAAAAAAGATCTGCAGTTTCCTCAGTATTTCAATCTTAAAACGCATGCTCTTGTTTATTTAACTGAAATAAAAGAGAACCTGAAGATTTATTCATTGCTTCGCAGCATAAAAATAAATTGCTCTCACTCTGTTTTATTAATTCATAAAAATGTTTTCCTTCGTGTTTGAACACATAAGATACTAAATCTTTGACCTTTAATTATTTTTTTCATGCCTTTTAGAATCTTTTTTTTCTTTTACGGCAACATTAAAGATGCATTAAAATCACTTTTTTTTTTTATTTTGGCTCCCTCATAAAAATGTGTGCGCTCACGCAATGATTTTCATTTAATATTCTGAAACAACCCGGTTTTGTTTCACGGTTTTTTGCATATAAAGCGCTTTTGCGCATGAAATGCAGATTTCACAAATGACTTCGAAAGAAAAAACATTGTTTTGCGTCATCATTTGGGACATAACATAAGCTCAACGTCATATCTTAAAGCAAAACAACTGACACATTTTAATCAGCTTAATCCTAGAATCTAGGATTAGAATAATGACTCAAAGTAACCCATGATAATTTGGATAAAAAAAATACAAAGTAAAACACTCGTAAATGCAATGCATTGTAATGAAAATAAAAAAAAGTCTTCAAAATCCGCGATTTAATAAATATATTAAAATATGAGAGATGTTTTTCAAATGTTTTCAGATGTTCACTGGCTGAGTACCATTTGCAAATGGCTCGGTATAAAAATCACCAAAATGCTCTCAAGGCATTTGTGCCGGATCCCCGTTCGATGCGTTCTTATATTTTGGAGAATGGATATTCGCCAAGAGAAATTTTCTCGAAATTTTAAACTAAAATGAATCAAAATGTTAACCTTTATCCGGAATAATTTCTGGGCATATTGTAGTGCAGAAACTATCCTCCCATTTTAAAATTTAAAAAAAAGTTTTCAATATAATTTATTTATATTATTGCATTATATTTATTTTATCTTTTATTTCGGTACATTTTTTAATCTAATTTCAATATTTTTTTAAATGTATATATATTCTTTAGAATAATATTTTCCACTATTTTAATGACTGCGTTTGTACACATTCACATTGTGACGATACCAAACACAATTTCAGTAATCGTTGCTATGATTGAAAATAAATTTTTACAAATAAAATTAAAGCAGATGAATCAAGAGCTTTATCATCCATATCATACTGCGATGATTCAAACGGAAGATTCCAGGCTCTGCGTTTTTTTTAAACTCTGTTTTTTTTATAAACTTTCGATGTTCCCTTTTCTTTTCATTTTTCCTCCTTTTTATTATTTTTTTTTTGAGTTAAAATATTACTGCAACAATATTCGCTTATGTGCATATTGCAGCAACTTTCTTATTGAAAGACTTTAAGGGGGGGGGAGGAGGCCAGGAATTCCAACAGAAATTTATTCAGCATGATAAATGTTATTTTTTTCAAACATATGATGCTTTTTACAGATGATACTCCTCTGAAAAGTGAGTGCGCAGCGGATTACGCAGAGAGGACATTCATCTGGGCATTATAACCTAACACTTATTTCGAAAGATTGTGTGTAGTTCGGACGAAAAAACTAACAACGCTTTCGATGATTAAATCACATGGAGTTTTTGTCCATTTCATATGCAGAATAATGTAACTGGAATGTTGAATGCGATTCTATTAGCACAGGCAGATGAATGAATCGAATCTCTTCTCTGGTGTAAACGTCTAGAGATCGTGACTTTTGGTTCGGTATTGCTGATTGTCTGCTGAGAGCCATTTTATTAGTGGACGCACACAAATATTACAAATGTTTCTATTGAGGGGCGTCTTCTTTAATAATCTAATTTTAATGTTGAACCAAAACCACGTCAGAAACATGTTGATTTGGCTTATAAATTCAAATGAACATATTTTATATGAATCCAATACATTATTATAAATGAGTTAAATGACATAAAGAAGATTTATAATGGTTATATTCATTATGCACGTATTATTGATTATATTCATTTATATATAACCTAAATGCATAAATGTTTTCATTTGAATGATATTCTTGTACTATAAATGAACACTCTTCATTTTGCATTCATTCCATTTATTCATTTGAAAGATGTAAAATATTTATAAATGGTTTATTATATTCATTGCAATATTATTACTATTTTTCTCTTAAATAAATCAACAAAATAAAGAAAATATTTTTTTGCCTAACGTAAATATTAAAATGAACTGGAAGATGGAACCGTCTCGATGAGATGTCATCGTGTTCATTGTCCAAAAGAGGAGAGTCAAAGATCAACAAACGACAGCTAGTGAAATCATTTTTATAAGCATATCAACAGAGTGCTTATAAAAATGAAATCAAAAAAATATTACTTTTATTCATTTTAGATGCAAATATACAGCAATGTAAAAAGTGTTGTTTCCTTCAAGTGGGATCTTCCCTTTCTATAATATTCACAAACATTCAAATCAAAACTAATGACTAAAATAGGTTTAAATAGACAGCCACTCACAGAGAAAAATCAGAAAAGTCTTTAAAAAAGCTGAACTTCGTAAAATAAGGAATTCGGTCAAATATAAACATTGTAAAGTAAAAATAAAGCATGATTAAATAAATTATAAAATGAATAAATTTATACAAGACGTGCAAGAGATACTAAAATTATTGGAATTATTACTTAAGGTACCCGACAAGGTTCGGATAAGAATTTTTTTAAAAAGGATACATCGACATTTTTTATCGTAGCAAAGAGCCAAAACATTCAAATTTCACTATTAGAGAAAAATACACTCATTGCCTTCAGTTTTTGAAAGAAAAAAAAGCCTATTTAGAAAAAATGGAGCAAAGTTTTCCATGTTAGGAAAAACAGAGCAAGTTAAAAAATGAAAGGAAATATTTAATTTTTATTTCACCTACATAAAATGTAATAAACAGCAGGATAAAAATTATTTTAATAAATAAGAATTTTATGAGCATTTGAAGTCGCCGTGAATGATTTTTTTTTTTGCCAACATTTGTCTGTTTTAAACTTAAAGTATCTAAATGGAACTACCTTAAAATCCGCGGTCTATCACACCCTCAAAGGTGCATGCTATCACACCCTATACATGCATACCAAATTTCATGAAGTTTTATCGAATTGAATTTGAGACATCATGTTTTCCGTGAATCAATCACAGTGACATATTCATTCCTCAGAAAATGCGTTTAGATATTGTGCTTGTAAATGAGTTCATCCAAATGCGCTGGAAACAAATGCAGTTTTCACGCTTTTTTAACTGAAATGCCAAAAATAAACAAACTACGGTTGAGTTGGTAGAGATATAATATAAGCACATCAAATATTATTTTGGGGAATTTTACGGTAAAAATAAAATAAATGGATCATTTTGGGTTAAAAATACAACTGTTTCCGATTTCATGTTTATTTGTTGTGGATTAATGGAACTACTGTATCTACATTCCTATCTCACATATATTGAAAACAAAGTCTGTTTTAGAATCTACGAAATGTGGACTTTATTTTCAGCTCATAAGGGAAAAAAAATTCACAATTTTCTGGAAAAATCATCTTTTTCGCTCTCATTTTTGTTTAAAGGAAGACAAACTACCCGCCTTCCTATTCTGATGATGAACGGATCATCATCCTTACATGACACATTTTTCTAGTGTCAAATGAAATCATTTTGCAAAAACACTGAGAAAAGCAATTTTTAAAACAAAATTGCATCATTGGAGATTTATAAGATATACAGTGTGTCCCAAAAAGAGTTTTACTCATTTAAAACCATTAAAAGTATACACATAGTACACTCCCAAGTACCCGGTTCGCGACTCTCCGGCTTCCGTAATATACGACCTAGTTTTCTTTCATCGTAATTAAATGAGGAAGGCAAGGCATCTATTATTCATCTATTCAGGACTTTTTCAAAACCAAAAAACTGTAAGTTTTGACTCTTATTTTAGGGTCATACCTTTATTATCAGTGAATAATAAAATCAGTTCGAATCAGTTTTCTTGAGAATTAGGGATATGACTTACTTTAACGTTTTATTTATATTTCCTCCAATTAAGTGAGACATCATAGAATTTTTGCTAAAATGTGAACGGTTTATATCCTTTAACTTACTTTTACTCTAATAATTTCTTGAAACGTGCAGTGCAGTATATAAACATGTATAAACTACATAACTAACTAAGTACAGAGCTTCTATTTTAATTCGACACGTTACTGGCAACGGCTTCTATGTTTCACCTAGCCGATTGAAATAAATGGAGGGCTTGGCACTCAGTAAGAAGCTAGGAAATACTATTACAACAGCGTGTTTGGGTATAAAAGCTTTGTCTTCTGGTAGAGGTGGGCAAAGAAATGAGATCACAGAACTCCGTCTATCCGGCTTTTTTATTATCCGGCCTGCCCTTCCGCCGCATTAGGCCGGATACTTGGAAGTGTACTTTACTTCATTTCTTGAATAAATAAAGTATATGTTTAATTATTCTCCTCTGGGCACATCAATGGTATTCTCATTTCATAATGCAAATTGTAGTCATCGAATTTGAAATATATTATGGTGAGATACTGTACGACATATAATCAAAATCTACTTCCGAAATCGAAGGATAATTCAATCGAATGGAAGACGCGTTATCATAAAAGAAGTTCCGAGCGTTAAACAGAATTAAAAGGGGGCAGTTGATTTGAAGAAAATGAAGGGTGAAATTTGAAATGTATGCTTTTTTTTCCAGACTCAGAACAGTGCGATACATCTGCAATTGACTTAAGAGTAAGGTAAATATACATTGAGGCTATATATGTGCAGGTAAAGATGAGCAAGAAACGGTCGTTACAGCAGTATCTAATGATTACGTTGGATTCGTTTCAATGATGTCAATTTTATCGAAATTCATTCAGCTGCAGAATTTATTAAAATGTATCGATACCATGCTCAAATATCTTTTTGATGCCAAACACGTTGTTATGCACACATATACCAAAAATCTACAATGAATTGATTGCTTTATAATATTTTATTTTTAGATCCTCAGCTACAGTGTACACAATATCTTTTAGCTACCCATCTTTGCAAATCTTAGACCGTAAAAAATCGTTTCACATTTTTTTTTTCGCTTTCATCTTAATATCTGCAGTTTTGCGGAAGGTGTTCCTCACTCGCTTGATTTATTTTTTTATACTCCATTTCAAATAAGCTCCAACTTTTCGTGCAAATACAAAAGCAAATGAATTTCCCGCTCCCTAAATTGTATTTAATATCCATTCTAGTGCTGCATTTTCTCTCATCCGTTTTTTGTATCCATCTCAGAGTGCACTCGTTGTTCTGGCAATGAGCGCATTTTTTGGAATTCAGCTGCTTGAAATGATTCAGAAGTACTTTCGAATCTTAGTGGGGTTGAGGAAATGGAATGGTGAGTGGTAAAGTCGGGAAACATTTCATTTCATCGCTTTATTGGATGTGTGTAAAAACTCTTAAAAAGTTTTTTGTGTGTCATTACGAATCCTTTGAAATTTAATTGAGTGGGGGGGGGGTAAGGCTTTCAATTAAATTTTATTCTATTGTCTACCTTAAACTGAAAGAAAAAACTTATATTCTATAGTAAGAATCGGACCGATTCTCGGAAAAAAGTATTGTAGCTATCCAAGGTTTAAGCAGAATCATTTTCAAACATTTTAAACCTCCATATTGTGAATGGGTGAAATGTACTTCGTCTTCTTAGGGACAGTACATTTTTGTAAATATTATCCGACACAGTCCATAAGAGGAACATAGTCTACGAAGAAGTTCTTTGCCAATCTGAGATAGTTTTTCGAAGAATTGTTTTTTCAGTTTCTTTTAACATATTCCGGATGATGTTGCGGTTTTTGCATCCTGATGGGTCGTAGGGCAGACAATGGAGCTGAAGGCAGCGAAAAACGAGGCTGTTCAGTTTAACACTCGTATAGGTAGCGATATTTCTTAATCTAATTTAAATCTCAATTCATTTCTTATTTTTTTAATCTTAAATCAGTCTATACTACTTTATTCTAAAATGTTCTGTTATCTTATTTCCTCATCCAAATTCCACATTTTTATTTCATTCATTCAAGCGTATACTTTAAAAAATGGAGGTGTCTCTAAAAATCCCAACCGTTGACTGCATTTCGTCTAAAAATGCACAAGATTCCTTTTCCTGAATCGGCGCGTGTCCAGAAAATCTGTGAGAATCTCTCAGCAGAAAGTGTTAGGGAATTTCGGAAAGTTAAATCCAAAATGGACTTATTGTCGGCCTACGGAAAAATATGTTACATATGAACAGCTTTTAGGAGGGCTTCTTTAACAAGTCTATTAAAGAATCATTTGTCATAAAGAAATAATGCTTGGTATTTATATTCATTTACTCAGTACTGAAAAAGACGTCTTCTCATTCAATCCTCTTATTCAATAAATGGAGTACAACATTACTTATATTTAAACAGCTGTTTTAAGCGGTTTTAAGTGAAGAATGCGAAAAAAAAAGACAGTGAATAGTGAAACGATTTCAAGAGGATGATGTTTATAATATGGATACTATTTGAAATGCACGGAACAAAATGCGCCGAAAACACTCTACAGGGCTATACTTGGCCCTAAACTATCAAATACGGCGTGCAGTCACTGAATGAGTGTTCACTAAGCAAGATTTTTTTAAAATTTTTTATTCAGGAATGAATCAAAATCTGAATGAATGTTTCCCACGATCCTTTTCAATTTCAGTTTTTCTTTTCAATAAATAAATTTTACACTGCTTTAAAATTCCAAAGATGAGCCATTCAGAGCCTTCCATTTTATTTCCGTACCATTCTTTTCAATTATGTTACATAAATTTTCTTAAGTACATTTTAAAAATATTGTATAACTATACTTTTCAGTGCTTTATAGACGATTAGCCGCCTTTGGCGACCAGCCGGTTCGCCCATCTTAATGTTCGTTAAAATGTCAATAATTAAATATTTTATTTCCTACTTTAATAGCTTCTTCATCAAAATATTTTAAAACTTCATATTTTGATAGCCATATAATTCATATAATAATATCATAAAGGCCTTCAGTCATAACGTAATATGTATCGCTCTCATTTTCTATTAGCTCCTGTAGAATGTATGCCTTAAATGAAAGTAGAAAGGATGAATCTGCAATGAATATAATAATATTTTTTACTGAAACAAAGCATTTTTTTATAATGATTACTGAAAACAGAATCACTGAGCGTTTAAATTTTAGGGGCATTAAAGAATATCTTTCTTAATTTATGTAATATCTCAAGAATTTGTCACCAAAATTTTCTCAGATTCATCATGAGCAGATCGATTCATTAACAATGTTTCATTTTAAATGCATGAAACACTAATAAAATAAAACGAATCGTTTAAAATAATCGGTTGAAAACAGGTTAAAAAAAACTACTTAAAAAACGATGTACTTAAAACCATAAGCATATACAAAAAATATATAACTAACATAAATACAATTTAATTACAAAAGCATGCAACTTACCTAAAAATAATTTAAATCAAGCCCGCATCCGTTGATAATAATTGTCAATAATCAGCACACAATGCGCATGCGTGAATTTTTTACGCCAGTTGGGGTAAAGCTATGCAGATTAGAAATTTTTTATTTCCTTTATTCTGTTTTATTTTAATTCTAAAGTACTTCAGAATGAATCTGAAAGATCGATTAATTAGCAATGTTTAATTTTAAATGCATCAAACATTAAGAAAATAAACAGAATTGCTTGAAATAATCGGCCGAAAAATATTAAGCCTAGCCTTATTAGCGTGGGAGAAAAACTGAAGCGTTACTCATTTGGCGGTGGGGAAAATGAAAAGATTTTTTTGGCGGGAAAGTTAGTTTTTAATTAATAATTAAAATTCTAATTAAAAATTCAAAAAAAAGGGAAGGTGCACATTCCCGATCTCCAAGGTATACATGTAGGAAATTTGGTAGCTGTAGGTCAAACGGGTTGGCCTGTAGAGAGCCAACACACACACACATTGAGCTTTATATAAGTATAGAAGGTTATTTGCAAATGCACTGCTATTGTCCCACTGTTTTTTGCTTGCACGTTAGCGTTTTAGTAGTAACAATTACATTTTCATAAGTCACATGAAGGCTTAAGTTTAAACTATATTATATGACGATTTTTTCGTACTCGAGTTTCGGTCCCTCGGGGGGGGGGCACGGCACCTCGTCATTGAGGATGAGAAGCTTCCGGTACGGTGGTTAGTTCTCTCCACCCTTGAGGGCACACGAAAGGGTTTCGGTGGCTACCTCCCATCGATGGCGGGACGTACTTCCTTAGGGAAGGGTTTACCGTGGCTGGTGATGGCCTTTAAGACACAACCACAGTTCCCGGCAGTGTTACTAACGCGGCATTCTAATCATTCAAGTTTTTTCGAGAGCCTTCATGCGGGTCGGAGTAGTCAGTCTATGGTTACCCGATGATCGAATAATCTTTAATGTTTTTTATTTATTTTTTAAAATTTTACACCGGCAATTTATTTTACACGAAACTTGAACTAATCGGAGAAACGCGAATGAGTAAGCTTTTCCCTGTCTAATTAAATAAACACGATGGTGCCAATGAAAGCCGTTTCATTAATATCTGTTATTTAACTATTATTGCGATTTCATAGTGTAAAATATCGAAAACCAGCTTTATATCGCAATTCATTAGGGTATGCAAACTTATTGCTTCAAAATACTCTAAATTTCTTAAATATTTTGACCTCTTACACACATTACACTCGTAAAATCAAGGCCGACTTTTAGGTCTGTCATTCATTTTTTTGATAGGTACTGCAACAATCAAGTTGTTTGTTGTTCACGGCTATAAACTCAGCGACAAACTTATCTGAAATTTGGAAGTAACGGTTTCCTAGCTGAATGCGTTCAGAAATCACTAAAAGGTGAGTACGTGGCTGTAAGACGGATTAAAAAAAAAAAAAAAAAAGCTACGGTTGCAAACTCCTCTGTCATCTGACAATTGGTTATCAAAATTGAGCGCCACTTAAATAATCCATTGATGATGTGACGGACAGCATTGTTTGTGGCAATGTCAGCCGCTCTTTCGATGCATCTGACTGCGTAGTGGTTATCGATGATCATTTCTTTGAGAGGTTTATATTTTGTCCAGAATTTTGAGAACAACTTAACTTTCGCTCACAAGCAGTGCTTTCCCCCCCCCTCTCTCTTCTTTCTCTTTTTTCAAGATTTCACAGTATTTCTAATTTTATTTAACGCGTCTTTTCGTAACTAAACACTAGATATTTTAAATCCTGCGCGCCATTATATTAGTACAGAAAATATCCTTTTTTAAAGCATTGTAGAGAACTTATCCGAAATCAAGTATTCTCTGAAAAAAACCTCATCTCGTTGCCATAACTACACTTCATAGTTATGCCTTTCTGAACATGGGGAATTGAAGAACGTGAATTAGTTCCAAAAATGAAAGAGGGGAGAAAATAAGCAAATGTTATTATACATGATATAAACATAATTTGAGCGTCTTCGTCCCACATTTTATTTAGCCTATTTGGACTTTGGTCGTTAACAATAAAAGAATAAAACCATCAAGTTTATGGAGAATCGCAATAAAAATTCTCATGGAAGTATTCTGAGAATATATTTGAAGCAAAGCAAAACACAAGTGAAGAGAGATTGCCAATATCTAAAACCCTGTCATGGTTTTTAAACTATTCAAAGAAGAAAAAAAAGATAATAATTTCTTCCGACTAATCATGTGGGCACGTGAATTTTTGTTTTGCCCAATATAAGTGCATCTGTATTTCCACCACATTGCATGTATATTTCCTAAGTACACACTATACATAAGAATATTTAAATTCATATTAGATGATTAATATCAAGAAAACTTCGATAGTTCCCTCTAGTATTTCACTTTATAATGATTTCAACTTTTAGATCAGGAGTGGGCATTAAGCCAATGGCTATCAACCGGTGAACGGCCAAGGCATTTTGTGGTGACCGCCTTTACTAAGACCTGAGAAGCACTTACTAAAAGAAACATATTAATGGACCACCGACGAAAAATTTCAAGAGTATTTCTGACGAATTGTTTAAAAACGGGGGAACATTGAACAAAGAGAAATATTAGGATGAAATAACAAAACTTCGAAAGAAAGTGATTTATTTTTTAATGTATTTTGAATTGTTTGATATTAAATGCATCATGAGTAATTATTATGCTTGAGGCTATTATTATTATGTTTTAGTTATGTAGGTAAGTACATGTTCCATAGTTATTATTAAGCTATCATAAATATAGTAGACCTTTTTTCAACTCACCACACAAACGCCACTAGATGAACCGCAATACCCTGAAAAAATTAGAAGTAACCGGTACCTTGAAAAAGTCTACCTACCCCTGTTTTAGATTATCAATGCGTTTCGAAACCGCATGATTAATACTTTGAATGGATCTCGTTCATTTGAGTCATAATAAGACAACACGAAAATCAGTACCCACAGTTCAAATGTTCACTTTACCACTTACACTAGATTTAATAAGCCCCATGTGAACACAGACATTTGATTGATTCATATGCGGAAGCTTCTCTTACCTACCACATGAGTACCGAAGCCGAAACTCGAACATAGACCAACACCTTTCTTTTTGTCACCTTCTCCGCCCATACATTAAAACAATAGTCATTCTGCATGGGGTTTAGTTAACGACTCGTTTCTTAATGCAACACTATGGCTATTTTGGGATGGATCTCGTATTTTTAAACAGCAGTCTGACGACGAAGGCGGCACCTGAGCTGGCACCCCCTCTCCAAACTTCCGCACCACACCAATGGGAGAACTTTTGCTACCGACGGATTTAGAATGCATTAGACCCGCTTATACGACTGTCTTTCGGTGAACTGAAGCCCTCCGGTTCTGAAGCCGAGACCTTATCACCAGGTCACCGCGGACTTTCTGCATGTGGTGTAAAATTCTGATTGAAGGGGTAAGCATATTTATGTCCGTGAGAACATGACACAATATTTGATTTATTTTTGCCTTGTTCCTTTTTCGCCACTGATCTTCAGTCTTCACTGGAGATCAGTTATGGTTCCATAATTGTTCTCTCAATTGACAATAACAGTAACCGCACATTATTTTATTAAAGATTGCAGTTCATTGTGTTCAGCTTTGCAGTTCAAAGAATGCAGTTCAGCTTTGTCTACATTACGCAGTTTTCAGGGTAACTCTTTCGTCAAACACTATTAATACGAAAGAATAGACAGTTGCTGCCCTTTTAAAATTAAAATAATGTATAAAGTACTGTCATATTTACTCCGACTATATCAATTATGAAAGTATCACTTATCACATAAATAACTAAAAAAAAAGAGAGATGATATTCATATTCTTTTTCTGATAATCAAAAATATCAGAAAAAGTAATTATCCATTTCTTTTTTCGTTTAAGTGATTTAGTTTCGTCATGTTTACACCTCGTTATGAAGAAACATGATTCACTCTCTGAGAATGCATTCAAGACATTTTGTGCCTTACTGCAGTATTTTGAATTGTTTCTTCCATCTGGATTTGAGATCGACGAAGATTCTGCAGTGTTATTTATGGCAGGAGATTTAAAATGTATTCATCCGAACCCAAATGTTGTAAAGAATTTCAAATCGTCCATGAAATTCAAAAAAAGAAACTGATAAACGTTTTCCCGAGAGTTATTACTCCGCCTAGTTTCCATACAATCGGTGATTCTTCTTACTTGAAAGAGGGCAAAAAATTAGCAGCATGTGGCTGCTTGCATTTACGTTCGACAAATTTTAAATCGTTGCTCCATAGTTTCAATGAGAAAGACAATTATTCAGAAAAATTTGGAATGAAATTCGATTCGACCTTCGAATATTGGTAGGGTTAAAATGCCATACATATATTGGTGAGACTTGTATTCTTGATTATTGAATATATATATTATAACTTCCAACTCTTTATCAGTGCATGTTTGGGATTTTCAAGTTCCGGGAGAAGGAATAAAAATCCATAACGGCAATTGCATACTCCCTAAAGATACCTACCTCTTTATATATATAGGAAAATAAGAAAAATTAGCTCTTCCCTTAAATATTAAATTCAAAATTATTTCTATTAGACTAGAAAGATTCATTTTTATTTACAATGAAATAGAAAATTTAAAAACACTTTTTATGACTCTCCCGAATTAATGTAAACATAACACATTTATCCCATTTTCAATACAGCGTGTATTTTTATAATAATTCAGTAAATTTTAAATAATGATGATGCCTATTAAAATGTTTTTATGCCCATTTTAAAGTTAGTTTCCTTAATAGAGACATTTGAATGGCGATGGACAAACCAAGATTTAAAGTAGCTGACAAACAGTATCAAATTTGTTGCAAACACACAACTCACATAAACAGCGCCACCCTCGGACACGGCGTAAACGAAAACCGAAACTGTCATACCTCCATCCTGCATCCGAGTGTCTCCTCCGCACGTTGTCAGTCTCCGCTCTCCGTTCCAAAAGGAAGCTTCGGTCAGCCCTTCCGATATTTTCAATCACGCGAAATGCGGACTCATTTTGATAGCCTGCCGAATTGACACTTCTTTCAGGGTCAGAGGGGCGTAGTTCGTGACGTCAGGAAAGGTGTGGCTTCGTGCGAGTTCCTTTCGCTCTTCAAAGAGCTCTTTTATACTGTTCTGTCGTTTTTCCTCGCCGGCACGCCGAGGAGCGGCGGGAGGGAGGATCAAGTTGATGATCATTAACAAAACAGGGCGATCGTTTGGTGTTTGGAACGCAGCCCTGTTTTACAGGGGCGGATTCGGAATGAGGTTATGGGTGGAGAGTCTGCAATGAATTTACTACTACATTCTGGCCACTTTGCATTGATCCTGTACTTCTTTTCCTTCTCGGTAAAAAACTTCGGCGCGAAATTTCTACAGCTTCCCGCTGAATCCGCTCTCCGTGCTTACAAACGACAGGGGTTTTTTAAACTTTTTACTGGCTTACTAGATCGTCCGGAGAAGGTTTTCGTCTTCCTAAGATCTTTTTACTCGACTCCGTTTAGAATTGTTTCTTTCAGTTTAAGAAACCGCCATATTTACGATAAATTTTTTCTGAGCATAACTACTTTCAATGAAGTCACAGGATAAATAGAATATAATATTTTCCTTTCTGTTTCTGTCTTCATTTCTGGCTTCAGATACCTGGTTTCGCTGTATCAATTTGATATTGGTACTCGATTGCACCTGAGACCGGTATTAACTGATTCTTTTCGGAATGAAATTGGTTACCTGGTGGATGTCGGTTATCTCATTTGTGCCACTCATGACTAGTAGCTACTATTGATACGAATATGACTCCAAATCGGAATTTCGCTTCTTTAGAAGGGGTATTGATGACGATGTGCCGCTGGTCTTGGTTTTGACAGTGACTGACGAGCGGGTGAGAAGAGGAAAAGAAAGACTTTGCCTGATATATTTAGTACAAGAGAAGGCGGAGGATTTCTCAGTGGAAAGTGCGCAGCTAGCACACTAGGGAAATTGAGAAGGGCGAGTACGGACAATTTTGAATATGACATGACCTTGCGTGCAAAAGGTGGAGCTATCACTATTCAATCCGACAAAACTGAAAACGAAAGGTTCGCTGTGATAATTTTTTATTACTTCTAAAACGGTTTTCAATTACTTTTTTTTTTTAGCTTTTTCGTAGATCTTTTATTTTCATTTTTGATTTTTGCTTGCATTTCTTGCTATCGCATTTGAAATCAGATCCCCGACTCAGTTAGCAAAAGAAAAGTTTTCTGTACCTATTTCTATAGTGTTGGTGCTGTTCCGTGACAAAATATATGTGCCTGTATCACTCAACTTGATAATACATGTTAGCTTGAAAAAATCAGTATATCGGCTGAGAATAAATTTTCATTTTTTGTGTACCTATTGTGTTTGTTAGTACCTGTAACGAAGTTAATTGTTGCTGATTATCGTAATAAACTATACAACTCATTCATTTATATCTTTTATATTATTTTTTTTCTTATTTTATATCTTAATAAGAAATTTCATGTTACGTCAATATTTTTTCTTTACTCAGCTATATGATTTTACTTCAGAATAAACTCATTTCATCCTTAACATTTTTTTTTATTGCGTACTTATTATAGTAGTTGTATAAAAAGTGTATAAAATTATTGGGATACTTTTTTTATGTACAGTAATGAGTGTTGGAAGTGTTGAGTTGGAAAATTGAACCCGCGATGAGATTCATTCGCAATGAGAATACCTTCACGATGTCCACTCATCAAAATAAAATATTAAATTCCGAAAAAAAAATGTTCTTCAAATGTGTAATATAGTTTATGTACAAGAAAATTCCTCTGCTGCTAGGCACAATCATTAAAGCGTTCGCGTAGAGGATCGGGATTCATACCTGCATTCGATCTTCTACGCGATTCATTCCTTTTTAAAATTGTTTCAGATTAAGTTAACAATTTACATATAGTTTTAACTTGTATGTTACTCGTTTTTAATGCAACAATAAATGTTCGTTCATCTAATGCTTGAATCTAATTTTTAATTTTAAACGGTAAAATAATTAGTGATACAACTTTTAAGCAGCTATCTACACACAAAACATTTGATATTTTTAATGATTTTAAGATGTTAACAATACTTGACATTGTATATACAATGTAAAACATTGTTGCTGTCTTAAAAACCATTAAAAATATCAAATATTTTGTGCTTTAATATCAATGAAACGTTTACGAATACCGTGTTTATCTCGGAGATCAAAGACAACAATTGAATGAATGACACAAGCAAATGTCTTCCCATTTTAATAATTGGCAGGAAATTGCAGAAACCTGGTATTAAGTGATGGAATACGTAGGAGACGGTGCAAAATCTGAATGGTCATTCACATTCGGATGGAAGTTAGGGGAAGAAAAGATTTTTTAACACACGTTCATTTTTACATTGTGATGATATATACATATGCGATCAACAAAAAAAAAAAAAAAAAAAAAAAAAAAAAAAAAAAAACAGCAAGAATAAAACCCCAAACGAATTACTAGGAAGTTTATTAGAAAACATTAGCAGTATTCTGTAAGAAATTAAAAAAAAAAAAATTAAGGGATAATATACCTGAAAAATACTTTTTTTAAAGTTACACAGCTCCTGTTTTTCTAGATACTCTGGGCTAGAGTACCCATTTTTCATGGGATTTTCTGTGCTTGAAATGTACCATATATATTTATCTGAAATAATTTTGGAAACAGTTTTTTAAAGAACATTCATATTTATCATTATTTTTCTTGTTTAAAAAATGAAATTATAATTAACTAAGTAAAAAAATCTTCATTTCTCTAAACATTTAATAACATATTAATTAAAATTATTTGCAAAACATGTTCATTTAGGGTGAAATTGTTTCAAAATTAAATAAACAATGCTTCATTAAAAATGACTTTACGTATGAATTCTCAGTCCCAAGCGAATGTTTTAATGATAATGCCATTCGGATATCCATCCACGCGAGAACTATGCCATCTATTATTTATCTAAACAAGTTTCTTTATAATCTATGCCAACATTTTGAAGTCCAGTTTTTCGGAATTGTCTGGCTAGCTATTGCAATTTAATTTTGTTACTAAAAATTTCAAACCCATGGCCTACTCTGATATATCAATAAATTTCCCTTTAAATATCCCAGCAAATTTTACAGATAAAAGCATGAATCCTTGTGCCCTTATAGACGAGTGTGAGTGCAGTAAGTGAGTAGATGAGTCGATGAGGAAAAAAACCCCTTTTATTCATTAAAATTTTTCCGCTATAGGGGCCGTATAAAAATTTAATTTTTGTAACATTTTATTATCACTCTCTTTAGAGGCTGAGGTATTCTCATACATTTGTGTGCTTATATGATGAAACGTTGCCATTGGAGGTGTTTATCTCATTGCAAAAGTGCAGCACTCGTGCATCATCTATCGGTCATCGATGAAGGTGCATCACGTATCTTAATGCAGCTAAGAAAAGATCCACAGTATTGAGCAGTTAGAAAAATCAAATGATTGCTGTAAAGTAAGAAAATATACCAAGTATGTTGTTTAGGTAAAATGTAGCACTAGAGGATATGCATGAGAGGATATTCAAGATGTTCCTGTTAAGGCACTCTGAATTTGGGCCTATATTGGATAACATAACATGTTCAGAGAAAAAAGTGTAAAACGTTTTAAAATTATCAGCATTTTGCATACGTGCGTTTGAGAGGTGGAAAGAGTAACCTGATAATTCAATCGAATAATATTTTTTTCAACTGATTAAGTTTGTACGATGGCACTATCTGCGAATCAAGTCAGGTGATACTTGATTTTAAAAAAGTATAAAACAATAAAAGCCTGATAGTTTGGCCTAGGCTTGGGCTAGGAGTCATGTGTTGACCAATAAGTAAGTGTAAACTTTCAGAAATATTTTAAAATTAGTTTGCAACTGTTCTTTTCATTGTTTTAGTTACTCTGTTTATACAGGCATGCGTTGCAATAACTTCACAATTTTGTTTACACATTATTGTAGCTTTATATATATATATGTGTGTGTGTGTGTGTGTGTGTGTGTGTGTGTAATGATATTTTAACTCTAATTTCAATTAAATTAATTTTCATAATAACTTCATCTTAATTTAGCCCATAGTAACTTCATTCTAAAATATTCTCTTATTTCGTGATCCAATTCCACTGTCTCTACTTAATTAATTCAAGAGAAGCTTTGTTAAATTGTTGAATCAGCTAAAATCTAACTTTCCCACACTACGCGTGAAGAGATAAAATACCGCTGATCATGCAAATTCTTTTTTAAAATCTCCCTGTGTTTCCCCTACCTCCTCCGCGCCTGTAATGAAAATCCCTATCGAAATCTCATAATACATTAGCACTGTGAAGAAATATTTTCCCTATCAAAATCATGGGTTATATAAGACCAGGGATAAAATGTCCAAGAGCTTTTCCTCATTTCTTTCTGTGTCGTTCTGTGTGCTCGTCGCTTGTACATATGCTTGCTTCTTAAAAATGAAATAAAACGACGTCACGAAATTAAAAGTATACCATGAAGAAGGATCTTCAAACTGCATCCTGCTTCACATTAAATAATGTTACATATTAAAAAGCCGACAGGATTCCGAATAATATTACACACACACACACACACACACACACACACACACACACACACACATACACACACACACACACACACACACACACACACACACACACACACACACACACACACACACACATATATATATATATATATATATATTGTTACGGATTTCTCGCAGCCGGGTGCGCTTGTTAGTGGGTGTATGTTGTGACAACACAATCAGCAGGCCCCAGTAGAAAACAACGATGTTTATTAAGACGACAAATATTTACAGCAGAGATGAACAAAGGACAGCACACTACAGACGACAGTAGCCCACAAGTAGTAACTGTCCACACCACACGAAGCGGCCAGGCAGAATCCAGCAGGAGAAGGGATCCTCGGAGCTTCGCTCTACGGTCTCTCCAACGGCTGAACTTCTCATTGTCTCTTCCCGCTTTAGCTGCCGACTCACTACTTCTCACAACACCGCATGTATAGGATGAACAGGCCATTAAACAATGTCCGTTTTAAAAGAAAAATGTCCGTTTGGCTTGCACACAAAAGATACGACGCTGCTTCCACAGTAGACAACAGAATTCGGCACACAGCAGTTCAGCACTCGCTTCACGCAACATTGGCACTCCGCTGTTTCTTCGCTATCCTCTCTTGTCGGCGACTCCAACTACAATTTCCGGCAGCTTGAGACTGCCGTCTTTTATTAGTTCCCGGGAGGCGGGTTGGGAATATTCTATACCAATCAGTTCGTATCTCGGTTCTTAATGGACGGATCGACAAAATTCTCGAAGTTTCGAGCATTATCCATTTTGTTGCCAAAGTCGGCAAATTCGTCTCCAAGTCGCCACGTTTGTCGCCAAACTCTGGGATCACTGGCTCGGCATCCGACAGCATCCAATACAGATGACTATAAAACGGTCTATATATATATATATTACAGTAATAAGAAATGCTTTTACTGTTTAGAGTGCGTCAGATAGTTCAAAATTCAATACCATGCTACGATATTTCGGACTAGAGTTTCGAATCTTCTTTATTTTGTATTTCATTATCGCTGATGTTATTGAATGTAATTAAAAAAAAATATATAACACGTGTAGCAAACGAATTCTCGTTTTATCATAAACAAATATATATAATAAATAGACATGGGGGTCATGAAACGGTAAGTTTACGCTTCTATCCTTTTCTATTTATTTCTTCTTCCAACTTATTGTGTATACAATAAAGCTAGAATTACTCCCAAACATTTTCAGTCTTAAAATTTTCAGTTTGGAAACTGAGATCATCGATAGAAACGAAGCATTCGATTATTCAAAGATTCTCTCTCCTAACATTGTGAACTATCTGTCGACGAACTACGCATCCTTATAACTAGCCCTTCCTTTACTTTCTCATTTTGAGGTTAAAATTTCCCAGATATTCAGATTTTTAAAATGTTTTAAAATATAACGTTGAGAAGATAATTATCTTTATTTGTTTAAAGTCGAGTTGTTTTGACTCTCGGTCAGTTTCACTGAAGATGAACAGCCCTTTAATGAGATCCTTCGTACATCTCGAGTTTCGGGTTATTAACTCTGCTGCGCCGTAATTGGATCGCGAGCTTGCGCCACGACGCTGGAAAACGACTCTCTATTTTTAACAGAGAAACGCTTCTTCTAATGATAACATTCGGGTAAATATTAAAGTGTGAACAGTTTCGATTGTGAAGAGGAAAGTGGCTGAAATATATATACATATGCTAGCAGTCTCTGGCGCCCAGCTTGTCGTTTAAATTCGCAGTTGTTGAAGTTTAGACTATTAAATATTAATATGGAATGTATATATTTTTTTAAACTTTCAAATTATTATTTGGTATGCCCGTAAAAAAAAATTGAATTTAATAGAACTAGGCAAAATACATTATAACACATACAAATAAAAATATGTATATACACTCTACGAAATAAAAATGGAATTGAAAATCCTACTTCGGTAACAATGTCCAAAGAAAACGTTTTTTAAATTTTAATTTTAACATTGGTAAAAACAGGAGTTTGAATGTTTTGATTGAAGAGTTTGAATTTCACAACATTAAAAATAACAACTGTTACAAATTGTATATTATATAAAATAAATGTATTAAAAATATAGAAGGCATTGTAGAGAAATAAAAACATCATAATTAAAAAGGAAAACTTTTGTGTTTAAAGATAATGCAAAAGTCATCTTTATGAGATAATCGTCTTTGAAGATAAGTAAGAATATGCTTTCATCAAATAAATCCCATATGGTTAACCTTCTGGCACTAGTTCATTCTATTTTTGCGCTACATTAAGACTTTGTTTGACACCTATTTCTTGACTTCTTTTACATCAAGTTTGGGAGAGCCCTATCCAGAACATCTATAATATTTTTAAGTTTCGTTAATTATCGAAGTTTTGAAACGTTTAGTGAAACGCTATAAACGTTAAGTGAAGCAATCTGAAACGTTCTTATTATGATTTGTTTACACTTAATTGCTGCCATTCTATAATATGTAATAAGAGCATTTCTGAGCCACGTATGTTAACGTTCTATATCTATAAATAAAATTATGAAAATTTCTACTGTAGAATAAGTTTTATGGATAATTTATTTTTGGAGTGTGAAATGGTTTCTGACAAATGGCATAGATCTGTCACACAGTTACTGGAAAATGCACTGAAGATACCAAAAAGAAATGAGGAATTGTTGCCAATAATCTAGAAAAAGTTTTACTATACGAAATGGAAATTTAATTTTAAGGGGAATAAGCACTCCTTTTTCTGACGAGGCAGAACTGGGTGGCTATTTTCTAAAAATGTTTTAAATTATAAATTCGAAATTTTTTCTACGAATTTAGCGACATTAAACTTCATACTGAAATTAAATTATTAATGATAAATTGCTTACCTTTTTTTCCCATAGATCGCAATGAATTTTACAAAAAGTGTCATTTTCTGATACGATATCAGCTTATTTATAACTAGCCGCCTTTGGTGACCAGCTCGGTTCTCCAATCTTAATGTTTGTTCAAATTTTAATGATCAAATATTTTATGCAATTCCTACTTTAATAGCTTCTTCATCAAAATATTTTAAAACAAATTTTGATAGTCATATAATTTACTCATAATATTATAAAGGCCTTTAGTCATAACGTAATATGTATCTCTCTAGTTTTCTGTTAGCTCCCGTAGAATTTATGCTTTAAATTAAAGTGGAAAGGATTAATCTGCAATTAATATAATAATATTTTTTACTGAAACAAAGTATTTTTTTTTATAATATGATTATTGAAAATAGAGTCACTGAGCGTTTAAACTTTATAGGCACTAAAGAATATCTTCCTTAATTTATGTAATATCTCAAGAATTTCTCAATAAACTTTTCCCAGATTCATCATGAACAGATCGATTCATTAACAATGTTTAATTTTAAAGGCATCAAACATTAAGAAAATAAGCAGAATCGTTTGAAATAATCAGCCGAAAAATGTTAAGCCTACCCTTATTACTGTTGGGGAAAAAAAACTGAAGCCTTACTCATTTGGCGGTGGAGAAAATAAAAAGATTTTTTGGCGGGAAAGTTAGTTTTTAATTAATAATTAAAATTCTAATTAAAAGTTCAAAAAAAAAGGAACCCCAGGTGCACATTCCCAACCTCCAAGGTATACATGTACCAAATTTGGTAGCTATAGGTCAAACGGTCTGGCCTGCAGAGCGCCAACACACACACACACATTGAGCTCTATATAAGTATAGATTATAAATTGGAATATCGTAAAGGTTTTATTCGGTACATACATTACCACTAGAGATCGGATACACTTCCAAATGGAAAAATGCTCAAAATATCATAAAAAATTATTTTTTTATGTTATTTGAAAGAATAAATACATTATTCTAATGATTATGAAGTCTTGATAAAAGCTCATCTTTATCATAAAATTTATTAGTTGTAATTAGGAAAAAAAAAAATCAAACAAATGTAGTGAAAAAGTTTCGTCTTTTTTATGTATAAAAAACTTTTGTATAAATCAGAAATTTAAATAATGGCTGATGAAAGTAAATGTCGGGGGGAGGGGGGCGGTAGGCGTATACAAAAAGTAAATTTCAGGATAAAATGACAAATGTCGTTTTTATTGGTTTAAATATTCAATAAGAGAATGTAAAACATATATTCAGCTTATACGCAAAACGAAAAAAAAAAGATAGTATAGTTTTGGCATAAAGAATATGATGAAAATAACTATGCTATTTCAGAAACTATGAAAAGTTTTGAAAGAAATGAAAAAAGAACAGCGAAATTGAAAAGTAAATAAACCATTGAAAAAAAGATTTCCTCATTTCCACTATAAAATGAAAAATTATTTAAAATAAACTATTACAAATGATTTTATGAATTAAATTTTAAGTACCGGTAAACACCAGTGAAACAATCTAATTGCAATGTCTATCTTTCATATCCAATGGTATGTTTTCCACTTCCAGTTTGACCTGAATGATAACTATTCAGTGCACGCATCCTCCCTCCTCTTTTCATAAATGAAAGATCTATTTAACAAAATATTGCTATTTTACATGATTAGTATATAACCAAAATAAAATGTTTTGTGGAGATGTTTCAGAGTTATGCACGGTAAAATGATAACTAAAATGTTAAATCCGTTATAAGCAATTAATTTAATATTAAAAATCTCTTTAGAGCAATAATAATGCCTAATCCTCTCTAGTAACAGAAAGAAGCTTAGCCTCATGGCACATTAATGCATAATTTCAATTCGAATACGACGTCTGAAGAGCCTTTTTTGCGACCTCGGATTTTAACTTTAAAAATAAATAGTCTAAAAGGATGATATTTAAATAGATTAGTTTTGGTCATTGAGGAGGAAAGCTTCTTTTTGTATCTAAAATCTTAATGTCTCGAGAATATTTTGCAATATACGACTAATAGAACCGGAGCATAAAGATGCTGGTTTTGTAATTTTTTTTCAGTGCTACGTTTATAGATTCAAATAATATAAAATAAAATATATTATAGTTTTTCAGAAAATGGGTTGAAATTATTATTAAGTATGCCATTTGGAAAATTTCATTTTAAGGAAGAAAAAGAAAGAAAAAAAAAAAAAAAAAGAAAAGAAACATTCTAGCCTAATGGTCTGCAATCGGTACACTATTCTTAGTTATCCTTTTTCTTTTTCTTTCATCGTGTTTTTTTTTTTATTGTTTACAAATGCATACTTCACGGCAATTAAAATATTTTATCCTAGTTCTTGCCAAACTCTCAACTTTATTACATTTCCATCACTGGAAAATCACCATACATACCCTGTGAAAATTCTACATTTTGGAAGAAAGAAAATGAGGGAGATGGCGACCCTATCGAAAAACTTTTTCAGCAAACCAAGATGTCATTACTTCGATGTAGAATTCATTCTAGATTTAGAACCGTGCGCTTTCGTAGATTTTAATTTACGAACCATCTCAAATGCGTTTGCAACAGGGTGATGCGTTGACAACTTTTGCGTTGAGAGAAATATGACTTTTGTTCGAATGTATATTCACACGCTCATCACAAAAGCGATTTGACAGAATTATTTTCAGACTGAACAAGCATCAGCTGGATGATCGCGGTGGCCAGGTGGTAAGATTTCGGCTTCGAAACTTAAGGGTTTCAGGCTCGAGACCCGTTTTCGCCGGGTTTCGAGCTTGTTAAAGCGTGTCGGTCTGGTGCTTGTTAAATCCATCAAAGCCAAACGCCCTCCCGCTGGTGTGGTGTGGAAGCTTGGAGAGTGAGTGCCAGTTCAGGCATCGTCCTGTCATCTGACTACTGTTCCAAATGACGAGGTCTCTCTAGTATTGCTTTAAAACAGGTCGTTAGTATAACTAAACCAAGCATCAGCTGGAAGTACCACCTTCCTGACCCTCCAAGCCCTACTCCTTCCTGAACGCAGTGTTATTCACTTTATTTTTTCACAGAATGCCCGTGCTACTTTAAAATAATAAGGTTTGCATATCAAATCAGCAAGGAATTTTAATAATAATACACTATTATGAGGGAAAAAATAAATAGATTTTTTTTTTTAATTTTAATGTTTCCCATTTTATAATATTTAGTTTTTAATTCATTATTATAAATATTATGGAATCTCTAAATCAGTTTTTCTTTAATGACATACGAGGGGGGGGGTGTCACTGGTTTGGAATGAAAATTTAATGAATTATCCGATAATTACGTTTCATATTAAAAAGTGTATCAACATCAAGATGAAAAAATTTGCACATCATAAAATAAGAGTAAAATGGATTACAAAATTCCATGTTCGTAAACATGAAGTCAGTTAAGTTAAATAGAAAATATAAAAAGCAATCCAGTACTTATTCATATAGTTGTTATATCAGAAGCATTCTTTTCGAAATTCGCAAATTTTTATAACTCGGTGTTTGGAACATCTAACCAGCAGATCCATGATGAAGCGTGTGAACTAGAATTCTGCCGTTACTCATGTTGTTAGATCCCAAACTGCCAACGGTCGCTTCTACGAATATTATAAGTGCTCTGAAAGAGTAACATTTCATAATATGGGTTTCAGTTTGAATTGGTGGAGTTTACTGGCGTTAAAACCATTTCTGATTATGCAGTGCTAACCATAAGGTGTATGCATACATATGATTCATAAAAAGGCGTATGGTCCAATTTTAAAAGGTTAATTAAAAATTATGTTCAATGTTACAAATATTCTATTCTGGATTTTTTTAAAAAACCTGTTGTATAGGTTTTGAAACATTAAAAGAGAATGTACAATACTCATATAAGATGGAAGAAACCGATCATTTTTAAAAAGGTAAAAAAAAAAGAAGGATTATGCCCTTTATGAAGGACGTCTTTTAAAATAAGGTGAGAAGAATAAAAACATTGAATTCGTTGAGAATTAAAACGTGGACCTTCTATAAGAATGTGCCGAACTGTCATTAGGCATTGGCTTACTGTGTATCGAGGGGCGGGCTCTCTCACCAACAAATGCTTTCTTATGTGTAAGTCTAGTATGGCCCATTCTTAAACGGGTAATAATTGTATCCAGTTTGTCTGTTAGATAAATTCAAAATTCGCTGAAATATTTGATAGAATGAAGCTTGTTTGCCTCTTTAATGTCCCATTCTATTTGCCATTCCAAATTTAAGATGGTTTTTATATATCTCTTGATGTCGTTAAGAGGAACAGGGTCATTTAAAGGAGTGGTGGCCGATTTCGCTGCCTCGTCAGCCAATTCATTGCCAGGTATAACCTACACGTGAGGGAACCCGGCAGAATGAAAGTGAATAGTCTTTAGAGTCATATAGGATGGAGAGCGAGAATCTTTAGTCATTTGAAGTGTTTTATTTTTACCAAATTATCATTTCGAAAGGTAAAATTTACTTTCTATTTTTTAACATATTTTCAAATTTATTTCACTCGGTAATTCAATTTGTGAATAAATCTGCAGTCATTTATTCTCTTCTTCGTCAAAACAACTATCAGTTAGTATTCATTGGAGATTTTTTCGTTAAAATTGGAACAAAGAGGACTGAAAAAACGAAAAAAGTAATGCTATTTCAAATGAATAATTAAAAAAAATGATAACAGTTTCTAAAAATAAAGTTTCATTACATTTGCATTATGTTTTGAAGAGAAGAAGAAACACTGGTTTCAATTATTTTGCCTGATTTGATTAAAATATTTTAAATTAATGGATGGCCTAATGGTCTTTATAAAAAAAGAAATAAAAACATTGCAGGATCTTCAGCTGTCGTTGCAATCTTATGCATTTCAAGTCACATGATTTGAGAGAAATATGTGTGTGAGATCCTGAAATAGAGAGGCCTGTTTAATAGAGAGATCTATGTTTCTATTGAAATATTTTGATATATTCTCTTCATGTTTATCCTCTTCTGTTCGTTTCCTGAGATGTGTTTCAGATGAAGACGATCGAGTTTTTTGTTATGCAAAAATAATTGTTTAACTCGTTCCATTTCTTTTAATTAGCTCGGCAGTTCCCTATTCTTATTTCGACTCTCTCCCCCGGATTGTCCCTGCTTTGTATCTTTTAATGTGATATCCATTATTTTGGTCAATGAAATGAATAGCAAGGGTTTCAATTAGTTTATAAGGCAAACAACGAGAATGAACTTAAAATATTTGCTAGATATTTAATTTTATCCCATTTTTTGAAAAATTGCATTAATACGACATGCTATCAAATGGAAATCCTCGTAGACTGGCACACCAAAAAAACTGAATGACCGCATCGCCGCGACAGCAACAATGTCGGGAAGCGCGTTTGAGTCCTCCCTTCCCTAAAGAAGTACATCCCGTCATCGATGGAAGGTAGCCACTTCTACTCTTTCGTGTACCTCAGGGGTGGCTAGAACCAATCACCATGCAAGAAGTTTCTCATCTTCAATGACGGTGGGGCAATCTATCAAATGAAAATGGCATTGAAGGACTTTTGCACTTAGTTGTAATGAGAGCAAACGATGCTTAACGCAGTTATCAATTATTCAAGTGGATCCAATCCAGTTCTTGAGTTCATTTAAAGAGGCCGAATTTTATAAAATTAGACACAAATGTAAGATGGAATCTTGTGTCTGGATTTGCATCAAGCTTATTGCTATGTTTATACTTCATATATGTTATGTTCTATCATATCTGTGTTCTCGAAAATTATTACTTTTTTTTTTTTTTTTTTTTTTTTTTTTTTACGTTTCAACTCATTTATCTCTTTTTTTACTACACAGTAGACTCTAAAACTTCCACTTTTCAAACAAACTTTGAAAACCAAATTCTCCCCTTCATTTGATTCCTTTTATTTCGCCGCTGCCACCCCCCCCCCCTCCCACTTCCTATGAATATGTAACGTACCATTGGTTGCAAACCTTTTAATTAACTGTTTGGAATTGTAACTGACATTTCAAGTATTCTGAATTTTGAGAAAGAAGCATGAATTTTGAAAAAGAAATGAAATCATATAAATTTAAGGAAAACAATTTTTAAAAACTCATTCTTATCATTCAGCCAAAAATGGATTTTTTTTTATTTTAATTCTTTTCAAT
The DNA here is from genome assembly GCF_947563725.1 of Argiope bruennichi. Taxonomy (NCBI): domain Eukaryota; kingdom Metazoa; phylum Arthropoda; class Arachnida; order Araneae; family Araneidae; genus Argiope; species Argiope bruennichi. Next base: position 125,408,604 of record NC_079160.1, read on the forward strand.
TTTTTTAAATTTATAATTCATTATCCTTATAATGGAATCTAATATTGAATAATTTTAAATTTACTACTAGGTGGAGCCACCGAAATGATATCAAAATGTAATCCTATTTAATCAATTAACCAGCATAGTAGGTGGGACCTCGCTCAACGAGCATCCCGCAAAACGGGAAACCAAACGCAGTAAATTTTTTCCTTTGGCAAGCGATATTTCGCATAACGAGTGACGATGAGACTCGTGAATCTCACACGAGATGGCCACACACGGGATCTAACCTGTTTCTCTGGGTCTGTGTTTAGCACTTGTTTGTTGATATTTTCATTTTTTTTTTTTTTTCAAATTTGAACCGGAATTGCATAATATATAGTTAATTTAATCGTGAAAGGAAATGCAAGACACTTTGCAAAGCATTGTGATGTAGTATGAGAAAGAAGTGATTCAATAATATAAGAACACAAATACAAGTGATTGAATTCCAGAAATGACAACACTGCGATTTAAACAGAGAAGAAATGATGCTGAAAGAAACAATCTGGAAAGTTGCCAATGAGATATTAATATGTTAGCATCAACAGCCTTCGTTTGCTTGTGAAAATTGTATTCTTATTTACCCCAAATATAATCTCAGTGTCGAATATAGAGGCTATTTTCCTAACAAAGTATTTCTACACTGTTCGTGAGCATATACCCTATGCTTCTGTTTGCAAAAAATAGAAGGTTCTACGCATGAAAAATCAGGAAATAGTTTTCTTGACTAGTCATCTATTTATTCACATCGATCACAAATTTATTTTTATACAATTTCCGATAAGAAATTCCATATCACGTAGGTCAAATTTTTATACCCAAAAATCTATAGCTGTATAGTATGCGATTTAGAACAAAACAATTATAAATCAGGATGAGGAGGTTGTCCTCAAACTATATATATATATATCTATACAGGAAAGATAGGCTCGTTCCTAGTATTTTCTATGATGATAGATTTATTCTTATCTATTTGATTACTCAACAATGTTGTTGATCGCTGTCTGAAGCTGTTTTTCTGTAAATTGCATGTTGCGAGAATAGAATGAAATTTTCGAATAATCCACCTAAAGGTTTTTATTTATACTAGGTGGAATATCTGATAAAAAATGAACTGAAGGCTAAAATAAAAAGATCATTGCATCAAAAAGCTTTTTATAAATCTAAATCGGACGATTCTTTATTATGTTATGATGATATGCTTTGTTAAAATTAAATATCGACACCAAATGATTTTGTTTTAGAAAAAGCAGCTCGAAGACCCATTTCTAGGAAAATTAAGTCATCGACTGTCAATTGCTCTGAAAACCATTCTTGAAAATAGAGATACATTCATTTTTCTTCAAGATGCGTATCAAGTATGCATTCACTATTCCTTTCAGAAGCTTGCAGTTAGTTCATCAGAGAAATCGTTGATGATCGTTTTATATCTTAAGGATTTGCATCGGACTTTGTATTAGAACTACAAAAAGAAAATTTTCAATTATCTAGAAAGGCATTTTCTTTCTATGTGCAGTTAAAGATATCTAGAAGAGAATTTCCAGAAAGATATTGTTGGGGTATCGCCAACACTATCTTTATGAACCAGTATTAGAAACCGGTGAATTTTGTTTAACACTAAATGATTACTTGTACAGTTTAATGGTAGTGAGGTTCATATCAAACAACAAACGTTTTGGTGTCTGAAAGCTTAACTTACTGCGTCAGTATGATTTTCTGCCTATAAGAAAAAAAAATATGTCTAGATACTTCCTGAGCTAATAAAAGCAAGGCTACAGCATCCACCATTTTCTAAATATTGAGAAAGCTCCATTCTTTTTCAGACAAGAAATGCTACGAAGTACACTGTGCATTCCTAATGAGAATTAAAATATTGCACCTTTTCTAACACTGCTCTACATATCCTTGGTTGTTACAGAAAATAAATATGGGCCATAATCTGATCCATGAGTCACGCTTAGTTTTTCGTCGATTCCATAGTGCAACAGTTTTGGCTCTTTAAAAAGTTATTAGACGTGCTGTGGTGGACGCTACCTGAAAATATTCCAAGCTTTTCCCTGACCTCTATGTATATCAATGCAACGTTGATTTTAATTCAATTCATTTGAGGAAACCATATCCTTATTTGGGAACATCTGGCTAGTATTTTAGCCTCTATGACTGAGATGATGCTTTAGCAACCAATCTATAAGATTCTCATCTATTCCTCCATAACATGCACGATCAGTGCTTTAAATGTCCACTCATCTCTACGAATCAGGTAACGTAATGGATGCTAAATATTAACGTAGATGGCACCGACACAAATCTAGAAAATCGGGAATGAATACTGTCGCTCAAGTCACTCCCGACTGTGAAATTAAAGTAAGCTGAAGATGGTATACGAGATCCAAAGAGTAGAAATGTCTGCTTCGTTGATGTCAATAAGCCCCTCTAAATAACCGAAACAGAATTTTTATATGTCCTTGAAATAGAGTAAAAATGTTTTTCTGAAGCTTTTCTATGAGCAAACAATTTTATTTTTCTATCTGTAAAACTGGTTTAGAAATTATATTTATATATTTATAATTATATTTAGATATAACATGGATTGGCAGACCCTTTCTTTATACCTCAAACTGGTTTTTGAGCGCGTCTCTCGTCATCATTTTTAAAGTTCGTAGGGCGGAATCATAACGCACATGCATAATGAAGAATTTATTAACTTTTATCAGATTTTGGGAAAACATTAAATAAAATATTAATCGAAGTATCTGAAAAACTCGATCACAATGAAATCTTTGACACCTATACAAAGTTGCATTCTTTTATTAATATGTGCTTGTGGGGAAGAGTTTATAAGCCAGTTAACAGCGACAGCGACGAAACTCAGGCAATTGCATGTGTCTTGTGGTCTTGTTACTCGGCTGCGAACCACAAGGTCCCAGGTTCTTTCCTCGCTCATAACAATCCGCCATATGCGTCGACGTGATCCAATTTACTGGCTGTCCAATCGAGACCGATTTCTTGAATTTCTCGGTCAATTTCTGCTGGAGACGTGTTATACGCGGATGTCATAAATGAAAGTCAACTAGCATTAAGTTAAATGATATACGAAGAAATCCGACAGGTTCTTTGTAAGTCAATCGACAGAGTAAGAAATGAAACATCCAACCACCGTCTTACAGCTGATGTATGATGAGAAGGAAGACTATCAATCAAGTAGACATGTAGTAGTGCATATGCAGAAGTACATCCAAAACTGAGTTTAGTTGCAATACCATTGAAAACTATATATCGGTCACTGTTCGGCATGTTGTTGTACAAAATAGAATCGATCCAAGAGTTTCTGAAAATGTCATTTGAGGGAAATTGTTATGATGAGCTTCTTGTACCAAAAATGGACTTTTTTGCGTTTGAAGAGGGGTCGTTTTGATGTTTGCTATGTTCATCTCGATTAAAACGACGTTCATTTGTCCGAGTTACATTTCCGAGAAAAGTCAGATGGAAGACTTGTTGCAATGCGAAACTCTACATGCTGATCATGATCTGATAATCTCCTTGTGAATGCTTTACAGATGCCAGTATTTGAAGTATTGTCGTTTTTGTAACGATACATTCTTAACTGTTCCTGCACTAGCATGAGGTTATTTGAAAATTAGATTTGCCACAATGTCCATTTTCTGCCTTGCTTGTATAAAGTCCCGCCTTACCCGAAATATGAATTTTGTAATTTGCAATCAATAACCGACTAATAAAAAAAGAAAATAATTTCTTTCCTTCGGTTTTCTACTCTTTTGTGATATCTCATATGTTCATTTTCTAATATTTAGATGCAATGAAATTTTGAATTCAGTAAATGTTTGCGTTTAAATGTATGATAAGCTGCTCTAAATTCTAAGATAGGCATAACTCAGCAAATTTTGCAGATAGAAGTGTCACATTTCGTATGTGCACAAATGAATGGAAGAGAACATTTTAATAAATGAGGCTTCGACACCGTGAGGGCTTTAAAATTTTAATTTAATTCACTTCATAATTTAAACCTCTACAGAAGCCAATACATTTTCATACAAGTGCCTTATTTAATGAAACTTTGTCATTGGAAGCATCTCTCTAGGTGCAATAATAAGCAAAATAAGCGCTTGTTCCAGTTTTATGGGACACCCTGCATATATGAAACAATTGAATTACATTTAGAATGAATTAAGTCATTTAAACTTTAATATACATGTTCATATATTTCGAAATATAATATACATACAATGAATTTGTTTTAACTTTATTGTAAAATAAAACACGTGTTACATTTTTGTTCTGCATTTTATAACAACTTGATACAAAGCATATTCACATAATCATGTGCGCGCGATTTCCATCAACAGGGAACCGAAAATTCTCAATCATTTTACTATATTTACTTAGATATCAAAGCAATCATATAAATGCCAGAGCAATTTCTTTATAGGCAGCAAGACTTTACTGAGGTTTTTAATTAAATGTTCAGGAAAGTTCTAATAAAATCATCGATACAAAACGGGGAAAAAAACCCCATTATAATCAAGTATGTACATTTCACTCCAGTAGCTTTTCATAAATATGTCAAATTTTACATTTCCCACTTTTGTATCAAGCTGTTCATATTTCGCAAGGTAAAGTGGATAATATTTATAGCAGACCCATTTTATTCTCTTTAAACTTTTCCGCTCTTTCAAAATAACAAAAATAGTAATAATTATAATAATGAATATGTACATATAAAATTCCAGACCGTTCACAAAATATCGGCGATAATCAGCATGGAAGCACCATTTACTGCAACTGCCTTCTGGACAATAAGAATATTTAAAATAAAGAGTAGAGAGTCTTTCGAACGCGTAAAGTAACAACCCGATGGCATCGTAGCAATTCAATGCATTTATTTATATTTCAAGTATAGAATCACTTTTATACAGACTTTAAAATGCTATTTTTGTTTATCTTGTTCAGTGTCTCCGATTTAAGTCAGCTACAAGCACGATAAAATTTATTAACACAATCAGCCTTTGACGACCATCGGATTGGGTACTATCAGGTATCAAAATTTGAATTGTATCCTTCGTATCTGATTCAGTTTTCATAAGCAAAATATTTTAAACTTCAAATTTTGGCAATCAAACAGCTCACACTATTTTAGCAGGTTATCAGCCTCTCTCATTGCAACTAAAAACGATTCATTTACACGGAAAGTGATTTCACTCGCACTAAACCAATAACATCGACTGCTGAATCCAGGCATGTGGGTAAAAAAATGAAAGGACCAAAAGCAGAATATTTCAGCTCTGAATTTTTGTATGTATTACAGAATATATTTCATAATTTGCGTCATATATCGAAGGATTATTCAATAAAAATTATTAATTCAATAAAAAAAGAATGTAAAATGGGCGACCTTTAAAACCATCCTTTCTAACATCTCAAAATAAACATTTTACATAGTATTCAATACTTTCATTAAAAGCCTGCTTTAGACAGAAATCTTCATTTACTAGAGTCTTCTTTGACGACCAGCTAGATTGTTGCTGGGATTAATGGTTTCTGAAACTTTCAATTATATATTTCATGTAGCTTGCTCTTGATAGTTTCCCCATAAAAATATTTTTAATCTTCAAAATGGATAAAAAAGTAAAACATAGATTTTAAAAGCCTTTCACTGTTCCGTTCAATGCACAATATGTCCCCCCTGATTCTAGTCATCTTAATTACAATGTGTTAGAACCAGCCACTAGAGGACAGCTGGAAGACACCTGAATGAGCATCAACAAACAAGAAAAACGAGTACTGTCTGAAGATAGTGAGAGAGAAGTACGCTCTCTGAGCAGTAGAGTAAGATGTCCATTATTAGCCTGTAAAATTGTATATTGTCACTGAATGATAACCATAATTCTGGTATTATAATGATATGCATCCTAATTAATAGCGATTCTTATTTACATATACTATGTGTATGCATTGTGTCAAATTTACTTGCCATCCTTGTCATAATAAACTTTTTGGGAATAACCAAGAATATTTATTGTCTTCAACCACAATACATTACAGCAAAAAAAAAAAAAAAAAAAAAAAAGATAACAAATGTGACTTTTTATTTGATAAGCAGAAGAGTTTAAACTTCAACTCATTCAAAAAGTTTCTTAATGCAATTAAATACTTATATTTAAAATGTAACAAAGAACAAAGAAGCAGAATAGTTGAACGCTAAAGCTTTAAGTCTACTGCAGAAAATTGCTCATCATTTATGTAATAATTCAGAGTAAAAAAAAATTTTTTTTCACACTAAAATAATACATCAATTTTCATGTGATAGGAAGGATAGTAAATTTCTATACATCCATTATATTACATTAAAGAGTAGCTGTGTTTAAAAATGAATGCACTTAAAACATTTTTTTTTATTATTGCTTACTTGTGAACTTAATTCTTAGTTGCAAATACAACAAATTTCTACTCATTAAGAAAAAGTAAGAAGTATTTCGTACTTTCATCATCAAAAATGGGGGGGGGGGGGCAGGATAAAAAATTAGTAGCAACTATAAAAAAAAATTATACTGCAAAAAAATTGGTGTTATTAAAAATATGTCTTTTGAATTCTACTATGAATTAAAAGTCATTTTTGGAAGTTATCATGGGAAAACACTAATATTTTGCTTAACTAGTAATTATTTAAAATTGCAAGAAAATCGCTCAGAGATGCACATTTAAATTTTATATTGATAGCAGCCTATTTCCAACATTTAAAAAAATAATTTCTTGCAGGTATTTTTTTATCAATAAGAATGTTCCAACATTTCCTATCAGTATTAGAACAAAAAGTTTACTTAGTAATTTCAAATTCACAAATGGTAAAACGTGTTAATTCAAAAAAAAAAAAAAAAAAAAAAAAAAAAAAAAAGGTAGTTTTACAGTAGGGGAGAAAAAAAAAAAAGTCCGAAATCTCACAACGTTTTTACATTTTAGATTGTGTTTGGCTTAATTATAAGTCAAGCTTACTTAAGTTCAATGAGCAGAGTTGTTTATGCAAGATGATGAAGGAAAATTTTAAGAGGTTTTGATTGTTTCAATCCATTTTTTAAAACTTCATTCATGATTTATACCTATCATTTATTATTTCATATTATTGAAGTTAGATATGACCAGGCACTGAAAAAAGAAAAAACATATATACCATGCCACTTATTCTCCCTATGACACAGATTTTATAACTGCAAGTAGAATTTATTTCTTTAGAAACTGTTAAAATAAAAAAACACCTTCGTTTTCAACTAAATCTTAATCACATACTTGAAGATTTTTTAAAATAAATTTATCAACAATTTGCTTGCAATATAGGGTTATCGATTATTCATCTGTTGACCGTTTTGTAAATTAATTAAAATTAAACTTTTAATAACATTTTTCTGTTTCTTCAAACTTTCCTCAGTCTGAACTATATGCTATGCTGTAGCACACAGTTTAAGATAAATGTGGTTTTTAAATATCATTAATATGTATGTATCATTAACTTGTATGTTAAAAGATTTTACAAGATTTTTTTTTTGTTATAGATTTATATTTACAATGCAAAATCGGCGCTTTAAGAACATATGTAAAGTGTTTGTTAATAATATGCATAAAGACCATTCATTTTTTCTTAATACTATTGGATTTCTTTCCCCTCAAAATACTAAATGCATGTCATAGAAGTGTAAAATAAAAAGAAATATTAAACAGAAACTTCTACATTTTATTTTATTTCTTAAAGATCTGCTGTTTACATAATCGGATCTTCTTAGGAAAGGAACAATTGCTTCAAATCAGCCAATTTTATATAAATTAAGCGAAAATTCTTCCAAACATTAAAAAAAAAAAAAGATATCCATCTTCATATTGTTTAATCACTTCGTGTTTTAAAAACACAAAGATTGTCAAGAACAGTATCCTACCCACGGAACACTTTTAATAGTTCTGAATCCAAAGCACACTGACACAACAGACAACAATCATGATCCATTGTAATAACACAGCTGGGATGGGTAATGAAAATGTGAAAATACAAATGGCAGTATCAAAAGATTAAAGATTAACAAAAATTTTGCTGATTTTTTTCAGGGAAATTTGCATCATGATGAACAATAACTCTTCGTAATGCTGTAGCAATACAAACAAGAGAGAGTAATATGTGATATTATAAAATACCATTTTTGATTCTAATAAGCAAAAATGAAGTTTGAATAATGAGTAAATATATGTTATAATGTAAAAAATGTTACTTTTTAAATCAATAAAACAATATTAAAAAAAAACTGTGTAATGATGCAATGCATTTTCCAGAACCATGCATATCAACTAAAGTTAATATTTGTTTTATTATTATTCTTTAACATTTGTTATCTAATATCCAGATTAAAAATAAGTAAAAGGTTCAAAATAATGATACAAAATTCTTCGTAAAAAAGTATTTTTAAAAAAATGGAAAATGGCTGCCTTTTTGAAGTCAACTGCAAATCTACTTTAAATACAAAAACTAAATGGCATTTTCTGCTGCTTCAAAATGCAATTGTATAAAGTCCATAAAATGAAATCAGGAACAAATATTATTGATGAATACTTCCAGCAACATTTGCTTCATGCTATATTTGCAAAATTAATTTACTAACAGGAACACAACCAAAATCATCATAAGTGAAGTGAAATTCTGCAATATAAACATAGAAATCACATTGTTTTCTATTCATATGAAAATAGCTCAGTTTCATGATCAACAACTATTCTGTTAAAAATTTTTACTCAAAATGAAACTGTTAACAAGTCTATCAACTGCACAATGAAGAGAAGGTCCAGAGTCTCACTGCAGCCAGCTACAGCTACTACTGAAATAATTAAAAAAGTTCACTATACATCTGTCAACATCCAAACATGAATAAAAAACGTTGTTCGATTAAAATTTGCACAGAGTGGCATTCCATGACTTCAGCCCTCGTTTAACTGATACTCCAACATTGCGTCCAGCTGGGTGGATAAATTAGCTAGCATGTTCTCGATGTCAACTATCACATCAGTGGCTCCAGAAGAACTGAAAGAAGGAAAGAAAATGTTCCTATTATCTCACACTGCAAGTGCTTTACAAATATGCAATTTTTTTTTTTCAACCGAAATGTCACATAATCAAGAAGGAATAGAATTATTGTTGACTACAGTAAAATGAAAATTATTATTAAATTATTAAAAATACAGTAAAATGAAACAAAATATGTCACCATACAATAAATTTGTAGCATTATTCAACATTCTTAAATAATGTTCAATATTGCAAATATGTCAATGAATTATGGATGACATTGGAGGCAATACGCAGAATATCTAAATAATATTTCTAGGATTCATAAAAAAAATTGATTCAAAATAAATAAAAATTTTTAGCTTTTATTAAATAAGATTCTTTTTCATATAAAATATTTTAGACAATATATTGCAATTTTACTTAACCAAATTTATATTGTAAGGCAATATACTAATTTTCAAAAAGTTAAGAGGTAAAAAATAGAATAACACTCTAACACAGCAAAATTATGCAAGAAAAATGTTGAAAAAAAATCACAGTGTATTTAGCAATTTATGAAAACTACTTGGAATATGATTTTAGTTTTTAAAACAATGAAATACTATATGTAGGAACCTCAAGTTAAAATATTACGGAACAGAGTTAAAATACAAGAAATATTTTTATAATAGTAAAATTTAGAAATCTAACTATGCACACTTTCTTCTATCATGAAGAAATTAGAATGATTACTGTTTAAACACTGTTTTTTGCACTGAATTTGTTAATATAAATTTGCATTTTAAAATATATAGATTAATATAATTAAATTTTTGTATTCATAAAGCTCTAGAACCATTTCTATGTTTCCAAACGAGCAACTTTCACTAATTTATAGTACAAATAATAAGTAATATAAAACTTGGAAAAAAAAAAAAAAAAAAAACATCTTTGCCAAAGGTGGCATTGGACCAATATCAGCTAATATCAAAGATGACTTTTGAAGGTTTTTTTTTTTTTTTTTTGCATCACATATTAATGAAAATTTATTTAGGTGTTGCTAAAATTACAATTTGCTAAATCTAAGATTTTAAACAACGCCAGAAAAAAAGACACTGAAAAAAGAAAATTTCATGTGATGCAACAGGATTGACAAAAATAGAAACATGCAACTCTGCAAGAATGAATAAACAAAAAAACAACATTATGCAGGCTCAATGAAGCCTTCGTTTTTTTAACTACACATTCTATTCTGAAAGCTGTGTTCACCACTACATAATGTAAAGCTCAATGCTGTCCTTCAGATCAGAAATAATCTGTTATCTGTCTTCAGATAATCCCTTAGTCTTTTAAAAAAATCTCACAGTCAAAAACTACATGGTAATTAAAGAGCTTTAGAAGCAGATTGTTGGAAAATAAAAAAGTGTCACAAACTCTTCTCATAAATGGCATTTTAAGAAAGTCTGAGTGAATAATAGGAAAAGGTGCATGCCTTATAAAAAATAACAAACGATATTTTAATTGGAAAACAGACTATTCCCAAGAGCGAATTTCAACAGAGTTTGTAGTTTAATTAAATAAATGTTCTACACTATTTTGGATTGTTATTGAAGCAAAACATAATAATCTATTTTTTATTCAGTTTTGCATCAATTGCGATAATAAAATATCTGCAAAACTCACTTAATATATAGAAACAATGCTGCCTATTAATAAAATATTCATTCACCATCTATTAATAAAATATCTCACAATCCATTTTCACAGAGCATTTCACTTGCAACATACACCATAGCTCTTGGACTTTCTGAATATGTGAAATTTAATTATAACAACCCTGCATATAAAGACTTGCATTTCATTAAACCTAATACAGTGTATAAATAATTTTTAATCAAGAAATGGGAGAAACTGAATGAATGCATTTCATATAATCAAATACAGAATAAATACATATTGTACCAGGTTATCAACAAGAAGTCATATTAAAAAATGAAAAGTGTTCAATAAATGTTGCTCAATAAAAACTTAATAACATTTGCACTGGGATTCTTCTTCTTCTTTTTTTTTTTTCTTTTCTTCTCTAGAGTTTTTATTTGATTCTTAAATTATGATCCATGATAAAATTTATTACATAACTTAACACTGCATTGTACTTGTATTTAATTTTAAATACAAGTACTGCATTGTACTTGCTCATTATATCAAGAAATTCAAGTGTGATTGTTGCAAAAATTTATAAATAAATAATTTTATTTTATCAGAGAGAAAGAGTTTATTTACTGTTCCATGGCACGCCCACTTGCTTCTTTGAATTTTTTCTCTGTCAGAACAGTCCGCTTACTTGACATACTCGCTAGAAAGAAAGATCACAGGTTAATTTAGGAACAATAAAACAAAATTAAAGGAAATATTTCTCTTCCAATTTATAAAAAAATTATTATGAAAAAGATCATAAAAGGAACAAAGCTAAAAATGATAAATTATAACATATATTGATTTAATAACTTAAATGTCTCAGCCCTTGGGCTTTTCAAAAAAATTTTTAATTACATCAATGATGTTTCATTCTTCTCTCTTATAATTAATTAAATTTATTATGAATCCATAAAATAAATTAAAACCAATACACATTACTGTTCATTAAAATGGGAATAAATGTTTAATATTTTTTACTTAGAAAAAAGTATTAATTTGTCTTGCTTTTTTTTTTCAGTTAAAAAAAATTACAACTGACTAACATGCAGAAAATAACAAGTGTATGAAATGAAATTATATTTTTAACCATGAAATTTAAAAAAAGAATGTATGTTCCATAAAACACAAGAGATAATACTAATATTAAAATAAATCTGAATCATAAATTTGTGGACATTACAAAATAAGGACTACTGAGTTGAATAATATGTCCTTCAAGAGTTGAAAGAGAAAGTAACTTACAGAAATATAACAATGGAAACAAACAGAACTTAATGCACATTGATATAATACAAAATAAATTGCTTGAAATCTGCATTTAAAAAGCACAATAATGAATTTTTTGTAGATTAATAATAAAAATATGCATTCAAAGATATTTTGAGTCAAAAGATCATTTTAATTTCTTTCAGAATCTTATAGAATCCTACTGTGGAATGAAAGTTACAAAGAAATAACTAGAAATTATGTGTGTGTGTGTGTGTGTGCGTGCGTGCTAACAAATAGTCTAATGTTCAATAGCATTAAAGTATACTAATAAAAATCAAAATGAATATTGATAATGTCCAATATCAATTAACAAAAAACTGGAAAAAGAATTAACTGACAAATGATAATAATAAAAACCTAACTTGCTTTGAGAATCATGTAGTCTAATATAAAAAGTAAATTCATGAAATGAAATTGTAAAAATAAATTCAGATTTAGAATTCCTTCTCATGTAAGTAAGAAAGAAAAAAATTGAAATAAATAAATAAACATGTTACCAAGAAAATTGGCTACTGAGTATTTTTTACACAAAACAAAATATATTCGCTGATAAAGCAATAAATATATTTGACTATTAAAATTTTAGAAAACTCTTCAGATGAATAATAATGGGGACCAACGTGCTGTTTATTCATAATAGAATAAAATTTTTGAATTTGATCAGAATAAAAATATTTAAACTTATTATGGGAGGGTTTCTAACAATTATTGATTTATTCTATAATTCTTGTGATTATTTATTAAATTAATAATTAATTTAAAAATTAAAAACCCAACTAAATTTATAGTAGATACACAAAATTAAAGAAAAAATACTATAAAATTTATTTAATTATAATAATATACAATTTGTCTTATAGATGCATTAAAAAAATAAAAATAAAACTTATAAACTATGTAAAATTATATCTGATTCCTCATTGTTGACTATTTCAATTCCACTTAAATGATTTTTTAATGATATAGACAATACATTTTAATTAATTAAAATCTGTAAGCCAACAAAAAATATAATATAGAAAGATTTTCGAGCATATATAGATAGAAAATTAAATAAAATAATTGAATTGAATTCTGGCAAACATCAGAGCAGCATGAAAATTCATAATGACATAATTATCATACTTTTAAAAAATAATTTATATTTGTGTCATTCTATAATGTAAGAATTTTTTTTGAAAGCTCTTGATTATTTTTTTTTAATTTATACTACACACAAAAGAAAAAACTTAATAATAAATTAAGTTTCAATATCAGATAATAAATTTTCAATATAAGAAATACAGATTATCAATAGTATTTCTAATATAGCATTAGAAAATTTACTATAAAACTTTCAGAAAAATAGTTGATACATTGCTTTAAAAATTCCATCTAGAAATAAAAAAAATGACAAAACAATTAAATACCATTTACATGTTACATTACCAACTTAATTTAAGATTCTGAAAAAATAATATTGTTTGATGAATAGCTAGTTGAGGAATTATGATGTAAAGAAAAATGAATTAAAAATCTTGTTTATTCATATAAGAGAAAGAGCAAGATAAATATTCTTTCATCACATATATCTATAACTCTATTTTTCTTTAATAAAAATAAATGAAAAGGAATTTTTGTCTTAAAAAAACATTTTAAACAAGTCTTCACCTTGGCTTGAAGGCAAGTTGGACTTCCTGAGTGTGGCTGAAGGGGAAGCTGCCGGAGAGCTTTCACCTGTTACACATTTCGTAGCTCTTTGCTTAATAGTCCCAACATTTTCATTGGCGAAAGGCAAGGAATTGGATTCTGTGCTGGAAGTGGAAATATTTGAGTCCGCAGAGTCCTTTCTTCGCTGCCTGAATTTGGATCCTTGGGAATCTTTGGCACGAACAACATCCTCTCTAACCGCAGAAGACTCGGACAAGTCTATAACAGAGGCAGAAAGTGGAGAGGGGGGAGGGGGGAAGTCTTCGGTCAGTGCTGGGGACACAGACCTGTCAGAGGAATCACTTGGTGGTGGAGGCAAGTCTGTGACAAATCGCGATGCTAGACCTTTGACACATGTTGCAAAAGCTTCATCCTTCATTGCCTCAATGCTGCGTTCATTTTTAATAGAGTTTGTTCGTTTGGGAGGGGGTGGGGGATTTCTCTTCCCCCTCAAAGTACCATACAACTGGGAGGAGTTCATATTGGACCAACTGTGTTGAGGAGACCAACTATCAATCATTTGATTGGCCATCTTCAAACTCTTGGGGTCGTCGTCAATATCATAGTTGATTTCGGGATCAGACTGGCGGCTCTTGGCAGTAATTTTGGCAACAGGCCTAGGTTTCACCATGCCTTTGGGTCGATTCAAAGTTGTGGTACCACTTGTTTCATAAGAATAGTGATCGTGTACACTCAGTTCACTGTCAGTGTCATAGCCATTATGTCTCCATGCACTTACAGTGTCATACCAACAGTCAGAGTTGCCATAATAAGGTGGATGCATCACAGTGGAAACTGAATCGTCCATGTCTAGGCTCTCCAAAGACCTACCTCGGCTGGTTGACCGAACCTAAAGAGAAAAGTACAGGAAATATATGAAACATATTTTGTTGTTATGTTCATCCATACTAAGAACAAAATGAAATATATGATAACAATATTTATTTATATATATTAAACAAAATATAAAAATGAAACAAGCCAAAATTGAACTTGGATTTTGCTATAACATCTACTGAGATTTTCAAAAATATAAAATATAAATTTTATATTTCAAATAAATTTAATAATAAATTTTAAATTTATTTATTTATTATTTTATTATTAAATAAATTTTATATTTTAAAAAACGTTTCTTATTTTTATCCAGTCAGTACAACCCCTTCCATTTTTTTAATTAATGGAAAGATTGAAAAAACAACTATTGAAATTAAAAATTATTTTTAAAAAGTTACCATCAATTGAAAATGATTTAGTAATTCCATTAGGTGAAAGAAAAAAAAAAGAAATGTACTTGTTTAAGTGACAATACATGAGTAATTTAATCACAGCATTTAAAAAAAAATTCTAATAAATGTGCACAATATTCATAGATAAATAATTTTTCAAAAGGTCAAGAAAATTATAAATCTGTAACTTTGTAATTTTCCTATGCAAAATAGTCAGATTCAACATAAGTCATCCTTATCAATAAAATAATTTAGAATTCTGTTTCTTCTCATAATTTTAAAATGCCTAAAGGACAGAATTCCTGTAAATTCTGTGAACATGTGATTTAATGTAGATGATACTCAGATGGTTTGGAAAAAAATCCCATAAAAAAGAACAAATTTATCCTGCTCTATAATGATTAAGAATAAACAATTTAAGCTAATCTCTCTCTATATATTTAATATGCTATATCTATATCTGCATATTTACTAACAAATACCAATGAATACTGCACACAAAGTTGAGAAATAGAGTCTATAAATGACTTTCAAATAGAAATCAACATTTATGAGCCTTCCCATAAACTATACAGAGAATATCTTATGAACAAATGTTAAAAAATAAATGAATACAGATACAAAATATGTGAGTTGTACTGAAACATTCGAAGAAAAATTAAAAAAAAATTATTCAAGATAAATATCTGATATTTACTTTGACTATTAGGAAAAAGTTTGCTTCCAAAGCAGGGAGATTTTGGTAAGAAAGTGTTATTATAAAGAAAGTAAATATTAAGTTTAAACAATATGTAAAATGAAAGATATATAATAAAATCATCAAAACATCTAAAGTTAATGGATTTTTGGGAGTAAATTAGGACAGTAAAAACATGAATTGAATATGTCAGTTATAAAATGATTGTAGAAAGTTAAATTTTTTATTTTCTGAAATACTAGACAAACAAAAAGGATAGGGATGCTCAAAATTAAACTTCATAATATTTACATATTAATTACCTATCATCTCTAATAATTGCCCAATAGTTAGCTTCTAAATCATTATAGATAGGTGAATATTTCTAATTACCTGCATATCTATTGTGAATGGGTCAGGCTTCTTTATCTTGGATATACCTCCATTTAGGAAAATGCTTTAAATTAGGTGACGGTTAGGTTAGGTTTATATTATTTGTGTTATTAAATGTATTACTGAAACATTTATGATTTAAATTTTTATAAAGTCCTCTAATCTTATAAATAATTTGTAAAATATTCTTGGTACAGCAGCATTTTAAAAAATTGTGGTAGTCTTCTACTATCAAAATTAATTAAATTATGGAACTTTGAATATCAATATTTTAAGCTGATTCAATGGCTGCCTTAAGAAATATTTGCTAATCAGCAAACAAAGCCAATCATTGGCTTAAAATACTGATAATCAAAACTTTATAAAGTGGTTCATTTTTAGTTTCAAAAAAGTGGATTTATTAAATTATAGGAAATTTAAATTTATAATTTTCTTTTCCCAGAAGAATATTTACTAACTCATATGACATAATACATAATTCTTAACATCATTTAACAACATTTTTCTAACTGGAAGTATATGCATGTCTCTAACGATTTAGAAATGAGTTAATTTGAAATAATTAGAGATGATATCCTTTATAAAGTGTATTTTCAAGATATAATAAGAAGTTAATATTGAAAAGAAGGCTATCATAGCAGAAGATCTATGAAAATGATAAATGTAATGCACACACAACAGATTTGTGTCAAAATTTTGAGATTATCGTTCATGAATTCAAAATTCATTCAATCTTTTCAAAAAATAATCATAAATTTCTGCTTTTAAGAAAATACCTATTGCCATTATAATAATACCATCACTGAACACATCTACAATAACTATATGTAAAAGGGTGAAACTTGTTGCCTTAGAATTTTTATCTTATATGTAATTCTGTGATTTGCAGAAATTTTCAATAAAATATACAATAAATGCAAAGAATGTGTAACAGTTGGTATGTATGTAAATACTGTAAAAAAAGAATGCATTTATAATTTTTTGTGGGCATATTTTCACAGTACTATGGTGAAGATGAAATTAATAGAATGATTAGTAGGTATATATGATAGAATAAAATATAATTTAATAGATTAAAATTAATAGATTAGAATTAAAATAAAAGGAGTAAAAGTTTTAAGATTACTTAATGATACACATAGTACAGTTTGTACAAACTTGGAATATTATACATGATATTAGGTGATACATAGAAGAAAGGAATTGAATGATAAGAGATAATGATGAGCTAGACACATCATTCAGAACAAACTGTCAACTTATATATTAAAATGACATGGTGATGGAAAAGCCTTTTTAATATATAAGTAAAATCATCCTAATATGGTTTTAATAACCATAATAGAAACTTATTTTTCATTCTAATATTGTTTACCAAAATAGATTTTATGATGAAAAAAAAATACATAAGAAGAAAGTTACAGTTTCCTAATTAGAACATAATCCTTGTGGTGTTATATGTAACTGGACATACAAGAGTTTTTTTTTTTTTTTTTACAAAGAAAATATTATAGTTCAACATTGTGATAACAGCATACTTTAACAGATGTGATTACCTAATTAATGCACTCAAACTAAATAATATTTAAAAAAATCATTTAAAAAATAAAGATATTCTGAGTCCAAAAATTACCACTATGATTTCAAAAAGTCATAACTAACTGAAGCTTTAAACAATTATAAAAATTCCAAAATGTAATGACTTCATTTCCTTTTTAAAAGTAATATATCAATTAGAATTTTACTTGCAAATTATTATGTTAGCTTCAATAATTATAAATTGGATGTGAAATGAATATGAATGTCTTCTCAGGAGAATTTTTATATGGCTACACATGCAGAAGAGTGGTTAATGTCTTCAAGGAATTTAAATGTTTTTAAAGTGCTTTATAAACCTAACAAGACAGCAATTTTCAATCAAGTAACACAATTTCACTATATTGTAAGCATTCATAAAAAGAAACAATGTGAACCTTAAAAACAAAACAGACAAACCAGGAATGACATTGTTTAATTAAAGTTTAAAAAAAAATTGGTATTGCAATCAAATTTCTAATAATTTAAAAATTGAATATTTATCCTCATCATATTATTCGGGTGGGTCAAATCATTTATTGATTTATAGTTGAAATAAAAAAAAAAAAAAAACCTTGATTTTTCTTTTTTAAGGAGAAAGTTTGATTTGAACTAAATGGATATATTCATACCAAAACTCATGAATATGGAGAGCAAAAATTCTAATGTATTTAATGAAAAACCTCCACATTTATTTAAAAAAAATTTAGCTATATAGATATATATTTTTTTTTCCCTTCAAATTCCTTACCTATTGACACTGCAGTTAGCACTCGCTCCCTTTTTTAAATGGAAACAGTGGTTGTTAAACAAAAGAATCATAACTATGTTGACATCATATAGCTGTTTATTGTATATATTGATGAAGATGAACACTTTTACTGAATATTTTGACCATCCAGTATAATAACAAATATTTTGTTTTCATACTATAAAAGGTAAAACTTAAAATTTATAACAGCAATTAAAAATAAATATTTTAGCATTGAATATTAATGTAAACATATTCTGGCACAAGCTATTTTGCATTTGGGGCAAATTGTTTTGTGTTAAGATATCAATTTTTTTTTTTTATATCAAGATAGAGTGTGACCATAAGTTTCAAACTAACAATTAAGACCATGAATGAATAGTACACAATATAAGTTAATTTCAAGCATATAAGCATACAAAATTACAAAAAAAGCTAAAAAATCTGTTGTTTGAATATCTGCAACAACAAAAACATAACAGTACTGTAAACAACATAAAAGTACTGGCAAGCGGCGTTGCGAATTACACACAGATGTGAAAAAAAATAAGATCACCAAACACAATAAGAGTTGGCAAAATATCACCCAAATTCAACACTTTGATACTATGGTAGAAATTGAACTTTAAAACAACAACAACAAAACAGAAAACTGAACTTTCTATTTTGCAAATAAATTGTTTAAATAATTTTATTAATTTATAACCTATGTTTAAATCTAATAAATTTGAAAAAGTAAAAACTGTATCTTTTTGACACTAGGTTTACTGACACACATGCATGCATACACACACATATATGAACTGAATCTATTCGATTTATGAAGAAAATATACATTTTCTTTTATTTTTAAAAAGATATAATTCTACACAATAATTTTGTAGTTAAAATTATTAAGAGGTATATATATAAAAGACTTATAATATTATAGCACGTGTTTTGCATATGTAATCTTGAACTCAATTTTGCTCACACATGTTCCAAAAATAGTCTTTTTACATCCTGTATAGGTGTTGGTTTTGTTTCTGTTGCAATGCCTCTTTTCTACATCAAGGACTATTCAACACAAATATGTGGCACATAAACAGAAGCAATATCCAGGATTTAATGCTTATTTCCTAATACATAAAACTAACCAGTATCATTAGAGTAGGTATACCCCATAGGTCTTCAAAATTGGAAAGTAATAAAAAAAGGCAAAATGCAATATGTGCTAATTTCTTAGAATAAATAAAAGACAATACCAATGGCAAGAAAACCTACAATGTTCCTATAAATTTTCCATGAAGTTCAAAATGTGTCAAAAGACATGCTTGGTAAACCTAGTGCTAATGTCAGACATTACAATTTAATGGAGGAAAACACAGAAGCTTCAGATTATATTTCCTACTATTAAGAATTAAGAGAAAGTACATTCATAACTAAAGGGGTAAATATTTTTCAATACTGAATCATTCAATAAAGAAATTTTGAAAAAAATATTTTTTTGTCACAGCTAGTTCAAAGCACCAAATCTAATTTTCAAAAAGATCGTTTAAAAAAAGTCATACAAAGAGATTAAGTAATATAATAACTGCTTTTTTTCCTTCTTATTACCAAGATACAATATTTCATGAATTTTACACAAAATTTAAAGTAAAAAGAAAAGATCTTCCCACAGTATATATTTTAAAATAATTGCATAATATTAATCAAATTCATCTAATAAATAAAAACAAGTTTTAAACAGAAAATTGCCATACAATACCTGTATAGTAACAACATTTGGTTGATATAAATTGCTGAGGTGGGACGGAGAGTTGCAATCTCGATTGCTCATATAATGTTGAAACATTTCTTCTTTTGGAGGAGACTGCTGGAATGTTTTAAATTCTAGATTGGCATCAGGAGCAGAAGTGGGTGAGATATGAGAGCGAGCTGTGGTAATAGCTATTTCTTGAGTGTGATAAGAATACGGTGGTACATTATCTAGAAAAATAAAACTTACTCAGCAAAATTTATATTCATTATTTTAAATCTTCCAAAATTTTTATTGCATTCACGAATTTGAAATCAAAACAAATTTATATTACGATAAATAGATTTTTAGATATTGAACATGCAATCAATAACATTGATTTAAATTAATATCTAATTACATAAAAAGAAATTAAAAAGAGAAATAATATCTGCAACTTCAATAGTTTGATTTTTATTATTTTGCCCTTAGCAAATATGCCAAGTAAAATGCATATAAATTTTCTTTGGAATTTAATTATGAATTTCACATTATCTACAAGAGCCAATCAAAAAACTAGTTGCACTACTTAAGAAAGCAAAAATGTTAGCAATTTCTGAATTTCATTTGTAGCTCAAAGTTCCATACAAAATCTAGTAGTGATTAACTCCATTATTTAAACATTTATCAAGTTGTGGCAGAAGCTTTTCAATCTCTTTGCAAAGAAATCTTGTCCAAACATGTCCTTGTTTACATGAGCACTTTTTTCAGAATTGATTATAGTTTCCTCATGCTTAGTATCATCAATATCTGTATGTTCATTCTAAAATATGTTGCATTAATCACAATAGCCTGATCTGACAGTGCATTTTCATTATACATTTAATGCAAATATATTTCAGTTTAACTATATCTTTTTGCTTACAAAAAATGAATCCCTGCATGCATTCCCAATTGTTTATAAATGATCATCAAGCAGAAATAATTGTGCAAAAACTATTATGCTGCAGTACACAAATAAATGTCTAAAGTAATGCCAAAAAGTTACATCAAAGTGGTCTTTCAATGAAAGTTTTTATAAAGGAGTGTAACTGACTTTTTGACTGGACTACGCATTATCAATATTTTTTAATTACAAAAATTTCTGTATACACTCTGTGGTTTAAACAAACAAACAACAACAACAACAACAAAAAAAAAAATGGGAAATAATTTTTAAGAAAATAATAATTTATTCATATCCATTTGGTTGAGTTTGTGAACATAGCAACATGTACTTAAGAAATAACTATCTGTGGTGCTAGAATAAATCAATTCACTTTCAATATGGACAACATTCTTTCAAAAGGGATAACATCCTTTGTTGCTAAACATCCAACATATATTTACATTGAAGATTCATTTTCTGAAACTAATTTTCTTCTTCTTCTTTTCATTTTGATTGTAAAATATAAATCTTAATGAGTGATGCATAACACCCAAAAATTTTTTAACTAACAATACATATGCAATCTGCAAAATGTGTGCAGCTTGAGATAAAAGCATGCTTGCAAATACACAACAATCCGATCTTTCATAGATGAACTTTATTCTATGGAGTTATATAAGATATCTTCCTTCACAAAGACTGTCTCATTTATTTTGATAAAGATCTTGATGCCAGAAGTTCAGTAGGTGCAATGATCATAAAAGAACTAATTAATATTTGGCAATGTAGATCGCATCATTTTGGCAGTAACAATTCATGAACATTTTCTCTAATTTGATTGGTAAAATATCCATAAATGAAGAAGTTTTCCCCCGTAACTTCTTCAAACCATTGTGCCTCAACATTTCAGGATTGGGAAATAATGCTCCTTGTGCTTCACCAAAACAATTGCAACCCAACAATGATTTTAAAGCATATGATTTGACATTTTAAAAGTCTGTACCAAGAGTTTTTAAATATTCAGTAATAATATTCAGTTATTTTCATAAATGAGTTTCCTTCATCAAACATATGTCATTAAAAGATTCATTTAACACTAAATTCCATCACAACTAACAAAAATCATAATATTTATTGAATACTATGTTTACTACGATTTTTTTATATAATTATAATTTTAATCCATGAATAAAATCATACAATATGTTTAGAAGAAAAAAAAAACAGATACCCTTATGCACAATAATTTTGTAGTTGAAACAAGCATAAGACTTGAAACATAATCATTATATTACAATACTTCTACCAAGCACATGCTTTATAGATATAATCATGATCATAAACATTTTCCACAAACAGACTTTTTACAGTCAATACACCCTGACAAATCAGGATAAAATTTTATAACAGATGCTGTTAGTTTTGTTTCGTTTCCAATATCTCTTTTCTGCATCAGGGTCCTTGAATACAAATATATAGCGCATAAATAGAACCAATTTTATGGAGTTAATGTTTATTTTCTAATGTATTTAATTAATGTATTCACATAAATCTACAAAATTAAAAGGCTATGAATAAGATGAAGTTTGATATGTATTTGTTTAGTTGAGTGAATAAAAGTCAGTAGAGGTGGCAGAAAAAAAATTTAAATATGTCCATAACATATATATGTCACCATTCAATAAACTCATTTGAAATGACCTAACTGGAAAGAATTATTTGTTTTCTGATGTGCTACAAAGTTGATAACTCCCTTTAAATAAGACAACTTAAAACATTTTTTGTTACATTTAACACAATAATTCTTTTAACTCTCACAAAACCCCTAACAATATCTATACTAATATTTTATCAACAAACATGAAGAATAATTCCTTATTCAATAAGAATCACTGAAGCATTAATTACACTCATCTGAAGATAAAGAGAAATTATTATGTAATTGAATGCTGATAAACATTTCGAAAATAACAATTACTTAAGGTTGTCGGCCGGGAGAGGGTGTTCGCAGTGCTCCCCGTCAATTCATGAGGTTCAGGCACGTGGCTAGCTCGTTTAATGCCATTTGAAATGTCTTTCACTCTTTTGATAGCTAAGGTGATCTTCTTTTGGTGACCTAAAATAATTATCCAAATGTTATCTAAAGCTACCATTTTTTTAAAATAAAGTACATATATACAAAATCCTTATTTAAATTTTTCTATAAAATGGAAAAAAAATCAGGTAGTTGTTTCTGATTTTTCATAAGGGTTTACGGTTACCAACAGTATTTATATGAAATGTAATTTACAAAATTCTGCGATTAACTTCCATTCTTCAAATCCCATCAAGTATCTGATCTACAGAGCTTCTGGACTGCATTGGCTGCAGATATTATTTATCTTACTACACATTTCATTTGAAATAATCATAAATAGTTTTGAAAAACCAAGATATTTACTAATTAGAAACATTATGTGGTGTATATATGTATATATATGTGACATACTTTTGTGGATTCATGGCTGAAAAGAAGATAAATTTTAAATTAAATTCAATTTATTTTTCTATCAGAAGGCATGATTTGCACAGTGAAATAACCAATGAAAAAACATATTCTTTCATAGCAAGACACAAACAGAAAATGTGAGAAAATTTTCCTTTGGTGTTTTTACCAAGAGATTTTTTTGGGGAATTTCTTTGCCACATATCAATTTAGGAAAGGGAGTCTTAGGTTTCTTTGGAAATTATGCCATAAGAGTTAAAGATTTTTATCCCTTTGTTCAAAATGTGAGAAACTAAAACACATCTGCATTTTTTTAGAGTGCATAATAGAAATGATTAAATTTTAAAAAAGTGGGATTTGGATCCGTAAATAAGAGGACATTTCAGAATAAAGTAGTAATTTAAGATAAAATTAGTGATTTAAGATAAAAAAAAATTCTGATATAAATTTAACTAAGAGATATGTATCAATACACACACATACTCATTATATATATATATATATGAGCAGCTTAATTTCTGATTTGTAAGCAGAAAATATTTTGGGGGATTCACAAACAAAATTGTTTTTTAAAAAAAGAACATGTATTTTTCATGTAAACATGTAAAAATATATAGTAGTAGATGTATTTTTTATTGTAGTTATGATAAATTGCATCAATGCATAAAATTTCAAAACTTTCAAAAAGACACGTCTTTTTTTATTATAAAAATATATGAAATTCAATGTTTGTATAAAAATTCTGCTTAAATAAGAACAGATGTAAATATTTGTCTTTTGCTGAACATACTATCATTACTGTGTGGAGAACGAAGAACATCCATTCTTAGTACACTATACCTAATTTCTGGATGCCTATTTCCTCTAAATCTTCCCAAGTAAGTTCCGTCACTTTATCTACAGAGTCATATCCTTGTTCGACAAGTGTATCGTAATACTCCTCCAATCTCAGCAGGTGGAGCCATTCCAACAATGAATTCTGCAAAAGGAGAAGAAAACAATTTTTTTAATGTGTAAGCACCTTACATATTTATCTATTAAATAGCAAAGTAATTATTTTTCTTACAGGTTTATAATCAGGAATTCCGTCAGATATATTCAACCTCGCAATTTCGGCTTTTAATTTTCTTCGATGATTTGGTTTGGTTATACCAATGGCTGTTAAATCCTACAAGAAAAAGCAAACAAGAATGAATAAAATATCAATTTTCCTTAACTAAAAAACATTTCCTTAATTTAGAAGAAAAATTGTAAAAGTTTCATTGTAGTTACACATCAAATATTAATATCTGAGGATACCTTATTTAAAGTATCGCTTATTTTTCATTTCATCATTGCCTCTGTCGTTAAAAATTAATGTTCTGGTCATATACTGCTAACTTGAAACGCATTTCTAGAGAGAAGGCAGATAAAAATTTAAGGTTGTAGTACATACAAAACACTTCACATAATAGATTACGAAGGATCAATGCGCAATTCCTGTTATTTAAAAAAATAGTATGAAGGCACTAAAAAAAAAAAAAAAAAAAAAAAGGAAATCACTTTTATCCGAAAATTAGTGGTTTTTGGATTTGCTGAGTTTCTTGATCAGGACTTCTAAACAGGAGCCAAGACCATTTAATAGAATTTCCTGCCAGTGAATCAGAAGGGGAAAAAAATCCTCATGTATGAAACCAGCAAAAATCTATAAGAACACATTTTTTTTTAAAGTTTTAATTAGCAATGTATTCATGTAATTAGCAATGTATTAATTAGAATTACATTCGAATCAATGTAATATTTTTATTTATTTCAGTTCATTATAAAGGGCATATTTTATTATATTTTCTGTTTAGTTGAAATATAGTATTTTTATATTATATTTGTATTATTTTTGGCAATCTGTTTAAAAAAAAACAACATTTGACAGATGATAGTTTAAGGGTTAGTAAAAATGGAGCGTTACACGATGCAACAACGTGTTAACGCAGGATATGAATTAAATAAAAAACACAATTTTTATTTCTTTAAATTGTTATATTTTTATTCAATCGTAAATTACACAGGATAGGGGTGTGTTTGGAATAAAACATAGAGTAAATGACCTCCATGGCTTTTTTGGCATATACGCACTCTTTTATTAGAATTTTCCATGAGATTTTGAATAAATATGGCTGAATTTCACTGACGCAGCGTTGAATTTCCACTTTTAGTGGACGCGTGCTTGTGGGCTTATTGGTATAGACCTGCGACTTCAAATAACCCCTTAAAAAGAAATCCAATGGTGTTAAATCACACGATCTAGGGAGCCAATTCTCAAATTTTCGAACTGTCGCCGTTAGACTTCCGTTATTTTTGAAATATTGTTCAAAAATGAAAACACGTTGCTCCATCGTGTAACGCTCCATTTTTATTAACCCTAAACTATCAGCTATCAAATGTTTTTTTTTATTAGGTTGCCAACATTTACTGCACGAATGGCGGCAAATTCAAATCTTGCGTTAATTTTGGGACACCCTTTATATGTCGAACGAAATACAAGTGATTGCATAATAAATTTTGCAAAATTTACTATGCAAAAAATAATATAGCAAAGCTATAAATTTTACAAAATTTATTATGCAAAAAATAATATAGCAAAGCTATAAATTTTGCAAAATGTTATAGCAGAGCAAATAAGATTTCATTTTTAATAAATTAAAAAATTACACATCGATCACTCCCAAAATGAAGATTTGGATTGGCTTGTATACACGTCGAACGCTCTTAATTAGTTAAAAGAATTCTGAATGTAACATAAATGTCTGAAATAAAATTTCGATAGAGGGGTGTTTCTTACGATTGAAAGAAAGATAGACAAATGTTGAGCGACATTTAGCTATACTTTCGCCGTTTTGGCGTAGTAGAAGTCTGGAGAATGGTATCACTTTTGTGCGTATTTGGAAATTTATGCTTGGGCTACGAAACCAGCTCTGCCCCCCTTCCCTTCAACTACATCACTGGTTAGAGAGCAAAGAAACCACTTTTGGTTTCCGATGCTGCATTTAATTTGAGACTCGTATCACAAAATCGTATCCTTCTCATCCGATTTGCAAAAATGTCCCACATCAGGCAGAAGAGGAAACAAACGATTTCCGAACGAATGCGTAATCGGGAAGTGGAATCTATTTCCGAAAAGCTTTGGGACGGATGCAGAATCTTCCCTGCCCAAATGAGTCCGGACAGAGCTCTGCCATCACGTTACGTCCGAGACAGCTATTTCGCAAATGTAGTGCCGGGGGAGGAAAGAATGATACATCGGATACAGAACAGAGCCTAATTTATGCACTTGTTCGAAAACTGTAAATTGCCATAAGAGATGGGGGACGAGGGAGACCTCTCTTCCGCTTTTTGGAGGGATGCATTGTACGGGCGATGGCCTTGCCGTCGTAATTAGATCTCAGTCCGGTGGTTGTTGTTGTGGTGACATAACGATTGGGCCTGTTTTGTTTAGTCTGGCGGAAAGTGACTCATTAGATGTGGTGACAAAGACCGAACAAAAAATGATTTGCCAATAAATTCTATATTTTTAAATTTGCAAAAATCTAAATGATGCGGAATAAAGTAAAAACTTTTCATCGGTAGCGGTAAAAGAAAATACAAGACGCAATGAAAATCTTTCTTCTTTTTTTAAAAAAATTGTTTTTATTTTTAAGATTTTCTATTATTTAAATTGGATAATTACTTTTCTAATCCATAATGAATGAAAATATGAAGACGTTTATTCTTTTTCAGTCAGAAATTAGAATTAATTCCTTTACGGGTTTCACAATTAGCTTCAAAGGGTTAATTAAATACAATTTAAACATAAGGGTTGAATTAAATACAATTATAAATTTAAAAAATATGAACTAATATAAGAAATTTTCACAAAAAGTTAAATTTGTAAGACTTTAAAGACAATACTAATTCTAGAACATTTGCTAATTGTATTATTTGCTGACAATTTTTAAAATAATATAAAATCTCAATTTTTATTGTGATACTAAAAAGTACAATGATACTTTAAAACCTAAACAGGATTGATGAAAATCATGGCAAATTTCAGAATTTATTAAGCATTATTAATAATAAAAATCATACAAAACTTTTTTCAAATTTTAATTTTTAGTTTAAGTTATATTTTACTATTTATGACATAATTTTTTCAACTTTTTTTTTTGTTTACTTTACTTTATCCAAATGCAAAAACAACTTTTGATCAAAATATGTATAATGTAAAAACTATTCCCACAAATACTTGTATCATGAATAACCACAGCACTATAGAGGTAAAATTTCCGAGTAAATTATTTAAAAATTGAGCATCAGCAGAAGAGGAATCTGCACGCCTTCAAAAATGAAAAGAAATACAAACAACGGTGAAGTGGTTTCTTGAAAGAGAAAAGCAGCACCTAAGATAAGTTTCTTGCACTGCGCATGACGCATTTTTCTCGATTAAAAAAAATACGAGTGTTTTGTAGCCTCTGGGCAAACAGTGTCGATAGCTTATCAGCTGTAAATAGCTTCTACTAAGATTACGCAATCCGTGAAAAAAAATATATATTTCGGAGCATCTTTTTCTTGAAAAAGGTTCTGGAGAATTATTAATATTGTTCTGTTAAAATATTTCGCGATTCCGACGATCTGCAAAGAAACAAATATATGAAAGAAGGTGCAAAATCCAGCCGTAAAATAACATGTGCATACAGACGAATTATGCAGGAAAGTAGAATTCTTTTGCAAGTCTAACATTTTTGGCACTTGCCATTTTTTGGGGGGAGGGGCGGGAGGTCAGAATCAGAAAATCTTAGCGTTAGGTGAAGCATCGAGAAAAATGTAGACACTTAGGATTTGAGATAAGTTTAGTTTCATTTTATTAATGTCCCGTTTTAAAGCAACATTAAGGCTTTTTGGGCCGTACCTCGTCATTTTGAACCGCGGTCAGATGACAAGGAAGACACCTAACACCCCCTCTCCAACTTTCCACAACACACCAGCGGGAGGACGTTTGGCTCCGACAGATTTAATGTGCACCAGATCCGATTACACGACGGTTCTTCGGCGGAATTGGGTCTAGAGCCTGAAACCCTCCGGTTCCGAAGCTGTGACCTTACCAGCAGGTCACCGTGGTCACGGTTTGAGATACTACTATGATAATGAAACTTTAACTGCATTTCTTTTGCGGTCATATTATGTAAAAAAAGTCATCGAAACATTAAAAACTGGCTAATGCACTAATCCTCGGCAGGGCCATGCCAATCCCTCTAAGGGTCCTTAAGCAATGCAAGCCTCGCAATGCTTTCCCCCCCTTTTACCCTTCTTCCTGAAGACCAAAATTAGATTTAAAAAAATGATTCTCATTTAATCTCTATATAAGAAGTTTAACTGAAACAACAAAACATTAAACTGAAGATAATTTCCAAGAGAATAACACATCGCGTATAAATAAATGACAAAGATTTTAATACAATTTAAATACCATTTAATTATATAATCAGTTTTTTAAATTATAAAGACAATTATTAACATTTTAAATTTTTTTATAATTACAAAACAATGTAATACGCAAAAGGTAATTAATTAAATTGTTTTTGTTAAAATAATGTTCCAAAATACTTGGTTTTAATATGAATATGTTCCGAGTACATGGCCTTTAGAAATTCAGCCGAACGAGAAATAAATTAATCTGAAATAATACAAAACAATTATGAGGCTTTAGAGGTCTCGGGCTAAAAAATGCGGCCTGATGTTTAGCTAATTGATAAGTCGAAAAAATTATCTTAGATGCAAAGAATTCTGTATTCACAAGAAAAGAAGGGAAAAAAAAATGTTTACAATGAAATTCAAATAACGCTACAACCATACGACAATCTAACAAGCAATTACTGAGATGAGATGTGAAGTTGATTCCAAAATGAATTGCGCCACGAGTTGATACTACAGTTGGAAGATGAAAAAAAGTTTACACTGAATTAATGTATGTATCTTTCTCACTATAAACTAAGAGATTATTATAGGGAAAGGGTAGAAAACTAGGATGCATATATTTTTCTACCAAGTTAAATTTCACTTTTAAAGCCATACTTGTCTCAGAAAACGTTCGATTAAAGAAGAGATAACCAAATTTTTTTAGATGAATGAAACCTAGACAAAGAACAGGAGCTATATAAATATTTCAAAAAATAATCGTAATAAAACACGCGAAATTCCAAACAAACTTTAGATGAAACTCTAAAAATACACAAATTCATGCTTCCATTCCCTGAAATTTCATTCACTGGAAAGAAGCTGAGTTTATCTTGGGTTTCACAAAACAATTCAACCTTGCAAAAAGCACTTGAAAGATTTCAGCTCTGAACTTCCCTTTGCACTATTTCACTTTTCACCCAGCTTCTTCTTTCGGGTAGATGCTTTTATCCCAAGAGAAAGAAACATGCAAAAAAGAGGCGTCCAAATAAAGGCACGGATGAAAAGACACAAATGAAACGGTCGCAGTTAGCATTCTAAAAATGCAATAAAATACTTATGTTTTAAAGGACGAGATTTTTGGATTGAAACATTTCGAGTGAAGAAAAAGTCGTGGAAACCACGGGGATCCTGCATCACCATGGAAACGGTGATATCTGGGACAACCGTCGTCAAGGGGCGCTCCCGCCTTCTCTTCTCCCGCCAAGTCCATGCGGCGCCCCATTTCATTACGGAAACAGGGTGTTTACGTGGCACACTGAAATAAAATACCACCGTCTAATGTAACACAGCGACTTTAAAATGTAGGAAGGAAGAGGATGACGCAGGATAGCAGCTGCTCTTCAATTCCAGGAGCTCCTGGATGTTGAAATGGTAATAAAAATAACAATGGGTAATTCAAAAGAATTGCATCGATTGCAGGTGTTACAACTTCTTTGTAAACAACAACTTAGAAAAACTGAATATTAAGGAAAGCTTAAAAGCTTTGTTTGCACAAATACAAATGTGACTTACCTTGATCACACGAGTAATACCCATGCGATAGTCTAATCCATTGCTATAAGAAATATTCTTCCTTTGTGCCTATATTTTTAATTTGTTCACCGTTGCACGTAAAGAAGGCGAAAAGATTGAACTTTATCCAATGAAATGGAAATTCGAGAAGTAACTTCCTAAAAAGTTAGAGGCCAGTTGTGGCTATCAAGTGCATGAATGGTGACAAGCTTGCTTCAGAGTGAATAGGACTACCCTATAGATGGGAATTAGTCAAAGTGTTAAGACACAAAATTTTAGACTTCCTTCAATGCTCATATCATAGTTTACAAGGAACTTTAGCCTTTTGTAAACGGTGCAAATGTTCTGAATTACTCAGTTCACAAATATTTGAAAGATGGTTGACTATGTTAATACAGTGAAATCACGCTGAAATA
The DNA here is from genome assembly GCF_947563725.1 of Argiope bruennichi. NCBI lineage: Eukaryota > Metazoa > Arthropoda > Arachnida > Araneae > Araneidae > Argiope > Argiope bruennichi. Next base: position 125,439,472 of record NC_079160.1, read on the forward strand.
AAGAAGTAAGAATTGATGAAGTAATCCATGTTTACAGAGCCAGGGTAAGTGGCATCTAGTGCACACGATTCACTCCCTATCTTCACTAGCGCACGATTTTTCTCGTCACTTCCTAACAGCAAACTTTGAAACACGATATAAAAGCAAAAATGTGTGTGTGTGTTTTTCCCCATGGCGTCAGTTGCGATGGGCACCGGAAACATAAATTCCTTTTCATCCGTAACAATGCTATTGCGCGTGATCATCTGAGGCAAATCGTAGAACTTCCAGCGGTAAATCTTGGAGCTTGGCGAATTTATTTCTAAAATTATGACAAAGAGGGGAAAAAAAGTTTCAAAATGGATGGCCATACTCGATTTCGTGTAGAATGGCGATTAATAAAAATTGACAATTAAATTAGAAGTTTTTGAACTCTATATTTCAAGGTATAGGAATTCGATCAACATTATAATCAAGTCACGACATGTATGAAAGAAATTATGTGTATTTTATAGGACGAATGGAAATGAATCAGTAAAACTATTATTTTTGATTAAAGAATAAAAATTGGAAACTAAAAAAAAAATCGTGAACAAAGTGAAATTAAATTAAAAATATATTCTATTGGTAGAAAATAAAATGCTAGTTTTCAAAACTTGTGATCGATTTATTTATTATAGAAATCAATATTTCGTTTTAAACCCATGCGAGGGTTGTTTTGAAAGACGATTTCCGTCATTCTGTATAAGCAAAATATATGCACGAAATAACATCAGGTACTTAGTAAATAACTTACTAAAAATGTCACAAAAAATGAGGCGGTAATTGATATGGGAAGTTAGATCCTGTACACGAAATGGTTGAGAATTATGAAGTCTTTGAGTTCAACAACAACCGACGACCGAACAATACTTATGTTGATCAGGAACCTGCTCGAGCTGTGCCGCAATAGGAGTTATTATACGGAAGAATCAGTTCATAAAAGGATTCCCATTTTTTTTAAATCCAAAAAACGCACCTATTTGTTTTGCATATTTCGTTCCTGTTGCAAACTGAATGCTAGACAATTAAATGCAGATAAAGAATTAAAATAAACAATGCAACACTTTTAAAGTTCATGTTTTTATATTTTAAATAATTAAAATTTTTCCAAGCAAATCTTTTAATGCATTTTCATTTTTTTTTTCACATTAGAAACATGACGAGTAGCTACTTTTCAAGTATAATGTTATATGCTTAAAGTCATAAGCTAAAAGCAATTGCTAACTAAAACATGAACGCTATATTATCTACTAATAACAAAAGCGAATGTATGTCTGCGGCGCTTTACAGGGAAAACAGTAGTACCAAGAACTATCAGATTAAGCATAAACACACTGTGGAAATGTGCACTGAGGGGCAATTACAATTTTCCAGCAGAAATTTAACTTTGTTAATCATGGGAAATGTATCATATCAAAATGATTTTTATACCACTATAAATTTTTAAAAACGCATTTTCAAAGAAAATAATTTTGTTGTGGAACTCATTTTTTTCCAGAATTTCAGCAATTTTTAAAAATTATTTTTATGTGCAACATGTAACAGTACTTTTCATTGCTGCAATGAAATTGAAACCATTTCCATTGCTTCACTCGACATAATTAAATGCTTTCTCATTCATCATCAAATGTTACGAAATAAAAATTTAAATTTTCTTATCTATTAATTGACAATGTCCAAATGAATTTTTGCATTATTATCTATCACATTTTTGTTGAACAAAGCTTTGCGATATTAAGAAAGTTAGGAAATGCACGTCACAATTTGAAATTAAAAGTACATCGTTTAGGAATAGCGAATACCTCGTAATGCATAAGGGGTTTAAATGACATTAAGCACAACCAGTACGGTTGCGGACAATCTGCCAGACCAAGGCGGACAGTAAACATTAACAATAAAATCAATCAGAATTTCCGATTCAGGATTTTTTTTTTCTTTCCATATGCATTCTATGTACATTATTCATATTTCCTGTTCACGAATGTGCTGTTTTAGATGAATCATAGTTCTGAAATCTTACACTGGCTCATTAAAGAAGATCGTCTTCAATATCAACACGTTTAAACGGAAAAGTTTGCCTAGCACGCAATTTCAAAAAAATTTTTTAATGACACATGATTATAAAAAGTTTGAACAATTAATTTTGAATTAAGTAGTAATTGATTAATATAATAATTTATTTACAACATAGGTATCTTACAGAAGAAAAGTTTTTAGAGAAGAAATTTTAATTAAATATCGAATTTGCTTCATTCGTTTATTTCAATTAGATAATTAAATTTTTTTAAATCTATTTTTTGCTGCTTTCTATACATGCAATTATGCTGGATTACAATTGCTCGTTAAAAAAAGTACTATAGACTGCGAAGGAAAGCATAGCAGGCATTCTGACATAATAAGGTAAAGTCAATACATTTACAAGGACGCAATGCGCTTTAAAATTTAATATTAGCCTTTCGCATGAATGACCCATTCTCCTTCATAAGCACCAGTTATGTTTTTTACAGTTTCAAATTTAACTTCAATTAAAAATTGATAACTGCTTGAAAAATGAGAGGGGAAAAAAGATAACACTCTATAAACATCTTGATTTTCTTAAAGATTTTGGAAGCATTGCTCTCCATCGAATTCTTTTCCAGTTTTGTAAGAGATGACCACGGGGGAGGGGCAAGTGAAAAGAGAGTCGGTATTTGGAGGAATTCCAGAAGCGGCGTTCCGTCCACCGTTAATTAAATGCCGGATTCACTGATGACGGCCGACGTGCTAATGCATTACGTACACCCGGGTCTAATGAACCTGGAGATGAAGGATTCTTTTCATTTTTCTTAATATATAGCAGTAAGGAACTATAGAAAGACAGGGTAAACCATTGAAAATGACTAGGCCAAAGAGGAGAAAAACACTTGAACAAAAAATATTTAAGGAAAATGATAAGATATTAGCGATTAACGAAAGACAAGTAAAACTTAAAAGGAGATCCGAACCTCTAGTCTTAAACATCGCAGCATGGCAATATTGTGGGCTTGATTAGCGGTCTGTACATTATTATAAAAATTTACTCTTAATCACAATAATGATAACACGCACGCAGTTAATGTATAGGGAATCTTCGCAAACAGCAAGTAGAGAAATGGAATAAAAAAACATTGAAAGAGACAACTGCAAACATAATTTTAAAAAAATGTTTTAAAAACTTATTAAAATGAGAGAAAAAAATTATACAGAAACAAAGATGGCCTCATTCAAGAACTAATTTTTTTAAAAATTTTTAAATGATGCAAAAAACTACTTGTTCGATAATAAGATCCAAAATTTTGGAGGAATAGTGCACAAGTCGCCAGAGAGAAAACGAGTTACTGCATATCGATGTCAGTGATTTTGGCAAAATGTAAACAATATTATGCTCAGATTTTGTAATATTTACTATTTAGAATATTATTTTCTGTATAATCTCATGGTTTCGTATTAAAATTTTGTTTTCTTAAATAAATCTTCACTCATCTGATGCTTAAATGAAAGGCCAGAGCTTTGCATCAGATACGCAAAACCATAATATGCATAAAACGGATACAAATTAAGAATATCAAGTACTCGATATCAGCTTTTGGAACCGATAGCCACAGATTAATAATCTCTTCGACCTAATTCGTTCTTGTCTAATTCTATATCAAAGTATTGGCCTGATATAGCCAAGTGTGCCGTCCTAGTGATAACTATAAGTAATGCGTGATGTTTTTTTTTTTTTGTTTTGAAATCATACATATTTTATTTCCTCACATTACTGCTCTCTATACAGTGTGATGCTGAAGAAAACACTTTTACTAAACTAACTAAGCCAGTCAATTCCTTTTCTCATCTCACTCATACATCAATCATTCAAAACAAAGATCACAGGTACATCGGCATCAATACCTCTTTTGAAGAAGCGAAATTCCAATAACGTGTAGTTTAGTTATATTAACGTCCCGTTTTAAAACATCACTAGGTCTATTTTGGGACAACTTCATCCTTTTGAACTACGGTCAGATGACGAGGACAACACCCGAGCTGGCATCTCCTTTCCAAACTTGGAACCAAACTTCCACACCGTTTGGCTACGATGGATTTAACGTGCATCAGACCCGCTTACACGAAGGTTCTTCATTGGAATTAGGTACCGAAGCCGAGACTTTACCATCAAGCCACCGCGATCCCAATTCCAATTAGGAATCATATTCGTATCAATATCAACTGCCAGTCACGGCGCATGTGAGACAACCACTGAATATTCAGTTTCAATCAGACGGAAAAAGACTCGGTTGCCGCCGATCTCGGGTTCAATCGAGTACCAAATTTTATTTTGTATTTCGAGAGTACCGAAAAGTTTTGTAAGAGAACTGCCACATTCTATGTAAAGATGTCACTGATTATCACCGATGCTTTTGTAAAGAAACAGACTAGATGTGGGAAATCACACGTTCAAAAATATGGTTCTCCGTTCTCAGTGCAACAAAACACAAAAGCTCAGCGAAATAACAAAAATCGTCCGGGACGACCTGCCGAATGATTTTTCGCACCAGGTTTCCGTCTTAATCCATTTATCCTTCGCCAAACGAAAAACCATCCATCAGAAAGGCAAACAGAGTCCCGTGCTAACGGAAAGAGAAAACGAAAAAACTCTTTTTGAAAACGAAGTTATGCTGGGAAAAATGTAATTACAGAGTGCGAGGCATAAAAGGTTTTTAAAAGGGCGAAGAGACAGAATTTAGGGGTCCAGAAAAAAAATGTATCTTATCAATAAAACCCTTTTCTATGCTGCTAAAACTCGAGGTGATTAAAGCTAGAGATGATAAGAAATAACTGAAAATTGTGGCAGCAGAAAAGTTTTTTTAGAGCGATTTTTATAAATAAAACGTCATTTGCATCTCTGAACTGCGGAGGATGCCACGGCATATTTTTAATACGTATTGCAGAAAAACTCTGAAAAAATTTCACCGATAATCTTCAGGAAAAAGACATTAATTATTTAGGAAGGCAGTCAAAATGCTAAAATGATGAGTCTTCAGAAGTTAAAGTAACATTTTTGTAAACTTCACCTTAAATAAATGCAAAGACAACTAATACGGTGTACATGAAAAATGTCAGGTAATATTAATTAACTTAAATTAAAGAAGTATAACTATAATTTTTAAGAAACTGACATTTTTATAACACTTGAAAAAACACTTTATTTTCGTAATTTGTGAATAATTCTATGAATGTTGGCCGATCAATTTTAGATACTAAGAGTTTAAAACCAATGTTTCAGAAAAACCTTGGATTCGCCAATTCTAATAAACGACTTAATCGCCCAGCATTATTAGCACTCAACTTAATTTAAAGATTTCAATAAATTCCTTTTAAATTATGTTGAAAACATTAAAAGTAAGATAACTCCAAAATATAATTAAACACCAGGGAAAAAAAAATGTTATTTTAATTTTTAATTTTTTAAGAAGTTTTTTTAAAAAATCGATAAAAAGACATAAAAAACTTTTTATAAATAAATTTTAATGATTTTTAATTGTTTAAATAAAGAATAAAGATTGCTTCTCAATAATTTCCATTGCCTCAAAAAAAAAAAAAAAAAAAAAACAGAAATGAAGAATTTTTTTTAAAATGATGACACAAAATGATTTGAAAATCAGGCTAATGTGTGGTTTATGCTATTGAAGATTGTTTAGCAGTTTAAGAAAACTCGTTGACTTCCTAAACAAAGCAAAAAAAGAAACAATGGAATGCATTCCGTTGAGCAAAAGAACAAAAATGCGACTGTTCTAAAAAAAAATAGGATGCCGAGTGGTAAGGGCTAAAGATGATGTTCGATCAAATGGGTGGAAATGGATTTGATACAAGCTGATGCTGCCAGATAGCTTAAAGTGTCTTCAAAGACTCTGAGATTAGTTTCTAACTGAAAATTCCATTCAAGCCTTTTCTAGATCTGTCAAATGTTACAACTACTGGCAAGGGATTGATTACGAACGTTTTCAGTCCGAAAATAGAAAATCACTGTAATGGCGTAACGACGTATGTAGTGCCCAGGTCACGCTATGATTTTTTACCGTTCCTAATCGTTATCATCAACTTTCAAAGTGTTAACAACGCTTGAGGTATAGTATCATTTATCAAGACCCTTTTCCTCATATTTTTCTTTAAAAAATGTCATTTGTCTCCTAGGAACCCAGGCATCTATATCAATCTTGCTTCTTGATCACTATCCCACTGAGACCACTCCTGGGCTTCAGCTGGTTTCAAATTAATTCGATGCAACAGAGGATAGGGAGGATATTGTAACGTTTCCCCCTTTTCCTCACATGATACTTGGCATTTCGGACAGATGTAACGTCACCATTTTCCTACACACAGTTAAATGCCTACGGATCGCCAAATGCGGATCCTTCCACTAGTAGAGTCATTATGTCTGGTCATTTGTTGTATCCAGATAAAGGATCAAAGATGTGTGTTTCGTCGTTTCAAACAGATCCATCAAGTCTTCAAGGGAGAAGAACGTCAAAACATCCAGATGGAAAACTTTTTTTTTCATTATGAAGGAACTCCTTAAATCTTCAAAAAATGATCAGTCACCAGCAACCGTTGTCATTAAGTGTCGAAGTCAGGTAGACTTTAGCCGGTGTTAGCTGTGAATTGATTATAATTAACATGTGATCGGGAAGGGTCAGCTATAAATATGGAACCTTAACAGAAATTCCCACAGTCGAGTAGAAACCAATGAGGAAGCATTGCTGAGCAGCTATTAGGTGATAAGGAACTCAAGTTCTCCAATGAGAAAATCAGAGATGGAGATCTGGCGAAAATAAAATGTGGTATTTTTGTTTGAAGAGAGAGAAAAGAGAGGAGAGCAGTGAGAGGAATGGAAAGAGAAGTCGGAGAGACGTCGATGTCCGAAGGTGTTTCTGATTTTGTCAGAAGCATCGTGTGATTCCGGTTTCTGTATTAGGATCCACCCGATAAAGATCGGTGGATTTCCGGAGTGGCCCCTGGAATAGTCGCTTGAGCTAGCAGCTTGTTAGTGTTTTATGTCGTCTATTCTCCGATTTGATCGAGGAACTATTTCATGATTAAACCTTCAACTGTTGTGTGAATTTTGTAAATAATATTTAACAGAGATGAGAATAAGTTGTTTTTGTATACATATACAAGGCTGTAAATGAAAGAATTGTTGCGTTACGCTACTCTCTCATTTGATCGATCTGGATTAAGGTATACAGTAAAAAAATATCAGCATTTCAATCAGGATCAAGATATTACAATATCGATTATTATAATGCAAGAACTTTTCATACTGAAGGATTGCATACAGAAGGACCACTTGACTGCACTGCGCCTTCTTAACTGATGATAAAGGCCCTGCGTCAGATAATAATTGGGCTCTGTAATTTTTAAGAACTCAGATTTACGTGCTGACATGCAGTGAACGTGGATCAGATATCATCAGCATAACCTTTTTGAATCATAATCTGGCATCATTATTTTAGGTTGAAGTCCCTCAGTAATTACACTGCCTTTGGATATACTCTAAGAAAGAACTGTCATTCTTGTGAGACACAAATGCGAAATTCTCGATTTCTTTTACTAGACCACCTACAGGTTACTATTGGTGAAGAATTCAAACTAATGGATAACGTACGACTTCATCAAAGCAGGCTTATCCAAGAATATCATAAGGATCAAGATTTGGAAAGAATGAATGAGTTAACTTTGTCTTCAAATTTTAATCCGTGACACATCTTTGGGTTCATCTCTGAAAATCCACGGCGATTCCAAATACTCCTTCGAGACAGTTAAATAGGTGAGATGAAGTATACTGCTGCCTTGAAAGTCCTTATTTCTCATTTCGATGTTTGGCAACTTAACTGCAAATATGGAAAATCGAAGCCGCCAATAAATTTTAATAAAAAAAAAGGATGCATTCCTTAACAAAACCCATTTATTCTTTAAAAATAAACATCTTTCATTTATTACTTTTCTCTGCTTTGTAGTAATAAAAAAAAATCGCTGTAAAATAGTTTTAGTGTTCATTACGTTTAAGGTTAAAATTAAGTAAAATTAAAAATAAACTAACAATTAAATGCAAAATTGTCTCAATTTTCATGCTTTTCTATTTATTTCTTTGCAAAATAGGTACAAAAAAAAAAAAAACCAACAACAAATTGTTTCTTAATTTTTGAAAGCCACTGTATATCATATTTAATTTAAAGTAATTTTTATAACACAATATTTTTGATTGATTAATCACCAAATACTATTGTTTTTTTTTAAAATTTATATTTAGATGTCAAGCTTGTGGAAAAACGTTACAAACCTTGCTTTTAACATCTCTGAAAAGGAAGCAAGTGCTGCATTTTCGACAACATCTTCCGTTCACATACCAGGCAGCGGAGGCATTATTGCTCATGCGCAGCAGGAAAAATTAATACTGATTGAAAAATCCTAAAACTTTTTTTAAAGTTTATTTCTGTGGAAAAAAACATATCGTTTCTTTCCTGAACATCAAAAGCTCTAAATGGAATGATTTAAATTGTTGGTGGATTTATATTTCACGTACCAAATTAAATAAAGATTATAGACCGAAAAACAGTACAGAGATGCCCCAATGTTACAGTACCTATGAACAAGTCACTCCTGATGTCATAAAAACAGTAGGGTGTTCGATGTAGCGAATTTTAAATTGAAACAAGCCCACACAAGAGGGAAAAAGTCGGTCTGATGATGAACACTTTTACCCTTTTCAATACAAATGATTTACTTATTTATTTATATCCACATTATTCAACTAACATTTTTTACTAATTTTACTAATTCATTAATTTATAGATGGTAATGTTACGCAAAACTGGAATTTTTTTTAAATACAAATAAAAAATAATAAAAATAGTTGCATTAATTACGTTTATTAAAACAAAATAGGACAACAAACCTTATTTATTATCTATATATTCGTAATGATAATTTAGTCTTAACTCTTCAGTAAATTTAAATGGAAAATTGCTCAAGCAATTTGCGAATGAAAATGGTTTTTATTTCGTAGAAGAATATACCATACACTTTCAGTAAGTCCCCTCACATGTTGGTTTAAATGGTAATGAGATAGCGGATAACTTAGCTAAGACTGCCTCGGCCGACATATTACATGGTGATGCAACTCTAACTTATTTTGAAATCTTCTCTATCAAAAAGATGGAGTCGACTGTACTTTGGAGAGTCTTACCTGCTCACCCTTGGTACTTTGGTAAGAGTCCCGGTTGGTGTCACCGTTTGCATATCTCTAGAAAACAGCAAACGGACGGAGGATCTTTGCTGAATGTCCTTGTTGCAAGGCAGATCAAGCCCCCCCCCCAAAATCATATTCTTAAACGTTTAAATTTTATGATTTTTGTATTTTTAAGGGATTCGCTATTGTTTTTGGACTTTTTAGAGATCTTTGGTTTCATGGAGGTGGTATAGTGCAGCTATACCACCTCAGATCAGAAACAACAACAGAATATACCAGCAGCCTGGTTAATAAACGTACGATCATTGGATTCGTATATATAGCAACAAAAGATTTCATAATACTAAAAAGAAGTATTTACATGAAGAACGGTTTTAGATAGAAACTTGAATAATTTTTTGCAGATTCACGATCCGGTTGTCTGTTCCATACATTTTCTATTGAGCAACACAAAAACGACAAAGCTCCAAAGAATTTTGGCGATGCCTTAGAAAATGATATCAATCTTTGCCAAACAAAGCTCTGCTCTTTATTCTTACAGATATCCCAAGAAATCCCCTAAGTGCAGAGCAAGTGATCTGCAAACTACGTTGACTTTTGAATAAGCACCGTTTTGAGCTTCACCTAATTGATTCATCAAGTTAAAAAACGATGACTCCCTCAAAATGCTCTATAAATGAACACGATGATGAACTTCGAGTCTTAAAAAGAGGATTATGAGAGGAAATCGATACATTTGAGTAACACGCTTAAGCAGGATGCTCAACAAATAAAGAAATGCTGATAATGTACTCCTTGGACTACGATGTTAAATGCGAATCTAAACTAATTAAGTTACAATGCCGGTTTCTCTTTGCCTTTTTCCTTCAATTTCAGCAGAATTAATAGAAAAAAAAAATTAAATATGAATATGATTTATTTACGTTACGGATATCAGACATGAGCTTCGCAAGATAGTTTTCAAAACTTTTAAAAATTTTATTCAATTTAGTTACATCAATGAACTTAAAAACATAAATACGAGGGTTATTTTGGTAAGAATTGGTCATTTTGAACCAGAGTCAGATGGCGGGGCCTGAGCTGCCATTTTACTTTACCCAACATGAGAATATTTTGATTTACCTATTTGACTTACCTACGAATATTTTGACTTTTGAGAATATTTTGACATCCTACTGTTATATTTAACGGAAGATCATATTTTTAACGTTACAATGAACGCTCGTGAAATCATGCAGCCACAGTAACAATGGATTTTTAATTTTACCAGGAGAAATATTGTGTTCTAAGCGCATAAACGTTATGACCGAATAAAATAAATAAATTACAATTAGCCTAAAGTTTCAAAAATTACGTTATTGTTATCTAATTAAATGTTTGTGTTCATGAGAAAAAAAAAAGAATGATGCCTGAATAACTGTGGGTCAAATAAATTTATGACTGGTAGCAGGTGTCCTCATCAGCCACCCTCACTCCGGGAAAAAAAGTAAATGCTGAAAGAAGCTACTGCTGTCGAACATTCAGTATACGAGGCGATCTACATAAAATGTAACGATAAAAGGACAAACGCTTCCTTGTCGCAGAAATTCAGAATTAAAGCACTGAAGTATCAACAGCCAGACAGTTAAGAGCAACGAGAAAAATGATATAAAAAAGAACTTTTTGAATATTTCATTTTCCTTCACGTTATTTAGTAAAAAGCGTCATCTGTGTGCGAAGACAGCGGAACCGATACTGAATCACAGGGTGGCAACGGCAACAAATTGGCCGTAAACACAAGCAGAACCCGCGATACCGGAGGCAATTTGGCAAGATTCGGTCGTAAAATCCGGAGCGCGGGGACGGAGAAAAAAAAGGCTGCCGTCCTAAATAATATGTGTCGAACGTAAATTATGTGAAGCATCGGCACAATCACTATAAAATCATACCTCCGGTGTCATTCGAGATATGGTGGGCATGTCGTATCCGGCCTGCAGAAACAATGGGCAGTAGTCTTCGTACTTCAGGCTGGTCAACCAAGCAGATAAGATTTCGCCGTCCTGCAATAAAAGAAAATTTGTGAGGCATTAAAACTACGATAAAAATAGCAAGTAAATAGTAAAGTGTACCGCTATCTGAGGTAAGAGCCACTTAGAATTCATTTAGAGCAATTCTTAAGTGACAATAGAAAGGTAATAATAAATTCGCGATGGCCATGTAATAGAAAAGGCGTAACCTACTTTTTAATTTCAAGAACGAGAGCGGCAAATATCTATAATGTATGAGCTTTGATTATTTAAATCAGGGTTTCTTAAACTTTAAACTCATCTCACTAGATTTAAGCTGCAAATTTCTCCATCTTCGATTGCATTTTATTCAACTATTTTTATGACTACAAGAAGCCAAGGGAGGAGGAGAAAACAGCCAATATTTCGTTTCATAAAATCAGCAAGCATCGTATATTGTTATATTTCATCCAGATACTATACAACCGTGCCATAACATCTACAACCAAACATAAATCGGAAGAGTGCATGTAGAGCTTTTACCAGGATATTTGCGATATCCAATGACAGTTTCGTGAGTTTATGAAATGAAGATTGATTTTTAAACAATTTAATGTTCAAATTTCGAGAAACTAAGTCTCGAATTTGGCAGAATTAAAAAAAAAAAAAAAAAAAAAAAGCACTAATTATTACAACGCACGAGCTGCAGTGTCAAAAAATTAATTAAATCAAAACTGGATATCTATACGAAATCTCTCTCTCCTTCTCTATTTATATTTTATATTATATTATATATATGTGTGTGGCATTCTGAATCACAAGGAAAATCTGAGAATTTCGAGCTCTTAATTCTAATTTGCTGTATAATGCATTATATTCTCTAAAATACAAAAGTGAATTATTTAAGTTGGTTCATTTTGTGAATGCATTAGAAGGAGAGTATTCATAATGCCAAGATTCGAATAATACGAGAGAATAGTGAATGAATGAAAACAGCACAAACAAAACGTTTTAACTTTGGTTGTGCTCAGAGTTTACAATCGAAAATTAAAATAAATTCGTAAGTGCTCTTTTCCTTAGGTGAAACATACTAAAATTTAAAAAAAAATACAGGAGCGTATTTTGAAAGAAATAAATTTACATCCTTTATCTTTCGTCAAAATAATTATAAAGAAAACACGGGGAGAAAGCGCAAAGTATCTTTTGCAAGTTTGTAGGGAATGGGAAGGGGAGGGGGTAGAGAAACACAAAACGTAAAATGTTGGTTCATTTTATCCCCATCGATAAATGCGTACAACTATGTAATCGTAAGATTAATTTGTAGCAATAAAATGTGATGAAACTGCTTTTATCTATTTTATCTTCTGTAAGATAGTGTATGGATTCCATAAGTAAAATGGTGCGGCACAGGATGCGTAACATGTCATTATGAATCGATTCCACTGTTATCCATGGGTGAACATGCACCCAAACGAAAATTTTAGTTCAAATAAATAAATCAGCATTCGTGCAAAGGACTTTTATCTGGAATGCGAGAATCTTTAGAAAAAATCGGTAAAACGACAAAAGAAAAATAAATATTAGATTCTTTAAAGCAGAACACAAACGGTGAGGTAATTCTGAACAAAATGTAGAAATCAAAACTTTTCGCGAGTAAAACATTACATAATACAAAAAAGCATCACAATGAGAACGCATTCTATCGAGAGAAGTACTGGCGGTGATTGAAATATTCTGAGCTGTTGCAATCTTAAATGAAATGTAAACAATTATAAACAAAATTGGTAAAAGAGGATTTTCAGTTAAAAAAATAAATCATATTTTGAAAAATGCTAACATTAAAATTGCCATAGATTTATGATATATTTTTGGATTAGAATTCAGAGTCCTGATTCATTCCAAACCTTGAACAATTCCATCAAAATAAAACTGATCTGAGGAACAGCTGATACTCCGGGATTACAGGTCGAGAAAAAGCCTCTTTAATACGCACACCTTCATGACTTTCCCGGGAAAGTATTTTTTGACTTCAAAATTTGATATTATTTGAGAAACTACAAAAATATGCTCATGTTCTCCCTAATGTACTGTCATTTCACTTAACATTTAAACAGAAAGAGATTCCACTTAAATTATTCCATAACATGCTTTCTGAATCAAAGCAAATGCATAAAAAATAGGAGAATAGCTAGTCGAAGAAATTCGCAATGTTTTGTATGAACTGCAGAATGCATTTCATGATTTACAAAATATTTCCGAGAATTATTCAATAAAAAACGAATCAAGCATACTACAATCAGAAAGAGGAGGGAAAAGAGCGATAACATATTTTTAAATACATAAAATATAAAATATATTTAAGCATATCTTTAAAAATGAATTATAATTAGGTAAAATATATTGGCAATAATATAAGTGTCATTGAAAAGGTGAATTTTTGAAATATAAGATGGTGCTTAAATCACTTTTGTGCTGTAGTGTTTTTAGAGATTATGGAACAAAATTTAAAATTTCGCTTACTTTTTAATTAACTAAAATTCTAATCAAAATGTCAAAGACCATTTTAAAGTACATATGTGCCAGCTTAGTTTAGTTATATTAACGACCCGTTTTAAAGTAACACTGAGGCACTCCCTCTCCAAACTTCCACACCACACCAGCGACAGGACGTTTGGCCCTGACGGATCAGACACTCTTTCACGACGGTTGTTCTGTGGAATCGGGTCTCGAGCCTGAAACCCTCCGATTCCGAAGCCGAGATCTTACTACCAGTCCACCGCGACCCTACAAATGCCCAGATATGGAACGCTAGGTCTAATGATACCCCCTTTGTCATAAACATGCAAAGACATCCTCTTTTATTATCAGCAGAGATTATAAAATACACAATTAGAATTAAAATACAAGATAAGCAAAGTTTTAATTTAATATTGAGAATATCATTTAATCAGACCATAAAGGCTCTATGGCATAACAAAAGCGAGTCCAAACATACTGGTTGGTTGGAGCAACTCGCACAATAAGAAACTGCCTTTAGACTAAATTCTGTGCATCATAATAGTATGCGAATCTAAGCAAAAATGCATCCATAATCCTAATAAATTTTATGCTTGTTGTTTTAGGTACAAAATGTATAGCTATTATCCATAAAATATACAGATAATTCTAGCATCAAAAAGGTTTTAAAAAATATATAGGATATTATAATCTAATATAATCCATAGGCCTCAGAGATCCCAAAAAACAGAATGAATCGGCAGGGACTTTTTTATAATACGAAACAGACAAAACAATTACGCCACTAAAATGCATTCAAGAAGTCGATTTTTTCCTTGCTTCTAAAAAGTGAGAAAGAGCAAAGCTCTCAGAAGGGAAAGACGCGGGGGGGGGGAGAGAAATTGGGTGCATAAAGTAGAGCGAATGGGGGTAAGATACGAAACCGGGGGGGGGGTAGTGATTATTATGCAATCGAAAACGCAACCGATCCTTTGCAGTAAAAGAACGTGAGACGATGGAGATTATACAGTATTCGAATTACAAAAGGCGGGAAATAATAATATAAAAAAGAATGGAAGCCACTACCAAGGAAAGCAGAGCCGATACGTGCAAGAGATAAATTTTTTTCTCTCTCTCTCTCTGTGACCCCCCCCCCACTGCAAAATTCAATCTAAGATAAAGTTGGATGGAATCCAAATCTAAAATGTAGAAATGAATGCGTAAGGGGAGTAGGAGAGGGCGAGGAAGTGGACACATGGATTTTCTTAAAGCCCTCAATTTCGGAAGTTGTGATGGCAACATACCAGAGGGAAATGGGATATAAAAAGAGATCGTGTGAGAGTTGGGTGGGAATTTATAGCGGAGTTCAAAGAAACGGAAAGGGATGAAATGTGCGATCGTAATTATTTTCTCGTCGCTTGAACAATTCAAGCTCTTGCGGCCGTTATGTTCAGAACATGAAGATTTATGGAGAACGCTATAATCACGGGACTTTTTTGGTCATTATGTCATGACTCACTCATTTATCATCTGCAGGAACAGGGATGGCCGATTCCGTCCTTTGGATCCATTTAACCTTCGGTTATACAACACAACAAATATAAATAAAAACATTATTACTGATCACAGAGCAAAGAAAAATATACTGATATACTGAAAAAAGTATGCACGTTTTGACGAAGCACATCCCCAAGTTAATATAAATTTACAAATAAAATTTTTATAAAATATAAAACGCTACACATCATTTCTGCAATAAAAATAAAATATATATTTTATAATTACTCTGACTTACAATATCAATGAGCGGAAAATGTTGCTATGTAGAAAAAATTAGGAACCCGTAAAACACGCCTAAGCATGTCCTTACTGAAGAGGGGGAAAAAAAAAAAACATTCGTCGTGATTAATAAAATATTCCAGTTTTCATCCGTTATTAAGGTTTCTTTTTTAAAAGCCATGTCGAGCACATGGTGCAGCATACCGAACAGGGAGGGAGAAAGCAACAAGGAGAGATGCCGAGAGAAAATATTTTTAGCTTACAGTGTCTTACAAAAGTGATGGGACACTTGTGCTTTACAAAAAGAAACTGTAATAAAATAAATAAATAAATATGTACAAAACTTTTTTGGGTGTGTTTCATATTTAAAGTTAGTAACAATTATTACATAACATACATTTTGTCAAAATATTAAAATATTAATTTAATAAAAATACAATTGTTTAGACCGGAGCAAAAAATGGCTCACATAAGTGATGGGACACTTACTTTTCCATCAAATATTTATCCAAAAATTTTACTTTTTAAAAGGTTTTAATATTTTGTTGGATTTCCTTTTACTTTTAAAGCATGATTCAATCTTCTTGGGATGGATTCGACTAATTTTTTTGTGATTTCTGGAGTGATTTTACCCCATTCTTCTTGAAGCATCAATTTTAATTGTTGTTTTGAAGAAATGGTGTGTTTGCGAATTCTTGATTCCAATTCTTGCCAAATATTCTCTATGGGATTTAAGTCTGGAGATTGTGGTGGTGTTTTTATTATTTCAGGACAGTTATACAGAACCCAGAGTCTAACGTTCAAAGCAGTGTGCTTGGGGTCATTGTCCTGGTAGAATTTAAAATCATTATGAAGGTTCAATTTTCGTGCTGAAGATTTCAAATTTTGCTTTAAAATGTCAATATACTTGTACTGATCCATTATACTGTCAATAAAAACAAGATTACCAACTCCAGCGGACGACATACACCCCCATTCCATAACTCCTCCTCCACCATGTTTTACTGTTGGCGCCAAGTTCTGTTTGCGAAATTCTTCCCTGGGTTTTCTCCACACCAATATTCTACCGTCAGAACCAAATATATTAAATTTACTCTCATCAGCAAATATAACTTTATTTCAGTAATCAGAATTCTTATTTATGTTGGATTTTGTGAAAACTAGTCTGAGTTTTCTATTCTTTTCACTTACGAAAATTTTTTTCCTGGCTACTCTACCGTGATATCCAGCAGATCGAATTACCCTTCTAATAGTCTCAGGATTAACAATTATTCCATATAATGCTTGTAAATCAGCAGCAACTTTAGGAGCACTCTTTCTTTGATTTTTTTAATATTTCGAACGATAATTCGCTTTATTCCATTGGATAGCTTTGATGGTCGGTCAGGTCTTCTTTTATCCTGAATAATATGATTCTTTTTATATCGTTTAATGATATTGAAAACTGTTGAATGACTCAAGTTAACTGTTTCAGCAGTTTTTTAATAGATTTTCCACGTTCAATATGCAAATTAATAACTAATTTTCGAATTTCATGCGAAGTTTCTTATCGTTTAGCATTCATGGCTGCACAGAGCTAAAAAACACAAAAATTCCAAAACAAACTGGAGAGAAATACTGCAGACGATTTTATAAATTATTGCCAATTGCTTTTGAGTAAAAATAAAACCACCAAAAATATTTTTATTGCTTATTTCAAACGATTTTTATTGCATATCTAATGGTGTCCCATCACTTATGTGAGTTATTTTTTGCTTCGTTCTAAACAATTGTATTTTTATTAAATTAATATTTTAATATTTTGACAAAATGTATGTTATGTAATAATTGTTACTAAATTTAAGTATGAAACACACCCACAAAAAATTTGTACATGTTTTTTTAATTTATTTATTACAGTTTCCTTTTGTAAAGCACAAGTGTCCCATCACTTTTGTGAGACACTGTATATAGTTTTAGAAAAGAACTTGCCGACACAGCATTTTGGTTCTTTGGGAAGATGATAACAGGTATAATTCAGAAATCAAAATAGCAATGAAGATTTATAGTTCAAGAGAGATATGGAAATTAGTTTTAGAACGTAGATTAATTAGAAATTATATAAAAATTATTTTTTAAAAACTGAACATTTTCAACTGTGTTTATAAATTTCCAAAGTAAGGCAAAAGTTAATTCGTTCATAATTTAAAAACAATGACAACTACAATGTTCTGTGTAATATCTGTAGAAGTCGAATGCTTCTAGAAAAGATTTCCCAATTCTAATTTTCGTAAAAACATTCTTAAGTGTGAAAACAATTTACCAGCTACTGAACTGTGCATCTATGGATAAGAAATAATTAGTTTCAAGGATATTGCTAATTATGAGGGGAGGAGGGCAATTTCCTCCAAGCGTTCACGACGATCAGGCGAAAAATGATTCCAATTAGCTGCCGAGGGTTATGAAGCATCGATAAAAGATAAAAAGGATTAGGAACAAAATTTTCCTCAAGACGGCAATAAACTACGTGATTCGTAAAAGTAAATTATGTCATGAAATGACATTTCAATTCTATGAACAAAATAATATCCTTCACTTTCAACTCACTGATGACAGAGAGTTCATTTTCCACACCAGAGGCTAATATGGTAACGTAGACAATTAAAAATTCATTGAAAACCTTATTTCTATTTATACTTCTGCCAACATGGATCTCTACAAATTGATAACTAGATTAAAAAGCTGGTTGAACATATCTGTGTCAAGCATATCATTTTAAAAATCATTAAAATGCAAATTTCTAACAAGCTGTCACAAAAGAATCATCAACTAAAAATTGCCTCCAGTAATAGAAAGCCTAAAATATTTCTAAGATTATTGCGCAACGGCGCACACTGCCATTTTCCTGCAGAACATTTCATTCAACCACACTGCAAAAGAGGGTTTGCAAATGTTTAAGACTTTAAATACAATTCCAAATCCTTTGTATTGGGACCGCTAAGAAAGGAAGAGAATACCAACATTGATCATACAGGTGCTAGTTTTTTAGTTTAATTATATTAACGTCTCGTTCAAAAATAACTTCTAAAAGCATTTGGTAAGTGATCCGTTTTTCACTTTTAGCTGAAATCAGTAAGAATTGTGGCATTTCTTGTTAGTTTCTTATTTGGATGCTTTGTTATTTAATAAATTAATAATTTATATTTTAAATATCATTACCCGGTGTTTATTCCAATAATTGATAGATGAAAACGCCGTAGAGAATTGAAATTAAGTACAAACTATCGCCATTTATAGCTCTTAGTTTCAAGTGCGCATATGAATATTATTTGTCTCGTGCATTATAACTTACGTAAAAATACATTGACAAGCTATCGAATTCAGGATTTCGTGCTTCTTTTTGAGAAAATAAGAAGCAATGGCAGTTACTCCAATGACAAAGCTGGAAAGAAAACAAGTTTCCGACGACCTTCAGCCGTTCGGAGCCCACAATCATTGCAAGATCCGCGTCAGTACCAATAATAAGTAAGTGTCCCATCGCTCGTCATTGCGTTTCATTAGATTAGCCCTGAGCACAGTTTAATGAGGGCCCGGGCAGGCGGAAGTCGGTGACTCGCCTTTCATCGGGGGCTTCTCGCATCCGCCCCTGCCGTGCGAAAGCGGTGTCTGCAAGAAAGCAATGACAAAGGATCGATTTCCCGGTCAAAGAATTGTTGTCTCACATCGCCGACAAAACGATCCCAGAAAGGACAAAACTTTTATAAATAATAAAAGTTTTATAAATAATAACTTTTATAAATAATAAACGAAAGGAACGAGCGGAATTGATTTTTGAGGTGAGGAAACTATTAACATTTCCCGTCAGGTAGGATAATCGGCAAAACAAGTAGAGAAAAATAAAGATTTATGCATAAACACCCGAGAGTGTAAATGAGTACATTTCAGTTCAAAAAGTGCCATCTTGAATTACAATGCGCAATTTATTTACGAAACTGTCATGGTACACACACAATGTAAAATACATATTTTTGAGTAGTTTCGTTGCCGAAGACACTTTTGTAATTTTAAAACTCCGCTTTATTCCATCCTGGGAGCCATCACTGATGTACAAACACTAAACGTCAGTCCACGGCACAATAAAAAAGCAAAACAGACCCAAATATTTTTAACTCAGAGATTTTATACCATGAGATTCTGATAGGGATTTCTTGACACGTGTCGATTTAAGTAAGAGGAATCTTTTAAAAGAATTTGTTTAGATCCACACATTTTTATCCCTTCACTCGGAGCGTGCGAACCGCTGACTTACGCATTTTTACAGAGCTTCTGAAGCATTACAATTATAACATTCGGAGAACATTGCAATAGATTTCAGAATATGGAAGTTCCTGTTCCCTCGGTCACTATCCGGTCACACTCACGAAATAACGCCACGCTTTCAGCAAAGCACTTAAAAACGGGAACCGCTTTTTTTTTTTTTTTTAGTTCTCAAAACTGAAACTGTTAACTCCCCTGTCCCTTTCCTTCACAATTAAGAAAGCAATTTTTCATTAAAATCAGATTTTTTTTTCTTCTAAAGGGAGTGGTAAGATAGGCGTAACATACTTTTTTTTTCTTTAGTGGATGGGATGAACTTTCAAAGGAAGCTATTTTATAGCGGGGACGGGGATATTAACACAAGGCCGAAACCCGCCGAATCCCTAAGGATAAAAATCGACATTAACGAGACAAGATGAAGGTGAAAGTGTAGCAGATTTCGCCCGCCTGTTTGCTTATCGTGAAGGCTACTTATTCCACAACAGAGCTTTTGCCAACATGACAATCTCTAAGGCTTCTTTCATTTTACAATTAATATACACTGAATTTCTAATGCGACGTTAAACACGACGTATCAAACTCATTACTTATTATTATTACCCATATTTACCTTATATTGCTCATTAACTTATATTGTGTCGATAAATCATATTTGCTACATAGTCTGAATAAGACTTTAATTCAGGTTTCGGTTATATTAACGTTCCATTTTTAAAGCAACACTAGGGCTATTTTGGGACGGACCGCGTCATTTTGAACCACGATTAGATGACGAGGACGACACCTGGGCTGGCCCCTCCTCTCCAAATTTCCACACCAAACTAGCGGGAGGACGTTTGACCCCTACGGATTTAACGTGCACCAGACCCGCTTACACGACGGTTCTTCGGTGGAATCGGCTCCGGAACCATGAGCCCCCCGGTTCCGAAACAGAGAACTTACCACCAGGTCACCAAATATGATTTTTTAAAGTATTTCTGTAGAATTAGACGAAAATTTAAAGAATATATTGGAACGATTGTATCACGCCGAAATTCATGCTTTTAAATAATCAGCTTTTGAACATACAATGATTATTTTAAAGTAAAAAAGAGCTATGGAAGAGGAAAGGAAGTCCTAGGCGTCATAGAATAAAGGAGGGTTGGTGCTTTGGCATTCAATAGTTATAAATGTCTTTTTTCATATAGAATATTAGATTATTTACAAAAAATCCTTCCTTAAATGAAAAAAAAAAACCACTTTAGGTTCAGTAAAAATATCTCAAATGCGAAAGTGCTACCAAGGATTGATGCTCAACTATAAATCTAAAAATATAATACAATAATATGTATTAATCATAAAGATTTCAAACAGTTCTATGAGTGGAATTCTGGCACATCTCTTAAAGTCATGAAGTTCGTTTTGGAGCAAGGAAGCCTATTTAAAAAAAAAGGGGCACTAATTCTTAACAGCTCACGTTCTTTGCATCTCAATTACAAGATCAACGCATCACACAAAAGTCAATGCCATAAGGAAAGAACCCAACATTAATAAACTGAGTTGAGAACTCTTTTGGTGTCTAACTTGGCTATGCTAACTATTTTAATGGCTCGAATGACACGGTTGCACTGGCAATAAATTCAGAAGAGCAAAAGAAGGAAAGGAAGGAATGTCGTGCAATCAACTCGATGCGCTGTCCATCCACGCAGCAATTAATTACTCACAGTGCAATTACGGCCCAAAGAAACAACAGGAAGATGGGTGCAGACTTAACCAACTCGCTCCATCGGGCCCTCCTGTACATGAGAGCAAACAATAAAAAGAAAAGGTATAAAAGAGGGAATTCAAAGGACATCAACAAAAAAAGGGCATTTTTTGGAAGGCATCCAATTCAACGGTTGTGCGGTTTACATGCTAAACAGTTGTTTTACATAGTGGTTTCAAAGTCTGTTCCAGAAGCCGCTGACTTTTTTTAGGAGCAAGATTTTGTTGCTTTTTTTTTTATCCCGTTCACCTAGGCGGCTGAATTTAAATTCAAAGTTCGAGGGGGAGACTCTCTGGTTACAGAGGAAGGGGAGCGGGAGTTGAGTTTCAGACTATGAATATGCCATGAAGCAGGAAGTTCGAATCGGACAGGGTCAATGCCTGATCATCAGCAGCACATCAACGGAGATAGACAACATGGAATGACAAACTAAGCGAAAAATGAATAGTTTGGTAGTCAAAAGCTAAACTGCTTTCTTCTTGTCCAACAAATTCAAAAAATAAATGCAGACACATAGAAAGATGGCATTATATTAAGAGAATAGTTTTCGATTTACTTAACTTTATTCTTTTGCTAATTATTAAATATTTATATATGAGGCAGAAAGAAATAAGGAGAAAAAAGAAATTAAAAAATTAAGAGAATGCTGTTAGAAATAGTATGAAGTTAAAAAAAAATATTCAGCTATTATCTCAGAAAATAATAAATAAATTAAAAAAAAAACTTTTAAGTGAAATTTGAAATTAAGAGAAACTAAGTCAACATTTTAAGAGGGGGGATGGGAGAACTAGGAAAAAACATGAAATATTTCCATATATTTGATGCTTTTTTCCTAGATTAACATATTATTATCCACGACGTTTAAAAAAGACAGACATGATCAGTTCTTTTAGAAACTATATTGTTTAATAGGAAGTAGTAGTAGTAGTAATTTTACCATATATTTCATATGTACTTCTTTATATAACATTTTGAAATAATGAACTAGATAATATTTAAAAAGAAAATAATATCTAAAAATAATATTTTTTCAGTAATAGTTCAAATCAGCAATTTTATATCAGCAGCATTTCTTTTAAAAAAATTTGTTTGGTCAAGGCGTTTCAGCAACAAAAAACACAATTTTTCAATATTGGTCAATTATCTATCGATGTAGTTATGGTTTAAAACTTCTTACAGTATACAAATGTAATGCCGGCTTTAGGACATTATGTTTCAATTCTTAAAAAGTTTGTTTCAGAAAGACACGGACATAAACAATAGTAAATCCTATTAGGAGGTGTGCTGGGCGTGGCGGCAATTTTCCAAAAGGCACTTTATTTACACCAATCCAATTATAAGGGAATAGGAAGTAAGTGTCAGCAAACATAGAAATAAGAACTGTCCATTAGATTAATGCCGTCAGTGGGATCTTATTATGTGAATTGGGAAGGAGCCGCCAAGGTGAAGCTTTAAAATAAATACGTTATAGATGATGATAGAAGATTAAGTAGAAAACTTGCTAATGTCAAAGATTATAGTGCCAAATAAATTTCTGAAAGGATGGGCACACGAAACACAATAGGTTTTATTATTTAGATAAAATGTTAATGAGTTAGAATCACGATCTTTGCTGCATCTTAAATAAAATGATTAGTCTCGAAGACTATGAGCCCCAGTGCTCCAAATATATAAACATGAACAACAAATAAACGAGCTCAATGCTCCATAATAATCATATTTCTAAAGATATTTAAATATCTAATGCTACAAAAGCTTTCATTTGAGAGCTATTTATTTATTGACATCATTATCACTCATTTCAGCATATTTCAGATAGTTGATCATCAAAATAATGGAAACACCTGTGAATAAAAGTGACATTTTTTAATGTGCTTCATAAGCATTAAAATATAATAGCCACCACTTTTTTTTTTTATAAATATCGATGTATATATTCTGGTAGTATATGTTAGCTTTATTAAATTTCTGTAAAATTTTGATTTTTTTTCTTAAGTGTAAACTGTCGGATATCTAGATTTTCAAACAGACCAAATTGTAGGAGCCCGTCTAGCTGGAGCAAGTGTGATCGAAACAACCCAACTTTTTGACGTTTCTAGAGGCACGGTGTCTAAAGTCATGGCAGCATACACACAGCGTGGCAAGACGAGCTCGGCACAGCAAAATAGCGGGCGGAAAGAGAAGCTCAAGGTAAAGGACAGACGGGTATTGAAGCGGATTGTAATGTGCTCTAAACACTATTCACCACTTGTATGAATCGATTCCTAGGCAAATCCAAGCAGCATTACATGCCAAAGGTGGTTACACACCATACTAATAAAGGATTCTTTCCAACTCCAACGTGTTTCCATTATTTTCAAAAATTATTTGTATGTACGTGTTGCTTTTGGCACTTGTCATAGACAAGCCCGCTAGCGAAGTCAACGATTTTAAACCGAGTTTAAGTGTCTCTGGTTTCAGTAGCGTCATCTAAGGCCAAGAGTTCGTCTTAGCTACTCATGCGCCACAGCCCTTTTCGCGAGGCGGACTTAATTCATACATTTCATTCACTCATCCACAGATCGTAATTTAGACCTGAATCGGAGGACGACCACTCTGATCCAGTATCCCTAGTGGTATTTTTTCGATTGGAGGACTTTGTGGCTACTACGTACACCAGCCACCATGTACAAAGGGAGACTTCGGCCGACGGGGTTCGAACTCACAACCCAAGGGATGAGAATCCAACGCCCTACCAAACAGGCTATCCCGGCCCATGTGTGTGTGCTTAAAGCATAATTCAACTGCAAGTAATATTTTGAGAAGGAACCGATAAAAATAAACCAAAGAATAATTTCGATTCACTTGTTTTAAGTATTTCTACACACTTATATCCTCACTCTCCGTGAAAAATTATTAAGTTCAAGCGGCAGTTCATTTTCCGTGCACCTCTAGACAGGGCGCTACACAGCAATTAACACTCAATACACTCGCCGCCTCGTCAGTTTATATCTATATCTATACTTATAATAAAGCTCAATGTGTGTGTGTGTGTGTGTTGGCGCTCTACAGGCCAGACCGTTTGACATACAGCTACCAAATTTGGTACATGTATACCTTGGAGGCTGGGAATGTGCACCTGGGGTTTCTTTTTTCGAATTTTTAATTAGAATTTTAATTATTAATTAAAAACTAACTTTCCCGCCAAAAAAATCTTCCATTTTCCCCACCGCCAACTTTTCCGCCAAAAAAATCTTCCATTATCCCCGGCGCCAAACGAGAAAGGCTTCAGTTTTTTTTTCTCCCAACAGTAATGAGGCTAGGGTTAAAATTTTTCGGCGGATTATTTCAATCGGTTCTGTTTATTTTCTTAATGTTTGATGCATTTAAAATTAAACATTGTTAATGAATCAATCTTTCAGATTCATTCTGAAGTACTTTTGAATTAAAATAAAACAGAATAAAGGAAATTAAAAATTTCTAATCCGCATAGCGTTACCCCAACTGGTGTAGAAAAAAAATCACGTATTTGCGTTACGTAACCGGCGAAGAAAATTCACGCATGCGCATTCTGTTCTGATTGTTGCCATGACAACATGTATATGCTTATAGTTTTAAGTACAACGTTTTTTAAGTAGTTTTTTTAAAACCTGTTTTCAACCGTTTATTTTAAATGATTCGTTTTATTTTCTTAGTGTTTGATGCATTTAAATTTAAACATTGTTAATTAATCGATCTGCTCATAATGAATCTAAGAAAATTTTGTTGACCAACTCTTGAGATATTACATAAATTAAAAAAGATATTCTTTAGTGCCCATAAAGTTTAAACGCTGAGTGATTCTATTTTCAGTAATCAGATTATAAAAAAATGCTTTGTTTCAGTAAAAAATATTATTATATTAATTGAAGATAAATTCTTTCCACTTTAATTTAAAGCATAAATTCTACCGTTTTCAACCGTTTATTTTAAACGATTCGTTTTATTTTCTTAGTGTTTGATGCATTTAAATTTAAACATTGTTAATTAATCGATCTGCTCATAATGAATCTAAGAAAATTTTGTTGACCAACTCTTGAGATATTACATAAATTTAAAAAAATATTCTTTAGTGCCCATAAAGTTTAAACGCTGAGTGACTCTATTTTCAGTAATCAGATTATAAAAAAATGCTTTGTTTCAGTAAAAAATATTATTATATTAATTGAAGATAAATTCTTTCCACTTTAATTTAAAGCATAAATTCTACGGGTGTTAACAGAAAATGAGAGAGATACATATTACGTTATGACTGAAGGCCTTTATAATATTATGAATGAATTATATGATAATCAAAATTTGAAGTTTTAAAATATTTTGATAAAGAAGCTATTAAAGTAGAAATTGCATAAAATATTTAATTACTAAAATTTTAACGAACATTAAGATTGGCGAACCGGCTGGTCGCCAAAGGCGGCTAGTACTTATAATAAAGCTCAATGTGTGTGTGTGTGTGTGTTGGCGCTCTACAGGCCAGGTCATTTGACATACAGCTATCAAATTTGGTACATGTATACCTTAGAGGTCGGGAATGTGCACCTGGGGTCCCTTTTTTTGAAATTTTAATTAGAATTTTAATTATTAATTAAAAACTAACTTTCCCGCCAAAAAAATCTTCCATTTTCCCCACCGCC
This sequence comes from Argiope bruennichi, assembly GCF_947563725.1. NCBI lineage: Eukaryota > Metazoa > Arthropoda > Arachnida > Araneae > Araneidae > Argiope > Argiope bruennichi. Next base: position 125,465,695 of record NC_079160.1, read on the forward strand.
AACTTTTCCGCCAAAAAAATCTTCCATTTTCGCCACCGCCAAACGAGTAAGGCTTCCGTGTTTTTTTTCTCCCAACAGTAATGAGGCTAGGGTTAGTATTTTTCGGCGGATTATTTCAAACGATTCTGTTTATTTTTTTAATGTTTGATGCATTTAAAATTAAACATTGTTAATTAATCGATCCTTCAGATTCATTCTGAAGTACTTTTGAATTAAAATAAAACAGAATAAATGAAATTAAAAATTTCTAATCCGCATAGCGTTACCCCAACTGGCGTAGAAAAAAAATCACGTATTTGCGTTACGTAACTAGCATTGAAAATTCACGCATGCGCTTTGTGTTCTGAATTCCGCATTGTGTTGACGAATTATTATCAACTGATGCGGACTGGATTTAAATTTTTTTTAGGTTCGTTGCATGCTTTTGTAATTAAAATGTATTTATGTTAGTTATATATTTTTTTGTATATGCTTATAGTTTTAAGTGCATCGTTTTTTAAGTAGTTTTTTTAAAACCTGTTTTAAACCGTCTATTTTAAACGATTCGTTTCATTTTCTTAGTGTTTGATGCATTTAAAAGTAAACATTGTTAATGAATCGATCTGCTCATGATGAATCTAAGAAAATTTTGTTGACAAATTCTTGAGATAATACGTAAATTGAAAAAGATATTCTTTAGTGCCCATAAAGTTTAAACGCTGAGTGACTCTATTTTCAGTAATCAGATTATAAAAAAATGCTTTGTTTCAGTAAAAAATATTATTATATTAATTGCAGATGAATTCTTTCCACTTTAATTTAAAGTATAAATTCTACGGGTGCTAACAGAAAATTAGAGAGATACATATTACGTTATGACTGAAGGCCTTTATAATATTATGAGTGAATTATATGACTATCAAAATTTGAAGTTTAAAAATATTTTGATGAAGAAGCTATTAAAGTAGGAATTGCATAAAATATTTAAATATAAAAATTTTAATGAACATTAAGATTGGCGAACCGGCTGGTCGACAAATTCTTGAGATATTACATAAATTAAGAAATATATTTTTTAGTTCCCATAAGGTTTAAATGCTCAGTGACTCTGTTTTCGTTAATCATGTTATTAAAAAAATTAACATTTATTGACGAACACGGACACACTGATATTCACCGTTACTCTGATTAGATGTTACAAAATCTGAATAGATAAACATAAACGTGTAAACAGCTGTGCGCCGGTTTCTATGGCAACACAGCTGCAAAGGGAAAAGAAGTTTCTAATACAGAACATCTGCTTTACCCAATTTTATAGAATAACTTTTCCCCTTTTTCGTTTCATTTTTTTAAAAAATTACTTATTTAATAAGAACACCTGCTTTACCCAATTTTTTAGAATAGTTATTTTCCCCTCTTCGCTTGCTTTAAAAAAACATCTATACTTATATATAAAGTTCAATGTGTGTGTGTTTGTGTGTGTTGGCGCTCCTCAGAAAACACCATTTGACCTACAGCTACCAAATTTGGTACATGTATACCTTAGAGGTCGGGAATGTGCACCTGGGGTCCCTTTTTTTGAATTTTTAATTAGAATTTTAATTATTAATTAAAAGCTAACTTTCTCGACAAAAAATTATTCATTTTCCCTACCACGAAATGAGTAAGAGTTCAGTTTTTTTCCCCGACAGTAATGAGGCTAGGCTTAAGATTTTTCGGCTGATTATTTCAAAGGATTCTGTTTATTTTCGTAATGTTTGGTGCATTTAAAATTAAACATTGTTAATGAATCGATCTTTCAAATTAATTCTGCAATACTTTTGAATTAAAATAAAACAGAATAAAGGAAATAAAAATGTCTAATCTGCATAGCGTTACCCCAACTGGCTTAGAAAAACTCACGCATTTGCGTTACCGTAACTAGCTTTGTAAATTCACGCATGCACATTGTGTTCTGATTGTTGACATGACAACAAATATCAACGGACGATTTAAATTATTTTTAGATTAGTTGCATGCTTTTGTAATTAAAGTGTATTTATGTTAGTTATATATTTTTTGTGTATGCTTATAGTTTTAAGACCATCGTCTTTTAAGTAGTTTTTTTTAACCTGTTTTCAACCGATTATTTTAAACGATTGGGTTTTTTTTTTTTTTTTTTTTTTTAGTGTTTGATGCATTTAAAATTAAACATTGTTAATTAATCAATCTGGTCATGATGAATCTGAGAAAATTTTGTTGACAAATTTTTGAAATATTACATAAATTAAGAAAGATATTCTTTAGTGCCCATAAAGTTTAAACACTCAGTGACTGTTTTCAATAATCATATTACAAAAAAAAAAATACTTTGTTTCAGTAAAAAATATTATTATATTAATTGCAGATTAATCCTTTCCACTTTAATTTAAAGTATAAATTCTACGGGTGCTAACAGAAAATTAGAGAGATACATATTACGTTATGACTGAAGGCCTTTATAATATTATGAGTGAATTATATGACTATCAAAATTTGAAGTTTAAAAATATTTTGATGAAGAAGCTATTAAAGTAGGAATTGCATAAAATATTTAAATATAAAAATTTTAATGAACATTAAGATTGGCGAACCGGCTGGTCGACAAATTCTTGAGATATTACATAAATTAAGAAATATATTTTTTAGTTCCCATAAGGTTTAAATGCTCAGTGACTCTGTTTTCGTTAATCATGTTATTAAAAAAATTAACATTTATTGACGAACACGGACACACTGATATTCACCGTTACTCTGATTAGATGTTACAAAATCTGAATAGATAAACATAAACGTGTAAACAGCTGTGCGCCGGTTTCTATGGCAACACAGCTGCAAAGGGAAAAGAAGTTTCTAATACAGAACATCTGCTTTACCCAATTTTATAGAATAACTTTTCCCCTTTTTCGTTTCATTTTTTTAAAAAATTACTTATTTAATAAGAACACCTGCTTTACCCAATTTTTTAGAATAGTTATTTTCCCCTCTTCGCTTGCTTTAAAAAAACATCTATACTTATATATAAAGTTCAATGTGTGTGTGTTTGTGTGTGTTGGCGCTCCTCAGAAAACACCATTTGACCTACAGCTACCAAATTTGGTACATGTATACCTTAGAGGTCGGGAATGTGCACCTGGGGTCCCTTTTTTTGAATTTTTAATTAGAATTTTAATTATTAATTAAAAGCTAACTTTCTCGACAAAAAATTATTCATTTTCCCTACCACGAAATGAGTAAGAGTTCAGTTTTTTTCCCCGACAGTAATGAGGCTAGGCTTAAGATTTTTCGGCTGATTATTTCAAAGGATTCTGTTTATTTTCGTAATGTTTGGTGCATTTAAAATTAAACATTGTTAATGAATCGATCTTTCAAATTAATTCTGCAATACTTTTGAATTAAAATAAAACAGAATAAAGGAAATAAAAATGTCTAATCTGCATAGCGTTACCCCAACTGGCTTAGAAAAACTCACGCATTTGCGTTACCGTAACTAGCTTTGTAAATTCACGCATGCACATTGTGTTCTGATTGTTGACATGACAACAAATATCAACGGACGATTTAAATTATTTTTAGATTAGTTGCATGCTTTTGTAATTAAAGTGTATTTATGTTAGTTATATATTTTTTGTGTATGCTTATAGTTTTAAGACCATCGTCTTTTAAGTAGTTTTTTTTAACCTGTTTTCAACCGATTATTTTAAACGATTGGGTTTTTTTTTTTTTTTTTTTTTTTTAGTGTTTGATGCATTTAAAATTAAACATTGTTAATTAATCAATCTGGTCATGATGAATCTGAGAAAATTTTGTTGACAAATTTTTGAAATATTACATAAATTAAGAAAGATATTCTTTAGTGCCCATAAAGTTTAAACACTCAGTGACTGTTTTCAATAATCATATTACAAAAAAAAAAAATACTTTGTTTCAGTAAAAAATATTATTATATTAATTGCAGATTAATCCTTTCCACTTTAATTTAAAGTATAAATTCTACGGGTGCTAACAGAAAATTAGAGAGATACATATTACGTTATGACTGAAGGCCTTTATAATATTATGAGTGAATTATATGACTATCAAAATTTGAAGTTTAAAAATATTTTGATGAAGAAGCTATTAAAGTAGGAATTGCATAAAATATTTAAATATAAAAATTTTAATGAACATTAAGATTGGCGAACCGGCTGGTCGACAAATTCTTGAGATATTACATAAATTAAGAAATATATTTTTTAGTTCCCATAAGGTTTAAATGCTCAGTGACTCTGTTTTCGTTAATCATGTTATTAAAAAAATTAACATTTATTGACGAACACGGACACACTGATATTCACCGTTACTCTGATTAGATGTTACAAAATCTGAATAGATAAACATAAACGTGTAAACAGCTGTGCGCCGGTTTCTATGGCAACACAGCTGCAAAGGGAAAAGAAGTTTCTAATACAGAACATCTGCTTTACCCAATTTTATAGAATAACTTTTCCCCTTTTTCGTTTCATTTTTTTAAAAAATTACTTATTTAATAAGAACACCTGCTTTACCCAATTTTTTAGAATAGTTATTTTCCCCTCTTCGCTTGCTTTAAAAAAACATCTATACTTATATATAAAGTTCAATGTGTGTGTGTTTGTGTGTGTTGGCGCTCCTCAGAAAACACCATTTGACCTACAGCTACCAAATTTGGTACATGTATACCTTAGAGGTCGGGAATGTGCACCTGGGGTCCCTTTTTTTGAATTTTTAATTAGAATTTTAATTATTAATTAAAAGCTAACTTTCTCGACAAAAAATTATTCATTTTCCCTACCACGAAATGAGTAAGAGTTCAGTTTTTTTCCCCGACAGTAATGAGGCTAGGCTTAAGATTTTTCGGCTGATTATTTCAAAGGATTCTGTTTATTTTCGTAATGTTTGGTGCATTTAAAATTAAACATTGTTAATGAATCGATCTTTCAAATTAATTCTGCAATACTTTTGAATTAAAATAAAACAGAATAAAGGAAATAAAAATGTCTAATCTGCATAGCGTTACCCCAACTGGCTTAGAAAAACTCACGCATTTGCGTTACCGTAACTAGCTTTGTAAATTCACGCATGCACATTGTGTTCTGATTGTTGACATGACAACAAATATCAACGGACGATTTAAATTATTTTTAGATTAGTTGCATGCTTTTGTAATTAAAGTGTATTTATGTTAGTTATATATTTTTTGTGTATGCTTATAGTTTTAAGACCATCGTCTTTTAAGTAGTTTTTTTTAACCTGTTTTCAACCGATTATTTTAAACGATTGGGTTTTTTTTTTTTTTTAGTGTTTGATGCATTTAAAATTAAACATTGTTAATTAATCAATCTGGTCATGATGAATCTGAGAAAATTTTGTTGACAAATTTTTGAAATATTACATAAATTAAGAAAGATATTCTTTAGTGCCCATAAAGTTTAAACACTCAGTGACTGTTTTCAATAATCATATTACAAAAAAAAAAAAAAAAACTTTGTTTCAGTAAAAAATATTATTATATTAATTGCAGATTAATCCTTTCCACTTTAATTTAAAGTATAAATTCTATGGGAGCCAACAGAAAATGAGAGAGATACATATTACGTTATGACTGAAGGCGTTTATAATATTATGAGTGAATTATATGCTTATCAAAATTTGAAGTTTAAAAATATTTTGATGAAGAAGCTATTAAAGTAGGAATTGCATAAAATATTTAATTATGAAAATTTTAACGAACATTAAGATTGGCGAACCGGCTGGTCGCCAAAGGCGGCTAGTATATATATAAAAAAATCTTTTAAATTTCCAACAAATACTAGTGAACATTAAAGTTCGAACTTGTCTAGGTTTTAAAAAGAATACATCAAACATATGCATGCAAGATTATACAAATTTAGTAGAGGAGTGTACCATTCAGTTATCTATTATTTATGAACTTGTGGCTTTATTTAAATATGCGTAAAAGGTTTCAATTTTGCAAAATTCTATTGCCTTATCCAAAGGCATTTTAAATTGATGCGTCCTTCTTAAATAATTTAGACTATGGCTTTGTTAAGAGTAGATCGCAGGAAATTTTCACCACTTTATCTTTTCAGATTTAAAAAAAAAATATAATAGGTAAATAACAGTTAAAAATTATGGCGACTAAAATTATATTTAAATTAATTGAATAACTTCTTTACATTCAATTTCTTTTTATTTACCATTAAATAAGGTGTTATTAATTCTGAAGCCATAGTAACAGAGAGTTCGGAAGAAAAAAAATTCCTAAACAGTTCGTTCAGAAAAAAATGTTAGCTTCGGTTTTTTTTTAAATTAATAGGTAAAGTTGATGTGAAACAGTAATTTAACATTATTGTAATTATCAAGTAAGAGCAAAAATATGAATCATCTGCAGATATTAATTTATATCAATTTCTAATTTTTTTTCTCCAGATAATTTTCTATAGTATTTATCAAGAACAAAGAATCGAAACTTGTCGCAAACATATTTTATATAATAATTAAAATGAATTCATAATAAATATAAACAATATAATCTCTTCTTCATAATAAATATTATGAGCAAGTGTCAACGCGCGCGCACACACACACGCAAATGAAATATGAAAGAGGCATTCCCACTAAAATAAATCAGCACAATTTATTTCAAATATAGTTTTTCAAGGCAAAATGCGCAACACTTTCGCAATTTCGGAAAAATGAACAGAGATTATCTAATATATGCATCTAGCCTCGCCCTCCGAATCCGATTCTTTTCTCTTCTTTTACAACAAAGAAACTAAACTGATCATTAGAAGGCGATTTGGGCACTCAATAAAACCTTTCCCTCCACGGCATTTCCATAGGCGTCAGCCTTATCTCATGCCTATGGCGCCACCACTCCATGTTCCAAACACCGAGCGGCTCTCAAAAAGAACACAGGATTTGTAAAAATGTGTAATTACCGTTATAATGGCGACTCAGCACCCATTAACCCGAAAAGTCACTCGGGTTTTATTTCATGTGAAAGAATTAAATTAGTGAGTTTTTGTCTTTAGAAGTGGCGATTAAACAGGTAGTCCGTGCGTCACCGGAAAACACACAGGCCACACCTTGCAATGAAACGCTTAACATTTCTTATTATTCATAGGAAGGAATTTTGTCTCAATGCACTCAATGAAGCACTTCTCTTTTAAATAACGGTATCTGCAGAATTTTTGCCACTTTTCGACTCCTCCCCAATTCTCCCTACTTTTTCGTACACGATGTACACGTACAAAGAGAAAAGTTTGTAACTGTTAAAAATTAAGACTTCAAGCTGTAGAAAAATCTCCACGTTTGAATCTTTCCTGAGTTCGAAAAAATCAAATTTTGGGTATTATGTCTGTCTACAAACTTCTAAATTCATCTGAATTCTTCATTCATTCAGAGTTCGGTTTTGTTTAATGGAGCCAAAACTTAAGTAAATGACAATTAAAATAATAATAATAATAATAATTACATTTAATTTTAAAACTAAAACTTTTAGTTAAAAAAAGTGATTTTTTAAAGAAAAATTGATCATAACTTCTGCATCACATTAAAATTCTAAAAAATAACTCAATAGAATACTAAATTTGCCAAATTAATTGCAATTAATATCAAAATAGTCGAAAACTATTAGGCTTACTTTTTTCACTGAAAAACGAACGAATAAATGAATAAATAAATTTCAGTTCAATACTTTTCATATAATCAAGTCATCATAATTATTTAGCGTTTTCAGCCAAATTAAAAGATCTTTTCTCTTTTCTCCGACAATATTATCCGAACTTTCATTTGTTATGTATATTTAACGCTTCAAAAAACGGAATGAAATACAAAAAACCTGCTTTAAAAACTGAATTATAAAACAACACAAAACGCGATTAAGCAAATTACCTCGAAATCTCTCGAACAAGGGCGCTAATTCAATTCGGAAACTTCGAGTTGCCAATTTGAAATTCAGCTGTCCGCGGCAAAAGGGGTGAATGTAAGATTCTTAATTCTCAATCAATTTCCAACCTGTAGAGAAAGACGGATATCTCTGGCAACGGAAGGAGAAGCCGTTAGTAATCAATTGGGAAAGAAATCGATCTTCCTTTGCGAGCGAAGGGTAGGATTTGAAATCAATTCAGAGAGGAAAGTGAAAATTCGCGTAACTCAGAAAAAATGTACTCTTTTTTTTATTTCACTTTAAATCTTTCACTTTATATATACATATATATATATATATATATATATATATATATATATATATATATATATATATATATATATATATATATATATATATATATATATATATATATATATATATATATACAGAGAGAGAGAAAGAGAAAGAGAGAAAGATAAAATAAAAATGAAAAAAAAAATGATTAGTTAGACTGGGAAGCTAATATATTGAGCATACTTTTCAGCGGGTAAGTCTCGAAGATTCTGGAAAAAATATTTTTAAAAAATTCACAAGATTTCATGATATTTTTTTCGAAGTAAAGATATTTTTTTAAATATTTTTTTAAAGAAAACAATACTTAAGATTTCTTTTTCATTTCAGTAGAAAAAAAAAATATTTATATCCCCCCCCCCAATTCTAGTCGGAGACAAGTGAGGGTTTTCTAGAAAGTTAATATTTTAAGTCTCGCTGGGAAATTAATCCACCGCAGTTTGTCAGATTTTGCTCTCAACTTTTAACCACGAACCTAAGGTACCGATTTTACTTATTATTACTTTTGTGTGTGTGTGTGTACGTGTTCTTGTCAAAAAATATATGAAGTAAAAACATTGAAAATGCTGGACTGGTTAAGAAAATAATGTTTAAAGTGATAAGAAAAATTTTCGCATTACAATGCAAACGTTCCCTAAAATGTACGATAAATATAGATATTTTATTTTCTCTCCTGAAAGCTGACATTGATAGTTATAGATGATATTATAGTCATTTTTAAATAACTAAAGAATTCTTTAAAATACGACTAAAGAAAAGCTCGTAAAAACGACAGAGAAAGAAACAAGGCGGTTTGTTTTAAATCACAGAGAGGTTATAAAAATAGCAAATGGCTAGTTGAAACAACAAACAATTTAATTTCAAATATTTAGTCTTAGTTGAAATAAAGAGCTATTTTGTATAAAATTTTAAGACTAACTACTAAATGTAATCATTTGATGCAAACATTTTTATAAGGTCTCAGGTTTCTAAAAGTAACTAAGTTTCTTAAGTAACCATAAAACATCACTTAAAAAGTAAAATAATAAAAATAATTAAAAAAGAATAGGTACAGAATTTTTTAATACAATTGTTTTTAAAAATTACAAATTCGACTATGACGATCAAATGTAATCTTTCGCGTTTCAATTCTCGATCCAAATTCTGTTCAGAAGTTAAGGTTCGCTTTACATTTCACTAACATTTCGCAGAAAAACTATTTGAAATAGAATTTTGACTTACTTATAATTAGTTAAGGGCTTTGATATTATTTATATTAGTATATGCAAAAACTTCAACTCGTCCATCAAAATAAAAATAAAACATCTTTATGAGAAATAAAAGTTAAAAAAACTAAAAGGTTAAAAACAAGAATCTCAAAAATACAACCACTTACTAAGTAATCTCATTGCCACTTATTATGTCCGGAGATTAAGAACCTTGAATACTAGCATTCCGTGGCACTCCCCTCAAATCGACAATCTCAAAAATATTGACAGATAATGCTTCAGGTAAGTTTTTTTTTCAATACTGCTAAGAAAACTTGCTTAAGATAATCACTGTTTCCTTAAAAATTGAAAATGCATTTATTCATGAATTTCTTTTTATTTATGATTAATTAGTGCTTCGTATGATCCATCCAGTTTTCTAATACATCCTAATAGCAAAAATTATATTAAGACAGATGACATTAGCAGAAAGATTTGCGGCAATAAAACAAGAAACAATGAATCCCTTTACAACAGTGCATGTTGAGAATTCAGTTAACCACGTGATATCCCTGGGCGGAACTAGTTGCCAATCATGTGTCACGTGGTCTCCCTGTTGTTGTTTAGTATATTTTTTTTTCTAGTAGAAGCGAACTGGACTCCTGTACTAGAGGGAGTGATATCTCGACTCTCGGATCCCGGCTCTTTCCGAGAGAGTTTTATGTGTAGTTCTCTAGGCTTTCTACACTAAGGCGTATTCATGTGCCTTTTGTTGTTATTGTTACCAATAAACCCCAGAAAAGACAACATGTGTCTTCAAGTCATTTCACTCCAGAACACAATCTTCACTATCGAATAAATTATTGTTCAATCAAGAAACGCAACGATAATTTAACAGTGCACATTGCGCAGGTGATTTCGCATCAGCTGCGAAAGGGGATCAAGGTCGACTCGATCTCAGGATCGACGCGAAGACTTGGAGAGTAGAGTGATTTGTGGGCGAGAGACGAGTTCAACAGTAATGTGCGTGGCCTTTGTTTTCGTTTTGAAACGATGACTGAAACAGTATTTAAAGATGACTGAAGCAGTATTTCTAAAATAAAGAAAATAGGTAAGGTAGTTGTTTTGGCGCGATTGTATCATCACTGAAAACACTGGAAGTGACAAAAAGAGAGCTTTATTCTGCCAATCGAGTTACTCACGCATTTCAACTCAGTAAGCAGACTTAAAACTCCAGCCATGATAAATGTTCAATCTTTAGAAAATGAAAATTTTGTTGTTTATAATAATATATAGAAAATTGACAGAAAGAACCTCGGGAGAACTAGATGTTCAGAGTATAAGCTCTAAGCAAATGCGGCTTTCCTACATTGATATAGGCATGAAAGGAAAAGTTTTAGTTCGTAAAGGTATGGCATACATATACACAAAAAATAACTCACTTCAGGCATTTCAGAAAAAACTTTCAGAGAGGGAAAAAAAATTGAGATTTCCGCCATCACAACCACAAATGTTATATTTGACAGACTGCTGCAAAAAACGGAACCCCCAAATTTTCATAAAATACATTGAGTGCCCAGGCTTTTTGAGGTACACGCCAATTATACAAGAGTTTGAAATCCGCTACGCATTTTGCAGAAATGAAAAATAAAAAATAAAATAAATTAATAAATGACTGACAAAAAAGTGAACGCCAATGTGCAACCAGGTGACATGCTCAGTTGCGATTGTAAAGTGACACTAAAATATTATGAAAGTGAAAGATAAAATATTATGCATGTTAGAATGATTCATAACACGAGGAGGTATCAATAAGTAACGCATATGATTTTGCACACAAGAATAAAAAATGCAATGCGTGACAATACTAAAGCAGAAATAAAAATGCGATCCATTTGTTACTTCTTAGTGTAACTACCATTCATGTTCATGCTTCTGTTCCGGCGCAAGATCAGTTCGAAAAACTCGATCTCAACGAACTCGAGATTTGTGACCAACTATAATGATTCGGTTGGGAAGTTTTGAAACATCCGCCGAGTAGCACTGGACAGCAACCTCAAATTCTTTATTGTTTAGATCCATGAAGACGTTATCTGCCGTGGAAAGGGTGGGGGTGGGGGGAGACAAGACGACCTCATACGAGTAGACAGCATTCTATCAGATTGAGATTTTCAAATTATTCTAGCGCCTCAATATGATTGGCAGTTTTATCGAAAAGTTATAAATCGGCAATTTTCGTTTCATTGCCGTGTATTGCATTTTTTTCCCCCTATTTCTGTATACAAGATTATGTGCTTTACTGCTTCTACACCTGCTACTATTTAATCCATACTAACAGCGAAAGTTAAAACTAGATGAAAAGTAAATAATATTATTTGAGTACAATGCGATCATTTCCAAATAGCGGAGACTGTACAATGTTTTTATTTTTTCCATTAATAATGTCACATAAAAGGAGTTTTTACGCATTTAATATCCAGAAAATATGAGAGAAGTTACTGCCAGTCACAACTCAAAATGAAAGTCAAGAAATGAGCTGCATCCTAAACTACTCACTAAACAGTTCTAAATACAACTAAATAGTTCTGAAAGGGATCTTATCGTTCAATAAAAGATAAAGATACATTTGACTTAATATCTAGTAATCGACATCCAATGAAACAAAATTATTTTTAAATACTTGAATGGATTATATGAATTGTTGGATTGTTGTCTTCTTTATGGATTGTTTTTCACATTGCTAAAGCGCGTAGAAATACATATTAAGGTCATACATGGGTCAAATAATTGCCCATGGCATTCTTATGTTGTCATTGACTGCAAATTATAATTTTATATACCAACTAGCCGCCTTTGGCGACCAGCCGGTTCGCCAATCTTAATGCTCGTTAAAATTTTAATAATTAACTATTTTATGTAATTCCTACTTTAATAGCTTCTTCATCAAATATTTTAAAGCTTCAAATTTTGATAGTCATGTAATTCCCTCATAATAATATAAAGTCCTTCAGCCACAACATAATATGTATCTCTCTAATTTTCTGTTAGTTCCGGTAGAATTTATGCTTAAAATTAAAATGGAAATGACTAAACTGCAATTAATATAATAATATTTTTTACTGAAACAAAGCATTTTTTTTAATAATATGTGTCGTGGCTGGTTCGTGAGTGCTTTCAATAAATAGGCAAATAGAAAACTTAACAGATTTATTTCAGATTCGTTCGAGTTACTCTGCTCAGTAACTCCTTCTCCTCCAAGAGCCAACCCTCGAATGACATCACTCTTTTTAATTACACTCGCGCTAGTTGCCTAGCGCCATCTATGAACGTTTATTTCCTAACGCTTCAAAATCCAATCACTACAATATGATTACTGATAATAGAGTCACTGAGCGTTTAAACTTTATGGGCACTAAAGAATATCTTTCTTAAGTTATGTAATATCTCAAGAATTTGTCAACAAAATTTTCTCAGATTCATCATGAACAGATCGATTAATTAACAATGTTTAATTTTAAATGCATCAAACACTAAGAAAATAAAATGAATTGTTTAAAATAATCGGTCGAAAACAGGTTTAAAAAACTACTTAAAAACGATGTACTTAAAACTATAAGCATATACAAAATTTTTTAACTAACATAAATACAATTTACTTACAAAAGCATGCAACTAACCTAAAAATAATTTAAATCATCCCTTGATAACGGTTGTCATGGCAACAATCAGAATGCGCATGCGTGAATTTTCTTCGCCAGTTAGGTAACGCAAATGCGTGGATTTTTCTACGCCAGTTGGGGTAATGCTATGCAGATTATACCTTTTTAATTTCCTTTATTCTATGTTATTTTAATTCAAAAGTACTTTAGAATGAATCTGAAACATGGATTAATTAACAATGTTTAATTTTAAATGCATAAAACATTAAGAAAATAAACAGAATCGTTTGAAATAATCCGCCTAAAAATGTTAACCCTAGCCTCATTACTGTTGGGAGAAAAAAAACAACTGAAGCCTTATTCATTTGGCGGTGGGGAAAATGGAAGATTTTTTTGGCGGAAAAGTTGGCGGTGGGGAAAATGGAAGATTTTTTTTGGCGGGAAAGTTAGTTTTTAATTAATAATTAAAATTTCAAAAAAGGGGACCCCAGGTGCACATTCCCGACCTCTAAGGTATACATGTACCAAATTTGATGGCTGTATGTCAAATGACCTGGCCTGTAGAGCGCCAACACACACACACACACACACACACACACACACACACACACACACACACACACACACACACACACACACACACACACACACACACACACACACACACACACACACACACATTGAGCTTTATTATAAGTATAGATGAAAAGAAAAATCCTAAAGAAGCAGAAATTTTTCATTTAAAAGGATGTGGATACTCTGCTTAACATATATATTCTATGGAGATCACACTAATTAATAACAAGGAGAATAGAATAAATTTTATTTAGTAATCAATAAGCAGTGAATTAAAGAATCCCACCCATCTAAAAAAATTGCGCCTATTATTTTTTTTTTTCGATTATTTTACTTCGCACAGTGTCGGCGTAGTGAGCAAGAATACTTTTCCGGAGTTCCTCGTTTGAGAATTACACAAATTTAACCACCCTTATTTTGGCGAAATCTAGGTTAACTGAGGCATGCGTAAAAGCTCTGAAGGTTTCTGCATCTGAAAATGGGCAGCATGAATTTCTTTACAAATTTTTAAGTTCTATTTAAAGAAACATAATAAAATATTAATTTTAAGGTATCTGTCTACCTATGGAGACAAATTTTTGAAATATCCCTCCATTTTAGTTCATTTTCTGGATCGATGTGATTGCAAATAATGAAAAATATTTATCAGGAAATTTTGTGTCAATTGAGGTACTGTAAAATGCGTCAATTTGGGTAAAAAATAATGAAAATTGCAACAAAAAGCAAAACACTCTACAAAAAAATTCTATCGCACGCATTCCAATTATTTTTATGCACAATATACATACAGCTGTGGTGAAGGGAAAGAATTAGATACCAATTAAAATTAGAATTATTATTATAATATGCATTTTCAAAAAGTTATAGCTGTTTGAGTATTTTTGTATTGAAAATTACATTAAGCAGCTCTAGCACAAGAATTACTAAGTTCAAAGTTTTATCCCTAGTTCATAGCCTTTGGAACACTTAAGCTAACATATAAGCAAAATTTCACGGTAATATATTTACAAATTTTTAAGATATCATGTGTTGCGTATGAAATTTTTTAAGACATTCAAGTTTTTTAAAAAATTCATTCAAAGTTTTCATTTGTCTTGTAATAAAAATGCTTTGTAGATATAAATAATGTTCAAAAGCAGATGTAATTGCCAATCCTTTCAGCATAAGAACTACTCAAAACATATTATAATACGCGTGGCTTGAACATATTATAAAATAAATTATATTTCAGAGAGACGTGTATTTGATAAAATGTTGCAAAAACATTCAACTTCCGGTTTCGTTTCCAGCTACAGTTGTTTACAAAAAATCACATTTCTAGGTTTTTATTTATCATAGAATTAAAACAAACCAGATTTGGAGACCCAAATAAATAGGTTTTAAAATAAAAAAATAAAAAAATTTGTGCATTTTAACCGAAAACTGCTATTTAAACGTAAACACATCTTAAATCATGAAAAGAGAAAGTAGTTTCAAAAAGCATTCGGACATTCGAATTGCGAAACATTTACCACATTATAAGTACATTCAAACGCACTGTTGCTGGATGCAACATCCAAGTAATTGCAGATTGCAGAGCGGCGTGCACCTTACTTCTCATAAAATGAGGACTATTCTTTCTCTCTTTGTACCGAGATTGTCCAATTTGGCGTGTCACTTTTCACAAACAACGGAATAAAAGGAGTATGACAAAGTTTGAGTCAGAACTGAGGAAGAAAAGAGACGAGGTGGTGGTGGTGGTGGGGGGGGGGACCTCGCAGTCAGTGAAACGGACGAGCCCATCTTGAACAGCTGACAGAAAAAGAAATGGAGGCATAACCGAAATTTTTTTGAAAAGGCCTTATTCCAACCCTCCCACGTGGCTTGAAGATGACAGACGATTTGCACCACTGCTCTGCACACCATCTGGTGTTCTCCCATCAGATAAGGGAAGACCGTCAAGGGACCCTCCTCTGCTTTGGGGGGGGGAGGATTGAGTTTGGCAATCTAATATACATCTAGAGGACAGATCGATTTATTTGGAGGCAAGAGATTGGTCAATCGTACGGGATCTAATGGCATCTATCCAGAGACACTATCGTGTTAATGCCTGTCAGCAGATGAATAAAGGCCGGCACGTGGCTCTCGCGAAGACGAAGGGGGGGGGTATTCCTGACCCCGAAGAAGAAAAATTAAGTGGCGCTATGCTGCTGAGACCCCAGAGATTGAAGACTTTGTGCACTAAATGCAATTCAAAAGATACGACATTTCCCCTCCATTTTTTCTTTTTAACACGGAATTATCAGAGATGCGTTTCAGAAGACCAATGAAGAATTTTTCTCTTGAGACAGAAAGAGGGATGATGCTATATGACTTTGAGAGTAAAAGACAAAAACGGCAATGCTACAATCTGACAACCCGAACAAAAGGCTGACTCTACTGTTCATTCCAAACCGTTCACTGCTTTTTTTTTTCGGCGGCATTTCATTTCCACTTTTGGTGCTGGCTAGTTATTTTTTCCTGCTGTTGAATTTGAAATCAAGTCTAAGTTCTATCTAACAAAACTTTTAGTAGTATTTTGGATTTTAGCAAATGTTTTAGGAAATTTGGAAATCACCTTGAATTTTCATGCTTAGATAAAAAAAAAAAAAAAAATGGTATGATGTTTTCCAGTAGACTTTGATTTTCTGTTTTACTATTGTTAGTAATCTGATTACTAAGTATAAACAATATTCTAAAGCCTAACTGAAATGCAGATTAAAGTATACTTTCCCAATTTTGTGAAAGCGAATGACGAAAAACGATGCGATAAATTCTAAAGAACTTTTTTTTTCACTTGCAACTAATGTTTGATATAAAGAAAATTAATTAATGAAATGAAGATTATAAATGTTTGTTTGTGAAAAGATTTTTTTTTCAAGTGTATTTTGACTCTTTCAAAACTCTTAACATTATAATTCATATTAAGTCAATATTTGCTTTAAATAGCTGTCTGATTGTAACAATGCACATTAGTTTCACTGACATTTTCACATATTTTAAATTAAACCAAAAAAGTTGTGAATTTGTACACTATATGTCTCGTTTTGGCGTGCAATGTGGATCTGAACTCAGAAAGAACGATATCCAGAGACTCCGCGCCAGTAACTCTGTCATCCAAGTTGAAAAGGACTAATTCAATTTTTGAGGCGAATACATTCTGATTCCCAAGAAAGTTCCCTTTAATATTTTCAGTAGTCGAAAACTGGTTTCAACGAGTAAAATCTCAAGCTGCTTCTTGCTATCTCGAGAAAATTTCGCCGACCGGGCAGAACGATATTATATGCATGTTTCTCAAGAGCTACCGATACTCCTGAGAAATGCGTATAGTGATCGGGTCCTTTCATGTTTATCACAACATTAATAATTGAATGAAAATAAGAAACTTTAAAATAACAGAAAAATCAGGACTGTGTCAAAATTAAAATTACAAAATGAACTTTACTTTCAACGTCACTTTGAATTTTTTAACTCCGCTTTTATTCCATCGCGGGAGGCATAATCTATGTACAAGCAAGAAGCGACGAGGTACGTCAATTTACTGAACGACACAAGAGTGAAAAAAGGGAAGATCCCCAGAAATATTTTTCCCGATTATTTCATACCATGAGATTCTTATAGGGATTTATTTACACGTGTCGATTTAGGTAAGAGAATTATAGGGATCTTTTAAAAGAATTCGCTTAGCCTGACATATTTTTACACCTGGAGCGTGAGAACAGCCGATTTAAGCATTTTTAAACTACAAGCTTCGTTCGCCGTGGCTTGGACAAAGAAATCCCGACAACAGATCAAAACTGGACTTTTCCTTCAAAGTGAAGAATGGAACTTCACCACTGCATCTTCGTTTAACATACCCACCCCACCCCCACATAAAAGAGCACGCATATATTTAAATGTGTAAGATGTTATGGAATGGCAACATACAAATATACAAACGTAATATGTTTAATATTAGAGCGCTCTCTCTTAAATCTTAAGGCACATAAATCTGTAACTTCGCAGAGTTGGTGCAAATATTTGCACTCTCAATGAGTGATGCACTTGAATATAATATTGAAGAATGTAAAACATAAATGCCTATTTCCAATAGATTGGCAAGGTTTTGTCTTAGAAGAGTATTTTCAATATTGAACGAATTAAGGACTATTTCCTTGCAACATACCAACAATAAACGCAAATATTTCGATAAACTCTGCGCGCGCAACAAAAGTATAACCTCATCTAAAACATCATCTAATACCAAAACAAACAACATTAAACGCCGCGATGACCCATCAGCCTCAGAGCCACCAGATAAACAAACGATCGTTTCAGCTAGACTAGTCACCAGCAGAAGAGATTGGGCGAATGAAGGGAGGATGGACGAGGAAAAGAATGTCTAAATTCTTCTGATCACGAACGAATCTAGAGGATGGAGAGCGAGAGAGATAGAATGGATGTCTCATTTTGCCAAGTAATGCTGTCAACTTAATCCATCCTCTCCCTTCTCCACTAAGAGGGCTTTTTGTGGGCGAGGAGGGCTGTTAAATGACACGAAATGAGGCTGTACTTCCGTCGACGCCTGCGGACAGCTTGGTCCGGGGGAGGGGGGGGCAGTTGAGATGACACACCAGTCTCGCGCAGAGGTTGAGTGAGTCGTGAAACGAAATACGAAGTTACAGATACAGTGAGTGAACGTAATTTAGACTTTAATTACTGTTCTAAATTACTAGTGTGTTTGAGGTAGTGTTTCGCCTTTTACGGAACACTCGAGTTTCGTGATTTTTTCAAAAGAAGGTGTTACACGTGAAGATATAATGATAATAAAATGACAGTTGAACGATGTGGGAAAAAGGTATTCTTGACAGACTTTCCTTCTATTAAACTTTCTAAGTGCATATTGAGAAGGGAGAAAAAGCAAATAAAATGAAAAGTTATTTTTTACATACATTTAAATTTGACTAAGTTTGTTTAATATCTGAAAAGATGAAATTTCATTATAAATTTTTCACTCAGCTTCTGATGTGTTTTTAAGTTCGAAATTTTGTAACTACTTCAATATTTTCAAAACTTGATGATCAATAAATCATTTAATGCAATTTTGATTTTATACGAAAGGCGTCACGTGGTAGAGGATCTGAGAAAAAATGGATTCAAGATAAAAACTATAATTTAAAAACACAAAACACAGAATAAAACTTAGTATTTTTTCTTTCTACAATACACTGCAAAAAACTGTTTTTATTAAATTTATTTTTATAATATTTACCGATCTCCACAGAAACAGATTAAAGATAAAAACTCTTCAGCGGGTGTAAAGACAAAAAAACACTAAAAATTTTTTTAATAGAGAAATTTTTTCTCCCTGGTTTGTACCAAATGGTACTAGAGAGTTCAGTCTAAGAAATATTGAATTACAAAATATATTTTTTAGATTTAATTTTTCACTCACTTTAAAGTTTGAGAGTAACATAGGGCGCTTTAAGCTGTTAATAGGCTTAAAAAAAAAAGGTTTTTTTTTTTTTTTTTTTTTTTTAACGACAGAGTATTCAATTTGGAAATTCGTTAAACATTAATTATCAGATTTAGTAAATAATTTCCATCATAACACAAAGACTAAAAAAAAAAAATTGCGAAAAAGATTACACAAAAATTAATTTTGCTTCATTTATATGTGTTTTTACAAACGTCAATATTCATTTTCAGTTACATAAATCTGCAACATTTAGAATCGAATACTATATTTTCCGAGTTTGGTTTAGAAATGAAGATGGTGATATAGTTATTTTGGAACCTTTACAAATGATCCTGTATATAAATCACTAACGCAAAATTTTATTACATTTGACTGAATTGGTTTTAAAGATTGAAAGTTAGAAAAATCTGGTAAAATTCAAAAAACAAATGAGCGATCATAAATGTAAGAAAGAAAGCTCATTCATATAAATAATGTCAATTTCATCTAAACGATATACCGATGAAAAAGTTGATTTCTGAAATGCAAATGAAACCCTTATAATGATTCAAATAATAAAATAATGAGCATCAAATTAATTTTAATTAATCTTTTTTTTTTTTTTTTTTTTTTTTTTTTTAGAAACTTGCAGAAACTAGAAAATCGAACAGTTGCAAGGAAGCAATGCATCATATAAAGGGAGATGAAGAATCAACAGGTGTCGGCAAAGCAGAATGACACATCATTTTTCTGTTAAGTGACGTCTCTCAACAAAGGAAAAGAAGTGTAATGGAAAAACAGTGGGGTCATTAAGGAGAGGGCGTTCTCCGCTTTCCGTTTCAAATATTACACAAAGAGGGGCGGGAATCGCAACTGGTTGCCAGTGACAGTCTGCGATGAAACTCACAGCAAATTCTGAAGGAGAATCGTAGGAAAAGGCAGAAATAAATTCCAGTTTATAGGAAACTCAGTGATTCATTTTTGTTGAGAGGTAAAAAAAGTAAAGTCATCAAACCAAAAGATAAGCAGCATGTTCAACAACAAGTTAAAGAACTTATTCAAGAATAGTCGATGTTCAATAATAATAGAAAAATAGAAGCAGTTTATATGATAGGAGTCGATAGATATTGTGACAAAAAAGGATGCATTCGCAAGTGAAATGCTTTTTTTTTTAGTTATTTATGCTTTTTTTAATGATTATTATCTCTATGTACACAGCTCACAAATATTTCGAAGATTAAGATTAAGTTAAAAAACTTTATAGAATTACTAATTATAATTCATGCGTATTTCAAGATGCAATGCATAATATTATAACTATTAATGGTTTGTAGCTTTTTTTTTTTCATACTTCGTACAATAAAGTAATCAAGGATCTGGCTATACCATTATTAAAAAAAAAAAAAAAAAAAAAAAAAAAATTCCCTTTACAAATGAAACGATATAGGTTCATAGAAGCTTGCCTAAGCTTGCGATAAGGCTCATAGAAAGACAGTACCAGAAAAATTTAAGACTTTCCATCACAACAATCTATTAAGTACTTAAGTAAAGTATTGAAGTCATTTCACATACAAACGATATCAAGACCAACTTTCCACAACAAAGAAAAAAAAAAAAGTTTGTCTCGATATCCGCCTTCAGAACAATGAGATACTTTTGTTACATAATTCAACTTAAAAATGGATACTGATTCATACCAATCAATTAAAGACAAAAAAAAAAAAAAAAAGAGAGACAATCCATTTTAACGTTAAAAAAAAGAGGAATTTTATACATTATTCGTATTATTTTATTAATATTTGATGCTCTGTTTCTAGAGCAAGACACAAACAAGAAATTCGGAGACGCAATTCAAGTTTGTATAGTGTTTTTTACTATGCAATATATCCTACTACTACTACTATACATGTTTTTTAGTATGTTTTAGTATGATTTACCAAACAAAAGAAACCGCAAGTTGGCCGTGGACTAAAATGTCCACTGAACTTCAAAGAAAAAACGCCATTTAAAGTATTAATATTTTTTTTTTTTTTTTACAAACTTCGCGCTGATACGCTTATCTTTATGTACTACAAAACGCAGATCACAATGGATGGTTTCCAAAACCTTCAAAATCTCGCACCAGACGCAATGAAAACACAACACTCGGGAACTCTCGACTTCCAAAGATAAGATAAAAATTTTAAAAGCGTGCCAAACTCGCCTCTCTTTCAGAGCTCTTATCAGGTGAGCTTATTCTCTCGACCTCAGATGAGCGCTCACGTAATTAGTTAATGATGAGAGTGTTCCGCTTCCTTCGGGAGGTAAAATAAGGATTTCACCGAAACTTCTACCCCGTCGTGGGGAGTCCCCGGCTATCGGAGGTAGTTACACGAAATTGCATTCGACTTGCTGATAACGAACATTCGACATGAAGGAAGGGAACACGGGCAGGCAGTTTGGGACTGGACGAACTCTTAACGAAACGTATACTGAACAGTGAAATAGCACGAAAATATTAAGAAAGAAATTTTTCATTTGCAGGCTGTTTTCGGAGCAAATCCAGTCATGAGCATACAATGGAGAACGCATGCACTGAAGGTTTGAGCTGACGATGGGGGGGGGGGGGGCACAAATTACATGAAAATAAATAGTAGAGGGTATGATGCTGAATTATTTCAAAGTATTGCATTTAGAAAAAAAATATATATTCTCTCTCTGGGTGATGATTAAAATGAATGTTATTTCAAGCGGATTTGTTGGAGCCCTGAAACGGGGCCTCTGAAAAAGCAATGAAATCGTTTTATAGGATGTATTTTCATCGCGGCGGCCCGGTCTGAGAATGACCACCATTCGCCTTTCCTTTGCAGATTCCGAATTTCAACTAGCATGATACACCTCAAGCAACAAAACGAAGCAATTCAAGATACTGATTGACAAAAGCAACCATGTATCATTGAAATAAAACAGCATCAAACTGCAGATGCATACGTTTGCTAGAATAAGTGAACTAAAAATTTTTTACAATTATAACTTCAAAAAAAAAAAATTATAAAAATGGATGATACTAAGAAAATATACTATATGTTGTTAGGGGAAACTGCGCTTTTTGCGCTTGTGACGATCACAAATAATAATAATTTCAAAATGAAATGTAATTTTGAGCTGTGTGTTTCTTAACAATACATATACTAGAAAACCTATGAGGTATTTTTTCACAGTACGGGCAATAATTATACGCGCAAAAAGAATTTTTGAATTTTACGTAAAATTTTTATAAATCTGTTTTAGTTAAAAAAAAAAAAATTACTTTACTTGCTAATCGGCAATGAATTCGATTTAGTCCAGGAAATCCTGAATTCAAAATCTTAACAAGCTCAGTAAGCGTTTTTTTTTTTTTTTTGGCATTTTTAACGAGTTTTTATAATAACTGTAATATGGATCTCTCTAGTACTTCGGTTCATGCGCCACTCCCGATTTTGGGGATTTTTTTTTCTCTCGAATAAAATGCACTGTTCGTTAAAAATCATAAACTTAATCGGTTTAGTCCTACCCAGAATCGACACGCTCTCGCTCAAACTGATCAGATCATCTCCCAGGTTCACTGCAGACATCGGAAAACGGCGAACCGTAAAAAGGGAAACTAACGACAAGCATAATTAAAACGACAGAATAAACCTTATTTGTTTTTATTCGATGCTCTTGAAACAATTTATTTCCTTCTCTTTCTACCAAGTCCCTCTTTTGAAAAAAATCCGATACGTAAGTAAAAACAAAAAAATAAAAAAACAATAAAGAATTAAAAAACCCGACTTGATACCAGAAGTCCTTCCTTGTCGTACAGACAGGTGAGCATAAGTATTTTTTTAAATAGTGGCAACAGCAGTACAGCTTTTATGTAAAAAAGACGGCGCACGCCACTCTTCACTGCAACCATGGCGCCTCACTCGAGAAGTCGACGGCACACAGCTTATCTCAATTCTCATGTGACAGCGCTCGCGAAAGATGAGTCGCTCCGGACGAAATTAAGGTCACCGGAGCGGCAAACTGCTTGCAAGATGGAGAATTTTTCTTAAAAACGCATTTAATTTTTCCTGATAAAAGCGAAGTCATAAGCTCTACGGAAAAGCTAGGAAACGCAATTTTCGACTTTTCAGAAAAATAATTGTTTGGCTAATTCGCTCATTTCCTCCCGCCCTCTATCAATTGTATAACAACCAAAAGAGGAAGAAATCTGGCCATAAAAGATATGCTGATTCGGATTACTATTACTTTTAACAGCAGTGAATTAAAGATGAATATTTTCCTCCGATTCATGCAATTTGATGTAATGGGTGCATAGACGTATTTTAATCAGTGACATCTATTGGCAAACATGCGAAGTATTTATATAAAGGACAATGGTTTTGGGTTTTACCAACTTACTATTTCTTTATCGTTATCATTTTGAAAGTTTTCCATTTAGTATCATTGTGTTATTCAGTGTATAAAGAACTCGATCATGGAACCCTCTAAATTGCATTTTCGACATTCCTTGCTCTTTTTTTTTTTTTTTTTTTTGGTTTTTGTTTATTTAATTTGATGAAATCTGCTGCCGAAGCCCACCAGGCGCTTTTAGAAATGGACGGTGATGCTACTCCGTCATATCCCAATTGTTGATTTTGGTTTCAACGGTTTAAGAGTGGTGATTTCGATTTCAATGACGAAGAACGGCCTGGTGAACCAAAAAAATTCGAAGACAATCCATTGCAAGACTTATTGGACGAAAATGGGAAAAAGTTGTAGAAAATGATGGAAAATATTTTATGTAGTTTACAATTCATTTTGCACAATTTAAACATGCAATCTCTCTCCACACAATCCCCCCCCCCCAAAAAAAAACATGCCTGATTCGCTCATAAGAAATAAAGTAACATATCTAAAAAAAAAAAAAAAAAAAAAAAAAAAAGAGTTCGCCGCAGATTGAATGCGAAAACTACGATCGCATAAAACTGCCATCATTGGCAGTCGCAAACCTTCCCTTTAATGAGGTACGTCCTATCATCGACGACGGACTGTTAACTACGTAGAAGAACCACCATCGCGAAACTCTTCCCTAAATGGAATCGAAAGCCGGCAAGCTGAATTTCCTGCCTTCAAAAGGTAAAAAAGAATGGCAATATTGGGAGACATTGAATAAAATGAGAAATACAACTCAGAATTGAGGCTGAAACTCTGATATAGAATTTCAGAGAAGTTTGTAATAAAATTCTTTCTAAGCAAAACTGTTAAGAGATTTCTGTGAGATAAAGGATGTGAAAGAAATAATAGAAAACAGACTTACTTGCAAGTATTTGATAGAATCGACCCCTTTGAGAATAGAAATCAAGATATGCTTTTTTAAGTGTTCATTTATTCAAGCATATTTATAAAAATTCCATAATCGAATATATAATTGATGTAATTAAAACAGAAACGCCTCAATTCTTCACATTTCGCTCACGATCATTAAGAAGCAAAAGAAAGGTTTTAGTTTCATAATGACAGCTAATCAAATAATGAACTTTTCATAAATTATAAATTATGTTTCCACTCAGCATGTGCTGTACTGTGCAAGCAAAAAACAAATAACATGTGAGAAGGTTCACTGAGTTTTTGAATTCAAAAGTTGTTAACCGCTGGATTATTGACTGGAGAAAAAAGCGTCACATAAAAAACAAAGAGCATAGTAAAAGTGGAAGTCCCTTAAAATTTACAAATGATTATGCAAATGGAATAGACGGGTTAAGTTTAAAATGCAAATTAAGGTTAAATGTTTATATAATAAAAATTACAAATACAAAAATACGATACAAATATTATACAAAGCGATTTCAATAAACAAGCGATCTCTCTCCAAGCGATTCTACTGATATGAAAGGAATCTGCAAAAGACTTTTGCCAGATTTAGTTTTTACTATTAAATACTAAATATCTATTTCTACATATATATATATAATTCGAAATATTAAAGAAAAAATAGTTAAGGTTCAATGTGGGTGTGTATTTTTTTGTTACAAAAAAACAAAAAACAATGATGTATTCACGCAATTGATGACTACATAAATTCACCACTTTGTACATAAACCTTGCACATTCCAAAAAATATTTTTATTTTGACTTTATTTAGATTCTATATATATATTTTTAACCTATTCTATCGTTCGACTACAACTACAAGAAGTTCAAGCCACGACGCGAATGTCAAAGGTTTTCGCTTTCTGCTTCAAAAATAAGTCAGCTGACAGGGAAAACGGTTTTTTCAGAAATCAGTGCTTAAAGCTAATTTTGTCATTGACCTAATTATGAATGAATAGGATGAAAACGAGAACTTTTCATCTTTCGATGTGTCACGTAATGAAGTGCAATGAGTGAATTGTGGTGCTTTTCACTGCTGTTATATACAGAACCATTATAATCTACTATCCCAATACGATTATGCGAATAATATTTAAAAAAAAGGAAAATTCATGGTTTTAAAATAATATCAGAGTGTGCTGCAGCTCTGCAGTTGTACTGGACGAGTCGCTACTCATGGAAAGTCCATTTCACTTAATATACCTCGCGTAGCGTCTACTTCACACCAACCAATGCAACATTATTAAATAATTCATTTCATTCCCCACCTTATTCTACTCGCTCCATCATTTAAGTTCTCGGAACAGATCGCCAACTCGCAACCCTCTGCAGTGCACAGGTTTTTCTTGCAACAAAGAAATCGCGGATCCCGGGAGGAGATGGGCGGACGAATGCACATCCAAATCCTGGAAATCGAAACCGCAGACCCGGCCATTTGGACCGATGCCCACGAAACACCCGCAACAAGTTTCTGTCTTCAGACGAAGCACCACTGCCACACAACACCCCGAGGTTTATTGATCCCAACGACACATCTTCTATCCCACAGGAAACATAGATATAAAAAAGAATTATATTTCTGCAGTCCTCACTTCATTTCTCAGATCCTATCAACATTTTTTTCGTTTTGTTTTGGCACAGCTGCTTTTTGTTTTCCCCTTCTGGACTGAAATGACCGCAAGATGACAGATCTGTATGAGAAGAGCTGTGGGGGGAGGGGAAGAAAAAAATGGAAGTGGTGGACGGAAATGAAGGCCAACGTCCACTTTTCTTGACGGCCCCAATAAACTTCGTCCAGGAATGTTTTTGGGAAAGGAACATAAAGGAGTTTATGAAATGTAATCACGTTATTGCGAATATCGGGTGGCAACGAAATAACATAACAGTCTAGGAAATGTTCAGTGCTTCTGAAGATTCAAAAAATGTTGCCAGATAACGATAAAATGCATCAAATTCATCGCCTACTTATTTTAAAACAAGTTTAAAATAGTCACAAGCATATATTTAACAAGTTCATTATTTAGAAGAAAAAAATCATTGTTGATGAATGACATTCATCCGATGCCAAATGAGCAATTACTAGATATGAATGACTTCAAGTTCAGATTTCATATATAGAAATATATTAGCAAATATTTTCATTCTATAAGAAAGTCTATTTCTGAAAGAAAAAATAATTTTAAAAAGTGGCTCTGAGATTTCACTATTTGTTTCGAATGGAATTAGTATACATAATATAGTAAATTGAAGAAGACTGAAATAAAAAAAAACACAAACAATAGTTCGCGATCCGTTTCGTACAACAACTGGTCCTTTGTGACACATCGAAAATAGAATGAAATATTTTGTCATCAGCAGATGAATGAAGGACCAAAAACTTATCATGATGATCTATAGAGTCATTTGCTTAAATAAGTTTATTAAAGATCTAAACTGTCATTCATTTATTTCAGATATCGAAATCCATTGTAACATTTCATACGAACGGATACTCTTTGAAACGGCTACGCAATGAAAATATTTTATGTTGCGAGAAAAATATTCAATGATTTCAAACGATTTATATGAAATGATTTTATATGCAACATTTCGTATAAAATCGCATGAGTCTTACTATATGAGTGTTTACGATGAGATTCTACTCTCACATATCAATAAAAACAAATAAAAAAAACGATTTTTCGATTTTAAAAATTCGAACGAAAATCTGATGATATAAACGACATATCGAATCGTCATTCAAAGTAAGTAAATTATTTGAGTCCATTTTTCTTCTTCTCCACAGGTCGATTTTTAAACAGAAGAAAGAAGGCACAGAATAGAAACGGGAGAATCATTTCAAAGCAAAATCAAGTCGCTCTACATGGTAGATGCTAAGAGGATAGTCCATTTTTCGAGGAAAAAACCAGTGAACTCTACCCACCAGCGTCTGCAGCTTACGAGTGTATCGATTTCGTCTTAGGCTAACGGATTGTAGCAAATCGGCGCCTCTAAAGCCAAACAGTTCCTTCCTCTTCGAAGAACTGTAAATCTTGGAAAAAAATGTTGATCAATAATAGATGAATCACCGGGAGAAGGTTCTCAAAGAGACAGCTTCCTGTTCACAGTAAATATTTATTCATTTTGAAAGCAAACAACTGAATTAAAAAGCGATTACATAAATGAATGCAAGAGAAATAATATATACATATCAGAAAATGACATCTGCGTTACATTGATAATATGAATAACTAATCATTGCTTTGGCGCCCTTTAGCATCAGTGTTCATCTTGTAACTCTCTCATATTTTATTTTCGTTTGTGCCAATGGCCATCATTTATCCAATGAAAGATATATATATATATATATATATATATATATATATATATATATCAATTTTATCAAACGTTTCTTGTTCTTCGACAGAGATACTATAAATATCAAAAGGTACAGCTAAAAATTTTATATTATTTTTTACATATCTGCCTTTCTAATCCTTACTAACAACTATTTAATCTTATTGACCAACAAACGTTTTAATAACAAACAACACTCTATGACTCATTTGATATCTTATAATAACATAAAACGCTTTCATAAATTTTTTTAAAAAGAAAATCAATTGGATGGAGACTGCACTGATAGTAAAAAGCACAAATGATGTGACACAGAAAAGGGCTTAACTGTAAAACAAAAAAAATTCTCAGAATTTTTAAAAAAAAATCTTATCACGATTATTGACAGTTAATTTTTTTTTTTTTTTTTTTTTTCTGAAATGTACTGGATTTATTATTATTGCTACGAGAGTACTTTTACCATTCTCTCAACTTCTCACTTGCGCAATCGTCTGACAGTTCTATGTGCACCTTTTTTTAAAACATTTTTTTTTCTAATCTATAATACGCACGTAATATTTTACCGCAGAAGATACAGAGTCTGTAGCCGTTATGTTTGCTGTTCCAAGAATTTATTTTTTTAAAAAAAAAGGGAGAGGGAGGAGGAAAGTAGAAAAATGACTGTTTTATTGTTTGCAAAGGATCCAGAAAGCAGTTTAAGATATGATTTTTAACGATATTAAAAAGAAAGAAAAAAAAAAAGAAAAAGAAAAGTTGACTAATGAAAACTAACGAGTGAGAACTTACAGAGTACAGAAATATACCAACGACGAGGGAAGGAAAAAAAAGCCCCTTTTTTTCACGAGGGAAAAAAAAAAAGGAGAAACCGTTAGAGGCATGTTGCAAGTAGCAGACATCAAAAGAGAGAAAGAGAGGGGAAAAGCGAAGAAAGTTTTGGGTTGACATTTTTTAAAGATAATCACTTTCCTTCCCTAAGTAGTTTCATTCACGACTATTTATAGAGTAGCGGCTCAAAATTTATATCTGTGCATTAAAGATAAAGAAAAGCGAAAAGATATTCCTTTCAACATTTGCTTACTAAACATACAATTTTTTCTTCTTCTTAACAATGTTCTTCAACAAAAGAGGGCTCACGTAATGTTATTTTTGCATTACGAACACAATGATATGTTCAATTAATGTAGTAAAAAAAAGTCAATGAAAGATACAACACGATTGTAATAAATGCAGTTTTCGTTCACTAAACTAAATTGAAAGATACCAACTTAGAATATAAAATTTTCTTATTATCACCACCAAATGATATCCCAGAAAAGCGTCTATCAGTCGTCGCTAACTACAAGAAATAAGGGACAGCTTTTGTGTCATCTTTTTAATCGCCCACAAATAAATTTAATGCAACTACAGTCTAGTATTTAACGAATAATTTAATAAATAAATTAAATGCTTTATGTATAGAAAACATGACAAATTAATTCTTATTATGATTCTATTGCATTCGCTAAGAATGGAAACAATATTTATAAAGAAATAAATGCTATCATTTAAAATTGCTACATACAAAATGACCTGAATGCCTGAAACAAAACATTCACTGCACTCGCCGGAACTAGTTTAATAATTCAAACAACCGCATTGCGGATTCATTTAATAAATGAGCTGGTTTATTATTCAGACGAAAAACACTGGGGCACGCCATACTCATAAACGCACCAAAAATTCACAAATTAATTACTTATTTATCAACAAATTCCACCCATAAATGCTTTTATTTGAATGGTGATAATTATGAAATTCTATAATTATGAAAGATGTATTTCAAATTCAGTTACACTTCGCACCATTTTTAATCCTCTTCAATAATTTTGAACCTCCTGCTCTCTTACAGCAGGGGTGAACAGACCTTTTCAGTGTACGGGCTACTTCTAAATTTTTCAACGTCTTTCGGTCCAGTCTAGGTGTGGTGAGTTAAAAAAAAAAAAAAAAAGGGTTTACATTACAACTTAATAATAAATAAGGAATATGCACTTACCTACATAACTACAAATTTATGGTAATAATAGCAAGATACAAATATAATAATATCAAATGATGCATTTAATATCAAAAAATTCGAAATACATTAAAAATATTTTCATCTGAAGTTAGTTAGTAGCAGACTCCATCTACATACTGCCCGACCCTCTTGAATATCTCGGAATATAATTAGTAACTGCTCATCTTGCCCTGGATTCCAAGTGGCCGTCTGTGAGGCGGGAACGATATCTTTTCTTAATTACATTCATAGTTAAAAATGCAGATTCACACAGGTGGGTAGAGACAGAGAACGATGTAAAAATTAAATGCATTTTTTTTTTTAAATCAGGATATTTTAACTTCGTTCATTTAATTCCAAAAGTTATTTTTAGGTTCTGAATTACGTGCTTTTAAAAGTATGTCATTTTTAAGGAGAAAAACTTAGTTTTCTTCAAGAGATAAAAGGAATATATATATTATATCGGTGTTCCATAAATAGGTTTCATTTAGTACGCGCGTCTTAGGTCTTAGTAAAGGCGGTCATCCCAAACGTCTTGGCGGTCAACCGGCCGATCGCGATCCATTTAAGCCCACTCCTACCTTATAGACATCATCCAAATTACAAACTGAAAGTAATATTACTTTACAGTACAAAAGTCAAGAATTTATTCTATTTGAAAGAAAAAAGGAAAAACGATTCCGTATTCGAAAAATATTCAACAAATTGAATAGAAAGGCTGTCCCTTTTTTTATGAGCATTTTGAGAGCATCGAAGTGCTTTTATCTATATACAGCAAATTCTGTAGGAAAATAGAATATCAATTCGGAAATCATATAATGCATACTTTGTAGGAGTTAAAGCAAAGGTTTTCGCAATATACTACAAAGAAAAGAGCAAGGGTAATTTATTATATAATTACTGAATAAACTGGTAATCTACAATTAATTCATTATACTTCTAAAAATTATACTTGCCCGGGAAATAAACAAAAATATGGCAACGTTATCTTTGATCGAGTGCAATTAATATCACACTTGATTTGGTGAGACAAAAAAAAAAAAAAAAAAAAAAGTTTGAAGAAGTGAAATAATTAAACGAGACATTCGGTGAAATCAAATGTCGGATCCGTTATCCTCGACGCCAAAATCAAACCGATAAAATGGCAAGACCAAAATCGGATTATTAGTTCTCATACAAAACAGATAAATTTAGAATAAATAACAGTTTTTTAATATATAACTTTGTCATAATAACAAATTACGGATCTTTCGTAACTTCAAAACAGTGATTTTAATTCATTTTTTAAAATTTTTGTAAACTTTATGGGATTATTCAAATTATGGGCCCTAAATAAAATAGGAAAAAAAAAAAAAAAAAAAAAAAACCGAATATTTATTAACTAAGTATATGGGAAATATTTTAAATATATTAAAATTTCAAAAGCGAAACCTCTCTAATTGTTTATCTATTCTATGCGTTTTATTTTAGAATATTACGCTATATTATCATATATATTGTTTCAACTGTTTACATTCCTCTTCTTAATTAATATAAAGCCAGCTGCGACGTATAAGGTATTAGAGGATAGAAGTTTCACTCCGACTTTTCCAATAACATTGTCAATTTATGTTAAAACACATTATTTGTTTATAATTTTCAATTAAAAGAAAAATTGAAACATCACACACATCATAGTGAATGGGCAATCTTGCGTTTAACGATCCTACGATGAAGGAAATATATAAGAGTGCAAATCGCCAAGGCGAGCTTTCTCAATACTATTTAGTCGGATGTTGCCATATCAACTACAACTCTTAACTGCATGAGTGGAAAGTATCACACAGTACATGCCATCTATTTATAGCAGTTTGAAAATGAGAATTAATAACAAAAACTTCTGTTTTTTTAATGAAAATATTCCCCGTTGTCACTTTTATTAATACCATGGACACCATCGATACACAGTTCTCTCAAATATTCTTACTTTCTTATTTTACAAAATAAACTGATATCAATAACATACATAAAATACTGAAAATGATAAGCAAAAAAATTGAAGACGATTTCATTCTGATATTTAATACTACATACTAAAAGGAATTATAAATTATTTACATTCATGAATTATAATTTACTAGTGCATGTATACATCTGAGTATTCAATTTTCGTCTTTCGACACAAAGTAAAGAGGAAGGAGGTTTGAATGAAATTAGATTTTGCACGAGGCCCACTGGAGACGTTTAAAGACTAACATAACATGGTCATTATAAAAACATTACACGCAAAAAAAGTTTACAAAATTAAGTCATTTATTTTTTGAGAAAGTCATGACGAAAAGATTATCACAATCGAAATATGTTTTTCTTTGCACTCAGATTAGACAAACTAACCAGAATGTGCGATGCAATTTGATATTGTTTTTAGTCCGAGTTCATAATTCGAATGGTAAATTGCACGAAAGTAATGACTGCATGGTCAACATACGTAAGACTGCTGAATAATTCAAAAAATATCACGGGCTTAAAAGTTAAAGTAAGCATTCGATATTTGCCAGTCATCCAAAACATTAGCGCAACTTCATTCAAGCCCTGAGAGCCACATCCTTCGCAAGCCTGTGCAAGAGGCAGAGGACCCTTGCTGGTAAAAAGGCACTTGGCATTCATGTATTCATGGAAGAGTGATCTGGCAACGATACCCGGGTGGAGACACACCACCGTCTAAAACCTCACCAATTATCGTCTTAGCAAATGAAACGACGGGGGACATCCTTGCTCAATCTTCGCCCTCCGTTCTGGCAGAGGGTGTGTTGATGGCCGTTGACGACTCTTGATTGGCCTGGGAGGCTTTCGGAGTCGTTTCCACGTTAAGTCAATTAATCCTTGATGAATGGGCGCTGCTTGGATTTGGGGAATATCACCAAACAACAACAAGAATATACAAAACCGAATTTTAAGAATCGTCACCAATTCTTCTTAATATGCCACTAAATTGAAAATAGAACAAGTGGAAGACAAAAATCACGATACTCTCAAGAAATTTGAGAGATTTACGAAGACCAGCACTTATTCCCTCACAGTTCCGGTAAACACAACTGTTCCTATCCAACGATGAAATGGACTCTCATGCTCAAACCATTCCAAGTCTATTTTTCATAGAAAAGTCTGATATCAGCTTGCTCGGCAGATGATGTGTCTCGAAATATTTTATTAGAGCTCAACTTCTATTAGTTCTAATTCCACATTCATCAATTTGGATTTAGCTGGATTTCATCAGTTTTCGACTTTTTGTTTGTGACAGCACACAGCATCGGCACTCAATCTATTAAAATAAAATTAGCAATGGAGGGCATCACTTCCGAACTGGGACTAGACTGTGGAAGAATCGAGCTCTCATCTCCCCCCCCCTCTAGTTTATAGTATAAATTAAATATGTTTATTCAATTAGCTCATATGAAGAATATATATATTTACAATTTTCGATATCGGTTAAATATCAAATGATAACTAAAATCAACGATTTCATTTTCACTTGACTTGTTCTTACGCAATAAACTTAATCTTTTCATTTCATAAAAGGGAGGAGATCAGCTCATTTATGGCAACCAGTGGAATATTGACAAATTATTCCACGAATACTGCAATAATGATGAAGTGTGATAAGCAATCCCAGTGGCAGAAAACATTTAATAAAATCAGATAAAATACAGGATTTTCAAAAACATTTTTTGATGCTAACAAAGAGGGTTGACTATTAAATTAATTATCTAATATCATAAAATGGCAACGAAATCTCTAGTATGCTATTTCTACGAAGCCTAAATTTATTTCATTATGTATCATTTTCGGTTTACAAACAATGCTAAATACCTGAATTTAAGTTGCAACGTTTAAAATAAAATATGAAATCATAACATTTTTTTTAAAAAAATAAAAGAATACAGAAAAATTCATCCTATATTTCTAAGCTTCGTTACTTTGATTTCTACTTGTTTTATTTTAGAGCAAAATTCATAACATAAAAGTCTTACTTTATCAGAGTTTGCTCCTTAATATTCGTAAGAAACAGCATTCTAATGCATTTAAACGAATTTTCGAAAAAATTATAAAACTAATTGAAATGTGGGAAGATGCTGCAGACAAACTACAGATATGATTAAAGCGGAAGATTTTTAAAAATGCGGCAAAGATAGTAATATAGTATGGCAGGGCGCAACGACCCCAGTAGCATATGGTCCACACATATATTGCACAATATTTTAAAATATAAAACAATATTTGCAATATTGTATAATATTGCTTGCTACTGAATAATTTTATATAATATCATACAATATTGGGCTACAGGCTGTGCTACCTGGGGAAACAGCGATTCAGACTATGCGGTCAGAATCCACAGCAGATAACAATAGTCCACTGTGAAAATACACCTCCTCCTGTCCAGTGGCACAGAGGGTGTCTCTCAAAATCACAAAAAAATAAACACCCTCCTTAGAAAAAACAAACTTCTAAGAATGCCTTACCTTATATTGTGCCATCCAATGGGGAGCGTCTAAGATATGCCTCACCCCTCGCGACATTCCCGGGGGCAGGGGTGAAAGTTCAAGCTCCCATGCTCCGGGGTGGTTAATCCAAGGGAAGAGAGCGAAATTCGGAAGCGGCGCGCACGTTTTATTGTGATCGCGCGGAATGAACCGAATGAGAGCCCACAGGGAAAAATGTCCGGAGTCGGGAGGGTTGCCGGGAAGTTATGGACTTCCAGAGAGACAGTGTGCCAGAGTGGGAATCTCATCGCGCTATTGGCGAAATAGGGATTTTGATTTTCACCCGACAATTGCTGAAAATCAACTAATGACAAATATTATATGGGCATTCAATAATTGAGTTTTGAGATCGATTTTACTGTTGTAATTCATAGTTATGCAATGCAGATACAATGCTAAGGTAACAAAAAAAATGAAACACTGAAGTATCTCTATTAATAATAAAAGGGGTGGGAAGAATGAGTGTGTATGGACGTTTCACAAACTTGATCCTTTGATCGAGAAGTACAAAGCAGGGTGCACTTCATCAATAGTTTCCAAGTTATGTAAGTGGAAAAATTGATATTTTTTCAGGCGACACTAATATTTATTTTTAAATGCCCACTAGGAGCACTAATTTTCGATGAACTGATTTACAAGAGTTCTGAATTCTGAAAGAATTATTGTAAAATATTCTAATGTCATTTCAGAATTTAGTTTGTTTTTCTTCCAATGATATTTATTAAGTTGCCGCAAAGTTTTTTAATTTAGATTTTATTAACTTTGAAAGATGTTTTTAAATGCATTTTAGAAGCCCCCCCCCCTTTTCGTAAATGAAACTCAGATCGTTCTCATGGTTGCAATTATTCCTTTCTCCCGGGATTACATTTTCTATTGTGAATGGTCAAGAAATAAAGATTTGTTACATTCTACCTTATTCATTCGATTTTTTCTTAAAGCATGCTTTTTATCAAACTTTTAAATACTGTGAGGATTACAGTTAAACTTCAATTTCAGAAGTAAGGAATTACAAAACATTTTTCAAGTTTGCGTGTTTTTAAACACTTTTATATTATTGCTCTTTTACCCCGACAATTTGATTTCTAATTATAATACTTTAAAATTGTTTATTGATTAAAGAAAATTTTTTTGGAACATTTTCTCTTACATAAAACCGCTAATTAAATATATTTTGAAATTATATAAAAACTTCAGTGTTAAATGTTTTTTCTTCCTTACTATATATTTTTTAGAAAATACTTCGATTCAACAAACATTTTAACGCATTTGTTCAAATTTATCACTTCTAGTATAAAATTAAAACTTCGAATTTCAGGTGAAATAGCAGAAAGTAAGAAAGAAACAAAGTATATTGAATATATTTATATAAGGTTTCTAAAACAGTAGGAGTAACATGTTTATTGAAATGAAGGGTTTAAAAATATTTTGCAGAGAAAGCCATCAAGATTAAGTTATGCATAAAAGAAAAGAACGAAAAAATAAATAAAGAGTAATATTATAAGACAAACTTATTTTTACATTATTAGAAAAGCGTGTTATTTTGTTATAGTATGCACACCTAACGCTGAATACATGCATCTGCTTTTTTAGGGAGGAAGGGGGATTGCATTCGAACAACACATTTTTCGGACACTTTTTTAATGGTTCTGAAACAACTAAATGGAAAAACTTCAAGCGCTTTTAAAAATATGTGACTGGTGAACAGAAGCTGAATCCATCGGCAACCCATGGACACTCGTATTTACCCCTGACGAATTCATATCACTCAGAACGTTCAACTAAAATTATCTGAAATATATTTAACAAAATCTGCATTTTTAACGCGAAAGCTCGCCACATCTGATCAATCGCCATTCTTTTATCAAAATTTGGACATTTTTAGACTTTATGGATAAGTAGAGAAAAAAATTGTAAACCGTTTTGTTAGTAATTACAATAACTTTTGAGAAGTACGCACAGCGTATTCTAGAATATGGGAAAAAACGCTTAGGCTCATCAACGGAATAAAAAAGCAATGTATTTTTGACATCATCTCAGAGTGTAAAGACAATTTTAATCAAAATATGTCGATCGTAAGTCATTCAAATGATAAATATTAAATGATATTTCCAGTAGCGCTCATTATTCTTATCATCAATTACCTTGTGCATTACTTGTTTAGGAACATGCATTTGACAGTCCTCGTAACCGGCATCCAAGTTAAAGCATTTCTTTGCTCAGATTACAATGAAACTAAACGGGCACATCGCAGTTTCTGTGTTAAGATTTTTTATTTTCAAATGAATTCTCGCATTTCCAATCATTCGCAGATGGGGGGGGGGCAAAAAGTTTGAAATCAAATGATATAATTTATGAAAATGGCTCTAGAAATGATACAGCAATGAAAAATTGTCAGGATGAGAGAAAGAAAAGCGATTAACCAAGTCTCTTCATATGCGGAATTCATCAACAGAGCGGGAGGAAACTAAGCTAATCCAGAGAAATGAATAAACTTCGCCAATATCAGACATCTCGCCAAATTGAGTCGCCAAACAAAAGTTATCCCAAGAGGCAGCAAACGAACCAAATCCCGAGCGATATCAGAAAGACAGAACCGCAAGAAGATCCGTGGATTCATTATGGATCATTAACTTCTCTCTGCTTCGCGACAGAAAACAAAAAGGCAGGGATTATTTACAGCGGAACATCAACAAAAAGATGGTATCAGAGTACGGCTTTATCTACAAAAAAGGAGAGATAGTAAAATATGAACTGGAAAGAGGAGAGTAAAAAAGAAGAAGATTATCAGCCCCATTTCTTTCTCCATTGGAAGGGTTTTATTATCTTCTTGCAGTGAATTATGGCCTTTTATCACCCATACTGCCTGCATTAAACGACGAAATGAAAAAAAGAGCAAAATCCCTGAATATATTCTCATTGCCCTACTTCATGCCCAATGAAAAAAAAAAAAAAAAAAAAAAAAAAGAAGAAGAAGAAGAAACAGTTTTGTGAGTAAGCTTACACTTAAAATTTGAAACATAAACAAGAAAGTCAGGAAAATAATTTCTGCAACATCTGGTTATTCTAATCGGGCAGAGACGGCTGTTATTCAAATCATTCATAGGAAAAAAAAAAAAAAAGAAGAAGGAAAATGAATGACATAATAAATATTGAAATATATTTTAAATGTTAAAATTGATTACATAAAATGAACGATCAACTTCATAAACAATTTCGTCAAAGAAAGAAGCACAAAGCGAAACTGTTATATTTAAATATGTAATAACTTATCAATTTATTTGTATTAATGTCCTGTTTTCGTAGTTTCAAGATTACTTTGGGACTAATATTGGGGATTAGTTCGAGATTTTGAATCGCGATCAGATGACAAAAGACGAATAATCTACTCGCCAACTCTCCTCCTACACTAAAGGAGAAAAAAAAAAAAAAAAAAAAAAAAAAACAGAAAGTACAATAGGGGCGCGCAAACAGCTTGTTTAAACTCAGGTTTCGAACCCGCTACTTCGCCTCTGACACTGCATTTGTTGTTTTAACGGTGGTGTGGTGTGGTGTGTCATCTCGATCAAAATGACGAAGCCCATCGCGAAATAGCCCTAGTGTTGCTTCAAGACGGCACGTTAATATAAATAAACTGAACTCATTGTTTTGAGGCCAGAAAAGTTTTGGCTGACATTTCACTCAGAAATGCTGTGAATTCTAGAAAAAAATTTAAAAAAGTTTATGCAATGAACCCAAACGAATGATGTTAAAATACAATTTTTAACGTGGTGAAAAATTCGTGTTAATATCAATATTAGTATGAAACGATAGCTTAAAAACTAGCATGGATGGACTTTCATTTAATTCCTAAAATTTAATATATTGATCTGACTTTTCAATTATTAATTAAAAAATAAAAGTCTCCAAAATATTTGCTTGTCTATTAATTAAAACAAGTTATTTTTAATGGATGAAAATAGGGTACAGTTATTTTTCTATGATGTCAGAGAAATTTTCCTAGGAAATCACAATAAGAAAAAAATACAGTACATTCCTGAGTATCCAGTTCGCGACTATCCAGCCTAGTCTCCTTTCGTCGTAATTAAATGAGGAAGACAAGGGTCTATTAAGTCATCCGTTAAAGACTTTTTCAAAACCTAAAAACTGTAAGTTTTGATTTTTATCTTAGGGTTACCTTTTCATATCTGTATAATCATTTATCAGTGAAAAATAAAATCAGTTTGAGCCCATTTTCTTAAGAATCAAGCCTAAGATTTACTTTATCACTTTGTTTATGCTTCCTGCCTGTAAGTTGTGCATTACAGAATTTATATTAAAATGCGAACAGTTTATGTTTTTTAACTTACTTTTTCTTTAATAAATTCCCGAAATGTGCAGTGCAGTATATAAACAAACATTACAGAATTTTCTATTTTAACTCGACATGCTACAGGCAACTGCTTCTAAGATTCACCGGGCGGCTGCACATTGAGATAAATGGTGGACTTATTACTCTATAAGAAGTGAGATAATACGTATTATAACATTGAGTTTGGGTATAAAAACTTTGTCTTCTGGTATTGGTGATCAAAGAAAGGCGTTCATAGAACTCCGGCCTATCCGGCTTTTTTGTTCAGCAGTCCTTATGCCACATTAGGTCGGATACTCGGGAGTGTACTGTGCGCGCATTTAATAAAATTCCATATTTCAGTGAAATACTTGGTGATAAAGTAAACAGCAATAAGGAACATCATATGTTGCAGATATTGCCGCTCGAATTTCGGTAAATTCCTTCCCTTTCTGTTATTGCTATAATAAAGGACCATAGAAAATAGTTACCTAAGTGCTATATTACTTTTAAATGAGACACAAAAGTTAATAACATGACTTCGAAGTATGAAGAAAGATATAAATAAATTAAATTAAAACGAAAAAAAAAAAAATAACCCCGACGGCATTCAACAAAGATTTCTATTTAATAAAATTGTTTACAGAACATGGAAGTACTTTGTTTACTCTCCATATTATGAAAGTTAATTTTCATATAATGAAGTTTGTGGCGCCATCTTTTCATCCAGCACATCGCAAAATACACCAGTTCGGTTGTCGTGAAAACTGGTAGCACCTGAAAGACAGAGGGCAAATGAAGACGGGAAGAACTGTCTCATTTTCGACACAATTATGGAGGTATGGCGACTGCTGAAGATTTTTAGAAGCATGGCATAGTGTACGAAATATAATGAAGATACTAAATTTCATAACACTATAATGAGTGACGAAGATGATAATATTACGATTATTATTATTATTTTAAGATTGACTCGAAGAAATGCTTACAGTATGTGATACATTAAGATGGGGGATTACATTTTTGAAAAAATGTCGCAAAAATGTCACAGACTTTAAACTTTAGAAAACCGTGAAAATATTTATGAAAAGTAGGTTCATTATGATAAATCTGCACAAAGCAGGATAATAATCTTCATTTCAAGATATAAAATCAATAAAGTACATACGGAAATTTAATTCTTTTTCGTGTTTTTGTCTTTATAAATTAATTTAGCTTTTATTTAATGAATTTAGTTTATAATTATTTTTTTAAGTTGGAGGTGGGAATAGAGACTTGATGTTATATAAGAAAACGAATTTATTTCTGAGTTTTTTATTCTTTAACTTAGCATTCATTTACCGGCAAATGCGACTTTGCCAAACAGCCCACTGATATGGAGAGGCACAAAATTATAGAAGGACGATCAGACTTCGATGTCTTTTATTCTTTAGATGTCTGCGAGAATTTCGTTCTTCATTATTACGCTCGTAAATAAGTTGAACATGAGATTAGTTATTACACAAATCCATTCAAAACAGTGACACTTGTTAGCAAATAAAAATAAACTATCCGGTCCGCAACACTTCACTTCTGATAAACTTCGTAGTGTCTCAGCACCGACATACAGAGACGGGGAGTTTTTTTCTCCAAAAATAAGCCTGAATTTTGGAAGTTTGATCGAAAAATACGTCTGTCCTGAATAGGGACCTTACCCGTCCAGATGGGGAACATGCTAGCGGGATGAGGAAAATGTCGCAGCTGCTGTAAAATCCTCCTCGTAAATAAAGTACCATCCATTTTGTCCACTTGAAGTGGGAAATGCTGAAGCCGGCAACTT
Organism: Argiope bruennichi; assembly: GCF_947563725.1. NCBI lineage: Eukaryota > Metazoa > Arthropoda > Arachnida > Araneae > Araneidae > Argiope > Argiope bruennichi. The sequence continues at coordinate 125,506,209 of NC_079160.1, forward strand.
TCTTCCTCAACGACCGGCGTCAAGAGCTCTACATGTGCAGTGACACGCTGTGCCTCACATCTTTTGTCTCGAAATAGTGAGGCTTGGTGCTCAGAGTTTCGATTCAGTGTTTCCCTTTCCCCTCTCCTCCTCGTAAGAGTGGTAAATGAGTGTTAAATGTATACATTAAAGAACAAATGTTGGTCAATAAGCAGACGTGCAATTGGGCAGATGCATGGATACAAAAGTAAAGAACACCAAATTTGTTCGAATAAAAAAAAAAAAAAGCTGTTAGAATAATAAGCACATTCTGCACACACATGGGGTGTACAGAGAATCAAACGAAAGGAAGGCATAAAATAATCTTGGTTGATTGCCAAGAGAGCTATCAAAATAAATCTACAATTTTGAAAATGCTGTTATTAAATAAAACAACGTTTGCTAATGTACATAAATGTCGATATGACAATTAATAGAATAAAATACTACCAGATCAAAGGCATGGAATAGTTCTTTCTGATGCCTTTTGTCACAGGGACAGAAATTTGTGAGAAAGATTCTTCGGAGCAACCGAAAATAACTCGTAATAGAGAGACTAAAGATGACAAAAGAAGATGTCGAATGGATTAAGCTTTAGCGAACGAAGAAGACAAGCAATAGTTCCAACCTACCTATGCCAGATATCCGGATTTTATGAATGCATTTTGTTTGTAAGCCTATACATATTTTCGAAATTTTCATCGACTCAATGTCTGTCGTTAACGTGTTCTATAAGAATTCTTTCTCTTCTTGTTTCGCAATATTTTAATGTAATATTAGTGACAAATAAAATGTAATTTTTTATCAAATGTTATAAACTATGAAATATATATTTATATTATTGCTACAAGCCAATTCAATCACTTGTCTTTAATCTCGCCATAAGTTAAAATAAATAAATTAAAAAAATGAATTGCAATTTTTATGACTCAGTTCTACAATTCTCTTCCGAAACTCAACAGGTTAGAACAATTTGTACTACAAAACGGAAAACCCACTAAGTAATTCAGTATTGCAATTCGAAGAATAAATAATTCATGGAAAATTCCATTCCATCCTCCGATCAGACATAGCGTTACAAAACCAAACAATTAAACATAGCTAGATGTTCCTTTAGAAAAAGAATAAAAAAAAGGGGCATTTATTGTTACAGTTGCGACCTCGCTTATAAAATATTATACATAGGTAGTGTTAAGACTCGTGAGTCGGAATGAGCTTCGGGACACAAAAAGCGTGAAATACAAGGGGTACCGCAGGCACACAAAGGAACGCAGACACCACACTTCTCCAGTGTCCGGTATACAAGAATAATAAATAGAAGTCGGAATACTCTGGAATGGAGAGCAGCGGAGCGGCAAACGATGCAGCGAGCACGTGAAGGCGTTCCACTCGAAACAAAGAAGTGCTTCATTTCTTTATTCCCTCCCCTCCTTTCGTTTTATCCTCCCCCTACACTCTTTTTATTTGTAAAGTTTTTGATGGATGACTTCCCAAGATGCCTGGGTGTCCACTTCTGGAGAGAGGCTAGAAGAGTGGCTCGCCGATTTGTTATTCGAGTTTTGCCTGCCGGTTTCTGGGAACGGGCCGAAAAACTTAGTAAGAATGCTAACGCTTTTAAGTAACGAGTGCAAAAGCTCTGACGACCTTGGCTGGAATATTTATCAAACACATTTGGTATTTTCGAAAATAGGGCCGTATTTAGAAATTTTTGGGTACGTATGAGAAAAGGGCAAAGCGATGAAAGGATATAAAATAAATATTGAAAAAAAATTTCGATTTAAAGAGTGTAAAATATTTGTTTAAGGCTTGTAACGTATACGTATGAAACGGACATTTAAAAAAAATCTTCATTAAATTATTTTAAATTATAAATAATTTTGGACTTGCGATGATCCAAGGGTCGAAAATTCCTAACTTACAACAATTTTACAGTTCTGAGGATTTTTTCCGCTTAAGATCAGCACGTCACTGGGTCTGACTCGTAGTCATACTACAGTGTTTAAAACATTCTTATAAGGATGCCGACAGGAGTTGAATCATTAGGTTGATAAAAATAATAAAAAACGAAGTTCGATCGCACAAACTCAAGGTTATTGGGAACGGCGTGTACAAACGGAGTCCGCGAATGTTGGTAGAATTTAAAACTGCTCTGGATGATGATGGGTCGTACACTTTCGTATATATGCCAATGACTACCACTCATCACAATATCCTTGCCACTATTCGTGGCAATTCGACCATTCAGAGACACAGGAACGTTTCGAGTGATAGAGGGGTGATTCATTCTGGTTATGTTCAAGGAAATATAACTCTACTGGCTACATCAAGATTTTTTTCTTATCTGTTGAATGTTTTTCTCAAACCTAAATCAGTCCCAAAGTTTTATACTTTTATGATGGTTATTGGCTGTGGGCAATTCGGAATAAGAAAATATGACAGGCAACGCTTTGCCGGGTTACTTATGTCAGCATATCAAGGTTGTGGTTTAACTTGAACGCAATCAGCGAGCGAACTTCCTCTGCCATGCACCACATTCCGAAAGACGAAAACAATTCTAAACCGACGCCGTATTCCCTCGCTATTCGAAAGAAAAAAAGCGAACCTTAAGTTTCGGCGTCAAAACAGAAGAGCTAAATCAATAAAATGGCAAATGACAAGCAATTCAAGTGTTGCCATACATTCCCTCCCTTTCTTCTCAACCAGAAACATAAAATGATAAGGGGTAGGCGAGAGGTGGCAAGAGCCGAGCGACAAAAGTTCATAAAAAATAAAAAGTCACCGCAAATGAAGTGTCTTCGCTGGCCACTTGACCCAAAGACGCCTAAGAACGCGTGTGATGGGCCGCACGTAAGCGATTTACAAAGAAAGCTTACGTAAACGGTTCTTCGTCAAAGAAGGGGGTAGTAATGACGAGCTCAAAAACGCTTCTAATCGCTCTTGTACTGAGCTCAAAGGAAGCATAAACAAAAGATAAATGGCTGTCGATTGAATCGATCATCCTCTCTGCCCCTTTCCTTTTCGATTATTGAATGAATTTCAGAGTATCAGCGTAAATTTAGCTATCAATATGTGGATAAAATGAAAAACAGTCACGAAATCAGCTAATAACCAGCACATAGGAATGGCTATTTTCGAACGTTGTATTCCGGATTTGCAAACAAAATTTTCAGAGATATTCCATTCATAATAATACACAGGTGTATTTAAAAGTTCTCATAAAATTCACACATATTCTCACAAAAAATTAAAAATCGGATTCGATTACAAATACTCGAAATGGTCGCTATTACCTTGTCTCATTTCTGGCGGTGGTGTTTTATCCCAACGGTTTTAGAAAGAGTTTCAAAAGATTTTTCTTTTAAAATACGGAATTTATCAGTTATAAATAAATAAAAAATGAATCAAGCTAAAAACATATTACTTAATGTTGTATAGATATCCCATATAAACAGCGATGATTCAAACTGAAGGACTATTTATTTTAACGTAATAGAAATAAATGCGAAATTTTTCTTCCATTTTTTCCAGAAATATCTTTTTAAGAAAGCCAGTCACATTTATAACTTATACAAGGCTTGTAAATACATTGCGCTCATTATTTTTTTAATGGATGAGCAATGGATACAGAAGTACTTAAAAAAACGTTTATAAATATTATATATATATATATATTATATATATATATATTCAAGAAGAAACGAGAAGAATGACACTAACAATTCTACGTATCTCATTTATCTTAAAAGAGCATCAATACATATAAATACTTATCATAAAATTAAACCATCTTCGAGTCGTAAAATATTTATGTATAAAATTTTTATGATACATCGTTTTCACCGTGTATTTTAAAGTATTTCAAAGAGGAAAAAATGATGCCTAGATAACATGTTTTCACAAACATTTGATATTCTCATGAAAAACTTTTTCCTTCCTGTTTTTAAAAGCAAAGTAATTTTTTAAAAAATGAAAGGTTGTAAAACTGTATTAGTATCATCTGAAAATGATATATTGCGCGTTAATAATGGTGATAAAGGAACTGACCGGCAAGCCATGCAACATCATCTCTGCCACATTGTTGCCCATGATTTGGAGATCGTCGCTGGACACGCTGGACGTGGAACTGTGATAGCTGTGCCGGTGCTGGCTGGTTTCGACGAGGATGTGTTTGGACTGAGACTTCTGGGAGCCCACCTGCGAAAGACATCGGTACTTTAACGGTGTTCTTAGGCATTGCAAGTGTCGCTCCCTCCCCCATTTTCCCTTCCCAACTTTTAAAATCAGATTTTTTTTTTTTTTAAATTGATTTTAATTTAATATCTGTATAACCAGTTTTAAGCAGCAAATTTTAACAAACTAAATAACAAAACATTTAGCTGCGGGTCACTTTTAAAACAATTCATATCAGCATGTTGTGTACAGCGTATAGAATTATATAAATTTTAAAATAAATACTACATAAAGAAGTTATAAAATCTTTTTAACACAATCTAAATAATCTTTCATTTAAGGATTGAAAGTTTTTTTTTAATTAAAAACATCCTATTTTATTACATTTAAAAAGAATAACACAACATAAACTTGCATATTGTAACTGGAAATAATGCTCCAAAATTATAAAAAAAAAAATGACTAAATTTTAATTTGAATAAATTTGAAAACGCTCATTTTATAATTCAACAAAGACACAAAAATAAATTACTAAAAAAAAATATCGGGAGCTGTGGGCCTCCAAATGTGTGAGCCAATTTTGCCAATTTAATAATCCATCTTCAGACAATGCATTCGTGTTAAAAAAAAAGAAAAAAAAGACGCATCTCTTTCCATTTTATTGGACTTTATTTTTTTTAAAATAAATCTGATATAAACAATTTTTGGAAAATATATTTTTATCGGTGTACTGGAAAATAATCATTTTCAACTTTTTAATCTTTTAATCCATTATCTCTAACTCTAGTAATAATGAAGAAAAATGTATGCGCGAGTGGGCGCTCAACACGTCAAATTGTTTGACCTGGTTTTACTCAACTTGATACATTTTATTGCTGTCATTAAAATTCAAATCGTTTTAACTGTTGCTACAGATATTTCATTTCGTTTTTTTTTTTTACTCCATTTATGAATGATCACGATATAATCTGTGTTTCCATATTGAATGAAGAAAAGTTTACTTTTAATGTCATTTTTCAATGGATGGCAACAGCAGGTAACGTTTCATTTCAGAAATAAACAGCGACGATACCTTTTTTTAAATTCGCGCATCCTTAGTTGTTTTTTTATATTGCCGCTCATTTAGTTTAACGGTTGGCTTTCATACTGGAGTACGCTGAATTTCTTTATTGAATCAGAGAAAATTGTATTAAATCCATCTTTGATATATTAAATAAATCATGAAACATATCCTGAATGGAATGATTCTCTTTTCAGCTCTTACAAACCCGCTTCGATTCAGCAAGTATTTACTACTTGATGAGCTAAAATTGAATCACTTCCCATTTCAATTTATTATTATTTTTGATGAAATGACAGGAAATTAGAATGGCATTTGGCACAGTGAACATGCCCCTATAAGGATTCTAATATAATATGAATTTTATGATCATTTCAGAGAACCAGTTCATTGCCAAAGAAGTCTAATAATCAATATTATAAAACTTTGAAATCATTTTTTTCCCCACAAATTCACAACCAGGTGGCACAGTTGGTATCAAATCACATCAATGAATGAATCGATTCATTTAAGACATCAAAATAACTTTTTCTTATCACTCTATTGTGTACTTGCTTTTATTAATATAATTCTGTGTCATTTTCTACTTTAGGAAGGCACTGATGCAATGAAGAGTCCATGGCACACAGGTATGCACAATGATTTCATATTGTTTTTACATTGAATTGCAAAATCTGCGACTAATTCATTTCAGCTTAATAATAGAGAAATACGATTATTCTATACATGAGCGACACTCGGACGTCGTAGTGAAGGGATTCCAATTTGCAGGCTTACAAAATTTCAAAAATTAGAGTATCAGAAAGAGAGTGGCATTTTTTTACAAACTTGAAATGACTTAAATTAAATGGTGAGTAGTGTGTCACAGAAGTAAACTGATATATGCTGAAATGGAATGCCACTACAATCAAAACTGTCAGCTTCAATGAATAGCTAAAACAGGTCCTTGTGGTTAAAGAAAACAATTGAAAATCCATTGTAGCGCAAATGAGTAAAAGGAAACATTTTAATAAATGATATGAGCATTACTGAAACATCCATCTTTAAAGTTTTAATTCTTTCCCTAGATAAATAAGTGTTCTGATGATTAGAAAGAACTAAAGAATTATTTTATAAACATGAAAAATGTTCGTTTATTTAACTTTGAAAACAATCGTTGTTACAATGTCTAAAATAAATTCAAAATGAGCGCCTTTACAAGATGAGTTGTAAATAACTGAAAGGATCTACACGTAGATTCTTCATCTGCCATTACAGTACTGTAGTGGTATACAGTACTATGACGGTGTTAAATTCGATAAAGGACATTAATGATTCATTCTATAAGAATGGAATGAAAAGAGCTTTGTTTTCAGTAGGGAAACATTTTATAAAAACTAAATTTGGAAATGGATAGTTCCAAAATGTAATTATTTTTCGTTTTACTTGGCCCTATTTAAATAATTTTACCTACTTTCTGAATAGCGGCTAACAAGTTACAGAAGGAATAATGTGAATTCTGATGTATACAGGACCGAACCGAAAGTCATAGAACATAATGAAAGAATGGGAAAACCGCTGGCCTAAAAGGAAGGAGGAAATGAAAAAGTATCGAAGGAAAAGGTGTCACAATTTATCTCATATATATATACATATATATACTGAATTAATCATTTCAATCAAAACGAAGGGAAAATAAATGGCATTTATAAACATATAAAAGGAAATAAGTTTTAAATATTAATCAATAAATGTTCGTATATTTCTTCCTTATTGTCCCTTCTTTAAAAAAAAAAAAAAAAAAAAAACAATTCCTTAATACATAACATTTTAATATGATAATTAACAAGCGAAAATTTGACATGCTTTATAGAAATCATTGCTTTTACAATCGACTGAAAACAGAAATTAAATGTTTTATTAACAGCTTATATAGGATGTTTCTAAAATAATCTGACAAAATTTTAGGGTGTGTCAGATATATAAGAACAGGCATTTTTGTTTTTCCTTTCTTTTTCTTCTTTTCAAATAGAATAAGGGATTGAAAACGTATTTGGTTTATTTTTCAGTGATTTACAAGGTAATTAATGGGGTACCATTGGGAGGGGGGGGGGGGTACCATTATCGACATATGAGTATCTTGATCATACTCTACAACGGTAGGAAATTTTGGATTCTCGATAAGATATGCGCTTAAAAATGATACACAAAATAAGATAACAGGTGCAGCGACAAAATTTTAAAGATTTCAGACTGCAACTTTTCCTTTATTGGGATGCAATTTTGATAAATAAATAACCGCAAATCGCTTGGTGCAGTATAAATAGCCTGGGAATAGTTGTTATTCCGTAATGTTCCTTGTTATAGTGCACTCGTATCTAGGGATACCTTCGTCACTTCGTTTACCTTCGTCACTCGTATCTAGGGATTGCAATATCGGACCAAAAGTTCAATACCAGTATTCGGTATTTTTTAGATCTTAATACCGGGATACCGGTTTTAATACCGGTAGTAGAAATTTTAGGAAAATAGGGGTGTTTCTTTGTTTTATTTACCAGTTTTATTAGAGAATGTAAATATCACAAAAATAATTTGTAACTTATAAATTATAACAGTATATAAAGAATCACAAAAAAGTAAAAGAACGTTTTCTTTATTTTAATCACAAAAAAGTGTTGTTATTGTTTCTGATCCAAGGTGGTATAGCTCCATGAAACCAAATATCTCTAAAAAGTCCAAAAACAATAGCAAATTCCTTAAAATCTCAAAAATCGTAAAATTTAAACGTTTAAGAATATGATTGGGGGAGGCTTGATCTGCCTTGCACCAAGGACATTCAGCAAAGATCCTCCGCCCGTGTTGGAAGGTGAGGGATTTGGTGTGTCCACTCAAAAAAAATGAGAGAGGGCCGTTTGCTGGTTTTTAGAGATATTCAGACGGTGTCACCAACCGGGACTCTTACCAAAGTACCAAGGGTGAGCAGGTGGGACTCTCCAAAGTGCCCTCGACTCCATCTTTTTGATAGAGGAAATTTCAGAATAAGTCAGTGTTGCATCACCATGAAATATGTCAAGCTGAGGCAGTCTTAGCTAAATTATCCGCTATCTCATTACCATTTAAACCAAACTGCGAGGGGACCCACTGAAAGTGTCAGCGGAGTGATACATCACTATTCAGTCTGTGGTACTATTACAAATTTTTGAAATGTGATCATAAAAAACATAATACATCAATTGTACTGTCATTAAGCCTGAAAAGTAATTTTGTGTAAAAATTACTAGCTGTCGAAAACGCTCTTTCGGCATCTACGCTACTTGGTGGTACTGTTAGCAATGCGCAATATACTTTTCCAAGTATTTATCTCTAAATCCTTCAAATACATCGGTTTCTCGTCGCATGGTTTTGGATATAGCTGCTTTCTGTATTGTATTTTGGTTCGTTGAAATTTTTCTATTTATCGCTCATTCTAATTTTTTTTTCAAGAGACGATTCCTTTTCACTATCGACATTAATGTCATCATAATCTTCGATAACTGAACCGAATTCTTCTGAATGTGAATAGGTTTGTGGGTAAAAAAATTTAAGAAAATTTACTCTAAACTTAATCAGATTTTAATTGGTTATTTTCTGTTCTTTTTCATTTTCATTTTTAAAATCATAATTATTATGTAAATACCATAAGACATTTTTTTATTTCGGTATGCCTTTCTTCTGTGCGATTTCTCAATGCAATATATAATTCTTCAGATAGTGATGTGTGCTGTTCTTTCAGTAACTGCAACATGAAATTTACTATTGCAAAAGCTGTTAATAAATTAGAATCTCTCCGGCATAATGCCTCAACAGCCAGTTTTGATATTAAGTTTATATTAAGTTAAAACAACCTGTTCTGGATATCAAGTTGAATTCACTATCTGAAAAATTAATTTGCAGGTTTAAGTCGATTATTGCTTTTTGGATTGGATTTCTCAGTTTCAAAAATCGTTCCATCATTAGGAGTAAACTGTTCCAGCGTGTTTTAGAATCTCCTCCTAAACGTCTCCTTTCATCTTTCCTCTCACTCCTATTTTGTCAAAGTAAACCCATCTAACGCATGCGCAAAAGGTGGAGGGTTTTACAATCCATTGTCATACCATATTTTATCACTTCTTTTGATTGTACGATGCAACTTTGTATTCACAGGCTAATTCATTTCGTCCGTTAGGGAGACGTAAAAACAAAAACGTATACTATTTTGCTATGTTGGACTGAACAATCCCTGAACAATTTAAACAATAACAAGACAATTTAACTCCTAATGATAGTAAATACCGAACTATCATTAGGAGTTAAATAATGACTAGTAAATACCGAAAAATCGGTATTTAAACTTGTGTATACCGGTATTACAAAATTGTACAAATGGCTCAAAATACCGGTATTGCAATCCCTACTCGTATCGAAGAGAATCATTCAATGAAGCTGAAATCCATGGAATTTTTTTTCTTTACTCTTGAAATGTTTTTTTTTTTTTTTTCAAACAATAGAAATTACAAAGTACATATGTAATTTATTCATTGTGGATTAAAAATTTAGATTTATCATTCCTTCATCTCACTCTCTTTTTAAGAAAGTTACATTTTGATTTTTTTTTCATTTATAAATTAACTTCATTCTTTACATTGAGAAAGTTTTATAAATATGTTAATAACACTTTGAGCCTTTCTTAAAACAGCCTTTCATTTTTAAATTTTTCGTATACAAAGAGCCATCAAAAATTCGACCGAGAGTTTTAGATAAAATAATGTAATTAAAAAAATGTTTTGAGTGACACGACGAGCTCTAAAACTTCAGATGTGTTCTTGACTCCAAATTTCGAAGTCATTCACAATAAGTTGGTCAAGTGCCAATGAACACGATAACCACAAAAAGTTAAGGTCCAGATGGACCTTCACCTGCAAATTTAGCAAACATTTTAAATTTACAGATTAAGTATACAAAATTTTAGTCTACAATTTCATCACTCAAAGAGTAGTTCCATTTCAAATGCTGAATCGAATTCGCCAATGGAATGACGTTTTACAGTCTGTACATTCGGATGAATGCAAACATAATGACTGAAAAAATTCAATGCACTAGATAAAAGAAATTTGGTATGTGATATTATTTCTAAAACTGAAGATAGGAATAATAAAATAAATAACTGATCCTTTTACCTTATCTGACCCAGACGCACGGCCACTGTCCACACTCGACATGCTGTGTCTCGATGATGTACCACTGGCACTACTACCACCTGGGCTGGGACAGACATCGATTCCTTGGTCCTCTAACATGGCATGGCAAACTATTAAAAAAAGGCAACTTTTTATTCCATTTCATTATCGCCACAACTTCATTTGAACAACAATATATTTATAAGTTCAATGGAGCAGATAACATTCTAAACTACTTCAACGCGTTCACCACAGGTCATTTCTTAATTCAGTCTCAAACTGGAAATTTAAAAAATCACCCAAAACAGGAAGATAGTAGCTAGCTAGAATTTTGTTAAACTCCTTTAAATGCGTCAGGTGAAAAAAAAAAAAATATTTGAAAGTGCTTTTTTTAGAAATGTGTATTCTACAAAAGTCATTCTTAAAAAAACATTGCAACAGAATTTCTACCTGAAGGGCATCCCAGAGGACCACCCGGGGGATTGTCCACTGGAGTAGATCCTCCACTCCCCGGTTGAGCATGAACAATAACTTGAGTATACTGGCTCTGAAATGGGGGTAAAAAAATGCATATTAGAGAAACGTTTGGAAAAATTAAATATTCTTAAATCCAATAAGTATCAGATTTTTCATTCATTCAATCCACTACGAATGAAGGGGGGGGAATGTAATTCGTTGGTGTATATTTAAAATTATAATACAAGAAAGAAGGTTTAAAGAAGATTTTACACATTTCCACACATTTATTCTCGTCAAATCTGTTTTTAATTATAAAAACAGTTTTTGTCCGGAAAAGTGGTTTTAAGAATGAATATTTTTGAGGCAGTAAATTATGAAAAAGAGCAACGGTACTAAAAGTCCAAATCATACATGAGGATTTGGTACTGCAATACAGGAACAAGAAAGTTTTATGCTGAATATGACTATATATACCAGAAATTAACTACTTTTTTTTATTTGAGACACATAATATTTATTTTCGTAATAAAAAGCCTCAATAATTGTTACGCAAATCCCTCGTCAATTGAAACTCATTGCAACGGAAATTGTTCACTTGCTTGATGTATTAATTTACTTTAAATTTGTCTCAAAAATGTTTGATGCAGTCGTCACTACGTCGACCTGAAATAAATTTAACATGCATTACTTCAACGTTCATTGTGTTTTAAAAAATGAACATTAAATTACCTATGCTTTTAAAAGTTACTAAAACCTTTGAAGTCTTCGTATATTAGGAGTTACTTATTTTAAATATAATAATAATAATAATAATAATAAAATATACTGACTTCGAGCACTATTTCAAACTCAAAAATATAATTTGAATTTCCACACAATGATTTAAATGAAGTAACACACAACTTTACAAAGAAATTCCAATTGTTGCAACAGGTGCAGCATTTTAGAATTACGAGGGCTTTAAGTGAAAGTTTAGTTTGAGTTATATTAATATTTCGCTTTAAAGTAACATTAGGGCTATTTTGGGACGGACCTCGTCATTTTGAATCCTGGTCAGATAACGACACAAAAGCTGGTCCTCCCCTCTCCAAACTTCCGCACACACCAGCTTAAGGACGTTTGGTCCCGACGGATTTAACGTGCACCATGCCCGCTTACACGATGTTTCTTCGGTGGAATCGGGTCTCGAACCTGATTCCCTCCGATTCCGAGCCGAGACCTTACCACCAGGTCACCGCGGCCCTTTAAGTGAAAGAAAAAAATATATAAAGCTTACCTGGACATCAGGAAAACAGAAATGGGACAGCTTAGTGGGGGAAGACAGCGTTCCATATGCACTAGCATCTACAAGAGAAAACGCTTGTCAATAGCAAATTATTAATGCGGACAAATAACCATTGAAAAAAAAAAAAAAAAAGAACCTTGAATCGAAGGCTTACCTGAATTGGGTGAATTGGGCGGCGGGGAAATCGGTTCATCCGCACTCAGACTACCACAGGAATTCCTGTCCACAGCCGCCTGACTTCCGTAACCACTGGAAAAACTCGAACCGGAATTCCTGTAAGAAAGCTCAGGCACAACAGGTGGGGGGACCTTCTTCATGGTTCCTCCTTTCAGAGTCCCTGTCCGCTGGGAGCCACCCACTGGAAAATTTAAAAAAAATAAATAATTAAACATTTCGATTTTTATCGATGCAATGTTAGAACAAGAAATAACAGTTGCAGCAGAAAATCCCATAAAAATGAACCTTTTAGCATCCGCACCGAGTACATGTAACGGCGAATGTGATTACGTGTCATTACCGGATTGACCGCAAAATATTTACTATATGTGTTCTCTCTTAATAACTTTATGATAGCTCATTGTAATGAAGCCGACTGAAAACAGTTAAATAGATGTAAGAAACTATCAGTCAGAAAAGCAATCATTATGAAATTCAATAAAAAAATAAATATTTCCTGGACCAAACTAATAAAAAATATATTGTATTTAGAAATCGCTGATGCTGCTACAAATAAAACACAAATGAACTTAGCCAAAATAGAAATAAATATTAAATGCAAAAGAAGAAAAAAATGATGAATCCCAGCTTGAGGACTTTTTTCAAGGGTTACCTTCAGGCAGGAATTCAAAATTCACAAAGGGTCAATATTTTGGACTAAAGTCAAACCCCTCACAGAAAAAAAAAAAAAAAAATCCCTGCTTTCAATCCCGACCTGAGGAGAAGAACCCTTGAAAAAGTCTTCAGGCAGGATTCATCTTTTCTCTCTTTTTGGGTCCTTTTTTTGCATTTAACTTAATATTTATTTCTATTTTGGCTAAATAGATACAGGATGTTCTTGGAATATGAATAAATCAAAATTCACTGCAGATGCAGATGTAGACACACGCCAAATTATTGTCATTCTTACGCAAGTGGTCAGATACATGCACACTATCACATACACAAATTTATTTGAACAATCAAATTTCCAATTTTTTTATTTACTTCCTTTCATTTAAATGGATTAAATATCGATTTAAAAAACTTATTTCATTTATTAATAGCATGACAAAAATACAAATCGGAAAAAATGATATCAATAAAAATTAGATATACTAAAACAATAAAACGGGTCAGTTTTCTTATGAGTTTTTGATAACGGAAATATTTAAGTTAATCCTTTTTTTATGTTAATGCTTTTTGATTTTCATTCTCGAATTTTGATCAAAGTGAAAATAAAGCAGGTATTCCCAGAATCTTTCATTACACCAACGATCGAATCTGTAACTATTTTAAATTCGTGCAAACGAAGGGACTCTAACAAAGTCGAGATTCGAACTTGAGACACTTCTAAAAAAATCTACGACCCAACCATGAGATGGCCACCTCTCTCTATACGTACTATTTCTTTAGTTCGATTCCGTTAATGCACTTGAGTTTGCGCTTATTCTAGACTTTTAAGAGTTATAAAGTTAAGCCATCATATAAAACTTTAACCAAATGAAAGTATGCACGGGACTTAGGAGATAGAAATTTAAATATTAAATATGATAAATATCTGAGAGGTAACTACACAAAAATCGAAAGAAGTGGAAATCTGTGTATCCATTCATTTAATGAAAAGTCATGCTGTATAATTTATAAGAAGTGTGAAAAAAATTAGGGAATTATAGGGTATTGAATCATTTCTACATTTCAGCAAACTCTTCTATGAATAAAAGAAAAGTTTCAATAAAAAAAAAATTAAAAAAAAAAAACACCTATCCAACAGAAGCACATTTGAATGAATCCTCAAATATCACTGAATAGCAATCAGTAAACGAAATTTCTAATCCGATTTTGCAATTCTGCCCTTTAATGCTACCGGTTCTTTTGGGTTTTATTTTTTATGAGCTTCATCACAATGAATTAAAAAAAAAAAAAAAAGAACCTTATTAGGTTCATGCGAATGTGTGGGTGTGTCATTCTCCATTCATTCACTCATTTAAGCTTAAGAGCGAATCGATACATTCCACTTCAGTTAACAATGGATGAGAATACCCCGATTTCGCAATAACTAAAAGAAGCAATCACTTTCTCAGTGGCGGTGGAGGACGGACGTTCATTGAAAAGAACTTCCACGATCGAAACGAATTTATGAAAAACTACAAACCTCATTATAGCAATTGAAGCCTTCCTCTGTCGCACAGGATCTACTGACGCTAAAAACAAAGACACATACAAAATGCCTTCCATTTACAGATAGTTAGCTTATTGAAAAGAAATTGATTTTATCTTCCACTTCCCTTGCCACACAATTCAATACAATAAACTCTACATGTCTCTACACTCGCGAGAAACGGAACAAAAACAAGCGTTTCGATCTCTAAAGGGTCCCAGAGGCCTCCCAGCAACACAGTAGAATCCGGAGGGAATGGGGCTCCATAACGAATAACCAGCACTGTCGTCACCGTTTCCTCACACGTCATCTCCAGAAAGAATAAACACTCACTTTATCAATACTCGATGACTGCCCGCTCCCCGCTAAACGATGATCAATGATTACAGGGGACCCCGCAAGGGAGCACGATGACAGGCTTTTAGCCAGGCCACAGTCCAGGGGTCAGCGAAGGGACCTGCTGCAGCAGCTTTCGTTAAACATCTTCATAACGGATGGCTCAATGCTGTTTATTGACTCGCAATTAAGATAATGAAGAGGATAATTGGAGCAGTTCGTCAAAAGATGGGGAGGGCGCACATTTTATTGGCGAGCGTGCCCGATTAAAAACGGCAATTATGAGATCGATCTCAATGAATGATTGGTTAATAACACTTGCCACCGAGAAATAACGGACGGACCCTAGAATCAAATAACTTCAGACCGATAACTGCTATGCATCGGAAAAGTAGCTATATTAAGAAACTACAAGAATATGTTGCTTTTAAGAAGCTTCTCACACTCTCTCTCTTAATATTCAAGGAAACTGAAACTCAAAGAGCCCACCAATTTATTTTCAAAAACCTTTATTTTGTAATTTGAGAGTAATAACTAGCAGAATGAACCATCTCTGTTAGGTAATATTTTAAGATACTAAGCAACTGTAAAAAACAGCTGTATATATAGGACGAAATATACAGCTGTATATATAGGTATATATTATATAATAAGATTTATTGCATCATTTTACATCCAAAAATTATTAAATTTTTATCAAACAAAAACATGATGATTAAAGTATATCTTATATTTTCACGTTCATAAACTAGTAATATTTAAATAATAGGAGTTCTAATATGCAATTGCAACTGAGCTGCATTTCTCGTAGATATTTATTTCAAAAATGAAAAAGAAGAATTTTTTTAGGGAAAAAGAAAACAGAAAGAAAATTCATTTCGACACCTGATTAGCAACAAAACACTATTATTTCACTTGAAACTAAAATTATAAGCTATTCATAAATTTTACAAATATTTTTTAAACAGATGTTCTTCTTAATGTGACACTACCTTTCATAAATTTACAGAATCTATTTACGGCAAAAATGTATTCATAATGACAATTTTGTTTAATAAAAGGTTACAATTTAAGAATGTACCATTATATTACTATGAACAGTAATAATAATTAAATTTCGGAAATTGATATACAAGTTCCATTGTCCGCCAATATTTTAAAATTAGCAATGAACATCAAACAATAATAATAATAAAAAAAATCACTATGCGTTAGATCCCTGCAAGCTTTTAACTCCATATTAGGATTTTCATTTCTGCTTTTATTTTGTAATATATACAGTTTTCAATATAAAATAATTAACCTAAATTCATATTTTTCTGTTGTATAACATAACAACTTGACATTTTTTGGTGGAAAAAAAATGCATTCCATACTGATTATTTAACAACTTGAGAAGTCAATAATTTGGGCCGACGAGCTAGTCATCAAAAGCAGCTGTATAATATAAAACTTTGTTTGGTGTTGGCGGGGAAGAGAAATTAGCAGAAAAATCTTTCGTTCCAAAACCATTAAAAAAAAAAAAAAACATTCTTTGGAGGCAAGGAAAGATAATAATCTAAAATTTAAAAACTATAATACAATTTAAACTATCAAAACAAGGCAAGAAAAAGAAAACACCATGGAATACGCCTAGCCAATAAGGTGATGTTTCCCCTCTAAACTATTAGCAAGCGCGCCGATTTCTATTACTATCTTAATTATATTCAAATCGCCTTGAGGAGGAAAAGATAAAAGTCAATTCAGAGGCATCTTTTCGTGAGTACAATTTTATGGCTTCCTGCAACATTAAAGAACCACCCAAAGCGAAGTTCGTCCGAAGTGAAATCAAAACTTCCTCCTTGAATGACGTGAATGTTCGTGAACTCCCAGAATCAAGGAAACGCAGCACGCAACACCGGCTCGCCTCTGAACTGACAACAATGGACAAGAAACGACAATACTCAATTTAGCAAGAGGAAAAGATCACCCGAGTTCGATTGGCAGGCGAACCAAATGAGGAAATTACCTGACAGCCAATAACAATGAATATCTCCCGTAAAATGAATTATTGGAAAGAAAACATAAGAACATCTATCAAGTTCTGTTTGAAAGGGATAAAAATTTGACTTCCTATCGTTCTAATTTAGAAACTTTAAATGTAATGATAAAAACCTCCCAACCAATAGAGTCGACAGAAATGACTTCAGAGTCGCATCACAAACATACTGTTTCTTCGCGGATTCTGAAACCCTCTGCACTTTTACGCATGCGCCAGGAGACTTCTATTTCGGCAAAAGGTGGGGGGGGGGGAGTGAGAGGAAAGGTGAAAGATGGAGGCGTTTACATTTAGCAATAGAGTGAACTAAGATTATTAGCGAGATTAGAACTGTTGATCTTTCTGCGTACCATCGCTTAGGCTACGTTCCAACGGCCCATCCGCGTCTTGAGATAGGCACATTTTGCCTCTTTTCCCCTCTCTTATGATTTCTCCGGGTTCTTTGATGTTCATTTTACCGACCATTTGCGGAAAGCTTCTACAATGGGTCATTTGGCAGATTTACGACCCTATCCGTAAAGGCAACAGGCCGTCGGAGCGGGGCTTTAGTGAAGTACAATCGCCTAAAATGCTAATCTTGAGATCCTGCAACGAATAGTAGCTGTTTTGTCTCTCTATGACATGCCTTGAGATGAATTATAACAACACGCGCTTTCTTTTCCCTGCAAGATGCTCTAATTAAATAAGAATGGCACACCTGAGACGAACTACTTGAGGACGAATCGATTTCATTCACTCAACACAATCCAAAAATGTTGAATGAATATATGACAAATTAAGTAAATGGGATTCCTGAACGGCAGTGAAATCCAGTTCTAAATCCAGGTCAACGAGGTATCGAATTTTTTCTCTCCAATATTTTCGATCTTTGTGAGTAGTACACGCGCGTCCTCATAATCTGCTGTTCATTATACCATAAGCAAGGTAATTCATTGATTCAAATGAAGAACAGGACAAATACAAGAAGGAGAATGAGATGGATTTATAATTTTTCAATTTACAAAAATAAGAAAGAAGTTTTAGTACGTTAAAATACGCCCGATGTTTTAATTTTGCACATCATTTTCAAGGAAGATCGGACATAAGTAAAAACTTTTTCAGAATGAACGATTGTAAAAACACTTTTGAATATGTTGCGCCAAACTAAATATTATAAGTTACGCAACAGACAAACAACAACAATTTGAGAATGAACTTGTACAGTGTAAAAATGTATCGGAAAGAATGGGGGGGGGGGGGGGTACTTGCGATATAATGGTACTAAAATGCATGAACCTATTAAGTATAAAGAGGGAAAAAAATAACACTTTCAATGAATGAAAAACAATGAACGTCAACACAGTGATAAAATATTACATCAAGGATACAAAAAATTTTGGAATAAGAGGGATTTTGGTGGGCAATCGAGAAGAAGGAGACAGTGATAATATTCGGCGCTGCGAAGCGAAGAGTGGAGAATATTTAATACTGTGGGAAACAGACCTGTAATAGTTGCAGCAAGGGTCAACAGTTTGTGAACCATGATGTCAACTTTCCTTCATTTCATAATATCTATGTAATTTTTTTCGAGAGATATCGCAAAATATGTGGCCAACAATCAGTCTCAACAACTGCCACCGGACCTCTTTTAAAGATTAATTTCTCGTGCATAACTAACTAACCATGCAGGATGCTCTGCGTTTATAGTGCAAATATAATTTAAACGTGTTCCTTCATATGGTGGGATAAAACATAGTGAACCAAAGTTGGTTGACATAACTAAATGAATGTTGTTCACCAAAACTAAGATAATTTAGGGCTCTAATGGGTCAAATAAAGTGTAAATAGTTATAATCTGCTAAAGTAGAAACAAAAATTAAGTATAGTAGCAATTTTTGAGGTGGGCCATATGTGTTCCACTGTTTTTTTTAAATAGGACATATGTGTCCCATTGGGGTTGAGGTGACCACATAAAATATAGTGAAAAGTTGAGTCTCTAGTTTTTATGATATTTTAAAACAATTTTATTGCAAGAAAATTCTTACCATTTATATATCCAACATTATTAATGACATTTTTACGTATGATAGATTGCAAAACAGTTTTTGCAGAGTGCAACTATAGTCATGGCACATACTGTTTTCGTTTGGGTTTCTTTACTACTCTAAAATGTAGTTAAAATTTACACTAACATATGAATGTAATCGCAGAAAACCATTGGGACGTGCACTTTAATAAATTCCCCACTTATGTACTTATTCCTCTCGATGATTTAAAAGTATCAGCGGGACATATATGTCACGATGGAAATCTAAATGTTGCTCAAAAATCTAAAATGTTGTACGAACAGTTATTCATCATAGGCGGCTAATTTAGATATAAAATGTGAAATTTAAAAAAAAAAAAAACTAATATTAAGTCATTATGGCATCTGGAAAATTTGCATTTTTGATTAAGTCTTGCCCCTCTGGGCATAGTTGTTTAAGGAACTAAATTTGAGAAGCATATTTTATATTGGGGGACAAAAATCTCTTGATTTGAAATAGGAATTCGAGTGTTGCAATGACATTGGCATCTTGAATAATCAGCATTTATGGAAATAATGATAAAATGCATCGCATACTCCTCATTCCATGAAAATCGTTGCGGCCAAGAAAGAGTGCCATTCAGTTTACCTTTTCACTTCACTGCGATGAATCTGGAATTGGCCCCACTTCATCTGGCCGAGCCGACCTGGATTCGCGAGGAATCCCCCAACCCATTTCCTGTTGCTATATCGTTTTGTCTTAAAATGGATATATAGAACGGCAGAAGGGAAAAAAAAAAAAAAAAAAAAAAAAATCAGCTCGGCAACTGGCATTTCACCTGCTTATGTGGGCTACAGTTATCTGGAGGCTGACACTTTCACTCGCCGCTTCATTAAACAGTGTTACAAACCAGTTACACGGTCATAAAAAAAGACCAAGTCTTCTCATGGGCGTCATTAATAATTTCGTATGATTATCGTATGATTTTTAGTGACAGAGAGTGAGGAGGACGAATCCATTTGATTCAAGCACAGTCAAAATTAAATTATCAGCTACATAACGTTCCTGCTGTTGCTCTCACTCGGCTTGAAGTCACTAACCAAATAATGTTGCTACTTCTCAATGGAAATGTTACTAAGCAGTTTGGAAGAAAGGAGATTTTTAAGAGTTCAAAAGGAAGATTTTTAAAGTTTCAAAATACGAACATTTGACATGTATTTCATTGGTGTCATTCCTATCTGACAACTTGTTGCATCTGTAAAAGAAAACATCGAAAAGACACATCTCCTTTCACTCACCCGAATGAGTCATTTTACCTTAATCACAACGAAAAAATAATTTAAACGCTATACATTATTAATAACTTGAAAAATATAACATAACACATAAGTAAGGCCGAAATCGGACATTTGCTTTACTATGCACAACAGAAATTTTGGGACAGATTTACCTCAATAGTTGGAACAGATACTTGGGACAGATGACCTAAATAGCCAGCCCAGACAATGGTCACAATTTTTGAGAAATATATCCGAAAAATACGAAAGGGCATCATTTCATTAAACATATTACGAAATGAAAGAGCAAAACACTGAACCTTTCGCAGAATTCATTAAAAGAGTCGGTAACATTTGAATCCAATTTTAACAAAAAACTGCACTCTATAAACTGCGCGCTGTCATAAAACACTGTTGAAAAATAGGGAATGTTCAGAATACATAAATTATTACGCAACATCAGTTTTTGCATCATCCTCTTTCACTGACGACTTGAAGAAAAAACGAAACGTCCACGGAACACGAAAGAAACTGCTCCTGAAAAGTTCTAAAAATCCCAACTGAGTAAAAAAATAATAATAATAATAATAATAATAATAATAAAAAACTTTTTATTCTCCAATTCCTCCATGTATATAGTAAGTACTAGCATGTCTCAGACATGACACAACAAAAAAATATCGTTGAACTTCATAAAATAATGAATTTAGCCAAACTTAGACAATAAGATGTAAAATACGATTCATTGGACAATAAAATGAATCAATTTAAACAAAAAGTGCATTAAAAAAACGAATTGATTTCAAGAATGCTAAATCTAGATTCCGAAAATGCTGAAACCTGAGTTGCCATGGAATGTATCCAGTTTGAGAACGTAAGGCAAAATTCAATAACAATAACTCTAACAACGAGTCAGATTTCAAATGGACCGGACAGCATGCCATGATGTACCTAGCATATAAGCACAAATTAAAATAATACAAACTAAAAAAAAAAGAAAATCGGAGTTCATTCATATTGATAGACATTAACAATGATTCAGTATGGTGACATTCATGTAAAAGATCTATTTTAGAAACTGGCTGTACTCTCATCATGAAGGATTACATTTCAGAAACTTAGAGAAGTTTTTGCATGTCCATATTTGTATTTATTTATTTATTATTTTGTAAACCAATGAAGAACAACATGAGGCCCACTTTAACATGTCTTCTTATTCGTAGCTTACCTTGGATAATAAAACCCTTCTGACACAAAATAATGTGATTTTTACGATTCGGGATGAAAACAAAAGAAAGAAAATATGAGAAAAAATAGTGCAATCATTTAAATGAATAAATAAGTAAACGGACAAAAAGTATTCACACAATTAAAAACAATTCTAGATTCATTTATAAAGTTATTTTAAGAATGTATCTTCAGAAACAAGTATTTCATTTATGCATTTTTGGGTCTTAATATATAAAAAAAAAGATTATTTCTTTTTCATAGAAATTCTACCAATACTTTTGCTGTCATACAACCCCAGTAACTAACATTAGCTGAGTGTTTAACAGTAAGCGTAATGCAATGAGGTCGGAGACCCCCCGTTCATCTCTTATGCATTTTACATTACAGCTCCCTACTGTAAGATTTTGGTCTGATCAATCCAAATCACAATATCTTTTTTTTTTCCCTGCTGTGCACATGGGATTTTGCCTACTTTAATCTCTTCAATCTTTGTTTCGAATTTAAAAATTACTTTTTTCAGTAAAATCCTGGCATTTGTACCAAATTCCTGCAATCCTCGTGTTCCACTTTAAATTGCATTGCATTATTTCATTTTGTATGCTCCTACATGATTTTTGTCTAGCATGTAGACATCAGTCTTTTAATTATTCTATCCTCGCTTTTTGCCAGTTTGATTTTGGAGTGACTGAGCTTCTATATATTCCTTAAAAAAATTAGTAATATTGCCTTTAGCTATATTTCCACCCATTTTCTTTCTAATTTAATTACATAACTAATTCATTCTTGAATTTTAGATGAATACTGTGCGATACCCCGACCTAGCCAGAGGTCATGCGGAAAACTTGATAGGGCCGCCGAAGAGCAACCCCACCTAGCACGAAGGAATAGACTACATTTGATGACATGGATCCTTGCAAATAACAAAGAACCCTCTAGAGAAAACGCATATTGGTACAGAAAAAGAATAGGAAAAAAAAAAAAAAAAAAAGGATGGGAGGGGGGAGAAAAAAAATCATTACATATTAAATTCTGAAACATTAAAAATGCAGTATTAATTAATTGAGTATTAATTTTTTACATAGGGCGAGAGCTAAATACAAAGGCTTTGGCAAAATGTCCCTAACAGAAAATTTAATGGTTGGAATTTTTTTATGAGTTCTTCGATTTCAAGAGACATCCAATTCCTTGGCCATCTGAGTCTCCAATTTATAGAATCTTCTTCGGTGCCACACTGACGAGTCGAACTTTGGTCAAAGAAAAGACTCTGACGCACAGAAAATACACCATGTCCAGTGTACACTTGGTTAAGATAAAAATCACCCTCAGTTCGGTTAGCCGAAACGTTTTTAAAATGGTGATAGGATTGGCAGGAGAGATGGAATAATTCCATCTCTCCTGCCAATCCTAATCATTAGTTTTTTAGTCTCTCATTTCTGAGTTGGATTTTGGACTCCATCACCTCTTTGTGTTTTATTTTTAACATTTTATTAATTCTCAAAATGGGAGAAAGCATAAAAAAATGATCAACTTGAAAGCAATCGCGAAAAATACCGAAAAACGACCTGCTCTCAACTCCGAAACATGGTATTAATTCATGAATTCTATTAAAATCAAGATATCCCCTTACTGGTTATCTAAATATTGGCTACATTCAAATGTAGGAAAACTATCTCTTATCGATTGAAGCAACCTAAGCCACATTTTTCTGCTTATTTCACTATAATTTACTAAGAAAACTAAATAACGCTAAGCGAATATAATTTAATGAATCAAATTCTTGGACAGATTATCTTTAAAATGTTATATAGTTCTATGGTATTACTGCAAATATTATTACCGACAAAAGCCATTGAATTTCCAAAATGCACTTTTTTTTAAATGATTTCCACAATTTCTGACCAGTACTGTATACAGTATTATAATAATTGCAATTATAATAGGTTAATCTCATGAAATTTGCGATATATGTAAGAAATTTCGGGCAAATAAATAAACAACGATACGTCTAAACACAAACAAAATGGGCCTTTTCTCGTTAGAAAATATGGAATTCGTTAGGTGTTAATTAAAAAGAAAAATTAATTGGTCAGCATGTTTGTAAAAATAAACTGTTAAAACCCGATAAACTAATTATTAGAAAATAAAATTCCCATTTATTCAGTAATTTTTTTACTAATATACAAGTGACATTATATGAGCAGATGAGTGAAAAATTCTAGCTTGCTAAAGGACAAACTATCCTCCACATTTAAAAGAAGCGAATATTAATAAAATATTATGGCAATGGAAAAGCATTTTTTACTTTAATTTCATATTTTTTCTCGCTGTCGAAATTTAAAAAAATATATTCTTACATGGCAAATAACATTTGATTCAAGAAATGCACGATGATTAACATTTGAAAGCCAAACAAAATGCTGCCGACATTTTAAAAATTATGAATGCATTCCTAAATGGTATCATTAGAGGCAATACGGAAAAAAAAAAAAAAAAGTAAGGGAAAAAATTAAACTATTCACAGGAATGGGCTAAAATTCTGCATGCCTCCATAAAATAGCGTTGTTATTCGATTTATGCCAAAACTTAAGTGTGCTGCTATTTAAAAATTGTTAAACTCTTAATTCTGAAAAATTACTTTTTAATGTTAAATATGTGTACAAAATATGTAGAATACCTTATATTTTCATAACAAAAAAGAATTTAGAACAATAACTATTTTTTTTCAGGAATAATATAGAAAAATAAGAATATGAAGAAAAATCCAAAATTTCATTTTAAAACTAAACGGTCAAAATTTTGTTAATTGACAATTTCGAAACGACAGACCTAGATTAATAAAATTTGGTTTCAGAGAAGAAGTTTTGATATAGCTTTGAAATCTGATGAAGAAAATGGGTGTTATCATTCGAAATATTGCTCTTATTTCAATATATAAACGGCTCTTTGTAAAACTTTTAAATAAAAAAAAACTTTGTAAAATTCAAAAATCTTTAAAAGCACATTCCTTTTGAATAATAACTCTGTTTTATGATTGTACGATGAGCAATGCTAAAATAAAACTAAGTTCTTTTTCTTTTTTTCCTTCCTCCTTTTTTTTTCTTTTTTTTTTTTTTTTGCGACTATACTTATTGTATAGATAGAATGTTTCACAGAATTTCATCACAGAAAACATTTTGTGCATCGTTGGAATTTCCTAACCGCAATTTCTAAAGAACTGATAGAAAGCAAAATTGCCAAGAATCGGAATTAAGTTCTGAGAAATAACTGTTAGTTCTATAGCGAATATAAAAAAGAGACATTCTTGTAATTGCAGATACAAACGGAAAAACCGGTCATGCATCATTTGAGAAAGAAGGAAAAATGAATTGAGACATTAAATTTGAAAGCAATATCAACTAATAGAATTTAAGAAATCTTGATGCACTTGAAGGTTGTTTGAATAGATAATCGTTAACCGTAACAAAATCGAATTTTAAAAAATCTATTAAAAATATTTTTTTTTTTATTTGTTTCTAGTTTTGGTTGACATACTTCAACAAAACAGGACTACTCGCTCCGTTGATCATGCAATGCAAACGAAAGAAAGAAAGACCCAAAGAAAAAATTTCAATGAGAATTCATTAGAAAACTGTTTTGCCAAAGAATTTCTTTATTATGGAGACTGCAATCATCAGTTTCTAAAACCAGTTGAGAAAATAATTATAATGAGGAAAAAAAGTAAATACACTGAATATTTCGGCTGATGCAATTTTGAAGTAAAACTAACACATAACATCCTCGTAAAAGACACATTGTTTTTAATAGATTCTTTTAAAACTTTAAAAATAAAGTAGTGAAAAAACAGGAATCACAAAAAAACATTAAATGCGAGATGCAATACATTTTAATTTTAAATCACTACCATTCAAAACTCAACTATCATTAGAAAATGATTGTTGTGGATATGACAATTTAAAAGAAAACGCTGGAGCATCCATCAGCATGAAGTGTGAAGCATTACATCCGTGTAGGAATCTTGCCAAATTGAGTACATATTAGAGTGTGAGGCGTCTACTTTCGTCAAAATAATCAATTTCCCTCCAACAAACTTACATTGTTTTACATCTGTTATTTTAAAAACAGATAAAGATATAAATATTGAAACTAAGAAATATGAAGAGAAACGAGTTTGAAACTAGCACATCTGTAAGAAGATACTAAAAATTTCATGTCTAATCATGCTTTCTTAAAATTACCAATAGTGCCTCACACACAATTCTATTGAAAAACTTACGGCGTCGGGGGAAAAAAAGTGCCATTATCACATTTTGTATTATTATCACTATCCAAAATAATTTTGGAAACACTATCAGTTTCTCAATGCTTCAAAAAATGAGCCATTTATCAGCATGCCATTTTCTTATTTAGCTTCTCTATCAAGTACTAAAAGAGGCGATATTTTTATTAGGTGCTTGCATGTATTTTGATCATTTTTTTCATTTTAAGAAAGTATTTATTGAGAAAAATTTTATGTGCATATATATCAAAATATTTTCCCTCATTTTCTGCAACTTTTTTCCAATTTTCGTCCAATAAGTCTTGGTAATTGATTGTTCGAATTTTTTTTGGTCCTCCAGGCCGTTCTTTGTCATTGACATCGACATCACCGCTCTTAAATCGTTGAAACCAAAACAAACAATTGGGAAATGACGGAGCAGCATCACCAAAAGTTTCTAAAAGCGTCTGATGGGCTTCGGCAGCAGATTTCTTCAAATCAAACAAAAACACCAATGAATGTCGAAAATGCAATTTGTATGATTCCATGATTGGGGTCTTTATACACTTAATAACTCAATAATACTAAACGGAAAACTTTCAAAATGATAACAATAAAGTAACAACTGCTAAATTGCTAAAACCCAAATTTATCGTCGTTTATATAGGTACTGCGAAATGTTTACCAGTAGATGTCGCTGATTAAAATACATG
Organism: Argiope bruennichi; assembly: GCF_947563725.1. Lineage (NCBI taxonomy): Eukaryota > Metazoa > Arthropoda > Arachnida > Araneae > Araneidae > Argiope > Argiope bruennichi. The sequence continues at coordinate 125,532,586 of NC_079160.1, forward strand.
CAAGCACCTAATATTAGGGCCAGGAGTAGAGAAAGTTTCAGTTTCAGAGAAATATGAATTTCTTTAAAAGGCCAACAATCATGAAACACAGATATGAAGCGAAAGGATTCGTCTTTTTATTTACTTCATAATAAAATCACACACACACACACACACACACACACACACACACACACACACACACACACACACACACACACACACACACTTTTAAAATTCCTGCCCGAAGAAATACTTGGTTTAGAAACAATTGCTAAAAACTATCGATATCACATACAGAAATAACACAAAACAATGGAACTTTTCTACAGGCCTCAACACAGGGATAAAAATTCGAAAGGACGATGTATGTGCATTTAAATGAAAGAAATTATTAATTCACGGTTTTAAAGTTTAATTCTTCTTTGCGGGGTCCTTGTATCCATGTGGGATCACGTTAAATCACTTCATCTAGAATTTACAGAAAAATGCATAAACAGGTTTAAAAAGAACTTACCGATCAGCTTTCGCGACATGGGCCGAACGGGTCGCCTCTCCAACATGAGCGCAAGCACAACAATCCCAATCAGCTGGACATCAAACCGAAAGCAATCACTCGAATGCTTTTGCAAAGCCAAACAGTCACGTCCTTACTCGGCACGGTTTGTTCCGGTTCTCTTGCACAACAGCTCCCGATTTGCATCATCAACAACACTTTTTGCTTTCGATTCCACCATTTCGCGACGAATATTTACAACACTGGATTTCATACACCGTGAATGGCAACTATTGCGTCAGGCAGCTGTCACCCGCTCCGCTCCGTATGAGCAACGAGGCCATTGTTTTGCTCCGAAAATTCTAATTCGCCAGCATGAGGATTGCATGTCACGGCGAAATGTCAATCAAAGAAGTTTTACGGGTTTGTAGTAGAAACTGGAAACCGGCACTGAATTTCAAACTGATTTAATTCCAACAGTCAAATGCACACTAGAAGCTTGTGGGCTTTTCTGCGCATAATATAGATGAATATAAATGGAAAATAATCCCTGAGCTAAAGATATTAGAAGACCTATTAGAAGTCATTATAAATTGATGTTTCGCTTAGGATAACTTTTAACAGATATTAATTCGATACAATCTAGGTGGAACAATTACGTTCAGAAGTAAGTTGCTTATGTTCTAAGCACAAAAATCGTTCACAGCAAAATAAAAATAAATAAATAAAACTTTGAAATTCTTTCATTTATTTATTGTGGTTTTTACTCAGAAGCAGAAAGACTGCTCAAATAATCCTTTACAGACAACAAAAAAATTTATGCAAGCATTTAAATTGCTTTCAAAACGATGAAAAAAACCAACTATCAAATTATTTAACGATTCTATTCATTTCTTTTGAAAAACAGGCTTTTTTACTGAAAACTCTTATTCATTTAAGTTTTGAATGTCAATTTCAATTCATCGATAGACCAATTTGAAATAACAGAAAATACAAATTCAATCAAACATATTAATATACTAATATTAAACTAATCTCTTTCGTGTATTCGTATGTTCAACAAAACAAGGATAAAGAGAACAATCAAATTGCGCAGTAAGATGAAAACAATAATTACAAAAATAGAATTTGGCCAAAAAAATTGCTTTCAAAAATCAAAATTACTTCAAGAACTTAACACTCCCTAAGCAATGATTAAAATAATAATTATTAATAACTGTTTCTTATTCTAAAGCGACTATCCGTAGCTATAACAGGCTACCATTGAAGCACAAGCATGTTTCAGGCAAGTAATCTTCGCCACGATACCAAGACAGTATTCTTCGAATTACACAAAAGGCATCGCAGATGACAAAACATTGTCACTTGTTGTTATTCCGTCACTTGTGCGAGGTAAGTGCTTACACCAGTCCTGTTAAAGATGAAATTTGGAATCACACGCACGTTGCACTGATGGCACAATATTGATGATCATCCTTCATGCAGTTCAACTTTTGTAGGAACAATTTGCAGCGCTAATCCTCGGGCAAAAGGTATATCCAGTACCGCGAGGAACATCACCTTGTCAACAGGACAGAGACAGAATGGAACTTGGCTGCGAGAAGGCGGCGACCCGTGTGTTGGTGGCAAGAAACAGGCGAAGAAGGGGGAAAACGAAAAGAAGACAACATCCTGTCGTCGAAATATGGCCGCAGTCCCGTTTGGAGAAGGAGTTGGCGAAACGAAACAGACTGGACTGTCGAGGGTTACCAGACCGATCTGACAGGTGAAGTTGGTGGAAGAAGGGAAAGAAAGAAAGATAAAAAAAAAAAAAAAAAAAAAAAAAAAAAGCCGAGAATCACGCACATAGCAAGGGAGGAAACTCTGATCAAAGTCACGAGGCATTTCCTTTCTCAACTTTAAATCTTTGTAGTGCATGATGCAGTTTTCGACTTTTGCGTTTTAATGCGAAGCGGAAGCCGGAGCGCAATTAAAAATCATTCGTAAACAAGTCGAATCTCCATCTAAAGAGCTAACTCACCGTGTTTCGAAGCAACTTGCACTTCCAAAATAAATCGTGATGCAAATGCGGATGTTTCGAACAAAAAGAGCAGTACAGCTGAGAGTCATAAGTACTGTTGAATAAGGCTGTGCCGATTTTCGATTTGCCAATCGTTTTTTTTTTTTTTTTCCGATGCCAGTTTTCGAAAAATATCGAAATCATGGTCATGAATCATAGTTAACGATGAATAACTCGATATTCACAATTGATTTGCATTTTCGATTTCTTTTGTTGCTCTTCATTCTTTTTCCACCTTCATACATAATTTTTGTGAATATTTCTATAAATACTGTCATATTCTAATATTTAAAAATACTTGTTTTAAGCGTGCCATTCTGGAATAAATTGTTTTCTCTTCCCTCACTGAATGATACCATTACGGAAAAATAACTGCGGTTATCAGAAAGTTGTTGACTGTCCTTTGTTTAATCGCTAAATATTCATCTTAAGAAATAAAAATAAAAAGGATTCTTGGAGAATAAATTCACAATTTTATTCGCAGCTCGCATTTTCACACTCAAGCGTACTCGCATAAAAAAAAAAAAAAAAAAAAAAAAATCCTTTATTCCTCCGCTTTCGGCTGGCGGTTTACGATGAATCGCGATACAATAAATCGATATTCACAATTAATTTACATTTTTATAAAGAATAAAAGAATCTAAAGGTGTTTTTTTTAAAATCAGCAGTAAAAAGGGGAAAATTTTAACAATTATGATGGAGAACCCCCCCCCCCTCAATATTATAAATAGTAACATGCAGACATTGCTTTGGCACTGACACATGTTATTAAAGGGGATTTAATACAATTATTTTCTAACTATTTTTATTCAAAAGAGAAGGAATATTTTTATTATATAAATTGAAACTTCCTTTTATTTGGAATCGTTCTGATGAGTCAATGTGTTCAGAGATGCTATTTATAACTTACAATAGCTATAAATAAATAATAATATTGCGATATATCGAAAAATATCGATATGTGTTGGACGATATATCGCTAAGAAAATGTTCTGTTATTAATAAGAAATAGGGTCTTGCTACCAATGTAAGTTTGGGGGGGGGGATGAAAAGATAAAGCGAAATAGGCGTTTGATACAATTTTCTTGTATTAAAATTATCTTGCATATATTGAAATGTCTACTTATTTGTTTACCGGAACATTATACAGTTCCACATCTTTAATGGATTCAAATGAAATTCAGAGTACACATTTTTTAGCATGAAGACGGAATGACTACGATATTAAAGAGTTGTCAAATAAACAGAGAGAAAAGAGATATTTTAAATGATAGTTTAGGAACATATAGCGCAAACGCTATTTTTACACCATAAATTTAAAAAAAAAGATGCTTTACAGTAACTTTTTCCATTTTTGAATAATTATTTCAAATTATTAAAATTAGAAATAATTATTCAAAAATGGAATGAATATTAAAATTAGATGGAATTATTAAAATGGAATTATTAAAATTAGAAATGGTTATTCAAAAATGGAAATTTTGAATAACTATTTCTAATGCTTTAAAATTATTGTCCCAGTTTTTCTTTATTATTCAAAAATTAAGCCTACTTTACTTTTAAATGCATTTCTCACTCGAGGGTGTTTGTTAATGTAAAAAATTTTTTCCGAACAATTTCACTTACACTTTTTAATATTATAAGTTACAACATAAATGCAGTAATTATCTTTAAAGTAAGTATTTTAAAATTGTTTTTTTTTTTTTTAAAGTTTTAATTTTGTATTTCAGCCCTTTCAAATTTGTAACTCATCTTGTTGCCATGCCATATGTCTTTATATATATATATTCAGATCGAGGTCTTCGAATAAGATTTTATTTCACTTCACAAGTTTGTGAATCTTGATTCAATTAGTATATATCTCATCGCATCGGCTTCGAAATCAAATTTTTTAAAATGCATAATTTTCTTTTAGCTTTGCATTCTGCAACTATTAGACATTTGGCCGCTTTTTAACTTCGTAGGCATTATATTTATTACATCAAATACTGAAATCTCCAAGTCCAAATACTGAAATTCAATATTAGATAAAGCATTAAAGCAAATCTGAATATCTGGTTCCTAAAACAGTGAATGTGAATCATATGAAAACAGAAACACACCCACCCACGCACAAATAAAGAAAACACAACCAAAAACATATTCAAGAAATAGGGTTATTTTCATGCAAGTTGGCACTCCTTCGAGTTAGACGAGAATTGACTACTGCGTTATTTGAATTTTGTAATGATTAGAATTCAGTTTTTAGTAGCAGTTGAAATATCTACGTGAAGATGTTAAAACGTTTATCTGATACTAATTATCTATACTAGAGTTAATACTGATGCCATTACGTAAAGAAGAATTAAATATCAATGTATTTAATAACAAAAATATTTTTTTTAAGTCAAAGAACATTATACATACCTTTTTTTTTAAATTGTTAATTTCTTAAAGTTGCTAGTATTAAATTAAAAACTTCATGCGTAATCCTATGGATAAATATATGTTGCCAATGCGCCAAGCAACAGGACAAAGAAAACGTGTATTCAAAAGTTTTTGAATAATGAATAACCAATTATTACTAATAAGTTTATATGTTTCAAAACTTCTTAAGTAATAGAGTACAAGAGTTGGAAAACATGACACCTAAAGGAGCATTTCTCTTTTTTTACATACCAACAGAAGACTAGCATTTTTTACATACCATTATAAAAGAAATAAACGCATACGGAGGCGCGGGAACAGCGGCAAGTTTTTAATAATTGTAGAAAATGAAACATCATTTTTTAAAAGTAAAATAACGGCGCAAATGTTTGACCCATTCTCCATTAAATCCTATATGCAACAATGGACCATTAAGATGTACGAAATGAATTCAAATGACATCTTTACTTTCGGTTCACTTCAATTCGCAAAAAGAAAATAATTATCAGTGGTTTTAAACAATATTATGCTGTTCCATTCTGTTTGGGAGCAAAGTTAAATACGCATTGGAAGGAAGGCGAGGGGGAGGAGGGAACCCACCTGAATCTATAAAAATACAATTGTATTCTTCAGATCTACGCAAACATTTCGCACAAAAGCTTAGGCCAGAAACTATGCAAAAATATTTACATGTTTTTCCGTTATTAATAACAGGGGATGGACATGGTTTAACTTTTCAAATGAATAAATAATAACAAACTTATTTATATATGAAAACGATCTTTTAATATTGACTTGCCTGATTCACGTCTGCCACCCGACTAGATGACAAGATTTTACTAGAGTGCAAAGAAGAGTCATCGAATTGCTTGAATGGTTCGAAACACAGCCGGGAGTCGAGTGGTGAAAATGTCACCATCCATCCATTAGTGATATTTGAAAGAGAGCCTCACCAGTTAAGTTGTCATCCAAATCTTTATTTCAGTGCGGTCGATGTGTCATTTTTTTATCTATTAAAAACGAAATCTTATTCGCTTTATAATGATGTTTTACAAAATTTACTCTGCAACCTTTTGTATTGAGCTCCATGTGCATATGCATCATCGCTTGATTTTAAAAAGGGGGACTTTTAAAAAATAAATTCCGCTGTTAACAGGTTAAAGTGTTTTCACATAATATGTCTACAGTTAGAGCCTCATTATTGAAATGTATTGGAATTGCGTTTTTCTACTACACTCGTTTTTATTTTTGAAACAAGTCGGAGAAATGACGAGAATGCAGGATATCAGAGCAATTCACTGATAAGTTGGTATCCCAGCCATCATTCATCTTCTTCGCGGCAGCTTCCACATCTGCCCTCAGATAATAGAGTTGTCGTCATCCCGATTTATCATATTTGCGATCCCTTTTTTGTTTCTTTTACACAGAATACAGCTGATAATATGTGTATGGATTGGAAATATAGCTCATGAAAGGAAAGGGTGCAGGTTAGATTCTATGTGATCATTCTAGCATCAGGTCATTTAACGGTATAACAAAAATAATGAATTATATAGTTATCAAAATCCAACAAAATGCAATCAAAAGGAATACGTCAAATCCAGTTTTTTCAGTTTACAGAAGGATTTTTGAAAAATTCAAACGTTGATGAATAGCAATGATTCAACAATGTCTAAGCATATAATCCAAATGAAACGACTGAACTTGGAGGATAAAAAAAAGTAAACTGGCGATAAATCTCATTTTGATTTCTGGACATGACGATATTTTAAGGATTGTATAAAAAATATCCATGGTTAACAGCTAATATAATGGATTAACTTAGAGGATCCTTTTCGATAATCAGAACTTTATTCTTCTCAAACATAGAAACTAGAAGGTCTCACAAATCGAACCTTTTCAGCGGAAAGAGTTTTTCTCAGGAAGTAGTGATCACAGCGCACCCTTTCCAGTCTGCCACACAAAGGCGCAGACGTTTTGACCTTGTGCTCTCCCTCCCAAGTCAGAAAAGTTAATAATATGATTTAGACTGTTTTCCTTTCATTTTTAAATTATTGGCACTGTAATGGGTCTTGATTCGCCATCCAGGAAGATATTTTGGTGAGGAAGGTCATCTTTGACCGCGTGGGATTCGAAAACAAAAGAAGCCAAAGGGCAGTAAACAGCCAACTATTGGGAACATTCAAGTTCCTATTTCTCGCCAAATTAAAAACAACCGACAGAAAAGCAGGAAAGAGAGATGGAGTAATGAGCCAGAAGAGGTTCACCCACCTGGCCGACGCCAGCCGACCTGTAAGGTCGAGTCTACTCTTTTCGATAGGAGAGGGGTGGTAACCTACCTGTAGGCGAACCAGCTTTGAAACGTACTTTTGTTTCTTCGACAAACCCACAAGCAGTTTTAGTTTCGTTTTTGCAGAGTGCAGCAGTAGGAACAGTACCTTTGGTTTGTCGGACATGTGTAATGATTTCTAGGACCGAGCTGTAGACAGAGAATTAACGTACTTTCAGAATATATGTAATTTTCTGTCTACAACGTTATATCTTCATACAGTTTAAACTCTCGATCTAAAATTTATTTGTCTAATAAGAACTGTATAGAAGTGAACGAAGAAACTTCACGTGTTGGTAATGATGACGGGTTTACGAATAACAGCAAACTAAGAGTCAATGCGGTTAGATCACATGATAATACTTCATGTCAAAAATTCTACTAATGTTATGAATGGTTCTGTGCGTCAACCCAATTCTAGATTTAAGTGGAAAATATTCAAATACTTATCTTATTATTCTTTTCACAATTTGAGAGCACTTTTTCTTAGTTCAATTTATATTTTAGTTCCTAGAGCATCTTTCATTCCCTTCTATGTCATAAAAAAAAGCTTGTAACAGTATTCAATTTTTATCATGCATTAATCACAAAGATAATCTCATCTACCAAAGCATTCAAATGCAATTTCCAAAATTTTCTACAAAAACCGTATTTTTCCCCACCAATAAACTCTTTCAATCAATATCTCAGAATATTCCAACCATGCTTTAAAAACTGCTTATTTTTTAATAAATTAAAGATACCATTACAAACAGAATTGAAATGCTAGTCAAAGGAACTCCATAGTAACTGTAACTTTAAGCTGAAAAAATGAGCACCAATGAGTTTATTTATCTGTGTTACTCCCCCCCCAACACAAATTAACTCTGCAGAAACGGCGATAAAGTGCATAATTAAAACGTTCGTCATAGGCACACTGACAATAGGCGGATATTTTCCACCCAGATAGACCATAGAGCACACAGTCAAACCACGCCCAACGTAACATTCAATTACAGAACAAACCGAAATAACAATCACATGAACTGAAACCTGCATTCGTATTTCTGGCAAACGACTGCAGGTAAACACGAAGCACGTACATTTCCGACGTTCTGTACACATCAAAACGTCATATAAGTGCGCCTAAAAGCCAGCTGTGAAGATACCGCCCCCACATGGTGGGGGGGGGGGATCCCACTGGGGTTTACCGGCATATACACCACCTGGTGCAGATTGGTATATTAAATATCGTGTTTCACGGTTTAACCCACAATTACTGTCTCTCTTCCTCACCCCTAAAATTACTCGAAGGGGGGGGGGAATCCCCCCATAGAGGTGAATGAGTAAAATTCGTGCTGAAAGAGGCGTCATCGGCACGCCACTAAAGCAAATAAAAAATACAACCCGCATGAAGTTCGGACGCGCGCCGTTTGGCACGATTCATTGCACACCCACTAAAAACGATGGTACCTCTGAATTTGGATGGGTTCCACTAGCCGTGAAACGTCAGGAAGGCTCCTGCGATAGTAAGAAAGACCCCCCTCCCCTCATTCAATGGCATTTATCTCTACCAAATGTTTAACCCACATTTGACAAATTTTCATAAAAAAAAAGCCCCCCCCCCTCCAAGGTCGCTCTGTACTTAAATAAAATGGTTTACTGAACATTAAATACGATAGCTTGCTTTGCAAGATTCAATTTGCAAAGTGAACTTTAATCACCGATGAATACAAAATAAATTTCATAAAATAGTTCTGTACATTGCAAAATACTTAAAATCGAAATTTTATACTTTCTCACTAAAGTCCAACCTTGAGAGGAAACAAATTTTTCATTAAGCATATAAAAAAGAAATGCCATCTAATATTTTTAATGAATATAATTAATTTCACAAGTAGAAAGTTTTTGCATTAGTTGAAATTTATTCACTTTCGTTTCTACTTTTAATTCTTTGTATAAATGAACCCATCATTCTAGTTTTCAAAGCAATATTAACTTCTTTTTTAAAAAATGATTTGATCTCGGAGCTTAATACAATATAAGACACAGACATACCTTTTATATTAACTACAGAAGGAAATAAAATCCAGCAGGCTGGTGGAGCTTAATGACGAAAGAATCGCGTTCGGCTCAACCATAGGGTGTAAGGCGAAAATAATTATTTAAAAAATATCCATTATTAATAGTTTCTTTCGTATAGCATTAAAAGCGCAATAAAAATAAATATATAAAAAAAACTAAGACGCAGGCAAAGAAAATTCTAGAAAAAAGGAAAAAGATGTAAAACATATTCAACGATTTCGAGGCAGCTACTGTAGCGTGAAATCACTCAAAATTCCCAGCAATTGTTTACAAACAAATGATGCCCTTTTTTATACATGGTTAGCTGTAAACAAGGATTTGAACTAGTTTCGAAAGGAAGTCATGGATAAGCAGATTCAGATAAAATTTCCAAAAATATACCTTAACCTCTTATTATTGTCTCCTGTTCAGGAATGTGATATCTTACTGATTTAATGAAGAATCTGCAGAATTACTCAAAACGTTTACGCAATAACTTCTGCATCTTCGAACGATTCCACTTCCGCTTATGATTTTGGCGATTAAGGAGTTTCTAAAAAATGACATTGAATTAAATTATCCAATGATGGTCGTTTGGCTTTCTCAGAGATTAGTGCAGATACCGATAGCAAAAACATTATTTTAAAAAATGCCATTAAAGACGATTTAAGCGCTAAATCTTTTCACAGTTACAAAGAAAATGGTTCAAAACATGACACGTAAAAGGAAAACTATAATCTATTAAATATGGAAATAATCAAACCAATTAATAAACAGGATGATTACAATAAAAGTTGCATTTTCAAAAGGCTGTTAAAAGATTTTTTTTTAAAAAAACCACTGGTTAGAATGACTTGATATTGCATCTAAGTATAAGCGAAGCAACGGGAATTTGTTTTCCAAAAAAAAAAAAAAAAGTCTAAATGTAGACCAACAGATTGCAATATACTCGTCATAAAGCGATAAAAAACGATTGCTCTAAAAGATAATAATTTTAACATGATAATTAAAAGACGTAACATGCACAGCGCACATTACACTTGTGATTAAAAAAAAACAAAAAAAAAACATGAACATGCAGTTCCTGATCTTTTGCGTCTGAGAAGATAGTCAAGACTATCATTGACGAATCGGGATCTGCTTGCGATGTTTTTTTACAAAAGCGGTGACTGAACAGCAATTGTATTGAAGAAATTCCAGACATTAAAGGGTTTAAGAAGCTGTTCTGGTCCGATGACTGCATTAGGTCTGAATAAGATGATTTGTAAATTCGAGGAGACGGTTTCATTTAATGTGACAGAAGGAGGAAAGCAGTTGCTTCGACATCAGTGAAAGATGTGGCTACAACATTGCAAGAAGTGCTTCGGAAACATTTAGTGTACGAATAATGAATTGCCCGAACGTTAGAGATGCCTGTCAACATGGTTCATAAAATTTTACGAAACATCCTGCAATGCTATCCATTCAAAATGACGTATGCCCGTGAGTTACTTCGTGCTTTGTCAAAACGAGAAACTTTCGACCTGAGGTTTCTTGCTCGAATGGAAGTGGACAAGGCAGGGCCATTTAATAATTTGTGGATAGAAGAAGTCCATTTCCAAGGTTTTATCAGCATTCAAAATTGCAGAATATGGGCCAGAGAGAATCTGTTCCAAATGTAACCATTGGTTTTTTTTATTTTCAAAAGTTATTGTGTGATGCGAGTTTACAGTAGCACTTATCAGGGGCCCTTTCTTTTTGCAGGAGATTAATCTTTCAGATTCTGTCATCTGCATAATCGGTGGGGTGTGTTATGAATCTCATTTGCGCAATCTGCTCACTTCAGCACTGCAAAAGCGCGATGTGTGAACAACACAATTCTTAAGCAAGATGGCGCTCCTCCGCATATAGCAACATCAACGAACCAGTTGTTAAACTGTTAAATCTACATTTTGGAAGTGACAAAATTATCAAACTCTATTTCCCAACAGCCCGGCCGTCATGATTACCTGACCTGAACCCTTGAGACTTCTGAATATGGAGTTACTCAAAAGATGTCGAGTAGAGTTTTTCCAATTGCGAACATAGATGAATTGAAAATGCGCATTACGCAACATATTCATAATATCACAAATGAAATAGTGCGATCTGTAGTGGAACATGTTGTTTTGCTCTTTTAGCTGGTCAGAGAAAACGGTAGGCAGCATATGGAACATTTCTTAAAAAAATCGTAGCCAATTTCTGATGGTTTTTATCAGTTTTTGCTTTTTCTGCAGAAGGAAGTCTAGGGACAATTAAAAACCGATTTCATTTTTGCTTTTTCTACAGTTTTTCGCCTAAAAACAATTAAAAACCGAATTTTCCTATACGCTGCGGCATCATCTTGTCCTGGATGAATTTTGAAGCAAGGAGTGCCACAACAACCCATCATCACGTGTGATTAGTATCTTATGAGTACAGTGCCATTTATAAGTTAATTTTTGAATCTCTTTTTCTAAACAAATTCCCATTACTTCACGTACACTCAGATGAAATATCAAGTTATTTTAATCAATGTTTCATCTTTTTTTATAGTCTTATGAAAGTGTAACTATAATCACCCAGCCTATTCTAATACTGTATTTCATGCTTGGATTAAAAAAGAAAACCCCATCATTCCAAATTATTAAGGCACATAAATCCGGATTTTATGCATATATTGAATGAACTACAATTTTTAATTCCTTTTCCTCAACTATTTATTAACTCCTATAATTAATTAATAAAAAATATATAATCTGGCGACTTCATTTTAAATAATTCGCATTAGATTTTTCAAACTCATGAATTACTAAATAAAGAACAACCCTCATTTCGTTGTTAGTTTATCTGAAAACAAAACGTAAGATTTTTAAACACATTGTCTTTTTATAAATTCTTTAAAAATTGAATAAGCAATAACATTGGAGTCACAAAATATAGAACTACTAACTTTTTTAAACTGGGGAAGGAAAAAAAAAAAAAAAAAAAAGAATATAGTGTGTTATGTTTTCAAAATGATACCCTTTAACACAATAAGCCAATCTAATCAAAAATATCCTCAGGTACACTTTCAATTGTATTACCCCCCTCCCCCTTTTAACTGAATCTTTCTTATATGTTCATAAAGATAGAAATCTAATGTATTACTATCTAGGAAATAGGGTGGTAAAAAAATATACAGATGCAACGATTTGACTATTGATCGATAATAATTCATGTTTTAAATTCCATGTTAATGATCTTAGTTGAATTTGGAATGCTAACAGGCACTTCCGTATAAATAGTACTGTATACTTGTCACATGAATATCAGTTTTTTTTTAACAACAAAACTACATTCTTGACTAGATTATGATGATATGGAAGATATTTTAGTTATTATGGCTGGAGTAGGCCTCATTCTGGCGGTATGCTAGCATGTTATAAATTCGCCGAGTGGACAGTTTTAGAATAATAGACTCAATCCACATTAACTATAAAAATAAATTTATTACGATTAACATTCATAATAAAGGAATTACGAGGAAAGTAAATGTACGTCTACTCCGTATAAGTAGTACTTGTAAAGTGAAGGGTTTTTTTAACAGGATATGGGAGGATACCCTATACATTGAAACAGGAAGTGACAGGTGGTACAAACATTAGTAAACGGAGGGAATGAAGTTAATTTTCATATTATATATATATGTAATGATATTTTAAATTCTTAATTTAATCCAAATTAATTTCCAAGGCTTTCTCTTAATTTAATTCATAGTAATTTCATTCTCTTATTCCCTGATCCAATTTCACTTTCTGTTTAATTAATTCAACTGAAGCTTCGTAAAAATAATGCGCCATCAGTTCCACGTGCCTATGGAAAGTGATCCCTTCGGTGCTTTTTTCAAGGTCAACACGGGTATATTGAATTGACACGTGGCCGGAAATCCCATGCTATATAAGACTAGTGATCATTTGTTTCGTCCCTTCCTTTCTTCTGCTTTTGTTCCGCACTGTTGTGGACGTGTTCTGTCCGCGCCTGCTTGTAAATAAATTGCCTTTCCGGGATGGATTAAAAAGAATTTAAAAATGTAAAATGTCTCTTCAATGTCTTCGAACCTGCATTTTGCTTCAAACAAAATAAGCTTACATACATATATTCTCGCTCATATCACATATATGTAGACATCTAGTGCGGTTCCGAAAAGTTCTTGTAAATGAAAGTCAGAGATCCATTAAATCTTGCACTGTATTTTGAGATAGAATTTAAAACCATAAAACAGAGTATTAGAACATAACTTGAGCTACATGGCATGAAAATGTACTATTTTAAAAATGTATTTTTTGTTGCATATTTCAATTTATGAATTTAAATCGTGTGAATTGTGGAAATGAAACAGACTGCTATTCTCACTAAGATACTTGTAAATGAAACTTGTAAGCACAAAATGGTACGTATAAAATGATTACCAAATTCGCATGGTCTAAAAGAACGTGAGGATTCTCAGTCCTCTAAGTGGTTTGTCTTTGTGGAAATGGATTTTAATCAATAAAAGCAGAAAACGTAAGGAAACACATTCTTCTATCAATATACGAATTAAACTAACATCTTTCAAAAAAATGATTAAAAAAAATGGAAAGATAGTGAACATACCCGGTCTGTCCAACAACTGGATCGCCGACGCCGGAAAATATCCCTGGGTGGAAGTGTAATTGGGGTGGAAGACAATGCCCCGCCATCTGCCATCGTCCCTTTGTTCCAGCACCTGAAAGTCAAGGAGGGGGGTTAAATCTCATTGAGAAGAAGAAAGGTGCGTCATGCTACCATGCGTACACTTCTCTTCAGTGAGCTGATTAAAAGAATGCCAACAGAAACAAAGAAACATTACGCTTTAACATTTAAACACTTTTATTTATATGGATGTATCTTTATTGATGCTGATATTCATATCAACCATTCACCAGATATTTCTTTTCATAAATTAAAATCCTTTCGCATATGATATTAACTCCAGAATAGTCTAAACAAAAGCTTGCTACTGAATATCTGTTCGAACCGAAACGGATCATAATCAGTCATTTTATTAAAACAGCCCTTAATGAGACATCATGACCATCGCCATACGTTCAGAGCTTTCATCGCGCTCATCAAAATCATGACTTCATTTGATAAACGAATTATAATTTCACAAAAATTTACGTTCAAAATGCATCGTTTCATTTCGTGTTTCGTTGTAAATAATTAGTTTTAATCCATAATTATATTGTTTTATGAATCAGAAACTTAATTTGTGGTGTTGATTAATTTTATTTATCCTTACAATATTTCAATAACAAGAGAAAAAAAAAACTTTTGGTCAATTCACAATATTATATATATATATATATATATATATATATATATATATATATATATATAAACAAAAATATTAAAATCAAGTTAATAGGAAAATCAAAAAAACCAAATAAAAAAAGAATTCGGCCTGAAAACTTTTTCAAGGGTCACCCTCAGGCAGGGATTCAAAAAAAGGGATTTTTTTCTGTGAGAGAATGCAGACAAGAAAGTCTAATAATGATTCCTCCTGACCTGAAAATCCCCTGAAATTAGGCCCAAGAGATATACCATTTTAACAGAAAGGACAATACAAAACAACAAATTAGAAGGAAATAACCACTAATAAGTAAAAACACAAAAACAAAATAACAATAAAAACAAAAATATCATAAAATAACACTTAAACCATTAAAGGAAAACAAAAAGGAAAGTACAAACCAGCAGCAGACAAGGAAATTTTAAGCTATCTATTGTGATTCCTGCTTTTTAAAAACACAAAGCTAACGTATTAAAGGTAAATAATAATTGTATTCTCC
The DNA here is from genome assembly GCF_947563725.1 of Argiope bruennichi. NCBI lineage: Eukaryota > Metazoa > Arthropoda > Arachnida > Araneae > Araneidae > Argiope > Argiope bruennichi. The sequence continues at coordinate 125,547,747 of NC_079160.1, forward strand.
CAGCGCCATCTATTGAGTGATCTAATATGCAAGGAATGTTCTATTTTTATTTTAGGTACAGGATTAATCCCAAACCATACCTTGTTTAATTAGAAAAAAAAAATTGATATTGCAGTAGTTTCTGGGAAATTCATTATTACTTAAATTTTTAATGAGGTTATTTGATGCTTCAATATAGGAATTTTTGTTACTGCAAACCCTTTTGATACTGTTAAATTGTGAGAAAATTAGATTTTTGAAAATTTTAGAGTTTAGATTGGAATGATAGTTACATAGTTTTGTAATTTTAAAGTTGAATTCATCCCTTTTATCGTAGATACCAACTATTGTTTTATCATTAGCAATTTCGATTTTTAAATCCAGAAAAGTAGCCTCAAGTTGATTTTTATTTGTTTCTGTTAGAATTAAATCTTTTGGATAGCAATTAGTAGCAATATTAGTATTATCGAAGTTTATCAAAAGTAGGTCATCAATATACCTCCACCCGTTTATTAAATTATATTTAAATATATTTTTCTCATAGTAATGTAAGAAAATATTAGCTAAAGCACTTGAGAAAGCTGTTCCCAATGGAATTCCCTTTACTTGTTTATAAAAATTAATACCACTAAAAACGTAATTTTCAGTAATATTAAAATTACATAAATCTAGCCAGTTATTTTTAGGAATGACATTTTCATTTAAATATTCGTCATATATAAAAGTGCAGACCTTTATAAATTTTTCATGAGGTAGATTGGTGTATAAACTTGTACTTATATATATATATATACACTCATGTCCAAAATTAAGGTTACAAAAATGTTTTTCAAAGTAATTCTAAATGGCTACCAGTAAAATTTAAACAAATTATATTTTATATATTATGAAGGACAGCTAACACAATATTAATCTTTTTTGTCAAAAAAAAAAAAAATGTTGTTTAGCATTAGTTTTTCGGGAACTACTGAAATTAGACCGTTTAGGCATCTGGGATTTTTGCCTGCCATTTTGTGAATATTGCATTAAAACAAAAAATTTAACCTGTTTCAGTGAGAACGAGTTCTCATAATCGTTTAGACGATGCCTTGAGATGGAGAACCGTTGGTAGGCTTGAAGCTGGGCAGTCTCAAGTGGGGGTGGCTTGATGGTTACAAGTGGCACCGAAAGTGGTATCCAGGCTGTGGAATCAATTCCAAACAAGTGGTACTGTAACTAGGAAGGCCGGCAAAGGCCATCACAGAGCAAAGACGCCTGCACAGGATCACTATTTGGCATTAAGCGCACGAGGGCATAGGTTGACAACGGCTCCTCAACTTGCTCGTGACCTTGCTGCTGCGTCTGGAATAAGAATTTCCAGATAAAAAGTTTATAAACGTCTAGCAGAGAGGGCTCTTTATGCCCAACGACCAGTTGAGTGCGTCCCTTTGACTGCATCCAACAGAAAAGCCCGGCTGTTGTGGTACCTAGCATATCAGTCTTGAGCACAGCAAGAATGGGGGCGTGTTCTTTTCAGTAATGAGTCGAGATTTACCACACATAGTGACACTCGTCGAATCTTCATATGGAGAGAGCAAGGAGCTCACTATCATCCCTCCTACGTAAAAGAAATCGACAAATTTGGTGGCAGAGGAATCCTTATCTGGGGTGGCATAATATTGGGCAGTCGTACACCACTGCACGTCTTCGATGCGGGTACTGTCAATGCACATCGTTATAGGGATGAGATCCTTGAAACCTATGTGAGGTTGTTCCGGGGTGCTATTGGCCCAGACTTCATATTTATGGATGAAAACGCGCTTCCACACAGAGCCCAGATCGTTGATAATTTTCTTCAGGAAGAGGATATACGACGTATGGACTGGCCCTCGAGGACTCCGGATCACAATCCTATTGAACATGTTTGGGATGGTCTCGGAAGAGCCATTGCACAGCGTAACCCCCCTACTAATACCCTCCAAGAGTTAAAAGCCGCCCTTTTGGAAGAATGGGCTTTGTTGCTCCAAGCATTTATCGACACCCTCATAAACAGTATGAAAGCTCGTTGTGATGCCAGTATAGCAGTGCACGGTGGTCACATTTCATATTAGACAAGCTTTTCCCGAGATAAATGCTTTATCTCTGATTCATAATGTAACACTTTTTGATGTATCCTGTTTCTTAATTCCCAATTAAAATCTTTTCCATGTTGTTATGTGTCTACGTTCTTTCTTCCGTTGTAGTGTACCTTTGTGCCAAACTTCGTGGCAACACAGTGAATAGTTTTTCATTTTTCGCAGATTTTATGTTTGTGACCTTAATTTTGGACATGAGTGTATATGTGGGAACTGTTGACAGATCCCGTATCCTGTATGGCGTCATGTTGGCCATGTTGCATCACGTCATTAATCACGTGATGCTTTCCCGCCATTATTGGCAGACGAGAGTTGGGTAGTGAGCCTGTGAGACTTACAGCTCACGCTCATGTATCTTTATGTGTTTTATGTTAGTATAGTAATGTTTTGTCCTTTAATTATAATAAATATATTTTCATATTAATACTGGTCGGTGCCTTCCCCCCCCCACATATATATAAAGAGTTCATTCAAATTCTAACAATTTCGCATTGCAAATTCTTTGAAATAAAAACTTTTTTTTGTGCCCCACATTTCTTCTAAATTTTCAATTACATGGCTCATCATTTAAATGCATCAAATATTAAAAATAGTTCAGACACTATTTTATTTTCAAAACGACGCGGTAGCAAAACATTTATCTCTTTAAGAAAAAATACATTCCGAGGAGCAATGCTTAACCCTTTGGATACATTTGACGTATCAGAACGTCCTGATTAGTTTGAATTTATGTTTCAAATTAATTTTTTTTGTAATGCTAATTAGCTTAAATTATTTCAATATCAAGCAGCAGTATATATTCTTAATAATACCTGAATAATATGAAATATATTAATTCTTACATAAAATCCACTACCTTTTCGTGTTCAAAAAATTAAGTGCGCTCCAAACATAAATGACGCTTTCAAATAAATGTGTAGACAAAGAGTTAAATTTATTTGAACCTTACCATACAGGACCTGTTTAATCAAAATTATTTTTTACTTTGAATCTACGATGTGAAATTTCTGAAATTTTTTCAACCCGTTCATTTGGTTTTAAAAAATCAATCTGACAATAACAATGTACGAGCACTGTAATCCTATTAAACTCATCTTTCCACCATAAATAATTCTGTATTATTTTAATAGTAAATTTAATTTTAAAAAGTTGCACGAAACCCTATGTTAGAGTTTTACGCACATGAATCAATTTTTCCAAATAACTTTCAATTTTTCCTCTCCTTACAAATTATAAATTATTATTCCACATAATGACGTAAAGGTACTTGTGACCCCTTTGTCAGCAGCGGAGTCTCGAAACATCACGACGTCGGCTAAATCAAGTAAATATGGATGTGAAATTTCAAAGTAAGGTTTTGCATTGGGAAAATCCAGCGGCTAAAAAATGCTTGTAACAAAAATTTATCTAACATAAAATTCAACATTTCAGAACAAACAGACACACTCACTAAAATAAAATAATAATAATAATAATAAACACTGTCAAAACCATCTAGGTTATTTTTATCCATTCATTCCAATTGTTAGAATAATAATACATTCTTGCACTCATTGTTCTAATAATTTATTATAATATGAAAAAAGATATTTATTCTTAATGAAGAAAACAATTACAAAAATTGCACAAATATTATTCTGCTTTGAAAATACTTATACTCGAAAATTTTTTAAATCCATTTAATAACTTAATTAAAATGAAGTCATTTTAATCGAAACTCAAAATAAATATTTATTTTAATTTCTTTACGACTATTATTTCAAATCTGAAATGTGTCAAGAATATTTCTCCTCATTTTTCACTTCCTAGTAGACTTGAAATGATCACAACATTCGTTTTAAAAATAGAATCCTTTAAAATTTTCCAGGAAAATAATGTAGGTTAAAAAATGAATTGGAGTTTTATACACGTTGAGAGAGGAAAAGGCTTTTAAAGATTACATAAAGTTTTAATAAAAGTGAAAATAAAAACAATGTATTCCTTCATTTAAAAAAAAATAATATTGCACTGAATCTTTTCTTTCTTTTCCATACAGGAAATATAATGAATGAGAAGTAATCTATTCATGCTATTTCAAAAAAGCAACAGAACTGCATTTTTAATAATTGAATAAAATTGGAAAAAATGAAAGCTTATGAATAGCTTTGACAGGACAGTTTTTATAAAGCATTTAACAAAAATGTGAACATTTTGCTTTATTTCCGGCACTGCAGTTGTTTTGGTTACCTAGATATTGAACCCTGCCAACAAACTTGATTCCTTGTATCCTATTCTTGAGGGACGGCTTCAGTTAGCTGGCCACAGTCATCGATTTCAACCTTTATTTCAATATTTTACATTCATATCTCTACTCATTTATCAAGAGCCACAAAAAAAAAAAAAAAAAAAAAAAAAAAAGGTCGCCACTATTTATTTTTTTCGGCATCATTTTTATTTGTTTTCTAACTTTTCCAAACTATGATTAAACTAGAATTTTTCTGTCTTTTCTCTCGAAGACTTTATATGTTGTGTGATGGACATGCAGCTGACCCACAACTCAACTCCACAGCAGAAGCTGACTATTATTTCCACGAAAAGTCCTTCTGGAAGCCTCTTGGGCTGTCATGGCCACCACCCTTGTCGCTCTCGCGTCCTTTTGTTGGAGTCCCTTTCCTGATTCCACTTGGGCAGAAATTCCACCGGGGATTTTTTTCTCTTTTCTTTCCAAAGAATGGGCAAGAATTCTCACGGATTTTTTTTTCAGCGACCCTACTTGCTTTGGATCTTATATATGTACACAGTCATCCCTCCCCTGCCATTTTTTTTTTTTTTCGTTTGTGTTCCCAACGATGCTATTTTTTAAGTGTACTCTTTGGCATTGACTTTTTCGGTATGCAAGACCGTGATGCTTGACATTTCATCTGAGGAAGAAGCAACCTGAATATAATTGATATTCTTGTGCTACTTTCTCCATATGTTCCTCCTTTCTCAGAGCGTGGGATGAGGAATAGGCAACACACAAAAGAATGATTTAGCATGCTACAAGTTGAATAGTGGGTTAATTTTCTTTTCCGGCAATTTCTTTCGTGAATTTTAGATAGCTTTTGTGACAGAATACTTTCATCCTATGTTTACAATTGTATTTATTATATTTTGAAAAATGTTTTCATATTAAGAAAATTTTTTTAATAAAATTTTGATGTCGATAACGAAGTCGTAAAAACCCGCATTTTGATATATATATATATATATATATATATATATATAACTTTAAGGTCTTTATTTAAATCTTTAAATTGTAAGATATTAATTACTTAATTTTGTAATTTAAATTATAAGAATTATGAGTCATTTTTGAAAAAACCGCAATTAAATAAGAGATTTTTAATAACAAATTGAAGTTTGATTTTAAGTTCAAAATGCATTCTAATTGAAATAAATATCGTATCTGTATATGTCTTATACTGGTTTTGAAGTATTAAAATCAAAACGTAATGAATGGTTTAGATAGTTATAGTTTTTGGGAAGGAGAATAAGAAAAATTATTTTTCTTCCATATACAAATATTATTTATTTAATTTTTCATATATAACCATATTATACAAACTATGCATCTAATGTATAAGAACAAACAGTAACATACAGCACTAAATAATTTTTTTTTTTTAAAGTTCCGATTCAAACAGATTTATAAACGAAATGTGATGGCTAAGAGAAGTTTTATCGAACTGGAAAGCTTCATTAAAAAATCTTGTATAATTACAAGCATGATAGACTGGGAATATGCAATAGACTGTCAGATAAGGGGACAGAGCACTTTGAAATAAGAGGGGGAAAATTAGTTTTTATTATTATTATTGTTTTATTACCTAAATATGCATTATATTCAACTACAACTTTAGCATAAAATGTCTTATTCAATAAAAAGAATATTTAAAGGGTTTAAAGAAATAAATGTAGTCTTAATGACTTTTTGTTAGAACGATGTTGTAATCAGTCGTACTTATCTTTCAAATGTTCCAGGTGTCTTAAATTTTGAGGAAATTTCGGTTAAACACTTTAAAAAAAACTATGTCTGCAATTTACGTTTCGAGTTCTTTTAGATAGTTAAAAATCAATTTAGTTCAACAAAACACAAAAAACACTCTAGCGATTCTGCATAAAACTATTTCATAACCATTTTTAATTGGAATCATAAAATAACACTCAGTTTTTTCGAAATAAATTTATATATCATAATAGCGAAAAATAATAGAAAAAAATTAAAAATTAAGTTTCCTGGAATATTTTAAAATTATATATACATTTAAATTTAAAAATATATATATATTATGTTAAAGAATGAATTTTGTTTAAATATATTTGATACATTTATATTTTAATACATATGCATAGAGAAAAGTTCATTCATGTAAGTGAATCATTCTCAAAAATGTCTGATAAAAGTTCAATGTCCCTTCATGAACCATTCGGATTGTGAATATTTTCGAAAGGGATTCTTATATTTTGACATAGAACGCATTTTCATAGAATGAGACCACGAGAGAACAGGAGAGGGGGAACCTCGCTGTTTATGGCGATGCGAATAGTAGAACTGCATTTTGTCAGACAAACTAATAAAAGCGGAACACCAAAAGATGGCCAGGAGCACTCAAGAGGTAAACATCTGGGGATGAGAACCCCACAGAGAAAGAAATCGAAAATATACATTAAGAGTTCTTGGATACAATTTTGCAATTGTTTGCAAAATGTTTTTGAGTGCTAAACAGCTGATTTCCATTCTCAAAGTATTTTTAAGACGAAGATAAAAAAAAAAAAAGTTGGTAATATGCGGTCTAAAAAAAGCAGAAAATCTGGAATTGCGTTCGATAAAAATCCAACCAGAAGTGCATTTGCGCACAAACAATAGAGTAATTATACAAACACACATACAAATGTACTAAAAAAACTATAAAGTTTTTAATTTTAAGAACGGAAATAAAAGTCACACACTAAAAATGTTTTGTGGATCCATGATGGATGAATGAATGACTCGGACATTAAACAACGTCTTCGGATGTCAAGAAATATTAAAAGCAGTGAAACAATGTTTAATGTTAACGCAGTGAAAAAGAAAAAGTATTAAACATCATAATAATATACATTAAACTGAGGCATAGAACACATCCATTATAAGTATCAGAAACATACTTTTAATAACCAAGCAGCAAATGAAAAGAATTTCATAAGGAATGAACTGGGTGTGAATAAGCTGTGTCCGGGGACAATGCATAAGATCTGAATTTGCATAAAAGGTTCAATGATTCCAGGCTTGGTCAAGCAGACAGTCAACGGACTAATGTGGGAGAATGGGGTGGCACGATAGGACTTTCGAATTATTTATCGGTGCATTTCAGAATGCATTCGCCTCGTATTTTTCAACGACTGTTTTTCGGTCATAAATCACGACTCGCGTACGATCTTCTTTGAAAAATAAACCACTCTGAAATGTAAAGAAAGAGACGAGCCTGCTTCACGAAAGGAAGACTGAATAAATATTTCTGGCCAGTTCTTTCCAGCCATGATTTATACATCCTCCCGAATGTTCGTGTATTCTCATGAAAATAATTCAAGTAATCTGTCTTATTTTTTTGAAACTGTTTTATATCAGCTGAAAAGAGTATAAAACTGGAAATAAACGTAAAGAATTAACAGGAGATTTTTTTTTTTGGCAGTGCATGAGAGTGTTTTTTTATTATTATTAAGCCTCTTTTATTTCAAAAAATAAATGAATAAAGATAATGATCTGATTATTTGCAATGCAGTGCAGTGAATGTTGATGCAAGCGTTCTTAAGTATCCACAAGCAATGGTTCATCCCGACAAATACGATAGTTAAAAAATGCCGCTGCGTTCATCCTCTCGGAATGAGGATTCAGTTCCATTTTCATGCTATTATTTGCTTTTGACTCTTAATGACACGCCATTCATTTACCAAATGCGAACATTTTACTCATGACCAATGATTTGAATGGCACTTTTAGAATGTCACTTATTTATTTATTTTTGGTAAATCATTCTGTTTTTTGACTAAACATTTTGAAAAAAGATTTAAAAGATTCTGAAGTTCTATAAACAAAACTCATGAGGATTTAAATATTAAAAGTGAAGCCCGCGTTTGTGGATTCCTTTTTTACTTCCAATGAGACCCACCAATACAATATTTTGGTTCCATTTTGCCATAAAGGACTATGGAATGATGAGTCGACACATTTTTGTTTGAGTTGAAAAGTCCCGTTTTGAAAATAAAAATGAATATATAACCGATTTACAATAAAACAATCAGATGGGGTGGTCACCCCAACACTTTCTTGCATATTTCCTAATAAAGGTGAACGTGCCTTTAGACGCGTTTCTTAAAACCGATTGAAATTCAAATTTAACACAGAGCTATCGTTGCAGTCAAAAAATTGACATACCAAATGGGGTATATTGAAGTCGTCGCGTTTCTGAGCTATCGCGTCTACATGCCTCTGGAAGTACAGACCGGCAGAAGTGGTTCGATTTGGCTCAACATTTCACAGGTGTCTAGAATGCAGATATTAAATCTGTATTTAAATTTTATTCATTTAGTTCTCTTCTTTTTGTAATGATCATGTTCATTGAACAGTTGGACAGACAGACTTCTGCTCAAAATTGGATAGAAATCTAATGAGGCGGTACATTTGGTGTAGAGATCACATGACATGCGTCTACTGCAGAGCCGTTTTGAGCTGCCATTGTCACAGGCGGGCGGGCATTCCTCAAAAATGCGTTTTTCGAACTCGGGGAGGTCTGAAACGTGGAGATGCGTCAACATCTCCGGTTCGAATTCTTTTGACGATTCCAATCACTTCTCTACACTTCACATACGCTATACTTCATTTTATTTAATTAATTATTCTCTACACTTCGTAAACAAGCAAGTAAAAATGAATATAAAGTTGGTAACTTGTTTCAATTGTAATGTCTTCATCATTCAGTTTATAAAGAAGTATTTCGATTAAAAGAGATTCAGAAAATACAACTTTTCTCGGAATATGAACAAGTAAACCGTAGAAAACCATCTCCATGAACATATCATTAAGAAAACGGTTCACCACTCCGAGATAGGTCGGGTGCTGTGTTTCAGGAAGATGGCCGAAAAGGATCGTTATAAATTCATTCTGACGGCGGTGATGATTTCTTTTACTTTGGAAATCAGTCCCTGCTTCCATTAAACATAATTTAAACCCAGATAAAAAAAAAAATCACACTGGAAAACTTTTAAAATGCAAAGAAGCCCATAGGATTTGAAACAACGTCGGAAGTACCATAACAAGTGAAAAAAAAATTTTAATTTCACATTCTTTTCAATTATGTACCATCGATCCACTCCATAAAAAATCCTCATATCTGATGAGCTTAATAGTGAGATGATCGTTTCTTGCCCTGATAAATTTAATATTCACCGCGAATGGTAGGAAAGTATTATAAAAGATGAAATAAACAATAATCAAGAAAGAATTTATTCATTTTGCACGAGTCTTACGTAGAAAACAAAACAGATTTATGAAAATTCTAGAATATGAACAATGCCCTTTAGGAACAAATCAAATTCGTAAAATGAGATTTTATTACATTTATATATATTTTATTTTAACGCTGGGTTAGATAAAAACATTCATGTTGCAGTTCTGTTTCGAATCGGAAACACAGAAATGATTCCAGCATCCAACCCCATTTCAGGTTGAGTCATTAGATTAAAGTGAAATGAAAAATAATGAAAGATCAAAGACGGTAAGATCTGAACTATAAGTTCTATTTGCATAATACGCATAAAAGTAACTTTAACCTCAATGCCGAAATATATACCCGGAAAGATTTTGAAGACGGCAGGTTTGATCAAAAACAGCGTGGTTCATATTCTACGAAACACAGTTTATTTATTTGAATAGTAATGTATTATATTACCGTAAAACTAAGATGAACTCCACTACAAATAAATGAATTTTCGACCTCTCCTACTGTTAACTGAATACAGCAACGAATCCATTCATCTGAACAGACAGATGCATCGATCACTTTTCTTCAGACACCACATTCCGATGCCCATCATTCGGCGAATCTATGACATGATCCAGTAGTGTCTTGTTCGAAAAAGGACCGATTCGGCTGACATTATTTTAAATTTAAAAGGCACGTGCGCAAACAAGCCCATTAAAAGGACGTGCTTTGCAGGAAAAGAGTCGATTGAAGACGGCGCACAATGCGCTTGCATGCTCGTAAAAAAGATAAGAGTTACTTAATAAGGATCTCTGTATGCGAGCAAGAAGGGTCATCGGGCATGGGAATACGAGAGGAGAAGCAATTATGAGAGGAGGCAATAAAACAGGCCTGCTACAATGGGAGCGAAAGGTCGCTTAAAAACCTGCTAATCACATTCACAAAGGAGATCTCCCGCCCGAAGCATAAAATGTATTAAATACATAGTTTGATGGAAACAGATAGCAAGTGTCGCTCTCATCAAATGAAATGGCACTGACGTCATTTTCAAAAGGTAATAATTTCATAACTTTCAACACAGGACAGGAAATTTAATTCTAGACATCAGAAGAACGAATTCATTTTCGAAGTGTTTCATTCTACATTATATACTTTAACGAGAGTTTCAGATCTCCCGTGAAATAGTTTTAACCGACAACGGAGAAGATCAGACGTTTGGCCACTTTGAAAGAAATAAGAATCCAAAGATAAATCATATGTTGATGATTGTCAGCATTTTACGGTTTTTAAATTGAATCCCAGATCTTTGAATGCTTTCTTGGAGCAATAAGAGATTCCGCAGCAATTATAAAGAAAGAAGACATGTTTTTAAGAAATCATTAAACCATCTTATAGACTTTTAATGCGGAGTATTTCTTGAAACTTTCACGAATGCTAAATTCATTTTCGCAAGATGTGAACTTTCTCTAGAGAAGGGGTGAAAATGAAGTCAATAGCGATTGACCGGAGGACCACAAAGACATTTTGAGGTGACCACCTTTACTAAGACCTAAGATGGGCATACTAAAAGAAACCCATTTTTACATATGTATTATCCATTTGGCAATATTGATGTGGAAGAAATAACTGAAAATATAAATTATATATTCTCTTTATCTCTTAAAGAAAACGAAGTTCTCTCCTTCAAAATGACATACTTTTAAAAATACGTAGAGCAGAATCTAAGAATAACTTTTGGAATCTAATGGAGGGAGTAAAGATTCTAATTACTACTTTCTACCCATTACTTTTAATTGCCATACAAATAAACTTTACCAGCAGTACCCTTAGTTCATTTGCTAGAGCATCGAGGTATAATTTTATTAGTTTGTGAATTGAATCACGGTCACAGTCATCTGATCATAGAACTTTCTTTTTCATTCAAAATATTGGTTATTCATGTTCTAGGCAATTCTAGATATTTCTTTAAAATTCTGGGTAATTATTCTAGTAATGAAGGAGTTGTCTCAAGTGAATGGATTTATTTTATTGCTAGGCTGTTTTTTACGATTCCTCACATCTTCAGAATAATATAAATAAAATTATACCGACCCTTTGAAACAGACCTTCAAAGAAAAATTTACAATTCTTGTAGAAGCAAATTAAAGGATTTGAAACACTCATAGAAATGCATTCCATTGCAGAAGCCTTACATCATAAAGTTCATATGAATGGAAGTCCAATAAGATTCACAATGTAAAATTAAGCAACAAGCTGACAAGACAATATGCATGAAACAAGATTCACATACGTTAAAATTATAATAAAGTGCTTAAGGCAACTGCGTACACTTAAAAGATTCTTGTGCGCAGGGCATTATAGAAACCCGATGCTTATCACAATCGCTTGATCATTATCGCTTAAGATACAAAAAAATGATAACATGGAAAGAAGATTACCATTGTCTTCAGGATGAGAGAGGCTTGCACTAGAAAAACTGTAAATTAAACCAAGCCCCGAACCGAAAGGATTGTGAAAGAAAGAAATCAATCACAATCCACGAGAGAATACGAGGAGCCGGACAGGCAGACGACATCCGAAATGATGCGACGATCGTCAGCACCAAGACGTTGTTTGTGGACTCAAGGCCAGAGAGAGAAACTGAAACTCCTCATTGAAAGGAAGTAATGCATACATTTTGAAGAAATGGATTTCATTACCTGTTATTCTAAGATATGTTTTGTCACGGAACTTGCATTAAGTGCATACTGATCTGCAAACGAATGGAAGTGAATGAAAGCTAAAATGACTTCATTAAATATTCTATTCTTCCGATTAAATATCTTATAATTATCCATTGAATCACATCCACTACATTTGGGATCACGGTAAGTAAATCTAGAAATCATGTCACAGATATAAATGAACCGACTGTAAAATTCATTACGATTAAGTTAATAATGTCATTGAACAGTGATAATGATGAATAGTGTTTTCATTTTGGGATAAAATTCAAACAATACACATGTAAAAACCCTACTTTTTATATTAGAAATCTGGCATGTCACTGTTAAAGCCTCGTGATTGGATCAAAGATTTTTTAAAAATGAATTAAGGAACTTATAGAGACGTGATAGTTAATATCATGAAAAATGACATGCTTCTTTGTTTAGAAAAGAAAGTAAGAGTTAACATACTAAATAAAAACCTTTACATGTATAATTAAACATAAATAACAATTACAAAAATAAGTCAAAGCAAGATGAATGATGAGACGTGGAATAATTATTGGTATACTAATGTATTAAACAAGCAGTTAACTCTGCGATTTTCCTTTTCAGGAATCCTTGCTTTCACCAATACCTGTTTTCTAATTTATTTGATGCTATTTAATCTTGTTTAATAACCTTTAAAAAATCAATAAGAATGATAATCTTTTCTCACAAGGACTGCCAATCAATTTTTTTATGCGAGAATAGTTCAAACACTCAGAAGAATTTTAGTTAACTAAAAAATTCTGCCAGACATGCGACAAAAAAAAAAATTAATAATAATAAAATGGGGATAATTTCGTCGCGGAGATGGCAGATTTTGTTGCTAAACGTCCCAGATAATATAAAAAAATCCGCCGTAGTTTTGTGAATAAATTTTTATAAGTTGTTGTAACGAATATTTTAAGAAGAAATGCAATTTAAATTAATTCTTTTCGAGAATTCATATTAATCAAGGAATTCGAGTATGATCCATGCATGACAGACCAACCAAAAATGTTAAAGAAATTACCGATACGTTTAAAATAATAATAATACCCCCCCCCAAAAAAAAAGAACCAGTTATCCTGCTGGTCGAATTCAATAAATTTTATTTTATACAAAAACTTATGATGATGTCGTGTCCACATTACCACGGAAAGGGAAGGGGTGGTGCAGTAGCCCTGAGCACCCGAGGGCAGAAGTCGGACTTCTAACTCATTGAAGATGACACGCACACACTCGCTTGCACAACGAATTTTTACAGGGAGCTCTTTCACACACCTCACAGATAGAACACAGAGTGAAGAACAAACATGCTTGAACGGAGAAGACACGCACTACCCCTAGGCCAGGACGCCCCGGCATACAAAAACTCATGACCTCAAGTTACGCCATGAAAGATTGTGCCCCATCCTCCATTTACGAGAGAAATCGAAAAACATTATTTCACTCAATAATCTTTATGGTGAAAAACTACGACAAAGTTTTTCAGACAAAATCAATAAACCAAATTCGAAACTTTTTGTTTCATAATGTTATGATTCTCAGATACATTAGCAATGATCAGTTATCTCCTATCTTTCTAATTTGAGAGACTAACTTTAACAGATCTCTCAAACTCAACAACTGGATCGATTTTTTTCAATTGATTTTGCCACCTTCGAGCATAACTCATTCATCAAAATTTTCTATCTCTATTTAAATAAATTAAATTTATTTTAAATAAAAATAACTTAAAATAGTACTTTTTTTCGTTGGGATAAGATGTAATTAATCAAAATTGATTGACATGACTAAATCATTAATATTAGACGCGTTTATTATATTAATGGCACTGGGGGACATAGTCATGATGACCGATTCGAAAGCATTGATCTGAGCTAATAATTCTTTTGTACATTTAGCTGAAACTGCATTCTCAGCCCATCTTCCATCCTTCCTCATAAATGTGCTGTTCCAGGAACCTTATCAGGGGAAGACCGGCAGCGACCCGAAGGCTCGTCATTCATCAAAGGGGATTGTTGGCGGGCGATTTAGCTCGAAAGACTTTCTTGAGCTTCCAAAATATGTAATCAGAACGATTTCATAGAAACTCATCTCGAAAAAGGACTGAAGGTGAGCGCTCCGGAAATGGGGAGGGGGGGAGGAGGGGTACGAAGCATCGGGATTTCCCTGGAGTAATTTATTTCATGTTTATCTGCTTAGTCTAAAATCCTTTCCGGTGATTTTTTTCCCTTCGGGTAATAGTATGCTATCGAAAAGGTAGGAAAGTAAGGATTAGTTTTTTGAACGTTGGTTTTTTCTTCTCATATTAACAGAAAAAAAGTGGATTAACAAGATTTATTTTTAACTAGCAGATATATCGATGCGTTATTCAAAATAATTTATTTATTTATTTATTGCCTTGTGAAATGTCTACAGCTTAATGAATGGTCACAACAACTTCATTTAAATCTTGCTAATACTTCAATAACGGCTGAGAAAAATTTTAATAACACGTTGAATAAAGTTGCAGTGAAAAAGTAAGAATCGATTTAATACTAACATTTACACCATCATTTCGTAAACAAGCATTTTAAAATAATTTATTTTTAATGCAGGAACTTACTTAATATAAAATATGACAGCACCTAAAATCTTTCAAACATCTGCACTTTTTTTTGAATGAAAAAAATCTTTACATGTTTATTAAAACTAATAAATAACGCTCCCAAAAATATTTTTTAAAAAATGAAGGAATATAAAAGAATAAAGTAATAGTTTAAAGTCCCATTATTGCCTGGCAATGAAATATCTATACATTTCCTCATTTCAAAATCCTTAGCAATGACCTATTTATTAAATTTCAAATAATTAAATTTTGAATTTTAAGTGGAGTCGCCCCCCCCCCAATTTACTTTTCTTACAATTTGAACAAAATTTGCTATGCTTTGCTGTGACTGGAAGTAACCTCTGCAAATACAAATATTAAAAAAATATTTTTCCGGTTCAAAAATGTTAAATTTTTATTAAAATGAATCCGTTTAAAATGCCTTTTGTAATCCATTTTTTATCTTTATTCAATGTTTTTTAATGAATTTTCATAAATAGTTTGGGATCCGATCTCGGACATCTTAAT
Source organism: Argiope bruennichi (assembly GCF_947563725.1). Lineage (NCBI taxonomy): Eukaryota > Metazoa > Arthropoda > Arachnida > Araneae > Araneidae > Argiope > Argiope bruennichi. Next base: position 125,563,171 of record NC_079160.1, read on the forward strand.
TCATTTTGTAGAAAATATATATGTATATATAGTATTTAGTTTTTTTTTTTTTTTTTTTAAGCTACGGCGGACATTTTTTATTTTTCCACTGTTTAAAGAAATCGGATTTATTTTGATGGGGAAAAAACCAAGAAAATTAAAATTCCATGCATTTCCCCGGTTTTAAAGGAAAGTTTCAAAATTGCCCCATTTTCGCCTGTTTTATAGATGATTTCCAAATTCACTGTGTTTCTCTTTCTCCCGATGCCATGGTAATCCACGCTCTGCATAATTACACACCCTTCTATGCTTTTCAAATCTTAAAAAGGAACGTGCCAAAGAAGGTGATGGAAGAATAAATTACTCACCGTCACCTGTTGGCCTTCCTTGAGAGGAAGAGCATCGGGATCGTTTGGATCATCAAAGTCCCGTATGGCCCGGCCTTGGACAGCATTGATGATTTCTGAAACACGACACATGATTATTAAAAAAAAAATAGTAAATATATAGCAGGAAATAAAAAATAAATAATAATCTAAAAGAGATGATCAGAATGAAATGCATTTTAAATTGCTGTAGACTGGAAATGCAACTTAAAGTAACGGGAGCATCCCCCCCCCATTAAATTTTTTCACATGTTTAGATAACACTCTTTTGAGTTCTTCTTCTCTTCTGCTGTGCGTTTCATGAGAGATAAGAAGGTAATGGAGAGTTCTAAAATGGTAATGACCTCTCACTCCTGACCTAGGTACGGTGCGTTTTCCCGCGCTGGTGTGGTGCGGACGTCTGGAGAGGGGATTGCCAGCTCAGGTGTCGTCATTGTCATCTGACCGCGGTTCAAAATGACGAGGTCCGTCCCAAAATAGCCCTAGTGTTGCTTTAAAAACGGGACGTTAATGTAATGAAACAAAACTAAACGGTGCGTTTTATGTTTAGAAAGATAAATGAAGAAAATTGATGACACACGTTGGATATTTTCCTTCCGATTGTTTCGAGTCTAAGTTCTAAAACAGATCTATAATTTTAAAGTCAAAACCGTATGCGAAATTTCATGAATCTAAGCAATTAAGGTTTTGAATTATCACGTGCATATACAAGTGAGTATAGACGCATGTCCACCCCTCTGGCAATCTTGATCAAAAACTTAGTTCACATCTACAATTCTGATGATAAAACCATATACCACATTTCATTCCTCCAGCTCAGCCTCTAGTGTTTTGGAGTAATATTATTTACGTGCATAAGTCTTGCAGGAATCCTGGGTTCATTTATTAGGAAGTGCGATCCTACTGCTTAATGGATCCCTTCGTTACATTTCTAATTCTTAACAAATGTAATAATATAACTAATAATATGCTAATATAGGTTTTTTTTTTTTTTTTTTTTTAATTTTGTATCCGGCATTGCATGTGTTTGTGTTGGATCATTATTTGTTTCAATCCAATTTTAATGATTAGTTTTGTTTAGAGTGTTCGTGAACTTTTTAGGCAAAGTCAATTCATATAGATCACAAGAAACCAAACTTCTCATGTTATTAAATATTTAAATGTAAAGCATACTGGAAATATTAACTTTTTTTTTTTTTTTTTTTTTGTTATTTCTTAAGCAGTCCGCCATGTGCATGATCTTTTCTAGTACAACTTTCGTTATTCTGTGGCTACCATATCTCAGACACTATGAACGAGATAACAGCCCTTCTAGTTACTTAATAAAAATTTATTCAATATTTTTTTTAAAGGAGTGAAAACGCAATTATTTTAATATTCCAAAACTGATAGTTAGTAGGAAATAAAAAAACTTATTTTTTCGATGACAAAATTTAAAGGAGTTAACTCACGTAAGGTCATAGTCTCATGAGAAACACAATCGTGCATGCTATCTACTGTGCACTGTCTCACCTCGATAATGACTTTAATGTTATTTTTCTTCTTACAAGATATGTAATGCATTCCAAACTAAAATCGGGTTTGGCGAATTCCACAAATATAGAGAACATGTATCAATTCTGTACAAAAAGTTAAAATCGTCCTCCATATCCACTTAAAACTAATGAGAAATTCGATTAAAATAAAACTATTAATTGATCTCCAACTGTACGAGTTAACAGTTGATGAACGTAGAGGAACCAGAACACAGTATTTACTTGAGAATTCTATAAAGTAACAAATGGGCAATCAATAAATTACTTGAGAATTCTATAAATTCAAATGGGTAATCAATTCCGCGACACATATTAAAAATTCCTAAAATCGAAAAAAAAAAGCATTCATTAATGATAAAATAATTTCTTGACATAATTGCATAAAGTGTGCTTAATAGCAGAATTTCGTACCACTGTGTAAGCGGTCCACGATGCTCCGTTTGAGGTATGTCAAGAAGATCCAGTTTCGAAAAATGAAGGTACAAACGATTTCTGACATCCCAAGAACATCACTCGCACTCTCAGTAATTAAAGTTTTACACAATGCAGAAATGATTTAATGAATTAACTCGCTGAAAGGCTGCTTAAACATAATTTTATAACATCATTAATGCACGGTGGACGAACGTTCACTTTGGGCTGACATTTAATTTTAGAAATGAGGACACCCAGGACAACAATCAAGGGGACATCGTATCAGAGGACAACACCAATCCTGCTAATTGAAGGATGCCATTACAGTCGTCGGAAGTTGAAAACTTTATTTCAGAAAAACGCAGCAAAGTTTTGCTTTTACCCCCTGCAAATGTGCAAACCCCCCGGAGGATTATATCTGCAAACAGCATTCCGGTCGATGGGCTCCTATCTAATTCGCTGAAGTGGGCGATCCGAGCCAGAGAAGGGATTCAATGAAGCAACACGAAAAAGTTGGAAGAAAAAGGAAAGGAGGAGAAGGCCTTATTGGATGTAAAATCAGACTCCTGACAACTTTTAGTGCGAGAGGGAGGAAAAGTAACAGAATCGAATTTACGCTGCATTGTTCGCGGAAAAGCGTTCATATTCGCAGCCAGGAAAGAAGCCGAAAGCATGCGCCGGGTAGGGTTATTAATCAAATAACGAAGCAGAAAGGTCTGGAAAAAGATGTCGGCTCAATAATGGTATTTGAACTGCAAGGTTAGACACGACACAGTAAATAAAATTTAAGACTATATCCAGGGTTGTTTTTTTTTTTTTAATTCTAAGAATTCCAGATCACATTTTTAATTCAAGCTATATTTTAACAAATTTGATATTTTCGAAGAAAATCAGATATAATTTATAACAATTTAGTTAATTTTATATCAATCTATTTTAAAATAAAATCCTTTTCGTGATTGGCGACAGCCAGACTTTCCAGAATAAATTATTAAAATCACTATCAAAACTGATGTGAAAGATTTTTCATTTTCTGCTCTCAATTTTGATCTCTCGATTTCACGTAACTAAAAAACTCTTAGTGCCTGGACAGTTAATGCTGTTGTAGGAAGAACATGGCATTATTTATTTAAAAAAAGTACCTTTGAAAATGAAAAAAATGAGTGCATAAGATGAGAGAAATCTGTTTAAATGCAAGCCATTCAGATTATTTCCAATCTCATTTCATACATAATTACAACAATTCATAAAACATTTCAAATACACAACTCATTTTTTTCAAAATCATGCACCATTTCAGCAACGAAATATAAAGGAACGATGCATTCTCTTGATGGTGCGTCGTCGGTTTCGAGGTTTGATCATTGAGGGTTAAATATCAGATTCCTCTGAAGACACATCATGGCCGATGATGAAAACACCCTGCCCAAGATTTTTCATATTTTATACACGAAACTGACACAACCCAAATGGAACAGCAAAGTTTATGATAAAATCAGTAGCGGCTCATCAGCTTAGAAATGAGCATTGTGGAAAAAAACAGTATATTTTTCCCCCCTTTAAAAAGAAGAAAGGAAAAAGATATTTTAGCCATAAGTAGCATAAAAGTTTCAATTTCAAACTCACACATCATGTTAGTTAGATTTTCCAAACATATTAAATAAATAATATATGATATGAAACCTTTTTAGTTTTGTCAGTAGAAAAGAATGTGAAGTGATGATTTAATGGATAAAAGTATCGGAACTTCCCCTCCCCTTCCTATATACACTTCAGTCTTCGGCTAGTCAGCTCGAAAATAATTGTCCATAAAGGATCAAATAAAATGTGCCATAAATGATTCTGCGCAATCATCGTTTTTTTTAATAAATATTCAGTAAAGCAGATGTATATTTCTGTCAAGGCAAGAATGGAAACCAAAACTAAAAAATTATTCAATAACAGACAAATAATAATAATTAGCTCTCCAAGTTGAGTCTGCTCTGACCGCAGCTTTAGCGTCTCTGAATTCAAAAGGGAGGAAATGGTTCAAATGAATCAATCCCTCATGCTCAACGGATTTTCATGGGTTGTACGATGAATAGCCCTGGCATACATTTCTCTTCCTTACTGGTTCATTTCTTGACATTTTTATGTTTTGATTGCTTTTTTCCATTTTCGTTGATCATCGGACAGTCCGAATGACAAAATAAACAAAGAGCTTCAAAGTCTCAAAATGAAACAGATAAAAAAGGCAACAAAAAAAGAAAATTTTTAACTTAAATAAGCTTAGGGGTTGCCGTAGTTCTATAGTCCTCATAGGCGAGTTGTATTAACAGCACGGTGTGTGAACAAGAAGTGTATTATGATTTATCACTGATTTAAATTTATTGATTATTATAAATTTGAATGACTAAATTTAAAATATATTCTTAAAAATATACGTCGCATCCTTCACTTGCCCCTACTGGTAGACCCATAACCATGTTAACCATAATACAGGGTGTCCATAAAAGAACTCCGCCATTTAAAAATAATCATATCAAGTGAACGGTATGAGTTTGGTCAGGTCAGTTAATTTTGAAGAAATCAGTAGCTCTTCAAATATTATTATACAAACTGAGCTCAGTTTCAGTTTGATTTTTCAACACTAGGTAGCGTCGAGAGTCATTTACCTTGAAGCAACGTAGCAGACGCTCATTCCATAATGCAGTGCTATGGCGATGCCTCAGCAAAAAACTCTGTATGTTCTCTGGTTTATAGAAACTGGATCTGTTACCATTGTACAGCGGAACTTTCGGCGAGAACATGGTGGACAAAACCATTCGTCACTGGTTACGTGCGTTTAAAGAAACGGAATGTGCGTTAAAACAAAAGTTGTCTGCTAGGCCAAGAGGGACGGAAGAGAATGTCAACAGAATCCATACTTCATGTGAAAGAACGAAAAAATCGTTAAGACGGCGTAGTCTTCAGTTCAGCATATCCAAATCAACTGTTTATAGGGCGTTCCCAAAAGTCTCCGCTCAACTATGTACAAGGTACAACTTGTACCCGAAATCAAACCAACAGACGAAACTGTTACTATGCTAGAAATGATAGATACTAATAACGATTATTTAAAAAAATGTGAATTTTACTGATGAGGCTAACTTTTGTGGAACAATACTGTAAAACGACACAATTATAGAGTTTGGAGTTAACGGTTGCCTCATGAGTTGGTGGAACATCAACGTGATTCACCGAAAGTGAAAGTTTGGTGCTACCTCAAGTATAACCAATTTATAGATCCCTTCGTTTTTGTAGAAAATTCCATGAATGGTGATGTCTACTGTGAAATGTTAGGGAGATATGTTTTCCCACAGCTGACTGATACTGAGTCGGAGAAGGATCGCGTCTACTTTCAGCAAGCAAGATGGAGTACCGCTTCACTTCAGCTTGCGTGTATGGAAAGCATTGGACACTCGATTCGGCAACAAGTGGATCAGAAGGGCAGGGCTTATTCCTTGGCTTCCAAGGAGCCCGGATCTGACCTTATTCGATTTTTTCTTCTGAGGCAGGTCGAGAATCCTTTTTACGCTGAGAAAATTCAGGATGTAAACTATCTCAGGTAAATGATAATCACTTGTGTGGCAAACATCACACCAGACATGCTGGCCAGGAAAGGTTGAATAGCGTTTTGATGTGTGCAGTGACACAAACGGGGCACATATAGAAATCTACTAAAAGATAAAAATCTTTACTTATTAATTGTTAAGCACATATATAAAACATTAACCTAATTTTATGATTGAATTTAAAAAAAATCATCAAAACCCGGAATTTGTTTATGGACACCCTGTTTTTTCACAAAGGTGAGACGATGCAGTTCTAAATGACAATCTTCATCCAAAACAGCCCTCAAGTAGCTTCAATCTTATAGAAGCAAACATAATAAAAATGATAATTTTTTTAATGAATAAATATTTTTTCTGTTGCTTTCAGCAGTATTATTATCAACATTCACAATGATGCATTTGCGAGAAGTTTCCGATTCATATTCATTGAATCATCTATAAAACGTACTATGAGTTGAAAATCTCCTATTAATACTTACCACAGAAAGGCAAAGGGAAAAAGAATACTTTTACACAAGAAACATTTCAAATCACCCATACGCATAGCTAATGCGTCTGTCTGCCACAGCACCTCTTCCCTGTCCGACGGTAGCAGCAACTGCTCCTGATAAATATTAGTGAACGGGCAAATATATATCAGGGGGGAAAAATGTCTTGATATTAACCGTAAGGACGAGTTTCTTCAAAAGAGCTGAGTGGAATCGAGAGAAAAACTTCTACCCCACTCCCCACACACTTTTTTTCTCTTTTCATCGCACTCTCATTTCGGTCCCTAATAAAATATTCTTTTCCAGATGCCTAGATAAAGCGATATGAAGAAAAAGTGCAGCGGAAGCAGCATATTTATGAAAAGACATCCGGCACCCCCTTCCCTCCCAAAATTTGCTTCGAACGGGATGGCAACATTAGTTAGCGAAGGCCTGCCACTGTGGAAAAAGTTTTCAAAATCACGGAGAGGGAGTTAAATTGGACTTCCATATTTGCTGAAAAGGGAAGTTTTTCTTACTCGCCGGTGATTAAAGTTAAAAGCTTCTCGGATCAAATAATGCGACGGCCAGGAAGATTTGACTCGAAGAAGCAGTTTTACGCACGAAAATAAAAGACGCAAGAACTTCCAGCTGCTCATATTTTTTAGTAAAGGATAAAATTAGGAAAAAAAAAAAAAAAAAAAAAAAAAAAAAAAGACAGCGAGAAATGACAAAAATCTTTTCTATTTTCAAACGGATGTGTTTTGAGCGATACCATGCTGAAGCTATGAATCTTGGAAACCTTTTCACTTTGCAAGCTGACCCAAATGTCCAAAAAATGGTGTTTATTCAATTTGTAAAAGTACTTAGATGCTTTTAAGGTATCCGACTAGATTAAAAAGGCGCTTTTTCCTGAAAAATGTGCAATTTCTTTTATGATCTGAAAATAAAGTCCAAACATCGTAGATTCTAAAACAGACTTTGTTTTCAATATATGTGAGATAGAACTGTAGATACAGTAGTTTCAATAATACGCAACAAATAAACATGAAATCGGAAACGGTGATACTTTTACACGAAAAGGGGGTAATTTATTTTATTTTTACCGTAAAATTCAGCAAAATAATATTTAATATATAAATCGCTACCTACTCATACATCGTACGCTTATTTTTGGCATTTTTATTTAAAAAGCGTGATATTTGTTTCCAGCGCATTTGGATGAACTCATTTACAAGTACAATGATTTAACGCATTTTCTGAGGAATGAATATTTCACTGCGATTGATTCACGGAAAACACGATGTCTAAAAATTAGTTCAACAGAATTTCATGAAATTTGGTATATATGTGTCCAAAGCATTTGAGGGTGTGATAGACCGCGGATTTTAAGATAGCTTCATTTAGATATATTTTACAGACACTTGAAGCAACTTCAAAATTTTATTTATTAAAATAATTTTTATTTTCTGGTCTGTTATATTTTATGTAGTTTTCTGGTCTGTTACATATAGGTGAAATAAAAATTAAATATTTCTAACATTTTTAACTTACTCTGTTTTTCCTAGCATTGAAAATGTTGCTAAATTTTCGTTAAATAAGCAGTTTTTTTGTTTTTTTTTCTTTCAAAAACTAAAGGTAATGAGTGTATTTTTCTCTTCTAATAGTGATTTTTCAAGTAAGTTTTAGCCATTTGGTACAATAAAAAATGTTTATGTATCATTTCTTTAAAAATTCGTCTCCGAACCAAGTCGGATACCTTAATCATTTTCAAATAGATAGTCATTATATAAAATTGTTAGTTTAATAATATTTATATGAAAATTTCAAAAGCCTTACAATGATTAAACTTTAAAAAAAGTTCCATTCATGTAATAACATTCCATTTTAATCTTTAAGTGAAAGGAATGTCCTTGAGTCTATTTTTAAGCGAATACGTGAACCAATACATTTTTAGTCCTTTTTAGAATGATTTTGTATTTCAGTTTTGATACACTAACGTTTAGTTTTGAAATGAATGAAGATTATTTTCAGATGAACCTTATAATTTTCAACCGCGTCAGATGACAAGGTTTATATCTCAGCCGGTATTTTTCCAAACTTCAAACTTCCAGGCTAAACCCTGGGGAAGGGGGGGATGTCACACTCTGGATTTTATATTTATTGCACATCACGACAATGTACGTAATCTTTTTTTTTTTACAAGAAAAACTTTGTTTTCAGTTCAGAATTTCCTTTCATGATTGTAAGAACGTATCACCACAGACCCTTGCACGATTGTAAGATGATGAAATTCAACATTTCTTTCGGGATGATGACGGATATATCTCGTCTGAAAAGAAAAAAATAAGGATTTCCGTGAGCATTCATGAGCACAGTACTTAGACGATCTCTCCATCTATTTTTATCCCGCGCGCGCACACATACACACACAGTTTTCATTTATCTGATTGCTTGAAATTCGCAAGTAAAAATGAATAGACTGTCTCTTCATTTAAAATATTTCATTAAAATAAAATATGCCAAATACATTTCAGCTGACCTTCCATGTTCATTCACTCATATAACACTGGTTATTTTGTTCTCTAAATGTAAATCTGGAAAATAAATATAATTTTGATATGAGAAGTGAGGCCCACGAGCGGCGGATGTTAGATTTTACATTTTTCATATATTTCTTCTACTCAAGAATTCTTTTGCAAGGCATTTATATAAAGCAACGCAATTGAATTAGAAATGAACTGCCTCCATCGACCCGCCAACTATTCACCAATCATATATTAATAGTCATATAAACAATCTTTGATGAACTATATCTAATCAAAAATACTACAGTGCACTCCAGAGTTCGCAATGATCCGGCTTCCATACTATTCTTCTTTTATCGTCATTAAATGAGAAAGGCAAGACTTGCACTGGCAACATTGCCAAAGCATTGGAAGCGGGCGTCTGCTACAATCCTCTTGCATGTCATGCACAAAACACAAAATGTGACAGGAAAAGAGCAGCGTTCTGCTCATTGTTCATTGTTTTGTCAGTGTGTAACGGATCTCAATGGTTACCACTGTTTTATGATTCTAATTGCACAGTACGTACAGTATTCGTAAATTGTTCTTGGGATATGCTGAACGCTTTCTTAAAAATATCACAGTGAAGATTTCAAAATGGGTGATGAACGAAAGAAAGTTGTAGTAATTACGGATGAGAAATGACGCGCTATACAGCGACTAGATTCTGGTGTAACAGCAAAAACCGGCAGCTACTTCTATGATTCACCGGGCCGCGTTCATGTTCTACTTGGCTTGAGATAAATGGAGGGCTAAGTACTCAGTAAGACGTGAGAAAATACGTATTACAATAATGAGTTTTGGTAAAAAAAACTTTGCCTTCTGGTATCGGTGGGCAAAGAAATGAGTTCATAGAACTACGGCCTACCCCTTCCGCAACATTAGGATGGATATTCGGGAATGTACTGTATTTAAAATTAAGCTTGAGCAACAAATACAGAGAGTATTCTGACTAGTTAGAAATGCCAATAAATTGGCGAAATGGGTCGAGTAGTTAAAATTGGGCATTCTGCCAAAATTATATTTTATGATATTTCTCGGCGAGGAACAGAAGACCATCAATGATGTATCTAGGATTTTCACATGAAATGAAAGCATCGAATCGGTATAGTGCTTGTAGCTGAAGAACACTGCAGGGGCTTTTTCTCTAAAAGAATGTACAGTAAAATAGCGTATTTTGCAGTTTTCCTGGAAATTGGAAGAAAAAAAAGCGAAATCGGACCGGGTATTCTAGCCAGAAGACAGGGTCATTGGTTTTCTTTATTAAATGTATAAATAATCTAGCACTGCATTTCATAGATGGTTATCTAGTTGGGATCATGACGAACATAAGACCTTTATCATAATATCAATTCTACAAAATATTTTGGGTTTTAAAGAAGTAATGTAACTCGCAATGATGTAAATGTAGTTCGTGGTATTATTTTTATAAGAAAGCGAAAAGTGGTTGCAATGAATGGGCAAATCTTGGAATTCAGATATCACCAGTAGAATAAATTTAATAAAAGATGGGTGGCCCCTAAAACCGTTTTAAATATGCTACTGTATTCTTCAAAAAGCAATCTTAATACTAAAACAGATTAGATGTTTTTTTTACGTGTGTCATTATCAAAATTCCCAGAAAATGATCATTATATCAAGTAATCCTCCTTCACTAGAATAAGAATTAGCTAATGCATATTAAAAACATACAAAGTTATTTTTAAAAAAATAAAAACTAAGGTTTCGTAATTTTATGTGAGAAAACAAAAGAAACATATGAGTCTGAAAAAATGCTTTTAAGCGTGTTCAAAGAAAATGGTGGTTCCATTTAAAAACACCACTTTTTTTAAAACTGGAATGGATGATACGATTTGAATACGCGTTTTTTCTACTGCTTAAAAGTGAACGCATATTTTGAAAGTAGATTTATTTAAAAATTTAAATTTACTTCTCAATCACGTCAAAAAAATATTTCAATTGGTTGAGGTGGTCCAAATAAGAAATTTTTTTTCTACATATAGACTTTGATAACAGTAATGTGCAAAATTTCATGTAGGAATTTTACATCACTGTAACAGTTGCATTATTCTATCTTTTTTTGGATAATAGATGGCGATGCATCCCATAGTACACTGCGATTATTGTTAAAATGAGATGAAATTCTGTTCTGTGAGTTGCGCACGTCTTGTCTTCCGTTTTTGTGTTTGTTTAGTGTGAAATGTGATCATTAAAGAAATGTTCCCGAAAACATCCACTGCACGGATCATAATGTTCTTCATTCCACCACAGCCCATAAATAAACGATAAAATGCACTTGCATTTTTTTTTTTTTTTGAGTAAGATTAAAATTACCTGCCGGATTCAAAACTACCTTAAATGGTCAACATCTGCCAATTGTAATTATAAGAACAGAATGTTCGATTAACAGAAACATAACAGATGGAGCTAGCACATCTGTTAACGCCTTCTTTATCGCCTAAGCACCGACATACAAATTCTAGAAAAAGCTGCCACCAAAACACAACAACGCACAGTGCCCATCACACAGCTTAAGGGCAAGCGCCGAGCGTGCCGTGGGCGCCACATATCGGAGTGTGCGCCCACGCCAGCAATGTCTGGACAGCCAACGCCCGAGCCTCGTGCTTATCGGACATAAAGGAAGAGTATTCGAAAAGAGAAGAAATAGATGACCAAACTACGGTCCAGATGCGATCGATCTGTTATCGAAGATTTCGGGTGCCGTAAGCGGGGCAAAGTGGGCTTCAGTTTTGGCCAGGGCGTGACAGCCGAATCTCCTTCATTTGGGCGACAAAAAGTCGGTTCATCCAAATGGGAGTTATTTGAAAGAGGAAAGAAATTTTCCCATGTTTTCTTGTCATGAAGTATAAAAAAGTAATAGAGATACTAAGATAAGAACACGATGCATTCAGCCAGTAGGGGCTCGCTCACCGTAGTTCAAGCGATGGAACAAATCAGCCATTATAAAATTTTACTATCATTTATTTCTTAAAATTCACCCATTTTTATCCTTTTAAAATTTGAATGGGTAATAATATATATTCTACAACTACAGTTTGGACGTGACAACTTCTTCCGCGAAACCCTACGTCAAAAGCATTCAGGAAATTTCTCACGGCTATTAAAATTTCTAATAACTAATAGACTAGTGGATATGCAGTTTGTTAATAATATTCTATAAACGCGGTTAGGATATGAGGACCCAACTGTTTCACAAAACCCCATGTCGAAACAAATTTTAAAATACATTTATAGACAACCCTCCTGCACTAGCAGATTAAAACACTTTAAGTTAAACAGAAAGTTCATAAAGCAGTGATATTACAGAGTAGAAAATGTAGTATCAGACACTGAATATAAGAATTTTTTGTTCGATGGGAGCATTTTAAAAAATATCTTTTATTTCGTCGTTACTACGCTGACAAGTTGCCGCTGCACTCGACGACCAAAACATGATTTATTTTTCTTCCGCTGCGTCGAAATCGTGCTAAACGAAACTCGCACAATCACAGACAGTTACAGGAAAAAATTGTAGCCATTTTCGCACCGTGTTAAAGAAGGGTTGTCTCTACCTCGTGTTTGTTCTTGGTCGGTGATAAAACGTTATCTGTTAAATGTATAAGCATCGGTGCTTATATATATATATATATATATATATATATATATATATATATATATATACAGGGTGTTTATAAAGTCTCGGACCCATTTTGATGCTTAATAACTCATAAAATAATAAAGATAGATTAAAATTAATAACATAAATGGTTAAATAGACTCAAAAAGTTTCATGACCCTTGTCAATGAACTTCCACGTGTGCCCCCTTCGTCGCACGGAGAATATGAAGTCGATAGTCAATTTCACGCCAGGTAGCGGCAAGCATGTCGGCATCCACAGAGCCTATTGCGGTTGTAATTCTGGCTTTTAGGTCATCAATGTTCGACACTCTCCTCCTGAAAACGTTGGAGGATCTTTTTGGTAAATTCTGAAATTTCTCTGTGCTTGTACTATCGATTTCGTTTCTATGAACCACCATAAAATCTGTGCTTTCTCTTGTGGTGTATGCATTCTCATTAATATCCGTTCGAATAAAACATCACATACAAAAGTACTAAATTGAACAAACACATCAAAAGTAAACATAACATAGCAATAGTTGCCAAAAACAAAAGAGAGAAAAATGCAATTAATAAGCAGACGATATTTAGACTGGAAAATGAAATTATCTGAAATTAACCACACGCGCAGACGATATTTACAAAAGTAAAAATATTCAAACCTGAAAAGGAAAATATATGAGTTATTCCGTCGATAAATGCCATAAGTTTGTTTATATCTTCATTATTTTATGAGTTATTAAACATCAAAATGGGTCCGAGACTTTATAAACACCCTGTATATTCGAGTTTTTTTTGAAAACATAGAAAATGAAACTTAACCACATCAATCACCATTGAAGAAACACATTAACGAAACTGGAAAAAAAAAAGTTTGATCCATTGTTTAAAAGAAAGATCATGAAAATAATAACAACAGTAATACTCCCGAGAAATAACCTCTCGCTAAGCAATTAACACTCATACACAGTCTCTGAGCTGACTGGCTGCGAATAGGGCTATTTCTGTTTCCTCCGGCCCTTTTTTGAAACGAGAAGTTAAATCATTTCCTTATTGCATGTTCCGATATCAGAATCATTTATAATCTGAAAAGCATGTGGCATACACAGAGTGACGCATGCATGTCGTGAAATGTTTAGTCATTTTTTTCCCAGGGTTTGAAAATAATTGGTTGTCACGATTCCCTGTGTTTTTAGAATCTTTCCACAAAAACGTATATATAAAAGATAATATATATTTTAAGGATACATTTCAAAACGGTTCTTTTACATAATAATAAAAAAAAAGTCAATAGAAGTCGAAATAAGATCAAAGATTAGGAAAAGCTTATGAAATATGCTTTGCTGGCAGTCATCTATTCCAGTAGTATCGGTTCCTATTGCATGTTTATGGCTCTCCCTTGCTAACCTGCACTTTCATTTATTTCTTTTAGTTATAAAAACCCAAGTAGAGTGAATCAGGAAAATAGGCAGTCGAGCCTTCTCGAATGAATAGTTTATAAGGATTTTAATCAATCTTCAGAGACAATGACAACTCATATTGACAGCATCTATGAAGGCCAATCATAGGTACGTATTTCTACATTTGTGAGGTTTGTAGCAATAATTTGAAAAACTACACATCTTTCGTTTGAAATAAAGAATTTACTTTATATAATTTTGATAACGGGCATTTAAAATTGAAATCTCTCAATTCGAAGTATAATATAAAACACCCAATAAGTATAAAGACATCCTATTCCGAATTATTTGAATGTATAATGAATGTAATGAATGAATGTTTCAGTAGTCATAGCCATGATGTGACTTAACACTGATTGTATAGGGCACTTCTAAAAAACCAGATACGTTGAGGTGGTAGAGGGTGTTGCTGAAAACGTTTACCGACATTAATCGTCATTTTCAGAGCAGATCTTGAACAGCACAAATGCTGAGTTCGTCGACATGCCACCAGGAAAAAATTCACCGTTAATACGTTGTGTGTCTGAAACCGCGTTACAACGGCCTGTGACATCCTCAGACAGTTAACAGACCACCTTCGCCTGTGGATGTCGCTCTGGAGCTTGATGCAAATTATCAGTAAAATGAACTGCCATCAAAGAACACCGACAAACTACGAAAGAGGAGAAAGAGGGGGTAATGCGTCGGTTTCAAGGCGCGCACAGGACGTCGGAACGCGGTTTGACTAGTACAGAACAACTTAGCAGGATCATTCATTCTATCTAATCGATTAAATGGCCACACGTATAACATCTTTAACATACGTGTGGATTATCGATACGCTGGATTATATTTCCAGCGTTTCTCCAGCTGTTCGTGTACAAAAGTGATACCAATGAAATGAGATTTCAGCAGGGACATCAGAAATGACCTGTGCGCTTTGTACGGCTCAAGCTACAACCATCGACAAACAAGGCCAGAATACTTACGTCACAGAAAGTTATGACGTCGCACCGGGTGATGACACGAGAGGGTGTGAATTGGGGACCGAGGGAAGAATTTCACCTTCATCAAGCTTACTGATAAGATATGAACTCTTTCCTTCCCACGCCATTTTTTAGCCAGTGGTCCTTCTCGTGCTTGAGAAGACAGGAAACGTGTTTTTTTTTTTATTTGTGTGTGTGTGTGTGTGTGTGTGTGTTTGCAAGAAAATTCATTTGGAGTTCACTAAAAATAAGGAATAGAAATGCCTTTGATCTGTTGTGTTCCAAAAAGTAATGGAAATAACAGGAATGGACCAAGAGTAAGTGTTTTTTTCTTTCCTAAAGAGAAAGAGCTTAAAAAGAAATGGTTAAGCGCCATACATCGTGATGGATTTTATTCGACGCAGCAAAGTTAGGGTAAGCTCATTTGCTTTAAAGTAATGCCAAATGTTTCAAAATGAAATATCATTTATACTCACTTTAGAAGTTTAACTGCTCGATAATATCCATTATTCGTGATTTTAATCAAGTACATTATAAAAAAAATTATTTCATAAAATGCTGTAATGTAGGCAGTATTATTATCAATAATAATTATAATATTTGCCGTAATTATGTTTACTATTGCATCTATAATTACATTCATATAGTTAAATTTTATTTTATAAAATAATGATGAATATCTCAGAGTAAACAAAATAAAAACTCTCCGTACTTATAATTACCTATATATTGTTCCATGTTTTATATTTGTTACTGTGTTTAAATTAAACATGAAAGGAAGTCAATATTTACGAATCATTTCCTTTACTGTAAGTGAGTGAATTACATTTTAAAACAAATAATATTGAAAGAGAAATCAGTCTATTTGGTTCGAAGTCAGGAAAATTATGAAGTGCCCTCTTAAATATCCGAGACTAATTACTGGAGCAATTCCATCTCAGATGCCACATTGTGCCTCTTACATGTCATTTTCAACATTCCACAGGGAAAAATGCAGAAATAAAAAAAGACGAAATTAGAGCAACAATATATAGAAAAAACTCTCCAGGAAACCATTAAAAAAAAAAAAAAAAAAAAAAAAAAAAACGATGAGACAAGAGAATTTTAAAAATTTTGAAAACTGAAACAGCGCATTTCGTTAGTAAATTTGAAACATTTCTGGAATATCATTCAAAAAGAAAACAAAATTTTATTTGTGAATATTGAATGAAGTTCTGGTCTTGAAATTGCGTTTCTGTCGAAGTGAATGATTTATTCGAGTTGTCAACTTTTGTTGGAAAAACAAGCCTGTCAAATATTCCAAATATTTCTTCTTTACCAATAAAAGTCAATGACATCAACACTTTAAATGAAATGTTAGATCACCTGCCAGAAATGAAGACAAATAATCCATTGCTTAATTCGGATATTATTTCCCAGATTCATAGTTTCATGGATAATTTAAATATAACCCAAGAAAATTTAACCAATGTTATAGCATTTACTAAAGAGCCATCTGCCTTGATTATTCAAAATGAGCGCAGTAAAAGGTACTCCACTGAAATGATGATATTCTGCTCATTATTTTATTCAATGGCTCCGCAGGCATAAAAATGTGTTTGAAAGTCTGGCTCTATTTTGTTACCTCATCCCGTGACGTTCAGAAATATATGCATGCCTATCAACACTTGCAGAACGAATTGCATTTCTTAAAGCACACTAAGCAGAAATGACAATTCATTGCATCTGCAGATAAAAATGTGACAATTCCGAAAATGCCGCCACAAGTGTTATGTCTCATGATAAATAGCATTTCATCTTCATATAAAGATGTTGTTCACATTCTTCCTGTAAATAAAATAGCAGCAGACACTTTATATGCACTCATTAAGAAAATTATTATTGGATTGAAAAACATTCATTTAATCGGTTTTAAAGTGACATGTAGTAATAGACAACACTTCAATCGATCAAAAAGCAATGTCTCAGTTCGAGTCTCCTTCACGGTCCTATTCAATTTTTTATCCTCATCCGGTTAATAACGAACGACCTTTTTTCCCCATGATTGATACCGTCTATTTATTGAAGAGTATTCGCAATGACTGGATCAATCAGAAGAATTCTGATAAGTGTATGTTTTACCCCCATTTTAAAGAAACTAATCTCAGAAAAAAAAATAAACAAGATTGTATTAAAAATGCTGTCGAAACTAACGACAATGTCATTCACTCTGATAATGAAATAAATCAGGGTTCTAGTAATAAATCTGACAATAAAGATTTTAATACAATATCCTGCAAAGCATTAAAATTATTGTATGAAACTGAAAAGAATAACATCGTTAAATATGCATACCAGTTATCATTTAAAGCATTGGAGCCCAATCATTTAGAAAAACAAAATGTGAAATGAGTACCGAAAATTTTCAATACATTTATACCTGAAAGTCTCATGAAATGGGGAGAGAAATATGAGTTTCCACACTGCAAAGAAACTGCAGAATATATAAGAATAATAAATAGATGGTGGGATATTGTTAATGTAAAAACTCCATTCACAGCAATCCGTGAAAATAGTGTAGATGGAAAACCACTGACATCATCTGAAAGCGACAAAAGAGACACGTTTTTAGATGGATTTTTTGAACTGGTTGAAAGACTGGAAAAATATGAAATGAGATAAAGGCATGCTAACAAAAGAAACTTATTCTGCTCTCTTCACGACTACATTTGCTCTAAAATAAATTGCTAAATATTGTCAGGACGAATTCGGAATGAAGTACATTCTCCCAGGAAAATTTCAGATCGACCATTTAGAGGCACAGTTTGGCTTACATCGACAAGTAGCAGGAGCACAATATAGTGTTTCACTTCGACAGGAATTTGAAAGTGAAAAAAATTAAGAATGCGTAGTATTTAAAAAAATTTGTTTAACATCAAACAAGCATGGAAATCTCGAACTTTTTCAGGAAGCAGTTAGTGAAAATTGGGAAGAATTTGAAAATTCTATTTCAGAAAAATTACCTGTATTTCCCATTTTGTTTACAGAAGAAAATTTTTAAAAATCTAAAGATGTTTTACCAATTTTAGTTTATTTAGGTGGTACTGTGTTTACATAGTTCTTAAAAAATTCAAAGGCAGCATTTGCAAAATTTTTTTAACAGATGAAAAAGAACTAAACTTCTCAACTTCTTTAATTCAAAATTCAAGTCGAGAAAAGCCTTTATATCCCAAAAAATGCATTGTAAATATAATTTTATATTCTTATATTATAATTCGGAAATTATGTACCATACATAAAGAAGAATTTTTGAAATTTTTCAATCAAAAGTATTTAGCAGTAGAGATCATTTTCAATAGTTAGTGAATGAGTAAAAAGTACGTGATTATGGCGAATGCATTTCAGGACATGAACCAGAAAATGTTTCTAGAATGGTAATTCTGTCTACAATAAACGCATTCCTGAGTAATTATTGTAAAAAATTAAATAATAGTTTGAAAAGCTCTTCTAAACCTGCAAAGAAAAGAAAACTTGAAAAATTTAGTAAAGTTATTTCTAACGAAAAATAATGATACAATATAAAAATTAAATGGCAGCCAAAGAAATCTCTTCTAATGTTTCAAAGATTTATTTCATATTTTTTTGAAGTGTCAATAGAATTGAATATTGTTTTTATTGCTTACTTGGAGTTGGCGCCACAGCAAATATTCATAAAACCATTTTTGTATGGAGTTGTTTTGAAATTCGTCAACATTTTTTTTTTCATTCATTTTTCCTTAAATAAATTCTTTTAAGTCGAAGGGAGATACACCTACCGGGAAACCTACCATGCAAATAATGCAAAAAAGGGAATGCATACCGAGTGGAAAGCGGCTACATTTTAATTATTAATGAATTCTACAATATATGTGTGTTGAATTGCATGATACGGATGCATATGAAATGATATTAACAAGTGAAAAGTAATTTCTCCAGACTCTCTAGCCCGCATAGACTTAACATTAAAGGAATGGTCATGTCTCGTTGTGACGTCATGGAATACCGCAGAGGCCTTGCCTATCGGTGGTTGTGCTCAAGCCCCCTTCCAACGACCTGTGCGCATCTGGGGACATGCAAACTTTCCTCTTTCTTGTGGTTTTCCGGCGTTCTCTGATGTTTGTTCATTTTACCAACACTTTGCGATCAACTCCGGAACGACCTGCACAGGCGAAGATGGTCATACAATGGGTCAGTTGGCAGATTTATGATCAAATCCGTAAGGCCACAGGTCATAGGAAAGCGGCTTCACACTGGATCCAAAACAATGAACCGATTCCTTGGTCAGCACGCTCATTTTTGATACGCACTGATTTCTTTTTCTAGGAGCGCATTGGCAGTATGATAAAAGAACGCTTTATTGATTCGATGAAGATCTGGTGGCTAGACTGCTAGTTGTAGATGTATGTGGGGTCTGCATCTGTATCCTGCAATGTGCCTCACTGTAATCCACCCAATTTTTCCTCTCTCTTTCAAGTATTGTAAAAAGTCATTTATTATGTGTTGCAATATTCATACAGTTTTAATTCACTTTTTCTATTTGTCAAATCTTTATTTCCCATTCTGAACCAATCTATAAGATTGCAACACCTGAAACACTCCCATAGTAAGCGGGGGACTGCAACTGCACTCTGCAACGTACTCCACTGTAACCTTACAAACCTTTCTCTCCACTTTTTTAAAAATAAAATTGTTCTACTGCGAGGAGCTCCTGTGGCCAGAGTGAGGTTCCATGTTCACTTAAATGTTAAGTATCTGGAATGACAATAAGCGCAGATGCAGAAGGCTTCGTAATGTCAGTTGCAGCTGGAATGACGCATGGTGTGCCTGACATTATCACTAATGTAACCCACTCCATGTGCTACTTTGTAATAGCAGCAACCAACCTTGTATCACAAATAATAATGCAATACTGCTGACGATCGCTCTCTTGAGCACCGATCGTAAAAAACTTAATCGTCACCATTTTTCTTTATCTGTCTTTTTCACTTACCTTATTGCCCTAACGTGTCAGTACGCATACTTAGCATTTCCGCACATACTTCCCATTATAAAATCCGCTAGTTTTGCCCACCCTGACAGTCCTTTCTATCACTGCCATATATTTTAGAGACACCCTGCAGTTGATTTTATTTTGCAATCAATCGACAAATCAGTCATCAACTATTTGAAACAAACTGTGATTTACATTACAATTTTTTGTGTAAACAGTTGCCTACTCATAAGGTATTAATCATACGCTATGACAGCCATATTGGTTATCCCGACTGCGGCAATTTGGCTTCACCTAAAAAAAATTCATTTGAAAGCAGCTTTATTATTTATTTATTTTAACGCAAGGGTTTCATTTCATCAAAAGCATCCCAGCATGCCCACCGCACCTAGATGAGTTTGATTTAGTTACCTTAATGTCCCTTATGGAAGAGTCCTCACTCCAAATTTCGATATTGGGACTCATCCGTATGGACATTTCCATACGGATCATAAACGTCCAATAAATCATTCATAACTCATTGAAAAAAGAGGCTAGGGAGAGATTAGTATAGGTTGGCTAAAAACATGTTAGCTCTTGGTAAGAATATTTGGCGAGAAAATGTATTCGAATTTTAACTAAATTTTGATGCATAAACATAAGGAAAAAGCTTCTGTCTGTTTATCTGCGTGTGTATGTGATGACTCTGTACAAACTAGACTGTTTGACTTATACCTATCTAATTTGCAAATATATAGTTTGGAGGGTAAAAATTTAATTTTCAGAGCGATTCTTTAAAATTTTTAATTAGAATTTTAATTAATCACATAACACCAGCCATATATGGAGGAGAAAAAGTCAAGTGCCAGGATTACAATTCGTCTTTGAGATTGGTATCGATCTTGGTGTCAATCGATATCGATGATGCCAGAATTGAGATAAATTTTCAAAATTTCTAGGTGTTTTTTTTTTTTTTTTTTTTTTTTTTTTTTTGTTCCCAGTAAATAAAACTTTGAAAATCTGGAATAATGAGAAGTTTTTCACGTCTTACTACTATAACTCTTATTATTTTTTTAAATTTATATTTTCCACAATGAAGCCTATCAAAAAGGGGCATTAAATCGGTTATTAAAAATAGTTTCCAAATCTAAAGGAAAGAATCGCTGAAATAAATCAAACACTTCACAAATTTTTTGAAGCTCTACATAAGTGGAATTTTTTCTCCTCTTTGCTGTCCATTACGAGACCAATTTGTGCAGGATTTTTTTTCTTTGCTTTTGTCACTTGACAAGAATTTTGATGCCATTAGTTTTTTACAGCCTAATTTTGTTCATTTTGACAGAAGGTCATGGCTGGATTGCTCCCACACAACAAGACTTCAGCCGCCAAAGGTACTCGAACTACTTTCGGCTGTTGTTCGCTCTTAGAATAATAATGAGAATAACTTGTTTTCTTTCTTTCTTTTTTTTTAAAAGTGGGATCGCAGTGAAAGAACTTCAGGAACACAATTTGAAATTCAAACAGCTTTTTTTCCTCTCTAAACGATCACTTGAATACATATTTTCAATTTATTTCCGGAAAAGAGAGGGAAAAAAATTTCATTAAGGTTATTAAAGTGACAAAAATAAAATTCACCACCTAAAAAAAGTTTATTCAAAGATTGTAAATAATCTAACTCATACTCTTTCTTTTAAGAACTGCTTCAATGGAAAAACAGTTTTCATTTCATGTTTTCGAATTATTCGAATAATATATTTACAAGAAGTAAAAAATCCGCAATTAATCTTGGGTCATTTCTAAAACGAAGTCAAAAGACTGCGTCAAAAACATGCATCCTATTTTTCATTCTATGATGTAAAATTAACCAGTTGTATTCAATACCATGCTGCAACATACCAATAGCACTATCGTTAAATACAAAAATATTAGTTTTAAGTGAATTCACTTTTAGTGGTGTTAAATTTGCAGCATCCAAATTGTTTATTAAAATTTAAAAACGTCATTTTATGTCAATCGCATAAGAAAGTATTTAAACAGTGTTTCACTGTATATCACATCTCATACCTACAATCTTTATGCCTGCATCTTTATTTTAAAATAAGAAAGAACCTATAGAGTTTAGTTATATTAACGTCCCGTTTTAAAGCAACACTAGGGCTATTTTGGACGAGCCCCGTCATTTCAAACCGCGGTCAGATGACGGAAACGACATTTGAGCCGGTACCCGCCTCTCTAAACTTCCATACCACACCAGCGGGACGACGTTTAGTCCCAATGTATTTAACGTGCACCAGACCCGCTAATACAACGCGTTCTTCGGTGGAATCAGGTCTCGAACTTGAGATCTTACCGCCAGGCCATCGCGGCGGTAAGATCTCAAACACATAAGGGAATAGCATCTGATTATACTCAGGTAAACGGATAGCATTCGAAGATGACTACAAAATTTTGGATGAAACCTACCGCCGGTGATTTTATTTGTCCGTCCTTGGGAATGCGAGCAAGATAATTTTAAAAAGCGTAAAGAGCTAGACGTATAAAATTTGGTGGACTATTTTATCATTAATACTGTGAAACAAATAAGGCAGCTGTTTGATCATTTGATCATCTGTTCTCTTCTGTATATTCGGAGATGCATTCACCAGAAAACGCAACGACTTATACGAATGAAATTATGTATGTATGTGTTAGAGAATGAAGCACGTAAGCGTCCCAATCATGACATTTGAACGCGTCGAGTCCTTCTTCTAGTCGGAAATTTAAGGTGCAGTCGTAGTTCGAGTGTTGAGGTACGAATTCTTGACCTTTTGCGTACCACTGCCCAGTATGACTAGATCACATTTCGGTTGAAAAGGCCCATGGTTCAGTACCACAGGATATAATATTTCAAATTTAGTTTTCCTAAAATTGATGTAGCATTATATATACTTTTTATCATTTATTCAAACTGATTTTTTCCCCCTCGTTTTATAAATAAACTTGGGCCGGCTGCCAGCACCTCCAATAGAATCAATGGACCACAAAGGGTTATGTGGGTAGCCGAGGGGGTTTTGTGATGTCTCGGAGTCATTCTATGACATTCAAACACCATCTCCATGGCTGCAACTGACTCGGCACTTTTTGCTAGTGGCACTAACACGAACTTCATTACTAGCTCCAAGTCCTAAAACATTTTCTAATCTGAACACAAAACAATAAGTAAAACTGTTCTTCAAACAGACATGAGAAAGACATCAGATTTCGAATCTCGCAATGAGTACGAATGAAGTTTCTGAAGAAAGGGAGAAAAAGGAAATTCTTACCTTTCAACAGGTGCTTCATCTCCTTCTCTGCGTGACAGGTGGTGAAGGACCGGACGATATCCAGCGCAGTTTGGTCGTACGAGTTGGGTTTGTTCACGTCGACACCGCTCTGCAAAAACGCCATGACTCATCAGCAACGAGCCACAAACAATATTTTTAATTGAAGTAATACAATTATACGTTATATGAATTACAAATAATGATTAAAAAATTCAATGGCATTTACAATAACGTAAAATCCATGCAACGTGTTTTTCTTTTTTCATCCCCTCAATGAAGACTTGTAAATTTATACAACTAAAAAATTAATTTCAAAAAGTTCTTTCATCTTAAACTTTGTTTTTAGTTAAAATTAATAAATTTTAAAAAAATGTGGATAAAAGCTTTTAAATAAAAAACATTTTCAATGGCAAGTATGCATTAAGAAAACTAATTGATTAATTAAATATGAACTTAATCTTACAATGATTTTTCTAAGAGGATGTCTAAATTACGCTTTTAACAAACCATGCGACATTTTGTCTTTAACTTCAATCCAGCTGTTTCATAAGAAGTTAAGCGGTAACTCCTGTCTTCCAATGACAGGTAAAGTTTTAAAATGATAACCAAATTTTTAAATACTTCTCTGTTACAAAAACTTTTTTTAGCGAGTCAGAAAATTTAATATACATTTAAGAAAATAAAAAATAATTAACTGACGAAAATTAGTTAAAAATTATTGAACTACATTTTTTTTATAAAGAAATACAAAAAAAAAAAAAAAAAAAAACATTCCTGCATTGGTATTGTATTGGTTAAATATTAAAGTTTCTTAATTTTTTAGAAGCTCAGTATTGCTTGATGTGTGGTTCAATACGTAAGCACAGCTCAGAAAATAGCAATAAATAAGAGTCAGGAAAGCTAGAAAATTAACTGAAAACATCTATTTTAAATTTAAATCAATTTAAAAAACCGTCATTTCTTTGCTGAAATATACTCATAATTAAGTCATTAATCAAATAATTTTATTGACTAATGATTAAATTAATCTAAAATAATCAGAATAGATATTACAGCTTATAGAATGGTAGTAAATATAAAATTAAATCTAGATTGCATTATTTTCTATTTATACAGAACGAATTTACTACTCTCAAATTGTTATCCAAATTCTCTCTTCAATTGTAGATAAAATTCGATCAACAAAATATTAAGTATTATAAACACATTTCAAACAAGCTTGACAACCTTTCGCATCTTAAATTTAACAAGGAATAAGAAGAGAAGCAAATATCTAAATTCAGTGAGGATGTATCATGCTGCCATCTATCGTACAAATTGGAAGTTAAAATGACAAAGAAATATCCAAATTTTACTACATTTCAGTTGAATGATCACACTTTTAATGTTTAACAATTTATATCTGCAATAATATTATCAAATCTTGAAAATTAACAAATTTGTTGGCCTTATGAAGGAATTCACATCTCACGGTAGTCTAACATAAAGAAACACAAAAATGATTTTCCTTTGCAGCCGACAGAGGGCAGTACGATCCAGCAATTCAATAAAATACGTAACCCCCTCCCCCCCTTCTTGTTAATCTATCATAGTTCCAAACAAAAGGATAACTAGTCAATATAGTGTTCGACAATTTATTTCACAGAAGGTGAGAATCTCTGTTTCTAGATAATTTAACAAAAAGGTCAGTTTAACAAAATCAACGAATATTAAAAAATTTTATAAGTTATCTTTATTTGAACGAAAATTATAACAAAATGATTTTTTTTTTCTCTTTCAATAACTCAAAACTATGAAAGATATTAAAAAAAGGTATTTTAATGGTTCAATATTTAACTGTTTAATATATAATTTGATATCTGGTGATAAATTCCTCCAGAAATCGACATTATTTCTAAATCACTAAAGAAATAAGAAAATTCGTTAGAAGATCGTGCCAAAGTGTTTTTGCAATAAGAAATAAAAACAGTAAGGTATTAAGTATATGTTGAATAGAGACTGCTTAAAGTTAAAATGATAATAATATCGTCATAAAAAAACGATGGAACATTTTTAAAATCTACAGAAGACGAATAATAATTTGTTAATAAGTCTCAAATATCTTTTTAAATATAGCTTGGCAAACTTCGCAAAATCAATTATTCCTTATCTACGCATTCTTACATTTTGGTTCATACACGTTTCGAATCTATATATAGTATATATAAAAGCTAAATTGAAGGGGGTTTTTTTGCCTGCAATTTTACGTTCATCAGTGATACGCAGTACTCCGTTACTCACAATGATCAAGGAATGGTAGCACCTAAATCTTTATTTAAAAAATATCTAATCAAATATATTTTAACTCTAAACATCCCCAAAAAGGTTTGAATAAAAGAATCTTAATGCTACTTAATGCAAAAGGCCACTCCTAAAGGGTTCCGTGAGCAAAATACTCATTCATTAATGCCTCATGATCCTAAATCACTTAAAGCTTGCATTTCATCAATATATTAAAATTCCGATACAAGATTTGATAGAAGAATGTCATGCAAGTAAATTTAGAACCCTATCTTAGTGTTATGTCCTTTTGGAGATAAAAATCATCCGAATAAAAAAATGTGAGGTTTCAAGAAAGTGAACGAAACAAAGCGTCATGACGGGGAGTATTTCATCATGAACGATGTATAATGCATCGTCCTGCATCCATCACAGCTTTTTAACACGAAATACGTCTGAGAGCGAGAAACAGCTGATAGCATATTTGTTTTACTGCTCTCGCATACGTCAGAATCAACAGGAACTCATTCAGATGCACGTATCCCCCCCCCCTTCTTTCCGCAGCCTCCTTACAATGCAAACGTTCATCATCCTTACTTCAATGAGCATTCGCACCACGTCCAATTTTCCGTGCATGGCCGCTTCATGGAGGGCGGTGCCCCGCAGGGTGGACCTGTTGATGTCGATGCCGGCATTCAGAAGCAACCTGCAAAAGCGCCATTCATCATTCATTAGCAAATGGAAGAGAACTTGCAAAAATCAATTACCTCTAAAGTAATATTTTAAACACAATAATAGATTAGTTTTCACATTAAGCATTCATTTAATGAATATAATTTTTTTAAAAATTCATATTGCTTTTTTTATTTATTAACAAACTATTTTTTTTTAGAAATTAAAAAAAAAAGAAAGTAAACATAATCTATATTTATAAAGACAATATGAAAAACATGTTATTCTTTTAAGGACAAATCATTGTCAGATTTAAATCAAAGTACCAACTACGGGATACAAAAAAAGAATATTTTTCAACACTTCAAACACATCAACAAAAAAGAAGTTTAAGATATTTTCCCTTTAAACAACCAAGATTTAAAAAAAAAAAAAAAAAAAAAAAAAGAATGAGTTTACAATAATCGAAGAAATTCTGCAGTTCAACCCTGTTAGATAATAACAAGGCGTCTAATTTGTTATTAAATGTAACATTTTCATACTATCTTTAAATATGCGTCTAACATAGCTTCTTGTTTTCGAACGATCCCTTCAGGTGAATCAGGTGCTCTGTTTATAATTCGTTAAACTCTTTAAATTGAGTACTGTATTCTACCTTTTGGCTCTCCAAGCGGTCACTTACCGTAAACGAAAACACGAATGTATAGTTGTTTCAGTTAAAAAGAAGGAAACAGGTTTATTCAGAGAATATATTTTAAGAACAGAAATATAATTGGTAATGGGGGAGGGACAATGAATATAGTAAATAAGAGTAGGAAACACCATACATTTCATTCACTTTAAAATCAGCGCCTATCCATATAGACGCGTACTCATATTAAATGGCGTCTAGGGTAAATACTAACACAGTGTTCTCTCCCCCTTATAAATTATAATCCATTTAGTGTCTCTTCCTTTCTATGAAACTTTATATCCAAGAGTGTTGAAATTGAAAATTCAATGGAGTTTAAATATGAGCATGTAAAACATTTTCGAACTTATAGGATGAGCATTTTGCAGACATCATTTCGGAAAGCCAGTCTACTGTCATTTAGATATTGAACTTGTTTCAAATTTTGGAACTGTGAAATCATTCATGACTACAGACAGCAAAAAAATAAGATGTAAAATACAAAAAAGAAGCAGCGCTCATAAAATGTAAACCAATGACTCTTTACAGGAAAAACAGCATTCATAAGCTCTAAAATAAACTAAAAAGGTTCTGAATGCTCTGCATGTTTTGCAGTTAATAATGCCAATGATTTAGACCTTTCCATTTCACTGTTAAAACAGCTGAGTAGAATGGTCTTCTAAAAATATTACAATGAATGAAGATGGTTTGCCATTACATCCAAGTAGATTTAAATTTAAATGACACATTATTGAGATAATTACAAAGTAGCTATGTAAACTTTACATAGAACTAAATTACAAATTAAATACTGCCGATATTTCGCCCATTTCCCCACTCATAGTGAAGTGCATAATGACCGCAAGACGGGTATCCTCTTCACCAGCAGTCATTGTGTCTGGTCATTTGTTGTATCCAGATAAAGGATCAAAGATGTATCTTTCGTCATTTCAAAGAGATTCATCATAGCTTCAAGGGAGAAGAACGTCAAAACATCCAGATGTTAAATTTTATTCCCATGATGAAGGAACTCCTCAAATCTTCGAGAAACAATCCATCACCAGCAACCAGTGTCATTAAGTGTCGAAGTTTAGGGGACTTTAGCCGGTGTTAGCTGTGGATTGAATATAATTAACATGTGATCGGGAAGGGTCACCTACAAAGATGGACCATAAACAGACATTTCCACGATCAACTAGAGACCATTGAGGTAGCATTGCTGAGCAGTTATTGGGTATTAAGGAACTGAAATTCACCAGTCAGAAAGTCAGAGGCGGAGATCTCACGGAAATAAAATGCGCTTTTTTTTTCTTTTTTTGGAAAGAAGAGAGGAGAGCAGCGAGAGACATGGAAGGAGGAGTCGGAGGGACGTCGATGTTCGAAGGTGTTTCTGATTTTGAGTGAAGCTCCGTGCGATTCGGGTTTCTGTGTTAGGATCCACTCGATAAATATCGGTGGATTTCTGGAACGACCCTTGCAGTAGCCGTTTGAGCTAACAGCCTGTTAGCGTCCTTTTGGTGTCTATTCCCCGATTTGATCGAGGACTTTCAACTGTTCAACTTTCAATTGTTTGTGAATTTTGAATATAATATTAACTTAGATGAGAACAAGTTGCTTTTGTGTACATATATAAGGCTGTAAATAAAATAATTGTTTTGTTACGCCACTCTCTTATTTCATCGGTCCGGATCAAGATATGACACCCTCTATCTTCGAAAAGGACATCGGCTCTTCAATGAAAAGGTCTTCATATTTATTCTTAATTTATTCGTAATTTTGTTTTGAGAAACCTAGTTTAAAATGATTCTCATATTATAAAAAAAAAACATTATATTAAGTATTCTCTCTGTCTCCTGGATGGAGCCAATTGAATTTTTATTTAACACAGTAATCTTTTCATTACTTTTCTCCGAAATGCAAATAATTGATTCCTTAACAAGGAGCCCGATGATAATGATGTCCAGAACACACGGCTGCCCCCCCCCCATTATTCCACTGCTCAAGTTGGATATGAAAATTTTTATTGTGCGATTAGATTCATGGCTGAATTATTACATGTTTCAAAAAAATATCCTAATATAAAAATGAAACTTGACTTAATTAGTCTTATTTGTAATACATTTCCCCTTAAAAAATCAGATACTCACGCACGTATTTTATAATATTTTTATATTCCAGTACACGAAGTGTAGAGAAAGTATTGCAATCTTAAAAAATTGGGATTCGGGATTTTGACCAATCTCCACGTTTGAGAGCTGAAAAAACAGTTTTGGAACATTTCTGTCTGTGACAAAGATAACTCAAAAACGCTTTAATCCAGACGAATGAAATTTGGTATATGTTATTTACACCAAATTTGAAAATTTCTACCAAATCTAAAGGATGGAAATATTACATTATGTATATATAAATTTAACTCATATTAAATTAATTCTAAAATGTTCTCTTATTTCCTGATCCAATGCCACCTTTTCTTTTTATTTAATTAATGGTACATAGCTTGGTAAAATTGCTGAAATCAGCAAGTTCCCACATTCCGAATGAAGGGATAAAATTTTATCAAGCTAATCGAATTTTTTTAAAAGATGCCTATAATTCCCTTATCTAAATTCGACACGTGTAAAGAAATCCCTATCAGAATCTCATAATGTATAATGACCGGAGGGGGGATATTTCGCTCTTATGTTCTGATGTAGATTGACGTACCTCGTCGCTTCTTGCTTGCACATAAATTATGCCTCCCTGGATGATATAAAGCGAAGTTTTAAAATTTCCAATTGTCTTCTCTTTGGCCACGAAACTACTCAAATATATATATATGATACTAGCCAATACAGTTTCAATTAAAAAAAATGGCGTAACTCAGTAAACCATGATGCATGATCTTGCAAAGCAAACATCAAGGAGAAGTGAAGAATTTTTTCATTCAACTCCATCTGTCTCTTCATTCAATATTCGTTCATAGCTCCACCACTCACACTGATTTTAGATAACCGGACATCATTGCATTAACTAGAGAAAAAAAACTTTCCCAGATTAAAACAGCAAATTAGACAGTCTCGCTCACATCCGAGGTATATTCGCAATGGTGCCCACACAATGGGGCGCACGATTTCCAAAATTTAGTGCACTTCGGAACACGGTCTGCTGCGCTGAAAATACTTTCGCCGATCCCTTTTGCTGATCCGATCTTTCAAAATAGCATACACGGAGGGACGGGAAGAAAATCAGGAAGGGCCGTTCTGACAGCAACGAAAATCCATTAAGGCCGATCGAACTTCACAAAAGATTTCATTCAAGAGTTTTCGTGCCCCTCGGATTAGAGGAGGAAATTCAGAGGCAGGCTTCGCGGTCTTTTAATTTTGAGGATCTCATCACTAAACAGCTTCAGCTGCCTCGTAAATGAATGAATCGAAAAAGGAATTTTTAAAATGCCCCTGAAATGATTTTTGAAAAACAGATAATATGATCATCACCGCAGGATGACAAGGCTACCTAAGGACAAGTTAAAAGTTTGGAATCTGCAGGTGAGAATACCTAATCGGTGCAGAAAATAGTTGATATTAAGATTGAAAATAAAGACAGTAGGACAAACTTTATATCATTATAATGCTCGTTTTCAATTTAAAAATCAAACTTGATTCATAAGTCATAGACTGACTACTCCGACCCACCCGAACGCACACGGGAAAACTTCAATAAAAGGACCGCCGAGACAAAAACATTGACGGGAACAGTGGATGAGTCCTAAGGGTCATCACCCGCCAAGGTACAACCTCTCCCTAAGGAAGTACGTCTCGTCATTGATGGGAGGTAGCCAGACCCTCAACTTTTCGTGTACGAATAGGGATGGCGAGGACCAACTACATGCCAGAAACTTCTAATTTTCAATTATGAAGTGCCCCCCCCCGGGGGAAAAGTCAGTAAGCATGCCTAACCTAAACCAAATTTCATAGTAGACCTTACAAAAATACCATGGGGGGGGGACTGGTAAGTTGTTCCTTTCTCATTGTATGCCAAATACTTCATGCCACATAGATGACTGAAAAATAGAAAACCGATTCAGTTGTTGTCCTCCTTCTTTCCTCTTTGATATAAAATAACAAAATCTATAACCACAGTTCTCCTAAATAACTCAGTAATAATGTTCATAAAATGAGCTGAATCGTAAACCAAAACTGAATACTATTTCTTAACGGCTTGGATGCCGGCTCAGAACGAGATGCTCTTGTTGGATACATCTCTAAATGAGAAGTTCATCGATCATATCATTGCTTTAAAAAGCTAACTTCCCATTTTATAAAAATTAAATCCTGAAGGTTGGAAATTTAATAGTGGCGACCACGTAACTATAACTTCCGGAAAAATAGTTATTAGCCTAGCATGTTTTTCTAGGAACTGTAGAAATGGCCACGCAGAATACTTGATACTGTATTAGTTCTGTTGATAATGTCGACCTTAGGAAACGATGGAATGATTTGACAGAAACAAGGGATTCGAGTTTTTCCAGTTCTAGGATTAGGAGATGTTCTCCTTCGATTTAACATCCTATAATTATGATTCGACTTCAAGTAAGATGGAATCGTTTTATGGCAATCCGCACCGAAGTCATAAGCATATTGTACGACTTTTAAGTGGTTGGTATTGACATCGAAGGACGGTAAACATTTTAAACTAGTAACAAGGTTGCTTTGGTTCTATTGTTAAATTTCCAATCCTCCTAATTTTATAAAAATAATCAGAACTGCTTTTCTCTTCTCCTTAAAATGATTAATTTACATCCCTTATTCTACCTTCACTAAAAATTCCTCCGGGGGCACTTCGTCACTGAGGATGAGAAGCTTCCAGCATGGTGGTTGTTCTCGCCACCCTGGAGGGTATACGAAAGGGTGGGGATTGCTACCTTCCATCGAAGTCGAGGCATACTTCCTTAGAGAAGGGTTGTAACGTTGTCGGTGATGGCCCTTAGGACTCAATCAGAGTTCCCACCAGTGATGCTGTAGCGGCGCTCTGGTTATTCAAATTTTCGGTGTGTGTATATATATATATATATATATATATATATATATATATATATATATATATATATATATATATATATATATATATATATATATATATATATATATATATATATCCGTGTGCTTTCGGGTGGGTCGGAGAGTCAGTAATATGACTACCTTCACTAAAAATGATAATTTTAAGATTTAATGTACACATTAATCAAACATCACAAAATTTATGTGACAACTTTAACTTCCATCAACAGAGATAGGAAACTAAAGAAAAGCCTATCCATCCTGTTTATTCAGGAGAGTGCAGAGAGCCTTATTCGAATGCGACTTAATAAACAATTCCACCCATAAGGGAAAGGGGATGCCGAATTTGGTGAGAGATTAGAAATCGATGAGAAGTCCAACAATAATTATCAGGGGAAGGGAGGGGGTTGGCAAATCGAAATAAATCCAGTGACCCACTCTGACGACGCAACAGAAGGTCGCCTAATCGAAGACGCTAGGGAAAATGCTCTGTCGAGAGAAACTTGACATCTGCAGACACCATGGTTAGAAAGATAGAAAACATATTGTCACTCTCCGTAGGCAGTTTCTGTTTATTTTTAAGAATTTAATTCTCTAGAATAAAGAAAAAGTCACGAAGAGTGCCCTCGACATTCACGTATACTAACGCATAATGCGGCGCGATGTGTGCTCCGCAGCACAGTTGAGGAAACCGAGTGTAAATCTTGAGTAGCTTGTTTGATTCATATTGCAAAGAAATTTGTCGAAGATACATAATTAGGATGATAAAACCAATTCTAAATCTTACGAGTCTGACTCTCTGTTTTTTTTTTTGTTTTTTTGTAAAGTTATCGTGACCCCGTGTAAGGGTTGGAAAGACTCCCCGAAGATGGATTTCGACAAAAACCAAATACAGATAGCAATTTTCGTGCGAAGAAAGAAAAATGTCATCTTTCTAACATGAGCGCATGCGAACTGCATTCACAGACTGACAGGCATCCGTCATATCAAGAAGGTGTTATTCGTCTTAAAATTTAAAAAAAAAAAAAAAAAAAAATGTATCATCCTTTGATTGTGTTTTTCAGATTTTTATTTTTATTATTGCTAGATTATTAGAATTTTATTATTATTATTGCTTAGGGTTTTTTTTTTTTGCTTAAATTTCACTTTGCTATTGATTAACTCGAAGAAAAAAAATCTGCATGATAATACCGGAAAATACTTTTTTCAATTTAAGATAAACCCTATTTCAAATCATGGAAAGTTCATAACTTTAATGACAAATGTCTGCGCTAAATTGGCAGATAACTTCGTAAGACTTTTTTTCGTGTTTTCATTACGGTATGGCATACTTTCTAACTGTGTATTTTGGCCATCTACCATTACTTTTAGTTATTTTTTAGTATTTCTTAATTTCGTGCTAAGGGTAACCTGTCTCAACCAGTCTCAGCTCGAAGCTTATCTAAATAAATGAACACTAACCAATTTACTATAGATAAACGTTACTCCTCCGGTTATAAGAGAGACCATGTCGAATTTAAAGTGTTTAAAATGACTTTACTGACCATTCTGTATATATCTTTTCAGACCAAACTTGTGTAAGATATCTCACAGACAGATTTGATAAGGATAAATTCATCCATTCAAATTAAAAAATTTTGCAAACCTTGGCATGAATTTTAACTGTTCCAGAAAATAACGCGCTAAAAATAAGAGCACGCACTCGAGTGCGTGTATTTGGATCGTTTGCATATTCAATTAGCTTTCATTTACTGCTCCTGGTGAAGAAAGTGGAAAGCAAAACAACAACAAAAAAAGGCAAAGGTTCAACACACTTTACTTATATTCTAGCGGGTGGCAGCATCCCGCCATCTCCTACGCAACAAAACCTGATCCAGCTGAAAGTCACCATCAAACTAAACAAAAACAACAATTCATTTATTTCCCTTTTCGCCTCCTGCACCGGAATGAATGACAAGCAGCAATTACTTTCCCGAAAAAACACACACAGCCATTCAGAAAGTTTAGTATTTCTTACTAATTTAAATAATCACTTGGTAGTAGCAACAGCACACTGCCATCTCCACTCATCTCCTAATTGAAACAGATCGAAAGTCAGTCACAAAAGAAAACCGTTTTCTTCCTCCTCCACTAATGAAAAGTATGGCAACAATAGTAAAGAATAATAAGAAGAGGGCGCTAATAAGAATGGAAAAGGACAACCCCATCTTCCAAGAGGAATAATTGGTACTTAATTGTCTCATCCATATTTATTAGAGGGGGGTCTTAATTATAATTTTCGCGCCTCACCTTTTGTCTTGCCATGCGCGTCAGCCTGAACAGTAAATTAATAAGGGTCATGGGAAGGATTGGGGGGGGGAGACGAATGAGGAGGGCGGAGAGAAAAGATCTTTCCAAGTTTTCACTCGCTTCCTTTTGGCAGACGTTGAAATATTTTCGAACTATCGTTCTTTCCCCTCCCTTCTCCCTATATCTTATCTTAGTAAAGTGGAGTTGATTAATTAATTCTATTACCGCTGGTGGCGAATGGGGCCGTTTTATGTTGGACGACGCCTCGCGCGCTCGTAAAAGAGATATTTCAAAATGTTCCAGATTAACCCCGTGTTGTTGCTGATGTTCTAAGAAGGAAAATTTTAACGTCGGATTTTAAAATAAATAGATAAGAGTTTTTGTTCGAGTAAAGCTGGCAAATAGCTTCAATTTTCTGTTGAATGAATCGATGTCTTTAACCAGCTGTTGATGATGGTAAGTAAGGTTAAAAAGACGAGGGAATATAATTACGGGAAAACAACGGATCATCGAAACATGCCGATCAATAGTATTTTATTTAAGCACTCTGTGAAGGAAGTCTGTGGTACCTTTCATCTTTGAAACATTTCGAAATGAAATTTCGGAGAAAACTTTGCAACGATATTTTAAATAAAAACGCTGAATGCACTGACAAATATCATTTTCATTCGTAGCACGGTTTTCGAGGGCATTTTAAGCATACAGGGTAATTACAAGTATAAAATTCAGCCTACAAATTCTGTAGATATTTCTCTGGGTAGATAAATATATTTTAGAAATTTTTGAAAATACTTTATCACTAAAAAAATTAATTATATTTAGAACATACATATCAGAATCAGTCGAATGCGAACTTTCATTGAAAAAATCTTCTGTGCAATTATCCTCATCACTAAAATCATTTTCTGCTTCATTTAAAAGTCTCTGGAGCTCTGCTTCATAAGGAGATCATTAGGTTGAATGATATTTCGGGGACCAAGTTTTAGAGACATCTGCTAAGCCTTGTATAATCCTGGAAATGTAAAAGGAAAGTGCGGTCTCACAGACGTTGCGCAAAGAAATAATTGAAATGTTTAAAGCATCCGCTGAAACAGGTTGAAAAAGAGCACATGTTACGAAACAAGAAGCTACATGGTAAATCCATTCGATTGAGCTAAAAATAGAATAAGGAAGACAGAAAGTCCATCCTTTGCGTTCTGAGGTACCGCACCTCAACAGTTAAGGAATATTATTCTAATAACTAAGCAAATTACTACGCTCTTTAAGTTTCGGGGAATGAATATAAAGCGATAAAGACTTTTTTTTTTTTCATTATAATTCGAAACGTTAGGATTACATAGACTCCATCAACAGGCATATGCTC
Source organism: Argiope bruennichi (assembly GCF_947563725.1). Classification (NCBI taxonomy): domain Eukaryota; kingdom Metazoa; phylum Arthropoda; class Arachnida; order Araneae; family Araneidae; genus Argiope; species Argiope bruennichi. Next base: position 125,598,736 of record NC_079160.1, read on the forward strand.
TATCGCTTTTCTGATATTATTTAATAACAAATGATAGAAAAAAAATCTTCATAATCATGACAAAAATAAGCGTGTAGAAACTCATCCCAATTTTTGTGAGCTGTGTATTCTGAAAGTTCTTCCGTTTAAAAAAACTGAAGACATCTAAACAAATGACTGCGGCAATTAAGTGTTCAGAAGATATTGCAAATAACAGTTTCGACGAAGCTCATGGTACTGACCTGATGACGTCAACATGTCCGTTTCTGGCAGCTAGGTGGAGGCAAGTGGTGCGATCGTTGTCCGCTGTGTCCTGGGGATTCTCTATTAAAAGAGAACGGCAACGAGTGCTGTGATGCTGCAAGAGCATCTTCACCACCTGTGTGAGGAAAGGGAGTAAAAAAGCGAGCTTTTACAGGGAATTACGTGACAAGAAAGAAAAATGAGTCCTCCTACCTCGTATCGTCCAAATTCACAGGCTAAATCAAGAGGCGACTTGTGGTCCTTATTGCGAATCAGAACGTTGGAATGGTACTTCAGTAGCAAATTGGTCTACAAATAGAAAAATAAAATTTATATCACTCTAAGAAAATATTAAGTAAAAAAAAACATTCGTAATCGTGAATTATCGTAAGATTATAGTAAATATGAATGTTATCATTCATCGTGGAATCGATACATTCATTTAAAATTAATTTAAGCCTCCTTCAAAGCCGTGTCAGTGGCTTTTGGGTTTGGTTTAGCTATATTAACGCCCCATTTGAAAGCTAGGACAGAGCTAGCGGACAAAACTTGAGCACTAGGACGATTTTGGGACAGAATTCATCTTTTTAAACAGGGGTTTGAAGACGAAGATGGTACCTGAGCTGTCAGCCCCCTCTCCAAACTTCCACACCACGTCAGTATGTGAACGTTTGGCCTCGAGGACTGAACAGGCACCAGAACCACTTACACGACGGTTCTTCGGTGGAATCGGGTCTCGAATCGGAAACCCTCCTGGTCCGAAGTCGAAACCTTACCACTAGGCTACAGCGGCCAAATGGCTTTTGAGCACTTTGAGGCAGAAGAATTATTGTATATCAACCATCCTACAAAATCCAATTGAAATGACCAATTTATAAATAATATCTGTAAAATTATTTACATTTACTTTTGGATTTAAAAAATAAATAAATAGTACAACACGAAATATCATATTATACAATTGCAACCACAAAGAAACAGAATGAAAGACAACATTCATCCTTATGCAAAATAAAGTCTTCCGGGAAGGGTAATGGATAGGAAACGAAATAAAACCCTAACTTATTGGAAAGAAAAATTTTGTGTCCTATTTCAAAGCTCCAAGGTCCAGGTGGTTCCAGAAATTAGTAGAAATATTGCACAGGTGATGCTACAGTTTTTATAATTATACTATTTTCTACCGTGAAAAATTTTATATAATTCATATATTCTGATATTCTTTCCTTTAAATATATTTTTTCTATTCAAAGTTCTGGTACAGCCGAACTGAAAAAACAAAGAGAGCACTTTCCAAATTGAAAAGAAATAGTTGCCAAAATAACTGATTGTAGTAGTTGCCATAATAACTGAAATGGCATTAGAAATAAAGCATTTATGAATAAATATGATTCTAAATAATAATATAAAAAATTAAAAATCTTACAAGGGGCGGGCACGAGGTTGAAAATTCAGTTCGAGATGAGATTTACTATAATGATAGTATACATTTAGAATGTTCACTCGAGAAAATATGAAAGCGCAATAGCCAGTCATTTTTGAGAAAATGGCCCTGAAATAGCTTATATACTAATAATGTGTAGCCGTAGTCGAGGCATGGAAGTGGAGCCGTAGCATTCAGGAAATCCAAGTTCGGTCCAGGCCAAGCACTTTTTGCTTTATTTATTTATTCTTTCCTAATTTGTTTCAAATTAATTTAACAATTTGCAAACAGTTTTAATTAATACGTCTTTCATTTTTTATGCAAAAATAAATATTTATTCTCCTAATTCTTGGATTATAATTGAATTTTTAGAAAAAAAAATTATAAATAAGAATGCATTATTCGAAATATCCAGAATAATTTACTTTCGCGTGTGAACATTCTAAATGTAGCTATACTAAATCTCATCCCGAACTGAATTTTCAACTTCACGCCCTTGTTAGATAAACATCAAATATGGATAAAATATCGGGTCCTTCCGTTTCACTCTGTTGGAAGTCAACCTTTTAATCTCAAGATCAATATTCCTAAGTTTGCCTCGAATGTCCGCACTAAAAATTCTGTCAATCGATATGTCAATTCGATGGTTTCCGAAATGTGTGGCCTCGAAGCCTGGAGATTCTCGATTTTTTCAAAAGAATGTAGTGAGATTTAATTTTCACAATTCAGGTTCAACGTCGTGATATCGAGCACAACTCGGGCTAGCTAAAAAGTCAATGGTTTATATGAGCTCTCTTATTTGTGCGTTCCTACTTAAATGTTGAGAGAGCCGCTACACTAGCAACAGCTTGTTTCGTTTTTAAATTCCCGGTGCTCTTCAGCGCACGAAAATTTTACTGCTAGAGGTACGAATCTGACACACAAAATAATACATCTACTCACAAGCTCTAAAGGTCAAACACTTAAAATTCCATTTCCTACAACTCACTTGAATGAAGTTGGGTTTGAGGCTAATTATATCCGGTTTAATACCATGATTTGAGATGGGCAGTTATCAAAAGACTCGCCTATTTGGTCAGCAATTTTAAAATTTGTTTTAAAATTTATAAGTGACAAACTGTGTTTAATTCACTTTTACCTAATCTAAGTAAAAATCTTGATCATTTTGGGGAAAAAAAAAATTGTACGTAGAGCACATAGGTTAAAATCTTGATACCGTGAGAGTATCAAGTACTGAAAAAGATTAAGGACAACTGCTTTACAGTGAGTTTTCAAACGCTTTCATTTTTTTATACAGAATATGGCATCGTGATGACACCTCTCAAATATTTATTCAACGCGGTGCATAAACGGAAACGGCTCTATTTTGTGTTGTGACATGGAACGGTGCAACGTTAGTACAAAATGGGTTGAATCCGTATAAATGATTAAATCGAATTAGGAGAAATTTTGCACACAAACGAGCTCATAACCCTCCCCCGTTCCTTGCAGCGGAAACAACTCATCTCGAGCGATGGTTATAAGCCGACAGGTGGAGCTGCGTCGATGCAGTTTTAATCAGTCTCATTAATTATGTAAGCAGGTCATTAATTAATTTCTCCACAGCCAACACGGACGATACGCAATTAAATGATGAAAGTTGCCAATGACCACGCATATGTCATTCAAGGAATCGCGGGATTAGGGCCCTTGTCATAATATTTTCTCGTGTTTGCGGGACTCCGCCCTCCAGGCTTATGCAAAGCTTGCATTCCAAACAGTAATCACCGGACAAGATACAACTAGCCCTAATGTCACTTGTTATCATACCAGTTCAGATACGAGTGGGTATTAAATTTTCAAGTAAGAAGAAAAGGCGATATTTAGAGACAATTTTCGAAATAACACTTTTAAGTGATTTTGTGAGAACGTTCTAGACATCAGCCCGAACTTGTAATGAAATATAATTTTTGTTACCATGTGCAAAGAAGGATACTTTCATTCACACAAACAATGGATCTGAATGAATAAAAATTATGTATCGAAATAACCAAAATATTCATCAAAGAAAGTTTATCAAATACATTTGAACATTCACCTTATTAGAATAATACTATATGAATATACATTTCAATGATTCATTAAACAAGTGTAGTGCTGCGAGAGATTTTTTTTTTTTGAGACATTACAAATCAAAATTTTTATAAGCATTAACAAATGCTTAAAAAGTAAAAAGGCCGAGATAGCCTGGTTGGTAGGGCGTTGGATTCGCGTCCCTTGGGTTGCGAGTTCGAACCCCGCCGGCCGAATACTCCACGTGTGTGTGGCGGCTGGCGCACTTATAAATCTCGTGGTCACAAAGTTCTCCGTGTCGAGAATAATATCACTGGGGGTACTGGGTCAGGAGTAATCGTTCTCTGGTGCAGGTCTAAATGACGATCTGTGGATGAGTGAATAAAATGCATGTATGAAGTCAGTCCCGTAAAAAAGGTTGTGACGTGTGTGCAGCTAAGTCGTACTCTTGGCTCTAGATGGCGACACTGAAAAAACAAGAGAAGCACCCTTGGCTTGAAAATCACTAACTTCTAAAGTCAGTGGGCTTGTCTGTGACAAGTGCCGTTAGAAACAACAACTAAAGCTAAATTTCTCACAATTAAAAGGACGAAATGATGACCTTCATGACCACTCCGATTATATGTTCTACGACTGTTTTCGTATCTAGATACAAAGTGTGCCTTCCGAGAACAATTGTGCTTGCCCATGAACTCAGCTTCGATCCTCTTGCTCATCACTTTAATCACCTACAATGAATTAAATCGTATTCAAGGGCGCCTACACAAATATTACGTTACTAGTAATACTACTCCGGTAGTTGAATTACGAAACTTTCTTCCTTCGCATATGGTGAATTAATCATCGCATCCTCTGATATTAGGGCGAACCCAAATACATGTCTACGTCTCCTTCCTCCATGTATGTTAACATTTGACAGGGCATCTACATATACAATACTACGCGATCTCAAGCTGAAAACCGAGAACGTATTTTGAAATGAAACGAATTTTTTTTTTTAATGAAAGAATACACTTTCATTAGAGAATTAAAAAGCAAAATATTTCTACGTTTTTATATTTAAATTATAAGTAATTATTAATTCTGCAAATCAATTTTTTTCACAAATTCAATACCAGGTGTCGCCACATATGGAACCGAAATTTAATTAAAACTGATTGATTAACTGCTAATCAAATTTCGGAAATATTAAAATAACGTAAAACCACAGAGAAAACAAAAGCATGCAAGTTTTAAAATACTAACACAATAGGATGTGAGTACAAAATCAAATACGCCAATTCCATCCTTACAAACAATAAACCAGTCATGTTACATAAAAGTCTGTCAAAAAATGACACTTTGTTCATTTGAATGATTTCCAATTCCAAAAATTCAACAGCCTATATAGAAATGACAAAGGTTCTCTTACCACGAGTACGTGTCCGTGCTGACAAGCAAGGTGCAGGGGCGTCTCTCCTTTGTTGGCCTGCTCGTTGACGGAAGCGTTGTACTGCAGAAGGAGAGCCACGGGCTCTGGTTTGCCTTGCCACGAAGCGTAGTGCAGGGGCCGCATACCTATGCAGAACAAGAAGAGGCACGAGTAACACAGGAAAATCACGTACAAAAACACATTATTATGCAACAATTATACAGTAATCCAAAACTATTGAAAAAAAATACAGAATATGATAATATTTCTGATGTTTAATTGGATAGGATTACTTCACTCATCAATACACTCACCTTATTTTCCAAGCCTATTTGTCATTGAGGTGACAAATGTAATGGGATAGCGATATGCAAAAATACACTTAATAACAATATCGCGTACAAAATGTAACAAGTAATACATAAAAAAAATTTTAAGTCAATTCCTATTTAAGTCAACAAAAAAAAAAGTTACTTTTTATTAAATTTAAAATTAATATAGATATGTATATACATATGACAGAATTACAATATTAAGTGACAAAGTTTTTTAGCTTGGCGACCATTTGGCGACTCTATTTAAAGTATTAAAAATTAATCAAATTTAATTAATCAATTAATATTTTAAATTACATAATGAATAAAGAATTACGTCATGTAATACATAAAATTTGTTTAATTGAATTCCTACTTATTTTCTTATTTTATTTATATATATATCTTATATTATTTATAATCATGTTCGCGTCAGTAATCTCAGAGTTTGGCAATGAACTTGGCGACCATTTGGCAACATGGTGACAGATTTGGCGACCAAATAGAAATTACTAAACAAATTTAATTAATTAATTTTTGAAAAAAAAAATACTGTGAAGAACTAATAGTAAGAATTGAAAAAATGGGCAGAGCATTGGCAGAGACTGGCAGACAATTTTGATAATATACCATTAACTATGATCACATTAAGCAGCATCCTCTGTATATTGATTATTCATAATTAATTCATTGTCTTAATTAAAGTTCTAGCAGGGAAAAGACTAAAGTTCTAATTAAAAATATTTTATTTATAAATCAAACCTTATTGTTATTACTTAGCTGACACAACATTAAAAAAAAATCAAAAGCAAGCAGTCAAGATTCAAAAAACATTCATGGAATATTATATATATATATATATTCAGAGTTGACCTAATTAACCCTTATCGTGGTAAGATTGCTTTTTTGAAGAAAAGCAACAAAAAATGTATATAGGTAGCTTGTTTTATATTTTATATATATATTTTTTAATATTTTTTATTTTTATATTTTATATATATTTTTATTTTATAGTGGTAGTATATTTTTATAAAGTTGTATGTATGGTGTACTATACAAAATGAACATTAGGGTTAATGGACACAACGAAGTCTCGAGAGCTCTTCAATTCGCATTATTAACCAGTTATAGTTCGTCACTGAATTCGGATTTACATGAACATACTTTTTCAAAGCTTTGGGTTTGTGGCTTTTTAAAGTAAAACTTTAAAGTTTACTTTAATTAGTTGAGTTATACTAACGTTCCGTTTTTTAAAGCAACAGTAAGGCTATTTTAGGATGGACATCATCATTTTGAACCACATTCAGATGACGAAGGCGACACCTTAAATTGCACTCCCCTCTCTCCACATTTCCACACCACACCACACAAGCAGGAGGACCCGCTTACACGACAGTTCTTCGGTGGAATCAGGGCTCGAACTTGAAACCCTCCGGTTCCGAAGGCGAGACCTTACCACCAGTGCACCGCGGTCTATGTAGTTTACTTTAAAAGGCCTCGAATGTCTGTAAATTTTCGCCCAGCATTTGTACAAGTCTAACGGTCTCTGTCTGCGGCCGCTCCACAGTGAGCTACTTCTCTTCCTAGCCATGGTTCAATAATATAATTCAAAAATCGTCCTTAAATAATATATATACAAAAACTTCAATATAACGGCGCCGACGGGATTGTTGTTAAATATGTTAAATAATAAACATTTATTTTTATAATTATCGACAATTGACTTCACTAACTTTCTCTTCGAATTATAATATATAATAATTAAGGATTTTTTTAATTAGAAAAAGTTGTGTAGCGATTTACCTACTAATTCAACATGAATATTAACTGGTGTAAGTATATAAATTACAAAATTTAGTAAAATTCATTTATTTTTGTAATTATCAACAAATGACTCCATAGACTTTCTGTATGAATTATAATATTTAATAATTGATAATCGTTTTAATTAGAAAAAAGCCGTGATTTTCCTATTAATCTATACATAGTATAGAACGAAGTCTCCTGAAAGCGTCTGTATGTTTGAAAGAGAAAAACCGGAGAAATACTTCACTGATATTGGAGATATTTGTGCCATTTTGTAGGGCATTTATTGAGGAAGGTTTTACCAGTTTAAGTCATATCAAAATAAATTTTTTTAAAAAAAAAGGAGTTTCATAATTGCGATTTTAATTATATTCCTGCCACGATTCGCGCATGCGTAAATCAGCATCATCTGTGCTTTGCACTTATCCGTGTGAAAACCTCAAACTGTGGAACAATGGGTACAATGACTTCTTTTGTATATTTTTAAATTTTAAAAAAGCTTTTCTAGTGTATATTTTTAGTGAATGGTTTTGTCCATGAACATATCATATTTGTACCTTTTAAACAGTCTAAATATTTCTGAATGTATGCTATGGAAATTACTTTGTAGTCATTTTTGATGATTTCTAAATATATTTTTATGCTTGTCAGATGTTACGTGACATGCCCATGTCATATCGGGTGGATACTAGACTTAAGTTTAAAGCTAGTTTTTCCTCTTGGATGTTATGCCACGGGCAAGGCTGTGCGGGTACTGCCAGTTCAACATAAATATTATCTGTTTATAATAAGTATTTAAATAACAAAATTTAGTAAATTTTATTCATTTTTTAAAACATTATTTTGTGCTTTGCATTCTATTTTACTAAGAGGGGTGTGTGTGCTCTCGATAAACAGTGTTTTCGCTTGATCCGAGAAGCAAATCGTTTCTCACGGAAATACATATTTTAAACGCATTATCCGTAAATCAACTGAATTCTCATACATCGATTCTACTATTTGGTTAAGCATTGGAAATATTCTTCAAGGGGAAAAAAAAAAAAAATAGCGTCATTGAGTCGACAAATGAATGCTTAGTATAAAAAGCATAAACATAATGAAAAGCAATAACATCCAACTATGCGATGTAAAGAAATTCTCAGATAAGACGTTAACCCGTAAATCTCGCTTCCACACTCCAGAATGCAAAGAAGAGGAAAGCTACCTTTGTTATCCTTGATGTCGACCTGGGCTCCCGCATCCAGCAGCAGTTGAATGATGGTGACGTGGCACATGAGGGCGGCCTGATGAAGACTCGAGATGCTGGAAAAGAGGGAGGAAAGGCGGTCAGTGAGAGGTCACTCAATTAGTAAGTAACTGACCCGAATTCGGGAGATGCACAGTCATTATCATAAAGCACTATGCGGAGATTCGAACAGACATTTGTATGGATATTAAAATAGGGTTGATGCAGTACTCAAGAGGGAAATCCAATTTCACCAGGTGCCAATGAGCAAGTTGCGACTGACAAGTTCGGTTTTTCCAAGTCGGAACATTTCAATTTATTTGAACCTTCAGTAGACTTTTCAACCAACCAAAAAGATATTTTTTACTAAAGCAAACATAACACATAAGAAAAATAATAAAATGATTATAGACATTTTATTGGCGTCATTATATTAAAACTTTTACGGCGCTTAGTAATATTTCATTCAATACCGATTCTATCAACCACTACAGTCTTATTTTAAACGAAACAGTGAGTTTATTGTATGCTACTATTTTGAAGATTTTAAACTAATTCTTAAATGGCATCCTATTCCATCTTAGAGCTTTGCAATCAGCGATGTTTTTTATTTTTTTATTTCCATCTCAAATTTGTAATGTTTAAATTGAATTCGCTTCCATTTTCGTGCTAGTTTTGAATATCTAAGAACACTTGTCTCATTTCGAACGCCATCTGATCATCATCAACCGCCCCTTTCAGAATGGCGAGCCAACAAATTAAAATAACAATGAATTATATTTAAGCGATAATTTTCCCTTTTCAATGTGCGCTGGTAGCTGCCCGGGCGAGTATTTTTTTGCAAAATAATCATGATCGGATCCAGACAGCAATAATTGAAAAATTGAACTTAATTAAAAATAAGGATAGCGGAATAAAATACAAAATAATTCAGAAATATGATATCTTCAACATAACACATATACAGGCTATACATTGTTTTTTTTATTGACAAAAGGCCTTTCTGTGGTTACTATATCCGACATGGACCCTTTTTCCTTTGATACAAATTAATAAACTTATCAGTTCGATATCACGAAGCTTCTTCGATTATTTACATTTCTTAAATAGTGCAGGAAGCATGATCCAAAGCCACCCTAAGGAGTCGTCACCACTTCTTATATCAAAGACCAATTATACCACCCATAACAGACGGACTGAAGCCGTGAAAGCTTTTCATTAGAGATCAGAGCAGAGCACAATCGGCGTCACACCTAAGATGGGTGGGAAAAGACGAAGGAAGCGAATACATAAATACAAATAAGACGTCCTTCCCAGGGGAATGGCTTCTCGAAGCAACTACATTGCGTTATAGCACAGCCCCATTTCTACCCGCTGCTCCTCAGCCCCGGTGAGGATTATCCAAAAATAAGAGCGGAGGGAAAAACACTTTATTTCGGAACAGGCGTAAGGGAATTGCCTTCCCATTTGGAAGTGCGTTTCGGCCGCCGGCCTTCTGTGTTTATAGAATCGACATACACAAGTTACCCGAAATAAGATGGGAAAAGGAGATTTTTTTTTCTTTATCGCACCTTTTCCCCTCACGAGGAAAAACAAACAGAATACTATTTAAGGGGACAGCTGCTCACCCTTCAGTGTTCCAAAAACATGTAACATAAATGTAACTGCGTGTGAAAAAATAAATGGTAGATGACCTGGTTTGCTTGCTAGTCTAAGCCATCCAGCTTTTTTAAGACACAAAAGGAGTTTAAAATAATGAAGCAAAATGGGTGGTAGTTGCTTTGTCATTGCAAATTGTAATTGTAATTGCTTTGTTGAGCAAAGTTGCTTCAAAGCAACTTAACAGTGTTTATCGGCCATCTAGAAATTATTAAAAAAAAGATGGCAACTTCGAATCAAATTCTAGTGCTTATTATGGTAGGCCGCGAAAACATTGGAGACCTTACGATAACTTTTTGAAGAGAGCCTTATGCTTACAACCTACATTCATGTTAATCTTAGATAATGAAAAATTGGACAATTAGTAATGACTAATCAATTGATGGGAAATTTGAAACTTGTAATCAGCGACATTAATGCCAGAAAAGATTTATCAAATGTCCTTTTATTCTTCTTATTTTCCAACTATTATCTTTTGTTTGCATGATATCATTTTATAATATTGCGCTCATACAGCGAGAGTGATCAGCGAGATCCCTTTTTACCGAAATTTTCTGTTTTTGCACTCGATTATCGAATTACAAGGATAAATACATTTTTGCCAATCAAATTTAATTATTTATATTATATTATAGTGCGAATACATTTTAAACATAGCGAAATGTAATAAAAAATAAAAACTTTCAGAGAAATATTTAAAAATTAATAGTAAGTAACAGTATAATGGAGGGTATGAACGAATTTTAGGGATTTTATGGAAAACTGTATTTTAGAGTCAAATAAATATTAGAACAGGTGCAATTGCCATAAAATTAATTAGTTCTATTAATGTAAGTAAAAATAAATACCAGAAGAAAATATATAAAACAGATACAAGTAAATAAAAGAAAAATAAACACAAGTAAATAAATATTAGCTAACCTTTATTATAAAGGCATAATATCATTTACTATAGAATTTAGTCCAACCTAATTACAAAACTTAAAGATTTTAGACATTTTTCTAAATTGTTTGATGTTTCGAATTCTTTTAGGATTTTTTCAATTCTTTCATCCAATTTTACATATGCTTTCTTCCTTTTTATTCCAGGGTCGCCTAGCTCTCTGGATTTCAAATTAAAAGACACTTTTTGTGTTTCTTCTTTTAGTATTCTAACTAATAAGTGGACATTAGGCTGGTTTCTGCTTGTGATTGCATTTAATTTGGAATTCCACCCTTCAACAGAATTATTTGTCCTATGACGCTGTCCATATACATTCCATACTTTAATGGGCATATTTGGAGAAAGGTCTTCTCTCTCATCAATATCGGCTTATCTCTACAGCCGTGCAAAGCTCGAAACTACACAATAGATGACATACGACTGATTAGGAAAACAACACAATAGGTGCAAAAATGTCCGCTCTGCCCACCAGCTCCTCTCACGTGTCCGCTGTCCGCTCTGGCCACGTGACCGATCATTTAGTCACCTGCATTTCATGTATGTAAGATAAATGAGTGTGTGCAAGTGCGTGTTGACGCTCTACAGGCTACCAAACTAGGCACATACCAAACTTTCAAGGTAAAAATGTGCACCTAGGGGAAATTTTTTTTTTGAAATTTTAATTACAATTCTCATTAATTAAAAATCAAGCGACATCTCTTTTTTTAAGATCTTTTCATGATAACTTCCAACAATATTATTGTATAAAAATGGGTTTTACATCACACTAAAATTTAAAAAAATTATACTTGCATTGATACCAATGCTTCAAGCACTAAATTAAGTTCCTATTTTCAATGAATTAAAAAATCATTTTAACCATACTTTTAAATATTTCGCTCAGAATAAAAATAAAATTTAACCTGCACAAGCAAATTACGAGTGCACAGAAAAAATTTATTTTATCAACGTATTGCCATCGCATTGACAAAAACTCAAATTAAAAAAAAAAAAAAAAAAAAAAAAAAGCTAACTATTACTGCAAATTAAACATAGAAATGTGGAATTTTTCAAGTGTCTACATGAAATGAATATGAAGTATATTTTCCTAAAAAGAAATGCAATAATAAGTACCTTTAAACTAAATCAGGAAATTTAAAAACCTATGATAATTAAACAATAAAACCTACAACATTTAAACCTTTTTTTAAACCTTTGTCTTTGGGAAAAAAAAAAAAAAAAAAAAAAAAAACTTTTCAAAGACTCTTTAAACTGGCATTTTTGTGCTGTAATTATTTTAGAAGTTCTAAACTGACTTTTCACCTTTGGAAAGGTACACAATAAACAGAGCATATGGAATAAATAAAAAAACAACCGTTTTTTAAATATCTGACAGTTAAAGGGAATCATAAGCATGAAATCATATCTAAACGATTTAAATGAAATTAAGCATAGCAAATATCACCAGCAAACCAACTGTTCGCCAGAGCCCAATAGATCTTCCTCCTCAATAAGAGGAGACAGTTAATTGTGTTACATTATACTAACTAGCAAGGAGGATTTAAAAATCAAAGATAAATCCTATCATATTTAAACCAAAGTCTACGAAAAGATAAGTATTTACACTTTAAGTTGGCGCATAAAATACTTTTTTGCAATAGTTATTTCATTAGTTAAAAAATGAAGTAAAAGTTGAGAAAGCAATAAAGTCAGAAATATAATTTGATTATTTAATTAACTTATTTAAGAAATAATTAACTATAAATAATAAATACCAGAAATGTCAGTTACCCAATAATGGACCCCACAATGGCATGTACAAATTTCGTGCCGTAAGTGTTTAGTAATGTAAAAGTATTAATACAAAATTTCACAAAATACTGAATTTTTAGCAACTACTAATCCCGGCGAATCAACTGGTAGCCAAAGGTAGCAAGTATGAAAGTACCAGCTGCCTGTGCAAATAAAAATAGTTCTTTCCGCTTTATGACAACATTTTGGATCGTGTAAAAGTACTTACATTTATTAACTCAGACCATTTCATGACTAAAAGAAATTTCAGAATTCAGAAATGTCATGCATTTTACTTACTCAATAAAACGACTTTAAAAAATTGCTTTGAAACGAAGATTGCGGAAAAATGAAATTTTAGTGAATAATTTAAGAAAAATGAATGACATCTTTACTTATTTGCATAAAGCGTTTTCTCTCTCTCAATCATACCTAAAGAGAATATTTAAAAATACGATCGAATAAGACAATTTTGCAACCTCACATCAAAGATATGTTGACCGCAGTGGCCTGGTGGTAAGGTCTCGGCTTTGGAATGGGTGGGTTTCAGGTACGAGACACGATTTCGCAGAAGAACCGTCGTGTAAGCGGGTATGATGCACGCTGAATCCGTCGGGCCCAAGCGTCCTCCCGCTGGTGTGGTGTGAAAATTTGGAGAGGGTGGTGGGAGCTCATATGCTGTCCTAGTCATCTGACCATGGTTCAAAATGACGATGCCGTCCCAAAATAGTCTAGAGTTGCTTTAAAGCGGGACTTTAATATAACTAAACTAAACACCTCAAAAAATATAGCAAGGAGAAATACTAAAGAGTTTACTAGATCCACGAAATCGGATTTCTCTACACCGCATGCGCAGCAAAACAAATGTTTTAAATCCATTTTAAACCATAACACGTGTTTGAATTTATACTGATGAAAATATCTATTCGAGTCCAATTCCCTCTTCCGTCCGGAACTTTATTCTCCAAACAAAACCGGATCATTCCAGACAACAAAACAGAATTCAGATCTCGTGCCTCCACCTAACCAGAAGAGAAAACGCGCGGCTCTCGGAAAGCCAGATGCAGACATTTTTCACACATTCCGCGATGCAGTGCAAAATCCGCGGAATGCGCTTACTCCTCGCGATTTAAAGCGCGCCAGACTCGTACGATTCCTGCCATATTTCAGTTTTAGAGCCGCGTTTAATGGTCCGCAGTGTCTCGTCCGAGTGCACAGGTTTTAATTCTTAATATCGTGACGCGGACAATTGCGCTATAAAGGAAAACATCCACGCACGCCGCTCCATAAAATCCCGTTCGGCAGACTCCTCGAGACAATTCGGTAAGAGACTCTACATTTTAAACAGGCGTCATTTGTTATGTCTGAAATGTCTGGGAGTCACTTAAATCAAGGAGACGTTTAGAGAAGATGGCCAGATGGGTGGTTGTTTGCATTCAGAAGATTCGTCTCTATCTTCTCTTCTGTGAATTCAAATATATTTAAATTAAAAACACAACCAGAACGCATTTATTATTTGATTTGTACAATATCCAAACATTATTTTGATTTAAAAAATGCTTCATTCTGATCATTTCGGGTAAAATTTCTATTAAAAAATAACTTTTGAAAAACATTCATTTTTCAAATAAAAATAGGAACAGTACTTTCTTCTTTCATGCATTTTTGGGCAAGACAGTAAACAAAAAAAAAAAAAAAAAAAAAGAAGAAGAAGAAGAAGAAGGGGGAAAAAAAAAATTAAAATCCATCATTTTAAGATACCAGAAATAGAAAATGAATCAGAAAATGAGAAGTATTCATGCCCAAAATAGATTTTAAATAAAATACTTTAAAACATATCCTCCTCCAGAGAACTTGGAACTATATACAAAGCAATAATTTATAATTATCGAAACTATTATAAATATGATTTGTTCATCACTCTAGCACTGGCTTCACTTTAACTTCCGAGTTGTATAGTTTTTATTTCCCTACAGTGATCAAACAAGGTACCAGCACATTTCTTTATAATAATACTATATAAGCTCAAAATGCTTGCACACGTTTTCTGTGTTCTTCCAAATCGGTTCGCAGCGACCATCATCGCTTTTACCGAGAAATCCCGATAATAGATAAAAATGGGGCGTTTTATCCATTAAAGGAAATGAAAATTATTAAAGAAGATGGGAGCTACACCTGCTCCTCCGTAAATATAAATGCATAACATCTTTTTGATTTAAAGAAAAGCGAGAGGGGTGTTCAATTCCTTTATGAGAACCAAGACTAGCAAGAGATGCAGTCCTAAGAGGAAGGCAGAAAGCAAGAACAAGAGGAACGTGAGACAAATATTTTGAGCTTATATATTTTTAAAAGGGAAGCTACTGTTACAGCATTTTGTGTTCGACATGTTTCAAAGACAGAACTGAACTCAGTTTAAGTGCAGTCTAATTTCAAATAATTAGAAAATAATTATTTTTAGAACGAAATTAATTTAAATTATTCCATACGCAGTTCTTTAAATGACATCTTTCCTTCTTTCACGATAATTATCAAGAGGATTCAATTTTCAGTTGTAATTAAGATTTGTATGTTAGAAACGTGACCCACACCGATATAGCCCTCATTCAGAGGCAGAAAGCGGGAAAAAAAGAGACCTTGGAAACGAATTCACAAAGAAAAGTATTTGCCCTAAGTCCATCTGACATACCAGTTATTTTACATGTGTGTAGATTCTGGAACATAAGAACCAAAAAAAAAAAAAAAAAACGCGAATATATATTATATATAATTTTAAATTTATCCGTTTCCTTAAAAATTATTTTTTAATCAAGCTCCAATTTAAATTTTGAGTCGTGTAATGCATTATTTCAGAATGCTATTCTAATACTATGTCAGTAAAATGAGGGAAAATTCTCTTTTAAATCTACAAAAACTCTTAACGTATTGTTACACTATTTTTCTTTTTCTACTTTTTACCTTCCTAACTCGGACTGCGTCATTGCTTTGGTCAGCGTCTTGACAAAAAATAAATAAATAAAATAATTTCCGCTGAAAATTGAGATTATGATTGAATACGAGAAAAATAAAAGATGGCATTAAAAAACTGTTCCTTGTGCGAGAAAATTGGTATATTATATTATATATATAATGTAAAACACATTGTTTTAAAGCAGTTTCGTAGCCAAAGAAAGGGAAGAACACACTTTGAATTTTTAAACTTCGTTTTTATTCCATCCCAGGAGACAATTTATGTACAGGAAGCAAGCGACGAGGTACGTCAATATATATCACAAAACAAAAGCTAAAAGAGAAAAAAGATTTGAATAAAGATTGAAATATTTTTCCCGATGATTATATACTGAAATATTCGGATAGGGATTTCTTTATATACGTCGATTTAGGCAAGGAAATTATAGGTATCTTTAAAAGAATTCGCTTAGCTTGACTGATTTTTTATCCCTTCACTCGGAACGTGAGAACCGCTGATTTAAGCATTTTTATAGAGCTGGTGTAGCATTAATGAAATAAAAGGAAAGCGGAATTGGATCAGGAAATAAGAAAACGTTTTAGAATTAAATTAATAGGGCTCAAATTAAGTTAAAAATTAGGAAATTAATTAACTTTAAATAAGATTTTAAAATATCATTACACATACACAAACACACTATGAAAAGCATAATATGTATAATGGAGGCCAAATTCGCGAACAACGGCATATGAGGGTTAAAAACTCCTGTCGATATAAATACTAAATCATCCACTTTAATAGTAGCATGGAAGGGGGGGGGGCTGGAAAAATAAAAAGCATTTTATAAGATTAAAATCTCGAATTATGATCTCACACCTTCAAGAAAAAAAGGCATACAGTATTTAAATTTAAGAAGGAAAAAAAATCGAACAAAATTCTTAAAATTCGATAAAGGTCAAAGAGCCACGCACTCCCAGCGAGAGCTGAAACCCAGCATTTAAGAGTAGATAAAGCTCACCTCCCACATGAGCAAACACAGGCAGTAGATGCGAAACTCTATTTACATTGCCGAAGATTGCGGGCAGGGACGAGGCATTTTTCTCCCTCGTCCATTACTGCGATGCGTGGGCAAGATGGATTGGCACTTAAAAGTGAACCGAAATGTTAGAAGAGGGGAGGGTGGCGGCGGGCGTTTTATGAGCCCGCAATCCAGGAAGTTCTGGCCGGCCAAAGGTCGGACCTAGGTGAGAGACAAGGGAAGGAACAATGAAAATCACATAAAGACATCTGTTTTAGGTGAAAGGTAAGCGTCATTTCTGTCGTTACTCCCTGGCGCTCCATTTTAATGGAGTCATTTTCTTGCGAGGAAGGTGGCCGAGTAGAGGGATGAGGGTAGGAAGAGTATCACCTTTTAGAGTTTTGCGCTGCCTTATTAATAATAGTATATAATTACAAAATTCTTCATTTAGAATTTGTAATATGATACTGAACAGGCTAGAGATCTTCTGCAACTATTTCACGGTCCTGATAGTTCTAAGAACATTTTATTAATTGCATATTGTCATTATGATGCGAAAAGTGATATTATTTATGGTTTCTAATGAACGAATTTTTATTTCAGTATTCATTTTTTTTTCTCCGTTCGTTCTACTCAAAAAAATTTAATAAATTTCTGAGAAATGTTTCGAATAAGAATATGTCACTGGTGGGGGAAAAAAATCAAAAACATACATTAATGAAATGCCCCCATAGGACCAACAGTAGATATTTTTTAGGTAAGCAATTTATCATTGGAAATGAAATTCATTTTAAGCTGGAAAAGATAATTTTGAAAGATTTCTGAAAAAGTATGAGCGGTGAATAAGGACTTTCATTTTACCACTTCTTTTCAGTACCAGTGACATGATGACATGACGGGAGCAATGTGACAATTTTTGCATAGTGCCTCTAACCCCAATCCATTCCAAATGTATTGTGTCAATAACTGAATGTTGTTTTATTTTGCAACAACTGTTAATCGAACTTAAATTTACTTTTTAAACAGAGTTAGAATCCTCACCGAGTTCAACATTCAAATTAAAAATCAATTACTTAATAAAAAAGATTATCAAATCCTTTTTCTCGTTACACATGCACGAAATTTGTTACATTTATCAATAGTTATTATAAGTCTTCTTAAATTTTCTGACAATATGCAGGAGCGTCCAATCAGTTATCTTCGGGAAATAAGATGCATGAAATCAATCCTAAATAATCCTATAATTTTGTATCTGACTGCAGAGTTGAGCATGGAATCATTCCTTTGTTTGCCAATCATGGAAAACCTTTGCCGATCGCGTGCATGGCTTCATTTCTCACCCAACACAGACGCACCTTCATCCAGTCTGCTCTTGAGACCACCGCAATTCCTCACGGATCTCATTAACACTGTCACCTCACCGATAATCTCATCTCCATCTACAAATGGAAACAACAGATCCCCTCCGATACTAGAAAGGGGTCGCCAAAAAACAAGCCACAGGCGGCATCCGCTTCCATTGCGATCCCTATCGAAGACGTCAGCCTCTATCTGATCCAATATCTCGTTCGGCATAATGTAACATTTAAAAGGGACGACAACAGAGCTGAGAATGAATTCGATCCACCAAATCGCTAATGGCAGCTATCGAATCGTTATTAACGTAACATAACATTCAATGCCAAGCCCTTATCACAACCTCATCCATCTAGGTAAGACAATGCGCCTATTTATGGATCGAGCGCCCTTAATAGAGCCTGCGGGACGGAATGCAAGTTCGGGCATAACCTCTTTGTTTATTAAAGCATTATCCTGGATCGCGCAGTCGGTCGGGAAGTTGTTTTCCTCCTCATGCCAGGGAAGGTGTGTTCCGGCGGAGATGCACCTTCGCCATGTCAGGTTTTTATGCACTTATAAAGTAAGATGAAGGCTGAGCATTGAAAAGACAGGTTCAACGGCTGATAAGGAAAGCAGACTCGGGCACGTACTGTGGGGGTCGGGCACAAACATAAAACAAACGTAGCGAAATGATGGAATTTCTTTCCAAAGCTTTACTTCCAAAAAGAGCTGGATTTTTTAATTTTTTTTTTTTTAAATTAAAACAAAAGCAAACTGCAACGCATACAGCTTCATCGGCACCACTTCAAAAATTGCTTATGACTGATCTGATTCAGAGTTTCTTAAACTATGGCTGGAAGTTTATCGCCAGTTCCTTTTCAGACTTTTGAATATCTGTAAGCAAAAAGAGTTTTAAATTAAAATATTCCAATAATATCCAATATATAATTTTTAATTAAACTTCCATTTAGTCACCAATCATCAATGTTTCAATCTCTTTTAAACCTAATTTGAAATCTCGGCAAAATTTGAAACAAGTTCATAAACTTTTGCCCGAACATAAAGGCTTGCGATTAGAATTATTAATTAGACTAAGTCACAGTCTAATTAATAATGACGACCATATCAAGATTAGAAAATATTTGTTTATCAAGTTTAATGACTTTTTTAATATATCCTGCGTAAACAGTGATGCCGTTTTAAGAACGAAATCGAGGTTAAGATGAAAAGTAAAAATTTGTGAATGCAGAAATGTACGAAGAAAGTTGCAAATATAGTTTATAAATGATTCATTTTCTAAAAAGACGCACTACAAAAAAAAAGTAAAAAAAAAAAAAAAAAATGAAACTGGTGGATTTGAAATACAACTCTCAGAGAAAAATTTTAAAAACGAATGGAGATACGCTTATTTATAAGACATCTCTTTTCTTATGATTAAGCGTATTGTTCCGTTTCGAAATACTTTTCAAATTGAAACCAGCAAAAGAACTGAAGAAAAGGTTTTGGCTGTCAGCTGTTTCGAAATATTTGTGTGATTTGCTTTTAATTATGAGATAGGAATGCACTTCTATAGAATTCAACTTCTAAGCTAAAGTAAATGGCCATCAAAGTCAGTGTAAGCACAAGTTAAAATTCAGGGCAGCAAGCTTCCATTTCTCTTTTTAAATCCGTATTGCTGCAACTGAAATTCAACTCTGCATTTATAATTCGCACACCTCATTTAAAGTACTCATTTATTGTTTTAAATGTTAATTAAATACTTTATCCTGTTAAAAATTTTACTACCAACATCGGAAATTGAGAATTAATTTAAATGATTAACTCAAAATTTATTTCTCTCACTGGATAAACAAAACTAATATAACAATCATCTTTAAGCTTATTGCTTAAAAGATATTGTCGATAATATCCGTTATTTTTTAATCTATTTTATTCCGTTTTTCCGTGAAAGTTTATCCCCCCCCCCAAGTTTCATTTGGTTCTTTTCAATCTTCATTTTCTTTTTTTAATTAAGGGAGGAGGATGAGAAGTCGGAAAAAAGACAGCAAGATATTAACGTTAACAATCTTACCAACAGATGATGTTTCTGAATCTAATACACCAAAAACTAATATTTAATGATTCACATATAACACTTACATTTCTAAAACAGAATGTTTGTTCGAAAATTTTTAAAAAAAGTATGATAAGAGTTATTTATTATTTGATTTTACAAAAGACAATATTTTTCACCCAAATAAACTAGGAATGAATGGATTTAAAAAAAAAAATCCTTTTACATATTATGATAGATAAGAAGGTTCATCGGTGAAGGAAATAGGACACCTTATCGATATATCAACAGATATAATGAAATCTGAATTCGAACACATCTAAACGCCTCTAAAATGGTGGGCAGTAAATTTACACAGAATCCCTGGAAGTTCCCAACACAACCATTACATTTATTATGCCAGTTAAATAACACATTTAAGTGAAAATTCGCTTTCAACACGTGTGGCATCAAAAATGAAATACGGAAACAAGCTTAATGTAGAATACGAATAGCACTTACAAGATGACACCTGTCGAGCTAGATTACAATTGTTTGCGTAAAAATACGTGAATACATCCCCCCCCCCAATCACAACGACGCGGTGATGTGAAAATAGGAGGCACCAGTAGCAAAAGTTATCATACGCTCCAACATTGGTTGCCCGCAGCCCTTCTTACATATAACGGATATCCAGAAATTATTGAAGAATAGATATTTCCAAAGAATTTTAATTAATTAAAATATTACTCAAAGTGATTGAACAGACATTTATCGCTGATTAAATATATAAGTGAAATACTTTTACTTAATAAAATACCCAATACGATTTCGTTTATCAAACAAATTAACACTGTTTGTTAGACAGTTTATATTTTATATATACAAATATAGCAATCATTTATATTTTTTTAAGTCATCATAGCAAACTCCCATATGCATTTTGTTATAAGGAGTGACGTCAATGTTTTTGCATTCATTCAAAAATAATTTTTTTATAAATCCGTGTTCATTCCCCCCCCCCCATTAACCATCAGCATTGTTGTGAATGAGGATTCGAGAAAAAGCATTTTACGGTGTTTTTTTTTTTTTTTTTTTTGTAATACTATATATCCGTAACTCCATAGTTTTTATCTGATGTCCGTAACAACAACGGAAATTCCGGAGCTATTGGAGGATATGAATTATGCTAAAAATAGGTAGTTAAATAAAACAAATTTTAAAAATTTTAAATTCCGTTGCATTTCTTTTCTTCAGTCTTCATTACAGCCAGCACTTATAAAATATAAACTGCAAACGTCTCATGAGCATATACTTTAAGAAAAGATCACAGTGTGCAGCTAGAAGATAATTACGATAACTATTCAGATCAATTTCCATTCCGAAACGTCCTATAATCTTAATAATGTCACCTCAAACTAATTTACATTGCAACTCAATAAACTGATGGGAGAAAAATATTAATTTGTCGCATACAATAGGAAAATTTAGGAATTAAAGAAATATCCAGAAAATTTATAAACTAAGAAAGTCCCAACAGAATAGATTCAATGCTCTAAGACTCCAAATATATGATTCCTTTGTAGTTAGGCATTTCATAAGAGTCTTGGTTGTTCTTAAAGATAGATATAGTATCTTCTTATGACGTACAGGGAGGAATTCGCGGATAAATGTTCAGCTCTATTCGCGTCAATAACTGATTTTATATCTCTGTTTGTACTCAAACACTGAAGACGACTTTCGTAATTTTGAGCAATGACCATTTGAACTGTCTTTTTACTCTTCACAAACTAATAACATTTGGCCAAAGAAACTAAAATGAATATGAAGCGGATCTGTGACAGTAACTTTAATGCTAATATTTTATCATTAGGAGGGAGCGCACATTTTCTAATCACAGAAGTCTCTTCTCTTAATAGATAGGTAATTCCTACATGTATTATAAAAGATCTACATCTCAGCATTGTCTAAAATCGTTTCAAAACGCAATATTAAAAATGACTATTTTTCAGATTCGATAAGCAGAAACCAGCATATTGCATTCACTGTTTTCATTGAAAATTCCGAAAACCAAATGAGTGCTTTAAAAAAATGGCAGTATTAATCACGCACGCGCGGCACGGAAGCTAACACTATCCTTTTTTGCAACGATCCGGTTGAAATGATTCAAGAGAAACCGAGATGCCCGACAGTTTCTTTATGCGATAAAAATTCGTTATGTAATACCATTCATCAAGCCATCTATTAAACACCTATCGGAAATCCATAAACCTTTCTGCCTTGAATTCTAACCGACTTTTGCGAAGACACATCCATGGGTACGAAAGAAAAGAAAAAAAAATCCTCATTTTATCCATGCTTCCATGAGGATACGGTCCCCTTTGTTAAAAATTTAAGAGAGCAAATAAAACACGAAAAAAGTATCTTCTCCTAGAGGGGGTTCCTGGCATAACAAAAGGATGGCCTATAGAAAGAAAACGCCGCGGGTGCTTACAGGAACGCCACCGACCATTCTTGAAAGCGTCCGCAGATAAGAAAAACTTCCAAGAACAGTTTTTTTTTCCTAACTGGCAGCTCAGTCTATATTAAGACAAATTACAGAGGCGAGTTAGGTAAGCTATTTGTCTTCTGACGCAGAGAGAGGTCGGGCGGGCTTAAAACGCAAAGTAGGTTCGATACTTGATGGAAGTTTTTGGGGCAGAATGCATATCAGAGCACAGCAAGAAATACCGATGTTTTGTTAATAGAAAACCATTGTTATTAAATCTTTCAAGGGCCATGGGAAGTATGCTTCCCACCAAATTTATCAATCTTCGAGTGAAGTTATAGAGATTGGGATAAGTTCTGAAGCAATTTTCAATAAGACAGAAACTTAGAGGTTTCAGTTCCTTGTTCACACACAATGCAGTGTTTTGATTTATTGTTTAATTATTAATCATCCAAATTAATGAATTAATCCAATTAAATTTATCTAATATATGAAAAAAAAAATCCCTTTTCTTATGCCAATTTCTATCCTAAAAATATTTTAACATGCCATGACTAGAAAAAATTGGCCTTTTAAAGGGTTAATATGAGACAATAAAAAAGTTATGAACTGCAAAGTATGAATAATATTCGAAAAGAAAGACCGGAGAGCACCACAAGCATTCATCTAAACCAGGAGTGGGCATACTTTTCAAGGGTACGAGCTACTTCTCATTTTTTCAAGGTGTTACAATCCACTCAGTGGCATAAGTGTGGCCAGCAAAAAAAATTTACTTTGTTCCATTCGATTCCAAAAGTTATCCTTAGTCTGAACTAAGGTAGTCTTAAAATTATGTCATTTTGAAAGAGAAAACTTTGTTTTCCTCATGTGATAAAAAGAATATATAATTTATATTTTCATTTATTTGTTCCATACCAACTTTAGCAAAATGGGTAACACATGAGTGTAACATTTGATTTCTTTCAGTATGCACGTCTTAAGTCTTAGTAAAGATGGCCAACTCAAAATGTCTTGGCGGTTCACCGATCGATCGCGATCCACTTAATGCCCACCCCTGCTCTAAATTCATGCTTCATTTAACAATGGGTCCAACAGATAGAGTAGAGAGGATAAGTGGCGTATGATAACATGATTTTTTTTTATATCACCCATCGATGATTTGAAATTTATCAGTAGTGTCCGGGGACATGTTATTAGTATTTTTGAGCGTTACTAGCAAATAATAATAATAATAGTTCGACAAAAGTTTCGATTGTAATTCCTAAAATTGATATCTATCCCCGCCTTATGCTTCAATCGTCGCATCATTTAAGCCAAACACAGCCGCGAAGATTCTTTAATCATAGAAAACAAAAGTAATTCAGGATTCTATATTCTTATGCTTTTATATTCCCCGTATCTTCTTTTAATGATATATCACACAATATTTGGCATTTCGAATGGATGGTTTTATAATCAATAGAAGTACACAAAAAGTCATGAGAAACAAATGTACCGTAAATGACCTAATAAATACTGTCACATTACAAAAGACTGAAAAAAGGGTTGTGTTAAATTATACTTCCGTCCTAAAAAATTATTATGTATAATAGCAATCAATTGCATTCAATACTTAAAATAATTTTAAACATTTGTTCGAATACTTATAGGCGATATACTGCAGTGGCAATAAGTGGCGCCGGAGGCATAATACGTTTTTTCCGCAAAAAGCCTTCATCATTGATGTAGTATATATGGCGCCTCGAGAGTGACATTTTTTCACCTGATTATCAAAATGTAGGTTTAATGAACCAATGTTTCGGTTCCATGGTGCCCGGCGGATCCGCATTCCTTTGTCCCGGTTCCAATTACTAACGATTCCTGCACACATTGTAGAATTGTGTTGTCATTGGATAAATTGGGACTAGTCATTGGAAAGAAATGGATTCAATCAGGCAGAGGGTATACAAAAATTATGTTTCGCAGATGGGTCAAACAATTCATTCTTTAAATAAAATTCATCACATTTGTTTACTCTGATTATTAGAGGAAAATTTAAATCACAGCATTTATACATAAAATGATATAAATACTTGATAAATATATAAAAAATAATTGGTTAAGAATTAGAAATTATACAGAAAATTTAATGCAGTTGCTAGACTAACAATCTTCTACTGCAATAGTTTCAGCAAACACCGAGGAGTTTATCAAACTATATTTCATAAATAGAAGCAATTTCTATTTATTCGTAAGTCTGTTTTCGACTATGTGAAGTCTCAATCATTAAAACCTACTACGACGATTTTACAGATAGTTCTATGATTCTCTTCTGTTCGCTAATGATTGAACGTAGAATATACAATATCCAACAAGGATTTACAGGCGGTCTTTGCCATATTATATATCAACAATTAGTTGTCAACATCAGGAACTCTTTCTACATCATTTCCACAGGTACACAGTTCAGTTAGCACTAAGTGCAGTTCTCTCGCCGGAGAATCAAACATCAGTTTCTGACAGTAGAAATCACTCAAACCATCTGATGTTCCATGCCTCGCTAACGAATTGATTTTAAACAGGTACTGCTACTTTCTAATGGAAATGCCGAAATTCCAACTCTGTCGTCCGACTTAATGCATTCGTAACAAAGTTATCCGAGTCCAGTAGTTTTGTTGCTACTACGAACCCACTCTTAAAAAGTTTTAATAGTAAATGAAATAAATAAATTTAATAGTATAACGAAATAAATAAGCTTTTGTACAAATTACTACATGTATATAGAAAATAGCTACAGATGGAAAAATCTCTTTTTAAAGTGCATGACAGCTCAAGGTGACAGCGCTGCTCAGAGCTACGGGTTTCTTCATCGTAGGACACCATAGTGATTGGTGTCCTACGCATTCCATGCTCTTCAGGGTCTTGAAGAGAATTCCGTGAAATTAAAAAAACATCCGTTCTAAATACCAGATTTGACAACACAAAATAATGTTCCCAGTACTGAAAATCAAATTCTTCTCAGACAGAAGAAATGTATTTAAATATGAAAAGGATATATTAATGACTAATTAATTGAGCATAATCCCACAATCCGAGTTGAAGCTCACTATATAATAAAGTAAGCTCATATACAGCCATGTGAGAAGTTCCTCAGAGGAGCTGCAAAAATTTAGAAAACAATTCCTATTCATTGTGGTGATTGATGATTGCAATTCCACTTGGTCACCATCCTTGTCATGTCCACAATTTGGAAATCATGATAAAGAGGAAGTATGACACTTTTTGTAGATGCAAACGACTTCAGAATATCTGAAAAAGTCTGAATTAGTTCGAGTGTGTGGCCTTCCTAGAGGATATTATGAAAAAGTCGGCACATATTTCGTATTTCTTTTAAGAGAGAACTATGAAGGCTTTCCAAAGCCAGCTTCTACATTGGAAAGCAGTTTGTTTGTTGCTAAAATACATACTGATTTACATGTTTTTGAATAATGCTGGTTCTAACATTATTCACAGAAAGTTTATATCTCCAAATAACAAGACTACAACCTTCTTCGTCGGATTCATGTCTCTCATTCATGGTTTGCTTTAACATACTAAGCCTAGCAAGAATTTTTATTTCTTTTCTACTCTTGTTATTTATTATTTGTTTATTTAAACCATTTTCCACAGATTTTTCTCAATTCTGATTAGTTGAATTTTCTATAATCTAATGATAAAGAGGAATCGTTTAAATTATAAGAACCTTTAACTTTTTATTTTACTTTGAAAATAAGTATGGCAACCGTCTACATAACTGTAGTAGAAACTGAGACCGTAATAAGAGAGAATATTCCATAGTACATGAAAGTAACATTAAGAATTAGAAATTTTATCTATGTAAAATCCATATTTAGTGGTTTTTATTTTTCGTTGCCGTTAAATCAAACTTTAATCAGAAACGAGTTGGTAACTTTCTTCATTTAAAGATATATATATACAGTCTCTTATGCACTTGGCGTTTTGATGATTCATTGGATAATTAATTAAAATGAAGCATGGCGATTAAGAGCTTAAGAATCCTTATCTCGAAATTCTTTCATAACAAGCTAAGCGAAAGAAATGAACTTCAAAAACATGAACTAAAGCAAAACAAATCCTTCTCCGGGCAAAAAAAAAAAAAAAAAAAAAAAGTATCTGCACAGTTCCTTCAGCGCTTGTAAGTCCCCCGCATTCTTTATTCCAAGAGACAGGCCATCTCTATTAGCTCGACGGCCAAACATCACAACTTCCGCAGAATTAATCAGGACAATAAAAAAAAATTTCCAGAACCATTGACATTAGTAATTAATAAAAGTGACACACCCATAACACGCCATTAATAAATTTTCGTTTTTTTCCCTGCAGTATCGCACCGATCCATTGAAGCTCACTCATTAGCGACCATTCAATTAAAAAAGGCAGAGCAAAATCTAACAATGGCAAATTTTTCTCACGCCGAGATTAGTAAAAGGATATAGATGCTTTAATTAATAGCCGCGAGGCGTCGCATTTCGGAAAAGATGCGAAGGAGAAGAGCTAAAAATAGAAACAGGTTCCAACTCGGATAATAAAGGAGGGAAATTATAATGTGAACTTTAGTGCGATTCCTTACCCCAGACGTCTCGGGCCATTTCGGAGAAGCACACTCCGCTTGGTTATCAAGGGCCATTCAAGTAAGGAATGCGTTCAAAAATAATGACGGAGATCTTTATGAAGAGTACAGTTTCTTGGAATTAACATTCAGAAAGGAACTTTAAAATTGAACGCTCTTAAAAACGCACGGTGAAAAATAGCCATAAAACCTTCCAGTAACTTTTTAATTTTTCATTATAATCTCGAAAATGGGCCAAGTTCCGGATATCTCCATTTTTGGGATGAGGTTCGCAATAACTCACAAACGTCGCACGTCGTTTATGCAGATTTCAATAAAATTTTGAATGAAATCCGCCAAAGTAAAATCTGCATTTCTATCAAAGTGCATACGAATAGGATAAGTTGCAAATGCAGAAAACTAGACAGATGAGATTTAGCATATAGTTTTATCATCGGATCCGCATAAAATTAAGGACGCCTGTGAAAGAGATAAACTACAAAGATCGCCAAAATGGCGCATTTATATCCGTTTATCATGCTCGCATCCCAACTTTAGGTTAATCAATAATAAAAGCCTCCTTATCTCCCATTAATACATTTGAATCAATTCATCTACTTCAGACAGCACACACCGGAAATGTCTTTAACTCTACGGCAAATATGATTCTCCAGCCTCAATAATGGGATCGTTTCCATATTAACAATTGCTATTTAAAAAAATCCTCCTATATAATGGTCATTTCAAATGTTTAGAAACTCGAACAAGTCAATAATTATATTCGTACATTATAATGCATCAAATTCGGAGATTCCTAAAAGAAAGAAAGAAAAAAATAAAAAAAGATATATAAAAATTTCGGCATACAGTAATGCACATTGTAAAATGTTCATCATTTAGTCTTTAAATATAGCTGTAAACGGTTATTTTTTAAAGGACAGCTCAAATATGAAACATTGAAGAAAATTAATTAAAAAATTTTGTCAAAAACAAGATTTTCGTTTTTATTGATTAAGTGCAGGAATACTATTCATGAATCCAGTTTCGCACTAGCAACTGGATGCGATACGGAAGGCAAGTCTACTTCGGCGCAACCGGGAAGCAATGAAAAACAAAAAATTAAACGCATATTTCGCTAATACTATTTACGATTAAGATTACCGACACTTCAAAGTTAGTTTAGTTATTATAACGTCCCATTTTTAAGCAACACTAGGACTTATTTGGGACGGACCTCGTCATTTTGAACTGCGGTCAGACGACGAGAACGACATTTGAGCTGGCACCCCTTCTCCAAATTTTCACATCACATCAGCGGGAGGAGGTCTGGCTCCGACGGATTTAACCTGCGCCAGACCCGCTTACATGACGGTTCTTCGGTGGAACCGGGGGTCGAACCTAAAGCCCTCCGATTCCGAAGTCGAGACTTTACTACCAGCCCACTTCGGCCTCTAACACGTCAAAGAAATAATTGATAAGAGTTTTAGTATAAAAAGTGTTCACTATATTCATGCAATTATTGCGTCATCGAATATTCTATTAAAGGAAAAAGGAAATTTCACCCTCTCCATCATTTCTTTCCCCTAAGAGCTAGATGATTATCTTTGAAATCGTATAGATCTTTGAACATGTGACTGAAGTTCTTAAACAACGGGATTTTGGGTTCTAGATGATAGGAAAAAAATGATATTTTCCTATCATCCCATGTTCATGATAGGAAAAAATGTGCCAAAATGTTTAACATGTAAGTAGTGGCATAAAAATAAATGCAACAGGTGCCAAATCAAAGCTTTAAAAGGAATCGGTTTAAAAATGCTAAAATACATGTACTTAAGCCACTTAAGCCACGTTTTCAATGCATTTCAACACTTGCAAAGGTTTTAAATACCCATATTCGAAATTTTCAAAATTGTTTATATTGCATTCGAATTCCGTGGGGTCAGGAATTTCCAAACTTTATTTATTTTCTCCCTGTTTTCCATTATTATTATTTTTTTTTCATTTTAAGGACAATGTTTAAAATTAGAACTATAAACTGAATTTAATCTAAAGAAAATAGTCACTCCAATTTAAGAAAGGTATTCAGAGGACAGATTAGCAAATGACTCCCCTGTAAGTGTTCATTACTTGTTTGCTAACGATCCTCTTTTTTTTTTTTTCCCCCATAAATTTTTTATAGGAGTTGAGCAGTTTTTTGTCACTCTTATTCCATTTTTATTACTTCTAAACTTAGTTCAATGGTACTTTTTTCCTGCAATAGGTATACTTCATTTTTAATACGAAAATTTTTATTTGATATACATTATCTTCATTATTATTTTTCTAATGAAAATCCTCAATTCCTGAAATAAAATACGAAACATGGAAGAACCTCGGCATGTAGAGATTTTGAATAATTGGATGCTCAATGGGTAAAGAAATTTCCAATGACAGAAGTATGATATAAATGAACTCATCATATGAGAATTCTAACTGCGATTCTCCAACTTCCTAAGCAAATCCTTACTTTCACATGAGTATTATGAAGCATCTTATTACTTTTCTGAGAGTAAAGAATGAAAGGCTCTGCCAATACAGAGCTTCAAAAACAGAACAGTAGTGAGCGACTCCGAATGAGATGACAGAATCTTACTTATAAAAAAAGCTTAATAATTCAGAAAATTATCTGGTACTAAATTATTTTATAAAAATTTCAGTAAGAACTTTTGAAATTCGTATCTATCAAATTATTGTTATTATTATTAATGAATTCTTCAGATTCTTCTTATCCATTTTTCTCTCCTTTTGTTAAATTTAGGAATTTATTTAAAAAACGGATTTTTTAGAAGCAATAAAAAAATAAACAAAACTAATAAACATTTTCGTAATAAATTGAATGTATATTTTAAGCAAAAATTCATACCAATAAGCTGGTGTGTCCAAACCAATCATTTATTTCTTCTTAAAGTCAAGAAAGAAATCGCGTACAAGGCGTAAATACATAGCATTATTGCATTTTTTTAACTTACAAGGTAAAATCAAACCAATCAGCTGTTTCATAGTTTTATATAACGGCCCAAAAACTTTCTTAAAGACGCGCGCTTCAGGCGCTTTTTTTTTTTTCCTTTTCCTTCCCTGATCGAAACCTAAATTTGACACAGAACTGCAATTGTAGTCATAGAATCAAATGCCACATTTGATACATTTAAATCTCTGTGTGTTTGGATGATCGCATTCACATACTTCTGGAAGTACAGACCGACAGACGGTCCATCTCTTTCTGGATTTGGCTCAAAAATGGAAAGGCGTGTACGCTATACACATAAATACATGAATACAAATTCGTTACATACATCGAATTTTATAAACACATTTTATCTATCTTCGTTTTGCAGTTAATACGATAACTTATATTCGAACAAACTATTTCTATTCTTTTCAGATTTTCTCTGAAAAGAATAGAAATCTATGAATTTTGCGAAAAGGTCACATACCACATTTCAGTCGTCTAGCTCAAAGCATTTTTGAGTTATCTTTGACGAACAGACTGGCAGAATGCTCCAAATATGTCTTTCGAACTAAAGAAGGTCTAAAACGAGGAGATTTGCCAACATTTTCCGATGGTTACGATACTTTTTCTATACGAGAAAGGAGTGAGTAAGAGGAATCCGTAACATCTCAAATGCTGAATGGACAAGTTGCATCCATATGAACATTTCAAAAACAGGAATCAGTTAAAAGTCTTTTAAAAATCTAACATTTATCTAACTAAACGAGAAATTTAAAAAATTCTAGCATTTATTCTCAAAGAGAGAGATGTGGAAGAGAGAAAAAAAATCAGGCAATATTATTTATTAATCAAAAAATATTTTTTTCAGGTTCATGACCTTCAAGTCAGAAAGGAAAGCATTATTATAATGAGTATATTTCTTTCGATATACAATAGATCAAACCCACTTTGTTACAGTCAGTCGGATGTATTTTATGCAGTGCTGTCACTATGATAACTTTAGAGCCATGAATTCCGAAACTAAATCTTGCTTTTCTTGTCACACTTCTCGAGACTGCATTCAACGAGAGGTTCACAACTGCAGATACAATGCAAAGGAAGCCGTCGTGCATCAGCATCAAAGTATCTCCCACATTTGTTTATTTAGTTATTTTTTCCAACAATACACGACTCCTTCCAATAAACAACGTCATTTTGTACCTGAAAAGATGTAACCATTCAATGGGTCGATTTTAAATTTAGGCACCTCAATATAGAAAAGGGGGCTCTTTGATGAGAGGCACACAACGACAGATCTAGGAACAAAGCTTCTCTTTTCCTTATGAAATGTTTTTGAATCTTTTCAGGTGCTTGTTTTTCCTGGCTAACCTTGTTCAAAGCTAAAACGTGATCTTCGTACCCTAGTTCGCGGTTCTGCATTGACAGGGGGGCGTAGACGGAAGAGCTATGAGACACGGAGTCGTAATGATAGCACCCATCAGTGTGGGAAAAGCTAAAAATGGGATAGGCTTGCCTACCTATATAGATAGCATCTCAGTTTCATTGTTAATGAGAAGTGAAAATACAGTAGGCCTCATTACTGAATAAACTGTTAAATTTCTGCTTCTGTTCTTAATTCGGCATTATAAAAAGGCACCATTTATCTTCAAAAATAGCATTAAAGAATTATTTAACATGATATATGTGTCCCAAAGATGATTCCAAAAATAGCACACAAAACATATAAGTTTGCACGCGAGATAAACAAGGTCACATGCTATCGTGTACACAACACATTTAAACTAACGTAAATGGATTTAATTATTTTAATTATTGAATTAATTATTATTATTTATTAATAGATGATACTTAAGTGAATTAACTGAATTATTATTTTAAGTATTGAATTACTTTTTTAATTATTTTAATTCTTTATTCAGTGAAACATGGCAGAAGATCCATGCTTTAAAGATACAATATCATTAAATCCTTTTACAGGTGCATTCAGGTCATTTGCAATAAATGAAAATGGATTCATTCGTGCAGAAAATTATGAAAAAAACATGATTTAGAGGTGTCATCTGTCTTTATTAAATATTAGAAAATGTATTTTCATTGACCATCATGAAACCATCGCATGCTTAATAAGATACCGTCTAGAAGTTTCAAGAAAGACTACCGTCCCTGAAAGGATGCAATTTAAAAAAAGTGTTTGACAATATTAATTAGATATAAGAACGATCAGCTATAATCTTTTACATCCTATTTCGAAGCGGTGATTTAAATGAACGCTCTTGTAAATTTAAATCATAGTCATGCGCAGAGTATATTTTGATAAAAATACAAAATTTTTAATAATGAACATCCCTTCCTTTAGATATATTTCCGTCTTTTTTTTTCCATTATGATGTATTCTGTGCATAAAATAATCACTGAAACATTACAAGATATTCTAAAGGATATTTTGGATTATTCGAATATGAAATGATCGACATCTTTAAGCAGCCATACGGGAAATGGAATTGGAAATCTTCAAGACAAAGATACCTCCATTTATTCGACTTTTCACTGAGAATGCAGAAAACAGATTACTAGGTACGGAAACCATTCGATACTGTCTTAAGTTGCCGGAAAGTCTACAATGAACCAAAGCAAACAATGCAGATGCAATTCAAATTTCACAACACTCACATCCTGGTGCGAAATGCGCCCGGGATCACGCAGGGCCGACTCGCATAACGATGCTCAGTCCTAATTGCCAGCAGTGGGAATCCGCTGCTCAACAAGGCGCGCGCTTAATTGAATCTACGGAGGAAGGTCCATGATTAAAAAAAAGAGCGAGGAGGTGAAGTAAATGGCAGGAAAGAAGGAAAAGAGAGCTCGTTAATGATGATTAACCCCCAGGGTCGCCGATCCTGACGTAATCCCTTGCTGTCTCATCAACCCAACGCCACTCGGCTCGGAAATCGCCATTGCATCTGGAGATACAAATTTCGGCAAGGAACACTGATTAAGAAGGCTGCGGATTGCAATCCATGCCGTGTGAAATTTTTTGGAAAGTGGTTAAAACATTATGAATTATTAACATTGCATGACAAACTATTGAAGCACTGTAAATTTCATGCGGAATGGGAAGGAGACCCCCCCCTCCTCCTCCTCCGATTGCTACGCCACAGCGAAGTAGTTTAGTCATTTGTGAGGACCTAGAATTGCACGAATAGTTTTTCTGAGAGTTATGTATTCTTCAAGTACTTTTCTTGCTTAACAACTCGTTAATATCATCCGTCGTCAACTACAAACTCCTTCTTTCGTCAGAAATGAAAGCGATTTTTTTTAAATTTTATTTCTGGAAATATTATTCTTGAACCCATTTAGAGAAGGGGGGGGGATTTACCCTCAAATAGATTTTCAAATCATGCATTTCGTTCATTTAGCCAACTTTATTTTAATGAAATCTCACTCTCTGATAGTCCTTGTGATAAAGAAATGAAAATTTCCCCCATAATTATCGAATGCAAAACCTTCTCTTGATAGCATATTGAGATTTGATTTTAAAATTTCTTTTCCTTTTATTTTTAATTTCTCATTATAGGAAAACTTTGTGACAAATATAAATCCCTCACTGAAATTTTTACACAACCAGGTTTGTACATTTTTCTCTTCGTTTTCGATATTAAATACATCTATTTTTGTTTCAGTCATCCAAATAAAATCGTACTTCATCAATAATCAGAATGAACTTATATTATCTCCTGTTCAATAATTTTTATACAGGATTTTACAAACTGTTGTATGTTGAGCCCCATTCCTTGACAAAAAAGAGAACATTATGTTTTTTTTAAAGCTCTTGCAAATTGTAAACATTGGTTTATTAGTTTATTTTCTTATTGTTACAGATTTACTTCAAGACTTAGCAACTGATTTCGGCGCGCGAGAATTCTTTTTTTTTTCTTTTTTTTTTCTGGCCAGCGATTTCAATTTAGAAATATCTGAAAAGAGCACGTACCTTTTTTCAGGTATTCGTATGGAGTTTTCTTCCCATGTAGAAACAATGTTAGATGTTGGATGTCCATTTTCGATAAATAATGTAGCTTATTTTACACAGAAATTTTATTATTACGTATTTCACAACGTTTTGAATTATGGAACAGAAATATTTCTTTTTGAAAAGCGCAAATAATACCCGGCAAGCCACAATTTGTTTGCACGGATCATTTTGGTAGGTTCCTTAATAAAAACGACCTTACGGCTATTCAATGGCACATCGAATTCTTCCGGGCTTTTCTCTGTACCTTCGTTTGAGCATAATTGAAGTAAATGCTTCTTTCCCACTATTTCATCGTGGTCTGGAGATGAGCAAGTGAATAAAATTCCAAATGATAAATATTTGTGGATTACAATAATAAAAGCATTAATGAACCTCCATGGAGTTTGTTCATGCATGCATGACACGTATTAGGCATGTCGGTAAAGTTTAATTAAAGAATCCACAGCAAAAATTAAAAAAGAACGAAGTCATTTCAAATCGGAAGTTAGACATGCGATACCTTGGAAATGTTTGTTTCAAAAATAATATTTACACACATAGTGCAAAACATTGCATGGGACAAATTTTTTAACTTTCGGTACGCTTCAAATATTTGGATTTAGAGAGTACTATATCTTAATCTAAACAAACAAAAAATATTACGCAAAAGAGACGTAATCAATTTTAAATTATGAAAGAACGTCAACATTCGGGTGACGCACGCAGCTTGGAACAGACTTCCATTTCTTTTCAGAACTTTGATCAATCGTAATAATTTGTTCAGGAAGTTGGGGGGGGGGGATCTCGAGCACAATGCAGCTGCCGATCAAAAGCAACCGATACGAGCTGCTTAAAATAGGCTCAATGGCGATAAGATCTTTTCGACACAACTACATATTAATGGTGTATGGAATTGTGGAAGAAAGCTTTCTTATTGTGCGTCCGGAAATCAGTAAGAAAAAGGCCGGGACCTTGGAGGCCTGCGTCGTAGCAGACAGTATGGTGTCGGTCGCTGACGTAATAGCGAGCGCGAGACATTCTCTTACGATTCGAACAATGATTGGAAGCGCGTTGAAGAGCTTCTTTCATCACCACCGCAAGGAGAAAGAAAGGGCAACGGCTGCCAGATAATCAGTTGGGAAACACGAGGAAGGTCGTTTGGGATTGCTTACGATGCCGGAAAAATGTACGGGTGATGAAGTCTACAAGAGAAGAAACTGACGATAGTGCACAGTTAATTGTTTCCTCATTCGTTTCAACTGCAGCCCCCCCCCCTCCGTTATAGTGAATCTATTTGCTTGATTTGCATTCTATAATACCACGACTTAAGCGATTTCGAAATAACGAAATTCCTTAATTTCCGTTCCTCTTATTGAATATTATCCATTCTAGACTAAGATACAAATGCAACATTTTGAAATAAAAACACGACAGAAATTAGAATAAATCTTTCCGTTCTCTTTCATAAAAAGGCCCAGAAGAACGTCAGAAAGTGTTCAAAGTTTCTCAAGTATCAGAGAAGTTTAATTTAGTTATAGTAACGTCCCGTTTTTTAAAGCAATACTAGAGCTATTTTGGAACGGGCCTCGTCATTTTTAACCGCGGTCAGATGACGAGCATGACACCTAAGCTGGTTCTTCCCTCACCAGACTTCCACACCATACCGGCGAGAGGACGTTTGGTCCCGACGGATTTAACGTGCACGAGACTCGCTTACACGATGGTTCTTCGGTGGAGTCAGGTCTCGAACCTGAATCCGGTTTCTAAGCCGAGATCTTACCACCAGGATACCACTGCCCTCCAAGTATCGAAGAAGGTGCCGATCTTGGCAGCACAAATGCAAGTGTGCTCAATCCACAGGAAAAAATACGATAAATGCAACTTTGATAGAAAATTCCGGTTCGGCTGACAAATGGTAAAAATATTAGACCAACTTACTAGCGGCTAGATAAGAAATAAAGAAGTCGTTTAGTCATAAGTTGTATATATTAAAATTTAGGTAGTCATCGACATTTATATATTTATGTTTCATGCAAGACTTTTATCTTTAATATTACTAGGCTGTGGTAGCCTGGTGGTAAGATCTCAGCTTCGGAACCGGTGGATTTCAAGTTCAAGACTCGATTCCACCAAAGAACCGTCGTGTAAACGGGTCTGATGTACGTTAAATCCGTCCGAACGTCCTCCCGCTGGTGAAGTGTTGAAGCTTAGTGAGCGAGTTGCCAGCTCTAGGTGTCGTCTTCGTCATCTGACTGCGGGTCAAAATGACGAGGACCATACCAAAATAGCCCTAGTGTTACTTTAAAAGTGGGACACTAATATAACTAAAAAAAATCTTTAATATTACTAATTTGTAGAGGTATATTTGAAAATTCTTGATTACACATTTTCTTCCAAACAGCTCCTTCAATTGATCAATCTTTCCTTCAATTAATAAAATTCGCATGCAAATTAGTCTCCACTGAAGAGTAAAACATCTTCCACTGATAGGAGAAAACCATTCCCCAAGAGACGGAAAAACACTCAACTGGATGCCACAAAGAAATTGGGAAATCAATTGTACTGTGATCTGATAAGAATATTTCACATATTTATATGGAAGTGAAGAACGAAATGTAGTATCTATCACTCAGCATCACTCATTTCGATGTAAAAATAGAAACAGAACAAAGGAAGAAAAAGCTTTTATTAAATTAGAAAATAATAAAGAAAATTATCCCAAAACAAATAAAAAAATGGCTACCACAATTTCAAGATAAGCACAAATAGGTCACTATTTATATTTCATATTAAACTTTTCTAGTTACTGTTTATTTTGTTTCCATACGCGAGTACCATTCTACTTCCATACCATTCAAAAAAATTTCAGTACAATAAAACATTATTTATGAATCCTATATAGTATGTTATTTCTCTCATCAAGAGTTTTTAAGTAATAACACGAAGCCTACAGTGACGAATAAGATAGCAACCTTTTATGGCAGCATGTTCAGTTTAGGTAAAAACGCTTTGCTTTAACGTAACTTATGTTTGTTTGATGCAGATGACGTTCGTGAAACAAGTGCCATTTTAGCGATAAACTAGCCTAAGAAGAATATAAGAGTGTCTTTCCCCAATGCTATTTAGTCGCAAGTTTTCAGACCAACGAGAACTTTATTGCGATTTGAGCGTGTCAGTGACGCAAACTTCCATCTATTCATGATACTTTGAAAATGAATATTAATAACAAAATCTTTAAAATGTCTCACGTTGTCATTTTTATAAATACCGTGAATCGCGAAGCTCCCACACACCTTCCTGCCCTCTACTCTATTTCTTAATAGAGCTGGTCAACGAAAACCACGTAACGTCACTGACCTTCCCAAGAGCCACTCATTTATTTTTACACATAATTTTTTGCATCCATTACCAAAAAATGGCAAAAATTTCCAATGCCTGCCTCCTCATAAACAAAGAAATTAATAAGTGTTACGCCGGGTTTACACTCGGTCAGTAATAAGGCCAGTAGGCAGTGCACGCGAAGGAAGGCTGGAAAATGCTGTTCGGCCGATGGCAAGTACCTGCCCAGAAGGGACCACTATATTGTATCTTTTTCTCGCTGTGCATGCGTTTGTAGAATTTGGCGGGGTTTTTTTGGCGTGAAAAAATTGATCACTTATCGTAGATTAATTCCGACATTTTTTGCTCTTTGCTCTTTCTAATACGAGTTTTTTCCCCTATTTCATTTGCCATTAGTTTTCCAAATTTAGGTATGTTAACCTTTTTTTTTTTTTCATTTTACCATGTTTCTTTGAACAAATATCTATCATTTTAATACGATACGCAGTGGAAAAAGAAAAATCCAGAAAAGCAAAATGGCAATTTATAGCCAAGTATGTAATCCCTGAATCTATCTTAAGAAATTTTGGCAAACATAAATGAGTCCTTTTCTACGCATGCGCTGCCTACTGGCCGTCTTATAATTGGCAGAGTGTAAACCCAGCATTATAATAACTTTTTTTACATCCGTGAGTGAGATTTGTTTTGATACAACACACATATCACTTATCTCTATGCTGATACAAGCTGGCGAGTCACACAGCGCTCGTAACCTTTCGCACTCTCTGATTACATCAGATAATATCAATGAATAACTACGCAAAAGCAGCGAATGCAAGTCATGGAGAAATAAAAATGAACAAATATGCATTGGTCTTATGAGGGATATTCAATTCAATCAGTGCATATCCACCACAAAAGGAATGCCAACTCATTTTTGTCATATTCCGGGAAAACATACTGGCACCCCCCCCTCACATAATTAATAACAATTGGGTGAACTTTTGATAACCGTATCATTCTTCACCGCGCTACGAAGAAATAAATAATAACAACAACAGAGCAGGGAAAGCAACGTGAGGTATTATCCGACAAGCGATATTCATAACAATGAAGAGACAATAAAACGAAAAATTAGATCATGAATATGGCAGTACTCACCCATCGCAGTCTTGAGCGTTCACATTCAGTCGCCGCGTCGATCCCAACAGTTCTGCAAAAAATGGAAAAAGTCAATGAGTCAGAAATAAATGTACATTTTCCAGGAAAGTAATAAAACGAAACGGTATGAAAAATCAATAAAAATCGAGGTGAAGAAGAATCTTAGAAATGACGATTAACCAATGCTGAATGCATTGCACCTACATTATTATTTGATTTCAATTCGATTTCATTTTTTTATTCTTCCTATCTCTATCATACCCCCCCCCCCACACTCTCCCTCCCGTTCACGCGGAAGTATTCGATATGCAAATGCGATATGGTTCGTTGATATTCCGGCGCTAATTCAATTCCTTGACTTCGTTAATGTAATTCGCTACTTGGAATATAGTTTAAGTGGGATCGTTTGGCGAAGCGGTGGGGGTGGGGTAGTTGAGTTGAGAGGAGGAAGGAAGTTTAATAGAAATGAATGCATTATCGAAAAGTTTCTTGGTTGGTACAGATAGAATAACTTATTCTGAATATTAATAGTTAAATTCTATAAAAAATTATATCATATTTTTTACTTTTTATCTTGGGGATGAAAAAATAAAAAAATTAAAAGGAGGCATCATTCTTTTTCTTCCCTGTCTATTATAGAAAAGGAACAGAAGCAGAGACATTGAGAAGAAAAAATGTTCTCTCCAAGCGTGAAATAGAATGCTACCCCCCCCCCATCTAAAGCAAAAAGTTAAGCGCCAATTTCCTCGCCAATCCAAAGATACGATGACTGTGAGCATGGTAACCTACCGACCTCGAGAATTAAAGATGTTAAGCTGTAAATTTAAGTACTGGCTAAATGTAGAATTGTTGTTGTGTAATAAAGTGCGTAATCGGTCGTCTATCAAATTCTTTTAAATTGTTAGATCCCGTTTTTATGCATTGTTCTTACTGACTACAATTTAAAAGGTAAAAATGCAATTTGTTTTGTTTTCATTCATTCATTTCAATAAATTCATAATCACATTACTTCGCATTGGCGTTTTCTCATTTGGGATATTAAAAAGCAATTCTGCTGATGTGTGCACGTCAAAAAACACAAGTAACTATTTTTTTTTATTTGTCTGTGGAAATAAAATTATTGGTTGGAATACGAGAGGACATTTCGCCATTATTCACTCATTCCATATGAGATACTCGCACAAATACCAAGAATTAAAGTGAAGTTTCTCAAGGATGATGAGGTCATTTTACGAATGTCCATCGACGTGCCGTTTTAGTTGTGTGAACCACCCAACATATGAATCGAAAACATACCGGCAAAATTTTTTCCACGCGTTTATCAAATCGTGATGAATTGCAGGAACAGATTTCTCGTTCAGAGACGACTATTTCAAAGAGCGTATTGCTTCTCCCAAAGCAACGGGGGAAGACCCGATGTGAAACATCGCAAAAGACGGAAAGTGAGTGGAAGATGTATTTTTCTGCTCCCCACGACAAAAAGGCACCCCAGGTAAACCCAGAAATTCGGGATATAATTTTTCACATAGTTGACAAAGCTATTTTGAATCCGCTTCATTTTGTGTTTTGATAAAAACATGAAATGAATACTTTTCATTTTTCCCATCCGATACAAATTGTAAAAAAACAAGAAAGTTTGCATGTGCAAACTGCAAAGCAAAATAAAGAACTGCATTGACAGCATCAACTAGAAAAACGGTAAATTAAAAAAAAAATCATCTATCAAAGACGGCAATGAGGAAATATTCCGACACACTCAAATGACACGTTACCAATTTATCAATCATCAGAAATATTAAAAATTTATTGGTTGCAATTTTATCTACGAAATCAAATTAAAAGTTTGATCGCTAGTGAAATGGATTAAATCATGCTATTTTGAAAAGACAACTCGCTATTGTAATTAGATCTCACACACCTCTCCCCGGTCTCTAGCTGAATGAAAGAGCAGTTATTGTCCAGCAAACTGCTTCAGACAACGGATCTGATTCAAACAAACAGATCAAATTATTCTACGCCACTTTCTTTTTCACTTTCCTCCAGACTCTCCGTACGTGTCACGGAACAGGTAGACACGGCACACCGGTTTAAAGGTGACGTCCTTGGCGTGATTTCACAGTTATCGCTTCAAGAGATACCGTTCGCAACATTCAGTTTCTTTATTTTTACGACAAAATACTATAGAATAATTTCAGATGGCTATTTTTTTAAACTAATTTACAGATAAATATGCATTCGAATGCGAAAACAGATACATGTGTTTGAATTCCATATGCTAGCAGTAAAATGATTAAAGTGAGTTTTCAATGGTCCTTATCAAATTTGCATGAATACTACGAAAATTTTATCAAAAAAATTTGCATTTATAAATAATTTTACAATATTGCATAAAATTCTGAACACTTAATATTTCTTTATTTCTACTTCCCTTCTTTCCGAATTCTTCTTCTTCCCTTTTCTAAAAATAATTTCTTTCTTGTACAGTTTAATCGAGACAAAATCATAGTGGGAGGCATATACTGCCAGGACTGTACTGTAAAATTTCCCCACTCAAACGTGGGGGAATTTTTTTTCACTGTATGTATATTCAAGATAAGAGGAAATACAAAAAAACACTCATCTGCTGGTTATAATGGAATATGGTTTTAAGGAGTGGAAAAAGCAAGGAAAGGAAGCAACAACTTAACATTAATCGAAATAATATATTATATTTTTAAAAAATATTTACATACAAAAAAAATCTCTTTATTTATTATTTAGAATTTAGCAAAGACAAAATCTATATATTAAAGGGAGGAGGGATATATTATCTCTTATGCTCTTTAATTTTAAGTCTCACAAAATTAAGGACTCTTGTAAAATAAACACACAAAACATTTTTGTTATCGTGATTCCAATCACTTAAAATTAAAAAAAAAAAAAAAAACATTAAAAAAACATTACAAAGTAAAATTGCTTTTTTAAAATTAATTCATTTCTGCCAATTCACGTGTTAGGGCATGAATTTCTGCAGATTTTTCAGCCATCAGTTTCATGTGGCTAATCCTTACCGAATAAGGTAAGCTATTTTTCTACGGCCTAAATTACATTTTTTAGCTATTTCACTTTCATATGAACATATGTGAAAATATTTTCGATATATCATTGAATGCATTAAAGGACGAATGTGAAGCAACAAATTTTAATGCCCGTAAAAATTCAGATTTAAATGATCATTTTTGAACTAAAAAGTTCGAAATCGGTTTATTTTCGGGCATTCAATCTGACGTTTTCGAACTTGTCATACCACCTTCTTCTTCACTCCTTTCGATACAAAGTATAATATAAATTATCACTTTTTTGAACTGACAAGCAATTTTGTTTCCATTTCTTGGCATGACTAGTATGTGCCTACTCCAACATTACTTAGGCTCATTATTTTTTTACAAAGCCAGCAGTACGCAACAAATGGATTTTGCGGGACATCTCGAACCCTTTCAGCAAATTCAAGATTGATTATATATATTATATATATATATATATATATATATATATATATATATATATATATATATATATATATATACAGGGTGTTGCTGAATTCGACCGATAAATTCAGAAGTGTGATAGGAGGTATCAAGAGGATGAAGAATCCCCATACAACATGGGGTCTCAAACGACGTTTAGGGGGTAATAATTGCAAAAATATAAGGAGTCGGCGAACTTTTGGAAATTGTAAAAATTAATAAAAAATAAGAAAAGGTGTTTCAGCTATGAATATTTTAAAGTGAAAGCACATTCTTAAAGGTTATTTTTCATGTAAGTAACATGCTGATTTGATGAACCAGGGGGTCGTAAATTATTGAAAACGAAAAGGCAGTTTAGAACCCTTATCTGCAAATATATTAAAAGTTTAAGAAAAATAGGAGCTTGCAAATATAAGGAATTTTATACTCTTTAATAATTTTATATAAGTCTGTAGTGTGAAAACTGAGGAGGTTTTAAGATATTCAAGAAAAACTAAAATGTTTGCCGGGAAACATCGCTGCAACATCGGCACCAATGTTTACAGAGGGTGTTGCCAAATTCGAAAGGTAAATTTAGAGAAGTGATAGTAGGCATTAAGGAGATGAAAATTTTTCATAAAACATAGGGTCGCAGGAGACGTTTATTCTGTGAAAATCGCAAAAACAGACAGAGGCAATTAGCCTGGCAAAGAGAATGGCTCTAAGAATGCAAGGATTTGGAACAAGGTAGTCGAGAAGAAGAAGCTCGTATCTAAATTTTCCATGCGTTCGAGGAATATAAAAGCAGCGAGCATTGCAGAATTGATGGTTCGAGGAATATAAAAACAGCTTGTATTCAAAGAGCAGTGCTGAATTGATTGTCGATAAGTTTCATTCGCAAACAACATGTCAAATTTCACGAATGACGAATATCTGGATATGCATTTAATTTACGATCGAGCGGATGGCAGTGGACGCCTGGCACAAAGAATATACCAATAGCAATATTCGAGTAGGCGTTGTCCACACCACAGCACCTTTGCAAATATTAATAGACGGTTGCTGGAGACAGGATCCTTCAAAATAACAAGGCCAAGTGCAAGGCCCGAACGCCTCAGTGACGCAAAGTACCTTGTTTTCTTGCAGCATGTCCTTCTGGATTTACTGCAGGAAATACCGGCCATTGCACGCAAGAACATGTGGTTAATGCATGTTGGTGCACCAGCGCATTTTTTTAATTCTGTGCGTAACAACCTAGATGATACATATCCAATACAATTAAACGTCGTTTGGGACCCCATGTTGTATGGTGATTCTTTATCCTCTTGATGCCTACTATCACCCCTCTGAATTTGTGGGTCGAATTCGGCAACACCCTGTATATATATATATATATATATATATATATATATATATATATATATATATATATGCAATACGAAGTGAACGAATATATATATATATATATATATATATATATATATATATATATATATATATATATATATATATATATATATATATATATATATATATATATATATATATATATATATATATATATATATTCGTTCACTTCGTATTGCATATGAATTTTCAGCAGCTCATTGTTTTGAAAAAATTCTCTAATCTACTTTGAATAAGCTCACAATTTCTCAAATGATAAATAAACCATTCAATAAACTCAGGTGTGAGTGTCTTAATACCACCGCGATGCGTAAGCAGAATGAATATTGCTATTCTCGTTAAAGAAATGTATTCTAATCTTTCACACAATTATAGAAGTCCCGCGCATGCTCATTAACTGCAATTCCAGTATCTTACAGAAAAAGAACAACTGTCTCGCAAATCGAAATTGGACTTATCTATCGAGAAAAAAGTGGGAAAGAGTAGAATAGGTGCGAGTTTCCACATTACACAGTCGCGGATGGTATTGTTTCGTTTTTGGAAGCGATGACCACGATCTTTTATTCTTGCTATCTTTAGAGATCGGGATTTTTTAGATGGAAAAAAAGTGACTATGAAACATAAAATTTCCTGTTTTTTTAGTCGATTTTTAAATTTCCTGTGCTTGCACGATTTTTCAGGTTTTCTCGATGGCGCGGCAACCCTGTGTAAATAAAAATCCCTTACTTCTGTAAAAAAAAGTATTAAAGTTAACGTCGCGATGTGAAACTACACCAGGACTGATATGGGTCTCGTCAATTTGAGAAGACCTTAGATGACAAAAACGACAAGTAAGCCAGTACTCATACTCCAGGCTTTCGCATCCCATATGCCGAAGAAGGTTTGACCACCACGCATTTACCACACTCGGTATGCATTGACGAAGCTGAAATGCTACTACCCAG
Organism: Argiope bruennichi; assembly: GCF_947563725.1. Taxonomy (NCBI): domain Eukaryota; kingdom Metazoa; phylum Arthropoda; class Arachnida; order Araneae; family Araneidae; genus Argiope; species Argiope bruennichi. Next base: position 125,643,279 of record NC_079160.1, read on the forward strand.
GCTGGCGACCCTTTGAATGATAGTAACTGCTGCCTGCAGAATTGAAATATGGAATTATTTTCTAATGTTTCAAAATTATTGATTTTTTCTTATCTATGAAAGAAAAAAAATTAATAAATAAATAACCAAATATCTTAAATTTGAGGCTTTTAATGAAATTTAATATCTTCGGATAGTTTCGAATGTTTTTTTTTTTTATATATATATAGAGATTGGCACTCTACACGAATTCTTTTATCTTGGTTATCCAATGTTATTTGCCAAAAGCCCTATAAAATTCGATTTACAATGCAAAAATTTGAAGGATAAACTTTTCTCAATATACGTATTTTCAATGTTTTTCACAAGATTAGAAAATTGCGTCATGTTTGTTATTCAAAAAATAAGCGGGAATCACAGACTTAGAAATGTAATAATTCAATTTCCCACAGAAAGTAAACATACTCATAGTTCCCCATCACTTTCCCCTCTCCCCCTTTCCTTTTCTACATCACAGCGGATTAGGTCCATTGCTTCAATTATTTTGCAGTTCAGAGGTTTGTGTACGCCGAAAGCACAGGCTGCAATTCTGAAAGAGAGAGATTCTTTAGAATTCTTTTACATTTCTTTGGTAAAAAAATTTCAATCTGGAACAGGTGCAGCGATCTGAAACCAGAGAGGACACGAGGATAATAAAAACACCGATAGAGAGAATAAAACGGAACAATCACTTATTTAGAGCTTTATGTTAGTAGTATTATTATACTAGCATATTATTTATTAATTATATAGTACATAAGAACGAATTATATTTCCGTGATCTTACTTCTTGTACGAAAATTTTTCATGCATCAATCGATCTACAAGATAGTTATAATTAAACTTCCCCTATAAACAGCATCATAGAACTCAAATTGCAATGAAATTTGGTATATAGACAAAATTTCAAGAGATACGCTCACGGAATTTCGAAAAAAAGTTTTAAGTTAAAAAATGTAAACCAGGGGGCGCTCTTTCTGGAAAAATATTAAATGATAACACACAATAAACGATCAAAACGGAATACAGAAACAATATTAACATTTATTGATCAGTTTCTGGTCACTGGGTCGTCGAACCACATTAAGTAAAGGTAAGGAAAAATGAACAGTACGCTGTTTGAGGGGAAAAAAAAACAGTTTAGTTTGCAGAAACAAGAACAGATTAGGATGAAATGGCACAAGAGCAGCAGTGGTTAATCGTGTCCAGGACGATGTAGGGAAAGATTCTCGATGTAGCTAAAAAAAATAACAAAATAAACTAAAACTAAATAAACTAAAAATAATATTAAAAAATCCTTTATTATTAATTTATTTTAATTAATTTAAAATGCCCCCCCCCCTCTTTTTCTGAGCTTATTCTGCATTAAAACTTAACTAATGGTTCAAAAATAAATTTGAAAAATGGATGGTAAAATAATTCGGTAAATAAAAAGTTAATGCGTGAAATTGTTCGCATGATTTATCAGCGGCACTCGCATTGCTGGACGTGACGGTCATTTGGACCGGATATTCACGTAATATTTTCATGAGTAAAAAATTTTAAAACCTGATAATATTAAATATTTAAATAAACTATTTCGACATTATGAATGACATGACATTACAGTGTAAACTGCGAATGTTATGTAATAATAGTGACATTTATAAGCTACTTATATGAGAAATAAATTATTACCCACATTATCTGGCAATGTTTTGGCAGAGGATTAGATGATCTGGTTGATGATTCAGGAACTTTGGGACGATAAGACAAATTCGATTTCTGTCTCAATTTCAGACTTTTCAACGGCACGATAAATTAAATAGAAGAGCTATTAATCGTTGAAAAAGAGTCGCGCACCGACTTTCCTTGATAATGATTTTGTTGGATGTCAATCTTTCGATGAGGATTCCCACCACATCGACTCGGTGGAAAAATTCATCCATCGGTGGTTAATTGTCTAAGTTTTCAAGATGTTAGACGCGCCTCTGTTCGTCATAACGGTTAATAAATGAAAAGTTAACGACCAAATAACATAATGGTTAACTGTCGGTAACAATACAAAGGAAAACATGTCATTTCACATTAAATCCGAGTATTTATTGGAGTATAATCAATAACCCGCACAAGAAACGAACGAACTGTTTGAAATATTCCTTAGAAGTTTTAAGCCTTTCTAGAACAGAAAAAAATAGCATTTCATACAACCCCTTAGAGGAAATTGTGACAAGATTTGTCAAAAGTAGATTCAAAGCATTATTTTTCAGCCGTCAAGAATGAAAAGTGAACCATTCATTCCACAAAATTCTGCAAACATGCTCTCCCCCCAAGAGTTTATAAAGTTATTAACCAGAAAAATCCTCGGAAACTGTGCGCTTTTCTCATCGCTTAAAATAACGCACCCCATTCGCAATTATATTTCTTCCAAATCTTACTTTATTTAAGACAACAACACTACACTCGGCGGAGCAAAAATAAAATATTGGTTGCCTTTCGCCGCACTTGTAAGTCACGCCCCTTCAACACTTGAATGAAAAGAGCGGACTCCATTTAATATTTACCTTTGAGAGGATTACCGGGTTTAGGAGTTTTCATCCTGAATGTTCTTTTCAAAAATAAAACAGACGGCTGAGGATTAGTTGGGAGTTTAAACGGAAGAGGACGGGATTTAGAATAAAGACAGAAGCAGCGGAAAATGCAGGGGCTTTTTTACCCCTCCCGCTCCCTCCACTTCTTTTTCCTCAATCATTCCGCAGTGAGTCGTAAAGCGTTTGGCGCAGCGAATATGTTCTTCGCGACGTTCTTTTAAAAAGTTAAGAGGATTTAAAAAGCGTCTGATGAAATTGGATCAAACAAAATGTTGAAGTGAGGCGATTTGCATATGATAATCGCACTAGATTATCTGATATATTCATATAAAACAAAAAGAAAAGAAACAGTTTATAAAAGAAGGCTAAAAAGGCATAATAAGTCGCAAATGCATTTTTTCATGATCCTACGAATCGTATCTATTGATAATTAAATTTTCTTACACGAGTCAAAGATTTCGCAGGTGCATTAAAGTAAAATACAAAAAAAGAACAATAAAATAAAATGCGGCTTCTGCCCTGACGGGCCGCGGCGGCCTGGTGGTCTCGAACCAGAGGGTTTCAAGTTCGAGACCCGATTCCGCCGAAGAACCGTCATGTAAGCATGTCGGTGCACGTTAAATCGTTATTATAATTGTATTTAATTTATATAATTAAATATAATTATATAAATGTCGATAACTAAATTCTAATATACACATCTTATGACTAAATGACTTTTTTGTTTCTTGTCTAGCTGTCCTCCCGCAGGTGTGGTGTGGAAGTTTGGACAGAGGGGAACCAACTCAGGTGTCGTCCTCGTCATCTAACCTCGATTCAAAATGATGAGGTCCGTCGCAAAATAGACCTAGTGTTGCTTTAAAACGGGACCTTAATATAATTAAATTATCCTCCACCCTAATACTGATACCTCAAAATTGGCAGTTGAAATAAAATTTAGGTATATTAACTTAAATTTGAGATCAATAAATAGAAATTGGATGATGAAAGGATTTGACAAATATGAAGGAAAAGTGCATATTCTAAAACAATGAGTGAATTTAATTACACAAATAAGTGAAAGAAATCTCGAAGAGACACAAAGTATATAATTGTGCTTTGATTCAGATAGTTACACGAGTTTTACGGCATTTCAAAAAATATTGTTTTAACTTAGTTGATTTAAAAAAAATTAAACTAACTACAAAAAGATTATTTTGGGATGGACTCCATCCATTTAAATTATCTGCATATAACATGAATATATATTCTCTACCCAACCTTCTACAACACATTATTCTGAGATCTGCCAAGTCTATATAAACGGTCACCGTGACCTCTAAAATGCGTTGCAACTTTAACAGCTTTATAATAATCTTACTGACTGAAAGATAAAAATTGCAAATGCTTTTTCCGTATCGAAATCAAACGTATGATTAACCTCAGTATTCAGCAAGTTCATCGTTTATTTTAAAATTGCTATAAAAAAAAAGTGGCAAGCGATGAGAATGGCGCTTGTTTTATTTCATTCGAAGGAGGAAAAAAAGGAAACATTCACAAAATCTTTCTTTCACTAAATTCTGTCGAATCAATGACATAATATGGCTGAAACGATTTAGAACCAAAATAAGCAAACCAATTATAATTCAATCTTTTCAACGTGAAATCAAAAGAGAAGGGATTCGGACGATCAAAAAAATATTTCACGACTCAGTGCGCTGAAAGTAACTGGAATGCAAAAATAATATCAAAAAATAATAAGTTGCCACCTTTCAAACATGTTGAATTTATGACGGTATGCATGTGAAGCTAAGATAAAAGACCTTATCATCCGACCGGGGGGAGGATTTCATTTACAGCTAGGAATAAATGTAACCTGAAGCAGGCCATCAACACAGCAAATCAAGTGAAATATGGGAATCTGCCAGCCTACATTTTTAATGCAAGAAACTGGAATGTATATGAAGCTGGATTGCATCATATCCAAGTTTCGGCACCTCGTCTTTACTCTAACTTCTAAACAGAAAAACAAAAAATCTCAGAATTTATTAAATAGATATCAGACGACCTGTCCAACTTCTGGTTTTTTCGAAGCTTATAAGATTAAGAACCAGCGGAATTAATTTTGGTCACATTCTTTACTGAATAAAAAGCAATCAACAACACCAATGAGGGGAAAAAAAGAATGAAAGAAAGAGAAGATACATCCCATTCAACAGAAAAGAAAACAAATCCTTTCGCTCGGCATCGAGCAGCAATTCATTTCCCACCAGAATTTGAAAACAGAGCAGACTTCTCTGTCGTCTCTCACCCCCGTAAAAAGTAATACACCTGTGCTCCTAATTAAAACTTCAAAAGCCGCCGAGATTCTTCTTTCAGCTGGTAAAAAATAATGAATTCCTTGAAAGAGTGGGAAAGAGAAATGAGTGGAAAAAGAAGATCTCGAAGAAAAGCTGCGGACGAACTCTCCAACAGAGAGACATCGACTATCCCAGAAAGAAAAAAAAAAAAAAACTATAATAACAGGCACGGGGTTTTGAAGTCGCGAAGATAATTAGAATATGGTGGTTCGGCGCCAGCCATGTAAATATGGCCAGGAAAATCTTGTATAAAGAACTGTATGTCCAAGTGAAATGATTTCGTCCAAAGAAGTTTCGTATAAAATGACCCATCTCATTTCAGAAATGGGGAATAGTCAGTGCTTGGTATATAAACAGTGAAAATACAGTGCCCGCTATTTTCAAATGAAAATAGCGGGCACGTCATTTAAATCTTTGGTTTCAATTTCTTTTTTCGTGTCAGAAAGGAAATGTTTCCATAGAGGAAGTTTCATATTCTTCCGATTTGAGGAGAGCACTTTATATGTTACGAAAATATAATATGTGCTTTCATAACATTTCCAGATTGAAAAAAATTCTTCGGCAAATTGAGGAAAGAAGGGACTTATTCTTTAAGTTCATGTAAATAATCATTATGTTAAAAATGCTGTTTTTTTAATGATGGACTTCGCAATGCACTCATTGTTTAATTCTACAATCTTAGTAAGCAAGCATTTTTTTCCCGATTGAAGATATTTTGTTTAAATTTTTCAACGTCTAGGGCAAATCCTTACACATTTATCATTACTGACTACAAAAATATCAATAACATATGCAATAACGCAAGCGGGAATCAGCTTTCATTTTGAAGATTTCTAGTCTGCAAAATTTACCATATCGACTAAGTTACACCACTGACTTATAAGCTGTAATTCTTTCTGTAAAAAGCGCAAGATATTATACATATATATATATATATATATATATATATATATATATATATATATATATATATATATATATATATATATATATATATATATATATATATATATATATATATATATATATATATATATAAGGCAATATTTTACGAAAAAGTTTAAATTTTCAAGTGGATATTTTGTCCATTAATAAAGACAATGCTGTTAATTCCTTTCTGATTTTAGCATCCATTCAGAATCTCAATTCAAGAATAAAAATAAGAGCAACAAGGAAATATTTATAAATCTAAAATAAATATTATAAATCAAACATTAACATCAAAGAATCCTTGCATTTCCAGAACGATTTCGTAGCATCATTTTAAAAAAAAAATTCTTCACAATTCCTACATATATTATCAGCATTTCCGTCCCACATAACATTTGCTTCACATGATTTCGCCAGCAGAACAATCAGCCAACATGTGTTTGGTTTTATAAAAAAAATAAAAAAAAATACTCCATTCAAACAATAAAAGTGGAAGGGGTGAACGAAACTCCTTCCAACAAGTGTCTCTTCCTTCACCTGTGAAAGAAGCAGGTAATGCATGAGAAGTCAACCGTCCCCCCTCCGAGAGTAAATGGAGTCGAAACATCGTACGAGAAGACGTCACTGATGGCGGAAATGGCGCGATTTCGCACGACGATAGTGCTTTGGATGGGAAAAGAAGACGCATGGGGGTGGTTTTAGGATGATCTGAGTACGTGCGCAGTTCGTTTACTGGGTCATAAGCGGGCAATAAATGCATGAAAAAGAAACTGAACTGTAGGACTTTCGTCAGCACGTGTGAAAGAAGCGTTTCTCGCATTCGCACCAGCGGAAAAGTTACAGATAAAACTAAAAATCGATCCATCGGTATAACATTAGGTAACTTGCACGTATTTTGATCCTTTTTTCACTTTAAAAAGGCATTTATTGAGAAAAAAATGATACAATATATATCAAACAAAACATTTTCCATCATTTTCTACAACTTTTTCCAATTTTGGTCCAATTGCAACTGATTGACTTCGAATTTTTTTTGGTCCTCCAGGCGGTTCTTTGTCATTGACATCGACATCACCATTCTTAAATTGTTGAAACCAAAACCGACAATTGGGAAATGACGGAGCAGCATCACTATAAGTTTCTAAAAGTGACTGATGTGTTTTCGGTAGCAGATTTCTTCAAATAAAAAAAAAACACCAAAGAATGTCGAAAATGCAATTTGGAGTGTTCCATGATTGGGGTCTTTATGCACTGAATATCTCAATCATTCTAAATGGAAAACTTGGAAAATGATAACTATAAAGTAATAGAAAATTGGTAAAACCCGAAACCATTGTCGTTTATATAGATACTTCCCAAGTAAGCACTTAATAAATGGCTAATTTGAAATATGTAATTTTAACGTTTTAAAGCACAAACGATCTCAACAGGAATATTACACGTTTCAAACAACAACACGCTGATTTTCCAAATGGTTTATTTATTTAATTATTATATACATATTTCTTTACCTGCAACACGTTTCAAAATGTCCAATAAAAGCGTCAAGCGTTTTTCCTTTAAAATTTGACCTCTTTAATAAAATCAATTCATGTTAATGATATATACTCACATAATCTGCATCAACAACAGCCGCTCACCTCCTCGCCTGGCCGACCTACAGGCGGCCTAACTCGTTATATGTTTTAGACCACATAACATGTGTCTAACCTTTTCGATTATAGAATATTTTGCACATTTTGCAGTAGATTAGAGAGGAATGCAGGCAATGCGGAGTTTCCTCTTAGATGGCATATACAGATAGGTATGCCATGTTTTTCAGATGCCACATGAATTGATGACATTATTTTGGGCACAAAAAAGTTAAGAATAAACAATTGATTATGAACATCCCGGTTCAGTTATCCTCATTATATATATTAGATTTGTAAAAATAAAAATAAAATCGTTCGAAACTTCATTTTTTGGGGGGAGGGGGGAGCGAAGTTGCCAATCCGAGAATCCTTTTCTGTAATACATTGTGGCGATTTTGGGGAAACACAAGAAGTCGTGGAGGAGGATGCGTGAGCTCTCATGTTTTCCGGAAATCACGACATCTCATCGAGCACACGCACGGGCCCATCGATTCGGAGGAGGGCGCAGATGACGATCAATGGACGACTGACAGCTTTTAGCTCGGCAAAACGGCGGCGGTTCTGTACTCCTCAACAGGCCTCGACACGAGGCCAACAACGAAAAATCAGAATGCATCGTGTAAAACCTTTTCGATTTGTCTTATTTTTACATTAAAGTGCACAAAAACTAAGAAAAAGTTCTTTAATCATGATTATAAATGTAGTAGATATCTGGAAATCCGCAGAAAATGCTGACTGACAAGTAGCACAAAAGAGCAACAATAAGACCAATCCCATTCGTTTAAAACTGGAGTGATCATCCCAGAAATTTTACTCCCTTTTTCTCAGACCAAGAGAACTGACATTCTCCAGAACATCCAATCATTTTATATACTCTTCGTAGGAAGAAGATCATCTCTTCTTCCTACGAAGAGAAAAAAAAAGCAATATAATAGCAAGCAGATCAAAATAACACTGCCCAGTAACGGCTTGCTTCGAGAAAAGATTGCTCGTCATTACAACATTTAATTAGATGACATGCAGTATTACTCAAAAATAACTTAACCAGGAAACAAAAACTTAGCTCAAAGTAAAAACCCAATCAAAATCATGAGCTGCAAGACAAATGTACGTGCAATGCACAGAGGATGATAAAGTTATGGAATATTAATATCAAATTAGATATGAACAAATAATATTATAATATGTAATAGTGAACAAAATTGCGGGACTGATCACCCTGGAGTTTCTCACACACTCTCCATAAATGACCTCAGCCCTCAGTCCGAAAAGTATTATTCTATACAATGACAAAATGTTTACCAAATATTTCGAAAAATAGCAGCCCCTCAACAAATGTCGATACAAAAAAAGACCACGCAACAAAGCGTTTGCTTATCAACGATAAAATAGATCGAACTTGGAGCACAACAGCTTAAAATGAAAGCAGGGAGAAAGAAAAAAAAAAAGGTGTTGGGACAAATATTAATATTTCTGAAACAAGAAGAAAGGCTACGTGGCGGGGAGAGAAAAAAAAAACACCCTGATATCTGCGAAACAATTTTATAACGCTATAAATCACAGTCAGTGCATTGTAAGATAATAAACATCTCGCTTTATTCGTTGGGTTGCTGGAAATATATATATACTCTAAATTTCTACGGGAATTCATTTTAAATGCTGCCAAAATCGGTTGTGACAAGAAATGACTTCTAAAGAAAGGAGAAGTAGAAAAAACGGCAGTAAGTGCTACGACATTGATTTGCCTGATGGCTTTGAAAAAATAATAAAACGTTGGCCGGAGATGTCACTTTGCTAGTAGCCTCTCTATATTTACTTAGCTCGGAGACCTAACTTCACCCAAAGTTTGTCGGATTTTTTTTTTTTTTTTTTTGACATTAGCAAGAAAAACCCTTTTTTGGGTTAGAATGCCAAGGAAATTAGAAACGTGTCGAGCTTTTGACAGGTATATATAGCAGATGGCAGAACAGACAAAGCTTCGCGTGATTCGATGGGGTTTGGGGTGGGGAATAGGATAATAAAATGGAAAATCAAGAAGGCATCCGATGAAGAAAGATAAGGAAACGGTCTTTATTTAGAAGAGTAGATATGATCGCTAAGTGTGAGAAGAGGATTTTTTCCAAAGGCAAAAGATTTTCTTTTGGCAGCTAAAATGAAGGGGAAAAAATTTACCATGAATTTTATTTCATATATAAACACATGCTCATAAAAACGAAAAACATCATTTCAGATTTATTTGATTTGTATACTTGTTAATTTAATATTTTTTAAATTTTTTGTACCATTAGTGCTTGTACAATAGAAGGTCTAAAATTTATAGTAAATATTGTATCCCCAAACCCAAGCAAATCATAATAACATTACCAGAACGTTTTATCAGTAAGATTCTTTAATAATAAAAAGTAAGTTATCTTGATTTAGAAAACTGCAACAAATTTTCTTTTGCTACCTACCGCAAAATACGTTAATGGCTTATTATATTTCCTTGTTTGTGTAGGTAACAAGAGAAACCAAAAAAGTGTTGAGGCTTAGATGAGCTATAATATATGAAATGTCTTTAAGCCTCTAATGAATGCATACCGTTGGTATTTAAAATTTGGATAAGTAATAAATAATATCAATACCAGATATTATTTATTGCCTTCATTTTTAGCTATTTTTCTTATTTCACATCTTAAAATTTTTCAACTATTTAAAAATATTTTTTTTCCGCAAAGAAAATTTTTTTTTTAATGGAATCGAAAAGTTTCGAAGATAATTCATAATTTGACCGAACAAAGACATAAATGAACAAATAAATCAAAACATAAATCAATGCAAATGTTTTTGAACGATCTTTACTTTTAGTACGGCATACAAATATAATTGTAGCAATAAACAGATTCATCTAACAAACATACTGGTTTACATTTTAGAAACAAAAAGTCAGTAGCTCTGTGAGTATATTAAATTCTCTCTTTTTTAATGATTAAATTTTTTTTAATAAAAATATTTTATCATAAAAGAAAGGCAGTGAATAATCTCTTCACCGTAGGTAATTGAGAGTTAAATGCATTTGTTAACAAGTGCTTCGTGAGCCTAAAAATGCTCTGCATCCTACAATCGTGGTTTGAAAAACACTCTGCTATATGTGTTAAACTAATACGAAACACTTTTTTTTTTAAATCAAATTAAAACAAACCATAAAAAAAATAAAAATGCAACCCTTATCCAGCATTTCATTTAAATTAAGAGAGCTTATATGCTTCACAGCCTAACAAAGCTAATGATTCAGTGACCAATAACGTAAAGCGAAAGTCTTTTTTGAAATCATTGTGGTAGAAAAAGATGTAAATGCATGAATAAGTAAAAATTAACGAAATAAAGAAATGGAAACGAGAAAGAGAAGTTAATTTATATATATAAAAAAAAGAAATATATTTTGCTTGAACCACGATCAACGAATTCAAAACATTATGACACTTGCCAGTTTTTTTTACCGAGCGAAAGGAAAAAAAAAGGCTTATTTTATAAAAATAACCAAGAGAAATTTTCAAAAAAATTAATAACAACATTAAACTCTGTTGTAACACATTTTCTTCAACTATTTCGCTTCACTTGAGCATAAAGGAATGCCAGAGTAATAAAACAAAAGGAAAAAGAAAACATCTGCATCTTTTTTTTTTTAACTTAGGTATTTTTTTTTTATTTTTTAAATTTTTAATAAGATTTTTCCCTTTCTTTCTTAATGTCCCGCAATATTGAGAAGAGGTAAAAAAAATCTATTTAAATAGGTGATTTATATTTTTACTTTCTTGATTTTTAAAACCAATTTAAGGTGTAGATGTCTTTATTTATTCTAAAAAACGATGCTAAAAAATCATGCTCGGTGAATGAAAATTAATACATTCCACAGAGCGTTTCAATTCTAATATTTTTCTCGCACAATGTTGTTTTTGAAACAGGAAATGAAAATTTTTAATGACAATGTTTATGCACACACACCAAAAAAACCCCAACTAAGTTATGTTTTTTAACTTAAATTTGATGCATCCAAAAAAGTAATATTTCCATTTCCCAATTATATTTTTCTTCTGCCACATAATGAAATTTTAAGAACAAATTAACTTCAAAGAAAATATTATATGTGTTAATATTTTCATTAATTCATCACCACTGCTCGAAATTTTGCGAGATTTCTTTTATATTTTAAAGATAAGTCATATCACTGCATCTCCAACCCGCCCGAAAGCACAGGGATAATAAAACTGAATGACTGGACCGCCGCTACAGCAACACTGTCGGGAACTGTGGTTGAGTCCTAAGGGCCATCGCCGGTCATGGTACAACCCTTCTCTAAAGCGGCGTCCCAACGACCTGTCCGTCTGCAGACAAGACACACTTTCCCCTTTTCTCCTCTCTTGTGGTTTTCCAGGGTTCTTTGATGTCTGTCCAAATTACCAACAAATTGTCGGTGAACTGGACAAACATCAAAGCATCCCGGAAAACCGCAAGAGAGGACAAGGGGAGAAAGTCTGCCCTATCTGAAGATTCACGGGTCGTTGGAACACGGCTTAAAGAAGTACGTCCCGTCATCGATGGGAAGAACCGGCCCCCTTTTCGTATACCCTCAGGAGTGGCGAGAAACAACCACCATGCCGGAAGCTTCTCATCCTCATTTCGAGGTGCCCCTGGTAGTGGTGGTGAGGGGTATTTTTTAAAGATAAGATAGACCCAAACCCCTGAAAAATTCATATGTGCAAAATTAAATTTGTTTTATTTATTTAGTCAAAGATGAATTCGTAATGTCAATAAAATGAATTGATTAAAGCATACACAGAAATATATATTAAAAATACAAAATTGGGAAACAAATTTTATAATAAAATAGTTTTTAAAAGTAGCTTTGAAAACAGTATCCTTAAAACACTTGAAAAATACCATCGCATATTATTATATATATATATATATATATATGCTAAAAAAGAAGAGTGATAAAAAAATAATATATTTTCAACATATATATTTTTATCTGCTGCCAACTCTGTGGATCCTTTTCTCAAAAATATATTCTCCCAAGGGACAGAATTCGAGTGACATTCCCCCCCCCCCTTCCACAGAAGAATAAGCATGTAAAGTAGCAGAGACCGTTTCGTTGGATTTCCACGCAATATTTCCCATCCAGAATTTGGCAACAGAGCAACTTTTCTATTGATGGACAAATCGCGAAGTCACAGAGTGGCGGATGAAAGCAAAAAATACAACTAAAAGAACATATTATTTCTCAAACGGTTCTCGGAGTTTGCAAATCCTTTTCGATAGCGTTTTATTCTTTTAAATCGAAAAGAATGGCGAAAAGAGGAGACTTATTTTCTTCTAAGATTCTTATGCGAGAACTGAATTATTTTACTCTTCGCCAGAGTTCTTATTGAAAATGCCTCTGGGTTTAGAGTGAAATAAATTCGCGATACTGGAATGTAAGAGTGGATAGCATGCACAATGTGGTGCAAATGCAGAAGAAGAAGATATACAAGTAGCCATTCTTTCCAGAAAACATTCTTATTTCTTTTTAGAAGTATTTTAAAAAGTCAGACCAAAAATTTCCAAAGCTACTGATAATCTAGATTCGAGAGTCAATTCTGCCTCCTTCATATTTATAAGCGGATAAAAACTGAAAGCAGAGAAAAAAAAACAATCGAATGAAGAAGAAAGGAAAAGATTCAGATCTGGTACGTTCTCGTTATTTATGAAATTCCATTTCTCCTCCTAAAAATAAAAATAAGATTTCTAAGTTTCTTATAATTTTTAAAAAAAAAAAAGAATGCAGTATGATTAATAATATATATATATGATCCCCATAATGACAATTAACAAGGGCATCCGAAGTTTTTTTTTTTTTTTTTACTTCCCTGGTCAGATATAATGCCATAAAGACATTATTATTTTGCTTTGCAGAGCAGCCCAAGAGAATACAGCTTTTTCCTTGTTTCAGACCCATCCCCTACGCCACTGACTGTTATTCACAACTACTCATACTACGCGCCTGAACCCTGAATGGGATAGAAGAATCATGAAAACAAGCACTGTTTCTAATAATTTTCCAATAACAGTAAAAAATAATTCATAAAGCCAAGTTGCTTCGAAAAACGTCACTGATTTTTAAAGCAATGAAAGACCGGTGCAGTGTAGAAGTTTGAAGAGTTCGCTGGTACAAATGATGCCTTGACCAAGTAACTGTTGACAAGAATTTAGAAGTCTGTCTCCACACCACCAAAATGAATACATTACTCTGGATGAGATCCAGTTGACTTAACTGTTCACTCAATATTCACATCACTACCACCTTCATTAATACGAGCAACAAACAACAATAATTTATATTCTCATGGCCTTAGTATAGATTTTTTTCCTATTATTTTACAATAATAATCTGGCGATAATAAACCACCGTTTTTTGTCTTAAATTGCTTTCATATTTTAGACGTATACAAAAATGAAAGAGCCATGCTGTCAGAAGACTATATTCTTCTCAGACAGGAATGTTCTTTTTTGTGTCACTGGGATTCCGAGGCAGAGATCTGTCGGTGAGTCGAGCTCTGGTAAACACGTAATGGGCTTATAATCTTCCGACGGGACAGAGAAAAAGTTCAGTGGCGTGGAGAGCTACCATAAAAACAGAAGAGCAATGTTTTCGCAAGGGTTGCATTCAACTCGCCCATCCTTTGCCTTTCCAACATGAAAGAACAAAAGAACAGGTGGTTAACAAACCTTTTAACAAAGAAAATGTTCTATACATAGGCCAAGTAGTTAAATACAGGATGTATAAAGCGTCGTATGGTTGCGATGGTATTATAAACCGAATCGCAGCCAATAGTATATAAAATGCTAGAACAGAAAACAGAGAAATGATAGCTAGTTTTCACAAATAGACCTTACTGATAATGATCATCCAAATTAAAAAGAAAAAATCCCTAACCATAGAATGCAAGGATCCCAAACTGAAAACCCACGCTCGGTCATTTTAAGATACAGTAAACATACCAGTTTGTCAAAAATATTTGAATTCTTTTTTATTTAATTTTTGAAAATTTTAAATCTTTGAAAGAAAACTTTTTTTTAAATTTTATTTTCTTCTGTTTTCTCAATAGCTATAGAAGCATTGCATAACCAGAGACAAATGGCGAAAATCAAAACTCTGTGTTCAGATCTGAAATCAAAATTCAGTGGAGTTGGCATGCCTTATTTTACAAATCTTTAATAATAGGCATGCGAACACTCGGAAACTGGCTGATGAAATTATTTCCATGTTCTTTGCTTATCGGTACCACCTATTATTTTCACTTACGAAAAGGAACGAGCTCGGCATTCAGATCAGGTCAGTTTTGAAAATAAACAGCGAACAAAGTATTCTTCTCGGCAGAAAAGACAGGAGCAGAGAAATATTAATCAAGAAAAGACACTGTTTTTACTGTTACCTCTGTTTCATTCGGCATTTTCGTAATAAACCTGTTCATAAAAATTGAAATTTATTTATTTACTTCCGGTCCACAAAGACATTCTTTATTTTGCCCATGCCAGTGTTTGAGTTTCATATCCATGATCTATTATGTCTTCAGTGTCGCGGTGGTCTGTTGACAAGGTCTCGGCTTCGGAACCGGAGGATGTCAGGTTCGAGATCCAATTCCACAGAAGAACAGTCATGTAAGCGGGTCTGGTGCACGCTAAATCCATCGAGGTCAAACGTCCTGGTATGGATGTTTGGAGAGGGTGTGCCAGCTCAGGTGTCGTCCTAGTCATCTGGCCGTAGTTCAAAATGACAAGGTCCGTCCCAAAATATCCCTAGTGTTGCTTTAAAACGGCACTTCAATATAACGAAACTAAAATTTAAGAAACTATTATGTCTTAAGAAAGGAGAATGGGGAGTGGAGGGAAAATTAATGAGATACCGATACAAAATATTTTCCCCCGTCTTACAAATTTAAAGAGCACACGGAAATTAATTCATACCAACACATATTTCAATTATTTGTTTCTTCAGAAAGTTTCAATACGATGCGCATTTCTGAGTATAAAGTTGCTCACAATATCGCGCCTCGCAATTGGATAACTTCCATTACCAATGACATGACACCATCTGCATCCCCATTTTTAAAAGTACTTATTTAGTTCCCTTCCGATTTGGATGCAAAGGAATGAATTTCAATTTTTAAGTGGAAAAAAAAAAGGTATAAAATGGGAGATATATGCAGAAAATATATAAAAGTAAATAAACCGCACAAAAAAGAAAAAAATAATAATAAATAATAACAGTAAAAATAAAAAAATGGGACAATTTTTCGTTGTTGAATGTGAAAGCGACTTAAAAAAAAAGCATGTTCAATGACCTTCCCCTCAAAACAGATAGCTCTCTTCACACATAAAGCATATTAAAAGTTGACAACGCTTTTTGATAAATATTTCTGATGATGCTTTCAAATCACTATCCCGAAATAACCGAATCACTTATTTTGTGTGTCATCCACTGATGCATGAATGCGAAAAAATTCATTAGATAAGCTCCTACACGATTCCATTGTTTTTGGTTTGAAAAATATAAATAAAAATAAACAAATTTCACACTAAAAAATAAAAAATAAATAAAAAAAACATTGTAAAAACTTTCTTAAAGCAAACATTTATTAAATTACAAGTTTTCTGGTTTGAGTTTGGTTTAGATGAGTTGTATTAATGTCCCGTTTTAAAGCAACGTTAGGGCTATTTAGAAACGAACTTCGTAATTTTGAACCGAGGTCAGATGACGAGGATGACACCTGAGCTGTCACCCCTCTCCAAATTTAAACACCATCCTAGCGGAAGGTCGTTTGGCTCCGACAGATTTAATGTGCACTAGACCCGCTTAACATGACTGTTCATTAGTGGAATCAGGTCTCGAACCTGAAGCCCTCCGGTTTCAAAGCCGAAACTTACCAACAGACCACCGCGGCCTTTCCTGATTAGAAACAAAAAATTTTCACTGGATTTTGAAAGGAAATTGTCACTAACCATTATCCTTTTTCACCAAAGCATTTGATTGAATAGTATAGCACTTTTTTCCTTTGTATAGATGAACAGCATTAGCATTGATTTGCAACGCAAAACAAATGTTTGTACACAATAAAAATCGTATAACATACTTCAGTAATAATAACAATAATAGAAATCACGATAAAGACTGCTAGCTTAAGCAATTTCAAAATATTCAATTTCTGCAATAATAACAAAAAACAACCAAATTCCCAATATTGCGGAAGGAAGCAATACATAAAGATACTAAATGGAAACCAGACCAAGTGGGCCGTAAATTCACAAATGACCAGCAATCTAAACGGCATTCTGGATTTATTATCGGAACGAGAGACGTTTCAATCCACAAAGCAATAACGAAGGAATGGAACAAATGCATCGTATATAAATCATAATGCTCTTCGAGACACGAGATCCAAAACAGAAATTAACATTTGAATCACGTCTATATGTTCGGTTCCACGTTCTTCAGAGACGGGGAAAAAAAGTAGTTCAAAACCAAAAGTGGTCGCCATTTTTTCCGACAGAACTTGTTTATGGCGACGCTCTCGTCATACATGGAATAATAAAATAGAAAACAAGTGCATTCCGGGAAGGAAACATAAAAATCAGTTTCCAAAGCATTCGAAAAGAAATTTTCTCTCAATGACAATCAGAAGCGAGATAAAAGCGTTTAAGCATATGCAAATGATTTGATACAGAGTAAAAAAAAAAAGTCTGTAAATGAATGAATCTCAATGGAGGGAGAAACAAACCATTTTGTGCATTTTTAATCTAATTAAATTATTTCATTTGTATACCAGCTGTTGGTTCTCCATGTATTGATCTGCTAACTTTCAACATTCAAAGAAAAGAAAGAAAAGAATCTAAAAAACGTAAATTTTAGCTTCAACAATTAAATTTAAAATACTAAAATTGTGGTCGAATGAAGATCATTTTAATTCTTGCTATGGAAGAATAAGGACCCGCGTTTTCGGAAACATTTCTTTAATGATTACACAAGACATTCACATGCGCACTTCTCAAAAGAACAGCATCTCATCTCCTTATAATACAAATCACAATGACTGTAGAATGCGTTCTTAATCAGGCATCGTCATCTATAATCCAAAAGAGATGACAGAGTAATGCAACTGCTACAAAAATAAAAATAATTAGCACATTGATTGCTATACCCATATTCGAATGAGAGCAAAAGTTCTCATTTAATGTAGAATTCAATGGGATTAGGACACGCCTATGTTTAGTTTATAACCTCCGTAACATATTGTTCATCTTGTAAACTGCCCGTGCTTTTAAAACTACCATCTAAATAGATAAGATACAATGAGGAGATAGCAAACATCTTATTAAATAGTGGTCCGAATCCCATGCATGAACCCTGGCAGTGAACCTGTTAAAAACCAGAGAGTACATTTGGAAAATAAAGCCCTTGTTTTCTTAAACTATGAATTCCAACACAGCAGAGGCGGCAGTCTTGCCCCCCTCCCCCCGTCGGCGAGAGATTCAGAGTTTCGTCGGTAAAAGTGTTTACCACTTCAGGATGGTTGTAGAGAGATGCACATTATCGAATAGGATTATTTCAAAACTACCTTGAAAATATACTGTAAACAGTCGAAATATTAAATATTCAAGAAACGATTAAAGTGTTTTGACTATATTTGTCAAAATAATCGATAGAGTGGTAGATTAAAAATATGACGTATTTTGCGGACTATTTTTGATAGACCAACTAAGAACTGAATGCAACGGATGTCGAAGATGTTAAGTTCGCAGATTTTCAGACATCTGATTCAAATGTCGTTCATTCAGCTTATAATTTGTACTACTTTTGACATACAACCGACAAGCTAACAAGAGAATAAGATATGGACAAGGTGATAGGCTCAATTTGTTGGCAATTTTTGATCGGCCGACTATGAACTCAATGCGATGAGTGTCGAAGACGTTAAGTCTTCTGATTTTCAGACATTTGATTGAAATGTTGTTCATTTAACTTATAATGTGCACTCGTTTTTGGCAGTATATCCGACTGAATAAGATATCGCATTCTGCCGACAATTTTAAGGCGGCCGACTGTGAACTGAATGTCGACAACCATATCCACAGATTTTCAGACATTTGATTCAAATGTCGTTCATCAAGCTTTTAATTTTCACTACTGTTGGCAATATATAACCGACGAGGTGACATGTGAATAAGACATAAAATATGTCGCATTTTGCCAAAAAAATTGGATCGGTCGACTGCGACTTCAATGCGCTGG
Source organism: Argiope bruennichi (assembly GCF_947563725.1). Taxonomy (NCBI): domain Eukaryota; kingdom Metazoa; phylum Arthropoda; class Arachnida; order Araneae; family Araneidae; genus Argiope; species Argiope bruennichi. The sequence continues at coordinate 125,662,078 of NC_079160.1, forward strand.
ATGTCGACGACGTTAAGTCCAAATTCTCAATCATCTGATTTAAATGTTATAATGTTTATTCAGCATATACTTTATATTATATTTAGCAGAATAATCAATTAGCTGGTAAGTGAATAAGGCGTCACATTTTTCTCGACTCATCTTTTTCCCCTCAGCTAAGATTTTATCATAGATTATGGGAAAAAATTATTTTCATCGAGTACTTTGATTACCAGTCAATGGAATTATTAGACAAATTGAAGCTTTTATATAATTCATGAATAGGATGATAGAGTTGTTTTCCATAATTCCTCATTCAAATTCAAGTTCAAAAGTTAATCGTCGTCTTATTCATCTAATGGTTACTTCCTCGATAACGAATTGGTAAATTTATTTTATTCATTTCACTATGAGAATTGCCTGACTAAAATCTAGCTAATGATTAAACTAAATTTCATCAAACACTCTTTTCTTTTTTCTTTGACACGGTTGTGCATATGCATGCTAAAAAAAGTTACTTCACTGTAGCGAAATTATTTGGCTTCATTATAAATTACTGAAGTAAGAAAATTGTACAATTGCAAATTAAGTTTATTTACAGTAAAATATCTGTTTTCTTTCGCAATCTAATTTATTAAGTTACAATTATTACACTAAAGAGGTATTACCGACTACAATTGACGACAATATATATATATATATATATATATATATATATATATATATATTTGTGATATGGTAGCTTTTTAGCTACACTAAAAGAGTTTAACCAAGTATGCACTAAATTTGTTAAATAAATTACATCCTAAATTATTCAAACTCTGCATTCAATATTATGACTATGTAATCGGGGAACGTATCATTTTTTCCCCTTCTTTGAATTACTATTCGCAGCAAAAACTGTATGATTTCAGATGTTTCTAAATTTTTAATAGACTTTATATAAAGATGTCTTGATAAAAGGATGATTAAAATTGTTATTCATAGAATATTCATATATAACACATTAACCCCTTGACATACGAATTTACTTAACTTCCTAATTAGATGGCAGATCTTATTTTAGATATTAATAATTGTTATTTTAATCCCAAGAATAATATAAGGGCATTTGAAGTAATGGTGCATTTTCAAGTGATTTTTGCATTTTAAATGACTTAATACTTTTCTTTAATGGCAGATTTAAAGTTTAAAATTTAGTAATTCCGTAGCGAAGCAGACTCGTTATTGTATACGAAGGGGTTAAGAAAAACCAATGCATGCAACTGAGGGGATAAAACTCACTTTTTGGGAGGAATAGTAGCTTGCAATAACTTTAAATTAAAAAAGTACTTAACCATAAGAACGCATGCCTAAAAATGAAGATAGGGGAATTCATATACAAACTCTAATTGTTTCTTAATAAAATTCACTGGTTTTTTAAGCCTAAATATATATTGAAAAATAAATACATGAGGTATCTAATGTTTAAGCAGTCCATTTTTCATAAGAATATTTTTCATATCTTACATAAAATGGTAAGTTTGTACATATATTTACAAAATATTTTCTCCAGCATTCTTAAGAAACGACATCATTCTATCTTTTCCGCATTTTATATTGATAGTGTCAGAACTATAGTAAATTTTTTGTTGTATTAAATGTAATTTATTGTATTCTTGTTGCGCACTTATTATCCTCGGATTCGAAACACATCTGAATTCCTACTCGTTGCTGCAATCCTGATTTAACAAATATTTTAGGTAGTGGGAAATACGCTAAAAAATCGATTTTTGGTGAAAACATCGAATATTTTTTATTTATTATTTTAGATTTCTGAAAAGGTTTCTTTTATAAAACTTTTTCTTTGAACTGTTTTTTTATATAGCTTCTGATATAAAATAAGAGCATGCATTTGTTCATTTAGAAGGACAAGTCATTCTGGCGCAATCTGTGTTTCTATCTATATTTAGCAATCTAAATAGAAATGTAACATATTTTTTCTAATTTTAGATCTCTGAGAAATTAAATCTCAACAGTCTCATAAAGAAATAGACTGTAATGTTGACAATTTTTTGATGGTCATTGAAAGAAACTGAGAGCATTTTTTTACAAATTCCTTTGTAAAGTTTTAACAATGAAAGAAAGAATCAGCATCTGAATAAAAAAAAAAAAAGCTAAATAATACTTGATTTTCTTTAATTAAATGTAAAATGTATCATAATTAATGTAAATCATAATTAATGTATTATGATTTATTTTCAAGTCAAATGAGAGATATCGTGCTTGCCCTCCTGCCGGCTTTCCTTGTATTGCCTCCCCGTCGGAAAATCTCTGCCGCCGCCTCTGCAACACAGTGCACAATCTCAAAAAGAATTTGACAAGCTTTTGACACGTTCTTACACATAAATATACAAAATTTAGTTGCATAATCAATTTAAAATATATGAATTAATTTTGTTTTACAAATTCTAAGAAATTTACCAGGCTAACTAACTTATTTTTCAAATATCTTGAATTATCCATCTTTTCATTTTTTTAAAAAAGTTAAAATCACAAAATTATTGTTATTACCACATGGACGAGAATCGTGACTTAATTTTAAATTATGCAAAAAGAACAGAGCTTGTGATATCCTGAATAGTTTTCATAGTAGTTTTTCGCACGATTTAGAAAATAGTTCTCAAATCATTTCTAAAAATTACAAAAGTAGGACTGATTATGTATAGAACCGGCTTTTTAAACTGTATATTAAGAGCCCAAGTAAGTTTTGATGACAACTGCCTTTTTGTTAGTCTCCAAATTTTGCTCGCAAAGATATTAACCCTTATGTTCATTTTGTATAGTATACCATACATACAACTTTATAAAAATATACTACCACTATAAAATAATTTTTAACTTAATTTTATTAAACACATAACATTTCTAGACGTTTATTTATACTTCAAAAATAAAAATAGTAGTTTATCTGTCATAATTTTAAATCAGTTGTGAAAAATAACCGTCAAGATGCGCCGCTCAAGTTTATCTAAGGTAAGTTTTATTTTATTTTTATGTTTGTACCCCTAAATATGTATGTTTATTATAAAATACACATGCCTAAATGTTTTGTTCTTACACATTTTTATATATACATACTTATATACTTTTTTTTTTTTTTTTTTTTTTTTTTGCTTTTGCTTTTCTTCAAAAAAGCAATCTTGCCACGATAAGGGTTTTAAAGAAACAAATCTCTTTCCAAAATGCAATCAAAATTTTCGAACAATACATATATTCAAATCCAAATTTCCATTTGTGTATCTTTATTAATGTTTTATCGGTCACTTATGTTTCAATCGCGAAAAATCTCATTCAAAGATGGCGTGGCTGAATATGTTAGTACTAGAAGCAGTGTTACTAACAATAACAATAAATCTAGCATATTGTAAATTCGTTAAAACTTTCCTCGGACATCGAAAACAACGTAATCTTTTAAACGCACAGGCTTCCAAATTTAATCCTAGGCAAGATGCCATGGTTATAATTTTCTTTATTCTAAGCAATGACAATCTCAAAAGCTAACGGGGGGGGGGGGGGAAAGCATTCATTACAATCATCAGACTTCCCTCAGGCAAACGCAAACACGTCGCTTTTACGATGCTGTTCACATTTTTAAAAGTACATTCCCCTAAATCCAAAAGTACATTCCCCTAAATCCAAACGATCGGTTGTCACAAGGCTAGACATCTTGTCCTTCCCTCCCTCCAAAAAATTATCCCTACAAGGGATGAGGTTCCCAGTCCAGCGTAAACTACTTCAATTACTTAGAACAATGCATAAGAGTACTGCAAGAAAAAAAGAAAAGAAAAGGGGTACGAAAATTTGTTTTAAGAAGCATCACAGAAACCTGTCCTAATTAAGAAGCATGTATGGGCAGGTAATGTGGCTGTCATTTCCCAGGGAAAAAAAAAAGGGGGGGGGACGTGAATAATATGAAATCTGCGAAAAACGGCTTTCTTTAAGTAGACAACGGATTAGAAATGAAAGGGAAAAGGAAGCAAGATCTCCCCGTGCACGGCAATATCTTTTGCACGAGAGTGATGTTCGGATTCATCGAGAAGTATTATTCGAATGAGACGCGCACCGGGAAAAATGAATGAAGCCGAATGTGAAAGGCTTCATTTTTCCTCTAAATGAGAAGGGGCGAGTGCAATATTAAAAAGGTTTCGAATTTCTGGAACTCATTTCCCAATAGTTCCCGTAGGCTGATGTTTAAGAAGGACCCTAATGCCAAATGTCTGCGAAAAGGCACTTCAGTGAACTATGACTCATTTAGAAGCTCCACAAAAAATAATTTCACTACATAAATTTTATTTAATTTTTATCGAGTGCTGAGAAATTTGGGTCAATTTTTCTCAACTAATGAGTGTTAAAAAGTAATCTATCATTAAGGCATCTTTAATATGGAATGCATGCACTGATCGAATGAATAAAAAAATTAAATTATTAACAATTTACTATGCATGATTTCAGATAATGTTAACAAATATTAAACATCCGATCTCATACAATGTTTATTTTATATTTTCGCAAACTAATATCGGTAATCGTTGAACTATATAATAATAGGACACATAACATCATGAATGAATAATATAACCATAAGCAAATCTAAATATTTGCTATCATTTCTTGCTTCTTTTTATTGACCGTTAATTTTTATCTGACCCTTTTCATCGAACCGAGTGTCCATTTTATGCACAAAACTTCTAAGTTTGAATCTAATGCTATGTAAAAAAGCAATATAACGTATCGCTAAATTCATTATTGATAAATAATGTAAATTAGAACATTTCCTACTCCTTTCTTTTATTTTTATTATTTCAAGAAAAATATTTTTCTTGAAATTCAAGTTTTGAAATATTTGCATCCCATTGTTTAGATCCATTAAGTTAACAAACGATACACGAACGTAGTAATAAAAAAAAACTTTACATTTGAATTTTTACGAAAAAAAATAACCGGCCCATTCCACGAAAGAAACAAATTAATTTTTGAAACGCGACTCCACACAATTTCAATAAAAAAAAAATTCTAAAAAAATGACAAAAAGTCAATTTATTATCGCAAGAATAAAATAGTTGATTACATTTTATAAATTCACATCTCTTTCAACTAGTCAAATCACATTGTACATTTTCCAGAAAAACAGGAACAAATTATAATCAATGATAACTTATGGCCCTTTACTAAAACCAATATTGTTCTTTAGATTTCAATAAAAAGGTTTTACAAAAGTATTAAATCAATTGCAGAAGCAGCAAACAAATTTTAAAAGGGAAGAAAATGCCCCCCCCCCCCCCTACTTACCCGCTTCCAGTTCTCTCACGAACAAATATTTTTCAGCGCAGTTTTTCAGATAATCGCATGCATGGAAAATCAATCACCATTTTTCAAAATGGTGTTAAAAATTCAGCGGGATAAAAAAAAAAAAAAAAAAAAAAAAAAAACACGACTAAGCACATCGTTATTGAAATGCAGAAACTATCCATCCTTCATCGTGAATTAAAATAAGAAAAATAAAAGAAGGAATAAAGGAAATGTATACGTATTTAAAAGAGGAGGCGAGGGCTGCTGGTAAATTCGACGGTTTTTTCGATGTAATGGAATGTCAGTTCCATTCTTCGAACTTGTCGGAATAAAATAGCATCAAAATCCCTAGGACAAAAGAAAATGGGCGAAGACAATTTATTTTGCGCACAATGATACTGTCTTTCCATTGTTCAATATCCATTAATTTAAATTACACGCGATTGCTATTCATACGGAATATCGGAGAATTAGTTTTACACAAATAACTAATTAAAGAGAGCTGGCTGGGCTTGCACAACTGAATATTTAAGACATAATTAATTGGGTAGTTGTATTACCAACTACGATAAGTGCAGGGAAAAAGGATTCTTGATTTTAAAACTAGCGAAATCGAGTGGAACCCTTCCGAGTAATCTAACCAGTTAATCTTGACAGCGATATGTAATTCTTTCCGGAATTTGTCAAAGCACATCTAATCCACAGTTAACACATTAAAGACCGCTAACGAGTTTTCTAGTGTTGCGTCTGTTATTGTTTCATAAATAACAAATTTATGATGATTTTAGAAGGTACAAGTTTGCCCAAAAACATGCGGCCCCAGACATATGTCTTTACAGATTTCTTTGTGGTCCTTAATGTGTTAAGATGACAATGGCGAAAAGAGAAGGCCATTTCAAGAACACGTGACAAGAGTCAAGGGAGTCGCAGATGTTTCAAGTTTATAACCCACTGCGCACCTTACTGACAGAAAACAACGTGAAATTAGACGTCACGACTACGCATCCGTAATATGAGCTGATTCTGATTTTTAAAAAAAGCAGTCCATTTAATGACGCAAGTTGCCATGTCCATTGCACTATTATGCATAATCAGTAGAATAAATGGACAAAAGCATATGCAAGTATAATACAGATTGATATTTGATAACGCATACAATTTTATTATTTACAGCTGCAAAAAACTAATGATTATAAAAATACTTATTCAAATAACATAAGAGGTAACATAGTGAAAAATTTCACATACAAATCTTTAGTTACATAACAAAAGTCTTCAGTGGAGACAGCTGTGCAAAAACACAAATTCAAATCACTGCATTTAGAAATGACGCACAGGTCTAGAAGCGATGAATTAGTTTAACGTGCGCCATTTGAAAGGGAATGTCAGTAAAAATGTCTCGAACCAGCCGAATCTAGATGTATAGGCGAATCCACAGTTAACGGCACCTTCGCTTGCCTAAAAAATTTATGTTCTTTCAGATATCAAGAGAGTTTTTATTTACGCACAGCGGAATTTTGTTTTGAGCATCACCCTCTCTATTGCATCAGCGTGAAGTTACAAAAAAAACGAATACAACTTCTCGTTGAGCGCTTACGCTAAAATCAATATCAGAATGACAATAACATTAGTTGTTATTGTTACAGCCACGGAGGTACATTCGCAATCCTGAATTAACACACTGCGCACGCTCACAGGGCCCACATTTTTGAACGCTGTAGAAGCATGCTTGGCAAGCAATAGGATGCATATATGCACATTTTTAATTTGCATTTAGTATTATATTTACATGAAGTATTCTTAAATATTATTATATATTTTATACATGTATTTATTATATAAGATTTTTTTACATTTTAACTATTATTTATTTCACAGACTTGAATAATACTTTGTGATATTTGGTAAAGCATATTCTCTCATGCAGTGGTGTTCGGCACGATTTGCAGCAGTATCTTGTTTTAAGACATGAAGGACCACTGACGAGTTTTTTCGTATTTCGCATTCCATCTGTTACAGACCGCTCATGAGTTTTCTTGTGTTGCGTGTCCCGTCTGCTATTGCTTCATAAATAACAAAGTTATGATGATTTTAGAACGTATGAGTTTGCCCAAAAACGTGCGGTCCCAGGCGTATGTCCTACAGATTTCTTTGCTGTCCTTAATGTGTTAAATATTCGCCTCTGGTTGGTTATGCATCGATTACGATGATGAAAATGAGATATCTCTGACCCGTACGCAATGTGTTAAGATTGGTATTTTTATTCTTCCATTGTATATTCAGAATTCTCATTCTTTTGATAAATTTTTTTCTCCTTTCCGTTTTTAATACAAATATCTTTGTATTTAAAAATTGCCGTAGATCAGAGTTTATTTATCGTAAGCAAGCTTATTTATTAAATGGAAATTACAACACACAACTCAAATTATTTGGAAGTCACATGTACAAACATAAGGGGGAAAATATCTGATTATTATTGCTAAAAAAAAAAAAAGACACTAAAAACTGCGACAGACAAAAAAAAAAAAAAAAGTCAATACGTCGACACTTTTCGAATCACTATATTGAATACTCTAAATCAGGCCATTTTATGGAACAGTCCTACATTTTTCACCGGTGAAATATGTACAGCTGATCCCCCATAACTGCACCACAGCATGGCGTGACATTTGCCATTCACCATCTCAGTAACAAAGGCGTGCCGACAGATTATGTCGCAACGAATAAAAAGATGGAAAGAAGTCTATAACAACAGGTGTATTTCTCCCCTCCATCACAATAATGATCACCGAAATAAATAAATATAAAAAAATAAGCTTCGAGAAAAAAATGGCGAGAGAGACAAAAAAATGCCTCGCTCAATCACGACATTCTGATGTCAAGCCGAAAGGAAAAATGCCCATTGGACGACTGACAGCCAATGAATGTAATGATCATTCCTCGAGGCAACGTCTTCTCCGCTTTATTTACTTTTCATAAAAATAAATCCGAGAAAGAGAGAAACGAGAGATAAACCTTTTTTTCTTTTTTCTGGTGCCCCACCTTCTCCTCGTTACAAGTGTCGGCCATTTTTTTTACTGCTCTAAGAAACTTTATAGGATCATATGGCAGTGGAGGGGGAAATAAAATAGTTAATGGCTGCTCCAGAAATGCCGAAAGGAAATCACCTATTTGTCAGCGGAAATGGGTCAGTTGGTACGAATGGAATAATTAACGCGCTTTTATTCGCCGCAATCCAGATCACTTTTGAAGGGATTTTCTTTCTTGATTTTACAACAAAGAGTACGTTTTCAGATGCGTTGAAATAGTGAGCACAGAAAGCTGCTAACATTCAGTAATGAGTCTTTTCAACTTTCATCGGATTATTAAGATTAGATAGCAATGGGTCATTTCGGATACCCTTTTATGAGCCTTCAATGCAAAAGTACTTTTCTAGTAACATAATGAACAGTAAGCTGTGCCTTCGGGGAGGGGAACTATAATTTTTTTTGAATTTACAAATATTAGCACCTTAAGAGAATATTTCAGCTTCAGTTTAGTTATATTAACGTCCCGTTTAAAGTAACACTACGGCTATTTTGGGACCTACCTCGTCATTCTGAACTGCGGTCAGAGAGAGATAATAAGGACGACACCTGAGTTGACACCCCTTATCCAAACTTCCACATCACACCGGCGGGAGAGGTTTGGCCCCGAGGGATTTAATATGCACCAAACCCGCTTACACGACGGTTCTTCGGTGGAATCGGTCTCGAACCTGAACCCCCCCCCCCCCCACGCTCGGAAGCCGAGACCTTAATACCATGCCACCGGCCCGGGATTATTTCAGCACTACGGCAATTAAATACAGACTTTGTTTTCATTTCATAATAGAAAGTACAAAGTAGCGATAAAAGAAAAATATAAGGGATAAATGGAGTTAGACAAATTATGAGAAAAATGATGACAAGTGTGGTTTTCCAACATCTCCTAACGTATATACCAAAATTCCTTTTTAGAATAAAGATTAAAAATATATATTTCAAATGTTTTATAGTAATCAGGGACATAAAGAAAGGTAGTTTTTATAATAAGATTAAGTTCAGTCTAATGAATGAACGTTCCAGTTTTCAATCAGCGCCGCATCCGTTTTTAGGACGGGCATCACACATACGAACAGTTGCGATCTTGAGAGTGTCATTTCGTCTCTCCGAAATTCCATGCCACAATGGCAAGAGGAAAGCTGATTCTCGATGTCACTTTTGGAGAGTGATGAATAAATTCTGAAACAGAATTTAAAATGTACGTCATAATTCACTTCATTCTTTAGAGTCCTGGTCATTAATGAGTTATATAAATGGAATACTTGAAAAAGTTGAATTTACAAATCAAGATATTAACAGATAAAATGGAATTTTTTAAACTATCAATGCGTCATTCATTTGGCTTGTATGTACGTATGTATGTATGTAGTATCTTTCCATCATAATCTTCTGGAGTATGTCGAACCTGTTTGGTAAGTTTTGATTATTTAAAAGAGAATGTAACGCGTTTTCATGTGGCGTGTTTTGGATTATTACGGAAATTACGTAAAGCTATTTTAACGTTATGATAACAATGAAATAATCTGATAATTTATTTAACAACATCATAGACGCGAGTCCTTATGGAAGATCCTTGCAATCTTTACATTTTAAAACACCCCTTTCAAATCGACAACTGTGAATCTCTTACCGTTAAATCGGAACTATGAGTTTTATTTCATAACCTTTTAACACTACTTTCGCAAACAAATCTGAATGTGCATAAGAAGCGGTTTTGGTTAAGATTCAAATAATCAAGCTAATTCATGACTCCGTTTCATACTGATAAAGGCCTGTTTCTCAAAGAGTCGCTTTCTTTTCTACTCTTATATTCCGAGGGGAAAAAAAAATTTATTACTCTGTACAGAAGCGAACCCGATCATAGTAGCAAATATTCTGTTACAAATTATTTAAGTAACCGGAAAAGTTGCGAAACTCAAGAGCTCTGACACACAGACAGCAAGCTTGCATTGAAAAAAAAAATACATTTAATAAAAATAAAAATTCTCAAGTCAAAAAGGCGAGAACATTTTTTTGCTTTCCGCCATCACTTTGGATTTTTAGCAACTGCCTACAGTTCTTGCTTCAACAGAACGTGGGAGGAGGGGGGGGGGAAGCTGGAGCAGACAGAATGTCTGGAGAAGAGTGGCACATCCCTCCGGAGGAAAGTAAAAAAAAAAGAAGCAAGAAGAAAATCCCCTCCGAGAGCAGAGAAAGAAACGAGCTAATCCGGACAAGAGAAGCCACTCATGTTTCCTATAAGATCGAAAAATCCAATTAAGTCCCACGGGACAGGAGAAAAAGGGGGCGAAAAGAAGAAAAGGTTTTAAAACAGCATCTTTTTAGGCAGGGAAGAAAGGCAATCCCAATCATCGACCATTGATTTTTCATTTAAGCGAGCGGGAAGGAACTCGACACGAAGCCCATCGCACTCAAAGCGTGGGAGGAATTTTCATCGGTGGTTGGCTCTCCCTGGCGAGCGCAGGTCGCCTAAGTGCCTTCTCCAGAGTGGACCAGAGAGCTGTCTTGAAATGGCGAATCTGTCTTAGAAATGAACAGAACAAAATGGGACAGAAAAAAAAATTCGTAAATTCTAGAATATTACGGTTAAACAGCTTCATTATTATCATGAAAATTCAGATTTCAGGCAAGATAAATCCGAATCACATTTAAGAATCCTTTTTTACAAACGTTTAGTTTAATTATATTAACATCCCAATTTAAAGCAACACTAGGGCTATTTTGGGACGGACTTTGCCATTTTGAACCGCGGTCAGATGACGAGGACGACACTTGAGCTGCAACCCCCTCTCAAACTTCCACACCACACCAGTGGCAGGACGTTTGGTCCCGACGGATACAAGGTACACCAGACCGGCTTACACGACGGTTCTTCAGTGGAATCGGGTCCCGAACCTGAACCTCCCCACTCCCGGTTCCGCAGCCTAGACCTTACCACCAGATCACCGCAGCCCTCTTTTATGAACGATCGATACTTCAATAAATAGTGATCAGTGATGCAGGCGTGTGTAAAGTTGTTTCCAGTCGTCTCTCTAACCCCAATAATTTTGTTATTGATAACACCCGCACCCTGAATCGTATGTCTTCTTACCGATATTTCGTTCCAATTTAATCAGGAGAGACAGAAGTGACTCATTTCATTCAATTCTGCACCGTTTGTTTTGTCACGAAACAGCAACTCCAAATAGACCGCCCCTGATAAGGAATATAAAATAATTTGATGCATTTTCGAACCTGCCAGAGTCTTATCGACAACCGTCTAAAAAATGTTCTTGAAATATAGCTGAATTGAACAGGTAACAACCCAATGTTGTTTATTTAACATAGTTAAAAATAAAAACTGAATATTAAGAATGTTGGAAAGTGGAATTAAAAGAAATTTATTTTAAGACTCAACTTTTGCCAAGCCTCATATTCAATTCTGATCGTATCCCAGCTTCCAAGATGATATTGATGTCATCATTGTTAAGATTAACTTTAATATCCGCACAAAAAAAAAGGACAAAATTTTAGCCAATGAAACAAAGTTACTAAATCCTACAAATACAAGAAGAGTGTAGGCATACTTAACATTATAACTTGCAGTAAAACCTTGTTGATTCTCCTAGAACTAAATCTAAATTTACAGACAAAACGATCGTTTTCCAATCACAGTTCCAAAGAAGCAATGAAGAGTCAATGCATTTAGCGTTACTTAATTAAAAGATTAATTAGATTTTTTTTTTCAAACCACTTGTGATCTTGATGAAATTCCTAATACAGCAGTGTGAACATATCTTTTAAAAATAAAACCTGTGTGTAAGGAGGGAATGCTCGTTTTTAACATAAAAATATCCAATAGGGAAACAAATCAACTCCCAGGGCACAAAAGTAAACAGCACTCGGCGCAATAAAGCAAGTTCATCCACAGCCCACTTTCAAGACTAACGAAGCTCTCAAGACACGCCGGGAAAACAAATGAATGTGCGAATATTTAATTCGCCCCCACGCGCGCTAATTTCCTCTCTTTAATTGCGCCACAAATGAGGGCGCTCTTTCACCTTCTGCAATTAAAGAGAAAAGAGAGCGCACGATAATTAAGCGGAAACTGGCACTTCTATATTTGGTAGTCCCTCTTTTTAATGCACAGATCACTCCAGCGAGATCCAATAAACATTTGGTGGTAAGGCATTACAGACGCTTAATCCCATAATCCTTTCGGCATAAAAACGGCGACGTGACCGAGTTATGGGTGGAGGAGCGAACCTCGATTGAAATCTAAGTACTTCATGCGCCCCTACAAACGTCATTTAAGAACTGATTAAGGAGGGGAGAAATCAAAACATGGAAAACGGGGTCAGGACATGCAATGGGTGCTGCCGCCCGGGGCCCAGCACAGGAAGAAAGCGTGAGAATCTTCATCATTAACTGAAGATCTCGTCAACAGAACGCATTAAGAAAAGGAGAAATAACAGAGCAATTACTGTGCTGTCGATTTTCGTATCTATCCATAATTATTAGATGAACTTGACTATATAAGTGCATAGATCTAAAAATAATTCTCCTTTTTGTCTTATAATAGAAATATGTGTAAGCTTTGCACGAATGCTTCAATTAAATCGTGACGATGAAGCTTAACTATTTCGATACCTAAATTCAGGATAAATGAACCTAAAGAATTTATATTCAGAATAAAAGATAACCCCTCATAAACTCCTTGATAAAAATAAATCACCTCCATTTTAAAACAAATACTTTTTCGGAAAATGATGGTCCGAGCAAGCCTCAAATTGAAATTTGGATCAAAGATCATAAAGAGATTGAAAACTATTTACTTTGGCGTGTTTTCTCTAAGAAAGTACTCTTTTAAAACAGGGGTCGAGACCTAATATAGAAGTCCTCAAATGCATTCTGGGGTTATGAAGCCGTCGATAACGAAGACTTTTTTAAGTTTCTGTCAGTCAGTCAAATAAAACATACTCGATTTCAATGTTTTCTTAAAATGTAACAAATTGTTTAAAATTTATTCAAATTTAGGCTTCTTCGTTGCAGAAAATAGTACATTTGATGAGTCCAAAGGTCTTCTTATTCGGATTGTCGTTTTGAGTACATGAATTCTATTATTTTCAGGGATTTCATGCAAATAAAGCTTATTAGAAGAAAAGAAAAAAAGCCAAGAACGTATGAACAAACATTTCTAATTTGTTGCAAGTTTAATATAACCAAGGAAAAAATAAAATCGGTCCCCAGACTACCAGGAAATATTCGCTAATGGCAAAATTTCTGCCCAATAATTTTGCTAATGAGCGAACAAAAGAACATGCAGGTGTCATTATAGGTTTTTAAAGAAATGCCAAACAACTAAAAATTAAATCAAGTAAGTTTTGTTGATACTGATAAAATTTTTTGAATAAAATACCGAGCGGTTGTAAAGGCGACAGAAATATTTCAAACAACCGTTCGTCAAAGTTAGAAACTAAAATAAGGAACGCAAGCAAGGGCACAACCCACTGTTCGCGAAATTATTATGATTAGATCGCGAATTCATGGAAGAATTAAGAGACAATTTTAACAGCTTTACGGATATTTCAAATGAAAAAGCAAAATACTTAAGAGATGTTTTCGGAATACTTGCGAAATAATCCATAGCGACAATGAAATTTATGCAACCTATATCATAAGAAATTTTCAAAACAGATAAAAATGAAAAGCAGAAATCCTCAAAAATCACCTCCCCCACCCCCACTCCCCAAAAAAGTTAATTTCCGAAGACGATCTATATTGGAAACTGCGAAGCTGGATGGGGAGGCAAGGGATTTATAACCGCGAAGAAAGCGGCTATTTTTTAAAACGGAGGAAAAATTTATGAGGTAATTAAAAGGGCGGGGAGGACTATCTGAAACAATAGAATGGCATCCGGAAAATCAGTCTGCTCTTGGGAGAAAAGGAAGATATGTGGTGGTTTACTACTGGTCCCCCTCCTTCTTTACCCCTCCCCTTCTGAATACAGAATCGGAGAATAACTCTCTTACAGCACAAAAAAAAAAAAAAAAAAAAAAGCGAAATGTTATCTGCCTTTTAAAATACCATTCTTATGATTCTTTATCAGTTGATAGCACATTTTTTTTTCACTTAGACTTACATTAATGTAAAATTTATATACATTTTTTAAGTTTTTCATTTATAATTCCTTATTATAAATACTACGAAATGATACAATTATTTTTTTCCCAAATTTAAAGCTAAATTAAATTAATAATCAAAAATGAATCGATAAACTAATGATTAAGTTTCTGAAAATAATACAATATCACAGAGTCATTGAAAACACACAGGCGTATAAAAAAAATCCTGCTTATCGTGAAGACAAATAAACCGATTTTTAAAAAATTCCGTTTTTATAAGCATGAAATAAAACAAGCTTAATAAACAAAAGTGAAGAGAAAGCGTCATTTAAATATCTAAACTTCTTTTACTATTAATTCTAATATCTTTTTATCATCCATATAACAAAAAAAATTATTCTAAATTCTTTTATTTATCCTAAGACTGAGGTATAAATATCGTGTAACTTTTTCACAAAATAGCAAGAAATCGAAGAGAATTTAAATGAGAATTATATCAATATTTTGAAAGAAAATGAATTAATTTATGTACTTCTGAGGGTAATAAGTAGCGATCATCGACAAACTAATTAGTAACAGAACGCTGTGCTCCTAGCCTAACAGTACATTTTCGAGCATTGCGGCATCTTTCACAAATTTTTAGTTAGCTGTTTGTAATATTTCACTTCTTGGTATGCTCTTCTCGAATCTCCGATAAAGCGTGAGTTGCTTTTCTTTCCAGGATCTTGAGATGAGCACTTTTCGACGTTTAGGGGTGGCGTGCAGAAAGAAGAGCACTTATTTCATGCCTTCCAATTCTGTGAATAATCCGAGTTTGCCCTATTGCTAGATGTAAAAATCTCCTCCTTTTTTTGATGAAATAAACACCTTCTAGAATGAACAGTAGAAAGTTTTTTATAAATCCCATTAACATTTTATTATTTTTAATTTGAGAAAGTTTCATACGATAACAAAGACATCCAAAGGATAGTCATTCTAATTCCTCTACTCACAAATGAATTGGACAAATCTGATATGAAGAAAGATGCCTCTATGAATTTTAAGGATTTTGACACAGACACAAATATTTAGTAAAATTACTGTCTTTTCTCTTAATCGAAAGATCAGCCTTGCAAACTAAAATAATATCTGGCTATTCAACACTTTTTAAGAACAAGTGCATTTTATCTGGAATCTTTGCATACACCTAAATCACGAGTCAAAAATCTTACGTCTCCTCCCTGCCAAAAGTAAATCCAGTCACGGAAGTGTGAGACTTGAATAGAAAGCCCGGAGTGTCTACCTCAAAAATGAACAACAAATCCACGGGAGAGTTATTGGTTTTAAAAGATTTTTGCCCAGACAACCAAAAGTACAGCCACTGCTCTCACTGGAAAGGTTGTTGTACTTTGCATTTTAATTTTTCATATCTGTCAGATACATTAAATTGGCCAAAGTCTTATCAATCATCTGAACTATTTACCTGATGCACAGTTGAATTTTCCAAAGGCACACCCTGATGTCGGTCAAGGAAATGAACATGAGATCCAGGCTCAAGAATGTCAAAGGCGGGAAAAACAATCCTTTTGTCTATAGGTAGGATCGAATATAAAGCTTGGCATACGAGGACACTTGAATATCCTTTATTTCCTCTAAATGCAATCAAGCAAACATAGAGACATACTGGGAGTACAAATTCTTCTTGTACAGATAGAAACAGGAATGGATCTAGATGGATGAAGATGAAAAGGTGTCCGCTAATGGACCGTCTGATACAAAATCTCAACTGTACGTGGCAGTAAAACTCAAATTTAAGTATGAAAACTAAAATGCAAAAGTGTATCATTAACTAAAGATTTAAAAAAAAACATCATTACGCTAGACAATTATTTGCTGCGTCTGAATGAATTATATCATACGAGAAGGGGTTTATTTAGCAATGAATCACACAAATCCAAGCGTTTCCAAATGTGCGCCACCTGTTAGGTCCATTTTATCAGGCTTGCATACAGACGCCCTATTTGCAAGGACTGGCAATACAGGCAGTCTGAAATAGCGTATGGTGAATTAAATTGAATCACATCAACACAATACATTATTACACTAGTGAAATGCAAATGGACATGACACAATATTAGGGTTGCGTATACCGAAAGTCTGCAAACAGTGCATAGCCAATATTAATACGATCAAGCACTATCTTCTAATTGATAGCAGAGACTATCAGGGGTATGGCAGATTTCAATTCCAAAGCATCACAAAAGCATACTTTTCATGAATTATGGAATATTAGACTTGGGAAAAAAAAAATACCGCTATGGTTTGGTCCAAGGAGCCGAATCCCTAACCGCACGAATATTTCTGAAAAATTGCAATCGAGCGAGGCTACAGGTTAGAGATAGAAAATGAGAAGCTAGTGCTTATCTGTGAAAGCTAAATAAGTCTCTAATTTTATACCAAATGAGTGATTTTCATACAAAATCACTCATTTGGTATCACTATTTGGACAGAAGGCGTTTCCCATGGTACCAGCATCTATTTAGAAAACACGTTCCTATGTTGCTTCAAGCAAATGAAAATCTTGAATGCATATCAAAAATTCTTGTCCATCACTTGAATCATCCAACTCTGTCTTTTCACAACAATTTGGTCTATGATATTAATATGAGGGGAGCAGGTGGTTGAGAGCATTGATAATCATAAAAAAATTTATTAAAAAAAAATTCGTTTTAAGTTACTTCTTTCCGAATGGTTTCGGAAAGAAATAACTTAAAACGAATTTTTTTTAATAAATTTTTTTATGATTATCAATTTTACGCATTTTTTCTGAACTTAAGAAGATACATGTATTTTCAAGACAATATTAAAGCAAAAATATTCAATACATTGGCAAAAACAAAGTGCACCGTAATGTTTTCTGAAGCAAGTCATTATTCGTCCAGTTCCAATACGAAAACCAAATTAAAACAATGCGTAAAAGCAGAACAAAAACAATCTATTCCCATATTCTTACTGCACACACCAAGGAACATGTGCCCACACAAGAAAGAGCTCGAAAGCCTGCAGCGTAAAATGGGAGGCAGTTAAAAATCGCTTATTTCTAACGCGTGACCAACTCTTTTTGAGAAAGTGAGAGATCATAAAGCGTAATAGGAGGTGATGGTGTAGGCGATGAAAAAGTGAAGAACAAAGGTGAACGACAAGGAAGAAAAAACGAATGGTTTTCTTTTTTCCGAGAAGACCTGCTGGTACCAATTGTTTCACAGCTTACGACGATTCTGCTATCAAAACCTCAAGTAGCAGTAATTGCAGGGCGTGCCTGGACAGTGCAGGTTTACTACCGGTGTTACCAATAATGTTTCGCTCCCACCCAAAAAAAGAGAACATTCTCAGAGAACTTTGCCTTCTACTGCTCTAGGTCCCGCATTGGGAATCGTTCAGCAACTGAAGCATCATAAAGCTCGGCATGCTACTTAAGAACACGAAACAACGAAACATGAAAACGGGTCCCCTTTATTGCTCAGAGAAGAAAAGAAAAACATCGCATTCATTTTCATTTATTCAAAATTTATCATCTCTCATTTCAGAGCTGAGGAAAACTAACATTCTAAAAACTGATGAACGCGGAGCTCTATGCAAACAAAGATTTGATTACGAGTATAAATAAATGAAATACTTTTTCCGATGCAATTTCTGTTATTACGTTTAAAGAAGGGCTGAAAGTTAGAAACAGAAATCTAAAAATGATTTCCTCGCTCAACATACGGAGCAAAAAGTCAAATCACGCTGAAATTTGTTGATAAATGAAGGAGAGCGACTGTCAGAGGTCAAAAAGGCTTTTTGGTTATGCCAAATCCATTTTAATACCATAATTTATTACCTTCCTGCCTACCATTTAACTATCTTGGTAATACAATAATTTAAGCCAAATTTTGGTACTTTGCAAAATATATAATAAATTAACGACTTCCGTACAACTGTATTATCCAAGAGGGTCGATTCAAAACCAAAGAGGATAACCCTCAATCCTGTAGAAATTCGCTTAATAAAGTAGATGCCGCACAATGCGATTTTCTATTACACGAAACGTTTTCCCTCCCTTGTTATAAGGGAGTCCACAGCATCAGCATTTCAGCAATGATTGTTCGCTTAAAACCCAATAATTTGAATGCGTCCCATTAGATTCAATGAATACACTTCTCGTTTCCTTTTTTAATATAAATTATAACCATAATATTTTTTTGGATTACTCTTTGAGTTGAACAAGATTCAATTGCATTGTCAACCAGATTAATGTTCTCTATTATAAAAAGCAATCAGCTCTTTCAAACAATATTCACAATTAGTGAGTTTATTTCAAAACGATGGAAATTTGGAAAAATCTCAACAACGAATTCGTAAGCTAAACGCATTTCAAAAGAAGTTCGCGGGCGATTCCACTTCGATTTAACCCAGATATTCTCCCATTCCATACAAGGATCGCTTCTATGATCCACTGGGTGCTGGATGACCCAACCTCGACACGGATTTTTTTTCTCTGGCGGTCAGAGCGATAGAGAAATAATCAAGAGAAAAGTATAAGAAGAAAAAAAAGATAAAAGAAATTTGTTTTTATGCTATGGTTGGTGGCTGAACTGACTGAGGTATTTGTTAGATTGAAAGTATCGTCGCCAAAGGAGGAACTGTGTAAAACAACTTAGTGATCATCTGATTATTTAGACCAATATTTTTTTGTTTGATTCAAGACCCGTTTTGAAGTTATTCAATCCTAAGAACAACATTATGAATTAAATGCTGCCGATTTTATACAAAAAAATAATAAATAATTTGATAAAAAAATAAAATCGAAATAAATTTTATAATTAACAAAATTCATTTATGTAGAAAGAATTGAACAGTGACCATTGCTGTACAGATAAAAAATTTTAGCAAATTTTTCAAACGACCCATTTTGAAGAAGCCAAAAGCCTAAAATATACCAGTACGTCCGCCAACATTATTATGAGTTTTCTGGACAAAGGTTATTAAGGTAGCATGATCGTGAAAAATTTCAATAAAGGAAATCACCAGGAGAGCCTGTATGTGGGTTTCCCTAACAAGAAGCATCGATCTTCAGAAGTTCTGAAATTTCAAAATATTTTCACCGAATTGCAGTCAACCAAACTGTCGCTCTAACATTGCATGGTAAAAAAAAGAATATATATATATATAAATCTTTACTCAAATCAAGCACGCTCAGTAGTGGATCAAGAAATGTCGGACCGTAATCGCACCTTTTTCAAACACATACAAATAATTTATCCGACTGATTTCGAGATCCATAAACTTTATCTCTTGATATTTTATCATTTCATTATGCTGCAATTGTTTTTTCCAAAAGAAATCAATTTTAACAACTTATCCGTTCTTTTCTTCAAATATATATATATTTTGAGTGAGTGAGTGAGTGAAAAACATTTACAGAATTTCCAAGTTTATATCTTATTTACATACAAAACTAAAATATACGCTAGAATAATTAATCCATACAATAAAACATCTCATTTCAAATCTGATCGATACATTTCGAAATATCTCAATCTAAATGGTTAGTATTATAATTATTTTGAAAATCGTAGATTCAAACAATACCCTACACAGGGTGTTCTAAAACAGCTGAACAGGAGTTTATTTCCTTGACTATTACAATTAGACTCATACACCCGGTTGCAAAGTATTATAAAATAAGATACACAAATGTATGAAAATATTTTATGTTCCGTTGAAGGAGATAATAGGTTAGAAAAATTTAATTTTCATACGGTCTCATAGCGAAATAGTATCCATAAGTAAAAAGTTTATCTCACATTCATTTATAACACAAAATTCCATGTTTCTATCTGTAAAATTTCCAGAGACATTGAAAAGCAAATTGACTGACTTACACCATGTTTCCATATCTCTGACGGCCGCCTGGCCGAAACTATCATTGTCATTTTTAGGAACAATATACATATTACGAAAGATTATTTAAAAAAGCAGAATCAAAAATAATAATGCAATCATTAACTTTCATTCATTTTTAAAAATAACCAGATAATACATTCATTGAAGCGCTTAAAAATTTGTTTAAAATGACTCACTTCGATCATTTTATTATACTCACTCTAAGTAGGAAAATACTAGTATTAAAACTCAACCAAATATCCAACAACGGAAAAACTCCAATCACAATTTTACAGGCCGTGTTTAGACTGAGTATTCACCATTGGAGAGGGAGGGGGAGCACGTAGTCTGGGAAATAAGGCTAAGAAATGGGGGCGGGGGACATAAAATATTTTGCAACTACAACCTGGGCTTCAACATTATCGTGAAAATATCTTAGTTCATCGGAGATGGGATCTCATATTTCATGAGGATTCATAATGCATGATTGCAGCGGAGTCACTTTTAGTGAGGCCAAGAGTACATCTCACTTTCAAAGATATTTATATGCATTCATTGTGAATGGGCATCAAAACGGAGGAAGATCATTTCAGCAATCTCTCAATTTTTCAATTTTCGATCACATCAAATTCCACTACATAAGGAAGTATGCGATTTCGTGAAAATGGTGCAGGCCATTGCAATGAGCAAAAAATAGTGGCTATCGCTTTTTTGGCGCCATTTCGAATGAGGAAGGAAGAGAAAAGAATAGAAATCTGGCAAAAATAAAATAAAGCACCATCTACAACACAGAAAATTTTTTTTAAAAACCCCGTAAAAGCCAGCTGCCAATGAAATACTTCACTATTAATTCTAACTTCTAGGAGTGGTTTCAGTTAAGGGAAAGAGTGTTTTTTTTTTTTTTTTTTTTTAATTTTTTTACCTCCCTATTTCAGTCGGGAGGGGGGGGGGCTGACTACAGCACTCAATAAACTTCTCACGTCCCCACGTCCAATCAAGCAATTGGGAGAAAAAGAACTTTTAAAATCCGCTTTCTTACAACAACTGTTTTCTTTCAGCTTTCCTTTATAAGGGCAATTTACGGAGTAAGGGCTCCGCCTAATGCACTGGGATCGTAAAAGATTTATTTTCGCTTCTACGGCGGATTCTCTCTCTCTTTCTCTCTTTTTTCTCTCCTCTCCTTGGGTTTACTTTTTTACTTTACGCCCCCAGTTTGCTCTCTGTTTAACGCGCTCATTGTCCGCCCATTAAGAAAGATACAATTTCTTCTCTTTGTGGTGGGGGTGGTGATGTAATAAATAAGAGCTGCGTTAGCATCCCTCCCATCCCAGTAACACCGTTTTATTGGTGGAATCGCGTCCTGCGACAGAGACAGCAGCCGAGACGAAAATAAATAAAATAAAAATAAATAAAACAATGATGAGTTTTTAACTGTTAAATAGAATTACGCTATCGTCTTCGTAGTTGAGCAAACACAAAGAAAAGGTGTGTGTGTGCGTGCGCGCGAAATGTTTTGCATTTTTTAAGGGTAACCTTTCAACAAGAAAAGACACATGTGTAACGCAGCTTCAGTCTACATGCATCACCCAAGAAGATAAAACGGCATAAATATTATTAAAGGGGGGGGGGAATAAACTTTGAACATACATACGGCAAATAAAGTTTATATATCTATAACTATATAAAAATGTAATAATTTTTTCAGCGAAAAACATGATATTTTTTTCTCCATTTTCATCCTTAAACTGTCACAAGGATATATTTATTTAGTTTTGGAAAATTTTCTTTCCTAATTAATTTTATGAAAACACAAAGTTTTTTTTTTTAAAGGAAACTTCAAATTCCAGATTGGTAGCAGAGTTAGTGAATTCTCAGTCTTTTTACGGACGGAAAATGAAGAGTTGTCAATTGCAGCTCTAGATCTTTTTCTAGAGCTGGGCACAGCCGGATCATGTGCTGGCATTTGAAGTAACTCGTTAGAATCTGCGAACTTAATGGCTGTTCTTTTAATAAATTCCAAAACAGGCCCAATTTGGAGGTTATTGTGAAGTATTTTCCTTCTGATGTACAGGGTGCATTAACAATCCTCATCAGATGTTTATTTTGGAAAACAAGCAACTTCTTAATGTTTTGGGCGGAAGTGGCTCCCCCCAAATTTGGGAGCCATACGTCAACACTGGATTTAAAATAGCTTTGTAGAGCAGAAGCTTGGGCCACATCGAGAGCTTACTCCACGGAGCAATTAAGCTGTTGAGTTTAACACTCATAATCGTAACTTTGGTGAGGACCGTTTTAATGTGAAATAATACTAAAACTTAATTTAGCGTCTAAAACTAACCCTAGATATTTGCACTCATTTACATAGGGGACGGGCTGGTAGGAAATTTGGATAGGGGCTAGATCGGACATTGCCAGTTTTTTAGTAAATAGAAGGCATGCGATTTTGCCTGTCTGATGCTGATCTTCAACTATGCTTGTAAATCATGTACTGCAAAGGATGGTAATTATAGGTAGGCGTTATCTTCATTTAGAGTATTTCTCAGTCTTTTTACGGACGGAAAATTAAGAGTTGTCAATCTCAGCTCTAGGTCTTTTTTTAGAGCTAGGCACAGCCTGTATGAAGATGGTGGCAGATTCTTGACTTCATGTTTCTAACAAAACCAAAGCTCGCCGTCTAACTTGTGCATGGGTTAGTTCAATCGGCCTTGGGTGAAATGCTCTTTCACTGGTGTGGTGTTGGTGTGTGTGGGGGGATACCAGTTCAGGTTTCATTCTCATCATCAGACAACAATTCAAAAGTAGAAGAGCATTCATCCCGAAATAGCATCAGCGATTTAACTGTATCTCTTTAAACATTCACCTTATATTTTTCGAACTCAAAACCGCTAGTTCCCAACTTTCTATCAGAACAGTATCTGGGGAAATAATCAACACTATTTTCTTGCCTATGGATACCCACTGAATGAATATGTTTCAATTGCTTATCATTTTCACTTTAAACGATTCTGGAGAACACCCCCCACCCTCGATTCTAATCATGTCAACATGTTGCTAGTGGGTTTGAGCCAACAATATTCTACTTTTTAATGTGTTCTAAAATTACTGCTAATTCAGAAATAGGTTCTTTCAGTATGCTTAAGAAGTGTCCGTCAGTGGATCCTGTTTCACAGAGGCAGACATTTCTCACAAAGAGCTCTCCCCTTGTAACCGATTCTTCGAGAAATCTTCCGAAATGGCTCGAGTGCATTTTAGTCGTCTATGAATCTTACTTAAAAAATCTCCACGCATTTGATCACTGCTCGGTTCTTATCAGCATTTAAAGGACGTCCGCTGCATTTCAAATGAAGTGGACATGTTTGGGCTGTAATTCGGCACCTGTTAATAAACATGGTGCTTTTTTCTCCCTCCTTTTTCCACCCTTTCCTCTTCTGCTGCTGGTTTTTTGTTTTTCTGTGGCATAATATCCGGGACCCTTGAGTGCCGGAATATTTTACCGGGTTCTCGCATGTTCTCCCTATTATTTCCTTCCGCTTTTGTGAGCTGCGTGCAGCGATTTGAGAGGTTTTTTTAAATTTTTTCAGGGGTGGGTCTAGTATTTATCAGCATCCGTATCATCTAATGCTGATTGATATGACGATTAAAAATGGATTGGCAAATAGAATTCATTTTAAATAGTATTAAACCAGATTTGCTTGAAACCATGCAGAAAGTAATTTTAAGCCGAGGAGTGATCTACAGATTAAAGAGCAGCATCACAAGCTACAATAAGAGAAGAATCTTAAATCTGCCACAACATTAAAACAATAACTGTAAAAATTAAAATGGCAAATAAGTTTTGACTAAAACCCATCATTGGAAACTTCGTAATAAAAAAAATTATATTTCATTTTTATTTTTATTTATTTTTTGTTTGTTTATTTCTCAAATGATTTATAAAATATAATTAAATCCGTAACAGATTTTCAACCAAATAAAACTGCAAAGGTTTTCCTGGTATTTTTCAGTACTCTGTGATGGATGACAATGGATTGATATAAATTGTATCTAGAAAAATATTTGCTTTGCGTGCTTTGTTGTGAAAAGGCATATGACGAATGTAAACAGCAAGACAACAAATCAATAAATAAGGAATCTTAATCTGGAGTTTAAAAGAAAACAGCACCGGCATTCATTGCATACCATTTGTCGTGTTAAGATGAACATTCATTTTGACGCCGTTTTGAGACTCGGTTCGCACCATTTCGTTCATTTGAGGGAACAATAATAAATAAATAAAGAACCCTCTCACTTATTTGTACAGGTATTCGTATTAAGTTATCTTTTTACATTAATCTTTCCATTTTTTTCGTACATCGTTTTTGAAAATGAACTTGTTGGAGAAAACGAATTTAAATTAAAGGTGCTGTCGACAGTTTTCTTGCGAGAGAAGGCAAGTCCCCAAGAAGGACCTTACATGCTTTGAATAACTTCTCCAATTTAAAATCTTTAAGAATTGTGGAGAATTGCTCTCGAGCCATTCATAGTGTTTAATACATACATGTCAATCATTCATAGTGTCGTCTACTTATATTTCTGTATTCGGTTTGGTATTGAATTTACTTTACAAGTGGGTGTCAGCCTTCGGGAAACGCTGGACGAAGATCAAGTTACAATAATCAGGAATCAATTATATTATAACTCTAATATTGTTGTAAAGCAATAACTTAGCTCATTCTGTTGTCTAAAATATTGCAGATTTCTTTTATCCGCATAAATTGATTAGGGTCATCAAGGTCAGGAGAGAAGTGGGTTCACCTAATTGTTTAAATGGTTCGGTACAATGGGATAGTAGCTGTGAATCAAGTAAGTAAAGCGGCAATCAACGCACTGCAACGCGAGTGGACATAATTGCAGAAGGAAAAATATTGTTGAGATCATTCTTAAAAATAATATTTTTTTATTTGTTAACATTTTTAAAAAACCCACGAAAATTAAATTAAGTGCTTGGGCGATGATAAGTTTCGAAGTAATTGGGGGAAGATGTTGGCATTCATATTGTTAATTGAAAAAATTCTTTCTCAGTGAATACCTTCTGTCCAAGTAATAATTACCTGCTGTATTTGATAGTTTTCTTCATTTATCGTGTAGACAAGTTTTGAACGGATTTTATTCCAAGTAGATCAGTACTTACAGTAGCAGCCTAAACCGTACACATTATGAAAATGCACATCGCTAATTGCTCGCTTTCTTTGAAGTTTTTAAACATGCTTCCTAAAAAGAGAGAGAGAGAGAGAGAATGCAATAACAGAATTACTTCCTCAAAATTGCATTTGAAATTTTTAATTCAATCTGAATCAAGCAATTATTTTTTATTCTCCGTTGGTTGAAATGGAATGGACTTGCAACCATTGTCCAGCGTGGTGAAGAATTCGGAGTGAACGACCGGCTGCCCAGATCGGGCAATGAAAAATGACAATATTCTGGCAAGTGAACGGGGGATGCCTTTCACCTGGTTCGATTCTGAATAGTCATGTGACTTGGGAAGGTCGAGCTCCAAGGTCAGGTCGCAGACGAACCGGAACCAGGGGCGCTGGACTTTTGTAGTTGGACGCCCTGCCTTTTCCTCATGCCAGAAACCGTTTGTCTTTCGAATTGTTTACATTCAGATGAAACCACGAAACATCGGACATTATTCTGTCTGAAGAATTTTCCCCGCTGTCCGCAAACGAGTTTTGCACAAGAAAATACAACGGATTTGGATGTTTTGCAAACGAGATGCCCCAGGTCTTTTTAAATGAAAGAAATGTGTTAAATTTAAATAAGAGCGAGTTATTCTTGCCCCAGGCTATACTACTTGAATTCTAACCATTTTTACCTTGCTATTCATTATGGAATGTTTATGGACACTTTTAGCATTAATGTAGGCTTAAAATGAATATTTTTTACTTAAAATGAACAATTTTCACAAAATAATTTTCAATACACAGACTTCCACAAATTTCAGATTATTTATTATCTAGCAGTATGAATTTTGCTCCACCTGTGCTTTGAAATGTGTTGCCACATTTCGGCAAATTGTATTCCCCATCATTGTGTAAATCAGTGATGAAATATTGATGATCAAAACTATCGAAATAGAGTTGTCACAGAAAGTAATTAATCTGTCATCTATTATAAAATATCATCACTCATTTTTATCATAACACGTCACAACCGTCACTATGCTTTTCACGACGTGTTTTTGCTCCTCCGGTCAACTTTATTATTTATTTACGAGGACATCATTGGCTTCATTCCCAAAATAACACCGCATTCGAATATTATAAATCAATCTATGATATTATACCCTTCAAGCACATAATGGTGTTTTCAGACACTACGAAACATTTTTTTTATACCCAAAAAGTTGGACACGAATAGCGGTCCATCTGTAGGTAGCAGCAAACACTGAGAATGCGCCTACATAACTAATGCAAAGAAACAATTATAGGAGAAATACATGAATAGTGAAAAATCTATTTATTAATTAGAACACTTGAATGAACTACAACGCCGCAATTTGACAATAAATAACAATGCATGCGATCATCGTGAGTGCAAATGCATTAAATTTACTAAACCAACGATAAATCGGATTTAAAATTTATAAAGTTTTTAAAAAAACGAGAACGATGGCACCATTTGGTACAGTCTTCCAGCTAGTTAACTAAAAACGGCAGCATTTACAAAAATAAACAAAATGAGAAAATATTTTATTTTCGACACTTAAAATGCAAATGCGCAACCGACCAAATGAGCTAAAGGTTATTAGTATTATTTTCCTTTAAATCAAATTCAAATGTCTGAAAAATTCATCACTCGTAGTAACAACGGTAAGATCACAGATGTTGCGAAACGAAAACTTAATTGCCAACAACTTTTGCGTGGAATAAAGATTAGAGTTGGCTTTCGAAAAGGGGAAAAAAAAAGCCGCAATTCCAATACAAAACGGATTTTTTTGAAGTGAGGAAAAGAAAGTCTTTTCTTTTAAGACTCGAATCATAGCTCTCATCTGTTCTCTTCGCACCTCCGAGTAAAGTATTCATCGAAAAGACTTAAACACAGATTATGCGACACGTGGGAGTTCAATTCACAAGGAATAAATCTCTTCCAAACTGCTCCGGCTAAAAGCACAATGACAAAAAGGATAAAAATCTCGACCATGGCAACCCCTCCTTCTCTTCTTCGGGGGGGGGGGGGGGGAGTTGGTGAGAGAGGGCGAGAGAGCGTAAAAGAGCAACCCCCCCCCTAAAAAAAAATTCTCTGGTCTCCAGGGTATGTGAAGAGCAACCTAGAAAATTGGAACTTAAAAATTTCAACTCAAGTTATATTCCTGAAAGATACATAAAAAAGGGACAAAAAAAAGTATACAGACTAAAAAAGGAGTTCTTGTAGTAAAAACTAAATCTTACAACTATACAAGAATAGATCCCCCCCCCCGAACCTTCTTTAAAAAAAAATAGAAAGGAGAAAAAAAAAGGGGGGGGGAGGGCTCGGTGCAAATAGCATTCTCATCCATTTTCCCCTCGCAGGATCCATTATTCATGGGACTTTCTTATTTCTCTCTTGCTGCCTTTAGTGAGTGCGGCGTGGGGGAGGCGGGTAGCTTTCTTTATGGGAGGGTAGAATTTGAGAAAATTGGAAGGTAGATTCGGGTGTTAAGGGATTTTATCGTTGTAGTTAATAAGACTTCCTGCCGACTCTTGTTGCACTACTTTCTGGCGACGGCTCCTACGATGGACGGGACGGCAGAATTACGATCCGTGTCATAATGCTCCCTCATAACCTTGAAGACGGCGGAAGCAGAGGTGACATTAAATTAATAAGATAGACAGAAAAGAATGCGATAAAGAAAACGCTCTCCCGAATAAACCAGGTTTTGCTTTCCTGCAGCAAGGCGGAATTACCCATTAGTATGTAAGACAACCAAAATAACATAACTGCACTCATTTCTATTAGCTGGTCATGCTGGCAATTAAAAAAATGCTTATTAATATAAACAGCGATTCTCAACTATTTCATAAACAATGTGTACGTGATCTAAAAAACGAAATCTATATTTTTATAAAATTTCTTAGCCTTGTTAGTCTCACTTAATAAAATATGTTTGTTATATTAATTATGTAAATAAAGACGACAAAAGCTAACCGATTAACTAATATAAGCTTGTATGAATATTAACTAACATGATTAACTAGTGAGGCTTTGAATATAACTATTTTATACGATTTCAGCAGCTCTACAAAGAAAAGCATCCAATCAATGAGCTCCATTTCCTTAACGCTATCACTGATTCATTTAAAATAAGGGAATTCAAAGATTCGAAAGTTGGCTAGTTTTGATCACAAAAGAATCAAACTTTTTCTATTATTTAAAATGCAATAGGGTTTTTTAAAACTAAAGATTAATTGAAATGAGTGATTGTACAGAAGTTTAGATTCCATAACTTTTTTTACAATAGTATATTTATTGACTCAAAACAACATAAAATACAAATCTTCACATCATTTAAAGGACTGTCTGACGATAAATTTTAGCGCATTTTTAAGGAACAAAGAGATGCACCGATAATTACCCGAATTTGCTTTTCTGCGTGCTGGCAGCATTAAAAGAAAAAAAAGGCGGCGATAAAAGGTGTCAGGAAAACACTAAAGATAAAAAATTGCCAGATAACTTTTCTCAAGGATCTTCTGCTTTACAACAGAGTGTCACATCTGCTAAATCACGTGTTAAATGAAAATATTTTTACAAGTGACTGATTTAAGTAATTATATGTTTCATCTAAGCTGAATTTTAACTATACTTACAGCACAAAACTTTGAAAAATTCAGCAAAATTTGGATCATTCATTATGATAATTTCTGAACTTGCTTTTATTTAGTTTTACACCAGATAAATGTCCAATTTGGAAGTTACGCGAGGAGTATTTTAGAATTGGTATCATCATTTCGAACCAGGATCTGATGACAAGGAGATTATCTTAGTTGGTCCACCACTTCCCAAATCACACTCATATGGAGATATTTCATTTATGTATTTATTATTATTGCACTCGACGATATACTATTTGAAGCGCGTCAGGTGTATACGACGAATCTTCGATTCTTCAATGAACATTCGATCCTTTCATCATGAAAGCATGCCATCAAATGATCGAGTTCAAAAAATAATCTGCCAAGGCCTTTTTTTTTTTTTTTTTTTCTTCTTCTTCTTCTTCTTGTGTGTGTGTAATAAAAAAAAAAATTCATTTAATTTTGAAAAAAAAAGAAGAAAAAAGAAAAAACATTTCAAGGGGAATGATTTCCAAGCTACCTTTAAATTCAGTTAGTTTCTTATTCCAGTACCAATTTATATACTATTTGTTGCCTAAATGCAAGGATTACTTTCGTATCAGCAACTACGCCAGTTCAGCTGATAATTTGAAAAATAACTGTTGGCCAAAACCCGCGAAATAAAGATATCTAATCTAGGAAAAATATTGACTCTTTTCATCGTTTCTACCAGTTTAAAGAGAACACATTTGTAAAAATCTCTGTCCCTAGCTATAAGCGATGGAGGTCATGATATATAATTTGTTTATTCATTTAGATTTATTTTTCTCTTACCACTCTACTAAAATGGTGCAAGTTACATATTCATCAAATATGCAGTACAAAAGGTTTGTTTTGAAACTTTCCCCCCAAAAAAATTACTTTATTTAACAAATAATTTTTCTGGAGCAGCGACTAAGTACTTTTAAGATTGGGTACTCGTGCAAGAACAAATGAATTAGTAAACGTCACTAATAAATGAGTAAAATAAATGAATTTGAATAACACATTTCAACATAAGTTTCAGCGCACTGGTTAATTTGGCAGATTAAAATGTCCATCTGAAGCTGTACAATAGAGTGGAACGAAAAAAAATCAATTTTTGATTTTTAATTTGTAATAGCTCGGAAAAGTTGTCTTTTGATATAGATAAGATAAATAAAAAATATAAAAGAATATTGGAGTATATGAGGTGTCGCAGGAACGTTAAATTTTCATAAAAACACAATATGTTTAAGGATTTTTGCGTACTTCGATTATGAAATAAAAAGCTTTCATTAGGCATTCATCATATGAATAAAAGTATAAAAACTGTTTTACAATTGCACTGGCATGACATTGATTCGTCGCCGGAGCGGTTGTTATTGAGGTAAGGCGGAGATTTGTCTGCGTCCGGTGACAACAGCCCACAGCTGGTTTCAAATCAGTAGTTTTGCCGAGTTCAGTTGAATTGGCATCTCCCCTCCGCCTATGATGTAACTGATTAACGAAACTGATTTGTTAGTTTGTGCTTGTGTGCTTTGCTGTGAGAAAAAGGGCTCAGTCTAAATTAGTAAAGACAAGACAAATATAGAAGTGTTCTATTTTTGGGAAATTATTTGCTTGAAGATGAACACACTATTGACGAAACTAGCACTATTGTTATATTAGACATAACCTCAAAATTGCTTCAGAGAAGGATCCTTCTGTAAGCGAAATATGTGACACTTTAGTTCCCATAATAGAACAAATATGGTCAAGAGCTTCTATTCCCGTTGTTTCTAGCAAAAGAATTTGGACTAAAAGAATTGAAACCGCTAGCAAAAGAATTTGGACTAAAAGAATTGAAACCTCTAGCAAAATAATTTAGACTAAAAGAATTGAAACCTCTAGCAAAAGAATTCACAAATGATAAAAGCTTATCATGCTAAATACAGAAATTAAAGTCTAAAAGCAGAAAATGTTCGGATAAATTTAATTTCAACCACACAGAATTTAGAGAAGCTAGACGTTTATTTGATATTGCTGACTTGTATAAAAAAGTTCAGTTATGGAATAAAAGATTCTAAACGATCAATTCTCTAACAGAAAAATGGTTATAGATAATTTTGATACCTCTACCACTAGCGCTTTGAGGCAGAAAGAAGCAAGAAAGAGTAAATAACTACAGAGAATAGTTAAGTTTAATCAAGAACGGACAAAAAATACTAGTGCATCAGAAACGATTCCTGTCTACAATGAAAACGCTGAATTTCTTTACAAAAAGAGGCAAGTCAACCAGATCCATCAAACCGACAAGAAGCGATAAAACTACGAAGTGCCTGTGCAGTTTAATATTAAAACTTTATACAGAAGCTGAACCAAATAGTATAGGGGACTCGGTCATCGACTTCCCCTGGCTTACTTGTCGCATGCTTTCAGTGGAAAGAGCCCTGAGACTGGTGGCCGAATCGGCTCAAAATGTCTGTGTTCAATCGCAAGAGAAGGATACATAAAAGCAAAAATTGACTCACGTGCGAATATGCCAAAATTTCATTAAAAAAAAAAACTGTTTAATGTGGTAATGAAGTAGAAACAAACATTTTGCAGTTGGAACATTTGTAATCATTAAGGATACAGAAGTAAAAAACGCAAAATTGGACATAAAATTTTTTTTTATTATTATTATACTTTGTAATTAATAATTTTTTTCCAATTGTAATGCTTATATATGTATTTAAAATTTGCAATCAGAATTTTTTAGAAATTCTTTTTGAACCTAAAAGCTAATTTTTCCCTTCTATCGCCAAACTAAAATCTAAGAAAAATTTTTAAAAATTTTTAATTTTAGTCCATTTTTTCATTTTTTTTTAACAAATTTTAACCTTTTTGCGGCATTTCAAAATAATATAATATTGCAACCAAATTTTTTAACATTGTTTTTGAAAATCTAAAAAAAAACTTAATAAGGCCATTTTGATTCTTGATTCCAATGCTGTAATGAATATTGGGAATGGACCGATAGCAAGAATATCACCCAAATCAGTACCAATGTGACAACTTTTAACGTCAGACAACATTTTTTTTTTTAAATTATACCCATCACATTCGGATACATGCTGGATCCTCAAATTCCACGAAGTTTGCTATTAAATCATTAAATGACGCATTTATTTTATTTCTGCATGCTGTTTCAAATGCATGTAAAAATAAATCGTACTTTGAGCTTAAATTATGGAGAAAAAAATTAAATAAGTTTATAACAAACTGTAAGTAATAATTACATCAGAATAATTTTCCACAATGAGAACAATTATAAAGTAAAAAATTCAATACTCATATCTATTAAACAACGTGTTTATAAAAAGAAGCAAGAAAGAAATTAGGTATTGAGGCAAATTTAACTTAATAACTTTACCGTAACAGAAGCTCTTTCGCAATCCACATTTTACGATTTATTATTCATAAAAGATTCGAATATTACTTAAATATAATTTCTTATTATATTTTATTATATAAAATTAAATACCCTTTTTACTTATAAAAAATACCTATAAAATATTTTTTTAAATTTATTTTTACTGTGGATGTTAATTATAATATTGATCAAAAAGGTTTTTTTTTTTTTTTTGCTGACAACGTAATTAGTAACAACATAAAGGTCGCAGGCCAAGAAAAAGTACAAAAGATATTATGTAAAAAACTCATGAAATTAACGTAGAAACAATGAACATGAAATGAACCGGTAAAGCAGATTTGCAATTCCTAGTTACAATGAACCATTTCACCGTCCTCTCCAGTCAGCGAAAAATTTTTCCAGCGGTCCTTTGTTTTTCGCCGCATGTAGTGTTTTTTCTCTGTACAGATTAGTATATATTTCTGTGTACCAATTATAATATATTAATATATATACTATTATATATTAGTACAGATATCTCTGTACATATTAATTTTTTTTTTCTATACAGAATAGAACAAACAAAAATAAAAACTCATACAGGTAAACATTTACAAAGCGTTTATACGTTTACAAGTTTTAAAATGTAGAAGAACGCTTGAAACACGTTACGGCCGCCCTTCAGAAGTTTCACTTGAACGCGCTAGACGCGTTACGGAAGACGAAAAGGTTAAAAAAATATTTTAGACGAAGCTAAAGTGTCGTGAGGCAGCAAAAGTAAATGCAATGACATTCGTGCCCTATGGTAGCAGCTATTGCAAAGATTAATAGTCTCTTTTACACAATGAGGGTCGTAGGGAGAATGATACAGGGAATCTGTCTAAGAAGTGCGTTTATGTCATGATTTAAAGTCAAATCTGATGATAAGACGCAATTCAATACCGTGGCTCGGGAATTATTTGTATTTATTAAGCCATTATTCTAAGACGTACTCTTGGTCCTAGATGGCGCTACTGAAACAAGAGACGCTAAAACTCGGCTTGAAATCGCTGACCTCGACGGCGGACTTGTCTATGACAAGTGCAACAAGCGATAACAACAAGCCACTATTAATGACTATTAAGTTCTATACTAATGCTCGTTATGGCATTGAGAAGAAAGTACCCTACGAGTTTAATCCAAAATGAGAGTTTTTCTAAATTTCTGATTTACAGATTAAACATTCCCTTTTGAAAATAATAATCAAAATCCCGAAAATGCTAACTAAACGAATAAGATATCGTTTTTCTTTCAAATAACGTCAAGTGACAAAATATATTTAGAACATTGGCATGTGATTAATTATAACTTCATATTAAAATTTAAACAATAACTATGCGAAAGAATGCCTGCAGATATGCATGTCTTAAGTTCATCAATGTGTGTCGACAACGAGAGAACAAACATGTCTTGTTTGATGTAGTCCCCTCCTCCTTCCAAAAAAAAATTCCATACACACATATTTGCATCCTTTCAAAGCTTCACACTAGGCATGTAGAAAAACTGTTGAGTGAGTTACCAAAGGGGCTCGCATTGAACACTTAGAGCTGTGTTGATTTAAACTTTCAACTGTTATTTTTGATTTCCCATGAACAACATGTCTGTACTTTCTTTTTGTTTCCTTTTAACAGACTTACAAAATTGACATATTCATTCCTCCCACCTATACGAAAAGCTACAATATTACCCAAAGTTCAACTACCATTGAGATCCAGTCACAGTGAGTAACGAGTCGGTGACGGAAAGGAAAACGATGCCATCTTTCACCTGCAGGCACTGATATCTCAATGTGAAACCTCGTTTTAATTCATTTATAATAAGGAAAAGAATTATGAGGAGCCCTAAAGATTTTATTTACACTCGACAGGCAGAGTTCTTTCACAAACAATGAATACAACATAATGAAAGAAAAATCAATCTGTAGCGATACCACCCTGTTATTATCGAAAACAAAACAAACAATCAGACATTGATCAAAGAGTTATTTAACAAGATTTAATAATTTTACACAGAAACTTCAAGTAATTTGGTCATGTTTCACACTTGGTGCGAAAGATATTTAACTTTTAATTGAGTTTCGGAATTGAAACGACAGGAACTGACAAAATTGCCGAATACCGAAATGTTAAAAGATTTAAAAAAGATCATATTACAACTCTAAAATTCAAATATTCTCCTCAATCAAAAGACAATGGCTGAAATGTCAGAGCAATTCGCAATTTTAACACAGTAACCAACATATAACTAGATTTAGTGATATTACCGTTTCGAAATATAATACGATTGCCAAAAGAGAATTAAAGAGTACAGAATGAATAAGGGAAAATAATTTCGAAAATAAAAATTTCCTTTAAAAGTTCTAACAAAAGCTGGACAATGCACCGAAACTCGCTCCAGTATTCACCGAAATGAAGAGAAATCCAGACCCCACCCCTCACAGACTCAACCGATACCCGAGATCTTGAGAGCGCACGAATGCAACGACAATTTAAAGTTGAAAAACGACAAACCAATCGATTTTGGAAGCCACCACCAAAGGTCTTCCTTTAATAAAGAGAGGGGGGGAGGCCCTCCCTCTTCGACTGCTATGATTCGAATCTAAAAATAAAAATTCGACTTTCCATCCGATTGTAAATTCCAAATCCAGCCTTTACATCCGAAGAAAACGACTAGGTGATGAGGGAGGGAGGGCAAGATCTACACATTCCACAACTCCTCTCTATTCCATTATTCATGCTCGCTAAATCCCATCGTTCGCAAGAAAGTGATCGTATTTTTCACTTAGGGCCACTGCCTGCGTTTCATCGAATCCGAACCGCAGCAGGATCCGTCACGTGATTATAACGACTTGTCAGAGGGAAATGATCCAAGAAAACGGATCAATCACGATGGATGCCTCGGATGGATCCATCTCACACATGGACAGATCCGCAGCGACGAACCCACTGTCACTCTCCCCGCAGATTTAATCAATACCAGCTTCACGGATATACAGAAGACACTCTCAAGGGTAAGAGATTTTTTTTCCTGTAGCACCCAACGCTTGAAGATAAAAAAAATAAAAAAATAAAAAAAATAGGACATAATTTTAAGGCAACAGTGGAAGGCAAATAAAATATTTGGTGGGAATTAACAACTTTGGAACATCAATAAACTTTATACAATATTCCAGTGCACGGTTCCAGGATAGTTCTGATTAAAAGTATACTGTTTTATTATTAGCAATTGCACATAATCGCAGATCATAATACGCCTCTATCCAAACATATATAAGCTGTATTTTATGTCTATAGCAGCTTTGCAGCAGAAATTTTCATTTGATTTCAGATTTTTAATACAGCACGATAACTTTTGGATTTGCTGCGAAATCGTAATTAAGGATAATGAAGCTCATTAGTTCAGAAGCGCGCAGTGCTAAAAAACTTTCAAGAAAACTTATCCTGCATTGAAAATGCTAATAAAATGAATATTCATAACTATTCAAACCAAAGTATACCAAAAAAACAACAACATTTGATTATCTTCGGCATAATTTGTCAATAAGAACAAAATTTTATATATTTTCCAATTTCCAACAATGAAATTCTGACTCAAAAATTCCTTCATGTTTATATGAATAATATGAATACATTCAAAGCAATGTTTTTATTTCTTTATAAGCTACTCAAATGTTCAGAACTTTTATCAGAGTCAAATGAAAAAGGAATTCAAGATAACAAAATTCAATTCTGAAAAAAGAAAAGGGATTCATTAGATTGGAAATGATTCTACTTTTTTGTCTTAATTGATGAAGCAATATTCAACAACAATTAAAACCATAAGAGTTTCCAAACCACAAGTACCAAGTAAGTGAGACATGAAAAGTCATTCTCTCACAAAATTTATCTCAGAGATCTAAATTCACTAAAGTTAGTGACGAGGGTTGTTGCTCTAACCTCCATACCGATGCGGCACGCTACAGCAGAGGTTAAGATAAACCGCCCCGGGCCATACAGGGGAAGAAGAATATAAGAGAACTCTCAAAAATTCCACCAGAGAGGGGTGAATTATTCATGGGAGGAAAACCTCTTTCGTTCCTCGGCCCCGGAAGGCAGGGCCAAATAGGAGTCGCCTTTTCAGAAAATGTAATTCATGCACTGAAGTGGCATTGGAATTGAATGATCTGATTTAAACTCTGTTCACCCACTATCGCCATGCGGTTTTAATTGCGTTTCTCCTCGGCGGCGGAGAAACTTCCCGAGGGTGAACAGAATCTCGAGATTCGTAGCGAATGAAGGGATTACGTTCGTCGGGATTGGTGGTTACATTTCATTCCGAGGATCGGCCGGAACAAGGACTTATTGTTTTCGAATGGATTTCACTGAATCGGAAACGAACAATAAAGGGTTCTTAGTGAGTCGGCTGTCAATGACATTTGGGTGTTAGCTGCGAGTCGTTCTTATTTAAGAATGCCACGAAATACATTAAGTGTTATTCATTTAAACAGTTCAAGATATTCTCTTTTATCTATCTTTCAAATACAATTATGCAAAAAAAGATGAAAAAATCGCAATGATTTGAATCAAGAACATAGAATCTCAAAAGAAATTATAAATGGAGTTATTAAAAAAGGGGAAAATAACCTTTGTTTATCGTGAAGACATAAAATTAATGTTATTTATTTTGTGTTATACGTTTTGTGTTTTCAATTTCAAATCAGGTTCAAGATTATGCGCCTTCTACAGATCCCCCATGCCCTTTTTTCTCATGTGCGGCAATCTATTACCAAGTTTGCCAGAACTAACTACAACGTCTTTAAGTTTGACACATCTTTTTGTTAAAAAAATCTTTCTTAATAAATGCAACAGAAATAAAGATAAAATTATAGCATTAAGCTTAAAAATAAATTTACACATGCACGTTACAAATATCGATTAAAAAATAATAAAAGCAGTGAATATATAAGGTCAGGGGCAGATTACAAGGGTTGTTGGTTTTTTTCGGTAAGTGAACAGAGAAACAAAACATGCCCTAAAAAAAAACTTTCGCAGTACCTACAGGTATTCTAAAAAGACCAAGTTATGAAGCTTCAGGTTAACAAAGCAAGGCCGAGGAGTAAACGACTAAAGACGAACTTCGCGCAGACGTCCAAAGAAGAGACAGCGCCTCGGATGCAGCATTTTGATGAAAGATACATCCAGTACAATACAAGACATACTTACATACAAGGAACCTTAAGAGAAAGCAGAATTTTTGACATTTAAAGAAACAGCAAACTGAAGTACATTAAAAAGTTATACAAGTAGAGCCTAAAATATTTGCATGTACAATGCATATGTAAATATATAAAAAATATTTTGAAATGCATTTCTTTTTAATTGTGTTTTTACATCATTAAAACTAAATGAACACTTTCCTACTTAAAACCGTGCACAGAAATAATTTGGTTCATTTTCATAAGAATCACAGTAATATGTATGCAACGTTATTGAAACATATAGGTGGAATACAGAAAGGAAAGTCATTTACTGTTATTCTGTTAACAGCATTTCAATTCACAGCTCTTTTCATGTCAGGTTTGAAAAGGATAGAAAGAACGCAAATTTATATAAAGACAAAAAAACAAAAATGTAGCCAGCTGTTAAAAAAAGTTGCTATTTTTACGCATAAAAAGAGACAGATTTAAAACTTTTAATTCTATACGAAAGAAGCTGAAACAAATTATATTTAAATTAGATTAAATTACAATTAAAAATAACATTATTATAAATACAAAAAAATTAAAAATCTAGCAAGTTTGAATAATTTAATAAAAATTAATAAAATAATATTAATAAAATAATATTAATAAAAAAAAAAGACGAAAAGTCTGCGTAGATTAAGATTTAGTCAAGGTAATATGATAATTCTTATGTGATTTGAGACAACTAATATAAAGAAAAAGAAACTCATAGCAAAATATTTGAAAAAATAATTGGAGTAATTCTTTTATTAACTTTTATATTCTACAAGAGCATATATAATTTTCGAATTTTCAAGATAAAATTATATACAGAGATATAAAGATACATAAATGTACTTAGGACAAAGCAGCAGAAATAAACCTTTTAATATAAGATATTTAGCGTTTTCACAGCAAAACTACAAAACAATATTTGCGAGAGAAGAAAATACATTTCCCAACAATCAATCAAACTTCAGTCGCTATTTGTTTACTTATCAGAAAAAAAAGAAGAAAAAAAAAAAAAAAAAAAAGAGGGAGGGAGGATGCCAAACAGCCAAAACGAATCATTTCGTGGCAAAGAGCGACGACATGCCAAAGGCCGAGAAAACATGAAAACATGCCAAAACCATCCTCCGTGAATAAGAATGATTGCACCAAAACTATCTGTCATTGTGACCGGTCTGTCAAGCACGTTAAGGGGAGAAGGGGCCCAGGGTGTTCTGGAAAATTTCAGGAATTACGAAGAGATCTTTCTTTCCGGGAATATAATACAGAATTCTTTGTTTCATTTTTCAACAAGGATTTACAGCAAGCCAGTAGGGACCCAACTTCTAGAATTACACACAAGAAAATAAATTTCTCAAACGAGATTCTGTAAGCCATTCTGAAGATTAAAACGTAAACAACTTAAGTTGCAGCAAAAAGTAAAGAGAAATATGTCTCAGAACACAAACGGGCACAATCCTCTGTAAATGTAAAAGAACAATATTCATTCAACGTTCATTCATAATCATACTGCTTCTCGGCAGTCTTTTAACGGTTTCATTTCTTACTTGATAATACAAGTTTTAAAAGTTCAGGAATTTCTTAACTATTTTCCAAGTGTAAATGAAGTAAACCATTTATCGCTAAACAAATGGAGAATGTCAGCTAAGATTTCATCCACTCCAAACAGGCCTAGTGTACACACTTTAACTCGTGATTTGAGGCATGCACCATTTCCAGTCGCATGAGAGGAGGTGATAGTCAGGTTGTTCCAGCAAGAGCTGAATACCAAGTGTAATTAAGCGGATGGATTACTAAATGAAATGAGACTAGATGACAAGTAATGCGTCCACGAAAAGGACGCTCTCTTGAAATGTTTCAAATATTCATCTCATTGAACAAACATACGGAACAAGCATAATCTTAATCGCAAATTAATGTCGCCTGCCGAAATTTTTCTTCCAAAATTTTTTTAATGAGTACCATCTACAAATACATCTTCGACCACTCAAGACACTTGACATATATGAATTTCGATTTCTTGGCATAAAAGCATAGGTTTTTTTTTTTTTTTTTTTTTTTTTTTGCTTAAGATCCCAATTAATATCTTTTGTTAAAAGAAAGAAGCTATTAAGTGTCCAAGCCAAAGAGTCTTCCAGTTTTTGTCTCCTAATACTTTAATTTGTTGAAAACGCCGCTATGAATCTAGAAACTCCATTGTTTTTCCCGTGGCTTATTATACGTCGTCAGATTTTAGAGAGGATTAAAGAAATATTTACATATATGCGGCAAACGCTTACAATGAAATTGTTTTTTATCCGGATTCTTTAGAGTAGTAATTAATTAGGTTTGAAATTAAGACCATTTATGGACAATATTAAAACTCCACGATATGGAAGTCGCATTTCGCTTTTTCTTACATAACACCTGAATAATAAGATGCAGGCGAAGCCACAAATATAAGGAATAGTTATGCAAGAAACAATTCAAAACTCTATTGCCGCCTTCGCACCGAGGTCACTGAAATCCGAATGCAGTGACTTGTTATCCCCCACCTACTCTCCCGGAAACACTGGACAATAAGTTAGTTTAGTATATTCACGTCCCATTTTAAAGCAACACTAGGGCTATTTTGGAACGGACCTCGTCATTTTGAACCGTGGGCAGATGACGAGGATGACACCTTAGCTGGCATCTCCTCACCAAACTTCCACACCATGACAGCAAGTCTCGAACCTGAAACCTTCCGGTTAGGAGACCTTACCACCAAGCCACCGCGGGCTCACTGAACTATCAGAAGACGAATACAGAGCAGTTAAGTAATAAAATGAGTAAGAATTAAAATAATGAAACAAATCCTCACTGTTCCAGCTGAATTTCAACAGTCAATCGATATTATTGAAAATCAATTATCATTTGGAAATAAAATACAAACTACTTTTGATGCAAGGCTTTTGCAATTCGATTCAAATGTAAGACATATCCGAACTTAAACGAAACCAGCAATTTCAAATGTCAAAAAAATTAGAAGAATTATTTTTATGGTAAATGTACTATTGGCTAAAAATTCTGCTCTTGACATTGGCGTAGCACGCGTTGGACACGGTTTTACCATGTCAACTGTATAATGATGTCCAGTTAGTATTTTTTAATCATTTTATTCTTTTATAAACTTTCATACAATTTCACCTTAAAAAATCAAATCTGTTAGCAAAACAAAACTCTTTCAAGATTTCTTCAGTCAGTATGTGATACCCTTGAGTGCATGCGGTAACCCATTGTTTACTTTCTGGTTGTAACTGTTTTCTGTTTTATAGTTTTAATCATTTGTAAAAATGGGTCATTTAAAATTAATTTCAAATATTACTTGACTAATTCCTATATCCACCCATTTTTACAAATGATTAAAGATCCAAAACATTTTATTTGAATATTCAATTAATACTCATCTTAATAGGCAAATAAGAATTTTATGAAATAAGTGGCTATGGTTCTATCCAGAAAAAAACGGTAGACATATAGCACTTACAGTGCATAATCATAAGCAATGACATATTTTCATCCAAATAAAATGGCAACAAATTGCTACCCAACAGCCATAACAAATGATTAAAATGATTCTGAATCCTACGCTGTTGAATGAACAGCGAAAATCAAACCATTTTCTGAGGCACGTTTGAATTGAAACACAACTTTCACGACTGAAACCATTAACATGCATAATTAGTAAGGATATTTTTTTTAGATAGAAAAAGAAATAAGCATTAATATGCAGGCTTGTCGTCTACTTGCATACATTTATTTCTATTTTTAAACATATCTGTAATATTCCTTAGGCAGAGAACTGAAGATAAATTATACTACTCTAACATCAAGATTCCTAATATTTTAACTTAAGTGACATATTTGATTTATATATATATATATATATATATACAGGCAGATGACCCCACTATTGATACAATGCAATTGTGTGCATACAATGACAACATAAATGCAAATGGAATTAAAAATATTACATAATCATATCACAGAGCTTGAAAAGACTTCAAAATATTTGAAACATTCGTGGAAGGGAAACATTCATGTCTTGTAATGTGGATTCGAAGGTGCGAAAAGATATTTTTCTCTTTTCCATACCCCTCCCCTTTATTTCAGCTGTGTTTTGAGGGATTTACTTATAAAATAAAACATTAAACAAATCAAACATTCACTGATGATATTCAGCAAACTTTTAACCTCCGTTAGTGGCAAACATTTTCATCCTTGATCACGATGTATCTTAAGGATACAAAATCTCTTCGACGATATGCTCATACAGTTTCGATACTTTTCCCTTTACCTCTGCATAAAAATTCAAATTCTAATGAGTTAAAAGCATAATTAAAAAACAAAGGAATGAACTGTCCTAATCTAGCATTCATATCAACAATACACTGCGACTAATGGAGGTTTAATTCAATGCTTAAAATCAAGACTATTTTCCTAATTATGTCTGCTAACTGAACTGCAGACTTTGACAGACACACACCTTGTCAATAATCGGTGACTCTGATTGGGTTAGTTTAGTTATATTAACGCCCAGTTTTTAAAGCAACACTAGGGCTATTTTGGGACGGACCTCGTCATTTTGAACCGTGGTCAGATGACTAGACGACGAAATAGGATGATAGCTGGACATTGCGACCACAAAGCTGCACACGAGTCAACTCTGATTAGAATATTTACTTTAAGAACCTTAGAAAAAACATTTGATAATTTTTGCCGATGCCAAAAGAAATTTAGAACTTTGGGGAAGATGAGGAATAATTACGAAATTCGAGAAGAAATGGATGAACTTCATATTCAGCAAATTTCATGAATGTTATATTTGTAGAATACGCCATATGGGATTTTTTTTTTCTTCTATTCATCAAAAATAAATATTACAAAAATGGAATCCTTGGAATGTTACCATCGGCCTTCAGTAGGTGAAGTATCTGAAAAACGCCGTACATATATCAACTTAAAAGTCCTATACATATGCCTATAAGGATCCCCCTCCCTTATCGGTACCTAAAATGATTTAGAGTAGAGCGAAACACCCGTAATTCACAAAAAAGAGAAACAAACGAGAGGAAACTCTCCTCGAAACAAAACATCGGCATTTATTACGAAAAAGGAAGGGAAATATTTACTATCTTGAGGGCGGTCACGAGACCCACTTACTTCACCGACAAAAACGCAGGAGACTCAGAAGTAGAATGTGCCTCAGGCCATAAAGTTTTGAATTTAGTAGTAAAGTGTTCCC
This sequence comes from Argiope bruennichi, assembly GCF_947563725.1. NCBI lineage: Eukaryota > Metazoa > Arthropoda > Arachnida > Araneae > Araneidae > Argiope > Argiope bruennichi. The sequence continues at coordinate 125,705,179 of NC_079160.1, forward strand.
CCTGGACCCCCTCCCTCGTCGCAGAAAACACTGGAGGTCATTACTATATCGCATCTTTTCCTCCCCCTTCTTATACATACATCCACTGTGTGTGCGGTCGAGTGCGGAAAGGTCCAAAAAATATATCGAAAACGCATAAGATAGCCAGCCCACAGAGCATTCCGGGGCGCTCGGTCGCCAAAAAACAATGTCTGATGTCACATTATTTGGCGATTTATCGATGAGCAGATTCGGATCTGAAGTTTCATACATGCCCCCCTCTTGAGCGGAAGAAAACAGGATAAGGGGCCATAAAAAGAAACGAGAGCGGCGATTTATGCAATGCTCTCGTCATCTCGGTTAGCGGCGAGATGAGGACAAACTGCGGGAGTAATGGCGGCCTCGCCGTGTCCCAGCAGTAAAAAGTAATGAAAGCCTGTAAACAAGCACAAGGTAGGATCATTACGGCTCGCTTTCTTCCGTTTCGTGGAAACACCCAAAAAAAATAAAATACAATAAAACAGCAGCATTCAGCCGCATAAAAAAAAAATCTACAAAAATTTGAACTATTTTTAAAAGTTAAAACACAAAATGCCGGAATTCCCAAGGCAATATTCTGCCGCTACCAAAGTCCAGGAGCTAGATTGTATATACATATTAAATAGCGGCAAGAATAAATCCAGAAAAATTTTAACAGCAATTTTAAGATTTGGTTGGTAAATAAGAAATTAAATTATAATTAATTAAAGTATATCACATTTAAAATAACTATCTGATAAATTTTAAAGAAATTTAAATGAATTTTAAAATATTTTGGAGCACGACAACGTCGTGATGTTTCGGAGTTCCGCGGTGTGACAAAATGGTCACGAACATCTCCACATCATCATTTGGAATAGTAAATTATAATTTATAAGTTTAGGGAAAGGTAAAAATGAATTGAAACTAGTTTAGACGAGCGCATAAAGCTCTAACGTCATGAAATTTGGTAGAATTGTTAGATTAAAACTTTTATGATATAATTATTAATATAAAATAATATTTTGATTATTTATGGGTGGAACGAGAACTTGATTGGAATAAAGTTACACGTATCCTTTACTGAAGAGGACTGATTTAACTATTTTGATTAGTCATTTTCGAAAAAAATGCAGAAATTTCACGCGTGTATCTCATCGTAGCTATCTAAGGTCGAAATAGGAATAATTCTGAGAGATTTTAATCCGCCAGATTGGTAACAGAGTTAGTGAATTCTCAGCCTTTTTACGGACGGGAAATTCATCTAGAAGTTCTCGATTGCGGTCCTAGCTCTTTTCTTAGAGATGCGTACAGCCGGCATCTGAAGTAATTCGTTCGTTACGAATCTGGGGTAATTTTTCGAAAAACTTAATTGGTATTCTTTTGATAAATTCCGAAACAGGTTCAATTTGGAGTATCCATCATGAAGTATTTTCCTTCTGGCATTAACCATCTTCATCAGAAGACAAAACCGAGCATTTATCTATAATATGAAATAAGCAATTGTTTAACATGGTGGCATATATTTACTTTGCATTACCGAGCAGTGGTGACTGGAGAATTCTATCAAATTTCTCCCGAAAATGGACAGTGGTGGCGACTCGCTTAGGTATCCTGATATTTGATATAAAATAAAAATTGACGAAATCGACATAGAAATTGTGCTGGAGCCGGTTATTTGATTTTCACAATTATTTTAAATGCATAAACGATGGACGACCTAATGTGCGCATAAAGCAGAAGAGTTGATAAACATATCAGAGAGAAATTCACAGCAATCTATTTAAAAGAAAATGCAATTCTCTCTTTTTATTCTACTTCATATATTTTTTCAGTTTCATCCACTCTCTAAACCTCTACCAATCGGAGCGTTCCTTAATCCTGCAGTCAGAAAGATAGAAGCCCGATTTCGAAAGAGAGAGGCAGAATCTCGCCATCATTACATTAAACGCATTCCCTCGCCAAGAACAGAGAGGAAAAATTCCTCTTCCCATTCTCCGCCAAAACCCAGAACCATAACCTCGGAATCAGATTTCCGGGAACGCTTTACGATTCGACCGAAAAGCAGGACCATACAAAATTCTTGCGCGGATCAACTTCCTTATCAACAAAATCCATTGTTCCCCGCCCCTACAAAACTGGATTCTAAATTTCGATTCGAATAACGCCAGGGCGCAAAGAGTGGGGGAGGGTCGAAAACAAAAGTGGGGTTTCCGCGCAGTTTCCGTCATTAACCACTTCCTCATTTACGGAAGACTTTTCGTAAAATTACGGTACACGGGAAATGCTGCCTTCGCTGGCATTGAATCGTACATCCGGCTGCAGCCCCATCTCTCGCCCCTGCTCACAAAGGGCGCAAAAAGATAGAAATAAATTTAGACATTTCAGTTACGGGAGTTTTTCGGAATCTGCGGAGTTCATTTGGAGGCAGTGTTCGGATTCTGAGATATTGCGGGAAAGAGCATCTTATTTATTTTGTTTTTTCGATGCAGCGATATCACAGCAGCTTCTCTTTTGGATTGAGAATCTTTTTCTTTTAACTATGAGGAATTCGATTCTTCTCTTTTATGCAAATACCCAGGAACAGATAACGAATATTCAGAAAATAAAAGTTTTGTTCTCGTGATAATGCATTCTTTAATATTTTCCAATAAACCTTTTTTATACAAATAACAAAAAAGAAGCTGTGATAAGGAAACCTTCAAATGAATCGGTTTTGTCGTTTATCCTTTATTTTATGAAGTAATATACCTATTTAGAACAATATTTAAATGTATGAAAATGTCGGAAATTTGCAAATAAATGATCCGGAGCACAGAAAATACATACTAAACGGAGTCGATTCTTTTCTATGGGATAAAATCAAATGCGCTGCGTTTTGGTTTAGTTTAGTTATATTAACATCCCATTTTAAAGCGACACTAGGGCTATTATGTGACGAATCTTGTCATTCTGAACCGCGGTCAGATAACGAGGAAGACACCTAAGCTGACACCACCCTCTCCAAACTTCCACAGCACACAAGTGGGGGAAGCCCCAACGGATTTAACATGCACCAGACCAGCTTACACGACGGTTCTTCGGTGGAATCGGGTCTGGAACCTGAAACCCTCCGGTTCCGAACTCGACACCTTACCATCGGGCCACCGCGGCTTTTCCAAATGCATTGCGCTACTCTAACTTTGAATACCTTGCAAGAGGAAAAAGAAAGTAATGTCAGCGAATAGAGTACAAAAACGAAGACACACGCTGTCATGTGACTCTATGAATTGGATAAGAAATTTCAGTACAATCAAATTAGAAAATTTTAGTATGTACTTCCAAAACCTCTCAGATCAGCTAGATTTAGCTTTAAATTAAATAATAAAATACACTATCAGATATCTATTCACTTGAAAAAATATCAAACCGGATAAAATATAATTATTTACAAACATCCATTTTTTAGCATACAAATGCTATCTTTAAAAAAACACCTATTATGGTATTATGTGTGTGTGTTTTTTAAACAGAAAATCCGTTTTTGAACATTTTGTTTTTAATGGATTTCAATTCACTTCATGACCAACTATTCAAATGTAAAAATTTAATTAATAATTTTAAGAAGGAATCCTGTGAATAAATTATTGCAAATAGCATTTATACATTCACTTATGCACCTAACAGTCGCACCAACACTGCAGCTATTTTTGGCACTTCCATTGCGTTTCTATGAAAACACTATTAAAAGCGTTTTTTCCCAACCAAACGTCATTCTATATTTAAAACCATTATGTTAAGACACAAGCAACACTTGGTTTCAATTTAAAATAAACAGACTTCGTGTATGACCTCACGATTCTATAACTCTCCGATTCCACATTCAGTAGGTCAAAGGATTAGATTTATAACTCATTTACTAGAGCTATAAAATTTGGTGACAAGCTATAATAGAATTAAAGCCTTCGAAATGCAATTGTTTTAAAGTTTATTTTCAATCATTTTTCCCTTTGAAAGATTAAAAAACTATTTACGGAGCAAGAGTGGATGCCCTCCATCACAGATGGATGTATTAATTATCACGGAGCAAGTCACTTCAATGGACGCAGTAGTTAAAACTATAAAACGTACGAACTGTCTTTATTGAGATATAAAACCGAGGCTCTTTCGTCACTCAGAGTACTAACAATGCCTGCTGATGAACTTCAAAATAAATGGATCAGCAATTCGAAGTCAGTTCTTAAAATAGAACCACGAGCGTCCCTGAAGGTTAAAAAGTTCGTTCCAGCATTACTTTGCTATCACTTGATCTTTATTCATAATTACATTATGGTTGTTGGCAGATCCATCAAGCAAAGCGGAAAAAATATTTATTTCTTTTAATTTATTTGAAACAAAGCTTTAAAAAATTGATTTTTACCACTTTCAGTTTTTAAGAGCCTTTTGAATGCCTTTTTGTCCTATTCCACTTCCAATAAGAAAAGTTTATTTGGACCACCTGATTTACGAAAGAGGACCTCCAAGCAGCTTTATTCCTAATGGGTAATTTTGAAGATAAGCATAGACTGACTACTCCGACCCGCCCGAAGGCACACGGAAAAACTAGAATGACCGGACCGCCGAGACAACAATACTGGCGGGAACAGCGGTCGAGTCCTAAGGGCCATCACCGGCAACGGTACAACTGCTCCCTAAGGAAATATGCCCCGTCATCGATGAGAGGTAGTCACCCCCACTCTTTTGTATACCCTAAAGGGTGGCGAGACCCAACCACCATGCCGGATGCTGCTCTTCCTCAATTACGAGAAGCCCCCCGAGAGACTAATTGTAAAGATTTAAAAAAAAAAAAAAAAAACATACGCATGCATACACAAACAAAAATTTAAAAAAAAAAAAAAACTTCACGGATAATTGAAATCTACGCAAAGAACACTGGCCTCCATCTGAAACCGTTATGCATACATGAGCTGAAATGGGGGAGGGAATCAATAGAAATTTTTTAAAAGCCTGAATGTAACACTGAAGTTCACACTTCCCAACTGCCGTAATAACAAACAGAGTCTCCAGTATCACACACACATAAAAAAAAAAGAGATGAAGTTAACTTCCCAGCATCCCACGTCCCACGCGCCAGATGGGAAGCATTCCTGGGATACTCTAACATTCCTGTTGAGTTCTGTATTACGAAGTCGATTAAATCGACCCCGTCATCTGTTGCTTTCCAATATTCTGCCGATGCCCCTCTGGGAAAAATCCGTCTGGCACAATCCGCGGAACATACCATCGATGCCATTATCAGAACTGCCATCTCCGTTTGCAATTAAGTGTGTGTAAAGAGAGCTCGGGGGATACTAAGATCACTAGTTGGATAGGGGGTGCGAGAGGTTCAAAAGAGAACAATGTTTTATTTCCGCAGTGGGAAATGGGTGGGGTTTGAAAACGGAAAAAGAATTCAGGTATAATACAGAATTTGATCGAGATATCGGAGGTTTTTCGTGAGAGAGGAATTTTTAAAAATATATTTAAAAAAAATAATAAAAAATAAAATTATACTATGCCAACAGCTAAATTATTTTAAAAAACATACTGATGCTATTCCCAGAACAAGATTTAGTTACATTAATGTCCCATTTTAAAGCAACACTAAGGCTATTTTGGGACGGACCTCGTGATTTTGAATCGCGGTCAGATGACGAGGACGACACTGGGCCAGAACGGCGACCCAATTCCATCCTATTTCGGCGTATACGAGGCCTGGTGTGGCAGATTAGATTGATCGATTCAGGTGTCTAACCGCGGTTATAAATGATAAGGTACGATCTCAAACTACATTGAGTAACTTCAAAACAGAGTGCCTATATAGACGATTGTAAATAAGACTCCCCCTATTTTAACTGTCTTGTTCGTTAAAATTATTCAAAATTTTCTCCATGAAGCATTATTTATCATATTATTTAACCCAAAAAAATTTAATTGAAAACTCAAATAAATAACGCGCGAGCGCACGCGTGTGTGTGTGTGTAAGAGAGAAAGAAAGAGAGAGATGGGGTTGAAAGAGGGCACACGTATGTTCAGATTTAGATCTTACTTTGCTCCATTAGCTCTAATTAATTTTATCTCACTTCTTATTTTAAATAGAAATTCTTTTGTATAATAAGCGAACAAGTCATGAACAATTAAAATTTTATTCTCGTTAATAAATATTTGCTTTCGGCAATCTAATTGATATATTATTTTATTGAAACAAGAAAAAATAATTTCTTACTGGACAAAAAATATGAAACTATTCGAGTTAATTTTTTTATCTTTTAACCCACCATACCAAACGTATTCTGTGTTATCGTTGGGCAAAAAAATTCACAAAAGTTATGATCTAATAAAACGAATTATTTGAACTATAAGTATTGATATATATGCACAATACTTATTAAAGCATTTTACATTGAAAACTTTATATCTGCTCATATATAATGTATCACATATTTAATCTTCCTTAAAATAAAAGAAGATTATATATCTTACAAACATCCCAATAGATTTGACAGAGTACCAAATAGGCAGACATTCACAAAATAATTGCAAGCGACTTGCATCACGTACAGCCGCCCTATACCGAACTACAATTCTGATTACCTAAGAGGATCTGGGGAGGCGCGGTAATTGGGAAGGAAAGGGGGCCGGAACGAACAGTGCGATTCGAGTGGAAATACAGCAAGGCAGGAGCGCGCAGGGAAGAAAAAGATACACGCAAAGCTTCTGAGAGACTTATTACAGCGTCCCTGAGGTGCTTCCGCGTGTCGATGGTATCAAGAGGGGAGGACATGATCCAGATCCAATAAAGGGATCTGGGGGAATGGGACAAGTTTTTGTGGAATCTGCTATACCTTCCGGAGAGGACTAGGACACGGGAACGAATAGTCATTTACACCATCAATTCTCTGGGATTACACTGGAAATAACTGGCCCAGCTGATGCTCCGGCCAGAAATGATTGAATGTCCAGGAGAGAGATATGAACCAAATGGACATCTGGTATTATCGGCTACCGAAATAGATGAGGATAGTAAGAGGTGCCGATAATGCACGTTCAAAGAAAATAGAAGAAAAATGAATATTCTTTTCTAGTGGCACAATGTCTAGCATAATGGAGTTCTGATACTGCGTCTAACAATCAAATTAGAAGAAAAAAAAAAAAATCACAACAAACGTTAGCGAACAGAAGAAATACTGAAGAGTTATTCCAGAACAATAAAGAATACGAATTCATTAATCTACACAACCGAGGTTTTTATAAAATGTCAAAAAAATTCGAGACGAAGAATTTCCAGTTCGGTTATTTAAATGGCAGCAATTATTATAGAACCGTAGCACTGTTCGGAATCAAGAGCAATGGTTCGGATTTAAATCACAACAATTTGATCAAGTTTTGGCTGAAAATTTTTATTGTACACAGTTCGACCTTGAAAACTCGTATCAAAAGTTTTAAAAATAAGATACTTTCCGAAAATAAATTAAATCGGAAAATCATATATCACATCCGTTATCAGATGAGTACAACTTTCGTGAAAAAACCCCATCAAAAATGTCGAAATCATCTTGTTTCCAGATAATACCGGATTATATTTAGTAAAACCCAAACCTAGTCACTTTCCCAACATGCAAAAAGAGAGTTTTAATTATTTTTTTTTTAGATTAAAAATCATAACATGCAGCAACAGAAACGATGAACTAAAATCTAGAATCAATCGAATTAAATTCAATTATAAAAAATTTAAATCCAATAGAGACTGGACAAGTTAAGAATATTATACACTGCAAAAAGAAAGGCAGATATCGTTCGGGGGCAGTATTTAAGCACCGTGCCTGAATTAAGCACGACAGCTTGACAAGAGAAAACAAATTGCCCGTGTAAAAAGACGGAAAGTATGTGAAATAAGAACTACATCATGTTTCACAATAAACGTCGAACAAAAGAAAAAAAAGGAAGGCAATAATGCACACAGCATTCAGGTAAAAACGGCTGAAGTACCTGGAAAAACAATCGAACAAGCGGGGAGATAGTCATGTCGAGAGAATGCCGGAATAATCGGACGTGAGTGTGGTCTTATTTACCGAATAAGAATGTGTAAACAAGCGTGGGCGAGATGGTGACATGCGTTCCGTAGTCTTTTGACCCTCAATGAGCGAGGTCAACGAACTCGACTTTCATTTTTATGAGTGGACCCAAAAACATGACACGGGTAAAAATGCTGGAGACTCGAAAAATAATTCGCCTTGCATTCAGTGATTTTGTTTCGCATTATCTCCTTCCCTTCGCCAATACTCGATATCATGTAAAAAAATGATTACTGCACACAGATCGAAGTAAACATTCTTTATGACGGCCTGTAATGGAATGTAAAAAGATAGAAGCTTTGAAAAAATATCTTAAATCTTCACTGAGGACCTTGCTTGGAATACAAAAATAATTGCGAAATTCATTTCCGACCAAAATTTTGTCGGAATCGTAATGATAAACAAATAAGTGTGGTAGCATTATTTAACACAACAACAACAAAAATAATCGTACAAAGTAGTTGAACATTCCCCCCCCCTTCTATGAATAGTCTATTTATGCTTATAAATTTTGAAGAGTAGAAAAGTAAAGCTTAGTTATACTAACGTCCCGTGTTAAAGCAACACTAGGATTATTCGGGAACGGACCTTGACATTTTGAACAGCAATCAGATGACGAGGGCAGCACATGAGCTGGCACCCCCTCTCCTAACTTCCGCGCATACCAGTGGGAAGACGTTTGGCTCGGCGGATTTAACATGCACCAGACCTGCTTACACGACGGTTCTTCGGTGGAATCGGGTCTTGAACCTGAAATCCTCCAGTTCCGAATACAGAAAATAAACAATATATACTATTGGATGGAAAATAGACATGAACAACGTAGTTTAATGGATAGGTTTATATTATATATACTTCTGTCTAATAGGTCTGTCTTCTTTTATTTCAGTTAATACACAATCCATACTAGAGGACCTGATTTCTTTACACTTTTACAGAAGGGATTTCAGTAATGATTATAATTGAACCTGAACCCTTACATTTTAATTATTTTACATTATATTTTAACTTGACGATCCTAACCTGAAAAGAGTAGCGTGCAGGAATTTTTCTGTGGCAGAAGTATTTAAAAAACTTCCAAGATTGAAATAAATACTTTATGAGCTCTTCATCTCAAACATTTAAAAGTTATTAATAACTACTTCATTAACTATCTTTTTCTTTATTTTTGACTCACTTTATTTTCCCTCACTACTAGAGTAGTGGATTTTTTTTTTTTTTTCCAACCCAAAAGAGTTAACCATCACACAAAGAAGGCATACTTAACTGAATTCACTGCTGTAGAACACAATGACATGCACGAAAAAATCGACGAATCATTTTTGGGCATGCGTTTTATTTTTCAGGACAGCTGTACAGAAACAACGTTTGTGGTACGCAAAGTGCTACCAATCAATGAAATGAAAGCCTTTTAAGTCTCCACCCTTGTTCCCTAGAATTTTATAGTGAAGATGCATCTACAAGAAGGCGTATAACCTCGATAAAATGTAATGATGATTTTAAAAAAAAATCAACACACAATTTTGTGAAAACTTTCGATGAATAGCAGATTATTTCAAATACATTGTTAAGTTGAATTGAGAGAAAATAAACAAACATATCAACAAATTAAATGGCTGAAATTATTTTTAAGTTATGGATGAATAGATGATTTTTTTTTAAATTTTTTATTATTTAAGCGCAACATTCAACCGCATGTTATCATCTCATGGATTTTTACTTTTTTTCAAATGACGATTTCTTCTGGACAGCAATGGGGTGATTATTTTTAGCATCCTTCATCACACATTTTGCAAAACAATTTTGTAAAATGAAAGCATCAGTTAAAAAAGGATTGGCAATTATTATAATTACAGATCGCTTTTAATCAATTAGGAAGGAGGAAAGTTATTTCATTCATATCGGCATCATCTGAACCACTTTCGTCCTCCGTTATCGATTCAAAAGGGAATAAACGAGACCTTCATACCGATTTCCGTTCTGTCTGTTTTCTGGAATATTGAACGTATTTACCATGAACTGTAGTGACATCAACAAGCGAATCAAAACTTGTTGTTTCTTCTATCTTATTTTTATTCAAACTAAATTTTATTTTATTTCTTTAATGATCCCATTTCACACAAAACACGAAAGACAAGACAAGGCATTAACGCGCGCACGTCTTAGCAGAACAGCATCTCATCTCATTTTAATAACAATCGCAGTGCACTGTTAGATGTGTACCTTCTCAGGCATTGCCATCTGTTTTCCTAAAGAGGAGACAGAGTAATGCAACTGCCACACGGTTTAATTTTTCAAATGACAAAGAATTGGGGGCAGGGTCTATTTATGTCACCAACTTATTTCGCTCTAAACTATACCGAAAAGTTGCTATGCTAAAACACGTCATGTGACTGAATCAGCTGAAAAGAATTGCATAAAGTGAATGGCTTAGTTGCTCAAAGCGTCTGTCTGATAAACGAGGAGATCATGAATCACGAATTTCGTCCGAACCTTTCAAGGCATTTCAGCTATTTTTTTTAAATTAACATACCGTTAAAAGTATACTCCCAATTGGAATTATCAAGTCTTTTCTAGTCAGATAACTTAAAACACTCTAAACATTCTACTCCTTTCAACGCAATTTCATTTTAGGCCCTCTTCTTCTCCTATTATAAACATCCATACATTTTTAAGCTAATCCTAACGAACGGCAATCAGTTTTTCCTTCAGTAATGTGAAACTATTCAAAGTAGGCCACCATTCGGTCAGTTTATTATTCAGTATGGTTTTGGGTTGTCAAGCGCGCACCATTTTTACGTTCACAAATGTTAAAAAAAAAAAAAAAAAATCTAAGTACATAACTCATGACAAAATACCATAATAATGGAAAACAATTAGGGGTATAAAATTTATCGCGAGTTACTCAATTCATTGTGGATAGATTTTAGCTATAACCTGAATAGTCTGTAAAGTAAGACAATTTTTGCATTTAAATTAAATTTCACAAGATAACTTTACATAGTACAGTTTTCAAGGAATCAATTTTTTTTAGTACTTTATTTTCTAAATATCAGATAACAGCCGTTTTTCTCCAAATGTATTCTCTTTATTTCTTTTATAAAGGGACAGCTAGTAAACTAACGATGAATGAAAAGAGCCAAATTCGAATGTGAAATCCATTGATTATCAAATGAATGCTTTTGTCACGTGACTGTTACGTCACGTGAGTCGACTTCGAAAGGCAGATCTACGCTTCGGTGCGTCTTCCATTTCGATTGCGGGAATACTGTACTTGATCTTGCACCTACGACATGCCATGTATGCGTCAACAATCAAATGCCATTTCCAGCAAATCAACAGGCTTCCAAGAGTCCATTTGTATTCGTACCTAAAATGTGCCGTAGATGCGTCGGAGCACAACGCGCGGCTTCCTTAAGAGCGCCGATAATTCACATAAATGAGAGTCAACAGAACCTGAGACAGCATCTCCCTCGATTTAAAGCCGAAGCATAATTGTCATGAACTTCTGACAAAGCCGACGCTAGATTATCGCCCGGAAATGGGATCCTTTGGACAGTAGGGGATGTAAACAGCGCCCCCTCGGCGATGAGGGAACATTTTCGTTGACATAACTTACGTGCCCCAGCTCTTGATATATTCGAGAGATAACGAAATCATGCGAATGCTAGCTTCACTTTCTATATTTGCAAGCGCAAATGAGGACCATTTATTTCAGCTAATACTATACGAGTGTTAGTCTCTTTTCCCCCCATCCTTTCTAGGAAAAAACGTTTTAGGTTTGAAATCCACATTTGTGACCATCTTTTAAATCAATACAGAATAGGATTTATAAGTCAATATTTTGAAGGGAAAAAATTTATAACAATTATGATAGTACAAAAAAACTACAGAACAAACTCATTTTAACCTAAAACCCATACTGACAGAATCCTCATAAATTATTCGAAATACACTGGTGGGGGGAAAAAAAAAATCCCATCAACAAGAAGGACTTGTGCTAGATAAATAAAATTTGGTAGGCATGTTTATACATCGGAAAGATGACATCGATTCAAATTTCGCGCTTCCTGCATAAGTGTGGCGCTAGTAGCGCACTCAGAATTTATATATCAGGTTTGCTTGAAATGCGTGCTATAAAGCTCGTGAGCGTTATTTATCGTTAAAATCTGACGTATTGAGTTGATGTTAGCCAAGAATGCCCTTAAGGAGACGAAGAAGCCATTATAAACAGCCCTCCGAGTTTGAACGAGGTCGTGTAATAGGACTACGAGAAGGTGGACTTTCTTCCCTCGATATTGCAGAAAGACTTGGTCGGAATGTATCCACTGTGCAAGATTGTTGGGAGCAGTGGTCAACGGATCAAGAAGATCGGGTTCTGAACGGCCAAGTGGCATTACTGAGATGGAAGACCGCCATATTCGGCGTAGTGCATCGTACTGCGTCTGCGGCAGAAGTTCGAGCTGCAGTTGGTATCGCAGTGACACAACGAACTGTTAGAATTCGGTTATTTCAAGGACAGCAGCCTAGACACACTGGACCTACACCTTGAGTCATGGTCTGGGGAGCAATTTCCTATGACAGCAGGAGCACTCTCGTGGTTATCCAAAAACACACTGACGGCAAATTTGTACATCAGTCTGGTAATTCAACCTGTTGAGCTGCCATTCATGAACAGCATTCAGGGGGGGGGGGGTTCCAACAGGATAGCGTTCACCCTCATACCGCTGTTGTAATGCAACGTGCTCTACAGAGTGTCTACATGTTACCTTGATCTGCAAGATCACCAGATCTGTCTCCGATTGAGCACTATGGGATATCATAGGACGACAACTCCAGCATTATCCACAGCCAGCACTGACCGTCCCAGTATTGACAGAACAAGTATAACAAGCATAGAATTCCGTACCACAAAGTGACATTCAGCACCTGTATGACACAACTTTTGCAGGCTTGCATTCAAAATTCTGGAGGATACACCGGTTATTAATGTAACAACATTTCACATTTGAAATGCATTTTCTTGAGCTTAAACAACCTGTGATCTTGAAAATTTAATCAATTAAACATGTTAACTAGACAAATACATTGTCCAAATTTCATTACTCTACAATATTTTTTTCTTGGGACTTTTTTTCCGTCAGTATAGTTTATAATTCCTCAGTCGCAAGATGGCGACTCTAAAGTAACGCATACCATAAGAGTCTATTCAGATAAGTTAGATAACCTTAACACACTCCTTTTATTTACAACATTTTTTTATAACCTGTTCACCATTTCGATCTTTTCCCGCTCGAAGCCTATTCACTATCTTTTGTTTGGAGGACACCAATTACATTTTTGTTTGAATTTTTTTTCATTTGGAGTCTTTTACTACTGCGCACGAAACATTTGCATCGCAGGAAAAATATCCGCAAAATAAACAGGAGAGATTAAAAGTAGTTTTAATTTATGACCAGGCAAGGATGAGTTGCAAGGAATAAATCAACGTAATGACGTAAGTACGAATAAGCAGAGATACATAAATTCCCTAATTTAATAAATTACCTTTTTTATATTTTTGTCAAAATTTCTTAAAATTTACGCAAATACATCAAATTGGCTAACTTATTTAAACTAAAAACAATCAGTTTTTTTAAAAATTTTAACTGAAAAAGGATAAAAAAAGAATAGCAGCGCTGTTAGTTTATTAAAGAATGATGTAAAGAGAATCAAAATTAAATAAAAAGAATGCAACAAAAATCGGCACCGACATTCCTAAAATGGAATGAAAAAGCATAAAAAATCCTACCATTTAAAATTAAAAGGTAATTTCAATTAATTTAATTACATTAGCTTTGAACCGCAAACAAACAGTTAACTATAATCATTTGCAGAAATGTTAAAAATAAGCAAAAAACAATACAAACCAAACGGTCATTAAACAAAATACAAAAATGTAAATTATTTCAGAGGGGAAAAAAATCTGAATTTAAAAAGTTTTATATTCACAAGTGCAGATTAAAAACTGGCGTTTTAAAAAGAATACATAATTATGCCACCAAATGCGAAATGAAATCAAGGCAGAGTTACTTTATTGCAATTATTTATTTAAGGAAGAAAAAAATAAATCATTACTAAATATTCTTTTCCAACTCGAATAAAAAAGATCATAAAATTTAATGTTCAGCTTTATAGGATTAATGTCCAATTCGACTGCACAGCGGGGGGGAAAAATGGGATATAAAAAAAGGTGGGCAAAATTAACAATTTAAAAGATAAAATTAATAATCATTTCCACTATGTAAAATTCTGAATGATTTAAAAGAAACTAAATTGGCTGTTTTTAATTAAGTTCTCTCTTTTCATGCACTTACAAATGGGAGGGTGAAAAAAAGCCATTTTTTCAGAAAAGAGGAGAAAAAGAAAATCGAAGGACCTTCGTCAAAAACGGCTTTCTAACCCTCCCCCCCCCCACCCATATTGATTTTTCAGTTGTTACCGAGAGATTGAAAAGGAGGGAGATTAAGCTATAAGTTGAATGGGGGGAAAAATGATACATTAATGGAACTTTTGACACAGTAAAACACCAGCGACATCCAAGATACGGGGACAAGAAAAAAAAGTCCATTAAAAACATTAACTTCATCTTAACAGCTTAAGCAAAACGACTTTTGAAGCAGAAACAAATTTTGACAGCGAATATTCACTTTTTTTTTTTTTCCCCCTGAGGTTAGATACAGAACTGTGAATAAAAATTTCTCAATATTTAAAAACTGACAGAAATGACTTCAGCCTATACTGCATAGATAAAAAAAAAAAAAAAAAAAAAAAAAAAAAAAAAAATAGGGGGGGGGGGGGGTCTTTTTAAAAAAAAATATTATATGCAATTTGAAATAAAAAATAATAGTAAAGCAAAGTTTTAATTTCAATTTCCTGTAATTAATTGATTATAGTTAAAACGTATGACTCACTTTCTAACTCTGATAGACCATATACGATCCAAATCTCATTGTTACATGTTTCTTATTAAAAGATCCACGAATGAGACTTTAATTCCAAAGGCTTGAACTACTGGCAATGCCTAAGAACACCCTAAAAATAAAGGCTAGAAAAAAATTCCAACGGTAATATAGAAATCTCATATTTTGCGGTAAATAGCGACCGCATGATAGAAATCGCACAAAACAAATATCCATAAACTTCATAAATAACTATAATTGTTGGGAACCAGGCCTTAACAGTAACCAGTTTTAACAGTAAAGAACTTTCCCTTCTCACCCCTCCCCCTCCTCCTTATTGTGTCACAGCATGAAAATACTTGAAGAAAGAATGTTCTCGCTGGTTTATTCTTGTATCTTCAATGTAAAAATATGAAATAGCGTTTGTCACATCTTATTTCAACAATAGCTTATTCTTAACATTTTGTACAGACGTCTCAAGTTGTCCTTTCTACGGTACGTAAGGCAAAAAACTTAATTACGAAATACTCATATAACTTGTCAGTATTTTAGAATTCAATGTAATGCGTTAGTTTCGATTAAAGAACTAATTGATTCATCAAACAACATTTCGGGCTCAAATCAGAAGGACGATGCTCCCAGCCAAAGAAGAAAATTCCCCAAAAGCTCAACATTCATTAAATGTCAACATTTCTCTCTCCTGCATATCTCATGGTGGCAACTGCGGCATTGAGACAATCGAAATTTTTGTTGGGCCGGAATGTTCAGTTTCCTTCACCCCTTTGATTTCTAGGGTTCTTTAAGAACCTGGGCATAAAAACTGTGTTTCCCAATAAAAAGCATCCGGGCGACACGGAGCAACATTTACGAGCCCTGCGATACCGTCGTCCCCTTTATCAGCGGCCGCTCTCATCGTTTTTTCGCTTTTTTTATAACTCCGGATAACACCGAAATGAAAGCTTCTGAAGATAAGGGTGGAGGAAAGGGGGCGGAGGAGAGTAAGATCTCCAGATTGCTCTCTCTCCACGGAAAAGTGGTGATCCATTGACGAAGCAGCAGAAATTCCGACAGACACCCCTCCTCCCCTCCAAAAAGGATCCCAAACCTGCAGACGTTTGCTTTTTTAGCATTGAGTTTCCTGGCTGCCTTCTCCCGGTGTTTCAGCGGATGCAGCTTCCTGGGATTATCTCTTTTTTTATTTTTCAAGTACTTGACCGACTTTTTTTCAAACCAAGATGAGAGTCAGAATCCTATTGCTCTGATTCTTCAAACTGATTTCACGATTATTGTAAGGCGACCAGCCGGTTCGCCAGTATTAATGCTTGCTAAAGTGTTCAATCAATCTATTATATAACTTGTTCTCAAAATAGGTTTTTCAGCAAAATATTTTTAAGCTTCACATTTTGGTAATCCCTCATTTTACTTATACTTTCACGCAGACCTTAATCATTTCTATTCATTGGATTGTGCATGTCTCTCTCATTTTCTATTAGCATCCGTAAAATTGAATTTTAAATTAAAGTGGAAATTATGAAACCGCAATTAATATAAAAATGTCTCTTTAGTGAATCCACCCTGCTTTAAAAAAAATGAAAACTGAAATCAGAGTCGTTCGGCATTTAAGTCTTATGTGCACTACCGAATAATTTTCATAATTTATAATATCTCAAAGAATTTTGCAATAAAAATTTCACGGGTTGAATGAAAAATTCAATTTTTAATATTATTTTTAAAAGGATATAAATGATGTTAATAATTATTTTATTAGGTTTCGAAATATATTTGAAAAAATTATGAAGTTCACATTTTAGACAGTCATAAGGAATCATATTCTGCAAAATATTCTTGACACTCCAGCTTTCAAATAAATAAATAAACGTTTCCAACTGACCGAAATTCTTTAAGTTTAGAATATTAGAACAACATTTTCATAATCTAAGATTCTAATCTTTCATAATCTCACTCTTGAGAAACTCTGGGAGATGATTGACTTCTTTGAGACAGTCGATGAAGTGATCTAAAATCACACGTTATTTATAGAGTAGTGATATTGAAATTCCCATATGTCGGTCAACTTTAGTGATGGATTTAGTTAATTAGAGTGCCACTCTGTTTATTTAAAATATTAGCGTCTGAAGAATATGTTGTTAAATATGATTCACAGAGCAGAGGATAGATGTAAAAATTTAAAATTCGTAATTCATCAGTGTTTATTGACTCAAATTATATAAAATATAATTATTTATCTCATTTAAACCATTTTTTAGTAGATGCATGCCTGTTACTAAAGGTTTATAAATCAGCTGTTGGGCTCCGAATAGAGTAGATGTACATATTAAGCCATATTTGCCTTAAATAAAACTGTTTAATGGAATGGAATTAGTAATGCTGGTATTGTAAAATATCATAGAAAACCTTTCCTTGCATTTACTTTTCAAAAAATAACATGTTTCAAATTTATTTCATTTCATACAGACACGCGCTGAAAATTACATTTTTCATCTTTAATTTGGAATGATCATTAACTTATTTTTTAATTTGAGTTTTGGTCAATATGCTGACAACGCGTTGATAAAACTTAATTTTTTTTCAGTTTCACGTACAACGTGCGGTTTAAATTTTATTTTTATTCCGTGAGAAATAAATTGTTGAAAAATATAATTAATTTATTTTTTAAAAATTCATTAAAAATAGAAATTTAATTTGTTAGTTAAAAAATTAACATCATTGAAAAGATTGTTTTTTAAACTTTAATATGAAGTAAAAATCAATTTTGTGTTGTAATATTTTTGGAAGTTATAGAGCAAAACTGCAATTTCGCTTCATTTTTAATTAATCAAAATTCTAATTAAAAATTTTAAAAAATCACTCCGAGGTGCACATTCCCGGTTGATTACTGAAAACAGAGACACTGAGCATTTAAACCTTATGGGCTTTATTATCTTTCTTAATTTATGTGATATCTCAAGAATTTGAGAACACTAAGAATTTTCTTCGATTTATCATCTCAAGAATTTGTCAACAACAAAATTTTCTGAAATTCATCACGAGGAGATCAATTAATTAACAATGTTACAAACCTAAAAAAAAATTAAATCAAGTCCGCATCCGTTGAAAATAGTTGTCAACAATCAGAACACAATGCGCATGTGTGAATTTTCAATGCTAGTTATGGTAACGCAAATGCGTGAATTTTTCTACGCCAGTTGAGGTAACGCTACGCAGGTTAGAAATTTTTAATTTCCTTAATTCTGTTTTATTTTAAATGAATCAAACATTAAGAAAAGAAACAGAATCGTTTGAAATAATCGGCCGAAAAATGTTAAGCCTAACCTTATTAGCGAGAGGAAAAAAACTGAAGCTTTACACATTTGGTGGTGGGAAAATAAAGATTTTTTTTGACGGGAAAGTTAATTTTTAATTAATAATTAAAATTCTAATTAAAAATTAAAAAAAAAGGAACCCCAGGTCATTTGGAGTTTGTTTTGTCAGTATTGTCTGAAATATTTAAGGAAAATTATTATTACATTGTAGTTAGTATTTATACGGTGATTGGGGTAACGGTGAAATGGTGACAAAAAAAGGAAAAGTAAAGTTTTAATTAACACCAAATGAACTTAAAACAATATGTATTAATTCTACTTTCAGTCATATCGTTTATGGCAACACTAATGAACAGTTTTCAAGTTTCTTTATCGTTTTCGAAAAACAGAAATTTTCCATCTCTCGACTAGCAATCGTCTGAATATCTAAGCAAACACGTGTTAGCCCTGCATTCTTTTTTTAAATAGTAGTGGGGCATCCAACGGTATCAAATAAAGGAGGAGAAAATGCGAAGTAAGACTGCGCTAGAATTTGTCAATTTGAAAAGAAAAGCTAATCATGAAGCTACCACGTTGGCGGGAAAACGTGAAAAAATATTTAGATGTTGAAAATGTGCGCAAAGAATGTTCTCATTGTGCGGTTTTCAGTTTTGAATCGGAAATAGGCCGATCGGCAAATGTATATTACCATCATCTCCTTCAACTCCTTCTGGGTTTTAACCTGCAGAGCACGCTTAAAGCCAGGCTGCTTTGTAACCACATATTACACACGCACGCACATACACACACACACATATACATATATATGTGGGGGGGAAGGCAACGACCAGCGTTAATATCAGAAATATATTTATTAAAATTGAAGTACAAAGGACAAAACATTATTAACATAGAACACATAAAGATACATGAGCGTGAGCTGCACGTCTTGCAGACTCACTACCCTACTCTCGTCTGCCAATAATGGCGGGAAACCATCATGTGATGCATGACCCAACATGGCGCCATACAGGATACGGGATTTGTGAGCAATTCTCATATATATATATATATAAAATTATTAAATGGCACCGACCACACACATACATCATTTGAAATATGCAAAGAAGACAGTTTTCTAAGGTTTGCAATATGAATGTGCCATTTTATCATTCATTTGTTGTCATCCCTTAGATAATCGTTGTGCATAAAGTATGACCAGCTTTAAGTGATGCGTTTTATTGGACACTGTCATTATTTCCTACGCATATTTTTTAAGTTAGTTTCACCATCCCAAGCAGTCCACACATTTCAGAAAGAGTGCATTAAAATGAAAATCAAACTCTTTAAGAATCGCTAACAATTAGTTTATGACAAGAAATCAGAACTGCCGGACATGAAGCCAGCACTCGAAGAGCTCCTGCTCCGAATCTACTTGCACCATCGCTCGATCCTCCACTGCAAACAAGAGCTCTACTAAATGGAGATCATTTCAAGTTATAAAATGAAACCGATGATATGGATGCGTTGCAATGTTTAAGATCGTGTTTCCACGCACGCTTTTGCAGCATCCACTCGATTCAAGTTTTCCATCCACCTCGAACACGTCATCCCTTCGAAAAAGAAACAGGCGAAATGACGTCTTAATCGCATTCACGTGCACATCTGCATCTCGCCGGTGATGATGTGGATAAGATGTTCATCGGGCTTCCTAACACACCGTTTAACAAAAGGAATCAGCAGCGTCATATTCCATTGCCGAGCGATATTAAAATGAAAAGACGCAAAGTTGGATCGATGCGGATCGGGGCAGGGAGGGAAACGGACTTCTCGCGGCTGAGTTTCTAATTAGACAAAATGTACCAAATGTTTTCCAATCCAGCACTCATCCTAACCTTTCTGCTTCGTAAAGCGCAACAGATGTGCGTGAACACTGTTAACATCACGGATGCAGTTTATTTAAGGTGCAAACGAGAAATGTTTTTTAAAAAACGAGGCAAGATCTAATTTTGACCGGGTTCATCAAGGCTGATAAAAACCGTTTTTATAAATATATATTGTGACCGTAAAGGGCGCCAAAATTTAAATTCTGTCTGGGAAGACGATTAAAGTCAATAAATCATGCCAATTAAGTTAAAATACATTCAATGACATAAAAGGACCTGATTTCCAAGGGAACAAAATTATTTGGGACAACAACATTTAATTACAAATATAAATTAAAATGATGCTCGTGGCAACACCATGTTTGCTTCCAAGACTTTAACTACTGTTTATTGCAGCGGCCGCTAGAAGGTCAAGGAAAACAGTTACAGTTACAATATCATGTATATCATTATCATGTTTATAACTGTATATCATTAAAAATATGAATCAAAACCGACAGGAATAACTTTCAATCCCCGATTTTTATACATTATTGATAATATACATTTTTGAATTTTCAACTATTATTTATTTAAAACGAATGCTATTCTTTTTCGAAAATAAGCAAGACCATTTTTACCTTACGTGAAATCACCCCCGAGCAACAAAAATTCTAAACAAAAATATTGACTGTAATATGAATTCCTGTTCACAGTTGAAATATGAAGCAGTTTCTCATGATACGTCTTATTCCTCTTTATTTTTTCATTAACTTATAATAATAAATGGTATACAAAATACATACTTCCCTTATATTAATGTTGTCTACTATATTCTCTCTTCGTATTATTCCACATTTTTTTAGTCAAAAAACATTTTAAATTTCAGAGAATTGCAATTCATAAAAAATTAGCAATCATTTTTTTTTTTTTACAGTTTTTCTCATGCGCTAGAAGTTTTAAATTTCATGATAATACAGTATTTGTATCATCATCAGAATTTAACTAAATTTAATTTAATTACACTTTAATTCTATCTAGTAGAAAATTTGCAAAAAAAAAAAATCTTTTCAATATTTCGTAATATTTAAAATAGTGGGTAATAAATTAGACTTACAAACAGAAAGTAACTAAAATAAAAATACCTTTTAAGTAAGCTAATAAAAACATGTCATTAAAAACAATGAGCCGGCACGCCGCGTTTGTCGAAGCATTTCACCGCCTCTTTGCTCGTCATCTGTCATCCACAGGAAGAGTTCAAGAAAAGTGCACTCGCTTCTCGTCTTCTATTCTGCGGAAACAATTGAAGGCCAATCCGCACGCGTCCTCGGTGCTAGACGAGCCACTTTTCTGATGCCCGCCTCACCACAATGGGAACATCTGGGATCTGTCGGAGAGATGGGACACTTGGGTACGGTTTTGCCGGCTGCCTGGAGAGATGGCACAATGAGGATTCACCAAGTGGATGTTGGCAGTTTCTACAGCTGCACCCTCTTCTCGAGACGGTTTTCGTTGCTTTCCGCAGGAAATTTTTCTGCCAGATAAATTTGGTGAGAATAATGGAACGAGTTGCATGGATGAATTAGTTCAGCCACTGACGTCCAGTTTTAGACACATCCATGTATTTCTGAATTAAATTGATATTATCTTTTGATAAGCCGTACCGATATTTATGAATTACATCAGAAGGAAAATTATTTTATGAAACAATACAAAAATCTAAAGAAATAAATTTTACACCATAGCACATACACACAAAATATTTATTATCGTCGCATGAGTATACAGACGATAAAAGTATATTTGAAAATATATATATATATTAAAACTAGTGAAAAACACTGTAAGGAAATAAACTGAGTATCATTCACTATAAAGTTTTTTAAAAAAAATTAAAGTACTGCACTGACTTACGCCTGTGGTTCAGGCCATGTATCTATCTGATTAAATGGCCTCTTATTCATTATCTATGAAATGTAGTAAAAACATGTTCTTTTAATTCGAGAGACCGAGCTCAGTGGCGTGATCTTGGAATTCAACTACTTAGGAGATCAAGACTGTCGAAGGTGTGAAATTGGGAGTTCGGTCTTTTCTGCTTAAAATCTGTACATAAAAAAAATCCTGGCATCTCGCGTCAATCAAGATCGAGGATCAACTGCCCTATTGTCAATCTGGAGGATTCAAATTTTATCAAAATCGTTCTTGTTTCGAATATAGATAGCCACGATTTGTTACACGTGTGAAATTTATCTTTTGATGAGCAGCACCGTTATTTATGAATTACTTCAAAAGGAAAATTACTTTATGAAACAATACAAAATGTAAAGAAATAAGTTTTACATCATAGCATACACATAGAGAATACTAATAGGGATACGAAATATTTTTAAAGTATGAAAGTATGAGGGGAAAGGTATCAATATTTAAAAAAGAAAGAAAGAAATCACTCTTCATTTCAACAAAAATAGTAGGTGAAAATACACATAGATTGAAAGATCTTAAATACTTTTTAATTTAATATTTAATGTCAATTTTTTAGCTCAAAAAATCATGCAAAGAAATAAATTATTGGTTTAAATAAATAATATTTTTTTTTTTAATTTCTTTAGTTTTTAAGTACAAATCTGAAAACAATTCTTCGATCAACAACCATAAACTGGCATTGAATAAGACCGCATCTGACAAAAGCAAATACTAATATTTGACCATTTCAATCCACCAAGAAAAGGAATTTTAGTAAAGTATTATTAAAGGATCCGAACACGTTGAAAAAGTCGATTTTCGCTAAAAATGACCTTTTAAAAATTCCTTTATTGTATAGACCAGTATTTGAACTAACAGGTTTACTTGTATTTCTACGTTCATTATAAGTCAAGATATTAATATTTTCGTAATGATAGGTAAACCGGAAGTGGACATTTAAATAGCCGAAAGCATCGATTTAAAGGACCAAAAAGCATGTTAAGAATTTGCATAAACACACATTTAGTTTTAAATGCAAAACTTTTTTGCAAATGCCAATGAGAGTTTCAACGGTACTTTGTGGAAATGTGTCCCTAAAGATGTCTCTGCTGAGCTCCGAACCATCAGGTTAGGGAATTTACGTAATACATTTTAACGCAAGTTTTATAGGATTACTGAATATCCTTAAGGTTATTGGAGTGTAATCCTAGTGCAAATGCAGTGAGCGCATTTGTTGAGCGACAAAAACAGAATAAATGAATCTAGGGGGCATTCACTGCCAAATGCAAAAACTGCCAGAAAAAAAAATGATTAAAAAAGGAAAAATATTAAAAGCTGAGGCGCAAGAAGGTATAACCTTTAAATGTGGTGAATTTTAAGTATGTACACACATAATTTATTATAAAAACATGTTACTATAATGTTATTGTATACATTAAATGCATTTTTCTCAAAATTAATGTTAACTTATTTTTTGCTCACTTCAAATCAGATAACTCAAAATATAATTATCATATTACTATGAAATTTGGTAGACTTAGTGAATGGTTTTTTTAAAAATTTAAAGCCTATTGTTTGAATAATAATGTCATAAATTTGCTAAAAATTTCATGACAAATCTTCGACTGATTCTAAAACGTTTATTTTTTATTATAAATATACGCTTGTCGTTCATTCCCTGATGAAAACTGTGTAGTCTATTTTAGTTGTTCCGATGAGAGCGATAGTTTTTGGTGTAGCCAATTTGAAGGATTTTTTTAAGAATTTGCTTAAATTTATGCTATAAAATACCAGTTTAAAAAAATTATTAATGTTTATTTCAAATGTTGACATTCTGTTGCTAATCTTTAATAGTCTTAATCCCAGAAATAGGGTTAAAGTAGGTCTACACCCTGTTTTTCTAAAAAAGTGCTCCGAACGTGTTCCGAAAGCCTAAATACTATTGAAATATTTAAACCGGCACTCACAAAAATTCCTTTAAAAAAACAGTATTTCAAACATCATTTACTGTGTCAATTAATAAAAAATGATGCATATGTGGGCATGTAAAAGTAACGATAAAAATGGCACTTATTCCGATTTTTGTACCTTCTCATCCAAATCCTCATTTCATTCATATTGTCCTGTTGCCTGCCAAAGCGTTCGCAAATAATTCACGCAAAAGGAACACATAAACGGAAGAGGGAGAAGACTGAAATGATGCGTTGAGTCCAAACCTTATCTATATTTAGAAAAGTGGACAAAAAATGACATCTACTAAAACATATTTCACCCCATTCGAGTGCCAGCAAAACATAAGCTTCGTCCTTCAAAGGCCAACTAAAACTCTTCTTGTATAATTTTTTTCCATCCACATCAAATGAAAATTAAGAAAACTAATCTTCTACGTTGCTCCCCCCCCCCTTCGAGCGAATTTTCAGATTTCATTTTTTACCTTCATCCTTTCCCCGGTCGCCGGGGTAGAAGAAAAAACAATCATGCTAAAAATAAAAGTACAGGCCATTATCGTCCGTTCGAGTCACAACAAAAGGAAGCGCTCTCTGAAAATTGAAATAATGAAAGGAAAAAGCACATCATCAGCAAGTAGGGGAAGTTTTGAGAAAAGGTGAGGTGTCTCCCCACCCCCACTCCGGCCCTTCGTCAAGTCATGAAGCGACCGGAAGAAAAGTATTTATGAGAACAAAAAATTATTTCGGGGAATGAAAACAGCAGCAACAAGAAGAATTCCGGTCGACTGAATGAACATTGGAGTGTTGATATGAAGTCAAGCCATTTAAAATGGTGATGATGATAGCGCAGAGGATCCGTCAGCTGCAGACAGGTGCACACAATAAGCAAATACAGATAACTTTTATGCAAGTATTTGCATCTCACAGATTTAAATAAAAGCGCATTGAAATAATTTATACATTTCGGGACCCAATCATTCAGCAAGCACGGGGATTCTTAGACTCGATCCCTCACATCTTAGTTTCACTCCACATATTTTCTTGCGAAGGCCTTTTTAGATACAAAACTATCTTCAATAATAATAAATGTGTTCGTATATCGGAGGGGGGGGGAGGGAGAAAAAGCTAAGTAAAAAATGACTGGTCAAAAGAAAATTATTTTAATGCATCTATTCAAAAATTTTCAAAGCTATAAATGAATTCGAGGACAGCCCCTGAATTATTTTTCATTCTCAAATGTGGAAAGAAAGGGGATCAAAAGAAACTTATTCTTCCAAACTAAGTTTCGCATATAAAATATAAATTTAAATTTAATTTTTGTTCTCATTATTAGATTTTAATAATGAGAATAAGAATATCTTATTTAGATTTAAAATCTACTAATCTTATTAAATATCTTTCATTCTTTTTCCCAATTGCATTCGAACGAAAAAAGTAAGGGGGGTGGCAGTGAAAATGAGTATCATTGATAAACGGAAGTATTCATTTTAGTTCGGAAAATGAAAACAAAACTTTTTTTAAAAGTACGAAAAGGAACCGCAAAAACGCATCGTCAGTCTGGAACGAAAGGTAAATCCTAATATGCTGACGCATGTAGAGATTATTACAACACGGCATCAACAGCAAACGTCGTTCTTTTGAATACAATGTTGCTCAATCTGAATTTGTATGTACAGGCGCTCAGAGTTTTAGATGTTTAGAGTTCAGAGTTTAGTTCTGAAACACATCAAAAGTTGTTTCAAACCAACTATCATCGAAATTCCTTCCAGAAAAAAATGAGCGTGTCGAAAAATCCAAGTTACCACACTTGACCGATGTATTAATATAATAAGAACCAGAATTCTCATCAGATATATGTAGAAAACAAATATTCGATTTTAAGAATAGCAGACTCATTTATTATTGTTACACAACAGCATTAAAAATACAAAGGTATTTCATTTTATTCATTTATTTAAATAAAAGTATTTTATGTGAATTTTTTTCTAAGCTTAAGATAATGCAATTTGTCGGTCCAACTGGTAAAATCACAGCGACAAAAATAATAATAATAATAATAATCTATACATAGCAATATTTAAAATATTTTGACCATCATTTTTTTGCTTTGAAGCGACATACATTAAAAAGAATATTTATTTGTTTGTGCTTCATTTAGTGAGTTCACTGCAAATGTATTTCTAATAGTGCGACATTTAAATCCATTTCCATTTCTAGTTCAATCTGAATTCATCTCAAATCAAGATTTAAGCATCAAAACCATATTATTAAAAAAAAATCTAAATATTTTCAGAATTTCTACGAATTTCGTCCTCAAAACAATAACAACTATCATAGAGAAATAAAGGAATCTCTCCATTTCTTTTCCAAGTTTTCGATGGCTGACGAAGACCACCCATGGCGGCAACGTCAAAAACTCAATATCGCCGCCCCCTCTGTCTTTAATTATGGGGGATGAGGTCAGTCTGAAATAGTGAATTAAAATGGACGATGCGTGGCGCGCCAAAATTAAAGCAACGCACTGCAAAAGCATGGAAAAATGGCGAGGCCTGAAGAGAAGAATCCTGCAAACAGTTCGCTCACGTTCAGCTGCGATGGACAAAACAGGAGTAAAGAAATCTGAAAGAATAGGATGAAACAACTTCACCTCCTCATACGCAATAGAACTCCATTTATGGTAAGTAAAATTATAGGAAACTTCAATTATTCCAATCGATTCCACAAGAAAGAAAGATGGAAATCAAAATAGGAACGCGGTCAGTGAGGGGTGTGTATCTCCAGCTGAAGGAAGATAATTCGTTTTTTAAGGATTATAGCATGTAATGGGGCTTATATTATTTATATATATATATATATATATATATATATATATATATATATATATATATATATATGACCTTACAGCATTTACAGTATTCTATACCTTGCTTGAATTATAATTGAGGTCCCCCACCCCTCCTTTTCTATGTCAGGGAAGCGGTGGCCTGGCTGTAAGGTTTCGCAATCGGAGGATTTCAAATTCCAGACCCTATTTCACCGAAGAATCGTCGTGTAAGCGGGTCAAATGCAGATCGGAGTCAAACGACCTTCCGCTGGTGTGGTGTTTAAATTTGGAGAGGGGTGCCAGCTCAGATGTCATCCTCGTCAGCTGACCGCGATACAAAATGACGAGGTTCGTCCCCAAATAGTCCTAGATTTGCTTTAAAACGGGGCGTTACAATAACTAAAACAAAAAATTTCCTCTACGTCAGATGGACTTTTATTATTTTATTGAACTTCCAATTACACAAATTCCCACATCATTGAAGCGGTCCGATTTCCTTTTAATTCGGATAACTAGAATTCTACAGTAACTGCTTCTTCTTTATTTTAGGAAAGTTTTCTGATGGCAGTGACTCGGCTGAATGATCGAAAGTTCTACCGCAAATGAGAGAGCGACCTGATTGCCGTTAAATCGCCATAATGTAGAGGTTTGAGAACGGTTTAAGATTTTAACAGCCGATTCCGAACAGCCCTTGTAGTTTCATAATCATCTAAAAAATTGAAATCCCTCAAACAAAACACAGTTTATGGTAACATGCGTGTGAAATAAATTCAGCAAATGGTTAAGATTAATTCAAGATGTGAGTCGTTTGATTTTAGTGGAAAGTATTGTTATCCTGCGTTTAACCCTTTGACTACATATTTATTTGAAACGATTTTTATATTTGAAGCGCATTTAATTTTTTGAACATGTGAAGGTAGTAGCTTTTAAGTAAGAATTCATTTATGTTTTATGATTCAGAATATTACTGCTACATGATACTGAGATGACTTAAACTAATAGAATTAAAAAAATAATAATAAATGGAAACATAAATTTAAACAAATACGGAACGTTTTGATACCTCAAATATATCCAAAGAGTTAATGAGAAGAGCAGAAGCCAAGATAAATGGCTTTCAAGTAAATACTGATTTTTTTTTTTTTTTTTTTTTGATCGCTCGTCATATGTGTCGCGCTTGGAGCACTAACACCTCACTCGTCCAATCTCGCTGCTACACCACTGCAAGGGGGGAGGCCCTTCCATTTTTGCAAATGTGCTCATGAAACGACAGACTGAAGACGTTCAGACTTTTACCCATACAAGAATTTGTCACTCCACATCCGCCAACCAATGAATTACTTTTCTGAGAAAAAGGATCTTGAATTTAGAAATCAAGATCCTATCCCCAGGTCACTATTTTCTAAATATCTAGCAAAAAATTTTGTATTAGATTTTCTTGCCAAAATATAATATTAATTAAAATTTTATTTACAAAATAGTCCATTACGATTCCCCCCCCCCCGTGATGTACTTTTCAAGAAACATCTAAACTCTAAACACCTTCGAAAAATTTCGAGGACAGCATGCAAGAATAAAGTTAACTATAATCCGTCCCATATGTAACTCCCAAAAACTGTCCTCGGCAATATCGGGACATTCCCTCCGATAGAACTTCTTATCATACTGTCGCCAAATTTTTGTCACATTTTAATGAAAACTTAATTTTTAGCGTCGCTTTTCTCACCGACCATTAATCTAAAATGTCGCCGAGCGCCAAATGTGCAGGCAGCTATTAGCCGAGTGAGTGAGAAAACGGCAAAAAGAAGGGAAAGCGCCGAAATCACATTTCCAGACTTCACTCTTTCCAAAAAGGAAGGGGAAAGAAGTTTCCCTTCTTCCTTCAGTTCTTAAATAATAATAATAATAATAAAGAAAAGGGAGTAAAGCATCGAAAAAAAGGAAACTTGGCAGACTACACGCGACATTTGCTACAAAAATCTCACGTTTCTTTTCTTCCAATCTCTACGGAAGGGAAGAAAAAAATAGGATTTTTTTTTTTTTTTGTCGTCATTGAACAGATTGCAGTTTAGTTCAATTCAAATCAGTCAAAAGTTATTCGCTTGAAGGTGTACTTCCGTGTGATTTTTAATGAAAAGCTTCATTCAATATAGCAGCAGCAAAAGGTTTGAAAAATTTTAATTTTCAGAAAATTTGGACTTTTCCTAATTCAAAAAACATCCTCAAAAAATGAATTTCGGGGTAAAAATAAATTTTTTAAAAATTTAGAACTAGATCAGTGGTATTAAGCACATTATATTTTTTAAAAAATTACAAAAATGCTATCACACAAATATAGAGTTATTAAAGACTGCCTTTGTCTACAAATATCTGATGAACTGCTGTTTTACAATCTATCTTTCAGTAAGAAAAGCGATGGATTCAAAAGTTTAACTGGCATTGCCATAGTTGAAGTAAATCAAATAAATGTGCATTCACTTATTCTTACAGCTGCCAATATTTCGTGAACGTTTTCATTTTTTGTTTTTGGTTTGTTTTCTTTCCTTCTCTATTCTTTTTTGGCCCAGCAATTATTTCAGGGTTTTTATATTATACTAGCCGCCTTTGGCGACCAGTCGGTTCGAAAATCTTAATGTTCGTTTAAATTTTACTAATTAAATATTTTACGCAATTCCTACTTTAATAGATTCTTCATCAAAATATTTTAAAACTTCAAATTTTGATAGTCATATAATTTACTCATAATATTATAAAGACCTTCAGTCATAATGTAATATGTATCTATCTAATTTTCTGTTAACTCTCGTAGAATTTATGCTTTAAATTAAAGTGGAAAGAATGAATCTGCAATTAATATAATAATATTTTTTACTCAAACAAAGCATTTTTTTTTTTTATAATATGATTACTGATAACAGAGTCACTGAGCGTTTAAGCTTTATGGGCACTAAAGAATATCGTTCTTAATTTATGTAATATCTCAAGAATTTGTCAACAAAATTTTCTCAGATTCATCATGAACAGATCGATTTATTAACAATATTTAGTTTTAAAAGCATCAAACACTAAGAAAATAAAATGAATCGTTTAAAACAATCGGTCAAAAAAGGTTTAAAAAAAACTACTTAAAAAACGATGTACTTAAAACTATAAGCATATACAAAAAATATATAACTAACATAAATACAATTTAATTACAAAAGCATGCAACTAACCTAAAAATAATTTAAATAAAGTTCGCATCCGTTGTTAATAATTGTAAACAATCAGAACACAATGCGCATGAGTGAATTTTCAACGCCAGTTATGGTAACGCAAATGCGTGAATTTTTCTACGCCAGTTGGGGGAACGCTATGCAGATTAGAAATTTTTAATTTCCTTTATTCTGTTTTATTTTAATTCAAAAGTACCTCAGAATGAATCTGAAAGACCGATTAATTAACAATGTTTAATTTTAAATGCATAAAACATTAAGAAAATTTTGAAATAATCGGCCGAAAAATGTTAACCCTAGCCTCATTACTGTTGGGAAAAATGAAAAGATTTTTTAGCGGGAAAGTTAGTTTTTAATTAATAATTAAAATTATAATTAAAAATTCAAAAAAAGGGACCCCAGGTGCACATTACCGACCTCTAAGGTATACATGTACCCAAATTTGGTAGCTGTAGGTCAAATGGTCTTTTCTGTAGAGCGCCAACACACACACACACACAAACACTCAGCTTTATATATATATATATATAAAGCTCAATGTGTGTGTGTGCGTATGTGTTGGCGCTCTACAGGCCAGGCCATTTGACCTACAGCTACCAAATTTGGTTGTTAAATAATCGATCTTTCAGATTCATTCTGAAGTACTTTTGAATTAAAATAAAACAGAATAAAGGAAATTAAAAATTTCTAATCTGCATAGCGTTCCCCCAACTGGCGTAGAAAAATTCACGCATTTGCGTTACCATAACTGGCGTTGAAAATTCACGCATGCGCATTGTGTTCTGATTGTTTACATCCATTTTCAACGGAAGCGGACTAGATTTAAATTATTTTTAGGTTAGTTGTGTGCTTTTGTAATTAAATTGTATTTATGTTAGTTTAAGTTCATCGTTTTTTAAGTAATTTTTTTCAACCTGTTTTCGACCGATTATTTTAAACGATTCTGTTTATTTTCGTAGTTTTTGATGTATTTAAAATTAAACATAGTTAATTAATAAACCTGCTCATGATGAATATAAAAAAATTTTGTTGACAAATTCATGAGATATTACATAAATTAAGAAAGATATTCTTTTGTGCGCATAAGGTTTAAATGCTCAGTGACTCTGTTTTACGTTATGACTGAAGGCCTTTATAATATTATGAGTAAATTGAAATTTTAAAATATTTTAATGAAGAAGCTATTAAAGTAGAAATTACATAAAATATTTAATTATTAAAATTTTAACGAGCATTTAGATTGGCGAACCGGCTGGTCACCAAATGCGGCTAGTATAAAATATATGCAACCATTAGGATATTTTCGAGTTAGTTTCCAATCTTTTTATATCTATAAAACATAGTTTAGATGCAAAAAGAGAAATCAGTATTATTTACAATAAGCATATCTATTTACAATAAGCTTTAAAAAAAATTTTTAATTCGTATTTACTTACTTAAAGTAATCTTTTTTGTTATTATTGCTGTAGCTGTTTTAGTAACAAGAGATCTTTATTCCAAAATTATTGAATTTTATTATGAAAGTTCATTCTTTAAAAAAATGAATATTAAAAATCAACGTTTAAATAAAACTCCCCTCCACCCCCAGCCCAAATTTCTCCTGCCATGTTATAAAGCAGCCGCACGGGCAGCGCGTCTCAAACAGCAGGGCCGCACAGTTCATTATTCGGAACCCAATTAGCAATTCATTGTCGAGAGCAACAAAATCTTGAGTGCGCCTCCACCATTGACGAGGAGGAAGAAAAGAAACACGAAACATTAAAAAGATCAACGATGTGCCTAACTCTTTAATTAGCGCGAACGGTATTTTGAGCATCATTTCAGAAAGCACGGCAATTACCCGAGCTGCTATCGGAGCAAACTGAGGTATTTTAATTAACTGGCCCTTTCTGGAAAAAGGGGAGGGGGCACTGAGAAAAATTCCACGAAACAAGCGCTCAGACGTTAAAAAAAAAGTGATGCAGCGAAAAGGGTTTACGACAGCGAAAGGAAAAGCATGCAGTGTGATTGGCAAATTTTACGGATGGATGAATTTCTTTCCACTTATGTTTTCATTCGGAGGATATCTGCATTCAAAAAGTATCATCCAGTTCTTAGATCATGGAAGCTCATTAAATGAAATTATTTATTAGGTAAAGAAAAGAATAAAATTTTAAAAAAATGGAAAATTGCAGTTTAATTTACGTATAATTTAAAAAAAAAAAAAACAATGGACATAATATTAAAAAAAATTAGGGCATAAATATAAAAAAAAAGAAAAAAAAAACTTTAATATAAAAGAAGCTGAAAATTCCAATGCATTAGTAAACCAGGAGATTTTAATACGAGATATTGTACTTTAAGTTCACATTGCAGTAATGATGCAATTTTCGGACAGCTGTAGTTAAATGTCATACAATGTGCCTCTTACCCATTCTGTATCGATAAAGCCCCGTTCCGAGGATCTGTGCGTGTCTGGAGACAGGCATATTTTCCCCTCTTACCCTTTCTTGAGGTTTTCCTGGATTCTCTGATGTCTTTTCATTTAACGGACAATTTGTGGGAAGCTCCCGATCAACGTCCACATTCGAGGATGGTCCTACAATGGGTCAGTTGGCAGATTTATGACCAAATCAATAAGGCCACAGGTCATCGGAACACGGCTTAAGAGCTCGTCCCCAGACGGAATTTCAGATCTCCCGTAGCATCAGGAGGTAGAAGGAATTCCTAAACTTAAAAAAAAAAAAAAATCTATCGCGGACAAATGGCATCTATTTACTTATGACCATCACTGTACTGTAAACACCAACAAATTTATGTTTAGCGAAATTTTTAATCGATTCCGCAATTTAAACGAGTCACATATATAACATATCTTCTGCTCTTGCAACTATTTGATGGTAGGATTGCAACTTCGTGACTGGGACAGTATGATAGTGTTTCTAAACACTAAAACCATTAAGTCCATGTGTTCTCACACTGACTTAAGAATTTAGAGGAAAAATCGTCATTAATAAATAAGGGCAATCAACGATGTGTCAGAGTGTTAAAGAATTGATACGTTTTTCAAAAAACAAAAATTAGTAAATTACTCCACTAATAAAGATAATAATCAGCCGAAATCAGATAATAACTGCTTTAACACAAGAAATAGATGGCAACAGGCTAAGAGGGATAGCCTGATAAAATAGTTTGCAATTCCATCGCAAATATTCTGGAAGTGAAGGGCAATTCAATAAAATATTGATCAAAACAAAAGAATTATGTGGTAGAGCATACTTCTCTCAGCTAAAAGACCGTGCATGGAGTGTTAAAACTATGAAGCAAGATGAGTAGACGGAAAAGATGTAAGCGAAATAAACCAAAAAATAAAACAGAAAACAGACTTCCGACGACTTTCACGCCATTTCCATTAAAAACACCGCGAACAGAACCCGTGCGAAAGCATCGAAGTTTAACAAACT
This sequence comes from Argiope bruennichi, assembly GCF_947563725.1. Taxonomy (NCBI): domain Eukaryota; kingdom Metazoa; phylum Arthropoda; class Arachnida; order Araneae; family Araneidae; genus Argiope; species Argiope bruennichi. Next base: position 125,738,770 of record NC_079160.1, read on the forward strand.
ACTTTTCTCGAAACAAAAGTGAGACTTCGAAAAGAATGTTCCAAGTTTAATTATGATGTATAAATTCACAGAGCAAAGCTGTCCGTTATTTTAAACACGCAAAGAATTCTTTATACTTTGCACGCGAAACTGCGAGTGAATTCCTCGGTGGCATGTGAGCGCCAAGCAGTCCATCTCACCCACATTCAGAAAAATAACTGTGTTTATTCAGGTTTCGACAAATTCAGTCACAGTTGACCCCTTCCAGTAAGATTTAATAATGAAAAACTGTGCGTGAAATAACCATTTAATTTTTATTTAAGAAAATTTAGTTTATTTTATAATTCTTACATATTGTTAATTAAAATTGTATTATTGATATGGATATAATTGTAATTTGTAAGTTCAGATTCAACGCTTTTTCAAAAACCTCTAATGACTTCGGATAATTGGCAGGGTTTCGCGCTTTCGCTGGACACTCCCATAATTTTCTTAGTTATTTCAGGCACATTACCTATTTCCTTCCAAATCCATTCTTCTGATGATGTATCTATGACTCCAGATACATCATCAAATACACTAAACATTCACTAAAATCACTTATTACTCGCTCAACGTGTTTTAAAACTTCTTGGTAATATTTCACTATGATTAGTTTCATTATCAGTATGAGGTAAATGTATGCTCATTTCTTCTGATTTTTCTGAAACCCTCCAATCACCATGAGTGATCTTCATAGTGTGCATTACTCTTATTCGTTACTGTATTTATTTCACAGCATGTTTTTCTTTTTCTTTTTTTTTCTTTAGTAAGACAGATGTTCACGCTAAATGTTTGTAAGAATGAAGTCCACTGACTAACAACGATTTGGCCATAACTTGTACCGAGACAATCTAACGGTAAACAATATGATCTACGATATCAGCATAAGTAATAAAAGTGCTGCCGGATGAGTACACTAGAAATTTTAAACGGAATTTATTATCATATTCAGTAGTAACTTCAATCGCACGATGAGTATAGCTCATCATCTTGCTGTGTGCCAGGAAAAACCAATGACGTGCTATACTCGCTATTTTACCAGAAAAGATTAATACGTAAGATTTAAAATGAGTCTAAATGGTTTTTATTTTTTTACAGAACAAAATAATGTATATGTAGTTGCGTAATTTTTGAAAGCCAGGTTAACGATAATTATTCGCAAGACTTTAGAATGTCTTTCGATCATGACAAAGCTTTTTATGCTAAGAATTTCAAATAAATGTTATGCCCAATCGTTTCTTTCGTCTCATCTTTTATTTTTGCAAAACCACCCATTATTTTGATAAATGATTTGTCAGAATCAATTTATTTAACAGAGAGTAATGTTAAATAACACGCTCTGATGGAGATCATCGATCGAGCTTTCTTCAGTGAATATCAAAAGATGAAGATGACACTAGCTTGCACAACCCCTTTTTGCAGATGGGGGGGGGGCTCTTTCACACACCTCACAGATAGAACACAGGGTAAAGAACAACCATACTCGAACCAGGATTCGAACCCTTGAGACCCAGATCACAGGGAAAGACGCGCTACCCCTAGGCCAGGATGCCGGCCGACAAGCGTTATTAATCTGGAATATAATTACTTTCTTTTGAAATAAGGTGACAATATAGGCAACTTTCATTCGGGTTTTTATTCACCTAAGGGACACTCAGCGACAGATATAAGTTCCGCGTTGAAATTACACGAAGGCTCTCTCAAGTCGGATTTCCTCGGCTAACGACGCGCCATCCAGAACATCCAAACCATACTAAATGGTAGACATTTAATGAAATTATGTCTTTAATTCATCAAACGAAGTCGAGACTAAGCTATCAGATCATCATGGCCCTGATTCTTGAGGGGGGGAAAAGCATCGAAGTTTAAAAAAGAAATTAAAAAAAAAAAAACATGTTCGAAACAACGAACATATTTTCTGAACGAATTGGCTAAAGTAAACACGATCTTAGTATTGTGAGGTATGGCGACGGCCCCTGCTATTGGGCAGGCGGGCAATGGAGCAAAAAGATCGTCCCAGAATTCCATTTCGAGGGAAACGACAGAAATCCTCGTAACCCTTCTCTTTTTACGGCCGCTGCACAAACACGCCAAACATAATGGACGTGTAGAAGTGCAACTTTACACAAGGGACCGTCGTGGGGGAGAAGAGTCCCACAAGAATGTCTTTTTTTTTCTTTTGCCCTAGAAAAATTGGATGCTCTCTTCTAGCGGAAAAGTGAGGTGGCCAATGATCACCGCCGTCTTTCTCTTCTGGGAAGAAGAGTTTTCCCGGACTGTAGGAATAGAATATAAATTCACCGTTAAGCATTGCAGGCGATGGAGAGACAGGTTAAATTCCCGAGCAACTCATTCATTTTAAGAAAAAACGCATAGCACGAGCGACCTTATAAAAACGGCTTTTGTAACAGTATTAAAAGGTTTATTAATGCTTTTTAAAGAAATCTGCATTTTATTTGACATATGACAGCACTGATTATTCCATTTTTGCGACAAGTGCTTGAAATAATAAAGTAGAATCTTAATCACTTCAACCGCGTTTTGACATCTAACCCAGAGTTTCTCAACCTGCGGTATGCATGCCTTCAGGAGCATGAGAAATAGTCTTAGGGATCCAGAGTGAAAAAGGCTGAAATAGTGGACATTGATAGATGAATGAAACATAACAGAAGAGGGGGAGAGTTTGTGAATATGTGGAGCAGTGATGATAAGTCGAGGGGTATGCAATGAAGGACCTTGGAGAAAGACTGATCTAACCAAGAACGCAAAAACGAAAGTTACGTGACTACAATGAAGATGATTTTCATTGCGATCTTAATTAGTTTATATGATGAGAAATAATTCTAAAAATGATTTTTTCCGCACTACAATTAGTCACTCATTTAATTAATTAAGGTCTTCCATATTATCATAATGGCTTAATATCAATGATAAGAAAGAAGTAAGGTATTATTCAATTTGAGTAATTTTACAATAATGATAATGGGTGCTTTCTTATTTTGTTCATTTATTAAGTACTGACTATAACCAGAAAGGTGACATTTAAGCTGTGACAGGCAGGCCATGGCCTATCCGAAATTTTTAGCGAGAATATAACTATAACACTTATAAAACAAAAACAAAAATGATTTTTCAACGTAATTTATATAACAATATATAATTAGGTCGGCCTCTGTTAGTGCGCTCGTGTTGATTAGTGTGCTCGCTTAACATGCAAAAAGTCCCTAGGTCAAATCTCTTTAACATTTGACCGTTGGTTGCCTGGATACGATTTTTCCTTATATCCTCATTAGACGAATGAGGGAAAGTTTCGCAGAAGGGGATCAAGAATAAACTTTTAGCTAACCAAAGGAGAAAACCAAAGCTAACCAAAGAAGGGTATCAACTTTTTAGCTAACCAAATGGTGCTTATAAGATCATTATATGTTTGTTGCTGTTGTTGTTTCTAAAGACACTTGCCATGGACAAGCTCGCTGATTAAGTCGGCGATTTTAAGCCAAGGGAGCGTCTCTTGTTTTAGTAGCGCCAACTAGGGCCAAGAGTGCGTCTTAGGTACTCACGCATCACATTCGCTTGCACAACCCCTTTTTACAGAGGGGCATATTCACACATCTCACTAATAGAATAGATGAAGAGCATCCATGCCCGAACCGGGACTCGAACCCAGGACGCCCAGATCACGGGCAAAACGCACTACCCCTATGCTAGGAGGCCGGCGTTAAGGTCTTTAATCGATTTTAGCCACTTGGTTCAGCATTCTCTGTGTGAAAAAAATTAGCTGATAAGAAAATGATGATTACCAGCAATCTTATTTCACATTGAATAATGACAAATGCTTACGAGATTTCATTTAATGTTTTGGATAACTGATTTGGAAACTAAATGAATTTTGCAAGGGAAAAGTTTAACTATTTAAAAAAAGCGCTTTCTTTAGGCACTGACACCAAAGCAAATTGTCGTTTCCGCTTTTATTTCATAGCATACACATTTTTTAGTTTGCACTCACAATCATTTATTGCATACTGAATCAATTAAAAGTAAGTTTCGCAGTCTTATCAAATAACATGGGGAAATTTTAAAAAAATGCATTACATATTTCAAAAGATGTCCTTGTTTGTGACAGCCCAAAAAGTCAATACTCTTGGCGAAAAATGCGATACTTTTTATTATCTTTTGTACAATTTAATGTAAATCGTAAAAGATTTCATATAATGTTCTTTGGTTTTAATTTCAAATATAAAGTTGATTTTGTAGGACTACTGTATAGTTTAATTTCATTCTATAACAAATAGCAATATTTTTACAATGAATTTCACATCTACATCACAAATGATCACACATCGTAATTATATAACTGCGAAAGAAGAATGAGCGTTTCGTCTAGGAAAAAAACGAAAAATTGCTGAAAAAGTCCGCTTTCCTAAAGTGGGTTAAATAGTATGGATTCTAGCACTCGGAACAAGAACGATTACATAACACGGACACATCTAAACCAATCCAAGAATTCTATAAAGGACGAATGTTTTTACCATTATTTTATTTTCGATACAAATAATCTTACTGTTTCTTTATTATATTGCAGCGCATTCAATAACATTTCAAAAATGGAACATAACTGTTTATTATTCAGAATTATTAGAGCATTTTAATCTTTCTTATTACATTCGAATCAAAAATTAGTTATTTATTAAAGCAGTCAAAAGTTTTGAACATCTATTCTACGATTTCATGAATCTTACTCTTTTTTTTAAAAAGAAGAATTTCACACTCTAACCAAACTAATCACTGAAACTGTTTTAAATTTAAAAACAGTTTAAGTATTTTACACTTAATTTGCATGTTGGTTAAAAGTAATCTGACATTTTTTTTTAATTTTAAGTATTGGATAATAATCTAAAAAAGTGTCAATCTTCAGTTTACAAATACTTTGTGGAACATTAATACAAATCAATCGGGATTATTTTCACTATGAATCTGCATGACTAAACAATTTCAAATTTTATTAGAAGTATAGTATTATATAAACGAGAACAATTCATCCACTCGGACATTATCAATGTCATTTTCAAAACAATCAAAATACAGTTTTGGCAAATGCGACATGTTGTCATCAAGAAGGAAAGAATTCCCAATCCTGATTGCCATGAAACATGAAATCCCAGTCAGAACAAGATCTAGAGGCACTTGCATTTCAAGCGGCAAGAGATATACCATTATAGCTTTCCCTATCTGAAGACTATCAGCTTCCAGTCAAGATATTTGCGCCCATAAAAGCCGCCCCCTTAGCACGCCCCTGCAAGCCAGCACATTTCAAGTGTCGATACAAGGGGATATATGTGAGATGGGGAAGAAAGAGCCATAACCGTTTCCAGATAAACTCATGCGGAGGATTCGCCATCCTCACCCCTCCAGGGCCTTACTTTGGGCACAGACCGATTCGAACCCATTGACCCCAGTGAACCTTCCCGCAGAGATGTTTTAAGTGGTGCTCGCCAAACATAACATCCCCGACACTCGGCCTGCCAGAGCGAGTCTTTTTCATCTGGGGAAGGGAATGAGGCTAAAATTGGGATGAATACACCCGAGGGAAGGAAGGAGAGGATGCAAAGCGTACAGTGTTAAAAAACAGGATTGTTTCGAATGCACAACAACCTAGAAGGGAAATGAAGGGGGGATCCAAGTGTTGAAAATGGTGTGAAAAGTGCTTAAATATAATAACTAAAAATCCATGACACCAGTTTTTTTGTGTGTGTGTATCATAATTAACTACCATCAAATACTCATTATATAAAAGCTAATCCCCATTGGCATTGATCGATAAGCTCGCGCTAACTTCATCAAACACAATTTGATAATAAAGGGTTCTTATCCCAAGATACTGGAACCCAAGACGCTCAAATATTTGTTTGCAATATTTCGAAAAGCGAATGGAAAGAAAATTGAATGAACTGACTGAGTCTGCTTTAATCGGATTTACTGTTAACATTAATAAAACTTCCGGCTGCTTTCATAAGCTCACGTTTTGGTCTCTTGCCATTTCTAGATCCGTAAGTTCTCTAGTAAAAGAGCATCCCCACATACTAAACTCATCCATCCCCCCCCCCTTCATTTAACGTGTAAATTTTTTTGAATAATGTTTTTTGAATAATTTATATCCCTTTCATTTTGCTACTAAAACAAATGAATCAAAAATCACAGTTCAATTTTACAGCTTGTTACCATACGACATCATTCTTCACCAACAGCCTAAAAAATCAGAACTAAAGCTTACATAATCGTTCGAGTTTAAAGGATGAGAGCATGTTCTTGATCTGCCCCTCTAAAATCTCGCACACCGCCGTGATTTTACAATCCAAACACCCGACCCAGGGGAGTTACACTGAAGCCTTCTGTTGTGTCGAAGGAAACGAGACTAGATAATGACCATGGACAGAAATTCATGTGTCACGCGCCCATCAAACGTTTGGCAGGCGAATAGCGCACGGCATTCGGAGAAATGATAGGTTATCATTTTGTGACAGAAAACGGTTAACGGAGCGGTTTGGGAATCCAGGTTATCGCTAAGTATTTACTAACCAGTAAGTTGTCGCTAGGGATTTTCACCCACAAAACACAAAGGAATACAGTTGAATGATTTTTGATTTACTTCTACAGATGCCATTAAGCAATTTTTTCCCTTTTTTAAAATTATTTCCACGAATTTAAGAGTGTTGCGAAAATACCGTCGCACAGTTTCACAATAACATAATGTTTCTCTCTCGCCTTTTATATTTCATAAATTTATTCTTTCCCGTTCATTTCAATTCATTGTTATAACTAAAATAAAATATATCCATCCAATATCGTCCACTTTGTTTCTAAAGGCGCTTTCTTCATCTCCCCCCCCCCACCTTTCCACTCCTTTCATAAAATAAAACTCAGCAAAACAACTTTCCATTTAAGGCAGATCGCAACCAAAGAGCAGACCCCAGTTTCATGAATCATTCTTCAAGATAAATTCTCGCTCGATTTTGCAAAATCTTTTATAAGGTGGCTCAATCTGAACTCTACAATTTATTACGAACGATTTAAAACCGATGGGAGGGGGGGGGGGAGGCTAAGACTTTTTCAAGCATTTCGCCGGAACTCATCACCCAATGCTACATTAAAATCCAAGACGCAATGAAATATCAATTACATCACACAACTCGCTTCAGTTTTAGATTCATGCGAATAGGTCATTACTGGCATTATTTCAGTATCGGTAAAAGTTAAAGCTAACTGTGTGCTGCTGGCGTACGTACGTGGTGATAACTATCCATATAAAATGCAATGGCGCCAAACTCCTAAGTGTTAATATCCCAAATGGCATGATTTCATAAAGATAGTGAATTTCTTTCGAAAATTTGTTCATTCGCTGCACTATGACTTATATAAGGCGCGAAACTTTCTTTTTTGCAAGCGACAAATAAATAAATAAAAATAGCAAAATAAACCCACAAATGATTTCTGAGATGAAACATTGTTTCACTATTCATGAAGTTACTCAATACAGATATCGAACAGAATAAAGTATAATCAATCAACAACAAACAAAAAATAATCTCGAAACAAAGACTGAAGGACAGAACAAACATCCCTTCTTATCAAGAATCGAATACTGGCGTGAGAAAGTTTTCCTCGGCTTTCTCCGTCAGCAGAACAATCCATTTTGAATGATGTCATGCATAAGAGAGGAATTTTCAACTTAGATTAGCACGAGTATTCGATGCAGTGATGACACGGAACATACCCTCAGCTGGAAATAAAAAGATGGGGAAAAAGATGAGTTTACACTAAGATTTATCTCAATTCTGAACTAAAATCTTGAGGGGGGGGGGTCATTCCAGTACAAATATTTATACTTTAAAGTTCCAATGATCATCAGCTAATGTCAGGACTCTCAATGAAGCCATTTATGTAACGTAGCAGTTACGTCACAAGCGTTCTCTGCACATGTCATTAGTCAATGTGTAGTGACGTCACAACATGCTTCCTTTTACCAAATGTACCGCAAATTCCAAAATGAAATAAGAGGGCGAATTTCGCATTCATGAAATAGGTAAAAAATTAAGAAACAAAAGCTGAATGATAACCCCTTAATATTTAAGATATTTGATGTGACTTTAGCATGACTATGAATAAAAAGAAATGAAACACTGTGTTAAACAGATGGCTAAACTGATATTTAAGCAGAAAAGGGCTTCGAAACAACTCCATTACCAAATTGGCGGAATCTGGAGATTCAGAACTATTTCATCCAAAAAAGAAAATTGCTCAAGATACATAATCACATTAAAAAAAAAAAAAAACGTAATAAATATGATAGGGAAAAAAAACAAAAAAAGGGGGCAATGTTCAACAATGACTTATTATTTGTCTTCGATTTCGTGTTCTGAAGAATCCGAATGACTAATTCAGGCGATAGTTGTTCCTTTGAAATGACGGCTCATCTTGAAAAGAATTTTCATGGAATTGGTTTCTTAACACAAGTGAACAGCACGACCGCTCATAACTGTTCCACCGTCCTTTGGTTTTATTTTTTTTTATAAAATTGTAATAGTTTTTTTTTCCCTAAAGAATATAGAAATAAAAGGCAAAACTTGTTTAACATTAAAGAAAACAACAAGAAAAAAGGAGTCACTTTTTCACACGACAACTATAATTTCTTATCATTGGACGCCGGCCTTTTTCAGCGCCCAAATTGTTATTAAAATGAAATCAATTCAGCTCAACAATTTTATCGATCACAGTCAAACAACATCACAACAGAACTGCTTTCATCTTGTACCGACACGGAACACAAACAAAAACCGACGCTTTGCAAGCAAACAAACTTTGAAAAGAAACGAAAAAAAAAAAAAAATGTAGGAATGAAAAGTCATAAGGGCCAACGAATATTCAGATGAGCGTGTGTAATAAGCGCCGCCGACTGCAGGAAGTGCCAACCTTGCGAGATTCCGGGGGAGCGCGAAATCAATAATCAGGGCCCGCGCGAGATGGGATTTGTGAAAAGGGGAAAAGATCAATCCCGGCACACACCAATGAGTAGTTAGCTTTCACAGCAATTTTCCATCGATTGCAACCCCCCCCCCTTCCGAAAACGCTTCCGCGTCCTCTTTTCCGTCAAGAACCGCTCCTCCAAGGAGTGTGGGAAGGATGGAAAGGTCTGAGGGAAAAAAAGAAACCGTTCATTTGATTCTGCAATCGTATTCAAATCAACCGAGTTTCAAGTGTGGTCGCGAGAGTCGGTCTCATAAGAGCTACGCTCAGGAACTATTTCTGAGCTAAACGATTACGGCGGCAAAAAGCATGCCAAACTCAAAATAAAAAGCTCACTCTAATAAAGTGTTAACTTGTGCATGTTGTTTTTTCTCCGAGATATATATATATTAATTACTTTTTATTCACATCTTCAAAAATTCATTTACTCTGAACTTTGACTGCCTCTCTCGGTTTAACTGGTTGTTCCGACAAGATTTGTTTGCCTCTTACAGATATCGAGCCAGCAATTTCTTATACAGCCGCATTCTTAATTTAGAGCACCATACATTGCAAAGTTATAAAAAGCACAGCCACTATTTTACTGTCCTCGTTCCCAAATGTGACCATTATATTAATATGGTACATTTCCGAGTATCCGGCCTAATGTAGCGGAAAGGCAGACCGGATAAGCCATAAGTTCTATGGACTTATTTCTTTGCCCCCCAATACAAGAAGACTCACCACTACCAAAACTCAAGGTTATAATACATATTTTCTGGCTTCTTATTGAGCACTAAGCCCTTCATTTATCTTCAGCCGCGTAAATAGTGAACGCGACCCGGTGAATCATAGAAGCAGTAAGCAGTGACGTATCGCGGTAAAACAGAAGACTGTACTGGTTTTTTCATATTTGTTACACAGTGCACTGCACGTTTCTAGAATTTATTAGAGAAAACGCAAGTTAAAGGATATAAACTATTCACATTTTAGCATAAACTCTATAATGTCTAACATAAATGGTGGAAATATAAATGAAACGTTAAAATAAATCGTATCCCTAATTCTCAAGAAAACTGACTCGAACTGATTTTATTTGTCACTGATAAATGATTACACAGATATGAAAAGTGATCCTAAGATAAGAGTTAAAACTTACAGTTTTTAGGTTTTGAACAAGTCCTTAATAAATTATTGCTTCTGCAACACCTTGCCTTCTTCATTTAATTATGATAAAAACAACTAGGCCGGATAGTACAGAAGCTGGATAGTCGCGAACCGGATACTCAGGAATATACTGTATTCGCAATTTTTGTGCACAATATTACCAAAATGATCATGAGACCGAAAATAGTGAGATATTGACCTAAATGATGAAATAACCTTCTAAAATAGAAATCTAATCCCGCATCATACAATCAGACCAAAATTAAAATAAACTTTTTGGTGTTTTCGAAACAACAATCTATTCCATCAGAATATTTTTTATTAACCCTTTTTAAGAGACAAGACAACTACCTGCAATGCGCATGAATTTCTCGCCATTGAAAGTGAAGAAAGGAGAAGAGGGAATGCAAAAATTGCTTTTTGGAATTTGCAATTCTTAAAATGTTTGGTTTTTATACCGATATTTATTTCGTCAGAAATCTGCCCATCTCACTCTAAAGATCTGTACACTAAAGAGAATCTCTAAAAAATGAAACAAGTGTTATTTCTTTAAAAACTCTATCTAGACACATACTTTAATTAAAAATTACATTTTTATACAGCTTCGAAAGAGTAAAAAAGGGAATTAATAAAATGTTTCTTTGATAATCAACGATGCGATTCTGACTTCTATCCACAAAATTTACAAAGATATTAAAACGCAACTTGATTTGGACCATTTTTTCACATTGTGAAAAAGTGGTCCATTTTGACTATTGTTTGAATGAATCTTTAGTTGTCAATTTCAGGACTAACTGAAATGTTTACAAAAAATTTTCAAATTTTCTATACTTCTATAGGATGACATTCTTCAACACTTACATATGCAAGCAGATGTCTTATGACTAAATACAGAATAAATAATCAGACTTTCAAAACATTCCATGCTGTTAAAATGCGTCATTTTTTTAAGACAGCTTCACAATATCACTACAGAGTTGCCAGATAACCAGACTGCATAATTCCCTCGTTCGAAACTGCAGTCTTTCCCGAAATATTTTAAATGTTCAATTTCTTAAGATTATCTTCCTTATGAAGTGAACTACAACAATACATGAGCAATGAATTTCTTTTCATTCGTCCAGTTTGCATGATGCATTTACATATGACAATTCTTTTGTATTGAATAGATTTGCATTTCTGAAATATTTATTAAATATTTCTGAAGATTCATCTAAACTTGCAATAACTCCCTCTAAATGAATAGTATGCAAATCCCTACACATTTTGCAGACAGACTCGAGGAACTTGACACGTGCATCAATAAATGTACTAAAACCATTTTCATTCTCTGACTTCTGGGGGCTGCAAGAAAAAGTTCATTTTTCAAATTTTCTACCATCTATCTCCACAGAATTAAAATAAAATTGCCATCTTTCATAATGAAACTGTCGTTAGAAACATGCGTCTAAACGTAATATTGACGAGAATAAAAGCTCGTTCCTCTTTTTGAGTCGCCTTTACATGTATGATGCACATTTATGATAAGTCCCTTTTTTTTCGGTAGATTGATTAGAGATTGAATGAAATAAGCTCCGTATTCTTTCGTTAAACTGGCTGTCACGCGGATTTTATCGCGAGTGTCTCTAAAAATGCTAAATGAGCAAACTTAACTCAATAGCGCATTACATTAAAATATGCTTTGCGCTACACTTGTACGGCCAGACTGATTCCCTTCTGGGCGTATTCGCCGTGGTCATCATATGGCTTGTATACTTCCTATTGTAGAAATTTTTTTTTAAGAACTGCGTTTGTCACGAACTCCATTTTATAAATATAAACGTTGCCTCCTAATCTAAGACAGAACTTCTTCGCAAAATTTAGTTCAGCTCTATTAGCGAAAAATATTTTAGTGTACACATCTTAATCTTTAGCCATAAAGAAAATGACATCGCACTCCCTTTCCACACTTTCATACCAATCCAGCGGAAAAACCCAATTTATTTTTGTCACTTAGATTGTGAGGGATTATATTGTAAAAAATATAATTCTATATATAAAATATAATGGATAATATATAAAATAGTGATAATGGTAATAAATAAAAAGTTAAAAAAAATCATGTACTTCTCTTGTAAGAAGATAGAAAATTTGCTACCAATAGAATTGAAGAAATTTCTTCAATCTTGAAGAAATTGTTTATATTCAGAAAAATAAATCAGTTATTACTAGCATAGCTGCAACCGTAATGGTATCACAGCGTTTTTTTATGGTTTTACTCTGTCTCAAAATTGTTCTGCAATCAGTGGGGTTTTATGCACAGGCGGTAGAGGCAGTCGCCTTGTGCCTTGAAATCTATAGGGGCCTCAAAGTCTATTTCGACGAATATCATAATGCTGAGCCAATGGCACATTTAACTGTTCAGTCTCCCCTTCGGTCCGAATCGCAGGATTTTCTCCTTTTGCTTTTTCTTTAAAGAATACGTCCGTAAGAAAAGAAATGATGGATCAAAAAAATTTTTTAATGAAATGTTGGGATGGGGGGTGGGGTACTGATGGAAACAGTAAAAAAAAAAAAAAAAAAAAAAAAACTGATCGTAAATAATTTCGAAAGCCGTATTTAAAGAGTTTCTAAGATATAAATGTGACAAGTAAACTATATTATTATATCAATAATCTATTTAAAATAATAAGGGGAAACCAGTCACGGAACTTCAGGTGCCGGTACGATTTCGCCAATTTCTATTTCACATGAGAGATAAGTTATCAAGATGCTTCTCTTCCCCTACTACTCCCATTTCGAAAGTTATCGAAAAATAAAACTATAACGCAGCCAACCGATTATGTCAGTTTATGTTCATTGTGCAGGAATGCTTTAAAATATTATTATTTATATCGTGTTTTATCTGTTAGATTATATACATATGTATACAAGATGAAGAAACTGAGCGAAGATATATAATTTTATATAATAATTTTTTATTCGATCGTGCACTGATTTCACTGTTTTTGTAATTTCACAACTGTTCAAGCTCTTATTTTTCTCATTTCTGCCTTCAAATTCGTACGCTACGCCGTGCTCACCAGGGTTTGGACAAATAATCTTGATGTAAAAATGGAACTATTTCCTTGAAATTATGAGGAACTAAAGTCATTAAGGAACTCCATGATTGTTGATTTTAAGTATACATATTTATAACAAAATACAAAATTCGTGGTGCAGTAAGATTAAATAAAAGACATAGTATATACATTGTGTCGATAAAAGGTATATTCTCTGTACAAATTAGAAATAAAATCTAAAAATGATTTAGGAATTGCCTTTTAATTATATAACGATATCACAAAATAAGCAGGAAGATAAGGTTGAAAACTCAAATAAGTTTATCCATGTTGCTTTCTTTTCATCAACAGAATTCACCGCGGAGGGGCCTGAAGATACTTTTACACCTCTGGCCTTATATTATCAAAATTCGTCACTGGCTGCAATTCAACAATCAACTTGATCAATCGATTCAGCAACTACGAATACGATTTCAAAATGAATACGATGCCCTTAATGCAGAAATTAAGACTCATTAATATTTTTTTAAAAAATGAGAATTTATAAAATTTTTATATTTTTTTCAAAACACACAAAGTTATCCCCCCCCCTCAATTTTTAAAATATCACAGTACAAAGAAGAAACGTTCTTCTTTTAGCTACGAAAATGAGTTGAATTTAGTTCCTTTGGTAGCAGATGAACACAGATTTGACAAGTGTGTTTCTTCTTTATACAGAAGATAGTAAGCAAATGACTTTTTGAAAATATCACTTGTGTTGTTTTCCATACATTATTTAATCTAGTAATTCGACAGAATTTTCATTTTTAAATCAAAATAATTAAAAAGTGATTTAAAAATGAAGGAACTTTTTTATTCCATTCGAAATACACAAACTTAGGAAATACTGATAGTTATGATTAGTAAAATCTGAAGTTTGCAGATAATCTGAAAACCGCTGAAGTAAAAGGACTGACATTGCAACAACAAAAAAATCCTCCTTTAATTAAAAAAAAATCAGTTTAAGCTCATTAATTAAATTTTACTTTCAACAAAAAAAAAATATTCATCATCATATTCAATATCATGAGGGATAACAATCTAATTCAAAAATTCTGATTTCTAAAAATAGATACGTTAATATCTTACTCGGTTTTTTAACTGAACCACCAGGAACATTCACTGAATGAAGAATACTAACAGAAAGATTGAATGGAATTTTTCCCAGTACAAAATAAAAATATGAAGGGAGGGGGGGGGAGAAAGGGACGAAACTGAAAGATAAGCATATTCCGGCCGGACCAGGTGCGAGTTATTGCTGGAACACATCACGTGACCGTCCTTGCGCGGAATGCGACCCCGCGCTTGAGGGAATAAAAGAAAACTGGGAAATAAAATAAAATAAAATAACCTAGAGCCGAAATCCTACTACCGGATGTGGACGCTCCCATCAGTAAACGTTTCGGGGGTGGGAGGAGAGGCAGAAGATGGCCAGCGAAGGAAACCCGATTCCCTCCGGATGCGCGCACCCCCCACCCCCGAGGTGCGAGACTGCAGTGGAGTAGAGCGTTGAACTTGAGTTGAGAAATGAAAACAAAACTTCAACCGGCCAGACCAGGCAACAAGTCAGCCAAGCGACGCGGACCGCATTTTAATAAAACGGCCGCACCGGCGAACTGTAAACAAAGGGAAATGACGATTGCATCATTTCTTCTCAACCAAAAAATGGAAATTTTCCCACGTAATAGCTGAGAACCATAAAAAAAAAAAAAAAAAACTCAGTTTTCATTTTAATAATGTAGATAGATTTTCACTTTTAGGCCATCAAGAATATTCACCAACAAAAATGACAAAGATAGGCGGCAACAAAATTTGTAAAACGTATTATTTCATAAATTGTATATTGATGGGAACAAAATGGTGAACTGCAATGAATTCAACATTTGCATTTTTAAATATTTTTTTTATCATATTTAAGAATTTCGGAATAAAAATATTTCAAGATACAGATGAATCTTGTTTTACGAGCATAATTCATTCCTGAATCTTACACGTAATGTGAAGCACTCGTTGAATAACACAATTCTCCCCCCCCACACACACACACATACATACAGGGATCTATGTAAAATAGGAACGGAACAATGCGTTCCCTTCCAAAAAAGAAATACAAATTATAATAATGCATTTTAATATTTATAATGCATTTTTTATTTATAAGGAAGTTGTCTAAAGACATTTAACTTTAGAAAAATTACACACAAGATTACCATTAAATGAATTTGTGGCGAACATAGTTAATACATTGCGTACGAGTCACGAGATTTCTCATTTTTACCAGGACGAACGCTGAGGCCGGGTCACGAGATATCTCATTTTCATGTTTTTTCGGCTAAATCAATGTATAACCAACCAGAGACAAATATTTAACACATTAAGGAACACAAATAAATCTGTAAGACATACGCCTGACGCAGCACATTTCTGGGCTTGTACATTCTAAAATCATCACAACTTTGTTATTTATGAAGCAATAACAGATGGAACGCGAAACGCCAGAAAATTCGTGAGCGGTCCTTTATGTCTTAAAACAAGATACTGCTGCAAATCGCGCCGAATACCGCTGCACGAGGGAATATGCTTGACCAAATATCACACTCTAAAGCGTTATTCAAGTCTGTGAAATAAATAATAGTTAGAATGTAAAAAAATCTTATATAAATAAACACATGTATAAAATATATAGTAATATTTAAGAATACTTTACGTAAATATGATACCAAATGCAAATTAAAAATGTGCATATTGCATGCCAAGCATGCTTCTAGAGCATTCAAAAAAGTGCAGGCCCTGGGAGCGCGCTGTACGCAATGTGTTAATACCCTATTAAGGCGATGCTTCTCAACATACGATGCAATAATTCTCAGTGCTTCCAGCATCTTCGTTATTTCACAGTGGAAGTTTGTTGTTATGTTGAGTTTATTATTTCCCCCGATCTAGTCTCCCCAACAGTATTTCGTTGCGAACACAGACTACATAAGTGTTTCGGTAATTCTGCCCATGTTGTTTTACTAGCTCAACGAAATCGTTGCTGTCCAAAATCTCTGCCAGACAAAAACCTGGTGAATCAGGACTACACAGGTGCTCAAAACCCTCAGAGTCACGTTGTGCAACGCCATCCGGCCAAAACTTCTTTCATGCAGAGATATAAGGGCTTTCTTTAAACAAGCGTTCAGTACAGACTGAGAGAGGCCAATCCAGCAACGGTGTCTCTTAGCCACTCGTTATGCAAGGAGCTCGTTAATACTTGACTGTAATTTAATGAATGGGACTATTTTATATTCTCATATGTTATTTTTTAGATATTTCTACGAAATAACTAAATGTGAAATTAAAGTTTAAAACATCAAAATTCATTAACGAATATTAAAACTGACGTCAGATTTCTGTCGATAAACCTGGCATCACAGTATTCCTCCAAGTGTCGAGTAATTATAGTTTCAGGTAAGTAGATTAATTACTAATTTATTAAAGAGAGAAGAAAAATGGCTACTATTTTTAAAGTGAAAAGACTTATCCAATTAAGGAAGAAATGACTCAAAATATTTTGGAAATAGAATTTTCAAAACTATCCCTAATGTGAATTTTACGAATCTTACAATTCAAATATTTTGCCTTGAAATTCTTCCCCAAGGTACTATCATCACCGATTTTATAAATCTAAATGATGCAATTCAACAAAACAAAGTCTTCAAATCTTGCAAAATTAAGAACTCGAGACACGAAAGAATATATAATATTAAAATATATATTAGTAAAATGTCACCAAAAGATGAAGCCATCAATATTTTCAAAACGCGTGTTTCTTAGACTGATGGTCGCAACACCAAACAGTGTCATTCAAACAATTACAGAGGCTTGCAGAATCTCCAACACTTTTGAGCAAAATTACTCAGAAGAAAAAGTAATAATTTTGGATTTGCTAAGTTATTTAAATTTATTTTCATTGTAAACTGGCATTCAGTTTTTATACATTTTTATTAATATGATTTATTTCAGATTTGTAAAGATGCACATTTGTAATCGATTTTATATTCGTTTCTCGATGTATTGAGAAAATAATACATCGGGAAATGAGTGAAAAATCAATGAATAAATTTCTTAAAATAGTGCACCGATCCTCGTTGACAATACACTATTTTAATATATTTAAAACTCAATTATAAATAAATAATAATAATAAATCAAAATTTAAAATAAGGATATTATATATATTAACTATAACGATAAAAGTACTTGAAAAACTATTTTTATTGAGTTTTTTTAAATATATTTTTTAATTCCTGAGTCTTTACATTCATTTTCTGATAAATTTGAAATAGTGGAACTTTCTTGCTAGCCAAAGAAGGAGAAACCTATGATTTTAACTGCAGAATTTTACCCTATGTTACCTATAAGCCCAGTTTGCAGATTCATGATCAAGTTCCCTGAGACTCACAGCAACTTCCCAAGTCTCTTTAATGGTGGAACCCCCCTTCTCGAGAATCGTCTCGAAACAAGGCGAGACACGTCACACACGAATCCTTCATTGATGACAGTCCTTACACTCGAGGCTAAATAAAGAACAAGCCGCGGCAGGCCCACCCTCTGCGGTGATTAATAGCGAAGAGAAAGTGAGATGAGTAATAATCATTTATCCTCCGCAAAAATTAAAGTAGTGCAGATGGCAAGGGTGGACTCTGCACCCTTTGTTTGTTTATTTGGTGTTGGTTTTCGTGTGGATCGGGGTCGACGGGGTTTTCATCACCTCTCATCGCGATATGATGGAAAGAAAGTGAATTCTTTTGAAGTCATCCGCGGCTATAGGCGGGCCAAAAGATTTCAGAAATGGGACTTGCTTATCAAAGCTTATGGACATTACTGCATCACCTGTCAGTGGTCAGAACTGGAAATATTTCTAAAGTAATCAGAGTACGAGGGAAAGTGAAGTTGTCAGATCCGTTGCATATGTGATGAAATTATAATCAACCCCGTGATTTATGACGCTATTACAAAAATATATATGAAACATAAATGAGAAATTATCCAGTGTGGTGGTTGTTAGCATTTAAATGACCTGATTTTTTTAAAGTTAAATCGCAGAAAGGGAGAGTTTTTCTCCCGCCAAGAGAGGGAATAAAGTGTCCAAAAATTGGTACGATCTGACAAATCACTTTATTTTTATTTACACTCAAGCTTATGACCTTTAAATACAGAACCACGATTCTTTCAAATATAGCGAAAGCACTCTTTTCATTATCTCACCCGAAAACCTTTGAAGCTTAAGCATTTTGGCTTATTAGGAGCCATGTACTTCAGACGAATGCATAATAAGACCTGTGATATTATCTCTTGAATCCAAGTGAAGTTTTAAGACATATTGGTCTTGCAAATATATATATTATATATATATCGGGATAATGAACCTCAGCAAACAGCATCCGTTAATTATATATAAATCCTAATACAATTCTGCATTTCACTTACACTGTTCCTTTTCCCATGTTTCTCGAAATTCTTGTTCTCGTTCCATTTGCAGACAAAAACAGACAAACAAAAAGATTCAGATGGCCCTAATAATTATAAGAACACCCCTGATAAATCCAGGGGTTTCCTTTATTTCAATTCAAGACTACGGCCATCCTGTCCCCTTCTCGCTCTTCTATCATTCGCCATCTCACCAGAATGAGGCAGTACTGCCCTAAGGTACCGGAAAGGGCGAGATCTTTCGTCTCCAAAAATAGACGCATTCCAACGTGGGACTGTCAACAGAAAAACGGAAGCCACTGTTTCTCAATTTACCATTCCACCCCCTTCAAGGTCACAGAGCTAAGAAGTCCCCTACTTCATTTCAACAAGACAGACAACAGACAGATAAAAGACCATGGCATGGTTGAAGGCTATCGAAAAGGACAGACAGCTGTCGCCTTCTCTCATGAAGCTGGAAAGAGACAGAAATTTTCAGCTGTCACTTGTGTTTTAAAAATTTGCACTTTTGTTTTTCTTCCATCAAATCGATCTTTTTTTTTTCTTCTTTTTTTTCCAGTTTTCTTCTTCCAATCCGTAATTTCACTTGCTAAGAGCGATGTGATGTGCTATCGGAGCTATGCAACATACATATTATTTAGAACTCCCAAACTACATTTCAAGAGCCACATATTCCCTGAATACCAAGAGCTTTTACTTTTACTTAAACTGCATTCATATTTGTTTAATATAAAACAGTCTTACAATAACTTCTTCATGTTAATTGCTTTTCACATTCTAAAAGCGAAGAACTCACTTTTTGAATGTGAACAGCATGATTTCACTTTTCATTTATAAAAGTGAAGTCGTGCTCGTGTTCTCTAGTAAAGGGCCTCGCCACGCGACTGAAGACAAAACGTTCATTGGCAGATGCACCGGCCCACTCGTACAGGTATCATTTGTTTTAAGAACAGACAGCAGAAGATAGATTCATCTGTTTGAAAATGTTGCTATTAATACAATGGAATAAAAATTATAGAAATATCCAATTTTAAAATACTTGTTTCACTTGATTAAGAGGGAATCATCGAAAAGGCGAACAACAACGAATCAAAGTAAGAACTATTGTATAACTAACTTGCTTACATAAAAAATAAAGAAAAAGATGTAAATAAAATGTACGTTTCACTAATAACACCATTCAAATCAAATAATTCTTTGATAAAGTATTCTTTAATTCATATTCATTTCTTTAATTTTATTCTCAGTCGCATGAGCATTTTCAACCGCCTAGCCTCGTCAGCTTCAATTTAAGGAAACAAGAAGAGTCAAGATAGGCACGATAAAAAAATTTAAGGAAGCAAACTAAAAATGAGGCAAGAAATTTATTATTTAAAGTTTTAATTTGCTTCTTTACAAGTTTAAATTGATATGGATAGTTTTCATACACTTTTATTTTTGTTACTATAAGTAATCGCAGTAATAATAATAATAATACAGCTCTTGCCACATTTCATTCAATGCAAATAAATATTAGCGTGTCCCGAAAGTTTCTTTCTCATCGCGCTATGAAGGGCCTTATTAGCCATCTATGTCATCGGTTTCAATCGTCCCAGAGCTCTTTTACAGTACGTTTCGTTTGTGCCACAGTCTACACCCCAAAAAAGTTCTTTCGTCTATTTGGTGGGATTGGAAAGGCGTAATTTTCTACGAGCTCCTT
This sequence comes from Argiope bruennichi, assembly GCF_947563725.1. Lineage (NCBI taxonomy): Eukaryota > Metazoa > Arthropoda > Arachnida > Araneae > Araneidae > Argiope > Argiope bruennichi. The sequence goes on from NC_079160.1 coordinate 125,759,203, forward strand.
CTTCATGGTGAAACAATAAATTCTAAGAAATGCTGTCATCAACTGGATCAATTGAAAGTTGTCATGGCAAAAAAAACCCGGCCAGAATTAAGGAACCGACGAGGCGCTGTTTTTCATCATGACAATGTGAAACCACATATTGTATTGGTCGTAACAGAGAAGCTCTTACAGTTTGATTGGGATGTTTTACCGCATCCTGCATACTTTCCATCTGATTATTACTTCTTTCTGTCCTTAAAAAAAATTCTCTTCGCAATAAACACATTAAATCCATCAGCGAAATAAAAGCGCACTTCGAGGATTATTTCTTGTTCAAAACACAACCATTTTGGAAAGAAGGCATAATGAGACTTCCTGAGAGATGGAAGAAGGTATATATTCTTATATAACAAAATAAATAATATCTTAAACAGTAAATACTGTGTATTCATTTCATATTATAAATAGGAAAAACTTATGGGACACCCTCATAACATGAAATACCATAAAAATCAGGTAAGAAAAAAACGAGCCAATTTGCAACTCGTATTCGTCCAAAAGACAAAAAATGGCTGAGTTTTTTATGCGTCTCCTAATAACAGAATAGTGCAATTATTTCTTTTCTCTAATACCACTATTTGTAACCAGCCGGGGACAGATTTTAAAAGCAAAGCTCTCACCTAATCAATCATTAGACCGCAAAGGTAAGGAAGCTTTAAAGCCATCAAAACAAAAGGCAAAACGCGGCCTCATCTCAAAAGGTCAGACATAAATCATCTTGCAGAAAGCGCATTGATTTCCTACTTCCCAAAGACAGCAATCATTATTAATAAACATCTTCCCTCCCACGGCGAGGCAGATCCACTCTTTCCTCGCCAAAACAAAACTGACAAGGAGCCGACTTAACAAGACCGTGTGCCACACTTATCTTCAAAAGAGTCTTTATATCGGATAATCGATTACGCTCCTAACCTTACAAGGACGGGAGGAAACACGCATTTTTCTACTTTTTTCCATACCGGAATACTTGGGCGATCGATTTTAAGCCCCGTTCCATGGCCAAAAACATATGGCGGAGGGGAAGGGACAGCGCTGAAAAGAAGAACGTAGAAAGTAGAGCATATATATTTTCTGTAGCGTATTAAGTGTTAGAAACTTATATGTGATTCATTTTTGTTTGCAAAGGCTGTGAGAAGGAAATTTAAGTTTCATTTGATATAGGAAGGACAATCAGGTGGAACTAAGAATCTCTGCAACGCCGTTTGGCACGCACTTTTCATATTTCACGAATGCGATTACATCCCCTTTTCTCTCTCTCTCTCGATATTTTTCATTTATTTTTGTGAAATTTAAAATCAGGAAGCATATATCATCACACAAATAAGAACATAATAATTTGTTCAAGGGGAAAAAAAAGAAGAAAAAAAAAGGAAACAGAGAAGGATGGAAGATGGTATTCATTCATCTAAAAAAGCAATTAAAAATTTCGTTTTCTTTATGAAATGTGGTTACACGATAAAAAAACGGAGATGGAGTTCTTTCAGCGATTCTGCTTTGTTTGTATTTCACTCCATTTATTTCTTATATCGAACCACTTCTTTTTTATTTCACAGAAAGTATCATGAAACGAAGCCATCCAAACCAAAAGAAGAAATGAGGAGAAAGAAAAAGGAGAGGAAGAAATATTTTACTGTCCTTTTTATTCGCCTGTTAGAAATAACCAAAGGATGAGTTTGTATTTTCGAGAATTTGTAAACGCAAAAGAAGAAGGAAAATTCTTGAAGCGATGAGTAGACGGAAATATCCAGCGAGCTGAAGTGTTGCCATTTTTATGGAAAGACAGAATAAAAACAGCGACAGGTGAATCCATTCACATTTTGGGATAATATCTGCTGCCAATACCTGCTTCCAAAGCAGACATATGTGTCAACCAGTAATATAGCAAAAGCGCAGAAAATTCGGGAAAACTAAGGTTTCAAAAATGCAATTAAAATAAAGTGGCATAGAAAATTATTTGAAAGATGTATCAAAACACGAAAAAAAGTTATTCACACAGTAGAAAGAATGCAACTCATCAAAATCAGAGCTTTCCTTTTTAAGAAAAAAAAAGGGGGGGGACTATAAAAGAAGCAGAACACAAAATAAACAGCTTAGCAAGCAGAAAGGTAAACCAAAACTGTCATCAATTGTAATCAATAATTAAAAAAAGTTATTTAAAATGATCTATTTACACCAAAATTTAACTGCTGATACATAGGTAATGATATTTTTAAATTTAAATGAAACCTTCATTCATTTCCAAAGTTTTATCTTAATGTAGTACATATTAACTTCAGTCCAAAATGTTCTCTTATTTCCAGATCCAATTTCATCTTTTTTTATTTAATGAATGCAAAAGATGTTCTGTAAAATGGCTGAAATCGACAACTTCCCACACTCCGAGTGAAGGGATAAAAATGAGTCGATCTAAACAAATAATGGGGATAAACATTTCGCCCTTCTGCTCTTGTGAACGGACGCCAGTTTTGTCTGCGCTTCTTGAACATACATTTTGCCCCCAGGGAAAGCGAAATGTTAAAAATACAAAAGAGTCTTCTCTCTTCGGCCACGAAACTACTCAAAAATTATGTGTTTACACACACACACATGTATATAAGTGGTATTTAAATATTTAAAAAATGATTATTAATACAAAACTTAGAACTGCCATCATTTCATTGCAAGATACTGAATTTATTAACATTCAAACCTTATCACCGCTCAAGCTACAATCTTTACATACATTTGTATCGCTCTTTTTCAGTGAAAATGAATGAGAATCTTATTGTTAAAATCCTCCTGTAAATGAAAGGACTTCCAAGAAAGAGTTCTCATTTTAAATCCTATTTCAGTGAATTATCGTGCATCTAACACATCTTGCAATGTTGGCATGTCGTCTGCATTTAAAGTAGACTACCGCTTATCTTGTGGTCCAATTTGCACACACACAAAACACTTTTGCTCAAAAATAAAAGGGATTAGCCTTGTCTTACTCAACCCCTGCACTTAAGGCTCTCTCCATCGAAAGTTCGAATCTTTCGGCCCACACTGCATTACCGGCAGGGAAAAGCAATCCTTTCCAGTTGTTCATTAAGGTCTAATGGTGGCTCCTGATGTGGGTGAGGGAAAGAAGATTAGGGCTGGGCAACTGTTGCGGAACAGATGTGATCGTTGCCCCCAACCACCACTATTTACAGAATAAGTTAAAAGTTAACTTTAGAAATGAATGGCACTGGAAAGATAAAGCGATTACAATTTACCCCTAAGCGAATTACTATCGAAACAATTAGTAATTACATGCTTGTGATATTCCAAAGGAAGATAAGTTTTAAAAAAATGAGTGGAGCCAAAAAATTAAAAAAAATAATAATAACTAGAAAAGTTTTAAATTCTTAATATTAATGTGACAGCTCTTCAATACTTTGATAGCCAGAATTAAAATTTATACGTTAATATCCAAAAAAACGTTCAATAATTTTCAAAGCGTAATGGGATGACATTGAGTTTTTGTTCTTCACCAGCAAATCCAGAGAGTGCCCTCAAACAGAAAAGTAAAGAATCGACAGCCTATTCATTTTTTTTTTTTTTTTTTTTTTTTTTCCCTTTCCATTCTATGGCATTTTATGAAATCACGAATTGAAAGCATGAATAGTCGCTTAGTAAATCTAATTCCATTTTGCGATTACATTATAAAAATATTTAATTTAACCAATAGTGCCAATTTATTCATTTGTAGGCTATATAATTCGAGTTTTCGATATAAAACACTCAAATTCAGATGGTGACGAGTGCTAAGGAAAAGATAAGAGTTTTGCGACAAAGAATTTTCTAAAAATTGGGAAATGCTTGCGGTTTATTAAGAGTGATGTTTCGATAATTTTGTCGTTTTTGTTGCATGTCTGATAAAAGAAATTTTTTGAAAAGCTTGCAACAATTTAGACGTTATCAGATTTAGCTTGCTGTTGAATAAAATTTGAATTGACTGCGATAATTTCCTTAATGTATACTTTATTAGATGCAAATATTTGCTCTATAAATTTAGATAAAAAAAATATATGAAGTAAAAAATAAAGGAAACGATATGTTTTTTTTATGTAACTTTCAATTTATCCGCGTTATTAAAATCATTTTCTTGACTTCAAACGTTTCTTTCACTTTAAAAAACAGATTAAACTTCAATGAGCAAGGCCATTTCTAAGCAATTATCCATTTAAAGTGTCCTCAATGAATGCTTACAACAAATTCTCCAGCATATAAAGCATTCATTTATGTCCATTTTAATTTCTGACTATTTTTAATTCTCTCTGCAGAAATCTCCACCGAATCAACAGCACTAAAAAACAATCTCGTCTTAGGAGTTCGGATAATCAGCAGGTTCCTTAAGGTTGAAAAATTATAATTCGCTTTCTTTTCAACTATCAGATTCGGCCTGTTTACGGGTCGCATGCGACTTCAAAGAATGCAGCAAGTCAAGTTTCACAAACGAAACACATCGTGACATTTTAATTACAAACCATGGACGAAAAACTGAGAAATTTTGCCAAAAGCACGCCAGGCAATAATCTGTTTTCTTTCAACCGAATGAGCAGGATTTTCCTAAGATTACAATCATTTAAAATGGACACACTGTGCGAATAGGAGAGCAGCTCCATTTTATTGATTTCGAGTTTACCACTCAATACACGTCTTTTGGTGTAGTTCCCTTTTAGTGGTAGCTGCATCTGAATGTGAATGAATAGCAATGAATCCCGCCACGTTCACGCATATGCTTAGACTTCTGCCATGAAAGGGAGAGAACACATTTGTTTACATGGCAAAGTATTTGCTGAACTTAAGAGACGATTCATTTTTTAGTTTAGTTATATTAAACTAGTTATATTATTAGTTATTTCAGTTATTATCCCGTTTTAAACGAATACTAGGGCTAATTTGGGACGTCGTCATTTTGAACAGCGTCAGATGATGAGGACAAAACCCGAGCTGGCACCGCTCCCCCCTCCAAACTTTCACACCGCACCTGCGGGAGGACGTTTGGCCCCGACGGATTTAACGTGCACCAGTCCCGCTTACACGACAGTTTTTCGATGGAATCGGGTCTCGGATCTGAAACCCATCCGTTCTGAAGTCGAGACCTTGCCACCAGGCCACCACGGCCCCAATTCCTCCATGAGTGTGAGAGAGAGAGAGAGAAAAAAAATACATTTGTTTATTTGGTAAAATATTAATTTTGCTGAGCTGGATAAAGTATTGATGAATCGAAAAGTAAAATATATAAAAATGGCATATTTATTTGAACATGACATAAGATGAGACGAATCACAAACACAAGGTAACTAATAATACAAGAAAAGTTCAAAAAAAAAAAAATAAGAAGAATTCAAAGTTCTGCAATTTGATTTCTTCCATGGACTTTTGAATTCACAACGTTAAAATGTGTTCTATTATTAAAATTTTGATTCATTCGAAGTCAAAACAAAACAAAACAAAAATTGAAAGCACTACCCAAACTTCTGCATTGTTTTGTTCGTTAAATAAATAGTTTGACATAATTCCAAAAATAGATTCTTTGCCTAAATGATCGTAAGTGAATAAGTTTTAAGGCTCAATGAGAACTTTACTACCGCGGATTTTTCATTAGATAAAAAACGAACCTGAAACCCTCCGGTTCCGAAGCCGGGACCTTACCCTCAGGCCACCACGGACCCTTGTGAGTTGTGATCAATTTTAATTAAATCTCTTATACTAACCTTGAGATTCATGACTCCCTCAACAATATATTTTGTAAAAAATCAAATCATGATAGATTATAAAGCCGCGTTACTTTAACAGCCTAACATTCGTGTAAATGAACCTAACTTCAAGCCCCATCACATTGTAGTTCCATTAGAAACAATAATGTCCGTGTACAAAATTGTCTGCACACTATGTTTCATGATTCTTTCTCATTCCTCACGTAAACATTACAAAAAAAAAATCAGAATCTTTTTTTTTCCCCAATAATGGAAGAAAATTACGAAAGGAAATATTTAATGAAACAATGAAAACAACTCGAATTTCATTTTACAAATGAACTCAATTGTTAAAATTGTACAAAAAAATAATTATGAATTTTCTTTTTTATTACTCAGTAAAAAAAATTGTACTACAATTAAATTGGTATCAATAATAAGACAATTTTTTTTTAAAGTTATTTCTATGTAATAACATCTTTGGAAGTTGCAAATGGAAAAATTCCAAAATCTTATTCAATTACTGATTCAGTTTTAATTCTAAAAATTTCCTCTGAACCCACTTTCTCACTTTTCAAAGTATGTGCCAATTTTGGTCGTCTTATTAAGTTAAACAATTTGGCTCGTTGAGCGACAGCCCATACAGCCACATGTGCGCACGTATGCTCCTTTGTTAGAAATAAAAATAAATTTTAAAAGCTGCTTTTGCTTTAAATGTCTTGTTTTCTTTTACAAAAATCATTTTTAAACCTCGTTCTCCTTAACTCCAGTTTTCGAATAAACCTCATATTCATTGTATCCTTCATGTAATCTCGTTCACTTTGAATGAATCCATTTCAAAATATTTAAATTAAACATAGAATAAAAGCATAACAAATTATAACGACCCTTTTCGTTTAAACTCACTTTGTGCGAGGAACATGTGTTCAAGAAATTAAATATTCGAATATGAACTATATATTGTCTCAGAATCAAAAAGAAATGAGGGGCGAAACACAAAAGCTGCCTGAAGAAATCCAATAAGAGAGAACAAAGGCCTTTCTTCTCGAGGGCGAAAAATACACCGACAAAGTTGACTGTGGAAAGACCGAACAGAATAAATTATGAGACAACTTTCATTTGAAGAAACAGAAAGAAAGAAAAAAATCACATTGTGAATCTAATGAACTGGTCAATCTATATTATTTCACAGGATAAAATCTTAAATTATTACATTCAAGACTTTCAATCAATGAAATAATAATCAATGATTTTTTTTTTTTATAGAAGCACTCTATTGGGTTATCATAACCGCTGTTAGAAAATGCTGCCTCATTTTTGTGCTACGATATTGTAAAATCACACTGTTGATCTTTTACCAATCATATCTTATTTCGTCACATTTTATACTTTATTCCAAGACTTATAATAGATATATTCATTCAATTCGTTTATATGAACGTGCCTTTTTGGGTATATTTAATAACAGATCTCGTGTCATTTTGTATCCTCATGCAGTAAATGCAGCACTCGTAACAGAGCTTTTATTATGCCAGGCAGATCAACATCCGGACATGACTGATATGGTTTGATTCTCAGTTTGAAGCAAAAAATAATGACATGTGAATATGGAATAAAACGTTATATCGGTACCTAAAGAACAATCAGCTGTAATACAAAATTATTTTGGATTTACATCTTTTTTAATTTAAAGGATGTGTCATTGCTTTTATAGACACATATTATATGTATTTAGTGTATATTCAACGAATGATAGCTCTATTACCAGAATTGTTCCCGATTCACTCAGATCATTTCTAATTTTGATTGTTTGCCCTGAATATTGTTTATAAAAAAACATATTATCTAACAAAACATTAAATAAAGAGGTCTTTTAGCTTGTATAGTTTCTTCCGGATGTATTCATTTCTCTTAACGGAATCAACTATTAAACATCGCATTTCGATAACCATGTAAGAGATACTACTTTTTCCAATATCTCTGGCACATGGGAAATAGACGAGAAAGTGAAGTTCAGCGTCTTTTTTTTTATTAGCAAATAGTAATCGTGAAATAGAAAAAAAGATTAGTTAAGTTTTCTTAAATTAGGTTCTGAAGAATACTTTTATTATTCAAAGCATAGGAACACTCAAATATAACTAATGTAACGTAACCAGGAAAAAAAAATTCTAAAAGTATTAGTAAACTGTATTATAGACACTTTTCGGACTTTCCCCGGTGTTGTAGTATCATTTTTTTTAATATGTAATAGTCTTCTTTCCTCTCCTTCTGAAATTTATTTTCTCATTTCATTCATTTCTAAGTTTTATTTTTTGAATCTAGTTTTTGATACAACCTATTTTCTATACTCTAGCCAAGAGTTTCAGGTTTGTGTGCCTGAATTTTGAAGCGTCCCCCTCGATCGAATTTCGGAAAATGGGGTCATTTTAACCTTCTCATGGATTATCCCGCATTGACCACAGGTCATTCTATTTTCTGCTGCATCCTAGAAGTTACAGTTACATATTTTATTATTACAGATTTCAATTATTTTAGGATATTACAGGGTAGCATATAAATAAGTTCATTTCGTCCTATAAATATTTAAACTTGTTTGCAAATGTTGTATAGAGTGATTTCAATGAATCGTTAGTTAGAAAGGAAATAAACATGCGAATGAAAACGCGAAAATGCTTGCGCTTAATAAAGCAATCAGAGAAAAAAAAAACCCGAAACTTTTATAATTTAATCAGAGGTTTACGTTAGGTTATGTAACAGCACTTGCAAGTATCATCAAATTGTCACCATTACACAGTTAATCGAAGCTGTTAAAAAAAAAAAAAAAAAAAAAAAGGGCTATCATCATAAGCATTCTTCCTTTTTCATGATTATCTCTTCTTAAAATCATTAAAATCTAACCCGACGTGTCCTCCACGTGAATGAAAATTCTTTGAAAATCAATCTGCAAATGTCCTAGCGAAAAAACCACAGGTTTTATGAGCACAAATAGATAAGATATTCTATGGATTCAACTAATTAGATAGGCATCAGTGACTCATCTGAATAAAGGAGGAAATCGAGTAGAACATCAAACGTGGATTACTCAGTGATAAAAAAAAAATAGAATTACCTAAATGGGTAATAAATCCTCTAGATAAATGAGTCAGCGAATGGAAGTGAACTCAGTGGGTTATTTAAATAAAGGAAAAGCAATCGAATGAATTATATTTCGATGAGCATCTGATGAGAAGTCTGACACAAACGATGTCATTTGCGAGCATTAGTCATCGAATGGCAGGATAAAATTTCGACACATCAATGTTGTTGTTTTTATGAACAATTAACGACTAGCAGTTTTGAATAAGAGGCAATCTAAAGAAGAATTAAAATATTTGTCCTTTTGTAGCTGAAGCGGAGATCAAAACCCCTTTCGCGGCAAACCAGACAGCAGGGCAAGCGATATTGTGTGTTTTCTTTAAGATGATTATCATTTATACAACATATTTTTAGCATAGTTGTGAAATGCCGCTTTCGAGCATAATTCTATCGTGATCATTACCAATATGCCATTTCCATCGGAAAATGTTTCAAACTTTTTTATTTATTATTATTTTAATAATAATGCAACTGATGTGGGCTTTTCAAAAGTGAATAGGAGAGATTCTTTTGAAACCAAGCCCAGTTTTACTGGAAGTACACGCACGGAACGAATCGAATTCCCTCAACTAAATAAAGGAATAGCGAAGGGCCCCTCTCGAATATAATCTGTCTTCAGTGAATATTAATGTAGAAGGTGCTGCTCAAAACTTTGCGATTCCAGGATCTTTTCTGCGTGAATTGAGGATCGAGATCCCACAGTTCCGAGTGTAACGCAGCTGCAGCATATAATATGCTCTTCTGTAGCGTATCTGTGAATCTTCTTGAAAAACAGAGCTTGTTAAAGTATAGATTTCATATTTGATCACGGGCGCGTTGGAACTGGAGTCGTAGAAACGCTAATGACAGATAATTCAGTCGCATTTCTTAATATTAAAAAAAAAAAAAAAATTCAAAATAGCCTTTTGATTTTAAACATTTTATTAATGAAAATATTAAATTCATAGTTTTATAACTAATTATTATTTTATTGTCTCATATGTACATCTGAAATCATTTCATCGCGCTTTTTTTTAAATAGATAAGAATCGAAATATCATTTTAAAACAGAAAAATGGTGGAGGCAGAAATTTATATAAAAGTTCTTGTACTCTCAATGCCCTTTTTAATTATAGATAAGAAGGGGAAAAAAATCTGAAACCAGAGAGTGTCTTGAACTTTGCTAAAAAGAGCACAGCAACAACCATTTTCGAGAGGGCCACACATAAAAGATCCAACTGAAGTTCATTTCTCGCCAGCATGCAAAATAAAGAACGCCATTCATAACTGCTTGGTTGATCCGAAAGTAAATCGCTCGATGAAGCCGCCTATTAGTTGCAAGTTCGCTTAACGAAAATGTCGCAAGTTCAAAGATGTAAATCTTCCTCGGCATAGAACTCAATTAAGAAAGGGTCCCATAATATCGCCAGAAAACTAATTACGATAATCATTTAAACAAAATTAATTAGCTGCGGAAGAAAATCACTTGGAATATCTCGCTCATCTGTCTGTAAGTCGATTTTAATAATTCAGAAAGTATTTTAATCATGCGATTCCAAAGGGAGGCGGAACGGATTAAATCCTGGAAAATCTCATGTAAACAGTATCGAGCTGAAGTGACATCGGGAAATATTGGATTTCTCTGCAGCCCGAATTCTGTAAGAATACCCGCGTTTGTATTAGTTTCAGAAACATGTGCAAGTTACTCAGAATAAGATGGATGAAAAGTTAATTATAAAAAATGTTAAAATAGGGTCATGTTGTTTGTATCATTTCTTTGGATTCTAATTATAAAAAAACGCCGGATACAAGTTTACTTTTTTAATTTTATTTTTAGCTGTACAAAGAATGAGTTGATTTTGGCATTTCCAAAATAGTAAATAAAAAAATTAAATAAAGATAGACCGTCACACAAAGAACAAGAAATTTAATAGCAAAAGAATTTATAATAATACGTTTTAGTTTATTTAAAGGTATACTAAACGGCGATCCAATGTTTTGATAAACAACCAGTTACTACAAACTAATCAAATGCAAGAATTTTAAATTACTTTATTTAGAAGAAATTCAAAATTATTATTTTAAATATTTTATTAGGAGAAATTCAAAACAATTTTTTTAGCTGAGATTAAATCTCCTGATTCAGATTTTTTAATGAAAACCGAAACAAAGAAAAAGAAAATTCTACTGTACATTTCAGTGTAATTCATCTTTTTTTTTTTTTTTTTCTTTTTTTTTTTTTTGGAAATCAAACTATTAATGGAAGAGTCTTTATTTTTATAATATTCTCATACTCCATAAATAAAAATATTTAGAAATAAATTAACAAAAGATTTTATTATCTACACTTGCTCAATGCATTAACATAAGAAAAATAATTGCACATTCTTAGAATGGCATTAACTAAAGAAAAAAGAATAATTTCAAGAAAAGTAATTAAAACATGCAATGAAAAATAAATTCATCTAGTGTCAAATTAAAATAACTAATGAACAGTTTTAAAATTTTATCAGATTCTACTGTATACAACACTTCCAAAAAATTAAATATATCTCAAGTTTAAAGCGTTCAAAAAATGAAATAAAGCTTTCATCACATAAGAAAAAATTGTTTAATATATTATAGAGATGGGAAAGAGAAATAGAGGGACGAATTTATTATTACTACTACAAATTTTGAAAAATGGAATGCAATAGAATTAGAAAGATTTTGCAAACGAAAATTCCTTACGGAGGTGGAGGGGCAGAAAAGAAGTGGAGAAAAGTAAACCAATAAGAATTTTTTTTTGAAGGGGGGAAAAAACATACACAGTTTGCCCTATAAACCACTCCCACCTCTGTCACGCAATCCAACGCGAGGCACTCGGCATGTGACGTCACTAATAGCAACAGTCTGAAACAGGTGCAGCTTCATTTGTTACGTTATAATGAGAACCCGGTTGCAGCTTCCGAGACTCATTTCAGTAAAAAAAGGAAGAATTTATAAAAATGCATACCGAACTACGATTTACATTCCCCCCCCCCGTCTTATTACTAAAAGCAATTCTAGTTCAGCAATCTAACATTTTTAGATGATTCTAGCTGTTTTTTTACGAGATGCAAAAGAAATGGAATCAACGAGGAATTTTAATAAGAGAAAGAAAAAGAAATTTATCTTCAGGGGAAAAGAAGGCGTGTTAAAGAGGGAAGCTGAGGATATCTGAATTATTTAAATGAAAATTATATAAAGAAATAAGCATATTGTTTGGTTAATACTGAATTATATCACTAAAAAAACATTTTACTTTTTAAATGAACTTTTACGGAAAAAGTATTATCTAAAATTATATAAACAAATAAAAACAAAGCAACTAAAAAATAACTTTTCTTTACAAATTTTGATAAATTTAATTCGTAATATTAAATAGCATTTTATAATAAACTATTATTTAAACTATCATTTGAGAAATTCAAGATCTTATTAAAATAGGCGGTTGTTCGCATAATACAAAATGTGTATTATTATTCATTTTATTTTTCTTAAATATTATAAAAATTATTTTCCAAGATTCCTATTTCAAGTAAATAATTATATAAATGAATTGCAGTATCATCACTTCAAACACAAAATTTCATTGAAAACAGATTTATTTCCTTATTATTCTGAACACTTTTTGTAAATAAAAATTATTAATTAACACTGCAAAACGTCACTTCATCTTCATCAATGGAAATTCTAAAACTGTTTGCAATAATGATATATTAACATATTAATGTAAAATTTTGAGGCGATTTCTTAGTAAGAAATGGAAAAATATCAAAATGTACAATACACATAAAATGTAAATATCAAAATATAAAATTCCAAATAAAAAGGCAAAGATAAAAACTTTTGATTTCAATTGCAAGTTTTCCATTTTTTTTTTTTTTTTTGACAGTTTTGATATTTAAAACATTAATTATAATAATTTAAGCTAAACAATAAAAAATAACTATATATATATATATATATATATATATATATATATATATATATATATATATATATATATATATATATATATATAGATATTTGCTTCGAAAAGTTTATTTTAATTAGACAGAATTATTTGAGCGCCTACAAGCATTTCCTTAACCAATGTAATAAAAGGAACCATGGCAAACCTCAGAAATTTTCTTAAAAAGCATTCCAAGTCATTCTATGTATGGTAATTATGGACACATTTTATATTTTTATTATTAAAAACTATAAAAAAAACATATAAAAAAGAGAAAGTCAATCATTTTAGAAACCAATTTTACCACAGAAAAACGCAACAAATGCAGTGTGCCTGAAAATAAAATATTTTAAAATAAATAATTAGTAGCATAAGTTGATAATGTGATTGAGATAGGATATCAGCTTTATCTGCGATGTGCGCAAGAAACAGCATCCATTTGATCAGATTATAAAATGAAAACAGATATTTCTTTGAGTAATAAATTTGGAACAGTCATAAAGCTGTTTAAAGAATTCTGAATTATTCATAAACCCAGTAATTCTTATTCAAAACGATACCTGTGCAACTGAAAATTTTACCACAAAATTTTTCTTTATAAATTATTCCGATTAAAATAACCCATTGCAATTAATACAGAATATATAAAAAGATACATAAAAGAGATAAAATAATAAAAAATAAATAATAAAAATTATAAAAAATAAAATAGATAAAAAGAATACATAAAATAGATATAATTAAGAATACATAAAAATTGCGTATATGAAAGAAGGAAAAAAAAAAGCTAAGATCTCGCGAACAATTTAAATTAAAATCGTTTGCCTCATAAAAGTTAAGTAAGTATATGATAAACACATAATGAAAACAATTTTGTAATTGAAATACAATATATTTTCAAGAACTTTTTAACGACTGGGAAAATAAACCAGTTCAATTCACCAGACGAAAATTTACGATAAACGACATTCGTACGTGACAAGAGAGAACGAATTTATCCGTCAGCAATTAATGTCTAAAGAAAAAAATTAAAACGATACTGTCGATGTAGGAAGAAAAATAACTTACTCGGTTTCGAAGATTTGTACTTGGCTAGTATCCTTGTTATTCCTCTAATATCCTCGGCTTTCACTGCTTGAAGCAAATCCAATTCCTTTCCCATTGTGGATAAGGACAACATGATAAAAACAAAACGATCTCCTTCAAGCTCGTAACAAACCGGATAAGAAGGTGAAGGCTTTTAAATCCATGGAAGCGGCGTACAAACAGTCACTGAACTTGTTCGTTTTTGTTCGGAGATTTTTCACATTGACGATCGGACCGACGTTTAATCCAAGATAGCTAGCGATCGGTGGAAGGATAATCCAAGCTCGAATGAATGTAAAGCTGATGTTAAATATTTAACAATAACAGAAACACTGCCAAATGTAATGACAGGCAGCGTGGCATCGCGACGCTAAGCAACAACCATTTCAAACTCGCAGCTCCGTCTGAGTGATGTTATTGTTAGCTTCTTAGCCTCTCTCGCATCGTGCGATTCGAAATCCAACGCGCATGCGTCATCTCTACCAATCAAGACGACGCAGGTTTTGGCGGTAGTGGTGATTTCCCTGCATAGTTTTAATGCTTGTAAGACGATTTTCTTTTCTTCCTTTATCGTTCCTATTTCATGCATGACATTCGTATTGAATACAATTCACGTTATCAAGATTATTATTAAAATATGCTGAGTCGATTACTGTTTATTAAAGGAAAGAAGAAAATTACGAAAAATTATTTTGCAAGTCAAATCTTGTGATTTTATTGACGAACCATTCGCAATCCACTATTACGCGCATGTGCACATATCATATAATCGCAAATATAGCTTACTCGCATTAAAGGATGATAATTGAGGTATTTTATTTTACACCACATGAAAATTATTATTATTATTAAAAATTGTTTCCTATAATTTTAATGGAGAAGGATTCGTCATGTATTCTACCGCCGTCCTTTTTCTTTCTTTCTTTCTTTTTTCCCAACCATTCTTACTTTCTTTTTAAGTGAGCTCCTACTTCTTCTTTTTAGATGTTATTACTCGTGTCAGTTTATTAAAGCATTTTTAAACAGTAAATAAAAATGAATGATCAAACTATATTCATGTTAATATTGTAACGGGAAAATGTAGAAATGAAGGAAAGAGAGATTTTTAATGTTGCAGATTCTAATCTTCGGAATGTGCTTACTGGACATTTGCCTATCCCTTGAAGTGGAGCGTGAGAATGTGTCGACGTTTAGCCGATTCAGCAGTTTTATAAAGCTTCTCTTGAATTAATTAATTAGAGAAAGTGGAATAGGATCAAGAAATAAGAGAATGAACTTACAATGGTCTAAATTAAGAAAAAACCTTGGAAAAATTATTAAATTGAAATTAAAGCTTAAAATATCGTTACATATATATATATATATATATATATATATATATATATATATATATATATATATATATATATATATATATATATATATATATATATATATATATATATATATATATATATATATATATATATATATATATATATATATATATATATATATATATATATCAATTAGAAGGCTATTTCGAAGACTGTGAAGAGACTTTGCACATTTTGAAATTCGCTTTAATCCATCCCGAGAAGGCATAATTTATTTACAAGAAGGCGCGTATAATGTCCGTCCGCTCACAGCAACAGATTAGGTAAGAAGAGAGGGAAGAGCGAGAAATTAATTATCCCTCGTCTTACATAACATGACATATTGATAAGGAAAATATTTTTTCAGAGTGCTAATGCTATTAAGATTCCGATAGGGATTTCTGACGCATGTCAATCACAAGTAAGGGAAACACAGGGATCTTTTAAAAAAGAATTTGTTTAGATCAGCAATTTTTATCCTTTCACTCGGAGCGTGGGAACCGCTGACTAAAGCATTTTACAAAACTTCTCTTAAACGAATTCAATAGAAAAATTGGAATGGGATCAGGAAATAAGAGAATATTTTAGAATGACTTTGATATGGGCAAAATTACGTTGAAACTTTGGGAATTGATTTGGAATTGAAATTAGAGTTTAAGATATCATTATATATATATATATATATATATATATATAGAGAGAGAGAGAGAGAGAGAGAGAAGACACTTTGAATTTTTAAACTGTTCTTTTATTCCATTTCGGGAGACATAATTCATGTACAAACAAGAAGCAACGAGGAGCCTCAATCTACAACACGACACAAGAGCGAAGAGGGACAGAAATATTTTTTCCCCTGTGATTATATACTTTGAGATTCTGATAGGGATTTCTTTACGCGTGTCGATTTAGGTAAGGGGAATATAGGTATCTTTTAGAAGAATTTGTTTAGTTTGGCAGATTTTTATCCCTTCACTCGGAGTGTGGAACTGTTGATTTAAGCATTTTTACGGAGCTTTCTGTTGCATTCATTAAATAGAAAAGGGTGGAATCAGATCAGAAAGTAAGAGAACATTTTGGAATGAAGTTAATATGAATTAAAATAAAAATTAGGAAATTAACTATGATTTCATTTAGATTTAGAGATATTATTACCTATATTTAATCTCAAACTCATATATTTAGATAAAAATTCAAAAGCTAATTTTCTATTCTTCTTCGTTTTTAAATAAGGACAATGTAATTGTATATTAATTCATTTAAAGAATATTGGAATAATATGGCGAAAATTTCCTTTTAAGCCTAATGTAAATACTTTATAATAAACAGTAAATGAATCATGTTTTGTAAGTGAGATAGACGCAAATGTCCTTAACTCAAGTGAAATGTCATCACTTTTTCCTTTTAACATGCAGTTCTCTCCGTACGACAGAGTCAGTCCCCTGCCAAACTGAGCTGTGGCTTAATCTCAATTTGAAGTTGTTATTCATTTCAGAATCAAAAGGAAAACAGATAATGAAGCATGTACGTTAACTACTGGACGAGATTTCACAAGTGTCTCTTGGACGAAAACGTATGCAATTATATCACATCCAATATGTCCAGCTATGAAATACATCACGTAAACCGGGAAATATTTCTTTTCAAATTTATACCTTTTTATTTCCCAACATTCTCTATGTTATTTTAAAAGCGTATTCAGGTAGAATCGCAAGGGAAGACCCGTTCGTATCTAAATAGGGTGTTTATAAAGACAACAAACATGCAGTCCCAAATATGAAAAGTGAATGAGAAAAGAGGAAGGCTGCTTTATAAATCAAAATATATAGCTTTAAGTATCAACATTCATTTGGTATATTTCACAATCAATTCCGGGCTATAGTTGTGTGTGTGTGTGTGTGTGTGTGTGTGTGTGTGTGTGTGTGTGTGTGTGTGTGTGTGTGTGTGTGTGTGTGTGTAATGATATTTTTAACTCTAATTCCAATTCTAATTAATTTCGAAAGTTTTATGGTAATTCAATCCATATCAACTTCAATGTAAAATACTCTTTTATTTCCTGATCCCATTCCACTTTTTCTATTTAATTAATTCAAGAGAAGCTTTGTAAAAATGCTTAGATCGGCAATTCACACGCTCCGCGTGAAGGGGTAGAAAAATGTCCTGTAAACTCATTCTTTTCAAAAAGGTATCAAAAAGATGCGTCAGAAATCCCTATCAGAATCTTAATAATATATTAGCGCTATAAAGAAATATTTTCCCTATCAATTTCTCTGATTACATAAGACGAGGGATATTTCATTTCTCTCTTTCTTTCCCACTATTTGTCTAATCTGTTGCTGTGAGCGGATCTGCTTTGTCCGCGCCTTTTGTAAATAAATCATGCCTGCCTCCCGGAAGAGAATAAATCGAACTTAAAAATGCAAAGTCTCTTCACTGCTTGTCGCACCTGCATTCTGCTTCACAAATAATGCTTACATTATATATGTATATGTATAATTATTACCCGGAATTGTGTTTTCATTGTGAAATCTACCAAATCAATGTCGATACTTAAATCTATATATTTTGATTTATATATATATATATATATTTCACGTTACATTTATTGTGAAGGAAGCATGGCGAACTGCCCAAACCCACTGACTGCAATGGACACCGATAGTGTAATATCTTGTTCAAGACCATTCAAATAAGAGAGTCGCGTAACGAAACAATTCTTTTATTTACAGTCTTATGTGTGTAGAAAAAACAACTTGTTCTCATCTAGGTTAATATCATTTACAAAAATCAAATAACAGTTCCATCACGAAATAGTTCCTCGATCAAATCGAAGAATAAGTAAAAAAAAAAAAAAAAAAAAAACCCTAAACCACTAACAGGCTGTTAACTGTTAGCTCTCTCCAGGGCCGCTCCTGAAATCCGCCGCTCTTTATCGAGTGGACCATAACACAGAAACACGAAGCGCGAGCTTCTCAAAATATCAGGAACAACTTCTCCGCACACCGACGTATCTCTGAATTTCAATCGAAGCTTTTCTCTCCTCTCCTCTGAAAAAAAAAAAAAAAAAAAAAACATACCGCATTTTGTTTCTTTGAGATATACGCCTCCTGTTTTCCCATTGAGTTCCCTATCACCCAATAGCTGTTCAACAACACTTCCTCAATTGTCTCCACTCGATATGCGGAGTGTCTGTTAAGGATATCTGATGAGCTAATGGAGCTAACACCGGCTGGCTGTGTACCTGGGTTTTCACTCAATGACAACCGTTGCTGATGATTAATTGTTTCTTGATGAGGAGTCTCTTCATAAGGGAAAAAAGTTTAGCATCTGGATATTTTGACATTTCTTTCCCTTGAAGACACGAGGGATTCAAACACAATGATTCACCCAGTGAAAGATCCACATCTGGAGGTCCTATGCACTTAACTATGTGTGGGAAAACAGGCGATATTTTATAACTAGTCGGAATG
The DNA here is from genome assembly GCF_947563725.1 of Argiope bruennichi. Taxonomy (NCBI): domain Eukaryota; kingdom Metazoa; phylum Arthropoda; class Arachnida; order Araneae; family Araneidae; genus Argiope; species Argiope bruennichi. Next base: position 125,777,948 of record NC_079160.1, read on the forward strand.
TCTATCACCATGTGAGGAAAAAGGGGAAACGTTACAACAGGAAGAGATTGTTCAGCGACTCTTGCGGGATTCTTTACAACTTTTTTTCCATAACAGATTCCAACTCAAAACGTTTTATACGAATCGTTGAGAAGTTCGCCAGACATCTTTTGAGATCGTGGTGGCCTCGTAATAAGATCTTTTTCCAGATTCTAAACCGATTCTCCTAAAGATCTATGGTATGATGTATCGGGTTTGAAGCATCGTTCCATAGATCTTTAGTAGAAACAAACGGTCGTCTGGTTGGTGTGGTACGGTTAGTTTGGAGATGGGCATCGTCCTCGTCATCTGACAGGAGTTCAAAATTACAGTCTTAAAATTACCTTTGTTTTGCTTTCAAACTTGAAGTACAATTAACGAAGCTAGACTAAACTGAGCTAGATGTTTTTTCCTCGAGTATAAGCTTTGACATGTTGCATGTTTTTCTGTTGTTATTAACAAAAGGAAAATAAATCATATATATATGCGTGTATTTCTTTGTCACTTCGCATTAGTTTTGGAATAATCCCGAATTTATTTCACAGGAACACTGAATTACCTATAATGCAGCTCCCAGTAAATAGTCTACAACAATTGTTGAATAACTGTAACTAACCAATACAAAGGGCATTGGTCCAAAATATAGATTCGACTTCTTTCACCTCTTTTTCGAATTTATATTATGCAAAATTTGTTTCTGTCCGCCACCTTTATTATTATTTTTTTATTCTCCTTGCTTCTTAAAAAATTCAGTATTGTTAAGTATCTTTTATATTAATTTGCTTTCTGTTAAAAACCTTTTTTTTAATGTAATTGCATCTTTTTAGAACCTCTCTTTCAATTTTGTCGTTTCGGAGGTTAAGAACATCCGAGTTCAAGTACTTCGCAATCCATCTCTCAAATCAGCGCAATCTTTTACCTCTAGCTTCCGTATGCACTCAGCACCATAGAATGTCTGCAGCTATTTCAATGAAACTATCATTTTCTCATATTTCGATGCAGAGTTGCAGTGTCAGGTTAGTTGCGGTTTTTTTCAGAATTTTCAGTTGTTCAATGAAGGCCAATCAGGAGTAACTTTATTGCCTGAGGGCGTCGAGAATTATTAACTTCTTTTGAACGAGGTTTTTCGTTTTCTTTATTAAGTTAGTGGCTTTTAAGAGAGTTAGGAATTACTAGTGAATAATTTTTTGTTGTCCGATGGTTTCGAACAGCTAATATCTAATGTGGCATAACTTTTAAGCAGGTAATTTTCGTAACGTCAGAATTAAACTTAGGTGGAATTATCTACTCTTTTAACTCTTCTCTTGAAGATGTCAGCGTAAGAAAGACTTCCTTCTTTCATACTGGAGTGTACGATACTTTTTGCAACTCTTCCAGGCAACTCACTATATGCCCCCTTTTCCTGACAGTCAAGACAAACTGGTTCCTTGAACCCCTCTTGAACTTAACATCTCCTGGTACGGTGCACACTTGATACACTTCGGCTGCAGTTTGCAGTTTCTCGCAGCGAAGCAGAAACCCGCGCTATTAAAAAAGATCGGAATTGTTGATTACTTTCTGTATGATCCTATTTTTATCTTGAGGCGAAGTAATGTCTTTTCGTTGTAGATGTTGAGAGTATTTGCCGTTTTCTTCAATTCTAGAAGGAATATCAGGGGGGAGGTCTTTTCTGGATCGTTTTGTTAAGTAGTAAATTCTGATTATAATATACTTCTTATTTTTGAGTTTTTCCAACTATTTCTTCTTTTGCAGTAGAAACTAAGAGATTCTTAATAATGATTTTTAATGGTCTGTCATCTGTACTTTCTGAGAGGATGCATTCTTCTTTCTTGTCATCCAGGAATTCTATGGTCTTTAGTCTGTGTTCTTCTGTAGTGGACTGGATATCTATAATGTGTGTTTGCGACCGCTGGGAGTTTAACCCTGGATTCATTGGAATCTCTTAGATTGTAATCACTTATTAACACTTTCGCTGCCACGACTCACATCCAATATTCGGGTCCTCTATCTAGTTAGATGACCCCCTTCTTTGCTATCTCCTGACTGTAGCAGAGGAAGGTTCATCTAATAACATAGATGATTTGGTACAATTACATATTATCTGTAACGCACTGGCGCGTCATGCGGCAGTCAATGTGTTAATTGCCAGACGCGCCTTTTTGTTTGTTCTCGACTGTTGCAAAGGCTTCAAAATTATTATTTGTTACTACTTCATCAGAAGCTTCTTTCTTTTTCTGATTTTTTTTTCGGGGGGGAGAGGGACTGCCTGGAAGTTTTCATATTCTGCACTATCTAGATTACTTTTTTTCTACTTCTTCATTTTCTATCTGTACGTTCTTTTTCGTCTTTTTTTTTCAATTGTTTTCGTTTATTTCCTTGGAGTGGAGGGTTGACGATGTAAGTGCGTTAGTTCTTTCAACTTTTTGGGCCCAACAGCTGATACCGACTTTTTGCCTACCCTGTAGATAGTGACGGAGAACTACAACAAAAAGTTTCTCCAGAAGTGCTTATACTGCTAAAGCTGTAATTTAATTTAAATACCCAAGTATTTCTTAAACCTTCACTGTTTGATTTGGCATCTTAAAATTCCAGTATTGCATTCATGACAGTGAGGTGATTAAGCCCGTGTCGATTTGAAAGCACATGTTGTAGGCCAGTGTTTTTTTTTTCTTTGAGCACCACACTGTGAAATAGCAGGTCCTGTTTTTTGCCCCTCCCCGTGCTAAATGTTGATGTTATTTTGGTAAGGGTTGCTAGAACTTCTTTGAGTACGTAGACTCCCTTACGTGGACGGAAGTGAATGGTCTAAGCTTTTTTCATTCTTACGGTTGTCAAGGGGCACCCGCTCCCAAAGAAGGCTATCTCCTTTCATGATTGAAATTGATGAGAAGTATAACTATTAATGAATGGCGTAAAATTTCCCATCTGATAGAGAATGAAACAAAAAACAAAAGGAAATATTACTCGAAAGCAGGCAATCAGTATTTGAGGAGTCAAGATAGGAACGGATGGGTGTGCAACCAGCTTATTCCATCAACAGAGTCTAGGAAGCAGAGGGATAGCTTATTTTTGTAATTTTTCTGCAGCAGTTGCAGGATTTACTATTGTTTGTTGTCACATAATCAGGGAGAATGAGCAATGGGAAACTGGGAACTATTCTATAAAGTGAATTTTCCCTCTTGCTTGAGGCTTGCTTCATTAATTTGGCTGCTTTGACGACGCAGGGGAATTCTTTAAGGTGGGATATCATTTCTTGTGCTTCAATGGTACTTTTCAATTTTTGAATGTCAGGGAGATGATTATCTTGCTCTAAAGTTTCTCTGATCTGAGGATGCAGCAGGATTTCGAGAGGGGCTTTACATTTAAGCTCAGATCATCTTGCCTGGATGAAATTTTTCTCATCGGCGTTTCTGTTTTTAAGGATGTTAGCACTGACCTGGAAATCCTTTGACAGGAGTGGGAAAAATTGACAGGAGTGGGTTGAAAGTTTCCCATTATATTTAACTCTGCACGGATTACATTTGCAATTCTAAATAGGATTCAATTTTGCTGTTAATGCAAATATATATGCTCCAGGTTGTTGATATGTTTGTGAGCTCCAATTTTCCTGATTTCAGACAGATAAATTAGGTAGAGGGATTTTTGACAATAATTTCTGAGTTGTGAGATTCTTTCAATTTCATAGTTGAGGGACCTAAATTCTGCAACAATTTCTTCTTTTGGGAGGCCTTTACTATTGGGAGGCCTTTGATGACACTTTCAAGTGCTCTATATTTTGATGCTTCGGACAGTATAAATTTCTTTTCTTTTCTTTTTTTTTTTTTTTCAAAAACTTAATTGTTTCCATTTTTCTTGTTAGTTTTTCAGTTTGATTTTTATTTTCCATTTAAATATAATTTTCGATTTTGAGGTATCTTATAATGATTTCTTGTAAGATGGTATTGTAATCTTTGATATATTTTAAGCTATGGCCGGGCTGTGTTTTCGTCAGAATATGTGTTTTCAGGTTCTGTTTTAAGATTTGAAATTTGTTTCGTAGAGAAATATTTGGTTTTCTTGGTCGGTTTTTATTTTTGCCGCTTTTTTTTCTTAACCTCCGTAAAAGGATTGTACAATTCCACAAAAATTTCTAACTGTAACCATTACCGTGGCGTAATCTACACGAGAAATCTGGGCATGGGCCAAAGTCCAAAAATTCCTCTTTCATTATTTTTATAGAAGATTTGATTCTTTCAAGATCGGGATTAAGATCTAGTGTACGGATCTCAAACTTGGCTCTTCTGGCTGATTGCTCTACAGCGTATTCTTCCAACTCATTCAGAAGTTTTTCGTCGCATTTTATCTGGGTTTCATTTTAGGCTATTAAATCGCAGGTATTGTATTTACCAGTTAAACAGTGAGTACTGTACTGCGCCCATTGAGACCTGGTGCTGCTAACATTTGAATTGACCGAAATGGGTCTAAAGGGTTTTTCTCTTACTCCAGGGAGAGTCTATCCCTCTGTATGATGGGAACGGAATAATTAATAATAACGGAATTGAAAATTGAAAATTTTTCAAATCCCTTTACATGTTGCAATCCTTTTATGCATCTGGAGAGGAGTGCGATAGTCGTCTCACCTGCTTCACTTCCTGACCCCTTTTTTGCAAATCTTTATGGTCATCCCAGACCTTAAGAAGAAACACATACTTCGTGCATAGAGAAAGCAGATAATCTAAAAAGGACAAGGTTATTTTAAAAAGTTAATCGTATTTCGGATTGTGGCTGTAAAAAAACCTAACGATTTTTTTTTTTCACTGAGTTTTAATATTTATAAATAAAAAATAGTTAAAAGAAATAATTATTTTAATCTCTTTCATTTCCTTGAATTTTCTGAACAATTGTTTAAAATTGTGTGCCTGCTGTTTGCCATGAATTTGTGATTTTCATGGTTTTTATGTGTTCAAGTAGCAAATGCACCAGAAGAAATCGAATCGAGAAATTTCATGAGCCTTGCAGTTGCAGTAGCCTTGAAGCAATATTGTTCTTAATAATTTCAAGAATGAATACTGGGAATTTTAACTGCATACGTAAATTTATAATTGTTATTCATATCATGAGTATTTTTGTTATTTTCTTGTATTGAAAAGGTCAATTATATTTCCAAAAGATGCACAATCCATCAAGGAAGTGTTTAAATGCTGCCCATGACACAGATGTGCTGAAGTTAAAACTTTCTGACATCCTAGAAGAAGGGTCGCCAAAAGTCTATGCAACTTGTGCATAGACGCCACCACATGAAAATTGTTATTAATTCGAATTTTTTTAATGTGAATACCCAACATGGAATACAATGTTAAATAAACTGGAGTACCCTATAATACTTTTTCATTTCAAAGAAACGAATATGAAGGTATGAGTGTTTGAATTTCAAACGTTCAAATTTTAAATGAACCTTGCCCTCTATTAGACATATCTCTAGATGTAATAGTTCGATTAAAATTCTTATTTCTCATTAAAGTACATTTTTTTTCAATTTAAAGTGGTATTTTATTATTTCAAGTAACTTTTAAACTTACTTCTTAAACATTATTGAATAGAAACATATTTAAATTTTTAAGTGAACAAAAAAGTAGTAATAAAGAACGCTAAGAAAAATGCCTACTATTTTCGTTTCGTAGTTCTGAAAGTATACAGCAGATTTTTAAAGCTCGTCGAATATCACAGTTTGGACTCTTTTTTAAGGGTTTCAGATGGTGATATACAATTTAACATTTAAATGTGCATATTTAAAATGAAAATAAAATAGTTATTTGGATGTCACTCTGATAATTAGATATTAATAATTAATATTTTAGTTTTAAATAATTATTATGCAAAAAAAATAAATAAATAAAACAGAGGAGGATCGAACAGTAGATTTCAAAAACATAATCGATTCATTAGCATTTGAAAGACATTTTTATTGTGGAACGAACTGATAAGAACTGATTGGAGTTGCGGAAGATTGTTTTATAAAATGATTATAATAAAGATGATTTTTGGAAAGTTGGTACAAAGGAGCTTTAACAGATGCAATTCCAAATGAGTGTGTGTGTGTGTGAGAGAGAGAGAGAGAGAGTCCTGTATATAACACATGAATTAAGGTTATTAAATTTAGCCGAATATTACCACAAGATCGCCGTTTGATATACGCATTAAACTTTAAATCCAAGATGCATGACATCTAACACGTTTTAACAATTTAAATCAAAAATTTGAATTTGGGCTTGTTTATTTCGTCAAAAATAAGGAAAAAATAACAATTAATTCATGCTTCATCTAAAATTACTTTACGCACAAAGCAGCAAATTAAGTTACATCATTTGGATGCGCACTGCCGAGATAGATTAACAACAATACAAGAAAAATTTTAGCAGCTACTTAATTCGTTTAAGTATAATAGACGCATTCGCAGTATGAATTTTACTGTCACAAACTAGTCACTAAAGTTGTCTCCAGCATTTTATCGAAAATAAATTCTCTAGAATTTGCAATTCTTCGGGGGAAAAAAGCGTTATTCAAAGCAGTAATAAGAGTGGAAGTTACTTAGTTCAGCAGGGAGATTTTAAACAAATATTTCCTTTACCTGAATTTTGTCAAGCAATTAATTATAATTTGTTCATTACAGCATAATATAAATAATTATCCAAAGGCAAATAATTCATTTTTAAATGATAATTTTTACTTTGATTTCTGTCCTTTTTTTTAAAAAAAAATAATCTAATAAATAAATATTACATTTATATTTTTAACCTCGGAGCAATTTTTTTCAGAAAAAATAAATTAAATAAATAAATTTTTTTTACCAAAGCATCTAAGACATTTAAAAATAAAGGAAAAGCCAATGCGTTTCATCCAATAATTTGAGCAAAAACATTTAAAAATGTATTTTCCATAAATGAAGAAGAATTGGTCTCTTCATCCATGCGTTCTTTGTAAGAGCTCATTGAAGCATCCAATTAAAATTTAAAGCAAATCTAAAAATATAAACTTTTATAGTTTGTAAACAAGAATTCCAATTACTATAAAAAGATACCAATTGACAGTATTTTAATTATGTTTCTAAGAAATATTAATTCATTGTACTTTTACAAATGTCATTGTATTTTAAACTTATTTTTCGCGAAATGAAAAAGAAATCCTTCAAAATGAATTTGAAATAAACCACGCACATAAACTTTCCAAAATAAGGTTTACGTTTTGAGAAATGACTTTGACGGATATCAGTATGAATGAAAAGAATGTGGATTTGCAACATTTAAAAAAATATGTAGCTGCATTATGACTGTTTCTAATTTTGTTCTACTGTTTGTTATAATGACTTTCTATCATTTTTCCTAAATTCGACATGGATTAATAATATCGAAATCAAATTGAATAGCATCGTTTTACATAAAGCTTTAATATTAAGTGCAGTTCATTTAACTTTATTCATTTTTATGACCTCATTTTTATTTCTCATTTCTCGATTCTATGAAAATTCTGAACTTGTTTCTCAAACTTTTCTTTGTATCCAAAATCACGAATAGCTAGCTCCCCGCCATCTGGGTAGGCGTTACTCCTACTTGTCTTTTTAACCACATGTCAAGGCGAAAATTCAATAAACATATTTATTAAAAGGCCACTAACATTTCAGAATTCAAATCCTACGCATTTTTTTTCAAACATTACTGAAAAAAAAAAAAAAAACTGAACATAAAGGTTAAGAAATTTCTCATATCCACCGATATTCAATAGCATCTGAGACGTGCCTTAGAATAATAGTAGAATTTATAAGTTTGAGAAAAAAGGAAAACAGCCTATTTTATTTCTTTTTTGTTGAATTGGCCCAAACCAGAACATACGAAATTAATTAAGATTGGAGGGAATGTTTTATAACACAAAGAAAATCATTAACACCCATGTCATCTTCCACAAGATGCTACATTCTTTGAAATGCAGAGCCTATGTGAGTTATTTCTCGCTTGGATCAACATCATAATGTTTTCCCTTTCTCCTCACATGATAACTGGCATTCCGGCTAGATGTAGCGTGCCCGTTTTCCCACACATAACTAAGAGCAAACGGACCGCCAGATGTGGATCTTTTCCACTAGTAGAGTCATTGTATCTGGTCATTTGTTATATCCATGTGAGGGGACACAGATGTGTGTCTCGTCGTTTCAAATAGATCCATCACATCTTCAAGGGAGAAGAACATCAAGACATTCAGATGCTAAACTTTTTTTTTCCTTATGAGGAGACTCCTCAAATCATCAAGGCACGATAAATAACCAGCAACCGTTGTCATTAAGTGTCGAAACCAGGTGGACTTCACCCGGTGTTAGATGTGAATTGATTATAATTAATATGTGTTCGTGAGCGGTCAGCTACAAAAATGGATCCTTAACAGAAACTCTTCCTGATCGAGTTGAAACCATTAAGGAAACGTTGCTGAACAATTATTAGCTGATAGGGAACTCAAGTTTCCGATAATAAAATAAATAAAATGAGTGAGAAAATCGGACACAAATATCTGAGGGAAATAAAATGAGGTTTTTTTTTGTTGTTGTTGTTAGAGTGAGAGGAGATGAGAGAAAGGCTTCGAATCGGAATTCAGAGAGACGTCGATGTCCGGAGAAGTTGTTCCTGATTTGTTGAGAAGTTCCGTGTGATTCGGGCTTATGTGTTAGGGTCTATCCGATAAAGATCGGTGAATCTTTTGAGCAGTCCTAAATTAGCCGTTTAGACCTAATAGCCTGTTAGCGGTTTTTTTTTAAGTGTGTGTGACTTTTTCTCCGATTTAATCAAGGAACTATTTCGTGAGTGAACTGTTATTTGATATTTGTAAATAATATTAACCTAGATAAGAGCAAGTTGTTTTTTGTACATATATAAGTCTTTAAATAAAAGAATTGTTTTGGTAGGCTATTCCCTTATTTGATCGGTCTTGACCAAGATATTATAACATACTGGGAAATCATCCTTTGAGAATGAGATTAAAAGAGATAATAACGAAAATTAAAATTTTTTATTAGTTCTTTAAAAAATTCTTCATGTCAATACCTTGATCATATGTGTTTCAATAAATATATTTAAGGAGAAAATTAATAGATTTATAGTATGCACCGATCAATCCTACAGGATCTCTCTTCCACATTATTGGTTGTGGGATTCATTTTTTATTTTCTTGTGTATGGAACCATCCATTATTTTTTGGAATTATTTAAAAATTTCTTACAGATGAAAAATTTTTGGTTATTGATACGATTCGCTATCAAACTATAAAAAAAAGCATGCCATTCCGTTTGTTTCTTAAAGTCTTTTTCCAAATATAGTTTTAAGTACAAGTAACGAAATAAAAAAAGTTAATTAAATAATAATTAATGAAAGATTGAAATAGTTTTGATAAAACATTAACCTGGATTAAAAAAAATTTTCAAGCATGGATGACTTTTAGAATGATATTTGTTTGTTTATATTATAAAATCAGAGAGAGGGGTCACGTTTTCAATGCTTTTGTAAAGGTAATGTAAAAGGACACGAAAAAAAGGTTTTCCCAAATCCAAGCCTCATAAGCAAAATTCTAGTCATTACGTGTTCGGCAAATATTTTATTCCACGATACAATGATTTGCGATTTAAACTCATTTACTTTTTTTTCAATCATAAATCGAACTCCCGTTCACTATTATGGAATCTCTGCCATTTCAGTTTGAAATCGCTCTCGTTTTTCATAGTAGGTTTCTAAATTATTTTTCAAAAAAATTCAGAAATAACAATAACGCCTCAACACTGTCTTTCCTGTACTAGAAACGACCTTCCCATGTTCCACGATATTCAGAAAGACCCTCCAACCATCCGAATGAATCTCCAGGAAAAAGAGGCATGGCAGGCATTCCAGTAAGAATAGAATCTGTTTCCTTGTCCCGGTGACCATCCATCTCAGTTACTTCCCATTGTTGTCGATTCCGCATGCATCAGCGAAGATCATCAGTGTCTAGAGAGACGCGCATTAGGGAAGAAAGACGAGTCGCGGAGCCGCCACCCGAAAAAGAATCTCGAATCATGCCGGAATTACTAAATATGCATTAAGAAAACGAGTGTCGATACCGCCCGAGATGAGATCCGGAGCACTCTGGCGATAGTGTGCATCAGAGGCCTCATTAGGAATCTCATACACTCGACCATCATTCGTCATCGAGCATTTGCGCCAAATCCATGCGTCACACAGCTTTAACTCCCTCACAAAATGGATCGTGCGCGCAACACGTAGGAATAATGAAGGCGTCATTCATTGTTGGTATTGCGAGAGAAAGTTGGACGGTAGGGGACAATGTTTACCTGGCTCCGTAATGGACCGGCGGATATTGCTTCTTCGGTCTGTGTCTCGGATTCGCGATAATTGAAATGTGCGATACCCGCTCGACGGCGCATCGGGATGAATGAAACCCGTTTAGAGTGGTTCTGGCTCATGACAGGGAAGTGGGAGGATCTTTCTCGGGTATATTAGAAAATCCATGATGGAGGGTAGTCCAAGTGTAATATTGACAACAAACATTATTAGTTGCGACTTGAAGAGTTTGAAATTGTACAAAATAATTTTGGAGAGTCTGTTAGTATGAGAGAAATGTATGAGTAGGTCCATCTCACCGCAAGAAGCACACATTCACAAAAAAATATAACAGCAAAACACACACACACATAGAATCATGAAAATGTACTTTGAGCTTCATGTTTATTTTCTCGTATCTATAATTCCAGCATCATTACACCAGTCGTAATATTTGGAACAATCTTATATATATATATATATATATTAAAATACAATTTAAATCCTAATTAAGTTCCAAATTTTTATCTTACTTTAACCCATATTAACTTCATTCTAAAATGCTCTCTTATTTCCTGATCCAATTCCACCTTTTTTAGTTAATGAATTCAGCACGAATCTGTAAAATTGTTGAAATCGACAAGTTCTCACGCTCCGAGTGAAGGGATAAAAATCTGTCAATTTAAACAAATTCTTCTAAAAGATCCCTATATGGCCCTTACCTAAATCGAAACATGTAAAGGAATCTCTATCAGAATCTCATGGTATATAATCACCGGGGAAAATATTTCTGCCTTTCTTTTCCCTTTCACTCTTGTGTCGTGCGTAGATTGACATATCTTGTCGCTATTTGCTTATACATAAATGATACCTCCCCGGATGGAATAAAGCGAAGTTTTAAAATGACAAAAATGTCTTCTTTGTATATATTTATGACAGACACGAATATGTAATAGTGTAAGTATTGTATGTAATGAGAATATGTAATATTGCTTTTTCTCTAAGTTACTATCAACACTGAAATGCGAAATTTGCCGATAATCTAAATGGACATTGTATGGCTGCTGGGCCAATGATCCCTGACCTTAATGACTTGATGGTGAAGCTTTTGCTGACAAAAATGATATTTCTGAAAAATATAAGAAATACAGCAATGTTTCTATAAATAGCTGAAATCTAGAGATCCTTCCAGAAAATTCCAAATCCTCTTGGAAAACTGTAAAAAGCGAAGTGCTCACACATGGTATGAATTCTCTTTTTGAAGTGCTTTCGTATGTTCCGAGTGCTATTGTGATGTTGATATTCAATTAATAATATGTTGTTTGCATGTGTGTTCTTGATTTCTGCAAGTGCTGTCTTTGTGTAAACCTCAGCTGTGTTTTTCTCTCACTATTTCGTGCTTTCTTGTGGAATAAAGCGTAATTATCAATTATCGAACCTGCGGAACATTTCCCTTTTTCAGTCACTGAACTTATTTCCGAAATTAGAATAGTTCATATGATGAGTACAAACCCGGAAAGAAATAATTCTTCAATACAAGTACTAAAATTTCTTCTTTATTCTATGAAAATATTCAAGAAGAGCTACAGTTACAAAGTTTTTGCCATTCGCTTTGCATTCTGCATATATTTTAAGCTACGCATTTATTTGTTTTCATGTTGATATTCACATTTGAGGAAAATATAATTCGCATTTTGAGTTCATGCGTTTATTGGCACATACGTTGTTATAAATCTACAGAAAATATTAAATACATTTATTTACTCGGAAGTTTTTTTTACAAGAATCAAAAATATTAAAATCTTGTTTAATCAGTCAAAATGAATAAGGTAATCGAAAAAGCAGTGTTGGAAAAAACAATCTTTTTTGAATTTGCAAAAGCTGTAAAAGCCACTACTTCTAATAATATTTCTAGAAAATATCAATGCTATAAAATCAAGGAACAAACTTTATAATGGCATTTTTTTAAAAATCATAAACATTGTTTGGAAGTTTAATATAGAGTGGACATAAAATAACTTTCCCTGTTTGGCGGCATTTGCAGCTAAAACGAATGAAGGAAATGAAACCACAATTCATATACAGGGCGTGGATGGCATGGAAAGCTGACTTAGTACTGGAAAAAAAAAAAAAAAAAAAGGGAAAAAAATGTGTACTGAAAGTTTCTGATAGGAGAACTATTGGCTCTGCTGTCACGTACGAACGAGGAAATTTGCATTGTATATGGGGATGGATTAAGTAACGTTCCTAGTGCCTTGCTTGACAACAGCGCCATGGATTCCTTGTAAAAAGGGAAGAGCAAATGACCTGTTAGCAGTTCGTTCTTGACTGTTGATGTGTTCTTGACTGTTGTTCGTGATTGATTGTTGATGTGTGCTTAATATGGGCCCTACCTTACCTCAATGTGTTTTACTGGTGAAATGCTCTACACTAGACAGTGTAAAGCCGACATTTCTCTTAAACAAACCTGCATGTCTTATATACAGAACATAAGACGGGTTGTTATAAGCAGCGAAATTGACAATCTGTGGGCAGCAGTGGAGAACGCCATGCACAGCATGCAACAAGTATGTTGTATACAGGGAAGATCGGCTGTTGAAAATGCTGCACGGTGTACAGGGAACACTAATGTTCATGAATAAACGATTATTTTCTCCGAGTTCCCTGAATTCATTCATAACTGTACTTCCTTCATATTTTTATTGCTTTTATGTTCAAGGAAGGTTATGTGTTGTTTGCTAAAACAAAATATATTTCGAACTTTTTACTAAATAAATTTATATTTTAGCAATTAAGTTTGATACTGCAATTAAGCTTGACTTGTCTCATCTTAATAAAAAAACATCACAATAATATCATAGTATTATTGTGATAGTATTTTTTTTTATACATAAAATACATTCTTACAAAAAAAAATATTACGCAAGATACAAGCTATCAACATATTTAATTTCCTCGAATAATTTATAGAAAAACTAATTACTTACATTTACGGAAAATAATAGCTTATAAATTGTTGGCTAAACAAAATACAATTGCTTTCCTGCTTGACTTTTTCGAATTTTCAGGTGTGAGAAAATTTAATTCTCGAGTTCGAGTTTGAGGTGTATGGCACAAGAGTCAGATTTGGCCCTACTGCGTCAAACATATGGTAAAAATGATGGTGAAATGTTAAAAATGGAATACAACATGTAGAGATATTGCTGTACTATAAATATAAAATAACAATGTAGTGAAAAATTAAAATCAGTCAATTAAAAAAAAAATAAATAAAACGAGATAAGATGCAAAAATCCAATTTCTTTTAAACTCTCCGAAATAACGTAACCTATGGTGATTAAAAACAGGACATTCTGTTAAAATATGAATGATGGTAAAATCGATCTGACATCCTGAACAAGGTAGACAATGTTCACTAAATAGGAGGTGTTTATGAGTGAAACGGGTGTGCAAAGTCGAGTTAATTCTCGAAGGTGAAATCTTTCCGATTTTTAGTTCCATGAGGTAAAAAATGTGTTTGCACAAAGTTTAAAATCTTTATCAAAATTTTCTTCTGTTTTCTACTTTTCGTTCTAACCACAATGGACTACTATGCTTATTCGCATTCTAAAATTCTTCTTGATAATTTGAATGATATTATTATCATTATAAATTTAATTTTTTTCTTAATTTTTTAGAATGCATGTAAACCTGTATCATCAGTAACTTTAATATAAATAATTTCTTACATTTATTTATAGACTAACAAACCATATTTAAAAGGACATTAGGCCGAGGTAGCCTGTTTGGTTGGGCGTTGGATTCGCATCCGTTGGGTTGTGAGTTCGAACCCTGTCGGTCGAAGGCTCCCTTTGTACATGGTGGCTGCTGTACGTAGTAGCCACAAAGTCCTCCAATCGAGACAATACCACTGGGGGTACTGGATCAGAGTGATCGTTCTCTGATTCAGGTCCAAATTACAATATGTGAATGAAATGTATGAATGAAGTTCGCACCGTGAAAAGGGCTGTGACGCATGAGTAGCTAAGACGTATTTTTGACCCTAGATGGCGCTACTGAAACAAGAGACGCTAAAACTCGGCTTAAAATCACTGCCTTTGTCAGTGGGGTTGTCCATGACAAGTGCCATAAACAACAACATAAAAGTACATTCCAGCTCTTAAGTAGCTGTATAAAAATAAACTGTACAAATTCAAATTTTATTTTCGTTTAAATGCAATTTTTTGTGTAAATATTTAAATTTCACTAAATTTTAATATTTATACAAAAATTATACAGTTAATATTTCGTACATGAAACCGTCTCCAAAAGCGGTTCGAACCAGAACAAAGTAGTATCGATTCTTTAGCTAAAATGCAAAGCCGTAATTTTGATTTTTCTTCAGAAAAAAAAAAAAATCTATTAATTCTTACCGGCTTAATATTTGATTCTAGATTATTATTTAATCCCTTTGATTAGAATTTGTATTCTTAACTATTCTTCTGTAATGTCATGCAGGGAAGTAGCGGAGTTGACACTCTGAATATAGTATTTTTTTTTGCTTTTCATCATATTTTTTTAAAAAGGAACATATATGCTCTAAAGTTTTTCACGGCATCTTCTATAACAGGCGCTGAACATCCTATACCCCCCCCCCCGCCACGTTCTTGCTCCCCAGTCGCTACCAGTCTTCCGGCATATGATAACACATAAAGAAAAGATAGAGTTAGCACATTCTTTAATATAAAAGTAATTAAAAATCATCATGCATTATAAAATCACATTAAGATTTTTTTACAAAAAAAATTTTAATAGACTTTTTATTCAAAGTTAATTAATATCTTTTTTTCACATTTAACTTTTTAATTTTCTTGAAAGTATGAAGTTTTTCTGACTAAAATAGAGATTAATTTTTTTATGATTATAAAGGAAAAGAGGATTAAAAGCTGAAATTCCGTTTTATTGAAATGAGAGAGGAATATTGAGTTAGAACTCTCATTTTACAGTGGCGCCATCTATTGAGTACCTTAATAATGATCGATTTAATTAAATACTTTGCAATAGTTTATTATCTTTACAAGGCTTATTCAGAGCTGTCCTTCTCTATGAAGGAGTCCGGGTGCAAAAACCCCATTTAGGACCCTAATTTTTTTGTAAAGCAAAAAAAAAAAAAAAAAAAAAAATACAAACACGAACACATATTATCAATGCATGTTTATTTTATGCGTGATTTTGTTTTTGCCAATACATCAATTACTTCAAAAAAATTACAATTTTTTTGCAATTTCTTTTTTGATGCTTAATATAGCAAGTGCATTTAAGCATTCTGAACATATTCTTGACCGAAGATAATTCTTTATTAATTTTAATTTATTGAAAGAGCGTTCAGCACTTGCTATAGTAACTGGCAACGTAAAGAAAAGTTTTAAAACAGTTAATACATTTAGAAATAACTCATAAACCAGAGACCCCCCCCCCTCTATCGGCTTAAATCGCTGTCTTCTTAACAGTGAGCATGTCTGCCATAAGAAACAACACATAAATAACTCATTATAATTATTATTTAGTATGTATTGCAATATGTCTTGTACATTCAAAATCAAATCGTGTAGCAAACAAATTTCCTGAATTAGGTTTTCATCTACATCTTTGTTATAAAACTTTACAAAGTTTTTGAAATATTTCTCTAATTCATGTTTTTCTAAAATTTTTATGTCAGTGACTAATTTGAAATCAGAAATATCTGGTATACTTTTAAATCTATTTTTTATTTGTAAAGTAACAGTATCAATTACAGTGTAAAAAAAAAATAATAACACCTGAATTCCTCTACCGAGTTTTTCATAGCTTCGTCTTCAGCTAATTCGGAATATAATCTTTTTCTTTTTCGAATTCGTTTTACAGGAAAATGTTTCGAAATGTTCAAATTATGTGATAGCACTTTTGATTCGTCTAAAAATATGTTAAATTTTGGATTTCAGTTTTAATTTGATTAACTAAATAGAAAGCCGAGTCAATAACAATTGCTTTTGTTCGGAATAGTTTATTGCTTTTGTTCGGAATAGTATTCATTTTGGAAAATATCGCAAACCATACTATTAAACATAAAATAAATGACACTTCTTGTATTGCATCTAATAAACTTTTAGTTTTGGATACCACTGTATTATCGTTACTTACATCAATAAATTCTTCTAGGGCATTACAGGTTTGTTCAAATTGCGTATACACAGCTTTAACCGAATCTATTTTGGCTTCCCAACGAGTGTCACATAATGGTTTAAGAGTAATGTTTAAATGCTTTTGTAGAATTCCCCATTTTTTGCAGATGCAGAAAATAAGTAATATAAGCGTTGTAATATCCTAAATTTTTTTTTAACTATATATACTGCTGGAAGCGGCATCATAAATTAATAAATTAAAGGAGTGTGATAGGCAAGGCCATCAATTGTATGCGAGTTTAGAGAAAGTATTCTAAACTGTACACCTTTATATATATCCCTTTCATGTTGCTACCGTTATCGTCTGCTTGCCCTCTACAATTCATAATATCTAAATCAAGTTGGCTCAAGTTTCCAATAGAGTTTTTGCTAGTCCTTCACCAGTCAGATCAGTTACTTCAATAAACCCTATAAATGACTCATTTATAGTTAATCTTTTCTCTTCAAAATTTACATATCTAATAATGATCGAAGTTTGTTTCTTATGGAAAATATCAGGAGTGCAATCTATTTGGATACTATAGTACGTGTTTAATTTTGTTAAAGACTTCATTTCCTAACGCAGAAATAATTTGCTCTTGTGACCTATGCGCTAAATGATGCACCATTCAATTTTTAGAATTTATTATTTTTTTATATGATCCATTAGCACAGAATCGTATTTACTTAATAATTCGATTAAAATTAAAATAAAAAATTCCATTTATTAGACTTGCCTATTATTTCGTGGGTTCCTCGAACTGGGAGATTATTACATGCTAAAAACAGAATCACGTCTACAATTCTTTGAAATAGTCATTTGAGTCGTGCCGTTTCCTTACTTATATTAACTTGATTTGTTTTATCAATAGTCGAACATAAATTGAGTCGTTTTAATAATTCTTTCCAAGCAATAAACGAATTAATATGACAAATAAAAAGCTCGTGATCTTGGATTACATTTGGCAGCTTTCTCCAGTTATTATAACCACCTATAAATCGTGTAGTTTGGTCATTTTTTCTTCTTTTGGAAAACAATAAACAACAAAAACAAAATACGGAGTCTTGCGTCTTTGAATAAATTAACTAGCTGCGAAGTTGAGTTTCAGCATTTGGCATTTTTTAAAAGTAGTATGTAATGGAAAATGATCTACCATCAGCATTCTTAGCAAAAACTCTTTGTGTTGCACAGGTCCGATTTTAACACAAAACTTTCTAAATTTATCAGTTATACTTGGCCATAAACCAGGATCATTTATACTCTCCTGATCATATTTGTTACTGTCATTTTCGTCATTATTTTCCGATTCGGTCACAATTGTATAAACACACGATTCTTCAATAAATTTCACCATTTCAATATTTTCATTGCTAGACTGTGTACTTTGCGCTGAACTTTCTTCTCCAGTTGAAGTTTGAATTGTCATTTCTGAAGTTGAAACAATTTCTTTGCCAGAATTACTTCGTAGCCAAGAATACAGATCTACTCGTGACTTCTTCAAATTTAGCTTTTCTTTTTCTTTTCTGGAAATTTTCTTTTTTGACTCCCAGAGGCATATTTCCTTGGCGTGGACATGGTTATATCTAACAGTATTAATCAGTTTATAGAATGAATGATCAAATTATTATATGCTATACTATAAGCTATTACCTAGTAGGTGAGGTAAGTGATTGTAAATCTATTTACCTTATATTAACAATATTTTGCACACTTGCACAAGACTATATATACCATGAACTTCGTATTCATCCAAATCCGCCGACTGCTCCATTTAAACTTCTTCCTTCATTCTTTTCATTCCATTCAAGGCCGGTGAAGCAGTAATGCAATGTGCATTGCTAAGAGTCGATCGTTTCATTTATTTTCGTTTTACTTTTTGTTTGAGCAACTTAATATAAACAAACCTAATAGCCTAGCAAACCTAAAATATTACATTAGATGCAGAAAAAAGCATTTAGCTGATGATTCACAAGTCCATTTGAACCCAGCCGCCGCTAGCGCTCAGAAGTCGCGCCTCTCTGTCTTAGCATGTCTGAAAGGGATTTATTTATTCATAAATCCACTCCCCCCTCCCCTTTTATAGGTATCACTGCGATCATTGCCTAATAATGGCATCAGTTGAAGATCAGCCAGCCACGTGGAAGCAAACTTGTATAGTTTCAGTACGTGCAAACGCTATGATTGTTCAGAATATTATTTTAATTCTTAATCACGGTAGGGCCCCCCTCAGTCGCGGGGCCTGGGTGCATAGCACCCGCCGCACCCCTTAGGCCCTAGCCGACCCTGGGCTTATTTGCATCTAAATCAGGGCTGTTTAGCTATGGGTCGTGATCCCAAGTGTTGGAGAAATATCGGGATCTGACTTTTGGAAACATTTATCAGCGGGCAGGGACATTACTATGATTTAAAAGAATTCATTTTAAGCCCGCCCTTTAGATACGTTTGAATTATTTTTGTTTCATTATTATTAATTAATTGGCCACTTTTGGCTACTAGATAGTTCGTGAGGCTTAAAGATCGTGAAAATTTTCAATTAAATATATTATGTAATTTGGCGTGAATAGCTTTCTCAACAAAATATTTCCAAGCTTCAAATTTTCATAGTCATGTGACTAGTGCTATTTCGTAAGTTTTATACCTTTCTGCACACTGTGCAACACATGTTCTTAATTTTCTGTCATCTCCTTTCTATTGATGCTTTCATTTGAAACGGAAACAATGAAATTTCAACTAATACATAAACATTTTTGCTGAAAGAAAACACGTTTTTCAAAAAATATATGTAGAGAGATATCACCGTTCGGCAACAAAACCTTATGTGTGATGCAGAAGTAATTTATGCACATTTTAAAAGACCTCAGAAACATTTTTCTTGCATTTATTTTCCCAGAACACTTTATCTTTCACATTTATTTCATTTCATGCGGACTCGTATTGAAAATTCCGCTTTATAATTAGTTTGCTGTGAGAGTTAATTTCATCTTTTGTCAGTTAAATGACAAAAGATGAAGCTGCCGAAAAGTTTTAAATGACTAAAAAGGAATTCTTTTTTATGCAAGCATCATATATTCGTGCAGATTAAGCTTTATTTTTTTTTTTTTTGTTTAGAAATACGGTTAAAATATATTTAAAAATTGAATACAATTAAAAAAAAATATTATACAGTAAAATAGGCATCGTAGAAAAATGTTATTTGAATTTTATAGTGATGTAAAAATGATACTTGTGCTTTAATATTTTTTGGAAATGATCGCTGAAAAGCATCAAATTTTCTTTTAATTAAAAAAAATTATTTATAAATATATATCTTCGCCCCTCCCCTAAAATATATGAGAAATGTGAGAAATGTGTTATTTCTTTCTATCTTATAACGAGCCAAAATATACACATATTTATTTTTACTATACATTTTTTAGGTTCAGTTCTTTGTAAATTGTCAGTTAAATCAAACACTGGCGGCATATTTCTAAAAGGTATTTTAAATTGTTTTTTCAAAGTAATTATTGCTGTAAAATTTTTTGATAAAATAATGAAAATGCAATAAATTTAAAGTAAGATTGAAAGACGAATAGATAAAGAACCATTAAAATTTTTTTTCTAAGACAGCTTTTTAGCAATTTGTTTATTTTGATTTTCATTTTGAATATCGCTAGACCGTGCTAAAATGGTTTAATTAAAGCTAATTTTATTTGCGAAACGTGTTCGTGCAGATTAGATTTCATTTTTATTTCATATGAAATACTAGCTATTATTTCGGAAAAATAAAAGTGAAATTTTAAAAATATAATGATAGTGGCTTCATTCAAAGTCTTTACATTGTTCGGTTAAGAAGAACATATATTGTTGTTTACGTATTTAACAATGACGCTTGTAAGAATTTTTAATCGACTATCAGCCCCCTAGGAAATTGTATACTCCGCTCATTCAGAAATACGTCACGGATTTCTCTAGTACTGTACAGGCAGTATTATATACATCATTTCTCCCAAACTTATTAATTACGCAATAGTTTTATTTTAGTGTTTCATTATATTCTCCAAAGGTGTGGGTAGCACGTTAACAGCTGGAAATGATATCCGTTATTCTGATTTGTGCGCATTTAAGTACAAAGAGTTGCTCAAACCTTCATGTTGGCCAAGATTATCGTTTTTGTGTAAGCGTTGGAATGGATACATAAAGAAAAAGAAAAGACATCAGCAGAAAATTACTCATTATAGAAGCAGATTCTCAGAAGCGCCAACATGTTCACCATCTAAAGAAAATTAGGATGATTCACCTGCTCTTTCTTTGTCTAAAATACCATCAAAAGAGAAAAATTGGAGACACTTATAAATGCATAAAAGCGGCTCTTGGAGTTGGCGTTCCGTGTAACGACGCCATCAAAGTGGAAAGCGCGACTTTAAAGTATCCAAAACGCATCTTCCTTTGGTAGCGGAAGAGAGTGACCGTACTGTTACTAAGTGGTACTTTACATGCAAATGGCTGTCAAAGAACTGAAAGCATGCAGTCGAGACAGATTTTTTATTTATTTATAGTCGCCAGAGAACACGATCATCTTGTAACCGATGCAGCTTTTTTGGCTTATTAAGCTTACGCCAGGCATAACGCGTTTCATTCCTTCTTTTTAGAATGGATATAGTTAAAAGATTATACCAAAAGCTATAAAGTTTTATACTGAAACCTTATTGATAGTCGCCGGGGCTTTGTAGCAGAACTTTGGATTGAAAATATGGATATCTGCCATCGAATTTTGGTGGCGATAGTTTAATTCAATGAAAGAATTTTAATTCTAAAATGCTCTTGTTTAGCTTATATTTTAGATGAAGAATTTTAGTAGAATTATTTTCTTCAGAATTTCTAGATCGAATAATCTTTAAATGTATGAATGTCGAGACCCACAATTTTTTGGCCAAATTCTCCGTTTGCTTGGGGCGAACAAGCCTTTTTGAATTAATAAATATTTTTTTTTTTATTTATGTTCTTTGTATCTTCCTGGCCATCACACTGGCGAAAGAAATCATTCTCAAGTTACTGAAAAAGGGACCACCGGCCGGCAAACGAAATTTAGCATTTAATGATGTTACGTGAAACAATTGCAGAAAGGTGTAAAAGAAACTCTTTCATTTTTGGACCAAAGCAGCAGGTGTCATTTATTACTGTACACACACAGAGCATCTCTCTGCATAAAACGTTAATGTCTGTGGAACAAAAATCACTCTTATTACATATTCTGGATGGCAACATTCAAATATAAACAATTTTCTATACGAACGTTCCAGATTCCTTCGTTGACTTAAAAGTTTTTAAAATTGCATCTAATTAAGACAATGTAATATAATGTATCTATGTAAGATAAGGAAAAATATATGCATTTTCCCATCACAGGATTTTCAAATTTTTATATTCAGACTCTTAAGAAGCTCTACTCTATAGCTTTCAAATAAATGACATTTTTTTCTTAACATTTGGAGCATATAGAGTGGCACCCAAATTGTGAGTACACCGTTCGTTTTTTTCCTCAGAAGCATAAAAATGTGTTATTAAATTCACATTTAAGCTTAAGAGCTAAATGAATGATAGAAGACACACTAAGAAACACATTAGAACAAGAACAAGGGAATGATATTATTTACAATAATATAAACTTTGCATCAAAGTTAGAAATTTCTTAGTCAACCAAACTGAGTATACAACAAGTTTAATTCAGTAACAAAAAGAAAAATAACATAAACTAATATTTTGTTGCTATCCTTTTGCTTCTGAACGTCGTGACATTGAGTAAACAAAAGTTTGTGTCACATGGGATGCAATTTTGGTCATTCCTCTTGTACCACAATTTTTAAATGTTTTTAATTCCTGACTCTTATTTCTTGTTTTCCAATTCCTAGCACAAATTTTTAATTACATTGAGTTCTGGGGACTGGGGTGGAGTATGCAGTTGCTTTTTACAGTTGTTTAATAACCAAAGCTTCACAATTTTGGTGGTATGTTTCGGATCGTTGTCTTGTTGAAAAATAAAATTTGATTCCGAATAACAACAGAGAAACAACAGAAAAAAAAACATTTTATTGTGTTTACAAGTTTTCTACTTGATCTACTTCAACCATGATGACTCTTTGCATGTCTGCAGATGGTACCTAGAACCAAAACACGTGCCATGCCGAAAGGAATCAGTTGAACTTTACGTTCCCGTTAAGCCCCGTTGCCATGGCCTATACGCATCTTGAGTCCGGCACATTTTGTCTTCTTTATCCTCATTTGTGGTTTTCCGCTGCTCTTTGATGTCTATTCATTTTATCGACAGTTTGCGGGAAACTCTCGACCGAAGGCCACAGGCAAGAGTGGTCCTACAATAAAGCCATGTTCCAACGACCCGTGAGTCAGCAGATATGGCACACTTTCCCCTCTTTCCCGTTTATTTGATGTCTGTCCAGTTTACCGGCATACATCAAAGAACCCTGGAAAACTGCAAGAGGGGTCAAGGGGGAAAAGTGTGTCCTGTCTGCAGACTCACGGGTCGTTGGAACATGGCTTTTAGCCTCGAATCTTCAGGCGGGGCAAGCGTTCCCCCGTTTTCCCTCTCTTGCGGTTTCCTCGGGTGCTTTGATGTTTGTCCAGTTTACCGACAAATTGTCAGATGGCAGATTTACGACCTTATCCGTAAAGGCAACGCGCCATGGCAACGGGGCACACCAAAGCTGTTTGCTCTTTTCTTCTTAGTCAGTCTAACACTGATGATTTTCATGCAAAAGATTCCATTCCAACGTTATTTATTATTTTTTGATCTGGAGAACACATTCCAAAAAAAAAAAAAAAAAAAAAAATGTCGGTCTTTCCATTTGAACAACTTGAAATTTTGTCATGGTAACCGTAACTATTAGAGCTTAACTGTTGTTCCTCATATGATTCTTGAACTCATACCTCAAAATACCTTGAACTAAAATTTTATTCCTCTCCTGTGAATTTTATTTTTATAATCAACTTGTATGTGTGTGCGTATATATAGTATATGTATATAATCGTAATAATATAGTAACAGTACTATAAAAACTGGCAAAATTTTCAAGTGAAAAAAATCTTTACTCAAGCAAAAAACTGGTGAAAATGGCTGTATTATATACGAACATTTAAAAGTGCTAAAATATGATAAAGTAAGTCAAATAGCGAAGGAAAATGCATAAAAAAAAATTGTATTTAAAATTAAAATCTGCCCTTACATACTAAAAGATGTTTACGCTAAATAATAAAAGCAAATGTGAAATTGTCTGAAGAGAGCAACTTAAACATTGGCAAATGCATGCAAGGGGTAGATTAAATTGTTTAACATTTTCACTGCTAAGCATCTCGCCTGTGGGTCACGCCTACTTTTCTCATTGGGTAGAACCATCTACTAATGAAATGACTTCTTCTGCATTATAATTAAAGGAGATGTCATCCAGTTAGATGGGTGGTCCGAATATCAGGCTTGAGCCGCGGAAGTGAACGTGTCAATATTTCAACAACAACAAAAAGAGAAGGCTATAAATTGTGTTTAAATTAACTGTGAATATAGAATAAAAATTTTAGAAAAATTTAAGAATAATTTTTAGATTGCTTTTAAATTTAAGATTTAGAAAAATTTAAGATTGTTTCTGTCACCGAAACAATTTTTTGAATTTAAGGTTGGCGTAAAAGTAATTTTTGTGCGGCGGTATGCTCCATAGTTATGGTTTAAAAATGATGAAAAGTTTTATCCCCATTTTAACTCCTCAAAGATTTCGTAGAAACTCTTTAATAACAGGAGAGCACAGTTAACCCTTCCAGGTGTTAAGGAATATGTGTGGCAAATTTCTTTCGAACCCGTTACAGAAATGGGTTTAGTTTTGATATATTAGTGTGCCCTTTTAAAGCAACACTAGTGCTATTTCGGGACGGACCACGTTATTTTGAATCATGGTCAAATGACGAGGAGACACCTGAGATGGCAACCCGTCTTCAAACTTCTGCGTCACACCAGAGAGTGGATGTAGGGTCCCGATGGATTTAGCGTGCACCAGATCCGTTTCACGAGAGTTCATTGGTGGAATCGGGTCTCGAACCTGAAGTCCCCCGGTTCCGAGACCTTACCACCAAACCACCGCGTCCCTGACCCCAAATAAAGACTAAAACTTTTATTTAAATTCTTATAATCTAATTATAGATTTTGTTGCATGAAATTTGATGGAAAATGCATAATGCAAGAAAATAAGTAAACAAATAGCATATACATTTGAATGCAACTCATTTCGGCTAAATTCTGAATTGTAATTTAATTTTAATTGTAAAAATGAATGATTTACTTCTGTTCAAGGTCCATCTCAGTATATTTATTCGTGAAAACAAACTTCTCCTCTTTGTCTTCGAATTAAGCGTAGAACAAATTATTGATTGAGATAACATGAACCGCGAATTCTAATGCATATTTAATTTTCTATGTACTTGCAAATCAGCAAAATAAGTAAAAAAAAAATGTAAACTGCAAAAAAAAAAGTTTTTTTTTTTTTTTTTTTTTTTTTTTTTTTTTGAAAGAGCAAGTCGCACCAAGGGAAGAAGTATCATTTTTGAAAGGGAAAAGTTTCAAAATTGAACAAGTATTAATTCAGTATAAAATATTATTTGCTTTTCAGATCGCGATTGCCACCGATGCTTCGTTGTTTTCTGCTTTCAAATGAAAGAAACAAAAAAATATTAAGGAAATTGCACGTAACTAAAATTGTAGTAGACTGCATTCGTTTTTTAAAAAAACATTTTATTGAAAATTCAACAAAGTTGTATCAAAACATTAAATTATTAAGGGTCAGGTCAGATTATTAAGACAATACCGTCGCTTAATAGAATGTAAATTTAAACATTAACCCTTATTTTTTTTTTTTTTAAGGAGGATTTAGTTTGCTGCTTAGTAGAAAGCATCTGTATAGAGGTCTAGCTCATATAAAAACTTAGCCTGAATTGAGAAGCTTCCGTTTTTCATTACCTCAGGCGCTGCAAGCGAGTTTGAAGAGGGAGAATTTTTTTTAGATCTGTTTATATATTACACATACATTCTTTCTGAAATGTTGCGCCGAAATTTGGAGAGGAAGATGTGAACTCTTGAGTCGTCTTCGTCTTCTGACTGCGGCTCCAAATTAAGAATTCTTTCAGCAAATAACTTTCGTTTTGCTTCAAAATGAGGCCCGATATCATTAAACTAAATTGAATCCACTAAAAGTTTTATTTTAGAATTCAGAAGAAAGAGCAGCACACACTTGAGGAAAGAATCTAAATGAAATATACAATAATGGAAATCACATTTTATTGATAGAAATAGTTTCTTACAGTCATCTTTTTACTATATAGATGCGATGTATAAAGTACTCATTTCTTTTAGAATATTGAATATACATAAGAAATTCGGAAGTTTTAAGGTTGCTATCATTGCCACAATAATGTAAAAAGAAAATGATAAAATGAACTTAAAAGTTTAGGAAAATGTCATTTCTTAAAAAAAAAAAAAAAAAAAAAAAAATATTAATTCAAATAAGTATATTTATCCGACATTGCAAAATCATATCAGTCATTGAAATTCTCTTTTTGCAGAAAATGCTTGCGTACAGATGCTGCAGATGTACGCTCAGCTCAATTTTTGCCGAGAAATGCGTCCACTTTGAAGAAGCGATTTTTCCCTTTTGTGGATTAGCAAATGCTTCTTTAAATTACTACGATCCGAAAAGGCTTTACTACACGTGTCACAAGCGTGTGGCTTTTCCTCGGAGTGTATAAGCAGATGTCTCCTTAAGTTACTTCGGTTAGAAAATGCTTTAATGCAGAAATAACAAGAGTGTGGCTTTTCCATCCCGTGAGTAAGGAGATGCTTCTCCAGATCACTCCTTTGGGAAAAGGCCTTACTACATAAATCGCAGGCGTGCGGCTTCTCCTTCGTGTGAATCAGTAAATGCTTCTTCAGACTGGCCCTTTGGGAAAATGCTCTACTGCAGAATTCACAGCAGTGCGGCTTTTCCTGTGTGTGACAAAGCAGATGCTTCTTCCAGTCACTCCTTAGTGCAAATGCTTTACTACAAATCTCACAAACGAAGAGCTTTTCCTTCGTGTGCGTCAAAAGATGCGCCATTAGATGGTGCCGAAGGGTGAAGTCTTTCCTACAAACATCGCAGACGTGCGGCCTCTCTTTAGCCGCGGTCCAACGACCGGATGATCTTCACAGATGTGGTCATAAAACTGTCCCCCTTCCTTCGTGGTGCCACCCCCGCCTGTGGCAGCGGACCCACGACCAGAGAAATCTTCAGACGGCACGCGTTCCCCTTTCGACCGCTCAAAACCCTCAGTTTCTTTAACTCACTTCCCCCCCATAGCCCAAACAAATTTTCCGGTTCTTTGATGTTTATCCATCTACCGACATTTTGCGGGAAACTACAGGCGTACTACAGGCGTACCGCGGGCGACGGGGAAGTGTGGTCCCCTAGTGGGTTGGATGTCAGATTTATGACCAAATCCGTGAGGTCGCAGGTCGTTGGACCGCCGCTTTTCGCGTGAGACATCCGATGCCTCCTTAACATTCCCGGCAGAGGAAATGCCTTGCTACATGTGCGACATTCGTATCGTTTCCCCTCCATTGCTCATCAAAAAGTCATTATTATTATTATTATTATTATTACTTGCGTCAAGATTATAAAGCATGCATATCATTACACAGAAAGAGGATTGATTTAAAGTTCGATTAAGCTTACCTTTAGCGGCTGAATGCAACTGTCAAATAAGAATGGCATTAGAATGTCTATTTATATTGTAGTAAAAATACAAAAAAAAAAAAAAAAAAAATACTCCGCGATGAAATCTTTGCATATATATTGCATTCAGTCATTCAGTGGTAAGAAATGAATTGACTGCCTTAGAAACTAATCACTGATTATAATATAAAACCTGCTGACCTTTAAGGATCACATTTTCAAAATCGTTTGCAAATTATAAATGACGATAAATACATAGCCATCTCCCCGGGAATGGACACTATGTGAAATTTAATTATTTAAAGAAGCGTACACAATTGTTATTTAGGTATGGATTTCTTGTTGTGTAATCCATTTAAAGTTATGATTATTCGCGCTGGAGCTAAAGGATAAAAATCTTCGTGTCTTTTTTCTGAAACGAAATTTTTCAGGGAAACCTTGCCTTTACGATGTATATTGATTTCAAAAAGATGTGCCAGCTGTAATTCGTGTGATTTTTTAAAAAAATAAATAAATAAATAATCATAGTTCTAAATGTGCCGACAGTTAATATTCGTACCGCAACTGTATTTACTTGAGATAAGAGGCACATTTTTTCCTAATTAAATGTAAAAAATATCCATTTCAGTAAGAAAATATATTCATAAAGTACCTTCAAACTAATAACTAAACAAAATTTATTTTATCCTTTTTTGTGAGGCCATATGAAAATTGCTATGTATGCTTTGGTAGACGTTGAGAAGACCTGAAATACTATCGGCTATCGATATCCCGACTCATTTAGTTTACGTACTTAAATGTCCCGTTTTTACAGCAACCCTAGAACTATTTTGGCACGGACCCCGTCATTTTGAACGGCAGTCAGATGACGAAAACGACATATGAGCAGGCATTCCTCCTCCAAATGGCCTCGGGATATTTGGCCCCGACGGATTTAGTATCCCACGGTGATTCCTTGATGGAATCAGGTTTCAAACCTAGAGCACTCCGCTTTCGAAGTCGAGACCCTATCACCGGGCTGTCGCGGCCACACTACATTCCATAATGACGACTGTTTGCATAATTAACATTTTCCATTTTTCAAAAGTTATTTTGAATGACTCAACTGTTATTAAATAAAAATAATTTGTTTTTTTTTTGATTTGATGCAGCAGTGAATAAATTATAACTACTTTTTAAATTATTTTTAAATGGACTTATAAATAATGGTATTTTCTGAAATTCTTATTTTTATTTATTAAAAATTATAATTTTTAATAAATGAAACTGAGTTTGAACAATAATAAAAAAAGCAATGAAAGTGTAAATTTAAAATAAAAATATGTGCACACATATTAATTTCATACTTATTTAAGAAAAAAAATATATAGTACAGTTTTTCAAATTAATTTATATATCACAAGTCACAGTACCCTTGGCTCTGCTTGGGGCTATATATTCCATATGTTTGTAAAAAAAAAAGAAAAAAGAAAACACTTATATCTGCAAGTCATATATTTTTTTGATTGTTCAAGAAAAAAATTGAATAGATAAATAAAGTTGTGTTTAGATTAACTCTGAAAAATTGGTTGAAAATCAGAAAAAAAAATTGTATGATGATGAAAATGATATGCCTATAAAGTCATTATTTTTTATTTTTAAGATAATATAAAAATAAAGTTTTCGCGATGATTTGTTCAGGCGATAAAAAAATCCTAAAATATTTAAATGCTCATTTTTTTTACCTTGGAGGGCATAGATTTTTTTAGTAGCTCAGTTAATCTTTCTAGGTGCTAAGGAACGTGTGTTCTAAATTTCCTCTGGATCCGCCAAGGGCTATAGAATTATGTAAGGTTGTATCAACCAACCGATAAATCAAACAAATAAAGCAGCCAATCAATCAGTGGGTGTACTTGTAAAGCATAAACACATGCTTTCATCATTAAGTGGTTTAGAAACTAAGTCACAAAGAAATAAATACTTTAATTCTAATGGTTCTGAAAATAAACTACTATGCTTGAGAGAATTAAGAGTCTTCGGGAATTTTGGATGCCCATTTACAAAATGAAGGTGATGTCTCATTTTGAAGCAAGTCTAGTAATATTTTGGGACGGATTTCATCATTTGGAATTGTTTCCAGATTATGAGGAGAACATTTGAGCTGATAAACCCTCTGCAAACTTCCACACCTCACCATCGAAAGGGCGTTGATCCCGAAGGTTTAATGTGCACCAGACTTGCCTACAGGGTGATTTTTTCGATAGAATAAAAGATCTTGGTGGGAAGGTCTAGGCTCAGTAGCCTAGATCTTCCCACCAAGTCATTGCGACCTTCATTTACAATCATTTGGTGGACGAGATCTGACATTTTTCCACTGTGTCGAACCGCGTATATTTCTCACTATTTATCTTAACTACAATTTTTTTTCTAAAGAATTTTAGAGCCGCAAGCTGAAAGACTACACTCGGGCACCACCAGTTTGAGAGATGGCATGGAAGATGCTAACCATTTCAGTGGTTATTGCTGGATAATAAGGAGAGTGATATTTCAGTAATAAACTACAGTACGCAGGTTAAAAGAAAGAAAACTTGAAATCACAACAATTCATGTTATTGATTTTATTTATAACTAGTCGCCTGTGACGACCAGCCGGTTCTCTCAGATTTAGGTTCGCTAAACGTTTCAATAAAATATGCCGCTTGTTCTAAATCTATAGACTTCCAATTTTTATGACCATACAATATATTATTGTAAAAGCTTTCGGCTAATTGTATTATGCATATCTCAAAATGTTTGTCATCGCCCTTAAAATTTGAACTTTAATTTGAAATGGAAGTGATTCAATTTCGATACAAAAAAAAAAAAAAAGTCACTGGAACCAGAGGAAGTATTTTAAAAACAGTAGCAGCAAAGACAATAGAATCGTTCAATCCTGAAATCTTACGCGCAATTCAGAGTATTTTTTTCTAATAATTAATTAAAAGTAATTCGATGGAAAGTTCTGTGATTCATCATAAAATTAATTTTTAGGTTTCATTTCGAAAGGTTTTAAACATAAATATTAATATTTTATTTCGTTTCAGTCAATAGAACACTTCTGAAAAAATTTAGAATTCCAAATTTTATACAAATCTTTGACAACAACAAATTATTCAGTGAAACGTTTTTGACATTCCATTATTTAAATAATAAAATCTGAAAAAAAAATTATTTCAATTCTTTGCAGTAAAATCTAACCAATTTATGAAGTTTTGAATATATCAGTATTTTAGGTCAATCAGTCTTGAGGAAACTCCGGGGGCTGCTTGGCGTATTTTTCTTTTATACGGTCTGTCTCAGATCTCCCGTTTTCATAAGATAGCAATATTCAAATTTAAATCCCTCATTCATTTTAAGTCGCAATAGAGTGGACCTTTCTTTTTATTAAAAATGTTTTGCCCCAAATCCATTTGACTAATTATGACTCAGAAGACCGAGGGTCTGAATAAGAACGCAAACTTCTTAATTCACCAGAAGATAGATTGCATGCATTAATAGTATTTTTACTTTCTTGTATACGGAATATGCATAGAGAAAGTTCTTATGGTAATCTTCAAGAAATTCGAACTCGAGATTTTGACCCATCTCAACGGAAAAATGCATTTCTGAAATTATATCTGCCTGTCTTACTTCTGACTGTCTCAGAAAATGATAGAAAAGATCTGAGAAAGACGGATGAAATTTAGTATATGGACTTGACTCGACAATTGTAGATTTTTATAAAATTTTGAGCATAATCCCTTCAGAGGAAATGTGCTATTCCAGCTGTCCCGAATGCAAACGAGCTCGGTAACAACTAAAATGCATAAAGAACTATATGTATAAAATTTGGTACACATATATAGCATCTAAAATGTGGCTTCTAATCAGAGTTAGAACCAAATCTGTCAAAGGATTGGCCGTCTACCTCTATGTATTTTTGTACGCACGTGAACGCAATAATTCATGAATGCAATGAACTAAAATGAAATTCGGTATAGTGATCTCGTGGATACGATTGTAGTTTTGTGACAAAATTTAATTACAGTCGGTAAAAAAAAAAAAAAAAAAAAAAAGACGTCGAAAATACTTATTCCCACAACAGATTCAGTAAAAATGTTAGATTAACAACAAAGACCTATGTTTCCTTATTAATATTCCTATAATATGGTATATGTAAGCCTTACCCCTAATAGTAACTTTTTCTGAATTTGGTAGCTTGAGGTGAAATATTCCACCACTACTGAGTTTTGAATAATTTTTAATGATGCATGTTGCATGATGTAAAGTATAAAAAGTATGCCAACCCATAAACATTAACATGTTAAAAATGCAGAAACGAATGCTTAAGCATTCATTTTTGGTTTCATGCCAATTCAAGATAATGAAAAAAAAATTATATCTATCAAAATTTACCAGACGATATAAAAGATCTCTATTTATATTTCATGCTTGAGTAGCCCCTTAGCCTTTGCAGTTCCAGTGAACTGCACCGTTGCCCGGGGAACACCACGTGGAGGTGGGCTACTCTCGTTCCCCACCCACCAACCCTCCCTTCATCGCTGCAGCAAACAATTTTTTTTTTTAATAACAGCATCGAGATGTTGACAACATGCTTATTTCATAATTTTATATAACAGTCGACCACAGTTTTTGTTGTAGAAAATAAAATTAAGCAGCTTCCAGAAGCACATGACAGTTTCTGAGTATCCGGAGCAGACAACAATCTCTGAATCTTTGGCCGCAGATAATCTTTGGATCAGTCATGAACAATATTCGGACACTGCCGACAGTTTTGATGTTAAACTGTCTATATTCGCTGTCGGTATTCCACCGGCAAATCCAGAGCCAAGCAAAACAGATAGATTTCATATGACTCCACCACTGGGACACCGATGGGAGCCAATCGGGCCGGCAAGTTTAAACCCCAGCATATTTTATAAACCGTGTAGGATTTCACTACCGGAGCATCAGCTTTCTGGACTTGAGTTCAGAGCTAGTTCAGCTGGAATGTCCAATGCCTGGCAAAATCGAAACACGGCATACGAGCGCACCACGGCAACTCGTGGTTCAGGTGGTTGAGATGGTTCTATCGCAATTGAATCCAAATCAGGATCAGAAACAAAATCCCCAGAAGATGGTAAGCGGGGAAATAGGGAATATCTTATCAATTCCCAAATAGTCCCAAAAACGATGAGTCCACCGATGGCCGTAGCCACAGTGAAACAGTCAAGAAACGCACTAAGCATTGCTCAGAAGAAGAAAAAAATACTCAACGATCGGCTGCAAAACAGTAAATGAATTTTAACAGAAAGCAACAGTGTATGCTCCCATTGTTCCGTCTGCTACATTATTCGCATTTGTTGAGTTTTAAACAGTTACATTACTGATGGCAATAACAACAGAGGTGACTGTTGAGATATTTTTTTTATTCGACAATAATTGAAATATGAAGATAATTCTTACCGTCTTAACAATCGAATAAATGCCAATAATCACTCATAGGATTTTTGATGGGGGCTAAGAGTGAAAGTTATAATCTAAAGGAATTATGTGGATTTAAATATAAATATTAATTCAAATATGATTAGTCTTTAGATTTTATGAAGATAGTTAATATTAAACTAATTTATCAACCATGCGAGTAAAAAATAAAAATAACACTTCTATTTCACTTTATATGAGTAGGAAATGAAAAAACTTTACCCTAAGTCGCAGTTGGACATAGGAGCTTACAAGAATTAGGAAACGAAGAAGTATGGGAAACAAAAGAAAGTGGAATTTAGTGTTAAATTGAAAAAGATTTACTTTGTTTGTAAAAGAATGTTTTGTAAATTTTAATATAGAAATTTTTATTTCTTTAGTAATCAATTTTTTCATTGGACAATAACTTATTACAAGTTAAAGAAAGCTCTACTTTAATTTTAAAATAACATTTGTCCGTTTTACTGCATACAGTCAGTCTCAAAAAAGTGAAACAAGCATGTATTTCCTTAGATATAGCAGTTATACACTTTCAGCTGCGAAGTTTCATGAAATAAGTTACTCAAATAACTTAAAATATTTCTTCTACAAAAAAAAAAAAAAAAAAAAAAAAATTACAGTTCTTTCCCGTAGGAAAAGTGTCAATAAGTAAAACATTTTTTCCTCAATTCACGGACAAGGAAACAAATTTTCATGTTACTATCTGTAAAGTTTGCCGAGATATTAAAAAGCGAACGCATATGCATCATTTGTCCATACTTCTTACCAGTATTTAAGCGAAACTTTGGTTGTAGTTTTCAGGGATAATATGCAAGTAACGTAAGTTTATTCAAGTAATAAAATCAGAAAATATTAATGCAATTATTAATTTTCATTTTATTTTTAAAAAATGATCAGATAGTACACTAATAGAAGTGCTTAAGAGCTTGTTCAGTATGAATATATTCCGCATCTACACGAGGTTGCATTCTTTTAATAATGCTCCCACATGTGAGATTGCGTTCATCATTGATGGCTAAAAGGCATTCATTTTGAATTTGTCGTCAATGATTTGTCGAGCGTGCACAAAACAGCAAAAGGCAATTCATTCCTTAGTTAAATTATAAATCAAATTAAATCTTATTGTATATATTGGCCAGCATTCTGTTTTATAAAATGGAATCACTTCCCCGTTTTTACCATTCCAAAAATGACACTTTTGACGATTAATGTTTCTATAAGAGTAGTCCAAATGAAAATTGCATTATAGTCGGTTTGATAAATGATTTAATGGTATTAATATACATTAGCATACAAAGGAAAGAAGTAATACAGACGAAACAGATAGGCTAGAAAAAAGTTACGTTGTAAGTTGAAACAAGTGTCCCAGCGCTCCACGAGATGAGGGATACCCTGGGTAAAGAAGCTCTGGAGTGGATTTTGGAACCCATTTTCAACGGCAACTTGGAGAACTTATCGTGGGCAAATCGCCGTCCCTTCAGAACTTTCTTGAGTGGACCGAAGATGTGGCACTCACACGGTGAGAAGTCCAGGCTGTAAGGGCGGTTGTTCGAGAACCTCCCAGCGGAATTGTCGTAACAATATTTGGTTCGCCACAGCCACATGAGGACGAGCATTCTTATGCAAGAGGATAGCCCCGCGTGACGACATGCTACTTCGGTGGTTCTTGATATTCATTTTCTGTTCATGCAATGTGGCACAGTACTTGGCTGCAGTGACAGTCATGGCCATAGGTTGCCATCTCAGCAGTAGTGGGCGTTGAAGAAAAAAAAATTGTCATCTCTCGATCTCCAAGTTGTTCTAGAAATGGCACTATTCTTATATTCTCTCAGTAATATTCATTGACTATTGACTCGCAGAAATGCTTTCCTCACTGTTTGCTTGATTCACCAAGACTCTGTCTATACTCCCTCTTTGTTCCAGATCTCTTTTAATGAATAAAAATTTTCTGTCTTCATTTTGATAATTTCTTTAGCAATAGCGGGAACAATGTCAAAAAAGTTATTTGAATTCACTATATTTTTACGTTTATGTTTTTTCTGAACGATCTTTTTTTCTACATTGTTCTAAGGGATCTTATTTTTAGAAACCAAATCTACATGTATTATAGTTCCTCGCCTTTCAATGTATATTTTAATGTATTCTTTCATTTTTCTTTTTACTGGAGAGATTCGGTGCTTGTTACCGACGGCGTCTGAAATGACGGTATACTTGCTTACTATTTAAATCCAACCTTGAGCAGGATAGAATCTATGAAAAGATGGAGAAAGGAACTAATGGGAATAATAATAATAACTGAAGGGAGACTATTTTTATTATATTTCTTAATTTGCCACGTGTTTTCAAATTTCATGTATTAAAACGCCCTCATATATCACTCATTTTCTTTGCAACTAATTAACAAAAGGCTTCCTGTCCACTTGATGGTAACTCCATGAACTACTGTAAAATTTACCTGCTTCTGTATGTCCAATACACCCTTAAAGACTGTCCCATGATTCTAGTATAAATATGCTGTATGAACAGAAATAGGATTCTTTGATTTTGATTATGACTGAATGATTATCCAAATCGTAGAACGAATAAACTCCTCTTTTGACTTTACATTAAATAATTTTTGCTTTTCAAAATATAATAACCTTAAAAATGCCAATTTAATTTAAACTTCTTCCAGAGAAATTTATGCTATCTCA
This sequence comes from Argiope bruennichi, assembly GCF_947563725.1. Classification (NCBI taxonomy): domain Eukaryota; kingdom Metazoa; phylum Arthropoda; class Arachnida; order Araneae; family Araneidae; genus Argiope; species Argiope bruennichi. The sequence continues at coordinate 125,813,393 of NC_079160.1, forward strand.
GGATTAAGAATGGTAAATATATATGGGAAATACCGAAAGCGAAAATTTTGAAAAACTATACATTGCTTATTCTATCCTAGGGATATTCACAATAGGGACTTATTGTGTTTTTCACCTTTTGCATTATTTATTTGGCCTTGGAAATGGAAAAACAGTATTTTTTGGCATTTACTCTTTTGCCTGTTTATTGCTTTTAGTTTTCAATCACTAACATCATTACTACCGCAATTTTTGACTGGTTTTAATCAAGCTTTACTTTTAATGATTTTGAGAAAATATTTCAGGCAACCATGCTCTTTTTTCAAATCGATTTCTAACAGGCAATGGTTTTAAATAAAATAAATCGTTATAAAAGAAGACGTATATTTATTATATATATCCATATTGTCTTAAATTCATTTTATGTATTTATAGCATAGTAATAGCAATCGGAAAAAAAATTAACATTTTGGTTTTAATTTTTTTAACTGTTATGTTGAAAGCAGCTTTAACTACCTCGCGAGTGACTCAGGCACGAGATTTTAAAATTAGACAAGAACAGCTCCACCATCGGATACCATTTCAAAATTTTATCAGTCTTTTGAATTCAGAAATTAGTCCCTTAATAGTATCAGAAATTTCACTGAAAGTAAGAAAGATCTCCTTAGATCCAGTTTTCATTTATCCTACACAGCTAGGCTCAGCAATGGCATCAGGAAAAAAGCGAGAAACTGCCTCAGAAAAGAGGCGGGAATTTACATCTACAAAAAGGCGGTTGCCCAAGGAGAACTGGAAAATCCACGATCACTACGACAGGCGGATGAATTACGGTAATATCTTGACGAGGTCACAGACTCCATTCAACAGGATCAAGAATACAAATTCTGATATGGACTTCTTCGCGGATGGTGTCCTTCACCACCCTTCGACCAAACCCCACTTGATGGTCAGCATGGTGGGCGAGAATGGAGCCATCCCGAGAACAATAGTGACCAGGAGCGCTGCGAAACAGTTGCAGTTGGACAAGAAACTGCTCCAAGCCTTAAAAGAGTACAAAAAGTTATCGAAAACGGACCCTCTTATCAAGGAACTGAAGGAATACCAAAAAGAAAATCCGAACTTGCTGAACCCTGAAGGTGCGGTTGAGGAAGTTATGGAGTCGGAAGAACAGAGCTCTGCGGAACAGAAAGCGAGTTCCGGTTACGAATCGACAACAGGCGGAGAAACGACAGATTCTGAGTCATCAGCTTAGAGAGTAAAAGATCACATGTTTAGTAGTCAATGGAAAAAAATTTATCAAAAGTTTAGAAATAGAATGTAGAATGTAGATTAATTGCATTTATATTAAAATGGATTTAAAATAATAAAATGTATGAAATATATAAATGTTACAAACATTGATAAAATCCCAAAATACAAAAGATTTCCAACAATCCGCCTTAGGTATTTTTTTGGGTCATACAGGATAATCGAATACATGACGGCGAATGGCTCCAAGTAGAAACTTTTTGAAATCTTATCATTTTAAAAAGTTTCTTATTATCGACAAATGTGTTGAATTTTTATCATATTAGTTAATTTAGCGAATTTTGAAAACTTTGGTTCAACACTTTAAAGCCTTTGCGGGGAAATTTAGTACTCGATACTCCTGTTTTGACAGTTTTCGTTATATGAATCCCAACGAATTCGCCAAAGATTATCGATAATTCAACGAAATAATTTCTATAATAATAAATATATGACAGAAACGGAAAAATTTTAATGGCAATTATATTACGCTAACGAAAAAAAAAATATTTCAATCGAATAAAAATTTAAAAAAAAATTCTCCGTAATATAAAAAGTAATTCACTTCGCCAAACCATTGTAAGCAGGTATCTGCAACAATAAGCATTTCTAATAAAAATGTCAGTTTTACTCTTTCATTTTATGCTTACCTTCTCACATTGGTATAAACATTTACGAATGAAAATTAAACTGTATTTAAATATTTGAGAGAACAATATTATAACGAGCGAAATAAGTTCTTGCAAATTATGACAGAACTGCGCCATTCGTGAAAAAATTCGCCAAAATCCCACCATGTGATGTGGGGTATGTATTCATATTGTATAGTGCGCATGATTTTATGTTTCCCACAATTAATTTATTCGAAAATGAGTGCAATATTTTCAATTTTGGATCTCTTTTTCCTTTAAAAAGTTTGTCAAACATACGTTTATAAGCAAATATTTGCAGACAACGGCCTGTGCTCAGAGACAGGAAAAGATGAACAATGGTGGGGTTGATTTAAAAATCGCACCTTGTTTTAAATGGATGGACAGGAAGTGAACTTTTATAGGACGTAGGCCTTTCCGTCATGCATTTAAATTACAAATTTCAATCGAAAACATGAGAATATACTTGAAAAGAATTGGATTAACTATTAAGATTTGATATCATTATTCGTAGTTAAAAGGAACATCACAATCGTTCTATAATAGCGTACCTTGAAGAATCAAAGATATTTGTCGGTTATAGAGGCTAAGAATTTAACCATGCCAAGATAGCAAAGAGGTGTCTATTTCTTACGCCATTCTTAAATATCGGCAACAACAATTTTTAATCCCACGCGTCCCACCAATGTTCGTCAATTTTCTTGCTGGCGATTATTACGAAAAACGGACGCTAATACATGGCAAATACTACTGTGTATTGAATCAAGATCCTAATCATAGCTCGACTAAATAAACAAGGGGAAAAAACCACTTATTCCTCTATCGGTATTTGTTTTTAAAAATAATGATAAAATGATTGCTTTTACCTTAAATTTTCTTGGTACGATTCGGTTTTAATAGCGATCAAAAAGCGACAAGAAAAAATTTCGCCAAATTATAAAAATACGCTCAAGTGCATTATTATTTATTATGAAAAATTTTGAACGTGCGATTTACTTGTAGGGTTTGGCGATTGAAATCACCAAACCATACAAACCCCCATAGGCGAAATTTTTTCTTGGTGCTTTTTAGTCACCGTTACAACCGACAAATACCATTTTCTTTCGTATTGACATATTAACCGTTTGTCTTTAGCAAACTTTATCATTCGTAAAATAAAGAGACGTATAACATGTAGCCTTTGGGGGATTTTCCCCCCGATGAATCGCTGGCATGTGGTCAATACACGGTAAGTACTATTAAGTACTTTATCAACTTTCTACTTTCTCGTATACGTAGTATAGAATTGTCAAAAAATTCCAACTCGAATTTTTGACGCACTTCTACGTTTAAAAAAGACATTTTTGGAAAATTTCCATCTGTCTATCCGTGACAAAGTGAGCTGAAAAACGCTTTGAGCTAGAGGATTGAAACTGAGTAAACGATCTTTACACTAAATTTTCAGATTTCTATAAGATTTTGAGTAAAAGAGGAAGTTTGTCTGTCCGGCTGTTTGGATATAAGTTAACACAATAGCTACAAAACGAAGAGAGCTGGATGGACATCATTTGATACGTGTATTTGAAATCTGTGTTGTAGACACCTGTCACATTTTCAGTCAGATCCAATGAGGGACGAGCCATTTATCTGTCTGTACTTTCAGAAACTTATGAATGCGATAACTCAAAAATGTCAGGATTTAAATATACCCCATTTATTATAAGATTTTGTGACTACAAATTTAGTTTTGTGCCAAATTTTTGTTTCAATTTCGGTTGGGAAAAACGCGTTTAAACACAAATTCGATTTTAGATTACTATTAAACTGTGTGTCAGCGATTCATCACCAAATAACGCGCCGAGGATGACACAATACATTCAGTAAAAATGCTAAGTATAGGCCATAGGTTAATATTTCATCATTATTGAACTCAAATGGCATGCAAAACGCAATCTGGGATAACACTTTTTCAAGAATATGCTAGAAAGTTTTGAGGCGACCCTCTCCGCTAGTTTATTATCTATATCAATGCATTTAGTAATAACTCTTTTAATGAGGCTGGAAGCAAAAGCATTAAAATGAAGACGTTTCAACGGGCGCATTTACAAAGCGCAGTGCATCTAACAATATATCCATGAACTATAGACTGATTGGCTTTTGATAAGAAAGATGACCGAGATCTTTCTGTGAATAACCGCAGCATCTAAGCTGACATTCCCTCCCCAAGCTTCCACACCGCGCTAGAGGGAAAACACTTGACCCGACAGACTAAACGCTCACCAAACCCGTTTACACGACAGTTCTTCGTGGAATCGAGTCTCAAACCTAAAGCCTACCGCTTACGAAGCCGAGACCTTACCATCAGGCAACCGCGGCCCCGAGTGTTATGTTGAAGTCAGTTGCAATCTTTTGAAAATATCACTTTCTAGAGGTTTCGAGTTTCCGACTTTACGAAATCAGTTCATACCCGTCGATCCTTTTGAATGGTTCGATACAAGACCCTTATTGGAAACCGCAACACGAAGAAATGGTTGAAAATACTCCTCAAAACTGTTCATTGTGCAAAGCGCTGCATGGAGTCATTTGTTCGGTAGTAAGTACTCACTAAGTAAGGTTTTTCAAAATTATAATCAGAATTTTAACTAAGATTTATTCAAAATTTTATTTTACCCTCAGTATTTCGCGGTGTATATTGTTCAAAAAAAACTTATCTTTACTTCACTCGATATTTCAAGAGGCTGATTTTTGAGTGATCACCATTTTATTTTCTTACAAATTCTGTCATTTTTAAATTTCAGAAGCAATGTTAAATATATTTTATAAGAATATTTTTCATTATTTTAGATATTGCATTTGTACAAATGCTTATGTCGATATTAAATGCTTTTTTTTTGTTGCCAAATTTGATATATTTTAGTTATTGAATTCCTGAGTCACTACATTTACATGTTTCTGAAAGTACAGACCGACAAATGGTCAATCCCGTGTGGAATTTGGCTCAAAGTCTGAGAGATGTCTATACAGTTCAATCTGTGTACAAAATGTATCTTTCTAGCTTTCTTCGTTTTGTAGTTATTGTGTTAACATATATTCAGACAGAAGAACAGATACAAACCTCCTGCAAACGGACTTTGTTTAAAATTTGATAGAAGTCTACAAGTTTGGTGTAAAATCTACACACCAAATTTCATCCGTCTAGCTCACAGCGCATTTGAGTTATATTTGTCATGAACAGATGAACATTTTTCAAAAATATATTTTTCGGACTCAGGAAGGGTCAAAAACGTGGAGATTCGAGAAAATCACGGATTCTTTGACGATTGCAATACTTTCTCTATACTGCGTATACCAAAAAATAATAATATAAAGCCAACCGAATCTAGCCGAAAAGATTACCATGCTTCGATGTTTTTGACTACTGGTCCAAATCTTTATTTGCTTATTATTTTTTTGAGAATCATTGTCTTAGAGTTAATAGTGACTAACTGTTAGTTCTGAACTGATTTTCGATAGTTAACTAAGAGTCGTTTAATTTTATTTCGGAATTATTTTGAAAAGGTAGAAAAAAAAAACAAAAACGGAAGAAGACGTTTCAATGAAGCTGCAAAAAAGTACTGTCTTACTTTTGATTGACAGATCGGAGTCACTAAATCTTGACTATCCATTCTGCTTATTCGGCAGCTGTTCCAAATTAAAATCAAGAAGTTTCGACTGAACCGTTTAGAAATAATTTAGGATTTGTAAGATGTATGATTCAATCAAACAATCACCGGTCGCTGGCTCATTTTACGTGACATCTGCATATCATATAAGGCGCCATACAAGACTATTACGCGGTGTCAGTTGTTTTGGGACATGCTGTGTAGATCATGGCGATGTCAAGGTTGCTTTTCGTGTTACTAATATTAACCCTTATTGCAGAAAGATGTCTTGTAGGTAAGTGCGGTTTTTTTAATTGTAGGATTACGAATTTGGTTTAAAATTTTGTCTTATTCTCCGACTTTTCTAAAAGTAATTCATGAATCCCAATCAAAACGAAGGCTTGAAATTTTCTTTGTCGTTTTAATGTCTTGAGGTAAAAACAGAAGCTTGCTTCAACTTTTTTTATGCGATCCGTAGACTATATGATATTATAACTCAATGTTATTATTCATCTGAAATATTACAACCCAATACGATTAAATGAGTCGTAGCGATTCTTCGTACTGGCTAAATCTTCGATTGTTCAAGTTGAAACACTTCTTTAGTTTCAAACCTTTTGCAGCATTATAAGAATTGATAAAATATCGTTCGTCGATCTCATTCTTATGGGTAAAATTAAAACACTAACTTACTTGGGTTTGTAACATTCAAAATAAGAAAAGGGTACTTTTTACTGGCACTGGAATTTTTAAAGTGAAGGACACATGCTTCCTACTCTTCATTTGTATTTGGCTCATTCTTTATCTATGAAGATTATAATAATCTGGGAATCAAAGTATGACATCTACAAAAACCATCGCGTGCCTCATCCTCTTGAACATGGTTAAAACTTGGAATTCTCCAATCAATAATCCAGTTTCGTGTTGAAGAATAGGATCTTTTCTACCGAATAAAAAAACTTCCACTGTATGTATACTCTATACCTTGAAATAAATACCTTGCTGTTCTTAAATAGTTAAATCCTGCGGAAGAATGGATTCAGATACCTCATGTGCTTAAATAATGGATTCATTACTAGATCGAACTTTACTTGACGACTTTAAAAGTGAGATTTTTAGTTCAAATACGTTTATGTTTTCTTGAATGATATTTCAAATGTCAGTGAATTGGCACTTTCGTACTAACGGCTTCGTTTTTCTAAAAGAATTTTATTCCTTGTCAGAATCCGACTGTCCAGAAGACTGGATTGACTGCGGCAATGGCAACTGCATAGCAGACATATGGAGATGCGATGGAGATAATGACTGCGGGAACTTCAAGGACGAGCAGGATTGTGGTAAATTTGCATTTCTCAATATCTGTAGAAAGTCGGCTTTGCTGGTTTCGGTGATGTTTTCTTTCGGAAATGGTTGTCGAGTATTCAATCAAGCGAACTTGTCCTGCTGTTCGCTCAAGTGCTCGTTCCAATATTAAAATATCGGAATGGGAAAACAGGGTCTTCTAAAAAGCCTTTTTTTGGCTACCCAATTTGTGAAGCAACTGAGCTATGGTAATCTAAAAAGCCTGTAAAGCTGCTTTTCTGCTAAATTTGCTGCTCTTGTATCTAACTATTCTGCATTTTAAATCCCTTGGTAGATATTTTAGTTTATAAAAAAAATCTAAACTAATTCATATTTAATCAATAAAATATTGTATATTTAAACGTTTTTCACGCCTTTAAAGCGTAAAATTTTCGTTGTATAAGCAAATGATTAGACAAAAACGATAATTGTACTCTCGGTTGTGAGGTAAAAGAATGCTGAACTATAAAAAATACGCCTTTTTCAAATTTTAGTACTATTGTATTGAAATGAGCCATCAGTGTTCTAGTTGTCAATGTGGGCGTTACTTAATGGCTCAAATCCAAATATTTTTAAGCCTTTGCCCTCGAAAGGCGACTCTCACTCGCCACATGATTTAATGCCGAGAGGCAACTCGCTTGTTTGGTGCGCGGCCGTAACTGTCTTTTTAAAAAAAAAAAAAAAAAAAAAAACTCGGCTCAATTTGAAATATCGTGTGCAAGTTTCAAGATTATTAAAGTGTGTGAATATAAGTTTTATACTCAAAATTGAGTTTTGCTGAGTTAAATTCATTAACAGCTCTCGTTACAAAACGGTCTCGAGGGTAAAGGGTTAATATTCGGTTACTGATGTCCCAAAACATTATGGTATAAATTGAGAAATATTATTCCTCAAAAAATAGTCTGGAGAGAACCTTCAATCTCTTTAACCAGCTATTTATAATGCATGATTTTTCTTCAACTTAATCCTGTATGAAATCCTGTCCTTCCACGTAACATTCGCGGGCAGTTCTTCTTTGCCGTGATGGTTCGACCATGCACCAACAGTTAATCTTCAGTTGAGACATTACTAAACTATAAGCGAAACACTCAAACTTAACGTTGGTAATATTATTTCTATTGCAGACAACCTCCCATCTAAAAAGTGTCTCAGCAGCCAGTTCCAGTGTCTAGAAGACGGACATTGCATTCCCGATACGTGGAGTTGTGACGGGGAGCACGACTGCGAAGACGGTTCGGATGAACACACTTGTGGCAAGTATTGCGTTAATCTCGCATTTGAACACACTGCGATTTTTCCATGACAAATCTGTTTCTTGCGAACGGAAAGCAGTCTTTTCAAAGAGTACATTAACTATTTTAATATACAGTGGTATTTCTTAAAACTAGGCTTGAAATAGTGTGCATACTTTCTTAAGTCTTGGAGATTGCATGGAATTTTAAGGAATCGGCAGGGTTTAAATGGGGAAGCAGGGAATCGGCAAGTTAGTTGAACAAATGAAGTGAACCATTCACTTTTCGTTTCTGTCTGAGGACGATGTATCCTGTATTCTGGTATTCTTATCTTGTAGTGTTTATTACAATAGCAGAAACCTTTACATTAATTCGTAAATCGTAGGAAATTTGATATCGAGATTTGTAAGAACCAAATGGAATCCTTATTCTTGCATGTATAATGTATTTAATTGCTTTTCGAAGTGCTAAATGTAAACGTCAGTGTAGTAAACGGAATCTCTACCTGATACGATTGCGTATTAATAAAGAATTGAATAAGAATTGATAATTTTATGTTATTTAAATTTTTAATTATTTTGCTTGAAATTTGCAAATTTTCAAGCATCGTTTTGCTTGAAATTCCTTCCATTTGGGGAAGGAATATTGAAACTGGCTGGAAAAGGTCGTGGCTTGGGGAGGAAACTTAGTTCAGGATTTTTATATCGGTAGTAAACTTTTAGTATAGTTGCTTAAAATATGAAAGCGCAGTAACCTACCATTTCCAAGAAAGTCTTCACACTTTCGCATAGCTTATATAAAATTACTCTCACTATGAACAGAATAGTGAAGCAACACGAGTTTCAGAGTAAAGACTTCTAAACCATGTGGTTGGATTTTATTCTTGTATTGATTGGTTTTGATAATTTAACTGAATTATTTAAAAATATTCTGAAAACATTAACATTTAAAATGTTCGTTCATGCAATGAATCGAATTTAAACTATAGTTTTTAACAGTTTGCTAATTGTGCGTATTGCCGTTGCTTTTATGATCATTAAAGTTAAAATTTCTAAATTGGTTTAAAGCAATTCAATTCTCAAATATTCGACACCAGTTAACCACTTAATGAACATAACCAACCCATGTTGTCTATTTGCTACCCGTCAAACTTTTAGAATTTCCTTTAGGATGTGAAGACGAGAGCTCATTATAGTGTTGCGCAAAGCATAATGGGTAACTTAATGAGTAAGCAGATGGCTGAAATCTTCCAAATGGATGTTCTTCAGGACATCGCTCTTGTGGACAATTGCCATTTACTAAATGTGTAAATTCAACGCACAGCGTTAATGATCCTCGTATTGCATACGATAACCAGCATTAAAATTCAAAATTAAGTTTCATTTTAAATTCTTGTTAACGCTGGACGTTTGGAATCTTCATGAGGATAACTAGTCATTCATCATTAATTGTTCTTAAAATTGTTTAAAAATTATTAAACTTGATAATTTAAATATGAATAAACGGTTCTCGCGTCGAAAAGAATATTCTAGTGTGCATAACCTTCTAATGAACTTGTAAGGTTAATATCCTAGGATTGAGCGCTTACCAGCTATTTAGCAGCCATCTAGGATAACAGTCGTATTGGATGGCCGTAGATCAACAAGGAGAACTTAATTTATGAGCTAATGAAGGAAAGCTCGAATATCTTCTCGGAATTGTCTATTGTCACCGATATTTTAAAGAGTGAACATTCTAAAGATATACCGAGTACATTCATTCCCAAACTGAAATTCCAGTTTCGTACCTTTTCCTCACTAGAATTGGATCCCAAACCCCTAAAAGGTTGACCTAATGTTTCGGTAGTTCTCAAAATTCTACAATTTAACTGAAGATTGACAGAAACTGTTCCTCTTGATCTCTCGAATAGAAACCAAACTTGGAGTTATGTTAAAACCCTGCGCACAATCCCTTGGCACTGCATGATATTTCGCATTAAGATACTATTTAACAAAGAAAAGTAAATAGTTAAAAGCAAACTAAGGGGAGACGTGCCGAACAGTGAAGTTGAAAGGACATTTTCATGCCTTAATTATAGGATTGCATTTACGAAATAACTGAAATTCAATCCCCCTTTCAGAGAATGACACTCACTGCCATGGATTCAAGTGCAAGGACAATCACTGTATACCCTCTATGTGGAAATGTGACGGCCGAAAGGATTGTCCTGATGGATCCGACGAAGAATTTTGCTCGAAAGGTAACTTCTCTTGTTTTGAATACGGTTCGGCGCAGTCAAACTCGCTCTTCACCCTTTATGATGGAATGACCGTTTCATTAATTGAAATTTCATCTACATGAACTTGTTAACTAGAATTTGTAGTCCTAAAATTTGATCAATGTTGAATAGGAAACTTTATATTGGTCCAAATAGATGTTGCACTGTAATCTGTTGATAGTCTGAAATGTTGCCATGTCCAAACGAGTAAGCGGATTATGTATGGATAACCGATTGTTGGTCAACTTTAGAATACGAAATTTTGTTTCGAAATTCTACCTTATTTTATGTTCAAATTCTACGTTGCGAATCTTGGTGACGAAGTATGCCAGGATGGAATTCGTATGCCATACAACTCTTGTACTATGGCTTGTCATGAGCCTGCTTACTGAATATTGTATTGCATTTTAATTTAACAATCAATTCAATTGGATTGGATTTTCTTTAAAAGTAGCTGTAAACTGCATCCAAATTCAAAATATAAGAGGAAACTTGCAACTCGAATTTATGATTTCCTCACGATTCGAAATCTGAAATTTTAATCTACAAATCGGAACATCTCTTGAAAACGGCCTTAACGGTCACAATGGCTTACTCCGTTTGGAGAATTAGATATTCTTTTTAACTCTAATTTCTACTCAATTTGATCGTAAAGGGAGACTTGGTAAAATTATAGTGTATGAATTGAATGCTTTAAATGCTGAATATCTTGAGTTTATAAAACTAAAGGGTAAATTTTCATAAAATAGACATGTCCTATGTAAAACGATTGAATTCTCTAAGAAACGAGTTCAGTTTGGCTTTTTAGACTACGTTTATTTAATGGATCTTGCAGAACTGAGCGTCTAATTTAATCTTAATCTCTTTTGCTCCAAGAATTTCACATTTCGAATGCTGATCCCATTCATGACGGCACGGGCTGGCGGTTGGAATCTGATATATAGTAACTCGCCTCGTCTCCATGGTAATGAGATTGAAATTGGTTCGGAACCAGCTTTCGTACCCCCTGACATTCATGTCATTTCGAAACGTTCGAAGAAATGGGAACATCTAGACAAAATGGGAAAAATCCAGAAGATATAAGCTCATCCTTTTGCGCTTGACAGATTTCGAGGACTTTCACTCGCTTTGTTCTATGCAAGGAGGGATTTGATCTATTTATTCTAGGTGGCATAGAGGGAGAGCCATTTCTTAACACACCGACTTTTATCCCCTAACTTAGCGTTTAATTTCATTGATGCAACTCGATCCATGTAGATGAGCACTTGAAATTGTATCCGTTCAGTTTCTTCACAACCGCAACTCGAGGCGCTACCGATTGTAATCGGCTCATTACTTCAAGACGAATACCACCCGAGTAGTTTCGCGAATAAAAGCGAACAAGATTTGATAGATATATCTTATAAAATCTCGTTTTCATAAACTTGGAATCGTGAAGTATTAAATTCAAAACATGAAGATATACCATCTGTATCGTCGAAGGTGAGGCGCTATCTCGCTACAGTTCTGCAAACGAACGCGTAAGCCAAAAGGATAAAAAAAATGGTTAAAAGTAGCATATCTACGAAATGGATGTTTCTAAAATCTCGTTTAAAAAATAGATTTCCCTTTTTTGGGGGCGATTTTCGGAATTGTGTGAACTGGTAATTCTATTTGATTACCATGGAGATCAAGCAATCAGCCTAAAGCTTCCAACTGGACAGCTGCCTTAGGTCTCTGATCTGAGAAAGCACAGGAAGGCCGATTAATAAACAAAGTCGAAACTTATAAAGTGTACTCCATAAACTCGAAGCTGGCAATTTAATCTCGATCCTTCAGTGGGTTCCCTTGCAAATGCTAGGTGGTTAAAATAATGCAGTACAATTGTATACATACATGACCACCACAGAGTCGTGAATCAAAAGAAATTTTCAAAAATTAACCGTAAATAACGTGCGCATTAAGTTTAACTAATTTATAGAAATCAGGCTACCTAACAACGCCCGCCTAAGATTGTAAAATTAAATTCTCTGCTGATTGCAAAATGAGAGGGGAAACGATACGAAAATTGCGCTAGAAATCGTGTTATAAGGTTGCGTAATTTTTTTTCTTCAGTGGGTCGATAAACTGAAGACCAAGCATGCTTGGGAATTAAACACGGGGGGTTCCGCATTAGGCTGACTACCTAAACGGGACATCTGCATTGAAACCTAGGGCTCTCGGTCAAGAAAGCGCATATGGGCACTGCAGGCCTTGGCCCACATCGGCTGTCATGCCACTGGCTTTTTAATCTTTACTTGATTAATTGCTGACTGTATTATCGTGAATACTAAACCCGCATTACATTTGTAATACAATTTAAGAACTTGTATAACATCTGAACTCTTGCGTGCATGGTTGTTCTTAAAGACTTTGTGACAGACTTCCCGTCTCATTTCAGACTTATGCGCAGCAACCGAATTCACCTGTTCTTCCGGCACCTGCTTGGACAGAAAGCGAGTCTGCGATTCCAAGAAGGACTGTCCCGATGCCAGCGACGAAGGAAAGCTCTGCAGTAAGTAGGCTTGAACGGTTTGTATATATGCCCTCGTTTCTAGCGATCGTCTCATTCAATGGAATATCCCGCTGAACCTGTGTCTATCGAAGCGAACTCTCAGTCTTATGAATCGTGCAATTGATTCGCATGAATCTCCACAAACTAGATTTCTTGTAGTGTTTTTAAAAACTTTATTTTAAAATTTAGATCCGCAGATAACGTATATAATATTGCATACATTTTTACTTCTGATTAATCTCCTTTTCATCGAAAGTTTTAAAAACAATTAAACTTGACATGCAACACATTTTCCTTCGCAATCACTGCTAGAAAGAAATCCAGTCTTCAAGCTCGGCTCCTGAGAATTCTTTACGGCAGTTTTCACATTCTCGATGCTGTTTATGAAATTGTTTAGGAGAAACCAAGAATTTAATCTACGATTTAGGGAAGTCTGGGTTTCGTCTGATTATAGAAATGAATGACAGTATTCGAAAAAATAAGTCGTCACAAGCAAATTCTTGAACTTTTTGAATCTACATGATGAGCGTTTTGCACTTAATTTTAGCTTAATGACGCATAGGGATCCAAGTTCTTAAATCTTAAAATAAACTTGCCTACGATGGGCAGTTTAGTTTTGATAAGTTTCGAATAACGTATATTCTTTCAGTAACAACAAACTCCATTTAAATGGGAAGTGAAATCGATAAAGTAATCATCTACAATTAAATTACGAGAATAGTATTTTAATCTAGACTTATTTAACAAAAGTAAAAACTATGCTTGATTTTTTTTTTCTTCACATCCGCTCGCTACAATTTCGTACATGGCTTTTAAAGTCCAGTCTTCATTTTTGAAATTGACTTTCATTTCTAGCTTGATTAACTTTGCATTTTTTATTTTGCGAGTGTCGGGAAATTCATCTGCACAAGTGTCTACTGAATCGACGCTCTATCAAGCAGTTGAAAGAAATTTGCTTGATACCACTGAAGATCTGAATCCTTCTTGTGATTCTGAATTGGATTTAGTTCCGCTTACGAAACTGGGTTTGTTGAAGGCATAATTCATGACGAATTCAGGAACTATCGAGAAAGGCAAACAGTTTGCTTGGTAGAATAATTTTACATGTTAGGCGATCCGCAATGGCATCAGCACGATTCCGCTGGAACTCCAGCCCTGTAAATTGCACCGTTTTTGAGAACACGAAATCAAACTTGGGATCAATCCATTTCGCTAGTATGGATAGAAATCCGAATGTACTTCCTCGAATATCCTCATCCGCATGTTAACCTTTTTAACTTTTGTAAAAATAGTTTTATAATCGTATACAAGCATTAGCCAAATTTTGCAGTTCTGTACCATTCTTTGCATCACTGTTGCGCTTTTTCCATGACTCGCATTTTTACGCTTTTAGACGCGTCTTACACTCCACGTTTTGGTTTTATAAACAGATACAAATATTTTTATTCTATGAATGTGGCGCAGCTTAGCCAAAGATGGCTTGTGCCATAAAACAAACTCGAATATCTCCATCTGCTCAATCCAAAATGATGAAACTCTTTCCAAAACGGCTATTTTCTCCAGAACGTGACCAAACTCGACTCGATATGAACATTAGCTTCAGAGTCCGCTCGCTTAAATGAAGGGTGTAAATTTTCTTCCGATGAAACTTCTAAAGTAGATTAAAGAAATTTAAGTATACTGAAACTTCTCGGTATCCATTTTACTCAATGACTAAATTCTTGTCGCCTGCCAAATATAAATGCCATGTAACGGAAAATAAATTTTTGGAACCTAATGGCTTAACGCTGTTTTTAGTTCTCTTAAATTTTTGTGGAAGTTTATCAAATCTTCTGCCATCTGGAAAGTTCTTCAGAAGAATGCAAAAAACTTTACTTCTCGTTTTCAAGCAGTTGGAACTCTGAATTTTATTAGAATTTTCCAAACTTCTAGGCCAGCTCTGCAACGCCACCAAACCGACATGCAGTCAGAATTGCAGGCGGACTCCAAAAGGCCCAGAGTGCTACTGTAACGAAGGCTTCACCGTGGGTAAAGATGGGAAAACTTGTGAAGGTAACGTCTTGATCAGTCTTGTATTCTTGCAATATAAATGTTCATACGCATTAAAACGCAACTTTTCTTTTACAATTTTTATGATAAAAAAAAAAAACCCGAATATTGAATGCTACTGGATTTAATCGAATCCATCTTCGAAAATGTGCATATGCGAATAGGTTATCGCCTAATTATTTATAGAAATCATTGCAACAGATTACATTTCTGGCATATAAATCTTTCAATGAAAGAATGTAGGTTAAGCGCTTTAGCTTTGCGAAAGTAGAATACTAAAATGACACATCGCAATTCAAGTCGCAAAGCTGCTTTCTACTTGTATATTTGATGCAAAATCCAGGAGCTGAATAGTTTCTGGAAACCCGATGCACAAAGCTAATGTGTCTTGCTTGTTAATTTAATTCCAACTTGAAAAAAGCATTTAGAATAGGTGAATTAAACGTAGTTAGCTGTAAATCAATGTTTGTAGGAACTGCGAATAAAGGCTTCTTGCATTGTGGGTTTTTGAGAATATGCAACTAATTCTATATCTTTAAACTTGCATTCAATAATCGCATTGAACTAATTTATGTAACATCTTCTAGATGTCAACGAATGCTCGGTTGAAGGGTTTTGTAGTCAACTGTGCACCAATCGAATTGGAAGCTTCGAATGTTCCTGTGTAGATGGATATCATTTGCTTAATAATACATGCTTGGCTTCAGGTTTGTTCTATTAAGTTATTATATATTTAAATTTTTTACTCTTTCTCATGGCTATAAGTTTATTTTCTTTCTCCCCCGACTGTAAGCGACTCTTGTGAAGCATAATGCGGGATTCTCCTTTTTTTGTTTTAAAAGAATGGATTTATAGTCTAAATCATAAACCAACATATTAAACGGATTAACCACATAAATCGTCTAGTTTTGGCACAATTTAATTTCTCGCTCTTTCGTGTGCCAAATTATCCATACAGTTCTCAAGACTCGGATATTCGTGGCTACAAATGCGACTAATCTACGAAACTGCTGAATTTCATGGAAATGTATCCTATTCGATGACAACTCGATTATTTTGAAAATGAACCAACATTTTTTGATATGGTTCCTTTTTAAATTTAAACTTGCGTGCGGACATGAATGCTATAGCTTCATTGTAATCAATATCTCGGATGCTTCAAAATACAATAAGTTGCATCATTTAACTTGATGACTGAGAAAATGGATTCTAGCCCATTTTTGAACAATGAAAGCTAAAGTATTTCAATTTAAAACTATACACTCCTGTAACTGCTTTTTTGATTGCAAATTGCCTCATTTTCTTCAGGCAACTTTATTTCTTTAACGTTCATACAAGAGCAAGTTTTTGTTCGCATTCATTGTAATACGATATGAACTGAAAACTAAATTCAACTGGTTTGACTTTTATGGCAACTCGATACTGGCTTCAACTTGTAACTGCTAATTGATGAGCAAGTATAAATACCAATGCTGCCAATTTTTTGCTGCAAACGGAAGCAGTTTTAGCTTTTCCTATCGAATCCAAAACTAAATGCAATATATGAATACCTCGATGTAAGCAAGTTCGAAGCTACGCGATTCGTCTTTGTCTTAAACATTAAGACAAAGGCAGCGGATTTGGATTGCGTATCTCTCCTTTACGAGTGATACACATTCCAAAAATGAACCGATTTTTCTTTAAAAACGAGTCTGAGGTAATGCTAAATTTTTACTCCTCCAAGAGAAATCGCATTCTTCTGAAATTGACGGTAAAGATGGATGCAATGCAACCTGAAGTACAGATGAATGTCGGTAAAAATATATTCTAGCAGCAAAGAACGAATGGCTGATTTTAGTCTCGTGAGCAAACTGGTACGAGTGACTCGCGATTCATATTCATCAGAAAAGCCAATGGCAATTGTTTCACAGAAATCGACTCGTTTGTTCCTACTTTTGTAAAAAATATTGTAATGAACCTATTCTAATTATAAAGCAATTGATAAACACAAGCTTGCCAAATTTCCGCTACACACGACTTTCTGCGATTTTATTTTAGTGAGCGATTAAAATGACTCGTGGATTTATCATTTTAATGAATATTCCTAATATCTAAACTTCCATACCGTCGACAGAGGGAAAATGACTTTTGCCTATTATCTTTGCCATTAAATTTATATACAAAACTGCGTCTCTATTTTCGCGTACATTCAAGGTATTGCTTTCATTTGTCTTAATCCGTCAAATTTTTAAATTTACAAGATTAGAACTTGAAAACAGATCTTCATGAGACATGCACAAAGTCTGTTAAAAAGCGCATCCGAACAATCTAAAACTAGTTAACTACATGAATCAACATAAATGAATATTGTAAACTTTACCATATGAAAACGTATTTCGGATAAAATTCAAACTTAAAATAAATTCTGTTTCACTATATTGTATTTTAAAGTTAAACCAAAAGGGTCTTTGTGGATTCGCACACCATATGTTGCCACTCATTAGAGCTCTTTCCCTCCCTTCGGTAAAGGATTTGCTATCCTTTGGCGCGCTTGCGCTTAGCGAAGGGGAGGAGCTAAAAACGAGTGCTGTAATTTTTAGTAATATTTGGGTGAGCGAATGAAATGTTTTGTTTTTAATATCTTGAAGTTTTAATAGTTTTTAAGCAACTCCGAACAGCCCATTTACTTCTGCATCCTGGAATTTAAGATGGTTAAGTATTCACCACACCATATATTGTTGGCATCGATTGCTGATAAAGAAATCGGTCTCCATCTTTCGAAACCAGTAATGTCATCCATGCCGAAAACTGAGTTAAGTTTCGTGATGCAAAATATTTTCTAGCACCTTCACACGAGATAGCCATTGAAAACTCTCCCGAAGAAATCTTGCCAGTGTATTAGATCTTGACGACTCTACAACTTCCCACTACCATCTCGAAGCGATTGAGACGGCCGCAGATTATTCTTAATTTACGTGAATTATGAAATCTTGGCCTCGGAGAGAATTTATACACCAATTTTACAAATAATTCTTTAGTTCAATATCGTGAAATTATCTTCATGATCAACTGAAAACGCGAATTTTCAGATTCGAAATACAGTCTCGCTACAAATGAACTTGAAGCCGAAAAACCTACCTTCTCAAACGTAGAAGTCAGCATTTCAGTTCTTCGAGTTTCAGCAAAACGTCTTCGTTTCGTTACACCCAATTCAAACCATTTTAATAATGAAATGTTCAGAGTTTACTATGATTAAGTTTGCTAGCCGTTTTGGAGACAAATGTAGAACTTCATTGTACAAAGTAATGAAATTCGCTAATAAAGTGAGGGTATAAATATACAGCAAAATCGGAGCATTTAGTTTTAGGATAAGATGAACTATGGTTAAATAATCGTAGGTATACGCGAAACTACTTAAAATTTGTCGCGTGCAATGATTTCAAATCTCGGTAAATTCTGAAATTTTTGTGTTTTTTGTGAATCTTAAACTCTAGAAGTGTTTAAATATCTTCCCAACAATCTACGGTTCAATTCAAACTTTTATGAACTATTTTTAAGGACCTGAACCTGTGTTGGTATTCTCCAATCTACACGAAATTCGAGCCATGTTCTTGAGAACGAGGCGTTATTTTCCTGTTCACAGTGCGTTAGCCAAAGCGGCATCTGTCGACGTGGATCCACTAGAATCCAGAGTTTATTGGGTAGAAATATCGAACAAATCTTCGGTCTATTCTTCGAAACTAGATGGTAGTAGCTTCTCGACTGTTCTGACCAACGGTAAGCAATAATAAAATTTCACCGAAACTTCAAGTTGCCAACATAGCTCCAGCTGTAACTTTTGAATCTTTCTTAAAGGCCTCATGGTTCCTGAAGGAATAGCTGTTGATTACGTGGCCAGAAATCTGTACTTCACGGATTCCGGGTTGAAACAGATCTTGGCATGCAAGATAGATGGATCGATGTGTCACGTTCTACATAGCACAAATATCGGCCGACCGCGGGCGATAGCAGTAGATCCGCCTGAAGGGTAAGCTTCTTGCTAATTATAACTTAAGGTTTACTTTTTAAACTTGACAAAAAAGACAAGACTCGGTTATGCCTACATAAATTCTGTCCCATTTTAGCCCATCTGTTCTATATGGCACCCGAAACTATGGGTGCTAAAAATGTACGAACTTGAAATGACTAAATTTTTACTTAAATGGTTTTAAAAACTTTTTTGTGACAAAAGAACAATTTCTATTTGTAACTGGTAAACAGGCAATGCGACTTTGCTGTCTTCTCATTCGCAGAGAGAGTAAAAAGTTAAAATTGATTGGTAGTTGATTATAAAGTAATTACTTTGAGTTGAGATTTTGACATTTGTTGGGCCAAGTTCATAAAGTCTCCTCATTTACAGGTTTCAAAAGAACTTGTTATCAATGTCTGTGAATGACAAATTGAAATGAAGCTTCCATAATGTGATACTTCAGTAAGCGGTAAAACTGCTAAAATTAAAGATACACTAAAGATTCCGAGTTCATTTCTTTATACCCGCTAGCAGCATCTTCTAAATTACTCGTTTGTTAGTAATTACTGTGTCAATCATATAATTGTATACTTCTAAATCGGTGATATAACATCGCCTTTTTCGCTCTTCTAAAACTTGATCTATCGCCTTGTATCTGGCATGCACTTTTAAAGCGACAAGACCAGCTTTGTCGGAACATCGGCTCAACTAACCTGTAAAATCTAGTTGCATACAAATGAAATAGATTGCAGTATTTTAGACATCAATGCAACTGATGCCGTTATGAATAACTTCTTAAATTTCTAAAATTCAAATTCGAAAGCCGTTGATTAAAAAAATTCCAAATTGCACTGCTTGCATTGTGCTACAGCATGAATGCCAGAATTCTTTGGAAAGAATGAAATATTGATAGTTATTTCTCCAGAAGTATTAGTTGAATAAAAATGGCGAAGAAGGAAAAGGTGCATCTTAAGAACCATTGCCAAATGCGCTTCCATAGGTGTGCAACTAATTGTAATCATATTAGATTGACTTTGTAATCATATTAGATCGTCCACATTGAATAACACTTGGTGAAAGTTGTGCCAATAAGTTAAAATGCATATAAAAGTACGAAACTTGGTGGGTGAAACTATGCAGAACAGTTTGACCAAAACTCCCATCGGTGCAGCTTTGCTGACATTTAATCTGTATCCCTTTAATTGTAAAATCTTGTAGAAATAAGAACGAGCTTTTTATTTGAAGCACAGATTACTATCCAATTCTCTTTAAATGGACTGGGATGCTTTCAATCAAAACCGAGGTCTGAAGAGTTTCTTGCTTCTAAAGTCTCGCAATCGAGACCATGAAACAACGGTTCGAGTAGAAGTGTAAGGAATTGCATTTGAAAGCAGTTTGCGGATAGAAATGCAAAATGAATTCAACGTTTTATTTTAAGGTATTAAGTTCCATTTATGCCTGCCTTTTAATGATATAAAATATCATTAAAAGGCAATCATTTTATAAGAATTGGTCTCGTGCCAGACTGAATTTCTTAGCAAGATATGGAACTTACACTGATCATGCACTTTCGTCTGTAGCTCGATTCCGTATACTGGAGTTCTCTACGATGGTAAGTTGCCCCTATGCTGTGACCCGGAACGACTCGAAATTTAGGCGATCATTGTGGAGGAGAGATGGACTCGGAATCTACTCGATTACCTAATGAATGCCATGAAATATCGATGTTCAGTTATTTGGAGAGACCTATGGCCTAGTGATAACTCATAAAATTCCAAGCAAAACAATCTGCTATGGAGAAGCAAAAGTTCAGTACAACCTTTGAACCCTATGGATATATTTGATGTATCGGAAAGTTCCGTATTTGTTTGAATTTTTTCCATTTTTTTTAAATTTTAGCTTATCTTAATATCGTTAAGTATATATTCTGAATAATAAGAAACGAATTTTTACGTAAAAGCTGCTTTCACATGTTAGAAAAATTTAATGAGTCAAATGCAGAATTCGTTTCAAATATATAGTCAAAGGGTTATACGAGAATATTTCGTAAGCAAAGTTTACTGGCATCCAATGCCTCCTAGATGAACTAAGGAATGCATTCAAATATGCATATTCTTAAAGTGGGTAACCCTTTAAATTTTTCGGCAATGTGTATCTAGAGATGGCAGTTATTCATCTTGAAATCGATGAAACTAAATGCATCTTAATTTAAATACGAACTCATTACAGAAACGATTTCTAATCTTGAATTGCCAATCATTTGGCTGTGAATCATTATGGAGCTATTTCAAGCCACAAACTGTAGCGTGCCCAGCACTCGTTGAAGAAGGCTTAAACAGATTAGCATCGCTAAAGCGTTCTGTACTGACTTAACCTTGTATCGCAGGTTACTGTACTGGAGTGACTGGGGAGAAAGCACATCTGGAATATATCGGAGTGGCATGGACGGCAGCCGGCGCATTGCCATGGTATCGAAGGACATCCAGTGGCCGAATGGTATCGCTATTGATCACACCTCCAACCGGCTCTACTGGTCAGATGCAAAGCTCCTGACAATCGAATACGTTACTCTAGATGGGAAAATTCGGAAGGTTAGTTTCTTTTCTTGCTCTGCGAGTTTTGCAACATGTTAATCTAAAATTCAGAATTGAATTCTTGTAAGATTCGAATGTAAAAAAAAATGAATCTAGCTCTAAATTTTTTTCACGAGATTAGGTAAAGCCAGTGAAACATTAAAAAGCTGTTCATGTAACCAACGCCAAACGCACAGACTACTTTCCACGTTCAAAAGGAAATTTTAGGAAAGGAATTTTTAATTACTTATAATGCACCTAGAAAGAAAAACAAATCATTAAGTTAATATATTTATCGATTCTCGTTAGTCGAATGAAATGTAACCTAAATGATAAACATTTCATACTATATTGTAATGCTGCAATCATAATCTTTACATACAAGTTATTGTGGATAGATCTAAGAAATGAACTAAAAACCTAAAATTTTGAAATGCAAGTAAATTGGGAGGAGAAATGTGTGCAAATATTCATTCGCAAATTGAAGAGAAATGAATGGATATAAACGCCTATCAATGAAACTGCCGCCTTATTGCATTGTTCATATTTGAATGCAATCATTTGGGCAAGATATTGAATTAATTTTTATAAAAACGAAATTGTAAAAAAAAATTCAAGTTAAATCTTTAAAGTTGTTTCTAATTTAAAACATTAGTTCCTACAATGGCTGAACATTTTTCGGAATGACAGATCTGACTTTTTTATTTTGATTAAGCATTTCTTCTGTTGGGTAACGTTTTTATGTCGAGTTCTCGCTTTTGTGAATGAGCTAATTAAGACCACTAATGTCAATCTAACATGCAACTTCCAAAAACGGTTTTTAACTTTAAATTGTATAAACCTTGAACTTAGTATAATGTTTCCATTTCATTGATTACAAGTGTTCCTAGCAGTATAGATTTAACTATAGAAAGTACCATTCCGGAATTTCATTAGAATTCAGTGTTTCCCCGTTTTTCTACTCGGGCGCACATTAACTAATCGTATAATCTTTATTTCTTAAACGAGCGTTATGTCTATTACATGGCGAGTGTACGGGGTTGGGAAGGAGGTCCCTGTTGCCGTATCCTTGATAGACTTGGTTTATTAATTGCAAAAAACATCAATCCTTTTCGAGTGTTAATGTAGTAGTAAAGAGACACTGCAATACTGCTAATACATGGCTAGGTTGTTATAGATTATAATTCTATAATCTTGAAATTCATCGATGTAGCTATAATATTGATATTCTGATTTTTCTTAAATTTACCCAGGCAGAATTGTGTTCCATTTTTATGAATATCAATTGAAATTTCTGCAAAACAAACCAGTTTTTAGGAACTCAGTCTCCTTGTTGACTAGGGGACAAACAAAAGTTTGATCGTATTTGCTAGTAGCCAAAATGGATTGTTCTTTATACTTAAATCAATTCTCAGAATTCTTAATGAAATTGTACAGAAGCATCGCTAAGTGATGAAAATTACTTCCAAGAAATGTTGGTTCTCATCCCAACGTAAAGTATTATTCCGATGTCGTATCCTTTCGAATTAAATGTTTAATGATGAAGAGGGTGAGAATTCAAAAAATCGTTAAAAGAAACGGTTATCTTCCAATGAACCAACAAAACCAATACACCTCCCCAGTTTGTTTTGAACCTGCATCAACCCCGCATCGGACGTTACTTAACAGTTAATTGCAGTTCTAAAATTTACTCGCGCAATTAAGTTGATGTTTGGAGAATGAGAAACTAGAAAGATCTGCATGGCCACAAACTGAACCAGTCATAACTGGTGCAAATAAACCCAAACCGGCATCTATTTCTCGTGTATATGGAATATTGATTGTTCAGAGTACTTCGGACCATGAAGATCTAGGTTGGTAATAAAGATGGTTATATCTGCAATTGCATCAAATGGCATATTAAGAATGAAAATAGTCTACACGAGCTAAATTCCGATCCAAAATGTCTTCAACTTGAGTAATATCTTCGAAAACTGTTTCGGAGATAAAAAATTTAATACTGAAATTGAACTAAATTTTATGGCACAAATATTGGCCAATTATAATCAGTTATAAACTTTAAATAACACTCGGTTAACCAATTTCGTACCACTTGTGTAGTGACACTGCCAACGGAAACGCTTCCGAATTTCCTTTACAATTGAATCCTCCAAGTTTTCAGCTTCGCTAATTTTGAATATTGAGAGGAAGGGCCATTTATTACCAGCATTTGAGGAATGGTTGTAACTACAGCCGAATTTCCATCGCTAGAACTGAAGTTTAGACTGCAGATGGCAATTGAAACATTTAGTGCAAGCAACATCAATCCCTAAAACAAGTTAAAATATTAAGGAAAATATTGACTTGCATATCTTTTTGAAAGCATTGTACTCGTGCATATTTCATGCCGACTTCTGCGGCTCATAATCTTTTCAGTCTGTTTTAATGATATTTAATTTAGACGAACCAAATCATCTGAACACAATTTCTCCTATATATCAATCTGTGGTAATTGTCTAGCACTCTTATTTTTCAAATAGCGAATAGTCTAGTTAATAAGTTGGTTCAGAGTTGTGAACCGAGCAATGCAATCATTCCTTATCCATCGCGCACAAATGTTCTATATTCTGTGGATTTTATTAATTTTTCCAATTCCCGGAATATATTTGTAATGTGCAGAATAAATTCTTAGGTAATTATAAAGAACGAAGTGTATCATCCCTACTCTCTTGCTGTGTTCGAGGATAACTTATATTGGTCTGATTGGACTACCTTCACTCTGGAATCCTCCAATAAATTTACTGGCCACAAGACTACAGTAATGGTGCGCGAGAATGGAAAGCATATTATGGGAGTTCACGTCTATCATCCTGTTTTAGCAAGACGGGGTAAGTGGATTTTCTTATCAATTTTATGTTCTAAATTAATATCTGTCGATCTTGCGCTGTAAATCTACTGCATTTCGCATGTATCATTGAAGGAGTTCAATCCGCTAAATTAGCAATACCCCACTTTTATTGAAGGCTCCTTGTCAGTTCATAGTCTTGTATCTGCAGATCAATGGTATCGTGACCGTTAATGCTGCGCTAATGGTTCTGAAAGATGCGGTATTCACAAACATCATAGAAATATACATCTTACTGCTTAGTGTTCTGGGGGGCATTCTGAACCTTCTATACAAAATTTGTATATAGAATATAATTGGACTCGTCCATATATTAGCCGGCATATGACATTCATCACTTTAAACTTTGAGCTGGCTTTCAAAATATTTTCATGCTGTGGTGCTGTAAATATTCTCACACTGTAGAATGTCTTGGGAATTTCCAGAACTGCAACTGAAGAAGGAAATGGCTTCCTGCAACCATTTCAGTTATCTCCATGAAAATCTCGTGATATTCAATACCCTAGTCCCTTTCTGTATTTTGAGAAACACTGCAAATATAGCTTATGAGCAAATATTTGCAGATTTTCAAATTAGCGTTCTCTGGAAGAGCATCCGTAAATGTTCCAATGATTTTGAGCATTATTTTCCAAATAAAATTTTTATGATCTGAATTTTGAAATTTTGTACATATCTTGCCTAGTGCGAAACTTCAGCTGCAGTTTTTTGCAGCAATAAAGTTGTATGCAATCGGAGATTGCCATCTTATAAAAGGAAACGCTATTTTTACTTCGCAAGTTCGGATTGCGCGATGGATCTCTAGACAACTCTTGTCCATTAATGCATAATGTATAGAAATTTTCTACATCTTTAAACTGATTTTATTGATGCTCTGAACTTTCTCTTCAGCAAACAATCCATGCTGGGGTAGTTCGTGCAGTCACATCTGCCTCATTGCTCCACTGAATAACTATCGCTGCGCTTGCCCGCCAGGCTTCTCACTCGGCAGAAATGGAAGGACTTGCAGTGGTAGGTACCGGCCGTTTACTATATGGAATGTTCTATTTCAAAACGATTAAATTCAACCTGTACTTGTTTCAGTTGACAGCAATTATCCCATGCTGCTGGTGAACGATGAAAGCAAGATTTATCACATTCGGCCGGAAGCGGCAGGAAGCACCGCCATCTCAGAGTTGCCGCTGAGCCATGTCGAGTTGATCGGAAGGCTTGCTTATGACTGGAAGACAAGAACTCTGTTCGTATCTGATATGAAGACTCCAGCCATCTATTCATTTAATATGACATCATTCAGCAGAAGGTAAATTTAGATTATGCATCAAAATTACGGTATGTGTATTTATTATCAACATTATGGTGTTTGTATGTGGATTTTTATGTTCTGAACGCAACGCAATATAACTGTAGACATTTTAATTTACATAAAATACGAAGCTTGAAAGATTTCTTCATTACCCGTAACTGAATTTAAATGACGCAACAATTATGTATAGAAAAGCAATTGCAGCAAACTTAAAATTTTAAATTAAAATTGAGAAACATTAGTTATTCTAGGTTTCAGTAAAAAACATTAAGCCATTGGTTTCGATTTGTTTATATAAATATCAAGTCGCTAGCTACTGATTTGAACAGCGTTTAAGGTTTTTGGCTTTTTATGTTAATACTAGGTCTCGCGGGGGGGGCACTTCGTAATGGATTAGAAGCTTCCGGCATAGTGGTTGGTTCTCGTCGCGCTTGAGAGTATACGATAAGATAGGGGTTGGATATCTCCCATCGATGACGGGGCGTACTTTCTTGAAGAGTTGTACAGTGGCCGGTGATGGCCCTTCGAACTCGAACCACAGTTCCCTCCAGTGTTGCTGTTGCTGCTGTCCGGTCACTCGGTTTTTCTTGCCTTCGGTCGGATTGGAGAAGACAATCAACGATTATGTTACTTCCAGGCGAAGACATAGATTCCAATTTGCACGATCTGAAAGAATGGATGCCCGCCCATAAAGAGAACTAGCTTCTAATTTAACGACAACCGTTATCGATATAAAAGTGTGCATGTCGCTGTCTGAAGAGCTAGTTTAGAAATTGTTGCCATCAACATATCAAGCTAACGTACAATTTATTTCTAACCACTTTAAGAATTTAGGTGATAATTCCTTTATTTTTAATGGTTGAATTTTCAGTTCAATCTGTATTAAATGGTATGAAGTTTTCAAGGTTCACTGAAGTCGGTGCTAATATGCCAATTTTCAAAGTGTCTAGTAATTAAATTTTGAAGTACATGGTTTTTATCGGTACTATTCACTTCCCTTAAAGGGAATCGAGATCCATGAGATTCTCCGTTTGTTACCAGCAACGTCCACTCGTTGGTTAATCTTGTGATTTTACATTTATAGGGAGCTCGTCCGGCACCATCTGGTGTCCCCTGAAGGTATGGCGTTTGATCCAATAAGCGGAAATCTTTACTGGGCTGATTCGAATAAAGGTACTGTGGAAGTCGTAACAACTACGGGTCTGAAGCGTTTGGTTATTGTTGCGAATCTGTCCAAACCGATGGATATCGCCCTTGTACTCGAAGTAGGGTAAGTACGTTAAAAGACTCTACTTGAAATTGCTAAAACTTTTCGCCTTCTTTAAATCGCTCACTAGATTGGAATATGCAATCATGGAAATAATGAAGTTCGAATTTTTCACTTAATAGATGAAGGTTAAGAATAACACTGGATATAACTATGCGTTTTGAGACTACATTTTTGAATGTAGGACATATAAATTGAATTTATATCTAATGAAAGTTTAAAATTTGGATGACGCTGCGGAGATCCAATGGTTCTTTTCTGTGCATGAATACTTGCGATGGTATCATCGAAAGAACAATGTCCAACTTCCGTTGTGAAGTTGATGTAAATTTAAGAAACATTTAGCATCTTCACAACCACGGAATAAGTACATCAAAATGAATGGTATAATTACTCCTTTGTGGAATCCTCTGTTGGAAAAACTCGGGTATTTTATTGGCTTCCGATTAACTCCGATTTCAGCTTACTAGATTAGCTTTTTATCCATATATCTGTCCGTCTAATGTAATGCAGAGCTGCGCACGTATCTTTTAAATCGTAGCTAGCTCGTATCCAATTTATTAGTCTAAATTAAATGTTAATGAATGATATTGGCTTGGTGATAGCTCAAATTTTGATGCCAAATCGCGAGTTTAAGGGTGTATTCAAACTATACTCCTTCGTATACGCAAAGGACGTCACATTCTGTGCACGATAAGTGCTTTCCAACTGGTATGATGTAGAATTCAAGTGAAGAGTGTAGGGTTATGTGACCAAAATTTCGTTTCTGCTTTCATATGGAGGACGGCAAGTTACGATCTGAAGTCATTTTTACAGTTTAAATATAAATCCAGCTGCTATTTTGTTGTACGATTCTTTACCGATTCGAGGATATTCTTGGCTATTATCAATATTTTATCTTTCACCTTGATAATGCTAAAAGGACGCTCAAGTTTGAATGCACAGTGAATTAGAGGTTGACGTATTGAATTTTATCCAATTCTCTTGAAGTTGGACATTACTGATCTACTCGAATGACTAAATTTTTATTCGAATTTATCGGTTCATGAATCTCGAAATTTGTTACCGATTTGTAAAATGGCTGTACGCATTCACTTACAAGCAGGAGAAACTGGATTTTAATTCTGGCTTGGCATCCATACTTATACATCTAAGACGGCATGACCCTATTCAAAAGCGGCGATTTTCAAGAGTCTCGTTTAAAGGAACGCCAGCTAATTGTTAGTGTTTGATTTGTACCCAAAATTTAATTTTTCGCATCCATGATTTCAGGGTCTCGTAATTCCCTTTTGCTCTCAGTTCTAGTCCAGCATAGTAACGATTCAATGTGTATATTAAGCATTAGGGAGTTTTAAGTCCAAGTATTAAATTGACCATTTATGATGCACCATTTCTTAATCTACTATATATCAAGTGAATCAAATTTTTGTTAGCAATTTGCAACCTTCACTCTAAAGTCGAATGAAATCTTTCTGCTACTTCTGAATTTTTAAAATTTTATATTGGTCACATTGAGTTTTTTTATTTAACTTGAAATGGCATAAAATGAGATTTTTATAATTAAACTATTTCTGTATATAACATTCTGAATTTGGTGCAAACTTCGCACGTACGAAGAGGAGCTTTTACAAAATGGATGAGAAATTTATCTACCAGAAACGCATTTTAATGTAAAAAATACTCGCTGGACTATTGTCTCTAGTGTCCATTTTTTTATATCGATCTCTTCAAGTCTAGTTTATTTCCCCCTTTTGTTTTGCCTCAGTGGAACTAATATTAATTTTAAATGTTCTTGAACGGGACACTTAATTGCATTAGTCTCTCCATACCTATTGTACTCGAGATTTTCATTCGACAATCTTCGTTAAATAGCGACGTCGCATCCTATCTACCTGGAAGCATCCCTATTTGAACAAGTTTTTACTTGTATCACATCTGCTCTCAATTGGATTTTTGAGTATGTATTCAGCTGTTAAATAAAATTGAAGGGAATAAGCATTAAGTCTCTCGTTTATTTAACGGGGAATTTATAATATCAAAGCTTCCAGGAAATTCCGTCTTCTTAAAAACCCAATGTCTGACTTGGATAATTTTTATGCTAACATTTTAGCATTTCTAATAATTGTAGAATTTGCCTTTTTTAGACTAATAGAATTTAAATTCTATAATTTCATCTTTCTGCAAATTTCGTTATTCTTGACACCCTTAATAGTGAAATTGCTTTCGGAAGTGTTACAATTTGGGCTGATTTAATAGTGTCTACATACGAAGTGGGAGGAGCGAGAAGTCCTGAACGATATGGAATGGGTATTTTTAAGGAAATAATATACAAAATTTACTTCCGAATTTATCTTCAAATAAAATCGTGGTTTTTTTTGTAGACTTAACGTGTATAAATCTCGGTTTTTGGAAAACTAAGTCACAATAACCAAGATGGATGAATGGGTGTATTGGAAAGGGTGTATGTCACTGTATTTTATTAATCTGCTTTGAAGTCGTGCTCCGGAAGCAAATACTCGGTATAAATGGCAAGTGCATCAGAGAGCTGAACATGAAATTTATTTATCCTGGAACACTAAACTTTTGTTTTTAGGAGAATGTTCGTACCTACTATCGGGAGATCTCCTTCGGTGTGGATGTTCGACATGGATGGAAAGAATGGCAAAGTTCTCAATGCTGCTGTGGGACTCCCAATAGCTCTCGCCGTGCACCCCTCGGCTGGTCTTCTCTATTGGGCAGATCCGAGGATGGGGACGATTTCATCTATAGATTACACCAATTCAAATAGGTAACTTGGATTGCATCTTTTCATATGTCAAATCATTAAAACATTTTCTGTGTGCGTGAGGGGAAAAATTGATTTTTCATTTTGTGCTCTGCAGGTCTTCCTTGCAGGAATATAATTGCGTCCATATGAAATTTAAGAATTGATTCTTTAGACTTGAAATCGATGAATCGTTATCTTTAGGACGTTCACTTCGATAGAAGTTTTGCTATATAATCATAAGGACTTGCAATTTTTAACTGAAAAGCATCTTGGAATCGATTTTGGAGACCCATTTCTATTGCTATTTTTCTAAATTTATATTGAATGTCCAATATGGCTTTCCTATGCTGTGACATATTGCAAAAACTTTTATTTTATAACCCTCAATTGTGGGGCAAAGGCCTAAAACTACATACTATTCCATAAGCACAACTAAAGTTCTTGTTGGAGCTCTTTTCCAATCCTCTGTTTACTCAATTTTAATCCTTATTTTTGTTTTTATCTTTAGGGATAGTCTGTCAAAGAACAAGTCTGAGTATTCCCTAAATTTCGATATTTCTACGATGACCTTAACATAGCCGGCTATGTTATGCCGGAGCCTTAAACACTTTTCTAATTTTTGAAACTTAATATCAAATTTCCTATTGAATGCTAAAAACCCCGATTCAATCTTTCAGTGAACCGAAGATTGTGAGGGAGAAGATCGGGAATGTCATGTCTATTGCCATTAACGATAAGTTCTTGTACTGGACGGATTCCAAGTATCACGTTCTTCACTTGGCAACTCACAACGAATCGCACTCCCATACCATAAGCTTGCCGGGAGTTAGAAGCGGATTAGTGTCCAGAAAGGTCATTTATGCCACATCGCCCAAGTCGAGGAGATCCTTTGGTATTCAATTTTTCTATTTCCGTGTATTGTGTTCATATTCCATGGGTTGAGTTTCACTAAATGTTCTCGTATGGCAGGTATGGATTGTGCGAATAACAACGGCGGTTGTAGTTTCCTGTGCCTCACTTCACCTGGCGGTCGTACATGTGCTTGCCCTTTCGGTGTGCAATTATCTCAAGATGGAAAATCGTGCTCAGGTAAAAATTTTCCGTTATTGCGGTGATTTTAAATTATATGCATAGCAATAACATAATAAGTCCTGCGTGATTTGCAGATAAACAATGCCCTTCAACTGAATTCCAATGTCCCCGCAGTGAAAAATGTATACCTAGAGACTATGTATGCGACGGAATCAAGGATTGCCCCGATGGTTCAGATGAGACATGCGAGGGTAAGTGTTAAAATACACTTGGTAGGTACTATTGGGTGAAAGAAAAGCAAACAAGTTAACTTTTATCAATACCAATACTTGGCTGATCGAAACTAACGTTCAAAAATGACTACTTTAACCTATCGCGTTTCTTCGAATGAACACTTCTGGTGTTGGAAACAATTCGTGTTAAGTCTTTTAACCTTTTCAGGGCCGCGATCACGTATGTGGTCACGCGATTCTCCTCTCGCAGCCAAAGTTATCCTATTTAAGACGCAGTTCTTCAGACTCCAGTGGGATTTTTCTCCTGAAAGAAATGCTTTCGGAACCATGATCTCGTATCTGGGATCACGGTTCTATAAGTAGATTCTTGAAGCCTGTGGGATTGGAAGAATGATTCTCCTTTCATCGGTCCTAAACGGGTTAAAGCTTAAATTGATAGATTTAATGAAGTTTGAGCAAAGCTCTCATCACTGTACATTTTCTATTGCTTTTATTAGAATAATGAGCCTAGAAACGGATTCCATTGTGTTCAAGCACAATAGAAGTTAACTTCAAGTTGGCTACAACGGTAGCTAAAGTGTGCATGGCAGCACTAGGATTTGAAATTAGCCTGAATCTGAAGACTGTCTTGGTTGGGAAAATATTAGCTTTTGCTTTAGGCGTTCCAAAAATTGTTTTGTTCGCGAAATCTAGTCTCTGCGGCTTGAATGAACTTCACGAGTTTTCAAATCGATGAAAATGAACTTGAATACTACGTAGTAAACTATAACCATTTTGAATGTTTTCAAACGAGAACATCTCGTAAACTTGACAAGTGAGGCTAAATGAAATTCACTTGATAATTGAAATTTTCGAAACCAAAGGTAATTCCTGTACTAGAAGATTTCCAGTTGTTACACTTTAATATCGACTGCATGGGATGAGAACTCGTATAATCAAATTCTTAATAAACCTGCTTACAAATGAAACTTCTATTCTGTTCTGCAGTTCGTGTAATTTCTGCTCCATTTAGGAACAATCCCAAAATGCCCCAATAATGACTTCGCATGTGCAAATGGTCGATGCATTTTGTCTTCATGGAAATGTGATGGAAGAGACGATTGTGGGGATAACTCGGACGAAAAAGGCTGCCGTAAGTAAAATGCTTGGTGATTTCCAAGCGATTCTCAAATAGTATTCTACATTTTGCATAAAGTTTCTTTATATTAATCTTGTCTGGTATTTTCATAGCGCCTCCCCAAAATTGTACTACAAAGCAGCTAGCTTGCCTTAACGGAGAGTGCATTCCAACTTTATGGAGATGTGACGGCGAGAATGATTGCAAAGACGGCAGCGATGAGATGGATTGCCATGCGACAACCTGCGATGCAGAGACGCAACTAAGATGCGATCATGGCCAGTGCATACCCATATCATGGGCTTGCGACGGTGCTCCTGACTGCATGGACAGCACCGATGAAAGGAATTGCAGTGCGTTTCCCGAAAATTTGTTTTTAAATAGATAAATACAATATTCTTGACGTTCGCTGGTGTTCTGTTAAATTTTAACAATTG
Organism: Argiope bruennichi; assembly: GCF_947563725.1. Taxonomy (NCBI): domain Eukaryota; kingdom Metazoa; phylum Arthropoda; class Arachnida; order Araneae; family Araneidae; genus Argiope; species Argiope bruennichi. Next base: position 125,845,939 of record NC_079160.1, read on the forward strand.
CATAACACTCGACTTGTAACTAAACCTTCCATAGATTGCTTAATCAACGAGATATTCTAAGTCACTCGTGTTTCGAAAATTCTCATTGGGATTTGGCTTTTTACTCTAAAACGGTGAATTCTTTTTGCATGTTTGTGAAGTTCAATGAACATTTTAAGAATTTATAAACTATATTCCAATATATAATGCGCGCTGCAATAGATTCATAACGAAATCGAAGGCCCCTAGCTTGAAACTTCTGCGGCGTCAGCCATTTATTACACTGGTGACTATTAAATGCATCTGTAGTGCAAGAATTGAATTCATTGGAAAAAGAAACCGAATAGTGAAATTCATGCATTGCTTCGAGCATGCATTTGAGTAGATTGATTACGAATGAATACAAAACGGGAAGTCTATGAATTTTCATTTGCTGTGTAGAACCCTTTAACAGCTATTGAAGCACAATGTATGAATCACTTTTTTCCCCATTGATTTACCCAATTACGTACTAAATATGGACCGTAACTATCCGTATCTACGAGCTTTCGGCTATCTTATAGCTTTGAATACCTGCGACATGATTTGGAGCTGCCAATCTGACACTTGACGCGGTGACATTCTCCGTATCGGTTACAAATAACATTTCACCAAACAGTTGTAGAACAAATCGAATTTAAAGGCTTCTCACTTGATGACACGAGTAGTTGCTCTATAGAAGACTTTCTAACCTTAAATGGTAATAAACGGTTTCTAAAAGTCGCTCCGTAGCTTTCGAAATCGGCTCTTTGAATCCAACTGAACACGCATGGAAACAAAATTAATTTTAAATTGATTCATCAAGTTCCGAAGAGTTAAGCTATATTAATTTCAAAAGTTTCATCATTGCGTTGGTACTTGGCAATTGCAATGCTTGTAAAATGAGGAATCTAATTTTTAAATGAAGTTACTGAAATATTAATGTAGATACGACTTGTATGGGCAAACGAATCTAACTGGAATCGGTCGTCATGACTATCAAGGTTGACATTAACAGAACACATGCATTAGCATCGGGTGGCTGGCCGTCTGTTTATTCAGCCAAGGCTAGTCCGATCGAGTCCGAATTTTTGTCCACATTTCCATTTCTAGTAATCTCGATGATGGGAAATGTTTTTCTGGAGTACCGGTCATTACAGTGAGTTATGCTCTTTGCTAGTTTTGATTTTCATTTTAACCAAATTCTGACTTTTCAGCTACGAAGACATGCGGATCAGGAAAATTTGCTTGCAAAAACGGCATGTGCATCGACCAGGTTATGGTGTGCGACTCGAGGATGGACTGTGAAGATGGCTCGGACGAGATGAATTGCTCGCGTAAGTATCTACTAAAGACTACTTTGATCTTCTCTCGTCTATAATGGCTCGTTTAAAACTAGTATATTACTCGGATAAATTTGATCGGAACTAAATTTAAAGTAGAGAAATTTTAATTGACACTTAAACTGTAATTTTAAATAACTTGTACAAGCAAGAAGAACCTCTGAATCCCTGTTGCAAGCCTTGTTTTCCTTAAACAGTCCATTTGCATAATGGAATGTGTATTATCAAAGATGTCTTGTGATTGAAACACGGCAAGTTGAATTTTCTTTGTAATCGGGATTTCCTCAGTTGCATCCAGATTAGTACTTAAAATCCTACTGCTAGTCGGATGTTTAGAAACATTAATCGTTGACAATTATGATAATGGTGTTGAATGAAATTCCTCGACTCGCAAATTCGTGTTCATTTCAAAAAATGACGATAATGGAAACGTATCGTATTATAGTGGAGACGAAGATGGATTCATGGATGTAAGCAATCTCAATTTTAAGGCTACACCTATCGTGCCCGATAATAAACCGTTATTCCTAAACATCAGATGATCACGGTAATCGGATGAAATATCTCGAATCTTTCATTCAGCCTAGATATCAACTCGAATCGCATCCCTAATAAGCATCTATTCAATGAATTGAATCCTCTTCCAGAAAGATTAAAAACTTCGGGATTAACTTTCACCACTCCTTTGACATAGCTTGTTGCATGTATATTAAATACTTAAAACGTAATACGATTCTTATTCGAGCATTAGACCTTTATCGAAACTGCCTTTATCGAACTGCGAAACAAGGCGACTGCGAGGTTCTTAATTCAAAAGCTTTCAACGCTATATTCATCGCATTTTCCCATTTTTCTCTGAAGTTTACAACTTGATCAATTTAAGATATATCTGCACTAATGGATTTCTATTTCTTCTTCCAGAAGCAAATACTACTTGTAAAGCGGGACGTTTTGCTTGCGAAGATGGGATGACTTGTATTTACGCGCATGAAGTTTGTGACGGATACAAGGATTGCCTTCGTGGTGAAGACGAAGTGAATTGCAGTAAGTAGAAAACGTAAATGGTATAGACTTTATGCGAAATGGCTTTAACAAGATTTTGCGGTTCATAGGTTTTCTCAATTCATCTAAAATTCAGGACTTCAGGTCTTTCTCAAGTCCTGAATAAAATATATCGGGAAAATTCGAACTTCTTAAACCGAAATCGGTTTTTTTAAAACTGAGCAGCTTGATTGTCTTAATAGATTAAAAAAAGCCTTGTAAATCCAAAATTTCCAGAAATCTTGACACGGCTTTTTATTTGGTTTTGCTAACATTAACTTTTTGAGCTAGAAATCGGAAAGTCTCCCACTCCAGAGAAATTTGAAGCTGTTTTTTAAAGTTTGTTTTCTGAAAGGTCTTGTACAAATTTCTTTACTTGGAAGTAGTTTGATTGCACTTATAATACACTTTAAGAATAATTTCTTAAAAGAAAGTTGCTTGGTTTCAAAGCTGGAATAGTCTACAGAACTTTTCTCTTGTGTGTAGAAATGGTGGAATATCGTGCTGTGCATGACGTCTGATCTTAACATCTCAAATGAAGCAAATCGTTCTCCCTGCAGATGGAATTAATATTGAGCATGCGTATGGTATCGTTCCAATATAAATTGATCGCTTAATTTGTACATTCTATTTCGGATCTGGGCTCCAAGAAGCCTTCCTCTGAACACATCGCAGTCTTCTGATAGTACAGAAGTTTCGGCATTCATAAATAACCCCCCTGCCTAAACTATCGGAGTACGACTTTTCAGCTTGTTGCGATATCGACTATTTTTATGAAAGTAGTAAGTATAGGAACATCATTCTCGGAATAATATCCAAATTTTCCAGTAGCAAGAACAGTTTGGAATTCTTAAGTACTCGCAAATTTCCCATATTAAATGGTTTAACATTTCAGTTATTGCGCCTTAGAATCCAACAGCTGCTTTTGAATAGCTTAATTCTCTAGCAGAACATGCACATCTATCTTCAGACATTGACTAGCGTACTAGGACTTGACTCGGCCTCTTTGTCAAACTCGCTCACTCTCCAGCAGAATTTTGAGGCGAAGGAAAATCTCAATTCGAAAGTGAATTTCAATAGTTATAAATTTTCAAATGAATGTATCCTTCAATTTGATTGTAATTGAACTTCCGGAACAAAACAATCGAGCACAACGGCACTGAAACTTGATTTAATGGCCGATATTTTCATACTTCCGTTAAAGATACATACGGAAACTTCTTGAGCGAATATAAGATTATAATTCAACGTTTAAATTTCTAGCGAATGCTTCAGTGGAATGCACATCCGAAGAATACTTCTGCACCAACACCTCAAAGTGCATCTCCAGGCGGTGGATCTGCGACGGGGATGATGACTGTGGTGACGGATCAGATGAGCCCTCGGACTGCATTGATATAATAGAACCTGCACTCCCATCGGGTAAGCAGCTGCAATGCAACTTTTTGAGATATATTAAACCATATCGCAGCTGTTCGACTGAACTAACACTCGCCTTTCCTACTTTCTAGTCATTAGGAGTGTTTAAAACTAATACAATAGGTGGGGTAAGAAAAGGGATTTAATATTTCTTAAACAATTCTGACGCTCTCAGTGGCATGAATAGATGTTAAAACTCCAGGTATCCGGCAATTCATTCAGTAGTTGATCATAGTAAATTGCAATCTTTCTGGCATCTACTGTCTTTCCCTAGGGTTGGATTGCAAATCAACGTCTAAGTTTTTAAAGAGTAGATACACCTAAAATTAAAGATACCCATATATTGCCTAAAATTTTTACAGTACTAAGTAAAATTACCCATGAATGACTCGTTTACATTGCTTCTTTATATAGAAAACATGCGGGTTTCTAGAATCTGGATAGTGTAGTTTTTAAAATCGTAGTTGAGACGAGATTTTTCAAACTTAATTCGACTTTATTAAATTTAGATATCTCCCCATTCCTCCTACGTTTATCCTTGAACGGACTTCAGATTGGAACATTAAGCCAATCTCAACCTTCTCTTCCTTTCCTAAACTTATCTTTATTCTAATTGTGTGTAGTCGGTACAAGTGAAACATGCCATTAACTATTGGTATTAATTTTTAGTTTGCGATGCCTACAGCTGCCCCGTGACTGGAGAATGCATCTCCTGGTCTCAAGTGTGCAATAACGAACACGATTGTGCGGACCTGATGGACGAAGGGCCACTTTGTGTGCAATCTTGCACTCGAAACAACGGAGGTTGTGCTCACAGGTGCCAACGCACGCCCCAAGGCTCCAAATGCTCTTGTTTTGATGGATACGTTCTTTCAAACGACGGTTTAGCCTGCGAAGATGCCGACGAGTGCAGCATTCCTGGAAGATGCAGCCACTTCTGCAACAACACCAAGGGTGGCTTCAAGTGTTCTTGTGCAGAAGGGTACATCCTCGAATATGATCACAGGCGATGCAAGGCTGCCAGCGGCACTGCATACCTGACTTTCATGCTGCCAGATGAAATCAGAGGAATGAATCTCAACTGGCCGTATACAATACAATCTCGAAGGCTTGCCGAGGCTGCAGATATGCGAGGCATGGACTGGGACTCAAAGGTTGAAACTTTTTACTGGACTGATTGGGAAAAAGTAAGATCTTTGTTATTGCTTTATTTATTTTTACATTTGTCGAAAACATTTTATGACACGAGGGCGAGAAGATCCAGAGGTCAATGCAATTTAAATAAAATTGCAAACCAATGAAGATGCCAAGTTTGAGCAGAAAGGATGCTATGAAATTTTTTGTTAAAAAAAAAAAACTCGCTATTGCCATAGTTTGTAAAGGAACTCGACAACAAAAATCGCATGATGCTTGGCAGAAATCTAGTTCTTTATTTCAAAATTGACCTTAAAAGATAACTCGTTTGAAATCTGAATCGTCCTATAAAAGATTTAGTAGTAACGGTTTATTCTACATAATAAACAACTTCCAGTTCTCGGTTTTCAGCTGGTTTATATCGGCATCTATAATTTCTGTAAATAAAGACTCCGCGTTTTTTTTTTCAAATAGTCATCTTTTCACTTTATTCACAGGGTGCTCGGCTTTTTAAAGAGCTGAAATTCAATTTGTATTTAGGATGACTTCCAGAATCTGAGGATGAAGATAATGATGGTAGGTGGGATTTACTGTACTTTCGAATCGCGTAGATCAAGTGAGCTTCTTTGGAATATGAGAAATTTTATCGCATGAACTTCGTCGCATTCATGCGATATGGATAGTTGAGATCCCACTTGGAAGAGTGCGATGACATTTTCAGAACGGCGATCAAAATTGAGTTTTATACCAAAATGGGCTTGTGTAAGGGAACCAGGAGGGTTATTATAATATGAAATCGAATCGAGAATACAAATGTCAAGATTATTCTGGGGAACATGCTACCTATTCGGATTATCCTTTTCTTAAGTACTTGAAGATTAAGAAGGGTGAGCGTGCAATATGTTATACTGAAGATGACTCGAATATTAAAGATTTTAATCTAGAAACGAAACTTTTTTAATCATTGGTTGCTTCGTCTTGGTTATTTCATTCGCTTACGAGTGTCGTTTACTTTTCCTTTAAGAAATGGAATTGTCGTAATACTCAACGCCTATGCAGTGGCAACTTCAAAATCTGTTTAGTGAAGGTGAATCTTGCACGGTAGGGTCGGGAAACTACCGGTTTCGGATGATAGTTTGTGGACACTTTGATTTCAAATGGGGGGGGGGACGAATCTTTAGTATTACAACAATACTAGTCCATTAAGATTAATCGATAACGGTTTCAATAGCATCGTATCGCATGCAAATCCGGATAACAGGAAGCAAACTTTCATGGTTAATTTTCGCTAACTACAGAAAATTGCTCACAAATCACGATTAATACTAAAGTATAATAAATTGCCTTCCTCTATAAATATGCAGTCTTGTTTTTGTTCTATTCTTTGCTATAATTACCTTGTGTTTTTTTAAATGCACCTACGTTGAAATGGAACCTTGGAGAGTTGTCATTTTATTCCCTTCAGATCCTAGTGCCGATGGAATATCTTTAAAACAAGAGTCTAATCGTCTTATTTTTCAGAAAACAATTAATTGGTTGAAAAACGACACCCATTATGGCGTGCTTGTGCACACTCTAGTGAGACCGCACTATCTCAGACGAGATTGGATCACCGAGAATATCTACTACACGGACGATGAAGGAAGCATTGTATGTTGCACTGGGGAGGGAAAGTACTGCGCTACAGTTATCAGAAAGGCAGCACCTCACATTAACAGCTTTGATATAGCTCCTCTGGAAAGGTGAGAGCAAACTGGTTTTATAAATACTCTTTATGCTTAAGGAAATAACTTTTTATCGGTCGCTCGTATTCAACATGCATAGATTAAAAATGCAATTGCGTCTTTTTGTATACATTAACGACACTAAATTCCAGAAAAGTAAATTTGCCACTTTTGAACTGTGTTATGCCTTTAAGGTGTACGAAATTGCATAGTGTTTTCTCAACATATTCAGGGGTCCCAGAGCTGTCACGTATAAAAAAAACAAACCCAACGCAAATTTGGCATGCATGCATCGATATAGACTCGACATGCGATGCTGATAAAAATGTTCCACTTCAATGAATGTTTTAATTTTAAAGATATTTAAAATGAACGCCTTTTTAAGAAATGTATACGATTGTGTCGAGTCGTCAGTGAGGCTGTTGCTAGTTTCTCGCAGATGCCGTATATGTATATAGTCGACTGTATGTACAAATTTTACACTTTTTCAATAGTGCACTATGTTTTATCTCGCCATCTGGAAACTTCTAAACTTATTGCTGCAATTTGTCTTTTCTAGATGTCAATTCCATAAGCTAAGAGCATTTTCAAGCCAATTTATATTCGCTTGATAAATCTTAAAGAATTTATGCCGGTCACTTAAACGGAAACTGAATATTGCGATTTATAAGGAATAGCGTACGTAGCCAAGTATCGTCAAAGGTGGCCGCGCTGCAAAATGTTATGAAATGAAAATGTTATAAGGAAACTTGTCAATTGATTTGAAACTTAAAATTCTATAAACAGCGGAACACTTCCAAATACCAAACCAGTGGTGTCGTTTGATTCACGTAGAATCTGTCGAAAAACGCAAAATTGAATGGGTTGCCTAAAGCCTTTCCCCTCGAATGAATTCCGAGAATTTTGGGATTAAAACGCGAATATAGAACGATTGGCTCAATCTCTCTGGCAATTTGAGAAACGACTTAAGTGCACTAGCTCTTGCGTATTCATTTAGACAAAAGGTCTGAACTTCGTAGAAGTCTTGTATTTTAAAATGGCATTCTTCTCGGGGACTTCATGGTAATCAAAATTTCTTCGCTTTCTGGTACTTACTGACAGCGTGGAGGCAAATCCGTGCAGTAATTGTTAGAGGCACACGATTTTAAAGAATTTAAAAATAAACCTAGTTGCATGGAACTTATTATAAAAATGGAAACGAGTTAATTTCGATTATTTAAAACATTAAGGACTTATTGAAATGTTTTTCTTTACGTAAAGGATGGGCGTATATGCCACTTCAAAGCTTTCATTAGTACAAAACGTAAAATGTTTTACTAATGAACAAATTCGTTTATAATTAAACTAAACTTACGAGTTCTACAAATAAAAACCCCTACTTACAGAATTTCCCAGTGATGCATAGCATGATCAGCTGAATGAAAAACCTGTAAAATATTAAACTGAGTAACTTTAACTTCTCGAGGCCGATTAAATATTCTATGCATAAAAAGTATAGTAAAAGGTTGGGCAGTTTTAAACCCCATAACTTTAGATTTGTACTGTTTTCTGAAACGTGTTCCTTCGAATTAGTTAACTTTGAAATATATTTACATCGTATCTTATACCATCGCTTTCATTTGTGTATCCTTCCCACAGCCTGATGTTCTGGACTGTCTGGGAACTGAGCCCCGAGAGTTCTGGCCTTCTGGAAAGAGCAGAGATGGACGGATCCAACCGAAAAATAATTGTCTCGTCAAACATTATGTGGCCATCGGCTGTCACGGTTGATCACATCTTGAAGATGGTTTACTGGACAGATGCAAAACGCCATGTGCTGGAGTGCGCAGACTTCAACGGTTTGAAAAGGTAACCCATTTTGTGCAGAGGGAGGGGAATCCGTACGACGTCAAGAAATCGCATGTTAAGAATCGAGGAATTCTATTCGATGAAATAATTATCCTGAGTTAACTCTAGGTAGATACCCAAATATGAAATAGTAGAGCCCTTTATGCCTCGCTGTCGTTTTTATAAAGTGAAAATCGCAATTAAAGCATCGAAATTCTTTCAAATACGATTAAACCTGCTCTCTTTGGAGATTTTAACTTCGTTCTGACTTTTCTCCAAGACTGGAGGAATTATCTTCTGGACTCGTTAAAAATAGTTTCCTCCTATTGTCCCGATTAAACTTGCCAATTGGTTGAGATGGGCATCCTTCGAATAATGGCGAGTTCAGGTAATAAGAATGAAGACTAATTTCTCTGTGGGGTCGAATTTGCAATTGTTCAGCTGAAGGTGGGTTGGTTGTAATGAAGGATTCCTCGAAGCATTTTCAAACACACCAAAAAAGGGAAAGATTGATTCAACATAGGTGTATCCTAGAATATTTAAATTCGAATGAATTGCCCCTGAATTGAATGTTTCCTCGTTTTAACCATTATGAAACTAATCTATACCCCTCTCTGCAGTGCACTTAAATGGAGACTGACCAGATTTGAAAAGCTCATTAATACCATCTTAATCGTTCAGTATATAACTACGCTACGATGCTTCTTTTAATTACAGCCAGTCGCTCCATAACCGAGTTAGACCATATAATTGAGATTATTGTGATTTGCTGTTATGATGATTAACTATCCAGCTTTTGTTAAGGGAAAAGGGGTAAAGCTGGATGCTAGATGTTTATTTCGGAAAATACAGTACACAATCTTGTATATTCCTCTAAATTCTGACATTTATTTTTCAAAATTTAACTAATCAAACTAAACTAAATCCAACTTTTATCGCCTAAGATCCTCAAGACTTGGACAATGAATAGAACTGATATTCCATCTGGTTCTCTTAATCCAAATATTTTGAAACTATTTTATGATAAAATGTTTGATAGATTCTTTCCTTTCCTTCAAAATTGGTGAGTTAGGGCTTAAATTTGTCAACACAAAATAGCCTGTATATACAGAGAAAGATGCAAACTCAAATTTCTTGAGCTATGCTTCTGATATTGAAAGAGTTTTCGGAAAATCGTAAAACTATTCAAATAAAATGTTTAGGCTACAGAACGATGTGCACATCGAATACTTATTTAAGAAATTTAATATTTGCATCGTTAAAAATATTCCTTTCCAAGTCTTGAACATGCTAGTTTGGAATAGCAGAAATATCTGAAATATTTGGCTCAAATATTCTCCAAACTAAGTTAGTAAGACGACTTATTTTCTCTGAAGTTCATGCCTATTTTTTCATGGAAACTTCAAGCCTGGATATGTTAAAGGTGTGCAGAATAACTGCAGTTGAATCGATGATAGTCAATCCATCGCAATAATTCTCAATGTACAAGGGGAAAATGTAGTTGCATATTAGCAAGTTCGGTTTTCATAACTGCTTACAAACTTCTATAATTTATTTTTCAGGAGAGTAGTTGTCTTCAAAGGCTTAAGCCATCCCTTCAGTATGACAATGTTCGAGGACTACCTGTACTTGTCGGATTGGGCCACGAGCAACTTGATGCGCTGCGAGAAATATAACGGCAAGAACTGCACCAAAGTATATCACGGAAGTGTTAAGGCAGAAGTCTTGCTGGTGGAACACAATGCGACTCAACCTCGAGGTAACTTTCTGCTTCATGGATATATGAAAGTATCGGTTATACTATTACAATAATTCTTTCGGGAAATGGGCGTCAAATATGCAGAGGGAATTTAAAGATTTTGAAAACGAATGCACTTAATTGATCTTCATCAGACTTCCTTAAGTGAAGATTTTCATTGCCTATTTTACTGAATGCATTTCGAGACGTGTGCTTTCAAATCTGCAAATAGACGTAGCATAGTTTCAACTGGTTTGTTGGATATCGAATGGTCATACAAGTTGAGATAAAGTAGTTTCTCTTCAAATAGTAATGATTCGATTGTGTCCTATTCAATATTCGTTCAGCATATTTCGTACTTTTCAAACGTTAAGAAAATGATCCATTATAAAATGCAATTTCCGATATTAAGTCGTCTGATCTCATACGAAACGGCTATCGAATCGTCTCTTTTAAATGTGACATTTCATTGAGTAATAGTCTGTTTTAAAGTTGCCAATTAAATGATGCGTAGTAGAAAGTGACTTTTCAATTTGTCCACGATTTAAGTTGACATTAGGGTTTCTAATATTAAAATCGCAAGTTTATAATCCAAATTATAACAGTTTAAACTGTATCTAATTAAAACGTTCTGCTGGTCTGAAGCGCCAACAGCTTGCGAATTAATAGTAGGAATATATGCTTGCTACTTATAAATTGGATATCTGGCAAAATCTAGTAGGAAACAAACTAATTATACCCAATATCTGAAGCATTACCTTGCATTGTAGCAACAGAAATTAAGTTTCATGAACAAATAAACATGAATTGAATTTTCCTCAATTCAAAACATCTAATTCTCATTATAATACAAAAAAAGCTGGTTTATAAAAAAATGTTTCATCATTAAAAATGAGTTTCCATGTGTAATCCAAAAATTTCATTTGGGTAGGTATTGCCATGAGAAATCCCATAAATTTTAATTTTCTAAAGTAATAGTGGTTATAGTGTAATTTTGTTACACATGCTGATAAGCGAGGTATTGTCAGACAATTTAAAATTGGTTCTAAAACCATTGTTCGTTCTCGCAAGTTAATTTCAAATATCTTCCACAAGAAAATCTTAACGAATGTCGTAATGAAACTGTCTCATGTGAACTCCGTTCTGTCATAGGAACAAATCGTTGCGCCAGCAGTGGATGTCCTCATATTTGCCTACCAGCGAAGAGTAGTTTTGTCTGCAGATGCGACGATCACTTCCTGCCTGTACAGACCAGATGCGAACTGAACATGGCAGCTTTGTCCACAGAATCCACCAAGCGGCCATGCCCAAATGACTACTGCCTCGCGGGTGCCGAGTGCGTGGTTGCTCGAGGCCGGTATTTCTGCAAGTAAGTTGGAGTCGAGTGTCGTATTGAAAACTGGTGCGGTTTTATTCTAAACTGATTTTGATCCTTTGATTTTGAATTTCTTCCAGATGCCCTCCATCGTACATGGGGGATCGGTGCGATGTGGCAGTAGCCTACACGCAGAGCCCTTACGATAGCAGCTGGATTGTCGGCGTGGTTCTAGCTGTGCTTTTCGTTGGGCTAATTGTAGCCATCGCATTCTTCTGCAGAAAGAACAGGTAATTGTAATTAGTTAATACGGATGCAGAGCTAAATTTGAACGGAAACGCCAGTGCCTTGGGCAGGTTACTAGTCACAGAAGCCGCATCTTTCTAAAATCTCTTCTGTTCTGAAAAATATGAATTCTTCGCGTTTACCTTAATGCACTCCGCCATTTCATAAGTTTTCCGACATAAAACACTTTACAATGGAAATGTCTTGGAACAATTCATTGACTCGACTCGAATTCTTAAACGGAAATTAAGCTTTCTCAAAGATCGACTCGGTAGAATTCAAAAATCTGAAATGCCCTCCATTGCGCATTTGAGTTTTTATCAACTTCGCGCATTTTTTTGAGAAGTTGAAATTGTTTGGTTTTAAAACTCAATTTCCAGTACAAAACACTGGAACATAATCGTTTAGATCAGTTTGCATTTTTCGTCACTGTAATTTATACTCCACGACTCTTAATTCTTTCATGTTTTTAGGCTAATATTATAGGCTTTTAAAACCGAAATTCATATTTAAAGAAATTGAGCTAAAATTAGAAGCCTGCGATCGACCCGATTTGAGTTTCATTATGTTAAACGTATCAACTGTGATCTTCTGTAATTTGGAACGGAGCTTGGAAAAGGGAGTATTGGAAAGCAACTTTAGGCATGAAAAATGTTTAACTTATTATGGCAAAATTTCGTTTCATCGTTAACGTCGGGGTCGCCTTAACGTTGCATTCCGCGCACTTATTAATTTATAAACAAAACGATTTAAATATTCAGATATTAACTGCCTCATTTGATCCTAAAGCATTTGTTTTTGCGTATTGGTTTAGAACAATCAATGAAACTGAATTTATAATAGTGCTCGAATAGTATCGATGTAAAAGCAAATATAAGCACTATAAAATATCGCTATTTGTTTGAAGTTTCCATTTTTAGATTCAATATGGAAAACGTATACAGACCATCTTCCGCAATCCATATCGTCTGATGGCGGTTCAAAACGACAAGATCCGTCTCGAAATGGTCTTGTCTTGCTTTAAAATGGGACAATAGAATTAAACTAGCGAAATCCACAATCCAAGGTAGTGGATTGAATTGGAATGGAACTTAAATACAGATTATGTTACAGAAAGGTACACATTTATGATAGACGGTGCAAGATGTTAAAATTCTCGAATGAAATTCTATACGTTCTTAAACGTTTTAAGCTGCAATAAATGTAGGCACCGTCCTCTCGAAATGTAAAACTGTATCGTTTCCTGCGGAAGAAATATTGCACCAGATTTGATACAAACGAGTCGTCTCCACGCCAACTATTGAATCCTGTATTTTAAATGTAAAGCGGAATTATCAATGAAAAGTATCAAAATGGAAAATGTTCGATCCATCTTATTGTTTTGTTGCATCGTTTGCTTTTCGAATCGACCTCCAGTTTTACGCCCTGGTAAGAGGTGGGTAGGAGAGAAAGTTTAAGCATTGATTTCTCGTGTTGAGACTATTAAGGTGGGCGAGACTTTTTGGCTTGCGTTAACTAGTGAAGACCGATTAAATGAGTCGCGAATGCCATGATAGCTTAAGCCAAGAGAAAATCAAAAATGCAAAGCTAAATGATTTTAAATTTGAGCAAAATCTTTCGCTTCTCGATAAAAACATCTTAAAAGGAGGTTGCTGAAGAAAAAGGTTAGAACTTTTAGATTTTTTCGACAGTCTATTTTAGTCTGAAATACTTCGAAGTCTTCAGATTTTTTTTCTCGCTACTCTTTCGAAATATTAATCTTTGTAATGCCGAATTTAAAAACTTTTTTGTCAATTATAAAACCTGCACCCATTTTCCAATGGTCCAAACCACACACTACGCCTTTAGTGAACCGTTTTTAGGAAGCAGCCGCCACCGAATACGATTTTTTAAAACTTGATTCCCCCTACTTTTTTCAATCGGTCATCATATCTGAAATCGTAGACTAGAGCTTTAGGATTTTAAAAAAAAGAAAAGAAACCACCGATGCACTGTTATGTAAAGCTAATCCTTTTAAAATTGCAGATAGAAGAAATTCTTGCTAAATGTCGCTGTTTCACTTCTAATATCTGATCTCTTTACAGTTAAAACATAATTTTGGGAAAATTTAATTTGAGCCAAAAACTACCAACATAATTGAACAGAAGCATTTTATAGCATTTGTCACGAGATTTAAAGTGACTGGTATTTTCTTGGTTAATAACCTACTAAAATTAAAAAACAAACTTGCATCTATTGAATCGGATAAAGAATTCTTGAGTAAATGTAGGTTTTTTAGGGCAGTCAAAGACCTTAACCCGTTCGCCTCACATAGAAAAGTAAAAATTCGTTCTCATCGCCAACAGTTCTTTGAAATACGCGCTTCTGATGCAAATGGATTAAAGAAATAGATTGGCGAGTGCGTATTTTTACCATGTTAATTTTTTATTCGATGAAGTTCTCCTTCAGAAGCTTGTCTGAAACTTGCAACAATTGCCTAGATTCGAATATTTCATGTACATAAATACTGTAATGGCCTCCATCTCTAAGCTGAATTTAACCTCAACTGAATCCGGAAACGTTTCTGACGTTATTTGTCTGTAAATGCGACCAGAGTAGATTCGCATAGTTTTGAGCAAAAGGTGGAATTTGTAGTCTTTAAACCTGAAACTCGAACTTTTACCTGTCCTCATACAAGTGGATATTATAACTGCAAAACAGTAGTAAAAACTGGATGAATTAGTTTACACTTTAGATGCTAAAACTGCATCAAATTTTCAAGCGAATCCATCGCACGTATTAATTCCAAAACGTAGTCTTGGATAATGAAATTTGATCTATGATCTTGTATACAAAGTGTAAATACCCGTCAAATTGTTAACATCATGGACACCATTTTATTTGATGTATTTAAACAGTCTTGACTATACTAGGAAGTATAAAATGCTCAAATGCCGGATTTCTTAAATTCCAAATACATGGCCTTCAAAGTCCACAATTGTTATCAAATCTGCTTTAAACCCGATTCCCCCCAAACTCTTCCATTATTTTGATTAAACCTGCTTGAATTTTAAGTGTTGAGTGAATTTCTGTTCAGGAACTGTTGATTGAACCTTAAGCAGAGGCCCTCCCCAAATTGGGAAGTTTAAATGGATGGGATTATTGAATTGGAGGGAAAACCATGAAACCAAATAGTCTTTATGAGAATAAATTTGTCAGTTATTTTTTTGCATCCGGTATACTAAAGAATACATCAAGGCATCGTGGTATCCATTGTATCGTTTCGTCAGAACATTTTTAAACTGATGTGGATTTGGAATCGACATGTTCCTCCTTGAATCGCTCTTAGCGTGTTATCCAAGTTGGGAACAATTTTTGACAACGCAACCTTAATTTTTATTGCTTTAAAGTGTTTTTTGAAGACGCAATAGATCGCGCTGCATTTGTTTCTCTTAAATTGCAATAAAAGTTCGACTATCTTATCCCAAATTCTTCTGTTGCAGAGAAAAATTGACGAAAATGGGCGAAACTGTCGCCGTCAGCTTCCGCAACACTGGCCTGCATCGCAGAAGCAGCAAGTTGATTGAGGACGAAGAGGATGGCTCCTGCGACGAACTCGATATCGGAAAGAAACCGTCAAAGCAATCTAATTTCGGCAATCCCTTGTTTGGCAAGAAGACCAGAAAGGTGAGCATTCGAGTAAAAGTTCAATTAAAATCGCTGTATTGCTTAAAACCTTTCCATGCTACGACTTCGTCATATTCAAGCTTTTTACGATTTCTGTGACTTCAGAAATTGGTTCCGCAGCAATCATTACGATGAAGCTTGTCGAAGATGCTAAAGCTTGAAAACAAAATGGCTGTGCAAGCTGTTCCGTTGCATCTGGAATTTGTGAAGGTCTCGGTTCTATCATTCCATTACTAATTATTTGTGTCCAATCAAAATTTTCTGTCGCATTGAGACCAGTTTTAAATTGGTCACGATGCACATTTGCTCTAGTGTTTGAAAAAGGGCTCGGATAAAAATTACAACTTACCGAGATCGATTAGTCATGACTGGTCCAGTAATTCTAGTGTAAAGGAAGTTTCTATTATACAGAAACTTAAGGCTCGAATGTATAAAATTGGAAGCAATCTTTTGCAATAATTAAAAAAATATTACATTTAAAGATCCCACAATTGATACTAAAATTTACTAGTTGTAAGGCATACAAAAAATTTCGGTGCCGAGTAATTTTTTTGGGAGTAAACGTATGGAATCTTTTCTCGTGTATTTTGGAAAATGGTCATCAATTGGAAGCAGATATTGTTGCAAAAACGTTTTCGGTGAAATTTTGTGTGCTAAAAGCCGTCTCGTTCCTTAAAGTTCAGATAAATGTTATTTTAAAAAAATTTGGATAGTGCAAAACAAATTCAAAAAACCCTATTTCAGTCATTAGTATTCAGCATTTCAGTACATTCCATTAAATCGCTTCTGTAAATATTTCGCAAAGTGTTAAAAATTGCTTTATCTGCCGAGTTAACATTTAGTCTAAACTCTTCCTTCCTGAATTCAATAGTTCAAAATATTGTAAAACTTCAGAGTTGTAAAATGGCTATACACTTGGCTGAAAGCAATACACGCAGATAGTACTGGCAAGCGGTAATCATCCGAATCTGCTTTTTAAAGAAGCGGCATATAAACTGGCAAGTCAAACTAAAATGCTGCAGTGTGAAATAGGAAAATCTTTATTTGAGCGATGTTGTATTTAATGTACTGGATACTTTTTAGGCTTTCCCATAAAACTGTTTTTATTTTCAGCTGGAGGAATCGGAGGATGGTTTCAAAAGATGGGAATCTCACGATTCGGAGAATTCTGCTTTCATGAGCGACTCCCAGGCTGAATCGGGTTCTGGGTTTCGAATTTTGGAAGGTCCACGCAGAACGACTGATCGATTTCTCCATTTTTTCAAAAAATGAGGACTTCATTCGATTTCTTTGTTCATATGATCAACAGATGTTTTAATGTTAAGTTTTAAACTAATAAATTAACATTTTTTACATTGAAATTTGTGTTTGTATTCTTGAATTGGTGAAAATTCATTTACAGAGAGTGCGAGCAATTTAAACACATTCTAAGTGGGGAAACCTTAGTTCAGGCACTCGATTTATCTGCAGAAAGGGAAATAAAGGCCTCTCTTGCAGCTTTACTTTCAAAATAAAATTTTGCACTATTTTCCGAATCGTGACACTTTTGCACTAATTATATTCCTAAAGCGTACACGTGTAGATGACCCATACGGCCAACAGATGGTATTAAAAGAGACGGTGCTTGTTTGGGAGATTTTTACAATCGATAACCGCTACGAATTACTTGATTTTCTATATAACGGCAGAAAGTGGATCCGCCGTAGTTAGTTTAAAAATGTAAAGTTTTGAACGCAGGAGATGCAACGGATCGAAATTTATTGCTTACTGCGTCAAATGATGCAACCTAGCCCGTCTAACCCCGTGATCTAGGCTTCTCGGGTTCGAATCCTGGTTCGAGCATGGTTGTTCCTCCCCCCCCCCCCATTTAAAAAGAGGTTGTACTAGTATAAGCAAGTGTCGCGTCATCTTCATTCGAGCTAGAAGTCAAACTTCTGCCCTCGGGTACTCGGGGGCCTTTACCCTCAGAAGCTACGGCACTCCTTTCCGTTGTAACGCGGACACGGGAATGGGGCATTTGTGCTCAATAAATTATTCCCTAACAATGTTGCATTGTAGGTTTACTGGGATTTGGACCTTTAGCAAGAAAACTTGGCGCGCATCTAGAGGGGTGAAGGTTTATTCGATAGTTTTGCATATTTAGCGGCATTTCCGGTCGGGCTAATGGGTGATAATGGAATTGCAGAAGTAAAATGCACAGCATCCTGTGAAAATATTACTCCAAAGGAATCGAAGCTAAAAAATTTCCATTTTGGCAATTAAATAAAAGTGGAAATAAAAAAAATAAATAAAAATCGCATTTTCATATTTTCAGAAAAATTAGAAAACATAATATTTTCGTAGCTTTCTCCCTTCTGGATATTTTCACAACTGTATATTTTAAAAATGTATGTAATTCAGAAATCGATTCTATTTTGTCTGTTTTTTTGTAAAAAAATTTTTATTTGATCTTGCATTTGAGATCTTGTACATACATATATCTTGCAATAAATAATTCTATTATTAATTGAAGAGGAAGACTGTTTTTATCAGAAAAATAAATAGCGGAATTAAATTCATTTAAAAAGTAAGATATAAGAGAATCTATAGCTGTTTTATTTACTAATATTTGAACAATCTCGTATTTTTGAAAGCGATTTTCAAGAAAATTCAATCTAAAGTCATAAAAGGGGAAAGTGTGTGTGTGTGTCACTAAGCAATATCTTTATACTGGTGACCAGCGGTTCGCCAGTATAAAAGATCTCTAAAATTTTTAATTGTATATTTTATGTAACTTGATCTCTTAATAGCTTTTTCTGCAAAATATTTAGCTATCACAGTTTCATATTTTGATAGTTATATAATTCAGTCGTACTATTATGTAGGCCTTGAACAGTTCTGTTCATTGTATTAATTACTAATTTCTGTCGGAGCTCATAAAATTTACACGTTAAATTAGAGTGGAAATGTTGAACTGCAATTAATATAAACATTTTTTACTGAAAACAAGCGCATCTTTTTTTTGAATATGAAAATTGAATGTAGAGTCGCTTAGTATTGAAGTTGTATATGCAACGCAGAATAATTTTTGTAATTTATATAATATTTTAGAGAAATTTTCTGTTGAGAAATTCTTCAATTCATCGTAAAATTCGGTTTTTAGCTTTACTTTTAAAACATTTAAATGATGCAAATGAGAATATTTTATTTGACTTCAGTCAATAAATGTTCTTATGAAAAAATTAAGTTTAAATTTTAAACGGTTCTTTTGTCCTAAGGAGTCGTATTCTGGGAAATACTCTTGACACTTCAACTCTTAACTAAAGTTCAATAAATAAGCTTTCTATCTTCTGTGATCAAATCTGTCAGTTTTTACATACCAATATTGGAACAATATTTTCATAATCATAGGCCAATCACTGTTGAGAAATCCTGGTAAGATTGGCTTATCTTCTTTGAGACGGTCTATGAAATGTTCTAAAATCGCCAATTTTTTTAATGATATTCAAATTTCATAAATTATTTAGTTTTAGTGAATGATTTAGTTGATTGAAGTTCAGATTTTTATTTAATCCTTAGCGCTCCAAAAAGTAATTAGATGCATAAATATTTGCCGAATAAGAGAACTTGTTCATTTCTCCGAAAAATTAATACACGAATTTTCCCAGAAAATTAATCTACATATTTTTACCCGTCAAAATTTAATAAAATAATTAAATAAAAAGCAAAAATGATGCACTGCCTTGAATGGTTTTCATGAGAGTTCGGAGTGCTAAGGCTTAAAATATTGATGTCTCAAAAAAAATTAAATATGATTCAAAGGTTAATGTAAAAGGGTAAACATGTAAAAGGATTACAAAGGATAATATAAAGGACCTATGTAAAAATTTAAAATTCTTAATTCATCGGAGCATTTATTGACTCGAATAACATAAAATAGAGTTGTTTGGTTCATTTAGACCATTTTCTTAGTAGACGCGTGCCCCTGATTAAAATGAACTGATGGGCGCTGATTAGTGATTATGCAATAGATAGATTAAACCATGTTTGCCTTCAATTGAACCGTTTGATTTAGTTAATAATATAGATATTGTAAAAGGTCATAGAAATCTTTTCCTCCATTTACTTTTTAGAAAATATATTTCAAATTTTTTTCGTTTCACTTGCTGAAATTTACTTTTATATATTTAATTTACAATAATAGTCTATTTTTTTGATTTGAACTTCTGTCAATTGGATGGCAACAGGTTGATAAAAGCTAATTTTTTCCCATTGACGTGCTCTTGCGGATTAAATTTTATTTTTATTTTGTGCGAAATGCATTGTTGAAAAATATAGTTAAAATATTTCTTTAAAAAACTAGTTAAACATCGAAACTTAATTTGTAGATTAAAGCATTGATATCATTAAAAAGATTTTTTGAGTTTTATCTTAATGCAAAAATCAATTTTGTGTTGTAATTTTTTGGAAGTTATAGCGTTATCATTTTTAGAAAGTGTATCCATTTTTAAATCCTGTTACTCCTTAATGTAATAAATTATTGTATGTATAAGGATCAATGTTAGTGAAATTAATTAATATTACATAAGAATGTTATCTATAATGCGCATTAAAAAATTCTGAATGAGAAAGTTTTCGTATTAGTTGAAATTTCAACACTTTCGTTTTTCAAGCTCCCATTTTTGTTGAGATGACTGAAAATTAAGGGATGCGTTGCACAAAAAGCGCAATAGTATAAGGTGTTTAGAATAGTAAATGTTACATGTCTAATATAATTTGAATATGCTCTTGTGAGTAAGCGATCAAGAACAAGCTAAGTAAATTTTAGCAATCATAAATCTGAATTATAAAATTAAGTTAGTCACTGCTTTCATATAAACTTTACAAGAATGCTTTTCAATGTGTATTAGCATTTGTGTAACAATATATTTTACAACTATTTTTCTTCAATTCATGGTTATATAGGAGTCATCATAATTTCTATTTTGAAAAAAGCACATCCCTACAAATTATTTGATTGAATCTCTCAAAACTTTTTATTTTTATTTCAGTTACTTTTTTTTTAGTTTAGTTTTTATTTAGTTTAGTTTTTTTTTATAGTTAGTGAGTTGATTGCCATTTGGCGTACATTGTAAAATCGCCAAATCTTACATTAAAAGATAAAGTTCATAATGTGGTAACCTTTTTTAAGGCTTGAGCGCAAAGGGGGAAATTTATGGAGCGCAAATGCCACACAACCGCGGACACGACACTATCAATGATACAACCGAATGTTACGAGTTGGCAATTCTTCGAAGTTTAAGTATTATGACTTGGAGCGAATTAGGTGACCATTCCTCTATTGAGCCTCGCCATGTAGAGTTGAAGTAACATAGACGAGAAATCTCTTCACAAAAACGGAATCCAAAACATGTACCGACTATCCTAATTCGTACTATCCGAAGATGTCGCAATAAGTCTTCCTAGAACATCAAAGCCTTGCATCAGAGTATGGCTGCTCGTAGCCTTCCAACCCCAGTAGAAAGCTTTAAGACATTCATTCCATGTTATCAAGTCTCATTTTCAGTGGTGAGTATATTGAAAACGAGTCTCTCTACCTGAAGCTCCGCCAGCATCCAATTTTTTTCTCTTTTTTCCGGCATATAGAGATCCATCCAAGTCGTAAAATTTTAGTCTTTAACCTTAACTCTAAATACTAATTCGAATAAATTTTAGCGTTTGATATATGTAAAAAATTTAAGCCCCCTCTCTAGAATCTGACGTCTTATAATTAACATGGGCGGGGGGGAAACGATGGATTTTACAGATTCATAACGTTTTTCAAGAGATTAAGTTGACGTCTCCCGATCATTTAGACGTTTTCTCTTGGATACTTAATAGGTACATTTTTTTAATAAAGTTCTTAGAATCTCCAGCAAAAGGCTCTGCTCTAAAGCCAAACAATCAACGTGAACTCATCAATGATCATTGGCGCTTATTTAAAATCTTTGGAGAAACATTTCGACAGGCGATATTAATTTGCGATTAAGACAATGCTTGTTCCGTGGGGTTTTTTGTTAGTAGCATGTCAATCTGAGTGTTTGCAGGAATGTCAATAAGAATTGCTATCTAAACCAAATTGAAGTGTAATAACCATCCAGGTATTTACACTTGATAATATCAGACTATACCATATTAATGATTATAAACTATAGAGTCAGGGACAGATGGAAATAACCTCTACAGTTTCATGCTATTTTGATAAGTTATCTATATATTTTGAAGAGATTTTCTGGTAATGCACGATAACTTCAACGGCAATCCTTTCAATATACGAGTTTGACTCAGTGAAAAGAATCTGCCATTTCACTCCAATAAAAATTGAATGTTTTGCAGTTTAAACCAATAGATAGTATTGGTTTGGTTTTGCTCAAACTATGATTTTTTTAGCTATGCTATGAATAAGTGATTTAAAAAAGGCCGATTCGCCTTTTCAAGCCTTGAGAAGACAAAGAGCTATCGATTCACTGTAGGACGGAGGTTGACAATAGCTTAAGGGATCACTCAAGATTCGACTGTAAAGATGGAATAGATGAACTAAATTCGATAAAAGATTGTAACAACAAAACGCTTTATTACAATAATTATGTATTAGTATCAACTGCTATTAAAACGGAATTCCAACAACTTGGATCACCTACAAGCAAATCTTGAAGTAAAAAGATACGGGAGCGTTGGTAATGCCAAAGTGTGTATAAAAATGTTTTGAAAATATTCTAACTTATTTTCTTATTTTTAAATAAACCTATTTAATAAACTTATGGCCAACACGGGACTTATGGTGTGATAATCGGCTACATTAAAATGGTTACTTTATTAAAATGAGGCAATGAATTCAAAGTTTCAATTTTACAGGGCAGCTTTTAAAACGAGTATCGATACTACGCATCCAATTCAACTAAAATTTGTATAACAAGATGAATGTCCGAAGAAATGAACTTCCGACACCGGCGAAAGAATAGATGCAACTTGGCAGTCGGTCTTCATCGGAAACGATAAGTAGTCGGGTTTCACATCTTGGAAAATGGATTAAAATGAAAGAAATAGCAGTTAAAAATTTAATAAACTAAAATGCGAATTTTTAATTTTAAAGTGTAAATTAAAATTGTGCAATGATTTGTTGAGATGCTATGGAGAAAAATGCTGAATGAATATTTCATCCCTTTAAGTTTTTTGTTACTTTCTATTTTGATAAATTTGGTATAAAATATTTTCTGGTAATATGTAATATTTTCAGTTGATTCCGTCACACATTTGTGAAGTATTCAGTCTTTTCATTCCAAGAAATATTTGAATATTCCAGAGTTCAAATGAATACGATCGTTTGCTTTTGTTTTGCTCCCATTATGATTTTCTTGACTATTTTATGAGCACCTCCCGAGGATTGAAAGATGGCTTTTTATGACTTGAAGGTCAAAAGCCGCCTGCTAACAAAAAATTTTTTCTGGCACCGAGAACTCAGGTGTCTTCAGGGGAACCAACTCAGGTGTCGTCCTCGTCATCTGACAGCGGTTCTAAAGGACGAGGTCCGTCCCAAAGTACCTTAATGTTGCCATAAAACGTTACATTAATAAAACTAAATTCTTTTTATTTTTCCCCCCTTGATGTAGGAAATTCTTAACGAAAGTCGCTTTGTTTTTACGACAAATATTAGATTCCATTTCTTCCTCTTTGGATAGGAATTCCTTAAGGGTAAAAAATGGTTTTTCTTATCCTCTTTCCTCTAGAATGAAGGGCACCCGTGATTGACATGTCACAAATGATTGATACTTGTAACCTAAATTCGATAAAGTAAGCGTTTAGGGTCTCCAAGGATTTTAAATTTGTGCACTTTAAAACTCAATAACAGATTACTGCCAATATCAAATATATATTTTTTAAGACTTGACATAAATCTTCTGCTCCTTAAGGATTTCTCAGAGGCGAGTCTGAACCACGTCCATTTTATCTTACCTGTATATTTGTCAACTTTTAATCATCAAGAAGTGGTATCCATGTCTGCAAAAGAAAAGAGTACCATTTTCGAACGACCATTTCAATTTCAATTGAGATTTTAGTTGTATTTTCTTTGATAACAGTGTGGTACTTTTGCTTTTTAAAAGCAGTAGAAAGATCCGGTTATTGATAGGACTATCACGAGTCCATGTTAACATGCTCTTGGATAGTCGGAACTTTTCATTTCTGATATTACAACAAAGCTCGATTTTTAAGAACTGCAACAACGTTGATGGAGCCAACTATAAGATTCTGCTTCAACATAATGATCATAACTAGTATAAAGTTGAGTAAAAAAAAACAAAAAAAAACCCGGTTTGCAGCCTACAGCAGTCTAAATTCACAGATGTCTCTCCCAAGGAACTGAAGAATCTTGGAGTTCGGTAAAACATAACTGATATATTTGGAGAGTATGGCCTGGTGGCTAGCTATTGAGTCAAAATAAATCAATCATAAAGTATACTTAGAAATGCATATTTTCGATAAACTTCCTTTATTGCACAATTTTTTGACACAGAAAGAGAAGATATAATGACTGCTGCTATTTTGTTGGAGAAAAGAATACCAAGTATATTAAAGACTACCGGGAAAAAAAAAATCTAAAGTTCGAACTTTTATATCTTCCTTCCGATATATAAAAAATATCATATGCTGCGTATAAATGGTGCGATATGCATAGAGTTGGTTAATTTTTTAATGAAATATGGGCTATTGTATATCAAATCAGTTTCATGTTTATAAATTCATAATTATCAGTATACTTCTATATTTATTAACGTGTAACGAGAATAGAACATTTTATCATAATATATCTCTGTTACAGGGCGTTCGTTCACCTTTATCTTTTTCATTGGCAATTTGCTACGTTTGGTTTATAATTTCGTCACTGGACATTTTATCATAATATGAAGAAAACGATCGTTATAGCAGCATAAAATTCAAAATGTTTGCAGTTCAAACGATGCCTTTTTTTATTGTCATGCTGTTTTTTTTTTAAATCCAAAAACTAAAAAAATTTCTTTTAATTCTGGTTTTGGTTGTTTTTATGTAAATGAATTCACTTCAAATTTTCTCTGATAAAATGGTAATTTGCTCATCAAGGGGTCTGTTGCTGAAATATTTCCTTTGTTCATTTAGTTTGATTGCGCAAAAAAAAAAAATGTTTATATTATATATCGTATAATGCACGCTATTATATACAATAGTGTGTCATATTTTCGTTCACCCTAAAAAAGGAAGCGGATCTAAAAAGAAATTTTTTGCAAAGATTTTTGATTGAGTTGTTTCATTACGTAATCAATTATTTGCTTTGTAAAAAGGCATTCTTGCGATGGGTTGGTCCAAATTTACATATAAACCTACAATTTTAATGTAATATTACTCGCCAAATGTCATCCAAAGAGCTTTTCTTGTTTTCGAATGATGACATTAACAGACACATGCAGAAAACAATCATTCCAGAACGCTTTTGTTTCCTGGATGCGAAGCCACATTAAGTGTGGCGATTCAACAAGATTTTAAGAAAAAATATTTCTTCAATCGCAGTAGTTTCCTTAATGATAAATGATAATCAAGAGCAGCTAGCTGTTGGAGGAATTTCAGTCAACAGGTACCCTTTCGAATTCTGATATTCCTTTCCGAAAACTCGGTATCCGTGAATCTCATTGATACATTACGTACGGATCAAGAGACTTCTCGTTTTTAGCAGGCCGAACGTTGTGACCGTGTCACGAGAAATCTCGTTTTCGTGTTTTTTCGGTTGAATCGATGCATACCAACCAGAGGCAAATATTTTTATTACATTACCAGGGAAACGAAGCCGTACGCATTCTTGTGACATATTATTAGCAAAATAACTGAATGTCAACATTCCAAGCATGTGGAAACAATCAGTCAGTATAGCCAATACGTCGGCAGATCTGTGCCGATCGTTTACAATACTTTATAAAATGTTTCATTATTGTGCAGTTTATTATTTCAAAGTTTGTGTTTTAATTTGTAAAGAAATTTTTTAAAATGTGAAAAAAGAATCTTATATAATAAATAAATGTATAAAATATATAGTAATATTTAAGAATACCTTATGTAAATATAATATCCAAATGCAAATTTAAAATATGCATATATGCAGCCTATGCTTGCCAAGCATGCTTCTAGAGCTTTCGAAAATGTGCGGGCCCTGGGAGCGCGCAGAGCGCCTTACGCAATGTGTTAAATTGATATCTAGATTTACAAAAAATTAAAAACGCCTTTTAGAAGAGTGCAATAGTAGTCATTTTTTTCAGCAGCGTTGCTACCTAAATTCGAAAATAGTTGAAAAGGCTGGAATTTATTTATGAAAAAAAAAAAAAAAGCGATTTGCCTCTCACTTTGTGCGGCACGCTCCATGTCACTCTGTTTATCAGTCATTAACTTGAGTAAACACGTCTCGGCACTTACACTAATGGCTAAACAAACAACTCTTATTTTTAAGATGATGCCTCCGTTTCTATGGATCCTCGCAATCAACAGAACCGCCATCGGGAAGATATAAAATATTACGCGGAAGATGATCGCCGTTTCTAAGTTTTCAACATGTCATTATAAAGTATGAGAAAAGATTCACGATGAATCAAACGTTTAAAATGAGACATGCATACAGCGTCGTATTCCTGGCTTATTTCTGTCTGAGGGTAAGTAAGAATGGATTAACGATTATTTTTCAGTAACGTTAAAA
This sequence comes from Argiope bruennichi, assembly GCF_947563725.1. Classification (NCBI taxonomy): domain Eukaryota; kingdom Metazoa; phylum Arthropoda; class Arachnida; order Araneae; family Araneidae; genus Argiope; species Argiope bruennichi. Next base: position 125,872,157 of record NC_079160.1, read on the forward strand.
AATAACTGCACTCATTAATTTTAAATTCATTGAAAAAAACTTAAAACCGAATACTAATAATAAATATGGATCAAGACTCCGATTTATTTTACGAGTCGTTTCCATTCCTGTAAATTTAATACCAATTTTTTTATTGATTTATATAGGCTATCACGAGACAAACAAAAAGTTCTATTACTTCAGACACAACTTTCGCTTTTTAAAACAATCTGGATGCAAGTATTATTTACGCTAAAATTATGATATGTTTCAGTAATGAAGAAAACCTCCAAAATTTTGATTATTTAAATTTAATTAAATTATAATTTAAATTACTATTCACAATGACAACGTGTGTCTCACATTAGCTACAGGGTAACTTCAAGATCAGATGTTAATGAAAATGACACTAAATAGTTTAATTTAGTGTCATTTTCATATTTCAGTAGTTTTAGCTTTTAATTTTTTTCTGTATTTTGAATGCGAATTCATTCAATCAGAGCAACAACTGTTAAAAATATTCAATATAATAAATTTGCAAAATATTTAAAAATATCTCAATGCAAGACGGTTCCTCCATTGAGAAAATAGCCAAGAAAACACTAAGGTTTGGTTGTTTGTCAAATATCCAAGTAAAGTAAGCCCATTTGATCCTCTGCGACAGATTCAACATGAAGTCCGGACGAATGATGCTTTTTCATGGTGGAAATAATACATAACACCACTTTTATTGGTTTCAGTTGCTGAATTGGCTATCCAGAAAAACAGGTCGGTAAGTTTACAACGTATATGCTAATAAGAGGGACGAGGGGGGGGGGAGACGGGTGGAGAAGTTGAAAACCGATATTATGCGTTTAAATACACTCATGCCCAAAATTAAGGTCACAAAAATGTTTCTCAAAGTAATTCTAAATGGCTACCAGTAAAATTTAAACAAATTATTTTTTATATATTGTGAAGGACCGGTAACACGATATTAAACTTTGTTGTGGGAAAAAAATGTTTTTTCGCATCCGGAAATACTGAAGGAACTACTAAAATGAGTCCGTTTAGGCATCTGGGATTTTTACCTGCAATTTTGTGGATATTGCATTAAAACAAAAAAATTAACTTGTTTCCAGTGAGAATGAGTTCTCATAATCGTTTAGACGATTCCTTGAGATGGAGAGCCGTTGGCAGGCCTGAAGCTGGGCACTCTCAAGCAGTGGTGGCTCGATGGTTACAAGTGGCACCGAAAGTGGTATCCAGGTTGTGGAATCAATTCCAAACAAGTGGTACTGCAACCAGGAAGAACGGTCAAGGCTGTCACAGAGCAACGACGCCTGCACAGGATCGCTATCTGGCATTAAGCGCACGACGGCATAGGCTGACAACGGCTCCTCAACTTGCTCGTGACCTTGCTGCTGCGTCTGGAATAAGAATTTCCAGACAAACATTATACAGACGTCTAGCAGAGAGGGCCCTTTATGCCCGGTGACTAGTTGAGTGTGTCCCTTTTGACTGCATCCAACAGAAAGGTCCGGTTGTTGTGGTGCCGAACACATTAGTATTGGGCACAGCATGAATGGGGGCGTGTTCTTTTCAGTGATGAGATTTACCACACAGAGTGACACTCGTCGAATCTTCATCTGGAAAGAGCGAGGAGCTCGCAATCATCCCCCCTACGTAAAAGAAATCGACAGATTTGGTGACAGAGGAATCCTTGTCTGGGGTGGCATAATGTCGGGTAATCGAAAAAGGAATTCTGATTTAAGAATTTGCACAGATTGCTCTTTTTATCACAACAGTCAATTCATTTAATTTTGTCCACTTTTAAAAAAATGACTATTATGATACTACTTGAAATCGTAGAACAACATTTTTGGAATTATATTTTTTTCAGCCGAGGAATTCTGACTATCAAAAAAGTACTTAAAAACATTTCCCAACTACTTTCTCTTTACTACATAATAGAATTAAAACAAGCAAAGCAGATAATGATCTGGAATTTTTACCCATTACTTTCTTCCATGTAACACGTACTTAAGACTAATTCTGAAAATTTCTCTCGTATAAAAAAAAACGGAAATTATCTTTCCGTCTTTGCAGTTTTTAAGAATTTATTTCCGATCAAATGAAGTTTTCATAATGTCTGACAACTCGCCTGACAGATCTTTTTAATACTTACACCATTTTAATTAGAATTTTTTATTTCAGATTAATAGTTTATTTAAACACGAAAAATCGGTGTTTGAATTTTCATCCTGCTTCTCTTAGCCGGGGACATGTTCGAGTGCAAATTTTCAGGCCCATTTTGGATAACCAGCTTCTCAACTCAACATACATTGCAGCAATTTTATTTCTTTTATTTTTCCGTCATTTTTAAAATAATGTGTCACTATTAAAATTTTATTTTTTAGCATACATAATAACAACTTTTAAACGAATAAGAATGTTATATATTCCTCAGATTTAGATAGTTTTCATTGCACTTTGATTAAACTAATACGTTACAAGTGAAGTTTCAGTGAAATTTTCTTTCGAACCAGAATTCCTCTGATTTTAAAACCGACATTTTACTTCATTGACGAAAGCATTCTAAAAATAACTGTTTTTTGTTTTTATTTATTTATTTAGTTTTCTTACAGTTCAATGAAAATGAGTTTTAAAAGTAAATTCAAAAGCTCGGTCCTGGGTATTGAAGAGACTTGCATGCTTAGACATTAAACTGGCAGGCGTGATAAAAGCTTTGCTCTTGATGGGTTTGTGGGTGCATATAATCGAAAAGAAACGAGTGAAAATACATTTTTTTTAAAATAAATTTTCTTAATTAATTATGAGAATAAATGTTCATTAATTATAAGAATAAATGTGTCAAATAAGACATGTGGTTATTAGTTTTTATATAATTCTTAATCATTAAAAATATATCATTCCATTCATTCATTCATATTAGAAAAAGTATTCAGTGAAGAAACCTAAGGCAAAATGAATCGTGTTTCATAACATATTTCATATTAATAACGTCGCTTTTATTTTTTGCACAGCAGCACAGCAGAGAAAAAAAATGAAGATCACTGTATGAAATTTTTTCTATTGTTTTATGTATTACAATAGTAGCACACTGAAATTCTTCTAAGATCATTTTACATCAATTAAATAAAAAAATTAAATTGCGTAAAAAAATTCATATTTTTTAAGAAGTTTAATTCTGTAAGAAATATTAACAAAACATATTTATATTGTACAGTGAATTTTTCTTTCAATTCATATTTATATATAACTTGTTTCGTTGTAGCTATCCTTTGTGAAGAACCAAAGTAAGTATATACGTTTATATTAGAATTTAAGTAAAGAATATAAATGGCATGATATTTTAGCTATGAACCAATTTTTTGGTGCATTTATTATTCCAAACATTCATGACCCCTGTAATGGAATCATTGGCACTCAGCTTTCAAATGGCTACATAGATGCTACGGAAAGTCCTATAAAGAATGCTTTTCATTTTTACTATTGTTTTGTTGATATTTGTGAGAAATGCGTATGTCAGAAACACCGTATCGGCAGTGAATTAAATGGTCACTCTTTTTTCCGAGTGTTGTACATGCTTTTATGCAGTGTACAAGAACAACTCTTGCAATACTTACAGAGGAAGTAAAAGGAATTAAATTGGGATGGCAATTCAAAACAAAAATAGTAAAAATTTAATATAAAATAACACGGATTTTTTTCTCTCTAACCTTTTCGTACACTTCCACATTATAATGTGTTTTTCTTCTGCTCAGTTTGTTCAGGAAGAGAATACAGACTGCATTTTTCGATGTTGTTGACATTTTTCCTGACGAATAGGGTACAAAGCTCTATAATGGGATGTAGTGTCCGTAAAACCAAATTTCATATACCTACCTCATTAAAATTTTGGGTTATCGTGTTCATTTGCTTAATTATGAGTATATTGTGACCGACTTGGTATGAAATATGATTTAGATATAAAATTTCCATTTAAAAAAAACCGTGATTAGATCTTCGATTTCCACCTGGAAAAAAACCCATGATTAGATCTTCGATTTCAACCTGGAAAAAACCCATGATTAAATCTTCGATTTCCACCTGGGAAAAAACCATGATTAAGATCTTCGATTTCCACCTGGGAAAAAAACCATGATTAGATCTTCAATTTCCACCTGGGAAAAAAAACCATGATTAGATCTTCGATTTCCACCTGGGAAAAAAACCATGATTAGATCTTCGATTTCCACCTGGAAAAAAACCCATGATTAGATCTTCGATTTCCACCTGGAAAAAAAAACCATGATTAGATCTTCGATTTCCACCTGGGAAAAAACCCATGATTAGATCTTCAATTTCCACCTGGAAAAAAAAAACCATGATTAGATCTTCGATTTCCACCTGGAAAAAAAACCATGATTAGATCTTCGATTTCAACCTGGGAAAAAAACCATGATTAGATCTTCGATTTCCACCTGGAAAAAAACCCATGATTAGATCTTCGATTTCCACCTGGGAAAAAAACCATGATTAGATCTTCGATTTCCACCTGGAAAAAAAACCATGATTAGATATACGATTTCCATGTAAATTTAAAAAAAAAAAAAAAAAAAAAACATATCTTTTGGCATTCTTGAGTTTAGATAACGAAAAAATTTACAGGTCAATTTCGAGATGTTGGATACTATGTGTTTCAGCAGCCAATTATCATGAGGATTAACTTTACAATACATATTTCTGCCGATCGACAGCCACTTTTTAATGTTAGTTACAATCAATAATAACACATGAACTGAGAAGATCTTATCGGGATTTATAACGATTGCCTAATCTTTCTTAGCCCATATTAATTATTTTAAAGATGGCTATATTTAACATGTAATTATCGATTTTCGCTTCATTATGTCACTATCAAAAAGGTTACAGGAGGATTATTATTGTCGATGAAAAATCGAATAAAAGTTATTCATCCAGAGACCGTTCATCCGATAGAGGAACATTTGCAAAAAGAAAAAAAAATCATTAGAAATGATGCCTGAATATTAATTTGGATAGAGTAATATCTATTTTTATATTGCGAAGTTAATTAAGAACTAAGAAAAAAAAAGAGTAGCGAATCTCCTAAAGAAAAGCATGCATTATTATTTGAAATAAACATCAACAGTCCTAGCGGAGATCTTGGTAGTTAGGGAAATTTATCTAGAAAAAAAATGAAAGACGATTTTAAAAAATGTCAATTTCGAAAGCACATATCAGAAATGATTTACTATAGAATAAATTGTTTCCCTTATCCGAAATGTTTCTCCGACGGCCTCTGAAGGAATGTGATATTTTGTAAAAGATTCACATTAATTATGAAAATAGTGAAAAAAATTATGAAATAAAATTTCATGAGTAAGAGATGTTTTAAAACTATTTCTAGTCAATATAGAAATCTGCGGTTGAAACTCCCACTGCTTGCAGTAATTAATCGGAGTATGCGGAAGATCGTTTCATACTATATCTGGAATGAAGTACAATTTTTCCAAATAGTTTAATTATATATTGACGTATTATTTTGAAGATTCACGAGAATTGCAAGGAGGCCAAAATTAAAGCATCCCCTTCTAGGTACTACTAGGTAAAGGCTCCAAAATTGGTGAACATACTATTCAAGACATGGAAAAACAGATTGCGCGGAAAAAAAATTAGTTGCAGAAAAACCGATAGATGGTGCTAAAAACAAAAAATATGCTGAAAAGATTCAAAATACCCATTTGTAACGCATTTTATTGAAAAGTATGAAACCTTCAATCGCAAGGACTTTATCGATGCTAGAGAAACTACTCAATATCCATCGGTGTTTCTAAAACTATTTTTTTTCGCGTAATCTCTCCCCCTTCCCCCCCATGTCTTGAATAGTATGTTCAACAATTTTGGAGCCTTTACACTGAGTAGTTCTCTGTGTAGCGAGCTCAGAGAAGGGGATGTTTTAATTTTGGCCGCCTTGTATTTTGATAGTCTCGTCATTTTATAGTGATCAGATGATGGTAGCTGACAGTTCCTCTCTAAGCTTCCACTCAATGTTAACGTAAAGATATTTGATTTTCAATGATTTCATCGTGTATCAGCCCCTTTGCACAGCAAATATTCTGTAGATTTTTGACTCGAACCAGAAATTCCACCACAATAAGTGTTACAATCAATATGCGATGTCAGCGCATGGTTACTGTATTTTTAACTGTCCATAAATCTAGTTTGTGTCGTTTGGGTGTCATTGGGATGCATGAAGATATATCTCAGCCTCCTGGATATATAAATGCTTTCGTGCTAATTGAGAATTGCTATAAAATGCATTCAGGAGTCTGGAAAAGTTTGTAAGTCAGGCAATTTCATGAGAGTCGTGATTTATGCTTAGATTGATTAAACGAACGAGTAAATGGAAAGTTCCAAAACGCGCACGCAATGTGGTGGAAGGAAAAAAAAGAGAGAGAGGATGAAATGGAATCACGCACGACAAATCAAATTCATTGTTGCAGTGTTGAAACCCTCACAATGGCGTGCAAACAATAAAACCTAATTTTCTCTTTCTTATTTCATCACATAGTTATTTTCTCCTTGAAGGTTTAGAATTTTTTTTTTTTAGAATTACGAATTTTTAGAATTCAATCAATCTTTAAAACAATAACCAATAAATAAAGCATTTCCGTAGCCTTAGGGATGAATCAATTTTTTCAAACTCATTTTGAGATCAGTTTTTTTTTCAAAGAACTTTTTAAAATCATTTGAATGACTTCAAATTGCATAATATTTATTGCGAATAATAGAAAGAGCTTTGAAAGCTCATATTATCTAATTTATCAAATTTATTTAACCCTCACCCTCTTTACCTTCTTACCAAAAAACTGGTGTTCGAAGCATAAAAGTTGACAGAGAAGATTTCAGAGATATTTAAGAAATATTGAAAAAAATTAGATCAAGACTAAATACAAAAACTAAAATTTATACTGAATACTAATGCAAAAATAATAATATAGAAGAAAGGAATAGAAAATACTGATACACAAAATTTTTTCCTATATAACTGAATTCCTGGGAAGTGCGCGATATCCTATTTATATTTAAGCATGATACATTTTGGTTTCTTTTTTACTAAAATTTAAATTAAATATCTTAACCAAATTTGAGATTATTAATTATAGATTAGACATCGGATATTATTCATTCAATTTAAATATCAGTTACAGTGGCTAGACCCCTTTATCAAGAAACGAAGTTGGGAATGTTTCTGCGTCAGGATATCAAAAAAGTTCGTGGACCATCTCTTCAGATCACTAGAGATGGCAGTATAGAGCTGTGGTGAGAGTGGCCTAAAATTTAAAAAAGAAATGTGTCTAGTGGAAGCCATTTCTGTCACCACATGTGGGCGATCAAAGATTTCTTCATAAACATTGACATAATATTACGTTAATCGAAAAAAATCAGACACAAAAGTAACTTACCTTGCATATTTCGAGTTGCATCGTAAAGTGATAGGATTGCCCGTTTGCTCCCTGCAGTCAGACCTTCAAAAACCTTCCACACAATCGGGTTTCATAAACTAGAGTTATATGATCCTTTCTTTACATTTTCTTCTCTGAGCAACGAAGGCAGCCATTTCCCGCTTCATATATTTTTCTTGTTACCCTAATTGGAAATTTTACATTTATTATTTAAATCATTAAAATTACGACAGCTACAAATAATTAAATTAACTTTTGTTGATATCAAAATTGTTAAGAAGTAGAGAGAAAAGTACTATACTAAACCTTTATGGGGGTTTGAATTTGAGTTTGGAATTTACTGACGCTAAAACAATGCAGCGCCAACCATAAGGTATGCGTAAACATATAGTTCATGAAAAGACATATGGTTATATTTTAAAAGGTAAATTAAAACTTCTGTTCAATGTTACAAATATTCTATTCTGGTTTTAAAAAAACACCTATTGTATAAATTTTGAAACATTAAAAAAGAATGAACAATACTCATATAAGATAGAAGAAATCAATCATTTTTAAAAAGGTAAAAAAAAAGAAGGATCATGCACTTTATGAAAGATAACTTTTAAAATAATTTGAAAAGAATGAAAATATTAAATTCGTTGAGATTAAAACGTGGGCACTCTATAAGAACGTGCTAAATTGTCATTTGGCATTGGCATATTGTGCATCGAGGGGCGGGCTTTCTCAGCAACAAATGCTTATGTGTAAATCTTGTATGGCCCATTCTTAAACGGGTAATAATTGTAGCCAATTTGTCTGTTAGATAAATTGGGCCAAAATTCGATCAAATATTTGATAGAATGAAGCCTGTATGCCTCTTTAAGGTCCCATTCTGTTTGTCATTCCAAATTTAAGATGGTTTTTATATATCTCTTGATGTCGTTAAAAGGAACAGGGTCATTTAAAGGAGTGGTGGCCGATTTCGCTACCTCGTCAGCCAATTCATTGCCAGGTATAACTTACACGTGAGGGAACCCGGCAGAATAGGAGTGAATAGCCTTTACACTTAAAACCTGTATGGGGAAATTTTAAAACTGGAAGAGTTCTTAGATCATCGGAGAAACAGCGGATCAAATCTTTTATAGGAGAAAGACACCGACAAACAGCGTATTTCCATAAGTAGTTTGGTACTATTTGAGGAGGAACATTTGGCAAACCGAATAGTGAATCTACGAGAAAATAGATTCTTCCCAGCGAAAATGTTTTGTCAATCACAAAGAATTGTTTGTTCTTCAGCTACCTCAAGCAGATTATACTTTCTTGAACTGCTTTCTTGTCTCAGCGATGAAGATCAAGCTAAAAAGCAATGATTTCTTTCGATCCTGTACAGCACGAATTGCAAAAAATTGCTTTTAGCAAAAATTCGCATTCCGCAATGGAAAAAAAGCTGGAAGGCTGTGCGCGAGGCTTCTGTCTCGATCGGAATAATGTTCTATAAAATAACCAATATCGAGAAAGCTTTTACAAGTGCCTTAGGACGCATTTACCTCTGAATTTTAACACATTGCATACGGATCACGAAAGTTTTCATTTTTAGCAGGCCGAACGTTGTGGCAGGGTCACGAGATATCTCGGTTTCATGTTTTTTTTTTCTTTTCTTTTTTTTTGTCTAAATAAATGCATAACCTATCAGAAGCAAATATTTAACATATTAAGGACTACAAAGAATTTTTAAGACATAAGCCTGGGACAGAACGTTTTGGGGCAAACTTGTACGTTATAAAATTTTCATAACTTTGTTATTTATAAAGCAATAACAGAAGGGACACTCAACTCGAGAAAACTCGTGAGCGGTCCATAACAGATGGGACGCGAAATTGTGAGTGGTCCTTAATGATTTAAAAAAAGAAACTGCTACGAATCGTGCCGAATAACATTGTACAAGAGAATATGCTTTACCAAATAACACACTCTAAAGCATTATTCAAGTTTGTGAAATAAATAATAGTTAAAATATAAAAAAATCTTATATAAACAGATATATAAAATATATAGTAATGTTTAAGAGTACCTTATGTAAATATAATAACAAATGCAAATTAAAAATGTGCATATATGCATCCTATTGCTTGCCAAGCATGCTTCTAGAGTTAACAAAAATGTGCGGGCCCTGGGAGTGTCGTACGCAATGTGTTTAGCTGGATTTTTTTTTTCCTCTTTCAGAGTGTGTAAAGATGAAGCATGAGTCTGAGGAGTTCCGGTTCTCAGCGGGAGACTTCCCGGTCCTCGAATCAATGTCCCCGTCCTCTTGTCAAGCGCAGTGCAAAGTAGAAAATTTTTCTTATGCTGCTGTGATGGCAGAAAAGTTTTGCCTTTGCAGCTACACTAACTACGGTAGGTATAAACATCCAAATAAACACTGCCGAGACACTTGTGTTTAAATCTGTAATTATTACACACTAATCAAAACCATCAAGGGGCGAATAACCTATCAACATTTTAAAAATGTTTCTGTTAACCGAATGGAGGGTGACTTTTAACTTAATCAAGTATACACTGGACATGGTGTATTTTCTGTACATCAAAGTTGTTTCTTTGACAGAAGTTTGACTTTTCAGTGTGGCGCCGAAGAAGGATCTATAAATCCCCAGATCAAAGCATGTACAGTACGGCGAGAACAGACTCGAGTGGCCAAGATATTCGATGTCTCTTGACGTCGATTGAATTTATAAAAATTCTAGCCATTAAATTTTTTATTACGGACATTTTGTCAAAGCTCTTGAATTTAGTTCTCTCCTAATGCAAAAAGTTAAATTACATTCACTGTATTTTATGCATTTTTAATGTTTTACAATATTTAATATGTAATGTTTTCTTTCTATTCTTTTTTCTGTACCAATATGCGTTTTCTCTAGAGGGTTCTTTGCTGTTTGTAAGTATACAATGTCATCAAATGTCGTTTGTTCCCTTGTACTAGTTGGGGTTACTCATCGGCGGCCCCATCAAGTTTCCCGCATAACAGCTAGCTTAGTCGGGGTATTGCCACAACCCCGGATAGACAAGGCCTCTGAGGTCTTCCTCGTCGTCACAACGAGACGTGACACTTCATTCCCTTAATATTAAGTCTCTGCGCGCTAGAGAATCAGGATAAATTATTTTTCACTTGTTAATATCATTTCATATGCTTCCATATCATGCAATTCAACACACATATATTGTAGAATTCATTAATAATTAAAATCGGGGGTTGTGGTATTGCATACATACTAATCAAAAGAGACCCATGAGGGGTGGTAGTTCAAGCATGGGTATGAGGAGCTCCCGGCATAGTGGCTGGTTTTCGACATCCTGGTGGATACAAAAATGGTGGGGGATGACTACACCTAATAATAATTAAGGATTATCATCTACCATATTACAACGGAAGAAGTTGTAATATGGTAGATGATAATCCTTAGATTGAACTATGGTTTCCCTTTATGTTGCCGCGGCATCCGGCCATTCAAATCTCTTCCATCTGCCTATAGGTGGTCAGTGTAATCGGTTATAATATTAGTCCAGACTGGAGAAACGTAAGTTAAGAGGAGACCCGAGAGAAACATTACCAACGAATAGATCTAATTCTATAGGTCTACAAAATAGACCAACAACTACTTGCGCAACGAATAGATCATAACTAAAAAGAAGCTTTAGAGAATAAAGAGAAGAAGAAAAATATCATAAAATAAAACTTTTAGTTTTATGAATCAAAAATTAAAATTGGATTTTATAGGAAACTTTCAACGTTTCATGCATATTTATATTTGGAAGATATTAGCTCAGTTCATTTGGGAAATTTTCATCAACTGTTTCCAATATAACTTACTGAATTTTTTTTTTAACTAAATCAGATGTTTCTTATTTATATAAAAGGACAGTTCGAATATTAAGAAAATCAACAAAATGAAATCAAAACTTTTGAAACTTTTTTGAAAATGCAAGTGATAAATCTACTTTTCATGTTTTCGAGAAATAACCCTTTGATAAATTCCCGCAAGAGTTAAAAATAAGACAATAACATTAGGCATTTCGATTCTAATTCTTTTTGTGTTTAAACCATATTTCCGGTGTTACGCGCATAACCCCCTAAATGGATCATCGCTACACAGATACTAAAAGGGAAATTATAAACATTACATATGGGAATGCAGAAAGAAACGGTATAGCTGCCCGAAGAATGGACAGATTTCAGAATTCCTTGGTACACAGTCGCTGAATCACGAAATATTTCTGAATACACACTCATGTGAAGCTTCCATCTCTCCTTGTAGTTATAATGAGGACAGGATAAGATTTTGCAGAATACCTTCAGTGGAAATGTCTATAATTATATCTTCGAAAATAATAAGAAGAAAGCCTTCCTTGATCACTTAGTTCGCCGAATTTAACTCATCAGTTTCTTACTCTGAGGCTATAGAAGGAACATAAACTGTGACAGTCCTACGGAAACCGTTGAATGTCAGCTGTAAATGCTCATAAAAGCATCGAGACTTTTGTCAGAAAGTGTCAGTTTATACCCCTTTCGTTCAAACTTTCAATAAATGTTGGGTGAACACAGTTTTAAGATGCTATTGGACAAACTTGAATCTTTATCCTATTTTAATGATTTAATGATTGAAAACACTTTCTTAACAAATAATAACTTAAAAGTCACCTTGCCTATTGAGGATTTACAAAATATTTGACAACAATTTGAAACGAGGAATAAGTGACCGAAACGAGTAGGTTTTGTCGTGAGACATGCATCTCATGACATTAACACGTTTCCGTTTGCCACTTGTACCGAAATGAGTATCCATCACAAAAGTAAAAGGCATAAAGTACGAGTAAGTTTCATTTTTATTTCTATCTTTTAACCTTTCTGGATGTGATTGAAGAGAAAGTTTAATCAAATGTCTCGAATATGCTGCTCACAGATTATCCAGAGATCGACGAACCGTGCTGTAACGACGCCAGTGTCTCCTGTGGTGATGATCCCGATGTGATGACGGCGATGGAAGTGGACCGACCCCCAAGCATCACGTTGCAGCTCAACGTCCAGAGGAAGGTGGACAAAGGCTCGAAAGGTAAACTGAGTGTAAAGCAGAATAACTTATTTTTTGTTCGGTCTTTTTTTCTCTAATATTTACTTACAATTGATTCAAGCATTTTAAAGCAGGAAGTTTAATGCATGGTAATAAAGAAATAGACGGAATATTTGGCATCGTTCTTTCAAACATTTCATTTAGCTATTTATCACTCCTCTACATTCCTCTGGGGGGGGGGCGGCATAGGGCAAGGCATTGGCGTTGCGGGCACAAATACTTCGGGAGGATTTTTGTTAGTCAGAGAATTCTTGAGAAGAATAGAATGACAAGGATCTATGCCGCAGTCTACAAAACATCTTTTGATGTTTGTTACTCTCAGTAAAAGTGAAACGGGTTGGCACACAATCATCGTCTTGGAAAGTGACGTGCTGCTACTATTGGCATGCAGGTGGTATAATAAAAGGATGAATCGGTAAATACATGGTTATCATATATAGGGAAAGTGCAATGTCTTAATCATGAAGGAGTAAATTTTTTTTATCCACAACAAACCAGGAATTTAACCACAAACAGCATGATTATTTTCTATTACAACATAAGCTTATACAGGTTATTATTTTGGGAAGAAAGCCATTTGTGTTTATGTGGACAAAAGGTGCTCTTGTTCCCCATTTCTGAATCGCAATTATTTTACACAATAATGCTCAGAAATTGGCAAATTATCTCTAAACGCATGGTTACGCATGTATGACGAAAAAATCGATCCATCCACTGACTAAAGAGTTACTAAAGTGATGAATAGTTACTTCATGAGTAGTCTGCACTCTCCAGGAATTCTCAAGAAAGATGTTTTATGCATTTTAATCACATTTTTAATTACAAATGAATCAAAATGTTGATATTTTTTCAATAATATAAAAACATTTATTGCTCAAAATCCATTTTTTAAGTCTTCAAAATTTAAAAAAAAATACCCTTTTTAAACTATACAAAATTTCGTACAATAGTTTTCTCCAATTTTAATAAATACTTATTTAAATGTATTTTACAGCCATCTTTTCAACTTTTTGTAATTGGATCTATACTCACGCGTGTTGTGATGATTTTCAGTAGATTTTCGTGTGCACGCTATTACTGCTATATAAGAGTAAATATTAAAAACTAAAAAAAGGATAGAAGCATCCTATTTAAAGCCTATTTCATATAAGAGCTTCACAGCTTTTTAAAATTTTATAAAAGTTATTTTACTTTTCGCCTATTTCAAAAATTTACATCTAATATGAATGAATTCAAATCAAAATCTTTTTCATCTAAAATTGAATGCATAAGAATAAGAAAAGTGGTTAAGTATAGGTTAGTTTAATGAAGTAAATAGACTAACAACATTATATCTGAGATAAAGTGTTTCCTTAATGTCATGGGCAAGTTCCTGATTCAAGTATTTTCCAAGCATAACAAAAATACATCTGTGTAGTAATGAAAGATAGATGATAATCTCGGGTGAGTTTGTAGATTTCATAATTTTCTATCACGGCAAAACGACGAGCATGATGCCTGATCTGGTAATCCTTCAAATATCAGCATCATGCCAACAAGAAAACGTTTGAATGTTGCGTTAAATTTAACGGGCACCAAACCAAATTCATAGTGAATGCTGTAATATAATCGAATTTTGAATCCTCCTGTCCAAAACCCGATACAAAAACCGAAAACAATAAGCCACCCCGACCGTTGCACTGCATTAGGTAATTATAACTATAAAAATATCCTAAAACAATTATTCCCACAGTATTCTGAACTAGCATTTTCTTTTATTTCAGATTTTATAGAATATGGAATAGCAGTGGATTGTGCCGAGATGACGGGACTTCGCTTGTTTTATGACGAAAAGGAAATCAGGAATCCAATTCAAGTTAATGATACGAAATTCGAGGAAGACATTCCATTCAACAATGCTGTCCTTCCAGGCCGTCATGTTGCAAAGGCTCTAGCGCATGTTGTTGCCATGGTAAGGGATCCGAAGATGTGGTACTCTCAAGTCTCATTTTCTCAATATGCAATTGATTATAAATTTCAGTACCACAAGAGGAGGATATGTAATTCCGATTATCCGACTATCCGGCCTAATGTGGCAGAAGGGCAGGCCGGATAACAAAAAACTCCAGATAGGCCGGAGTTCTATGAACTCATCATCCACCAAGAAAAAGTTTCTCTGCAAAAGTCACTGTTACAATACGTATTTTCTCACTTCTAATTGGGTAATAAGCCCTCCATTCATCTCAAGCCACGTAGAATGTGAACGCGACCGCGGCCCGGTGAATCATAGAAGCAGATGCCGGTAAAGTGTCGATTTCAAATAAAAGGCTCTGATCGGTTAGTTTATCTATGCTTATGTACTGCACTGGTCATTTCAAGAGTTTATTAAAGAAAAATTAAGTTAAAAGATATAAATAGTTCATATTTTAACATAAATTCTGTAATCTTCATTGTGGTACACTTAAAAAAAGCATTAAGCATATCCCGAGAACAATTTACGAATATTCTACGTATTGTGCTGTTATAATCAGGAACAGCGGCAACCATTCAGGTCCGTTACACACTGACGAAACAATGAACAACCTGTTGCTCTTTTCCTGTTGTATTTTGCGAACGAAACGTAGCAGGCAGATGCCCACTTTAAATGCCTTGACCAATGCAACACCTTGCCTTCCTCATTTAATTATGATAAAAGAAAACTAGGCCGATGGTACGGATGGTAAAGCTGGATAGTCGCGAGCCGGATACCTGAAAGTGTACTATATTTCCGTAAGGCTAAACGGATGAAACAATGGCAATATATGTGTCACTTTCCCCTTTGTTTTTTCTCCTGTGAAAGCCTAATGGAAAGGCTATTAAATTGAGATTTAACCGGTTCACATATTGGTAAATGAAACGACATGGGCATGACATTTGTCTAACAGAATATTTGAACTCCACTCATGTGATTGAGATTTGGTAGAATTACATTTCTATGAAAATAGAAGAATCATCATCCTTGAAAAAGACCATAATTAATACTCTCCGAAAAGTAATAAAGCCACAAAATTCACACATCATTAAGAACAGATTTGATGTTTTGCTGCCTCTATTATAGATCGTACAAATATTTTGATAAAACATTAGCAAGTGATTTATGCATTCATAGCATCGTTCTTAATTTCAGGAAACTGTGAGTGTCACCGAACAAGTAGAAATCTTCGTCCCAGATGTAAAAGTGAGTTTCGATTTAGAATGTCCGAAATTTCTTATAACAGGAGAAACAGGCATCTGCAATGTTACCATATTTCGAGGAACAGATTTGCAAATAAGACTAAAGTTTGAAAACAACAGCGAAGGGGATTATGTAATACCAGGTACATTTATTTATATTTCATTTTTCCTGTAAATGTTGTAAGATAAAGCTTAGATTTTCATATTGATATGCAGTTGTAGTGAGATGCTTTGATGTTGAAAAATTGCAAACAGCTGTTACATATTGTCAGAAAGTAATTGTACCGTCCATAATGAACGAATCTCAGAAGTTTGTAATTTTATCTTTAAAACGGCACAGGTAAAGAAAAGAATATCAATCGCAAAGTTGTAAATGGTTTGGAATAAGATGATACTCTTCATAGCATCGCGAACTTAATTAGAATGCTTGCTGCCGCTAATTACTGATTTTTTTCTGCAATTATTGACATGTAGTATATTCATTCACATAAATTAACGATATAGTTGAGCGTTCCTTGAGGATGTTTTGCATGTCTTCATATCCTGACTATTTCCTGTATAAGTTGGGATAAGCATTCAGATGACTCCGGCAGGACGCCAAAAGAGCAAATCAGTCTTTTAGTTATATAAAATGAAAAGGTTCGGCGAAAATAACTTGAAAATTCAAGCTTTGCATATGGAAAACAAGCCATAATCGAATAGCTATGAGTAAGGAAATACATATGGAAGATGGTTTATGTTATAAAATTGTTCGGGAGTTTGGAATGTGGATGAATGCATATGGAAGTATTCGAGGATCTTAAAGTCCTGCAGAATGCCATCTCTAGGCTTTGGGAGTGTTTTGAAAAAAAATGGCAACGTTAAGAGTCGTTTCAATATTGGTTATTCCCAATGACAACATACGACCTGTATTTAGGAATAACGACTAAAATAAGCAGAAGTACAACAGTCATAGGTACTACAGTTTCGAGGCAAACCACGTAAAGGCGTTTAGAGTAGAATGACTTATATGACCGCAGACCTGTGACGTATAATGTGTATCTCCCTGGTTGAGTCGTACTCTATGCAAATAGAATAATCTACATAAAGCAGAGAGTATGAATACCTGAAATATAATTTAGATCTAGCAGCTGAAAGCTCCTGAGTTAAAATCCATTTTTAAATTGAGTAACTAGTTGAAAAGAATGTCAAACGAAAAATTAATTGAACAATAACAATATCGTAAATAAAATAACACTCTGTTCGAAGGGCCTGAGTAGTGGTTGGGAAGGATGACACATTCGTCAATGAGTAGGGAGAGGCTCATCATTTTACTCTCTAATCAATTCTGAATGTTAGCTGGTATCCAAATTTTTTTTCTAAAAAATATTGCAGGAGATCAATTTAAATCTTGCATCACTGACACCGTTTTAATTAACATTTTAGAATACCATACGAATAATCCGAAAATGTTCATTCCATGGGCATTATTTCTTAGTAGCAACCAAAACACATTTCCACGAACCATGAATCACGTAAATGAAAGCATAGAATCTTTTGGCTAGACATTAGTAGATAGTTGCTACTGGTTCCTGATGATGCTATAATGGCATCCGATATTGCATCAGCAAGGTAATCTGATGATAGAGAAATTTTCGTGAAAAATCCAATTCGCTAATCCCTGTGTTTTTACCCAGTGATACTTACTTAACTCTTTCATCCAGATAAGAATGAACTTAGTGAAATGCTTAAAAAATAATAGAATATCAATGTTTCCAGATGCTACAGTGATTCCAATCGGATTTCCCGTTCCTTACCTTCTGCCGTCTGATTTCTCAGGAACCAACCAACCACCCGAAGTCGTTTATGTTTCTGTTGGCAAGCTGCTCTTTTCCATTCTCATTGGATATGAATATTTGGCTAGAGATGCGGGCACATTCAACGTTCAGGTAATCTTCGCATATTTCTTCTTCGCTTGGTTAGGTGATGCGGTATTCGTTGGTAATGCCAATTTTTAAAATAATAAAATATCATTTATTATACAATTGTAGAAGCGACGACTTGAAGTGCAAAAATTATCATAGATTAACCTCCTTCTTATGAGATATACAGATGATATACTAACAAATAATTTTCCTCTGTAAATATTTGGCACAACCCTTGTGTAACTTAATACTAAGAGCTTCACTCTTGTAGCTGATTTAAAGTTTCCTTGTTCATTTCTGCATTTAATGTACTTGGGTTTGAACTAACAGTTCATTGCCAAATGGAAGAAGCCCAAATACTTGAAACAGATGGTAACTGAGGACTTCCCATTTCCCTTGTAGAATATTAACATAGATGCATTTAATACTTAAAGGATTTAATACGTTCCTAACATCTTCATTTCATTTTAAATTTCGATATGTGTTTTTTATATCATTAGACAGTTCTCAATTATGCAACTATCAATTGTATGTCTTCTAGAGCATCAGTTGAGCTGTTTGTGAACTACTCTATTCAATAGTCTAAAAAATATTCTAGAATGCTATTATGCGTACTCGAGTTAAACAGTTTTGACCGGATTGACGGCTCTGAATATATTTCCTCCGACCTCTTCCGAATATATCTATCATAATTTTTTTTTATCTACATTGATAGTTATTGAACATGCCTTCTATTCCCTGCATAGCTGGATGGTTTGAATGTCATTACCGATATCAATGGGATAGATAATGTAGTATCACTATTGAGAAAATACCAATATTAGCAAAGAATGTTTTAAAGCACCGTTATGAAGGGCGCGTCTGTGACGACAGTTTATAGCATCACTTTTCGACAATATTTGTAACTAGATTTGAAATTTCTGCATCTACTCTATCTTTCACAAATTGAATTTAATATTGGTTTCAGTCTTCTATAAATCGCCATTCCAAAGTTATTTAATTTTAAAATGAGGGAAGCATAATCCATAAGTTAAGAAAAAAAAAGCAAAAAGCGACTATATGGACTCTTAGACAGATTGTATATTCTAGACTTAAAGCACGTAAAATATTTGTAATTATCCTTTCTTGAACTTTAATTAAACTCAATATACAGAAGTATTTTTACATCTTTATTTTCCGAATGAAATACTATGACCTTATTATTGCAAATATTTAATATGTTGTAGATGAAGAAATACTTTCTGCTTGGCTAACATCGAATTCCTTATTTTTAGATCTAATATTGGATCTATATCAATTTATACAATATAAATGAAGCAGATGAAAATTAAATATAAAATAAAACTGCTCTTGCTTTTCCTTATTGTGGTTTTGCATTCTAACATAAACATTGCCTGCTTTTAGATTTAATGCAAGATATTATGACTTCCCAGCTGCTTTTAAAAAAACCAGAACATCAAATATTAGTCATGTAACACTATTGATGCTATCCTCACAAATCATTGAACAAGAGTAAATAATGAAGTAATCTCTCCATACTCTTTGCGCCATCAAGTATCTGTGAAGTTGCCGATGGCAGATACTTCCGATTTGGCAACTTCCGATGTTAACATATGCTACGAAGTAAGGTTCTTTTTCTCCAAGCTTTTGTGTGCAGTGCTACGAATAAGCAATATAACAAATCTAATATATAAAAATTAATTTCTGTTTTTATATTTTATGCGCCGGCATACCGTTCAACTGATTGCGATAAAACTTTGCCCACTTATTGCTTGCACTTGCGCGAAGATTATAGCCATAGTACAATTATTAGCATTTATTTTTAACAGCATAAAATTGCGCATGCATTCTCGATAGCCATCAACAAGACTCAAGATTAATTACTTCAAATGTGCGGATTGAATCCAAAAAATTCCTGCTTTTCACAGAGCCAATTGTATGCTGTATGTTCACGATTCGGACAGCAGCGAAAATAATTTTTTTTTGCTGAAGGCGGAAAAACAAATATTGTCTACCTTAAAGCACTTGAATAATAAAATCAAAAAACAGAATAAATATTATTTAAGTTTGTTCTTTATATATCATTCAATTTAAATGAACGTATTCATTGTTGACAAGAAAATAAATATCATTCTTTCTATCATTCCTAATTAAACAAGGAAATTATTTCAAATTTCAAACGATATTTTCAAAAATATGTCTTCTGCGGCAGCTACGCGTAGCGTACCAGCCAGTACGTCATTAAAAAAAGGACTTGTGTTTCTTTTCATGTCCTAATAAATCGCGCACTTGTGCTGATGAAAGGAATTTTTGCAGATTCTAGCTCCCCAATGCAGCGAAGGCGAGGAATTCTGCGAATCTTGTCGCAGCTTGTGTCCCGAAAGAGAAATGTCGGTCTGTACGGGCGAGACGGAATCTTTCTGCTCTTTTGCGAAACGCTGTGTGGATTCCCAAGACAACGCGCAATGCTCGAGTTCACCGCACGATGGCGATTTTAAAGAAATAAGATCCTTTTCAGTGGCAGCGACAGGATCAGGTTACAAGTACCATCCTTTGGAAGAACCGGAGTATACAGAGGTAAAAGTTTTATGGCTATGTTGGCTTTCAAAATTAATTTTAAACACTATTTTTAACGATGGTTTCTATTTTTGTAATTAAAAACAAAAACAAAAAAAAAATGCTTAATCAAATCGTCATTTTCTTCTTCTACCCTGGTTGTAGTAACATGTATATATATTCTATGCCCTGGTCATAGAAAAATTTAGTACTTTCTGTGAACATAAATGCCAGTGCTTCTTGCTAATGTTTTGATTTTGATTTTTTCGTAGCATCTAATTTTCAAGTAAGCACACAGAGCGATTCATTAATATTTATTTAATTACCAAGCGATGTCTCATTAAATTTTTAAAGGAGCGTCATCCATATGAAGGTCATTCTAGACGACTGCTTTCTTTTCCTTCCGAAAGGAGAGTACCTGGAGAGAGAAATGGAGCACAACGCAGTGTTTGCCCATTCAAGCACACAGACACCAAAACTATGAGAATGGTATGACAATGAAAAACATTATATAATTTTTTTTGACCACGTAACAGGGATGGAATGGGGAAAATAAAATTCCATGAATGACTAGAATCGTTGCTGGTAGTTCAAAATGCAGAGAAAAGAATAGAGCTAAAAGATGCCAAGAATTTGGCCTATTGGTCAAATGACATAGGAGAGGGCGAATCAACGAATCTGCTATCAACGAAAGGTGCTGCAGTCAAAAACTGTTTTATTTAGTTTAAAGTGTGGTAAGTACTTGAAATATTTCAGTGCTATATATCAGCATTTATGTATAACCATAGGTAATAAAATGATTCTACATTCATGTTTGTGCATCTGTTGAAGGAATTAATAAAATGCGGTTAAACACTCCTAATAAATGGTTGGTCGATTTATGTAAAACTTTTTAAAGAAAAAAACGTTTTTTTTAATGGTTATGAATGAATAGTCCATTCTAGTTAATAGTCCATGTTATTAATTAATAGTCTATTAATAGTCCATGACGTAAATTAAAATAACAAACATTTTGTAAGAAACATTAAGTTACAACCATTCTACATTTACAGAAGAATGATTATAAGATAAATGCAAATCCAAAGCAAAAATATAATGCGACAAACTACGAATGTGTTTGAAATAAAGCGAACCTATTTGAAACATATCAGGTTTGATTTTTGGAGATAAGCATAGGATATCACAGGAATTTGTTAAACTGTCTCTTTCCGAAATCTAAAAACGATATGTGTCCACTTCTCACTGTGATGCATGTTAGCCTCAGCTTCGCATGTCTTTAGGTAAATATTCCCAATCCTGCTGTCTATTGAGAAGTGTTAATCGTTAAATGGCTCTTTTATACGCGTTTGCCAAGTGCTCCCCGTACAGGTTTTGTGAGATCAGGATATCGGTTCAGTATGCAAGTCAATACATTCATCCTTCCGTATGCTTTCGACATACGCTGCACAGTGACTGGAAGTGACTCCCTTTTGAAGATGGTACGACGTCCAATAGCAGCAACAGAATGAAGTTTATAAGCCACTATAGTCTCTCAAGAAGTCGCCATTCATCTCGTAAAACTGCGCACTTCCTTCCACAGTGGTCTACTTCAAAGGTGTTGACTGAAGAATGGGGACTCAATTGTGCTGGCAAATTCAACCAGATAACAAGTGAAATCGACTTCCAAGCGTGAACACTGTGTTTCTCCTTTCGCCGATCAACGAGTCTTCCTCCTTTTTACTATGCAAACGAAGCGACGTAGTTGCATCTTTTGGCCATTGTGTAGCGTGATATTCTAATGGTCTCATCTGTCCAATTTGATAGCAATTCTCTTTAAGCTTTTACCTGTATATAACAGATGTCTTTTGCAATGATTATGGCTGTTACACCATTACTGCAATATCTAATAACTCTTCCAATTTCATATATTCTTTCCGCAACCGTCGATTTATATTTTTATCAAATCTATTAGCACATTTCTAATTCAATGATTCTCTCATTTTATTCCAAGGCGTTTTTGAATGCATATCATTTGATTTTTCAAAAGAAGGAACATAAACCATCTGCATAACGCCTTCATTACGTCATATTTTCATTTTTCCTCCGTTAACCAATTGGCTGTTATTAAGATTACATTATATGTAACGTCCTTTAAAATATTTTCATATTCGCCAATAAATCAACAACATCTGTTTCTCACATTTGGCAGTTATATCCATTTTAAATGACCTCTCACAATTTATTTTTGTATTCAAAAATCGTAATACAAAAGTATTCATTATTGATTATAAATTTTAATAATAATCACGGTAATGTGATAGAATTTCACTTAAAAGTAACAAAAAGGATCTTAGAAATTTTTTTCGATATTAATTACAAGTAAACTTCATTGCATTCATTTATATACAGCAGAATGCATCAGAGCGCTTGGAAATTCCTGAAAATTAAAAAGAAAAGCAGAAAACATTTCTCCTGGTATTAATAGTAAACGAAAACGATTTTCAGTTTACAGAAAGAAGTAAGATATCTTCAAATGACATCTTGCAACTTCTTCATAATTTATATATTATATATTAGGTAGATTGCTTACATTTTTCATAAAACTGAGAAGAAATTACAAAAATTCCAAGCGATGAAATAGCATGTAATGTAGTCATGGCAACGATAACATTAAAGCGATCTTAAAATTTATGTTTAACTTTTTAAAGGTCCATTTTTTTTTCTAGTCATATTATGTTAAAATATTTTTAGGCTTGGAATTAGAATAAGAAAAGGGATTCATTTAGCTTATTAGATAAATTTAATTTGATTCATTCATTCATTTGGTTCATTAATAATGAAGTAACAAATCAAGACACATCATTTTGTGTGAGATAAAGAACTAAAGCATCTAAGTTTCTATATTTCTAAAAAAATGTGTCAGAATTTATGCCAACCTACATCATTTCATACAAATATTGATAAATTGGGTGGGAAGCATACTTCCCACGGCCCTAGAAAGGGTTAAACGAATTATATTCTTGAAATATATAAGAATAACCTGTTCTTAAACTTGCAATGCAGTTTTTACTACTGAATTATTTTAAAAGTTTCTTCGCTTGGCGACTGAGACACTCCCGACTCCATCGATAATATTAAATCTCTTCTTGAATTAAAATCTCTTCTCTTGTGTGTGCGGTGTGAAACTGAAAAAAAATATCGGGAGCGGGCTCCAGTTTTTCTCTAGACACGAGAATATGTCTTATGAATTTAGAGCGGGTGATTCATTTAGGTATCATCCCTGTAATGGATTTGAATTTCAAGACTGAAACACTCCTTTCTTGATTTAACACTAAAAAGAGGCGCAAATCAACCATTTTAAATTTTCTAAAAAAATATTTCCTTTAAGTAGAGAGCTGTTTTATCACAAGCCAATAACTTTAAGCGAAAGAACAGCGTGTCGCTTGTTCGTCAGAGAAAAATTGGCTACCATATACTCCAATGTAAATTCAGCAGTAGTGGCCATTTTTTGTTTCGTGAATATTTCTTCAACATTTTTGTCCCAATTATCAGTTGAAAAAGGAACTTTTTAAAAATTTGCAATGAATAGAAGGTTCGCTCGATCATTGTTCAGTCTTTCTTGAACAATGATTGGGACAAAAATGTTGAAGAAATATTCACGAAACCCAAAATGGGCACTACTGTTTGAATGAGAGATCTCAATGACGCACTTATTATCAGTGCAAATACAAGCCACGCAAAAAAAAAAAAAAAATTAAATTTACCTGTTAGATTACATTGATTAATAGAATATGAGGCTTCAAATCATATACGACTCTAGATGAAAATGTATTATGAAAGATGATAATAATGATAGGTATTTAAAATTTGAATGAATAAAAAAATGCCTTTTCATTTTTTTCTTAAGAAATCAAGATAATTTTCAGAGACCCTTAACCTCTTTTTGTATTAAAGGTATTTATATTCGGCTACACGGAGAAGCCATAAGGACCTCCTCGACTATGTCACTACTCTATGAGAAGGCAGATCAATATGCAAAGTTGGCGGCGCAGAAAGAGGGTGTTGATATGGTTGTTCCCAACTCAAATAGTGTCTTAAAATGGGAATGAAGAGAAGAAATAAAGCTGAAATGGTTTGTCAGATGGCATATGTCCAAAAAAGGAAGAGTAACTTATGACTTTATTCCTAATCCAGAAATAAAAATAAGAAGATACCATCCACTGATAATTCAAATTATATCAGGACATGGGAGATTTCCCGCATACTTCCAAAGATTTGGAAGAATGCAGGAAAATAAATGCATCTGTGGAGGAATCGGTACTGTTTACCACTATTTAAAGGAATGCCTAGTCATCTCGGAATGAAGAAAGAATCTGAAAGTTGAAAAGGATGATTTAAGTATAGTACTGGCGGTACCAGGAAATCTTAAAACTCTGAAGGACATGATGTTAAAAATGGTCAGTTTTTTTAATCAATTGTTTGTATGTGTTTGGATTTTTGTTGTAGTAGAACGAGAAATGGGTGGAATATTGAGAATGTCGAGGAGATTTTCTTTAATGATGGCCTATTCCTTGTTTAATAGGAAGACAGGTGAATTGGAAGGAAGGTCAGTGATGGACCACTTTGTTGCTAAGGGACAAATGCCTAGAAGAGCATGTCAATTTGGGGAATCAATGAATGCTATGGACGGACTTTGCTAAAGGTAGCAGTCGGCCACAACAAATCCTGTCGATAATACTACGTTCAGTGGTGGCGGGGTGGTCGACTGCATGGAAGAAGGTCACTACTCTTAATTTGTTTGCTTTCGGATTTACTGCGCTAATGGCAACCAAAATTTTTCATGTTCTTCAACGAATCAAACAAAGTTCAATATTCTACTGCATTATCACTGCGGTATATCAAGAGTATTTCACCGAATTTTCTGAATAGTCCTAACTTTCTATAATCTGCACCGAAGTTAGACTCAATGGGGTTGGATTCCCGAGTTTTCCCAGAGTGAATATAAAAATTTGTGAGCCCAAATTTATAAATAGCTTAGGAAATTCTCTCACCTGTTGACACTGCACCCTTGTTTAGAGAATGACACATAAACCGGGTCATAATTAGTGCCGGGATAGCCTGGTTGGTAGGGATCCCTTGGGTTGTGAGCTCGAACCCCGCCGACCGAAGACTCTCTGTGTACATGGTGGTTGATAGAAGTAATAAACCTGTCATAGCCCCAAAGTTCTCGAAGTCGAAACAATACTACTGGGGGTACTAGATCAGAGATGATCGTTCTCTGATTCAAGTCTAAATTACGATCTGTGAATAAAATGTGTGAATGAAGTCCGCCCCGTGAAAGGGCTGTGACGCATGAGTAGCTAAGACATACTCATGCCCTAGATGGCACTACTGAAACAGGAGACGCTAAAACTCGGCTTAAAATCGCTAAATCGTCGGCGGTCTCGTCTAAGCAACAACACATAAACAATTCTATTGGGAAAAACATTTGAGTGCATGCAAGTGATTGAAATATAATTTTGTTTCAGCTTCAACCCGGCTACGTGATTGCCTTAAAGCGCAGCGATACGACCGTCGTGGAATACGTAGATGCCACGGAAGATGACGCCACCTTGGCCGGGTTTGTGGACAGAGATGAAGCCGGAAAGCTTTTAAATGTCCATCACTTTCTGAGACCCGTCGTGGTTGTTCCACTCAACATTTCCTTCCCACACAATTTCACAAAGGTAATAGCTCTTCTGAGCAGAATTTAGCTTTACAAAAATTTACTATTCGCCCGAAAACAAAATTTCATTTTCTCTCGGAATAGATTTATCATACAATAGTCAACAAAAGCAATGGAACACATCTGTAACTTTGCTATTTATCATCGCATTCTCACAAAATGTCAATGGAAATGGCTCAAGGAGAAGGGATTATTTCATTAGAATCAATGATTAACTGGGCAGATGAATGCAGTCAATTAATTTGTATCTCGAAATTTCTCCATTACAATTATCAATTTTTTTTCTTAATCAAATCTTTGCTTGCTTGTCATGACATTAGTAACCAAAAGTTTTTTTTGTAACCTTGGGATGAAAATAGCGAGATTTATAAAATTTTGAAAAATAATGCGAACCAATGTGAAATGAATCCTAAAAATTTTTGGCGATGTCATAGAAACTGTTTAAAATTTCTCAAATCATCTTTTGTGCACTTGAAGATCATCATTTCACTTATAACAGACGAAATAAATTTATACTTTAATATTTTATACACATTTTTAAACACTACTGTAATAAAAAGGTGAATTTTAACATACCAAAATGTTTACATAACAGCAAAGCTAGAATGCTAAAACATTACAATCGGGCATATCTGTAACAAGATTTGAAATATTTGCACAAATTAAAAAAAGGAACTTCAAAGTTCCTACTATCGGAATGTCTTGATACGCCTACTTGTAGAAGAAAGTATTATTTCTAATGATTGCTATAGATGAAGATGTTATAATGAATTCTAACTGTTGCTATAACCTTGGATGATTCCCGAATCAGATGACTTTTATATAAAGTGGAATTTCTTTTCTTATAAAAAACAAATATATTTAATCAATGGATATATATGCTGTAGAATGTCAAGAAAATTTCTTATTGAAAATGTTATCAATGGATTGCGATTTTTGACGAATTATTTACATTTTATTATCTTTCTTTCTACGATTTAATGATGAATGACTAGGCGTGAAACAATCCTATAATTTATACTAAAATTTCCGTTTGGCATAAGGATTTCAAATGAGGACAATAAGAACTGCTTTATTTATAAATGGCAGTCAACATCATTATTCATTTCTGTTTTTCTATTTAAAAAGCTCTTTTTATTGAAAAATTAAAAAAAGAATGTTATTTTTTATTTATTTACGATATTTTACTAGAATGACTATCCTACATATGCTTCAAATAGGATTTGATACTTTATCTGAAATCTGCAAATGAAGATGATATCTGAAATCTGCAAATGAAGATGATATCTGAAATCTGCAAATGATGAAAGAGCTAAAGCTAAATCAATTAAACTAAAATCTTAAGCTAGAGATTGAATCTAAATGAAAGAGTGGTCAACCGATTACAACAAAGCTTGAAATAAATAGAATTTATCTTCACTTTTTCTGTCGCTGTCCTTTGGGATGAATCCTATTTGCAGGAGCTTGATTTTAGAAATTTGGAATACAGTTACTAGAAATGGTATCCATCAAAATCGATATGGAGTAACAGGTTTTATGAATATTTTCCTCCCTGGTCATGCGAATGGGGTCTTTTTTTCTTTCAAATGCATTGATTTCTTTATTTTCTTTTTTTTAAGGCTCATTCAACCCTCTATTCGTATTTCATTTCCCGTTTTATATTGCTAAAAACTGCTCTTTCCTCATTCATGTTCATTTGGTGATGTGTGATTGGCAACAGCCAGATCCATCTCCTTCTTATGCGTACTGGATAATAAATCCCTTGCTCTCATCGTGAAACCGTATTGCATGTAGATGATTAAAGGACGAAAGTTATACACTTTTAAAACAAAAGTGTATTTAAAAAATTCCAGTGAGGTATCCATAGTTCATTTCTCGTTATATATTTCTCATTTGATATAATCTCGTTCATGACATTCCCACGCTTCTTTCTATGATTTTTGATGCTTGAACTAGATTCGAATAAAAAACTGTCATGTCGCAGAATCACATTCAAACGAATGGCAGCTTCATTCTTTTTTATTGTGTTTGATGGCTTTATGCATAGAGAATCGGTTATTGTAGATGAATATTGTTAGTGAAAATATTTAAATAGGCATTTGAGCTACTTTATAGAAAAAAAAATGTGGTTTTTTTTTGGACATTAACTCATTGAAGTAAAAAATCAACATATGACTAAAGTTTTTGTGTCAAAACTATATACCATGTTGCGATGCCATTGAATGATTTCTTATGGAGGAATGTGTTCTTGATCGCGCATGAGACGTCACAGCTTTTACGTAAGAGAGAATTTAAAAGGATATGACAAGGCTAGCTCTGATTGGTTTTTCATTACATCATTGTATGATGTCAGAATTTTAGTTTAGCATGATCTGACTATGCAGTCTATTCTTGCTCCTTTCATGTGTGAGTGAATGTCTCTGTGCTGTGCTTTGTGCCAATAAGTGATTTTTACTCGTAAGAAATGAGTATATTTTATGCCAATAACCAGAGGATAAGAAATGTGCAGAACCTGTAACTTACAATTGTAACAGACCAAGTTCCATATCTAATTGGTTTCATCTTAAAGAAATCTCGCTTGAACATTCAGAAATGTGCAGACTAACAGGCAATCTATTGTTTGACGGAACTGGCGCAACATTTTTAACTTATCTTTAAGTCTTATGGTCAAACCTTATGCCAATTGTCATCTAGGCAACCTTACTTAGAGGCGGCGCATGCGTAGAAAGGCTGTAAAATGCTGTTCGGTCGATGGCAAGAAATTGTCCCGATGGGACAACAGCATACCGCTGCATTGCATTTTTTTCCCCTTACTGAGCATGCGTTTTTAGAATTTGGCGTTTCTTTTGACATGAAAAAATGGATCACTTATCATAGATTATTTCCGACATTTTTTACTTTCTGATGGTAGTTTTTTTTTTTTTTTCATTTTATTTGTCATTTCTTTTTCCATACTTTTCGAAATTTAGGTATGTTGACCTTATTTTTTATTTTACCATGTTTCTTTGTGTAAATATCCATCTTTTTAATACGATAAGCAATGAAAAAAAATTCAAGGACGCCAAAACGACAATAGTCAAGCTTGGAATGCGTGAATCTATCTTATGAAATTGTTTCAAACATAAATCACACTTTCTGCGCATGCGCAATGTAAACTCGGCATAAGGCTTACGAACTCAATGGCTGAAAATGTCATTACTCAAATAAGTCTTTTAACCAATGAAGTAAAATTTCATTTAAAGAACTGGAACCAACGCACATATTCACAAAACCATTTCTGAGTGTTACTGAAATGTCTAGAACAGGAGTCAACTATAGAGGAGATTTGAAAATACCTTGGAAAGTACAGAAACGATCAAATTTCAATTTAAAAAATGATATATTAGTTGAAATTTGAAAATGAATTTTCATGTTAAAGACCAAACCGAATCCCGTTTGTTTAATTTTTGGAATCTCAATAAAGTAAAAAGAAGAAAAAGGCTTTTTTAAAAACTTTTTTTCGCAATCTGAAATTTACTTAATACATGTTTCTTAGTGTGTTGGCACTTTTCAAGCGGAGTTTTAAGAGAACAAAATTAAGTATATATCAAGAACTACTGCAAATTTTGGAAAAAAATGTGACATATTTTTTCCAAAATATGTAGCAACAGAAAAAAAAGTATGCTGGATAGAATTATTTAAAAAACCTCGATTTTCATAACAGAAAAATTATGAAATACTAATTAACTCAGGTAATCATGTTTTTTTATATCTAATTAAACTTACCTTCTTCAGAAATTTTTCTCGGTAATTAATAACGGCTTTAACAGTTAAAAAAATCTTTATATTTTTACACACCAAATCAGGTGTCGTCCTCTTCATCTGACCTCGGTTCCAAATCACGAGGTCCGTTCCAAAATAGCCCTAGTGTTGCTTTAAAAAGCTGGACGTTAATATAACTAAACTAAACTAAACCAAACAAACGAAATTATATTACCCGCAGGCAGGAAAATATAAAGTGAGAGCCGAGATGAGCAGCGATCCAGATGGTCTGGTGGAAGAAAAGGAAGTTACAGTGCTGGTGTTAACTTACCTGTCCGGACTGTCGCTTGCAAGACCGCTCGTCTGCACTGACGTCGGGGAGTCCGTCACTGTGGAGGCGACTCTGGACGTGGGAGTCAATGTCACTTTCTACTGGGTGGCGGAGGATTTCAAAGATCGAAGTTATGTTGTTGGTATGAATTTTTGATACTCTACAGTAGGGCAGGGCAATGACCGAACTTCATCATCGCGATCATATCGATATTTTTCGATATATCGTAGTATTATAATTTATTTATAGTAATTATAAGTTAAAAATAGCATCTCTTAACATATTAACTAATCAGAATGATCCCCCCCAAAAAAGTTTCTATATAATAAAAATATTTGCTTTCTTTTGAATATGAATAGTTAGAAAATAATTGGGTTAAAACCCCTTTAAGTGTGTCAATGCCAAAGCAATGCCTGCTTGTTACAATTTATAATGTTGCGTTTTTTCAATATAATAATTTTTAAAATTTTCATCTTCTTTCTGCTGCCTTAAAAAACCTTCAGTTTATTTAAAAAAAGGAAAACAGCATAATAATGCCTGTAGCAAGTAAAATTAAGAAGTTTTAAAAAATCATGAATTCAAAATCTGATGTCTCGAAAAATTAGATGTTTTCTTTTTCTTTTTTTCTTTTTTTTTATTTTTATGCGAGTATGTTTGAGTGTGAAAATGCGAGCTGCGAATAAAATTGTTAATGTAATCTGAATGAATCCTTTTTACTTTCTTTTCTGAAGATGAATATTTAATGATTAAACAGAGAACAATCAACAACCTTCTGATAACTGCAATTATTTTTTCGATATTCACAATTATTCCTAAATTAATTGTGAATATTTATTTATTGTATCGCAATTCATCGTAAACTATTATTCATGATAGATCGATATTTTTCAGAAACTGGCATCGAAAAATCGATTTTTCTAAAATATCAATTTTTTTTTTCTCTATAAAACGAAAATCAGCACAGCCCTACTCTACAATACTTCTATAGATTTAAAAAAAAATTAAAATCCGTAAAAATGCCGATTACATATTTACTATATAAAAATGAGCATGTAATTGATTAACAGAAAACGTAATATGTGAATCTGGTATTGATCCTGACTGTGTTTAATTTGGTGTTAAACGTTGTAACCATTTTCCACTCTCGATCGCCATCTTGCCAAACTCGGTCAAAGGCTTTCTGAATATCAAGGAAAACAGCAGCAGATTTTTGATTATTTGCAAAACCCTCTTCAACATATTCAACTACCCTAACAAGTTGAGGAGTCGTTGAGAGGTTATTTCTGAAACCGAATTGTTCCGGGCTAATTTATTTAACCTATTTAAGATTATAAAAATAGGTTAAATAGGTTAAATAAATTCCTTGATGAAAACAACATCCTTAGCCCGGAACAATTCGGTTTCAGAAATAACCTCTCAACGACTCATCAACTTGTTAGGGTAGTTGAATATGTTGAAGAGGGTTTTGCAAATAATCAAAAATCTGCTGCTGTTTTCCTTGATATTCAGAAAGCCTTTGACCGAGTTTGGCAAGATGGCCTTATTTACAAGCTCATTACCTACAATTTACCACATTATATTATCAAAATTATCATCTCATATTTAAACAACAGATTCTTTTGTGTTCGCGTTAATAATAATCTCTCAGACATTAAACCTATAAAAGCAGGTGTTGCCCAAGGCTCCAAAATTGGTCCTATTCTTTTTTCACTTTACATAAACGACATACCAAAACAATTTAATACCATGCTCTGCATGTATGCCGACGACACTGCAATACTAGCCAGAAATAAAAATCCAAATTTCATCTCAATAGCACTCACTAGACATTTCAAAACTCTTGAAGACTGGTTCAATAAATGGAAAATCGAAATTAATCCTAGTAAAACTGAAGCTATCATGTTCACTAAAAATCAAGTTTTTAAAGAATTCCGACCAATTAAAATTAAAAATCAAAACATCCCGTGGTCTAAGGAATGCAAATATTTAGGTGTCATTCTTGACAATAAACTAACATGGAAACCTCATTTTATTTATGTTAAAAAGAAGTTTCGAGACCTAACTCGTAAATTCTTTCCCTTAATTTCTCGAAACTCCAAAATGAGCAGGGACAACAAAATAGTTATTTACACTGCCTATCTGCGTCCAGTTTTAACTTACGCATGTCCGGTTTGGGGATACACTGCTAAATCTAATCTAAGAATAATAGAAATTCAACAAAACAACCTTATCAGAAGATTTTGTAACTGCCATTGGTATATGCCAAACACCATCATGTATAAAGCACTTGATTACCCTCCACTTAAAAAATTTATTAAAAAACTTGCTGAAAAATTCTTCAAAAATATTGACAATCATGATAACAAAGCAGTTCTAGATATTCCTAAATATATTCCTAATCTCCGTATTAAAAGACTTCGTAATATTTTGATTTAGCCCTCCCTAATCTTTTGCTTTTTTCCATATTAATTACTTCTCATTTTTACTTAACTTTATTTTTCATAAACTTAATAAATTGCTCGGCAGCGTTTTCCCAATCCATGTTGCACTTCTTATCACATCCTGACAGACATTAGTAACCTTAGCTTCGTCAAGCACCTCACTCCTCATCTCCTGTCTGTTCCTGTAACCCAGTTCATCGGACTTTTTTTTTTTTTTTTTTTTTTTTTTGCGAAGATGATCACGTCAATTACTGAAAGCCAGGTCTTTAAAAAGTTTTCCATCTACCGGAGACCCTAGGGGCTAGGCGCTCCGTCAAACATTTCATTACCACTCCCGATCTGCGCTGAATTGCATCGAGCATGTCAGAAATCTCCAATTCAATCATGCAGTTTGGATAGCGATTGCTTCACACACTAAAAACAAATAATTCATCTCTAAGAATATGGCATGCAATTCAGTTGTTTTTAAAAGAAAACATTTAGTTTTAGAAAACAAAGGAAATTATTTTTGTCATTCTAATTAAGATTACTCATATGTCATTAAATGGAAAATAACGACTTATAGTTAGAGAAAGTTGATTCTTTTCAAGAGATTTTTAATATATCTGGGTTCTAATTAGCATTTAACTATTATATAGATATGCATTTAAAAGTGTTAAACAAGTCAATTTAGAATCCATTTAACTTCTTACTTACAGAGGAAATAGATACAATGCAAGTAGATTCTCTCTCAATGCAGGATCATGTTTAAATATGGAAAAGCGATGCAAATCTGAGATACTATGTGAACAATTTAAAAGAAAATTGTTCACATAGTATCTCTTATAGCAGTCACTCTTATTGACCAATATATCGAAGTAAATCACTTTAAAAAAATTATTTGCATTGTATCTAAGATTTGCATCACTTTTCTCCTCTTTCTTCATTGGTTTGCTTTAGCATTTATGGCAGAAAAGTAACTTTTCACTTTGCAACACATCTTGTTTTCACGCTAATGTAATTTTTTAAAAATTCAGTCTCTGTAATATGTGATTTCAGATGAAGCGCCTACACGTGTTGTAGAAAACTACACTTGTGTTAAAGAAGGCAACTTTAGTGTCATTTTGAACGCCAGTGACTCTCTCACATCGGAAGAGGCCGCAATGGATGTTTGTTGTCTGAATCGCGTCAGTCGGAACTGGCGCCTCCAATCCAACTCTCCTAAGATTGCGCCGCCAGGTATTTACATCCGTATCTTTTTTTAAAACAGTAGAGTTACAAAAATCGGGTATCATGCAGATTTTAAACCGGTTTGATGAAATAAGAATAGGATTTAAAAGATCAAAGATAAATTTGTTTACAGAATAAAAGTGTAAAAAAAAGTAACAACAAAAATATTTTACAAATTTCAATTTTATAAAAATAATAATTAGCCTTCATGAAAGTAACATTTAGGCGAAATGCAGCCGAATATTCATAAATTGTTGCAAAATTTCGTATTTATAGAGAAAAAAAAGCGTTTCTCCGATTCAACTCGGAAGTTTAAAACCTCTACAGTTACTACATATGCTCTGCTTCAACAAATAATTTTGAAAGAGTTGTATGTTAAAATAAAAAAAGAATTCATTTCTTGAAATAATTTTTTAATATTAAAACTTTGAAAAAAAAACATAGGTTGGTCATAAAGATACATGCCCATATATGAATCCCTAGCAGTCACTCTTATTGACCAATCAAACCGAAATGTGAAATATAAATTGTGCTGGGTGATAACATCGAGCCTATACCGTTACCGTTAGAACGAAAAATGTTTGGATGGCAACATTCTTCCTTTTCCCTTCGCATAATGATCAATGGACTGAAAAACTGAGAAAAGTGTTGGAAT
This sequence comes from Argiope bruennichi, assembly GCF_947563725.1. Taxonomy (NCBI): domain Eukaryota; kingdom Metazoa; phylum Arthropoda; class Arachnida; order Araneae; family Araneidae; genus Argiope; species Argiope bruennichi. Next base: position 125,906,446 of record NC_079160.1, read on the forward strand.
GGCACATGTGGGGCGAGAGAGGGAAAATCAGATATATTCAAAAAACAGCATTATAAGCAGCTCGTATCTATTTTGCAGTTCTTAAGTGCATAGACAGCAAAAGTACCAATCACAGCACCATGTGTAAAACCTTTAAAATGTAGTGTCAGTAGGTTATTTCTTAAATCAAGTGTTGCAAACTTATTTACAGCGATACAAAGGGATCCATTAGTAAAGTTCTGTTTTCTGAAAAGGCAAAACATGTAGATACAAATATTAATCGTAGAAACCACCGATTAAGAAGAGGTCCGTGCAAGCCTAGCGTAACCTCATGGGGGGGGGGAATGAAGAAAATGGCTGCAATTTTGATAGACGTCGATCCGAATGCCCATCTATTTCTGTTGAAATTGCTGAAGTCTTCTGTGCTGTTCTCTGCATATTTCTTTGTTAATTCCAGATCGTCCGAATATTATAAACAGAGTACAACCAACAGCCTTTTACGATTCCATTCCATATCTGATACAAAAAAGAATAGCAACTGGCCTCTACAAATATTACGAATAGTCGAAATACATTTCTCATGTGCCGCCATGGAATCTGAGAGCCTCACGCACTGGATTGGCGAGTAAAATGTGAATGATGCGGCACTCCGACATGAAAACGAGATTGTGTGGAAATGTACCGCACACGCATTTATTCTCGATCCAGACTTATTTGAAGGGGAAAATTGCTTCGCCGCAATCATGAAGAACTAAGACATCCAGAATCACAATACAAAAATGCTCTCAAATACATGATATAGATGCTAGATGGCACTTTTTTACACTAAATGTTTGCATAGTGTTAAACAATACTTTAATGACAATCATCTCTCATTTCATTTCGCTGGCCATCACGATCATCTCATCTAAATCCGATGGGCTTTCGATTCCGTGATTATCTAAAGTCCACGGTGAACATTTTGAGTCTTTGAGATTTATTTGATATGAAAGACATCCTGTAACGTGAAGTTATGCACATTTATCAAAACATGTTATGTTCTCCATAAACCTCCGACAAGTGCGTCTTACGGCACAGTTCTAAATCCATTTACAGTTTTTCAGTTCTTTTATGAGTTTGTGATAGGAAAAAAGTGAGTGTTGTCGTTTCATTTCAATTTTTTTTTCACCATAACTCATGGATGTTGACAACATTGTTATTGTTACCCTAATCTCGAGTGCATACCCTTCAAATAATTGTATTTCACGTTTCTTTTCGATCAGTTGAGCAGAAACGATGCTAAGGATTTATATATTGGTAGAGTTTCTTTGTGTCTATCTTTTTCAAATAAAAACTATTCAATCAAATATCTTGCAGTTTCCAAGAATATGAGGGAAAAAATTTACAGGGAAAATTCACGCATGAACATTTTGATTAGTTTTTTTATTAGTCAGAATAGTCCTTACTGCCTGTAAATGAAAGAAAATATTAAATCATCTTTAATTTTAAAATAAATGCATCAAACACTCAAGCAAGTAATATTTTTCAAAGAAAATGGATGAAAGAAACAATGCAACATCATTTAACTTTCCGCTTAGAAACAATTTAGCTTTGTAGCAGTTGCATTACTCTTATCTTCTCTTTTGGATACTAGACGGCGATGCCTGATTAGGCCATCCCACAGTGCATTGCGAGTGTGATTAGAATGATATACGATACTGTCCTGTTAAGCTGCGCTCTAAATGTCTTGTCTTGTCTTTGTGTTTGTGCTTGTTTAGTGTGTGAATGTGATTATTAAAAGAAATGTTCCTAAAAACATTCCTCCTGTTGCTTCCTGCACGGATCATAATAATCTACATACCACCACAGCTTAAAATGACTTAATGAATAAATTTTAGCAAAAGAATTTCTTAAGAGTTAAACATTTTTTATTGAAAGAAGTTCTGATCTCAAATTTAATTGATTTATGGTCAAGATCAAGAAATACGATGGATGAAATGTATTACCATATTTAATAAAGTAATTTTAAATGGGTAATTTTTCTAATTTTTAGGTGAAATAACCGTGTCTTTGAGATATATTGGGAACGCAACGTATTTTCCAACCGGCGCTGTTACAGATATAGAATTTGGGGACAGCGACAGCAAAGCAGACATTCCCATCGATGGCGGAACATTCAGTGCGACAGCAACTCATGCTTATGTGCAGGGAGGTGCCTATAATGTCACTGCGCGCGTCCGAAGCAACGTGGACGTGGAAACATTCAACACGGAGGTACTTTATTCAGAATTTATTATGCATCATTTAATTGAATAATTATTGACCTTTTTTTATTCAATTAATAGGTCTTACTTCTTGATAAATTGGGCAAGTTAGCTGTAACTGCACAATATGCCGAAGATGAGAACTCAGAAAATAAAGCCTTACTCGGCCCAAATCAAACAGATGTCTTTCTGAATACCATCGTCAGCTTTTTTTGTAATATATCTGGTAAGTTTGAACGTCAACTTTTCAAATATATTGTTGTTAAAAGCTTTTCAAGAAAACGCCAGATATGAGGGAAAAAGTTGTTGAAAAAATGAGGTGCCTTATGCTCATTTCACGAGGAGTTTATTTACGAAAATGAGATTTAAGTGCGATGCGGGTTCCGCTGCATTTTGTTCACAAATGTATTTATGCAATACTGGAAAAAAAAAACTCGAATATGATTATGATGAAATGAGAAATCATTTCCAAAGTGCACGACTCGAAATGTAGTTGCATTTTCAAAACAATCTAATGAGTCGGTTTGAAGAAGAAATTGCACGATTTTAAATCTTACTAATACCATAAATAAAGTTCAAAATCAAGCCAAATGTTCGAGAGAAACTCTAATGCCGCATATTTTAAAACAAATTATTTCATTATAAATTTAATTGATTTAAGGTCAAGATCAAGAAATACGATGGATGAAGCCCATACTAGCAAGGATTTGAAGTTGATCCTGTCTATCTCAGCAAACTATTTGCAGCAACAAATATGCGTAGGTCGAATGGAACGTAGCAAGCCTGAAATCCATGAAATGGTATTTTGTTTTTAAACTTATAGCTTATGCTGTCCCTGTTGATTCAAAAGGCTCTAAGCTCAAGGTCAAGATGATTCCATATAGCTCTCAGACACTCTGCTCTTGTCTTATGTATGGCCCGTATTCCACGAGTCTGCATTGGAAGCCTGAAAGTCTCATAAGCGATATTCGTATTATAATTTTAATATCTCGGTGCTCAATAATTCTCACTCTCACTTTAGTGCATTAAAAGGTGACAGTTTTTCATCCATTTCTTAAGCTTACTTCTATCAATCTTTTTCTTTCTTATTTCCTTTTTCTGGTAAGCGAGGTACTCGATACGAATATCCAGAAAGAGATTCATTGATATTTTTGAAGATAATATCTGAAAACGAGAAAGTTAGTTAACAAAGCCAACGTATTAGTCTAGAAAATCAATGCCATTTCTAAGACAACTTATAGTTTAGATAATGCGGCTGAACTGCCTTCAAGCCTTAATTGCCGAATTTCTCGGTCATCTCGTCTAATCGAGAAATAAAGTAAAAAAATGAATTAAAATAATGAATGTGAACTATATTTTTCAGAATGACATTAAAAGTTGCGAATTTTAGGAACTATTGAAAATTACACAATGGAGACTGAAGGCAAAATCGTGACTCAAGACGGCTCCCATTCCATATTTGCCACGCAGTTTGAAGAAGTAAGTTACATTCTTGCATGCTCTGTACTTTAGGAAATAGCTAAAAGAGAGAGAGTCTAAACTTTGAAAGATCACATTTAAAATTTAAAAAATGTTTCTTTATTCAATTGTCTACTTCAAAAAATTCTCTAACACTCTAATCACAAATTGTTTTCTTTATATAAGACAGCTTTGTAAATATCTTGACAGCCATAAAAATTTCTAATAAAATATTTCTAGAAAGAAAGAAATGAATAAAGATCTACATTGAATGCACCAATAAAATGTGTCTTTAGAAAACAAATTTTACTTCAATTTTTTCACCAGTAACAATTGAAGCGGACACTGAAAGTAAAGATATGCATTTTATTCAGAATTTCTTTTAATAAATCGAAGGATAATGATTGATGGTTTCTAAAGAAAGTCGCTTTAAGCAAGGAAACTAAGAATGAAGCAATTGTCATTTGCGAGCATTTTTAATTTTTTCAGATGAAGGAACGTTAAGACTGATTTTTAAATATTCAAAGCAGATTCACTAATAGTAGTTTTTAAAGGAAAATGGTAATGAAAAAGGTGTACATTTTATGCTCCAAAATATAAAACAAGATATAAATAAAATCGTTCCGCGGTGAAAATTTCAAGTGTTAGGAAATAAAAATCATATTGTTCTCATTAGCATTGTGGCATCAGAACACACAGCTAGATGTGAAGAGATTCCATGAAAAATATGATGCCCAATGCAAATATGAAACTATTTATTTTTTACATTTATAATTTATTTTTATATTTTGTGTACTTGGTGAAAGCAAGTTCAAATTTTTTGAATAAACATTTTTACCCTATTTGAAAGAAAAAATATTATACTCTTCAGTTTTTGAATGTTCTATTACGTTCAATTTCCATATACTTTACGTTTAATTTCCATATACTTTTATAGTTTATTTAACACGAAGTGTAACAAGCAGAAGCATTTGTATTCGATTATTCACTGACTTTCTTAATAATTAGGAAATTTTGCACATCTGCGTGTTCTCTATGATATGCGTGGCACCACTGGATTATGAATTTTTGAATAATTTTGCTCCCAAAACTTCATATTATTTATGATAATCTCTTATAAATCAAAAACTAAAAATTAAAAAAAATTCTAATCCCAGAATAATGTTTTGTACATTTAAAGACGTGTTTTAATAAAGCTCGTTCATTGAATTTCTTTTTATTGAAAGGTTGGAGAATTCCTTTTCACTTTCAAGGCATCGAATTTCCTGGAAGAAAGCAACAGCGTTACTCTCGCAATCCGAGTCATGACGGACACCGTGGGTCTTGAACTCGAGGCAGATCCTTCCAGTATCATGCCGGGGGATGAGGTCACTTTCACCATCGAATTCATATCCACCGACCCTTTTACCTGCATTTCGTTCGACGCCGACGAAGGGGAAATCTTGGAGGCCTTCGGAAATGAAGACACCTGTCGTTTGGTCCTGCAGGAGGGGATGCATTTTAATCGGAAAGACGAACAACGGTAAGTCACCTGCAGTATCAGAACTGGACTCGAGACACGCAGCACTCCCTTTAAATGGTTACCGAAATGTAATGATTTTTCTCGGTCCTCGTAACATTTGGTTCTCTTCCAATACTGACGAGCTGCTTTCATGGAAATGCGCTCTACAAAAAGTATCAGTGCCAAATGGAGACAAAATTATTATTTATCTGAAATAGGAACGAAAATCTTTTTCCAAAAATCCTTATACATATTGCAATTATTTGATTATATTTCAAATGTTTAAGCTTTTAATTGTTTTTTTTTTATGTTTACACCTGCAATTATTTAAATTTAAATGAATGAACTATCATTGTTAAGAATAAACTGGTATCATAATATCTCACTTTTTTTGTGCTTTCAAAAATGCTACAACTGTTGGGAAATTGAAATATTTCTACGTAAGGCCGTATATATTTTTAAAAAAGCAGGTCTTGCATTGTGGAAATTCCCTTTTTATTTGAAGCTCATCAAATATTTAAAGATTGTTTTACTTTTGACTTTCAGTCATTATCAAGTGAACATAAATGCGGCTTTTAAATTTCCTATGCAGACAATCATTTCAGTTGAGTACTAAGCAATACAAATCGGTTCTTAAATTTAACATTTTCTTGGAAAATAAAACAAATAAATCTCTTGTTTATTCGATGTTTGTGTTTCGTTTCTTAAAGACATCCATATGTGGAGTGTCCCAAAAAAATGGAATGATAAATATTGCAATTAGATAGTACTTCTTATTAAAAAGTTTTATTAAATAAAGTAGGCAAATATATGCAAATGAGAAGAATTCTTGAGCGGTTGAGGATAAAAAAAGTACAGAAATTAATTTTTTTATGCCTCTCCATAGTGAAGCAAAGCTAATTTGTAAAATATTCTCTTATAATCATTTAGAAATACACAAAGCTTAAAGCTTATGTCTTCAAAATTTGCTAATACATTAAAGGATTTTTATTACTTATTTAGATCTTTTTTCATACTTCAGAATGGTGTTTGGACTGGTCTTCCGTTGTGCATTTTAAGAACAAAATACGCAATGAAATAGGTTATTAAAAGGGTAGAGTCAGGTAATAATAATGCACTTATTCTTCCACTAAATTTTGAAAAAAGGTCCATTAATACATTAATAAATGTGCTTTCAATAACTTGTTCGAAATGAACGCCCTCGACACCCACACAAAGCGGCATTCTAACAGTACTTGCTAACCGGTTCACCACTTCTAGCATTAAGGCAGTCTTCGTAAGTTGGTCGCCGAGCACCTGTAACTCCTACAGGGAGGTGCTGTGCTCAGAAGAATGTAGACGATTCAAAACTAACCGAATATTCACTGTACTGTTGTACAAAATAGGAATCTCTTCTCACCACACATTCATAGACAATTGCCACTGAAGATGAACGTCTTATATTAAAAGTGGACTTCCGTGCTTCCCAAAGCAACCGTTTTGACAACTGATGTTCCCATCTGGATTAAAGCGATACTTTTCTATACAAATTACATTTCTCAGGAAAGAAGAATTTGATTCTATCTGAAATCGGGCACAACTGCAAAACTTTAGACGCTGGCAATGACAGTATGGAAGTCTGTATGAAAGTCAATTTCGCTAAAAGATTCTTTACTTTAGAATGTCGTACTCTGAATTGCTGTCTTTGCTCTAGCACAAGGGGAATTTCAAAAATGAGACAAAATATCAATTTCAATATAATGCCCCATTCTCACCAAGCAATTAAGGATCCTTTCGTTTTGTATATATATTTCCTGGAAGGGTACCGGCAATTCGTCCCCCCCCCCCTTTTTATTCTTCTGCAATTAGCAGTATTTCACGCATTCCCTCCCATGAAAGTCGAAGATGAAACTGTAAACTAATTAAAAGGAACAACATTATTGAATAAACTGATCTGAATAAACTTGCTCTTCTGAAATAATTTCATCTGAATTTATTATTAGCCTCTCTAAATTTAAAAATAAGCGTATCTCTTCAAATGTTGTAGACAGAAGCATGAAAGTGTTCGAAGATGAATAATTACTAAAAATATTTTATTAAGTGACACTTTTGCACTATGGAAGGAGTATAAAAATCTAATTATTTTTTGAATTTATTATCAGTTTTTAAAAAAACCCATGTGTTCATAAAATTGTTCATCTTCTTTGTAGAAACTTTGTAGCTGGAAGTATATGTCTAGGTTCAATATTTAGGAAGATAAAAGTCTGTTTCGCATTTTTAGAACATGTGTATGCCTATTGACTTCATTCATTTGAAAATTAAAAATAAGTTTATAAATAAGCAAATTAATTATAGTGTAATCTTTTGACTAATAAGACATCATTTCTTTAGCTAATTGTGTTAAATTGCCACTTGCCAATCAGAGAAATAAGTTAAATCGTTCTCAGATTTTGTAAATATATTTAATTATTAATTTATCATTTGTATTTAATATTATTTATTTAATTTTCTTGATGTCAAAGCAAATTTAATTCTCTTAAATTCAGGGTTTATAAAGTGAAATTCATATAAAAAATGAAGTAAAATGGTTAATAAAAGGATGCCATTACGTAAAAATTCAGTGAATTGTTTTTTATAGAATTAATATAATTATCTATTTCAGGAAGAATTAACATTCTTGTCATAAAATTCAAAGATCGTGCTAATTATAAAAAAATAATAAATTGTAACATTTTTTAAAAATTTGTCTTGAGTGTTGCTATATTTTATTATTGTTGCAGGAGTATTTTAAAGGTGTCGACAAAGAACAATAGTCACGTATTTGCATTTTTGAGAGTCAAATCTCGCATTCCCATAATTTTGGATTAACTGATTCACTTATAAATGTGGGGGGGGGTGATGGCCAAGCAATAACAAGTTCGATTTACTTGATATTCGAGAATTTAATGAGTGACAATATAGTTAAGTTAATGATGATTCACAAATTATGATGAACAAATAAAAGATGACAAATTTACAGAATGAGAATATGATAGTCAAGTTCAGAGCTAACGTAAAATTTCGTCTTTTAAACAACACTTTAATAGTTTGTCTTCACGTTACCCCGTCTTGGCGTCAACTGCCAGCGACTCCCATTTCCTCCGCCAGAGGCGCTGCCCAATGGCGGGAAGTAAGGTCCTGGCATCACATAAATTATGATAAAAACATTTTGGCTTTTCTAACTGTCTAATACAATCTGACCTTTTCTGACTTTTAGAAAGAAGAGAGAGGCGGAGGAAGCTTTCTGGGTCGACGATAATCACATCAGGTGAGATGCTCTCCTTAACATACTCTACCTTGTATCTATTTTGGGAAGAGCCTCGTTCTGATGACGAGGACTTCATTTAACGAATGTATTTGTCACAAAATGTCAAAAGCAATTTTTTTTTGGGAAAGCGAGTCTTGAATTCGTGACTCTCCTATTCAGGGGTCGAAACATCCTTCCGCTAGCACGTTATGAATATTAACTTTATTTATATTAACATCCCGTTTTAAAGCAACACTAGGGCTATTTTGAGACGGACCTCATAATTTTGAGCCACGGTCAGATGACGAGGATGATACCTGATCTAGCACCACCATCTCCAAATTTCCACACCACACCACACCAGCTAGAGGGCGCTTGGGCCTGAAGGTTTTAACGAGCACCAAACTCGCTTACAGGACGGTTCTTCGGTGTAATCGGGAGTCGAACCTGAAATCCTGCCATTCCGAAGTCGAGATCATACCACCAGACCAAATGCGTTCTGAAAGAGACATATATATGCTAGCCATTATTAGTTTTGTATTTTTCGGAATAACGAAACATTTAAAGATTCCTCATTACTTCTATATGTCTTATTTATACACAGATTAATATTCATAAAAAATTTGAGCATTTCATGTTTGCAAGGATAGAATTTTATGAATGATTTGACGCTTACTACCTCATGTATTAGAACATTGAATTTTGGTAAAGTTATTGTTGCTGTACAAACAATTTAATAATTTAGGACTTCTTACTTAGAAATTGATTTTAGAGAAGTGATGCCACTACAAATTCATAGTTAAAAGATGTTGATTTATAAGATTCCATGATATTTGTAATCGTTAATAAACTTTAAAAAAAACGCAGAAAATAATAGAAATAAAAAAAATTTAAACACCATTTTAGTGAGTTGTACAAAGTAGAACATAACATTTCTTTTATCAAAAATCAAGCAATACTATTCAGAAATTGCGATGTAATATAATCAGGAAAAAAAAAAAAAAAGGAAGTTCTTGTTTTATTCCCTGAAATTTAAAATATATTATAAAGCCATGATAAAATTCCAGCTCACATAAACTATTCTTCTGTAAATTTCAAGCTTTTATCAGTCTGATTTGACATTCATATTTTCGAGAAAACACTTATTATTGCAAGTAATTAAGAACAGTTTAAGGAAAATTTAAAGAAACTCTACCCATTTGGATACAATAGTACAAAATTAGCACGATTCTAGAGTAAGGCTTGTTCGTTTGAACCCTTTTTCTAAACCACAATACTTATCTTAAAAAATAAAGAATAATATTACATTGAAATAAATATTTTTTAAATGTATTTTAAATAATGTTTAGTGTATTAAAATAGAAAAATGATTTTTTATTAAAAAAAACTAGAGGTCGAACAAAAATCATAAAAGAATAATAATAAGAAAAATGTAAGAAGAGCCTAAAAGTTATTTAAACTTTTAAGAAACAAACAAACAAAACTCAAATACATCATATAAAAATGAAAGAACTTTATGAAAATAGTTACGATTCCAACATACTTAAAGCGTTAGAACTCCAGATTTTTAAATAAAAAATGTTTTTTTTTTTTTTTTTTTAATATGCCAATGAAAACTTTTTTTAAAATAGTTTTTTTTTACATTTATTCATTTAACAAAAATCTTTCCAGCATTTACGAATCAGAAATAAAATTAAAAAAATAATTGTCATAACTTCTTTACGCGGTTCTGTTTAAAGATTCTTTTTAAACGAACGATATTTTGTTGGATTATTTATTATTTATCATTTGCTAATTTAATCGCAGGACAGAATAAAAAATTTGCTATTCATCTTCAGCTTTTAGTAGCGTCAGTAGAATCCAGGATCATAATTCCAAACCCACTATTTGCTGTGTTGATGAATTTGACGTCATGAGGAAGATATGAAATATTGGTTTGGACAGCTGAGTTCCAAACTGTAAGAATTTTTTAATATCCTGAGAGCACCCTCAAAATAGGATCCAACTTAAAACATAAAAAAATTAAATTTCTAATAAGATAAAAAAAACTTTTATTGAAGTATTTTAAGATTTAAAATGAATAAATCTTCAAGTTTAGAATTAAGTCTGTTTTCAATAAATTTATACAATGAGATAAAAAATAAAATGTTTTGCTAATTTCCAGATAAAAGTGACGGACAAACGTTGCATCAGAAAATTTATGTTAATCGATCCTCGATTGCATTCTTCATTCGGACTCCATTTTTATCTATCCATTTTTCATTCTTGCTTTCTTAGTACCGCAGTGCGAGCAAACTCTAATTCAAAGTAAAAATTTTGATTCAGAGTCACTTTTTAAAAAAAATATGTCTTTAGTATCAGATACATCTACAACGACGGAGGAGTCTTCAAGCCCATCACTAAAGCTTTCAATTCGATATTCTGCGTGAATGCGACGGCTGAAGTCGAAGCTGCCTACCCTCCCTCCAATATCTGGATCGAGAACAATTCCACTAACATCAAACGCCCGATGAAGGTAAGATTTTCTACTTGAGCGAGTCTCTCGCAGAAGTAATTGCTTGAAATGTTGCAGATTTGGCAGAGTTATATTCAGCAGCATAGTTAATTTTTTTCCCTTTAAATGCAGCAGACTTCATTTACGAATCCGAGAACTTCCAGTGTTCGGCTCTCCACTGGAAGTAGATAAAAAGCGAGTCATTTTCATGCTTAATTAAGTGCAATAAAAAATTTCAGGTATGCAAAGCAGGTATTACGCAGATTGCTTTCTATGCCTAAGTGTAGGATGTTATTATGGTAAAAGAAGCAGGTATATTTTTTAAGCTATTCCTTTTATCATTTATTTTTTAAAAACAATAATAAGTAAATTTAACACAAGAACAGCATATCTAATGAATATAAATAATTTTTTTTCATTGCTCTCGTAACAAACCATTAATAGAACTTGTATCGTAATTTCAATGGATCGCTTCTTTAGTAGAAAGTGAGAAGTTTCGACCAACGGATTCGACTGAAAATTTGAAACTTTGTAATTCTTATATACTTTTAGCTAACAGGAATATAACGTGCTGCTCTGTTTATAGTATTTTCGAGAGGAAACCTTCCGCCTCGAAACCACAGCCCACGTGTTCGACCATCCCTCCCGATCTTACGAAATGATGTGGCATGTGGATAAAATCACCTCTTCCAACGAAATCCTCGAAACTATCGATATTTCGAGCATCCGATCTTCCAACTGCTCGGCACTACGCTTCCCACGCAGGTTTCTGGGTGTCGGCCTGTACAAAGTGAAGTACACCATTGAGATTTACGGTAAGCTCCTTCAGAAGTATTGATTCTCTGGCAACTGCTGACTCGCCACCGTATAGGACATACACGTTTTACTCATAAGCACCTCATTTTTGGAGAAAGCGCGCCAGTATGTCCCAATTATCATATTAATTTTACTTTTAACCACATTCTGATCGAATGTTCTTCTTTTAATTCCCATTGTCAGAACTTTTTTAATTCCTCATCTGTTACCTGGCGTGACTTGAGGGATGAAATACACCATATAATTTTTTTAAAAAAATTTCATGAAGACTTTCTTTTTTTTTTTTTTTTTTTGCTTGCGTAGGATTTGCTTTATTTTTTAACAACTTTGCCACGTTTACGAAGTTTTTGCCAAACATTCAGAAATTGCTGTTGACCTTTCAGTTCTTTTTTTTTTTTGTCATTTATTTTAACTTTTAAAAATATTCATGGCACAATTTAGTCAAATATGGCTCTTGTGTCAAAAAAAAAAAAAATCTCCCCAAAAAAACCTCCCCCTAAAGACTACAAATCAAGCTTCCTAGATTCAGTTTCTAACAAGCACACAATGCTTTGATTTAGATCAGCCAAAATTTCGGGATCCCAGGTAAGTTGCAGGAAATGAATCGGTCTATTTTACATTTCAGACAACGGGACCCTGCAAGAAAGCCCGTCGTGTTTCACTTACCTCGAAATAAGGAGCGGAAATTTGCGACCGATGATCATAAGAGGAGGAGCTTCGTACATCTTGCGTGGATTCGGTCAGTTGGTGGACTTGGATGCAGGAGCGTACTCGGAAGATCCCGACAACCCAGGGGATAAGGTAAGAGTTGGAATTCAGTGTAAGGACTAGTTCCTATTTCATCAAAAAACACCCAACTGAGAAGATAGGCTATTGTTTATTTACTGATCTGAACATGAACCACATTTATTTGGCTACTATTTTGAGGTTCAGGCTTTGAATATTTAATAACAATAATTCAGATTTTACTTTATTTTCATTGTCTGTTATTTTTCTTCTCTTTAAATGAATAGTATGAAGAAAACCGTAAAGCCTTACTGGAGTCCTTTCCTAATACTAAATTGCACATTTTATGGAATCAAATTTTAAATAAATGATTTCATAATTTAGATTTCCAAATTGCTAAAGAATATGAAAACAAAACCATTTCGTAAATTATTTCGTAAGAATAGTGGCCAAGCCTCTTTTGTAAACAAAAGAAACCTTACAAGGGACAAAAGTTTCAATTTGCTGCTTTTGGATCTTTACAAGTCATAACATCCGAAAGTAGATTTAAAATGTTTACTAATACTGTTTAGTGAATAATGGAAAAATACATTTCCGTACACACACTGAAATTTATTTGTTCATTTATGTACAAAAACGCGAAAGAAAAGCTGCAGAAAAAGCAAAATATTGTATATATTTTTTTTCAACGCAATTTGTATATAAAACAAGGGAGAAATAAGGGCAAGTCGTGAATTAAAAGATTGAAAAATTATTTCATAACGCACTTCACTGAACAAGGCCGTACCTACAAGATTTGTTATTATTAATACGGTCTATCGTTATGTGCATATACGACAGACATTCTTTTATGTTTCTGAGTTAAAAGAATTATAGCTTCTTTTTCTTCAATGCAAATAATTGAGCATTATGGAGTTGGATAATTAAGACATTTCAAAGGTAATATATATATATATATATAGGTTAAAATAAGTTCTAATAAACTAATAAATTGCTAATCCATTATTCGGAACATCCATTCACGTCTTTTTGTTTGGAAAATTCCGCCTATTTATTTGATGAAAATTGAAAATCTTTATTTATGTTTATAAATCTATTAACAAAAATAAGTGAATCTGTTTTCCTAATTCACTATTTTTCATTACTTTCTTGTTTTTTTTTACATCAGACATTTCAGATGGAGTGGTCATGCAGGTGTGTGAACGCTCCTGATTTTCTACCTGACGGTGAAGTGTATGAGGAAGATATCAGTTTGTCTGAACTGGCCGTGACCGAGCACCACATGAAAGAGCTGCAGAGTAGAGAAGAATGCTTCAAGGATTCAAAAAGTAAATAGATTCCCGTATCTATAACACAGAGTTTGTGTAAAGCAATCGAATCATTGGTAGATGACTTTTGGATAGTTTCTCGGAAATGAGTAAACAAAATTAAAAGCACTTGAAGTAAATAAATGTATAATCTATTTCAATTGAAATTTCACAAAATAAAAAAAAAATGCATCTCTTCAGCTTTAAAAAGCACAAGACAATTTCACATGTCTCCGAGAAAAAATTATCTGACTGTAACTGCTCAAAGCATGCAATGCATAGTTTTATCAGAATAAAGCAGTTCCTCTAAATACAAAGGACATTGAGTTTTTACGGCAAAATATTTTAATACAGATGGAAAAATTCGACGTATTTATTTGATGAAAAACTAAAATTTTAACAAAAATCAATACGAGTTTAAGCTATTAGATTATGATTTATGGGAGTTTAGATAATCTTAAGAATTGATTCTGACTGATTTATTAGCGCATTTCATAACTATTCATTCCTTTGATGTTCCTGGTAGTTTTTGGTCAAGACGGTTCGCTTGTGTGATGTTTTTCACTAGCAGCATTCTGCACTACACTCCCACGTTTCGAGGCATTATAAGCATCATCAGAATTTCTTATGAGGCGGCGCAGCGCATTAAATACAGAATTATTCTCTTTTTTTTTCCCTCTGACAAAAGACAAATCTATTGATTTTCACTAGAAAAAAATGCAACGTTAAATACACATGAATGTAAAAGACACATTTAGCAAAAATCTTCTACACCACGGCTTGGTATGCATTTTGGTTTGTGGCAACTGTTTCTGCATCCATTTCTATTAAGGTGAAAAAGACTCTTATGTATATAAAAATTTCGAAATTTTTAAGATGACTTTTAATTCGTTTCAAAAACCCTCTCTCAATAGGACTTCTTGAATTTTTAAAAGCCTCAAACGAAATGAACATTCTTTACCCCTAGGAACATACAATGAATTACTTTATAACCGAATACTTTTGTCTGGCATATGAAATGCGGCCATATTGCAACACACTTTTACGTGTTCTTATCTTATCTTGTACTTTTACCTGTTCTTAATGCCTGCTAAATTTAAACTTTCTTTATAATGCAACATTGTTGAAACAATAAATGTAAAAAAATTTTCCTTCCTTAGAACTTGAAGATTATCACGACTCCAGGTTAGTTTTTAATACAGATGAATTGCAAGATGCGAGAATATTATATGAAATAGAGGCGACAGTGTCCAAAGATTCAAGAAGACAACACGCAAACATTTATTTGGATGTCATCGAAAGCATTCCGCCAGGAATAATCATTATGTGAGTTTCTTTCAAATCGATGCTCGCTTTATTACCTATGTTTCAGACGAATAAATTTAAAATCTGCTTGTTTCACAATATTTAATGAATCTTCAATTCATATGCATTTAATTCAAATAAAGCTAAATAGTTTCCACACATCATGAGCTTGAAATTACAAAACCTTCTTCTTTTTTCAAACCAAATTTAATGTTATTAGAAAACTTCGACTGTTTTTTGCCAATTCCACATTTCATCATTTAAAATCAGCAAAATGCATTTTACAGTAAAAGAAATAATTTAAAAAATTGACTCTTTACTTTTAATGTTTAATTCCCTATTTCCATGTCTCACTGGTGGTATATTTAAATATTCACATTCTCGAAACAAAAAATAATCACAAGAAATTAAATTTAGGAAATCTTAAATGTTAACATGTATATTTTCGATATAATGGTAATGGATTTACTATGTTTTTTCCCACTCTATCCCCAATATTTTTACGAATTAAATTAAAATAGATTATTATAGGAAAATTAACAGATGAATTACGCCGACTTTCCAACAGACTTGTGATCTTATATCCCAAATCGTTTGTTTATAATTAAAAAATGAAACTTTTAATTAGTGTTTCAATATTTTTTGTATATTTTTATATAAATTTTTTAATGTTTGTTAACGACTTCTCACTCGCTCTCTAATGAATTCATTTGTGTTTTACCGATGGTGTTTTAATGTATAATATAAAATTTAATTGATTCTAAACTATTTTTTATTTCATTATCAGGAATTAGAGAAACATTCTTCAGAAAATTTCCTCATAATTCTGAAATGTACAAACTAATATATATATATATATATATATATTGTTTTTTTATTTTTTATTTATTTTATTGATATAAGTAAATTTAAAAATAGGAAAAAAAAATGCTTTTACCTGATAAGCAAAATCAGAGCTCGAGATACTAAAAACAAAATAATAATAAAATTAAGTTAATGAAGTAGCAAGAAAGAAAGCTAATCTTTAATGCCAGAGCTAAAATGTATCAAAAGATAGTGAAATTCCAATTTGCATAACAGTTCTATTAGCATCTCGTCTCGCTTTCGTTATTTTTGTTTTGACCCTTAGATTTCTGACAAGAAAAAACTTTTCAACTCGTAAACGTACTTCGAAATATTTTTATTTTATCATCGGCCTTTCGTTTTTTTTGTTGCATCTGCAGTCATTTCTGTCGGTAGGTGTGAAAAATCGGTTGCTTGCCGCGTCTCTGAAGAGGGCTTCATCGTCAACCCGAGCGACTGGCTGGCTGTGAGGGCTGAATGCGTCACGGAGTGCGGCGACAGGAAACTTCGTTACGAGTGGGAGCTTTACGCTGTGAGCGATACATCTCACGAGAAAGTGACTCTGGAAAAATGGATTGATCATGTCACAAGTAACAGCTTCTTTCGCCAATTTATGAATATGACTTTAATGACAAAAATTACTATAGTTATCACTAAATAATAGTAATAAAAAAACAAGCATTTATGAATCTCTTAATAAAAAAGCAATATTATTATAGGTAGGTAAACAATTCAGAAGTCATAGTATAATTAAATAATGTTGTTGAAAATCTATGCAAAACGGTAGTATTGGTGAGGAAGAATGTGTAAACTAGAATATAAATTCTTGTGAATTTTTTTTAATGTAAAGCATTTAGTCTGTGGATCTTAAATTAAGAACCTTTTCCACATCGTTACTCTCAAAGTGTTCGAGTAATCCTTCCTTGTTTGGAACGGTCTTTATAGAGACTTGTTTTCATCATTTCTAAGAAAACAGAAAGCGGTGATGATAACGCTCCTAGCTTTCAGAATATTATGCGAAGAAAAATAAACTGGGATCACAATCGAAACCTCTTCAATCATATCCTTATGTGAGTCTGAATAAAATCTGTATTTTAAGTGACTTATGATTCATAGCCCCAGCGAGCTTTGGAAGAATCCGTTCCTTATTTCAGTCTCTTACCAATCACTAAATCTCTTCTGTTTCAAATCAGTCATTAACTCATAGCGTTTCAGTGTCATCGCATTTACGCATCGTTTGGCTATCACTCGATGTATTACACAAATACATCGAATGATAGCCAAACAGTAGAAAGATTTGGTTCAAACATTTTTCGAATCTATTAATAAAACCACATGCCATTTTCCCTTCTATTCAACTAACTACATTTTCGTATACAAAGGGGCTACTATATAGACAAACTTCTCGGGGAAAGATTTTGTCAAAGAAAATTTTAGTCTAAAACACCGCATGCATATTTCGTTTGTTTCGTTTTTATGTTATTGTGTGACCAAAATTCTGTTTATTGAATTCGGGGAGTTCTGAAACAATACTCATCAAAAGAGTGAGATGGCATTTTTTGATGATTGCAACGCATCTTTCGTATGTGAGGCAGTAAAAATAAAAAAAATTAAAGAATTAATCAAAAGATAAAAGAAAAAAAAGAGAATTAATTGTTCTGAAAATTGTGGACTAACTGTTACCTCTCAATTAGTTGACGAAGAACGATTGGGAATCAACCAGACTTTCTTCAGGACTTTTGGAGAACATCTGTCTTTCCACATCAAAGTCACGGGTACCGATCTGGAGACTGAACGACCTAAGGGTGTAGCTAAACTATACATTCGAGTCAACATGCCACCGTCTCCCGGCTCCTGCACTCTGAGCAAGAAGTCTGGAGTAGCCACGGTCACCATCTTCAAAGTGAATTTCGACCAATGGAGCGATCCTGAAGGAGAAGAGCTAAGGGACTTCAGCATTTACAGTAAGATTTGAAACTTGATCTGAGTATTAAGTTTTAGCACGGATGACACACGCGATCCTAAGCGCACATGTGTGATACAGACATGAAATAAAGCGCATTCATTTAAGTTTGGAACTGAATGAGATTCTTGGAAGAGAGGAAAGGATATGATTTTAGGGTCAACAAGTAGATGGTATATGTTGTAATTTCCTGTATGATTGATACCGCGAAGAGTGATTAAATTTTATTATAGCTCAATTAGAAATAAATATTAAGAAATTTGTCTGCAGATAAAATATAATGTTTGTTCTCTTTTGAATTTGAATAGAATTATGTTGGAAATTTTTAAAATTGATTCATCATTTTGCTTTTGACTAAAACAAAAGTTAAGGATTATAGATAATGGTCAAAATATGTTGAAGCTTTCTTCAAATTTAAATGAAGCATCATTATTTAAAATCTCTTTGCCTTTTTTACCCAGCCAAATAGGTTAGTCAGATGTTTTATTAGAATTCCTTGATGTTTTCGTCCATGAAATCTGCAAAGAATCTGTGTCATTTTAGTAATCTGTGATTCTTCTTTCGTATGTAAATAGCATTATAGTCACGACCTTCTATTTTCAGATCATAATGAGGAATTTTTTGAGATTTCTACGATTGAATGGTTAAAACTGCATACAAGAATTTGAAATTATATCGGAAATATTTAATAAATATTAAATAATAATATTAATAAATATTAATTAAATTTTTGCTGTTTACAAACATTTTTAGTCTACACAACAACAACAATTACAACTGAAAACAACAACAAAACACTTTCTAATAGATTGGAAAGAATTTCTTTTGGCCACGTATTTTTAGGAAAAGATAAAACGGTAGATTTGCACTGATATTTTGGTTTGGGTCAGCATTATTTTGCAGCCGGCTACCCTGTAACCACCGAATTGCACCGTGTCAGGAGATTTGATGGAATTGACTGGTGCTTTAGTCATCTTGTGGCAACAAATTCTTCGCATCTGAACAACTTCTTTAGAAAGATCTTCTGCCTTTACTGTTACAACGTGCCCTTATTCTTAACTGGCACAATATTCTTTACTACAAAATCCCAATTTCCGAGGTATTATACTCTCTGCTTCCTATCTCAGCAACGCGTCCCGGAACAATTACTAACTGAACAGCTATTCAGAGTCATACTCACCCAGCTCACTAATCTGGGTGTTCTGCATCTTACTAAAGCTGTCTGCTTTCTTTTCATACAGTGCAGTAAACTGTGGATAATATCCTATCAAACCATACCATGTGACAACAGACACTGTATAAACAATTCAAAAATTATCCAATTCTGTTTAGCAACGCACGCAAAAAACTCCGGTAGTAACTACCTACTCATCATCTTCATCCAAAGCTAAAATTAGTTTCCCCTGATGTCGATGTTAAAGATTTTCCCTGACCCATTACGAGGCTTGAATTCACCTCCTAAACATCAGCTAAAAGAAGAGAGAGAAGAAATGATCCTTGGGTGCCTTAGGACATAGACATCTGTAATTACCTAACGAAGATATTCCTGAAGGTATTACTGAGGGGTGTTTGGGCCAGCAGATGATTAAATGGAATTTCGGTTGTTTTAATGTTTCTCATAAGATTACAATTAGTTTGAAAAATTATTAGAGGAGAGTGCGCCATGTAAACTTCTATCAATAACAGAGACCTTCCCAGCAAAACTCCTATCGGCTCGCAATATCTTACAAATGGTTGCATTGACTCTCCTTTTCTAAACCGTTAATTTCTAGAACCATTTGTAAAATTCAAGAAAAATGTCATTTAAAAATAGTTCAGGTTAAATCATAACCTCTGGGAGAAACAAATTGAGTCGTTTCTTCTAGGCAAGTAGGTGTATATGTAGGCATATATATTAAGAAAGGGTTTTTTTCAGAATTGCAACTAGATTTTTAACTAAAAATTAATTGAAAGTTTAATATTTTTTGTTCAATAACTTCGAAACATGTCATAGTATAAAAAACATTTTAACACTCTTTTAAAATTCGAAACATTAGCTTTTTAGTAAGGGTCATTTTGTTCCCATACAATTTATTCCCTAATCTTTGCAAATGTTTCAATATAGTTTTAATATTTATTTTTAACAATACTTTTAAATACTTTCATTGTTTTAGTTACGACGTGTATAGTAATGACATGAGTACTTTTAAGCAGCTGTGCGATACATAGGGTCGAAATAGGCTTTGATGCATGCAGAATCGGGACAGTAGCTACTCCTCTCCCTTGGAGGTATGTCTCTTATCTCTGATGAGAGAGGATGGATGGATTTTTAATGGGCCAGGTATACATTCTGCATGGCTGTCTCTTAAAGTATAGCAGGTACACCGCTTTTTTCACTTTGTTCGTGAATAGCAGATAAAAGCAGTGACTTGAATGTTAAAGCATCCAGTATATTTGTGGAGTTGCGAACTGCCCGTTCTCTGTTGAATGGAAAACGTCGCTGTTAGAACACGAATTCTCAGAGCGAGTGAGTAGGGATTTGTGCAGAACTACACTCAAGGTCTTCGAAACTGGAGGACAGCCATGGGATTTTTACTCTATCCATCGAAACCTTCTGGAATTCGGGATATTTCAGCTTGATTTCTAGACATATCTAATCCCATCATGATCATTGGGTAGAATTTCTACGCTAAAGCGGTATATTTTTTTATTTATTATAGATTTATCAGCAGTGACTCTTGAATAATCGGAATCTTAATACGTCACAGATGTTTATACGTACTCACGTTGCAACGGCGGTACTGTGCGCTTTTTGTGTCAATGTAATCATTATTGTACTTTTTTTTGTCGACGTGCTATCAGTGTTATAATTAAGAGTTGATTTTTAAAAATGATATAAACGGTGAATGAAGTCTACAACACTTTATGCTCCAAAGTTTCATATTAAAGGTTCAAATCTCTTGACAGTTTTTTTTTTCCTTTGTAGGTTTTTATGATGGTAAAAAATTTCATTTGCACTACGGAGTAAAAACATTTGTAGAATTTATATTGCCACCAGGAAAATCTGAAATATTTTGTTCTGTAAAAGACGAAATGGGAGCCATCACCGAAATTTTCGTTGATACAGTTGAAGTAAGCCAGTTTTGTATGTTATAAATTTTAATTTAGATAAAAGGATCACCAAAAAATTTGGCAATAAAGAAATGGAATATAAAGTGATAATAATACGTTTTTTTCCTTTCTTTTACGCTTGAAAATTTCATTGTTATTTAATTCCCAAAATGGTTTTGAATTTAATAAGTGTCTTCTCATACATTCAATTCTATCGCTTTAATAAATACTTTTGCGATATATTTTTAACAGAAAAAGTAGTTATGTCCCAATTTGGAAATTTAGACATTGCTAGAAATAACGCTCAATTTTATCTTTATGAATGTTTCGAGAATCTGTACTAATATTATCACAGATAGGGAAAATCTTTGTCATAGGATTCGCAGAGCATAAAGAAGCTTTCGCTCATATTTTTATGTCATTTCCGATTTAGCAATATCGGTTAACTACAAAGAAAAAGTGAACACTACAAATGTGTTTTTCCTGTTCATTTAGAAAAATTCTTCTGAATATGATCATGAATAAAAGTTTATTCTACTAAAATTGTACCACAAACCAATTTTTACAAATGATTCTACAGTTTCGAATATACTTCTTATGCTTATATCGTTTCCTATTGTACAATAGCTTATAGAATTCATTCATTTTGTCCAGTTTTTACAGCAGAAGTAACTGCTATTTTAAAAACTTTATCGTTTATTTCAGATTGTTCTGCAGATAGTTATATACTATACACCAATTCACCGAGCACTCTGGATTCCCTATCATCTTTACATGCTCGCAGCCATTCTTTGCTTTTCACCATTTTAAACTTGTATGACAAATTTATCCAGAAGGCCTTCAAATTATTTTATGTTGGGTCCTCGCACATGTGGGAATTCTGGAAAATAATATATACCCAATCCTCAGATTCGTAATAAGCTTCATACAATGAAGCCTCCAATAGATACTATCTGCCCTACATTACACAGCAGAAAACTCGACGCAGTACTACAAGTTGAAGATTGGGCACACCCGCTTCATCCACCGGCATTTGTTGATAGGGGAGCCAATACCATTTTGCTCAATTTGTAACAGTCCCATGTCTATTTTACACATTCTTGTAGTATGTCCACGATTTCCTTTGCAGCATCTTGCCTTTTTTTCCAAAATCTCACCCTGATTTGGCCAGGTTGCTTTTCAAAATTCCGCAGGTTAACCTTTTTAATTTTTTTAAAAAAATATTGGTTTTTATAATTATATACATACACAGTAGCCGCACTATTTAGTACAGTAACATACCTTATATCATTGCTGCATTTTTTCATGACTCACATTTTTAGACATTTGGATTTTGTAGACATGACGTATTTTGATTTTATTATAAATTGATAAAAATATTTTAATTCCATAAATATGGTGCAGCTTAGCCAAAGATGGATTTTGTGCCATAAAAAACAAATAATCTCAAACCTAAACTCCTAAATTTATAATATGTCACATGTAGTATTGAATTTGCTAGATAGATACAGAACTAAAAAAAAAAAACAATCATAAGGGAAAAAAATAGAGGGATTAACAATCTCTAAATTTACATAAAGATTGCAAAAAGCCTTTTTTATCTTTTATATGAATACTTTTTCGATTATTCCATTAATCGAAATGCATTAATTCCATTAATCGAAATGCATTAATTCTATTTATCGAATGCATTTATTAAATTAATCGAAATACATTAATTTTTATTTAATGACCCTTTGCTAGAGATATGAGTGGAACACTATCTTCTACAATTATTGCTATACTTTTCGTAATTGCATGTCTATTGAAAATTCTAAAATGATGAAAATTTTAATACATTTCTAAGGCAACTTTACCTGATGATGACACTCTGGAAGCATGGAGGTCGAACGTAAGTGTCGAATTCTTCATTATCGAAGGCAGAATATCGATCATGGCGCAGGCGATAGCGTCAGAAGCCTTTGTAGAAAAAGCAGAGAGAGAAAATAATGATGTCTCAGGTAGGAATAATCTTATCGAATGAATTTTGCTTATGCCTAAGTTACGTCATTTCATCCCCCCCCCCCTGTTTTTCTTGCCCAGTCGCATCTGAAGTGGACAAAGTTTGGAAAGAGTACCGGGAATTGAGTGGCATTGATAGCAGTTATTACACCAAAGAGGCGAGAGAAGAGATAGAAGCAATGCTTCGGGACCAAAGATCGAAAAGTACTGAAAAAGAAGCCCAGGTGTGTCATACAATTTTATATTAATTTATTGCATTTCAAAAAAAGCATTTTTCCTGGATGCTCAGTTGCTGAAATGTTGGTAAAAAAGAGTGCCCGGTTTTAAAACCAGCATCAAATAGGTATTTTAATTTAGATAATTAGCTATATTAATGTGTCGTTTGGATGTTACCAGAAATGTATTTCGCCATTTTGAAATGTGCTGAAAAGGAAAATTAATTTTTCCACACCACAGCTCTGATCTAATTTTCTTTCATTTATTCCAAAAACCGCATGCATGGCTAAATTTCAGCGGACTACGACATCGAAATTCTAACTATCTTCGATAAACAACGATTAATTTCGATAAACAACACAACACGTTGATAGGTATTCCAATAAGCTTTGTTTATCAACTGATAGACATTAGTTGAATTCTGTAAGAGAACTGGGGCATTTTGTACCTTTAAGAAACGATTTTTGGATTTTAGGCATATAAAATACGAAACATTTAACCGATTTCAAAAATGAGTTGTATATATAAATTTAATTAGCTGGAGGCTAAACTTTCTAGTATACTCTCTAATGCAGATGCTAAGCCAGAGAACACCTTGCGTATTCACACCTGATATTAACTTTTGGCGTGAATTTAGCATTTTTACTGAATCTGTCTGTGATCCTTGGCGAGTCTTTTGGTGAATAACCCCTGACACGGGTTAATGGTATCTTGAAATCAAATTTGTCCCTTAGACACATTTTTCTCTACCGATTGAAAGCAAAATTGGATGTAGGATTTCATTTAATTACGAAGTCACATACCAAAGTTGTTATACCGGGTGTCCCCTAAATTTGTAAATACTTTAAAAATTCATAAAAATTGAAGGCATTAGTATATTTTAATGCGGTTTGCGAAACTGTTATTCTCATGAAGGGGGATTTTTTTTCATACAAAAAAAAGTTCAAAAATTTGTCGATAGAGGGCGCTAAATACAAGCAAAACATGCAATTCTACGGGAAAAATACTTTTATTTGCATGCAATCAATTGTTTACATGCCTATCACACCAGTACTACAGTACTTGTTCTATGTGTCCGCCATCACCACAAATAACAGTTTGGAAGCGGGAGACAACACTGGTAACTGAATCATACAGCATATCCGGATGAATGCATGAGATTTCATGGCTTCCTTTAGCTGCACTAACGAAGTTGGCCTATGGCGGTACACCCGAGACTTAAGGTAACCCCATAGCCAAAAATCAAGGGCTGTTAAATCTGGTGAGCGTGGGGGCCATTCATGTGTAAAGTGACGGCTGATTATCCATTCTTCATTAAAAGTTCTTCTCAAAAATGCCTTCACTTCGGTGTCGATGTGAGGAGGTGCCCCGTCTTGCATGAATGTCACTGTGTCAAGGACATCGTGTTCCAACAAGGACGGTATCACTTCCTTCTGTAACATTTCCAAGTAACTTGTTCCATTAACTGAATATGTCTTCCATCCTGATTTTTTACAGGGATTTTCAAAGAAAAATTGCCTACAATAATGGATGCAGTGAAACCACACCAAACAGTAACCCGTGGTGAATGCAGGAGTTTCTCAGTGTAAGCATGTGGATCCTCATGTGCCCATATTCTACAGTTATGGGTATTAACTGCTCCATACAAAGCAAAATGAGCCTCATCTGTCCACAATATTTTCAGCAGCCATCGCGGATCATCTTCAATTTTCGCCACATCCCGATTTGAGAATTCCAATGTCTTAGCTGTATCATTTGGTAAGAGCTGATGTAACGATTGCAATTTGTATGGGTACAATTGCAATACACCATGAAGGATACAGTACACCGAAATCTTTGGTATACCAGTTATTTGTGCCACTTCTCGTGCGCTACTGACTGCACTTGTAGACTGTTCCCTTAGCGTGTCCATTTGCGAAGAGACATCGGGGGTACGGACTGTTGTTAAACGAGGTGCACCACTGCGTGGCCGATGACACAAACTTCCAGTTTCTTCGAAACGGCGTACTAGGGAAACAAGTCCAGCAGGAGTGATCGGACCTGAACCTTTCTTGAATCTTTTCTGGGTCCTAAGCTTTCGTAAGGATTCAGCCGCCGATTCGTTGCTGACATAAAACAACTTTACCAATAGTGCTTTATCCACCAGTGTCAACATCTTAATACAAACCTTATGCAAACCTTTAGAAATGATGTGTCAATCGCTCACTCTGCCTTTCATAAGACTTTAATATGCATATTTCTACTGATTTGCTTGTGTGCAGCGCCCTCTATTGACAAATTTTTGAATTATTTTTTTTTCTGTATCAAAAAAAAAAAAAAAATACCCCTTCATGAGAATAATATTTTCGCAAACCGCATTCAAATATACCCAGTCCTTCAATTTTTATGAATTTTTAAAGTATTTACAAATTTATGGGACAGCCGGTATTTAAGTCATTGTGTTTTTGAGCTAACATTTAACTTCTTGCTGGATTTGGCTCAACATTTAACAGGTGTCTGCATCCTAGATACTACATCCTCGTACTGAATTTTATTCATTTCTCTTCGTTTTGCAGCTATCATGTTAACTTTTATTCGAATAATCGGGCAGACAGACTTCCTCTAAACGTAGTTTGCTCAAAATTTGATAGAATCTACAAATTTAGTATCAAGACCGTATACCAAATTTCAGACTAGCTCAAAGCGCCTTTGAGTTGTCTTTTTTTCACGGACAGACATAACGCCCAAAAATTTGTCTTTCGAACTCAGAGAAAGTTAAATAAACATTTTTCTGAAATATGCTTTTTTAAATTTAGGTCCTCATGCATGTTTTTTTTTTTTCTTCATTGCATAAACACGTGATTCTGCACTATAACTAGCACCTGAAAAATTTATTTTGATTTCTTTTTACACAATGGCATATCTTTAAGAAGCTATTTATAATGAAAAATATAATGTGTCTTTTCTATTTTTCAAGATATGTGATAAGAAATGTTATTTTTTTATAAAATTCAATGAACGTGTATTAAAGTGAAAACAAGTTTATTTGCATATTATGCTAATTTTGGAATGATTTCATTCTGAATTGTTTTCCCTCAGCATAGCAATTTGCGAACTTGCTATTTTTCGCCTCGCATTTTCAATTTACTGTTAAAAACAAATAATTTAAGAACAAAAGTCCTTATATTGCCTTATAAGGAACATGTCACATTCTTTCTGTTTATAAGATATTTTACTAGGAAAAAAATCCCGAAATTTCCGATTTCAATTTCGAACGATTTTCACTATCAACAAAGTCCAAATTCCCTTAAACAAAAAGAAAAGTTCCGAAATAGCTTCATAATTAAAATTTTCTATCTAATTTGCAAAAAAATAGTTAATTGCTTATTCTTTTTCTTAAAATTTTTGAATGTAATTAACTTGACGGTAAATTTCGAAAATCTTATTGATTTTCTAATGTATTTCAAATACGTACAGAAAAATTTCGAAATGCTTCAGTCCTTGGAAGTACTACCATTCGAAGTGATGGAAGATACGGAGGTATATGGGCTGGCCGTGAGTGCATTGGCGGAGACCAGACCCCTCAACAAAGGCAGCAAGGTAAGTCCTTATAGAAACATAGTTTGAAGTTTGTCCCTCGAGACATTTTTTAATTATTTTTAAATAATTAAATTATTTTTCCCTACATTCCAGCATCTTTTGACCGAATTCATCGAAGAAATGGCTGATTCTATTCTGAACTTCGAGGTTGCTCATCCTGAAGACAAAAAGATATCAAATGGGCTCTTGGCCAATGTGATGAACAGTTTTTCAAAAGTAGGAAAAAAACTAATTTAGAACTTTTTTGAACAGCTAAGATTGAAGTTGAATTGCTTTTAATTTTTTGATATAACAAGCAAAAAAAAAAAAAAAAATTATAAGAAGAAAGTTAGGTAAAAAAGAGATTTCAAACACTTTCTAAGCCACCTTCTCCTCCACTTACAAACTGCACGAGTTTTATAATACATAAAGAATAAAGAAGAATCCCGAGAGTTCTGTAATCATTGAGCCATCCTATCAGTGTCCATTGAATACGTCTAAACGGAAATTTACTTATTCGAACATCGAACATAAAGGTCAAGTACAGTATGACTGTATGTTTCCTTGCCCTTTTTTTTAAATAATAGGCAAAATTCGAAGAATATTGCTTTGTAAAATTTTGTTGATTTTGGTTGTTTGAATTGATTAATAAAGATGTAATGACAAAGGTATCAAATATAATGATAAAGAAATAAAATTCTGAAACACTTCATCAAAATGATCAGATATAAAAAATAAGCTGAAGGGTTAAAGCTTTTTGAATTATGCTGTTAAATGCATAAAACTAAATCGTAAAACTAACAATCAATGCCTATGCACTGGGAAAAATGAACTGTCGATAGCTCATATAACAATTGAGCCGAAAGTTAATTTACTCACTACGGGCAATCAAAAATACGTTCTTCATGAAATGTTATCAACTGTTTATTAACATTCAAACTTAGCCCAAACGTATTCTGACTCTATGCATTAACACAATCAAAGATTCACTGCACAAATAATCTACATACATACGGAGAAGGATTTCAGCTTTTAAGCGCCGATACGTTGACATGCGCACTTTCGTCGGGCCAGCTTTCATCCATCTACAGATTGAAGAAAAACAATTTCTCTGGCGACGGAAGAGAGAAATAGACGAATGCCACTAACACACAGTTTGTCTTCCAAAATGACATAATCACCTGGAGATCATATTTTATTATGAACAATTGTTGCAACTTTCTTAGGAACATTCAGAAATAAGATAATATAAATAAAAAAATTTCAGAAATAAGTTTATGAATTCCGCTAAGAAAATGTGAAATCCTTGCTTCCGAGGGAAAAATTGCATTATTGTTTTACTTTTGAAAGTTGCCACTTTTAAAAGATAAAATTCCTTTTATTTGCACTTTTCAAAAACAGAAATGAGAAATGAGCTATTTACAAGCGCTCAAAAGTAACTTTAATACGAAGTTGTGGCTCATTCAAGCTCACACTGTGTATAACAATAACCTTCGCAAATAAACAAATAGCATTCGAAACAAAATTATCAGATAATTAGGACTTCTTTACAAAACTTTATAATATATAAAAAAAAACAGCAGGAATTCAGAGGTCAAACAATAGGTTTGAAAAATTTTAAAGACTCGTTTTTTAAGGATGACTTCTAAAAACTCTCTGCTAGAATGCTCTTCGGAATAATCTGAAATTTTTTCGCTTAATTTAGTCAAAAATGTATGTAAATTTTAGATAATTAATCGGTTCTTAATAGTGAAAAATAAAAATGAGTGTTATTAAACATGGACTAATTTTTAATAGTGTAATAGAAAAATAAAAATTAGTGTTATATAACCTTGTCTAATTTTTAATATGTTCCAAATGCGCCTGAAAGAACAGCTCTGTTTTGTCATATTTTGCCATCGGAATTTTGCAACTGATGGAATACTGATTTATTCTTTTCAGAGTATATCCGATGAAATGATTGGAGGTAATTTTCTGGATTCAGAACTAGAAGAGGCTTACGAGTTTTTCAAGTACAACATCACAGAACCGAACTTCTTCATTTTATATGGTAAGGCGTTTAGTGTGCATTTTTTAATTTCTTTGTAAAATTTCACTAAACTTTTGCATTTTAAACTGACTAAATGTTTTATGGAGCTTCATAAATCGAATGACTACAAAAGAAGACTTCTGGATTTTAGATTGAACCTTTCGCTATATGTCAGCCGATGTAAGCTTAAGTTTCGAATCGAAGGCCCTATACCGTTGTCGAAGAGATTCCAAATATCTGTTGCTTGAAGTATCTTCATAAGGAGAACGCAACTGTGGGTTATTCGGTTTGATTGGAGTTTTATCTATTCAGCCGCCATGGTCATTGATTTGAGCCAATAATACACCCCTCAGTGCTGGAATAAATAAATAAATAAATAAAAATCATTGCCTTAATCACTATACCCCCTCCCCCCCCCCAAAAAAAAAGGAAAGTACCATATTATTTCATTTTTGGCAAGGAAAAGTTTGAAAAAACGGCCATTGCATATTTACTGCATCATTTATTCATGTACACGGAATATACTTTCGTGTTAAGAGATCTTCTTTTGAATTATATAACTGACTGTTTTCCACTATCTGGCACAGGACTGAAAACGACTTGACTCAAAATCAAACTTTATTTAATATAATGAGTTCACATAATCAAACTCCATAATTGTCTGCATGAAACACTATTAGACATCTGTAGATTGCATTACTCACCTCCATGGCATATATCGAGAAAATAATTTCCTTTCCAAAATCCTTTCATTTTTATATTTAATTAATGAAAATTCTCATATCGTTTAAAGCTTCTTTTCTACCGAAAATTACCTCGAAAAATTCTCTACCATCCATTTTAGTGACTCTAAATCCAACAAACTCCTATGTAGAACATCAAGATACGCCTTCATTTTAATTATCAGTTGAGGTCCAGTAGAAAGTAGTAGTCAATTCAGAAATTCAGAGTCAATCTATCTTATGATAGGGAACATCAAAACTAATGAATGGAAATAAATCACGAGGTTTGAGTGACGCTTATTTTTTGCTAA
The DNA here is from genome assembly GCF_947563725.1 of Argiope bruennichi. NCBI lineage: Eukaryota > Metazoa > Arthropoda > Arachnida > Araneae > Araneidae > Argiope > Argiope bruennichi. Next base: position 125,936,273 of record NC_079160.1, read on the forward strand.
GATATATTTTCTCTCATATAAATTGTATATCTACTGTATTAGAAGCTCACACAAATTCAGCTGAAATTGTGTCACTTTTGGTAATAATTTGGTTTTGTGTCGTATGAAATTAAGTGGAGGACTGCAATGAGGATGCAGTAATGTAAAGTTATCTCGAAAACTTTGAGGATCGAATAGCAATTGAAATGGAGTAAGCATTATCCATGTTTTGATAGTTTAACCAGGGGCGATCACGTGGATAATTGAGTCTCGATTATCGTCGCGAAAAGAAAGAAGATTGCTTATAGATTGATTTGGAATGACATAATACTTTATATTCGTTTTATTATGTTTGTATTTTTTAGGCAGGATGTGATTATTCCAGAACATTGTTCTGTATAAAAGTACACCGATAACAAGTGACCAGTTATAACAGGGAATTTTATATTGTTGTCTAAATAGCATCAATAATTCCGAGAATACAAGACAATTCATGTAAATTTAACCTGCTTTCGTAACTGTGAAGAAACTTAGAAAGCTTTCATCATTATAAATACCGTAATAATACAAGCCGTTTTCACAAATTTCATTGGATATTTTGTTCCTTTTCCCACATCGGTAAGCTATTCACACTCAGAATTTCCCCAAGCTAAATACTATTTCTCTTTCCATCTTTGCAAAGTTCTTAAAAGCCGATGAAAAAGAATTCTTAATCCAAACAGGTAGATATAATGGGATATTAAAGCATTTCAAGAGGAGTGTAAAGTTATTATCAAAACATTTTAATATATAATATGTAAAACAATAGTGCATTGTGAAGCGTTTGTTGAGTTATTACATTTCGGTTGTTACTGTCGTGGGTCTTCAACATCCTCTTTCCCCTTTTTGGAAGCGATTTTTAAGTTTTTGTCGTGTAGAGTTTACCTTCTAGGCGCCACCCAGTTTCCCAGAAGGTGCAAGCTAATAAAGTGCGTAGAATGCCATTCGAGCAACATTTTTGCAATGAATTATTTTTCACAATCGGCGATAGCATTAAGGAAAATCTCTTACTGCAAAAATTCGTCGTTAAGATGCTGCATTTATGTTCCCAGGTTATCACTTCACTTAGCTTATTCCATTCTAACTTTATTAGCTGCAAGAGGATGCCGGTTTGCATAAGTGAAATGAGTGTATGTGATTGAGAAATGCATCACTGCAAACAACTTATTACAGAAGAGAAAGAATGGAAAAACCAAGAAATGCAGAAATGCAAACAAATAAATGCAGAAAAAAAATCATATAAAAATAAGAAAGTGCCAAATGTTTCATCAAAGGCAAAAATAATGCTATAAAAAGTAACTATTATAATTTGGATTACGAAATTTCTTTTTTCTTAATACTTAAAGGTTAACATAGAGTTCTATGAAAAAAGTGTCCATAAAGAAAATGCCATTCCTACTAAGCCACAACGTCATATGCCACAAACCATACATGTAGAAGAACGGATGAAATGTTGATACAACAGCTGAAACGACCAGCTGCAAATGACAATGTATGTCACCGTACTAGGTTTTGTGTATATAAAATGTGACACATAGCATTTGAATATAACAATGACCGTCTGCATAAAGTATAAATATCTAGAATAGGTATGAATATTTGAATTAATGCTGAAATAGAAATGCATACACTTTCCCGTTGTCTAAAGAATTAAAATAGTGTATTTCTATTTAGACACATTGAATTTCTTTTATATATTTCATAAATTTGATCCTTAACTCGGCAATCATTCACTCACTGAAAGCTAATTAGGTTTATTCTTACAAATAAAATAATGATACTATAAAAATAGCTTGAAAATATCCCTAAATCTCTATTAATAATAAAGGACTAAGTACATTTCGATACTATACATGAAAGATAATTATCTGTACTTATATAAAGCTTAATTATTTGTGTGTGTTTTGGCGCTCTACAGGCCAGGCCATTTGACCTGGTCTTTGGATTTATATTATTGTCTTTTTAATGATACCAATTTAATAGTCGAGCAAATTTTTGATAATTTTAGCAATTTTTAAAAATATATGTATTTTGCTTACTTTCTAACAATAGATTACATTGTAGCCCTGAAATTCAAACCCTTTTCTTTGTTATCAAATATTTAATAATGTCATTTTATTCTATTGTTGCAAATGAAAGAAGATTGATTCTATTTATTGTCTGTGTAGTTTACGAGGCAAATGAAAAAGTGATTTCGATATTGCTGTATTTAGAAGATAAATGAATCACATATTCATTTTTAATAGCACTACGAAGTCATTAGAAAGGCTCACGGACACAATAAATAGAGCGTATATAATTCAATTAAAATAAACGCAGCTTTAATGTCTCATAATTTAGTGGAATCATAGACATAAATTATATCTATAAGATTTAAAGAACATTGAATCTAACAAATATTCCCGTCGAACCAACTGTCTCCAAACACGACGAGCATTTCATGTGCCAGCTGAGGCGGCTCATTATTTATTGTCGAATGGCATATATAAACAAACCACGCTTCGGATTATTCTATCGAATACTTGCACTTAATGCCAGGTTTCGATTTGTTAATTAATGGACAAGCTGTAAAATATTATTAGAAATGTTCGAAAAATAAATTTACCCTTCATCAGAGGACAAAAATTTAAACGAAATCAAGGTTTTGGCGTCAAACAGAAAATTTAATCCAGTGCGAAATGAGGCACAACCGTCGCCAGGCAGGTAATCGCTATGACCTGCCTCGCTAAAGAATAAAATCCGTTATTTCATACAAAGTAGTAAATTACTCCATGAAATAACCAATGAACCATGAACCGTTATTTCATGAAATAAATCTTGCCTATTTCAATGATAACACATATATATTATTTTAATTTACCCTGACAATCATTTGAGCTGGACTGATTCCAACCGTATGTTTCAGTCTTGTCAAATAACAGGGAACTTTTAATAAATGCGCCACGTTTCAACAGTATAACAGCCAAAGAAGGCAAAGACTCTGTGCAAACTAACTGGCGATGAATGACGACTCGTCTATACTTATATATAAAGCTCAATGTGTGTGTGTGTGTGTGTGTGTGTGTGTGTGTGTGTATTGGCCCTCTACAGAAAAGACCATTTGACCTACAGCTACCAAATTTGGTACATGTATACCTTAGAGGTCGGAAATGTGCGCCTGGGGTCCCTTTTTTTGAATTTTTAATTAGAATTTTAATTATTAATTAAAAACTAACTTTCCCGCCAAAAAATCTTCAATTTTCCCCACCGCCAAATGAGTAAGGCTTCAGTTTTTTTCCCCCAACAATAATGAGGCTAGGGTTAACATTTTCCGGCCGATTATTTCAAGCGATTTTATTTATTTTCTTAATGTTTGATGCATTTAAAATTAAACATTGTTAATGAATCGATCTTTCAGATTCATTCTGAAGTTCATTTGATTTAAAATAACACAGAATAAAGGAAATTAAAAATGTCTAATCTGCATAGCGTTACCCCAATTGGCGTAGAAAAATTCACGCATTTGCGTTACCGTAAATGGCGTTGAAAATTCACGCGTGCGCATTGTGTTCTGATTGTTGTGACTGACTGCGGACTTGATTGAAATTATTTTTAGGTTAGTTGCATGCTTTTGTAATTAAATTGTATTTATGTTATTTTAAGTTCATCGTTTTTTAAGTAATTTTTTTACCTGTTTTCGACCGATTATTTTAAACGATTCTGTTTATTTTCTTAGTGTTTGATGCATTTAAAATTAAACATTGTTAATTAATAGACCTGCTCATGATGAATATGAAAAAATTTTGTTGACAAATTCTTGAGATATTACATAAATTTAGAAAGATATTCTTTAGTGCCCATAAGGTTTAAATGCTCAGTGATTCTGTTTTTAGTAATCATATTACAAAAAAAAAAATGCTTTGTTTCAGTAAAAAATATTATTAAATTAATTGCAGATTAATCATTTCCACTTTAAAATAAATCATAAATTCTACAAGAGCTAACAGAAAATTAGAGAGATACAGATTACGTTATGACTGAAGGCCTTTATAATATTATAAATGAATTGAAATTTTAAATTTTAAAATATTTTAATGAAGAAGCTATTAAAGTAGGAATTACATAAAATATTTAATTTTTCAAATTTTAACGAGCATTAAGATAGGCGAACCGACTGGTGGCCAAAGGCGGCTAGTACTTAATATTACTGTATGCGAAACATATATATTTACAAATAAGGTGGAAATATGCACCAAGAATTTTTTTAAATTTTAATTATTCAAAAATGTAGCTAGATTTTGGTGATTATCAGAAAAGACTTCTGTAAATACTATAATCCCCAAATGATGTTTCACCATCTTAAAACTAAAAAAAAAAAAAAATCGTCTTTTTAGTGTAACCAGTATAGTTGCAAGACAACTTTTTTGTCTAATTATAATAATTTTTTAAAATGTTTTAAATATATTTTAGGATTTTACATTTAATTGTTTCAATAAAAATCTAATCAGTTTCAAAATAATTCAGTACAAATAATTCATCTTGAGTACATCTCTTCCATTGTTGATTCTCAAGGCATGAAAGCTTATCTTAACAAATTGAGTCAGTTTCCGTTTAATCTATACTTTCAATAAAAAATTTTATTTTTCTTACAGTTAAAGTTTAATTTCTAAAGTTAACAAGGATAAAAAAATTTTAAGATTGTTCTATTTTTAAACATTACTAATTTTGATATTTGGATGTATAAAGATTATACTAATAGCACGAGAAATGCTCCAAAACATCAGTTCTGTTTAGTAATATTTTCATAATTTAACTTGCAAATAGCAAAATAACTTGAAAAATAGCAAAATCTCCATCCATTTGTAATTAATTAAAATTCAAAATAAAAAATTACTATGAAGGGGCCCTTTCCTGACCTCTAAAATATATACGGACCATTTCCTTCGTTTGATAAAATATTCAAGAATTTAACACTTTTCTACTCATTTGCTTTTACTCGGATTATTGCATGATTCTTCAAAAAGAACCAATTAATGAATTATTATAAATAAAGAAATGTTTTAAAGAATGTCCTGATGAGTGCCATATGTTATATTATATAATGCATTCATGGCTTCTTTCTTTTTAATCTTAGTGCATTAAAAATTTTTAGTTTCTTTTGTTTACTTTGACAAGCTAGAAATGAAACCAAAAGACTATCTGCCAAATACCATCTTATTTGGAGACAGATCTTTAGAAAAGGTCATCAGCTTCAAAATTTTGTTTGGAAATCTTTGAAGGTTTTACAAGAACGTTGGAGAACGTTGCAATGCTTTTACACTCTTTTGTTTCAAATACTTTATTTCATGTTTGTAGAAATAGAATTTTGTCATCTCAGAAGCTAGAGATTGAAATTTTATGTTCTGTGTTCTCGTTGGCGATTATCAAGTAATAGATTCTTTAATTGAATTTTAATATCCTTCAGTGGCATTAATTGGTAATAAATTGATATAAAAGTGCTTTCAAGATTCTATAATAAATATTTATAATCGTTAATTATAAATAAAAAATAGATGATAAAAAATAAGTCTTTTTAGTCTACAAATAAAGACTATGTTTTTAAAAATACTTTTATAAAACTTACTTATTCTCTGAATTATTTTTAATTTAGTGAATGGAAGTCGCTGGGAAGTTGAGGAAAGAGTGCGTGAGACAAAAGTGGAAGGAGCTAAAAATGCTACTCAAGGGGAGGTAGGTTCATTGAGTTCATGAAGTCAATTTCTCTTCGAAAAAAGTAACAATTTTCTTATAGGACTTTTAAAAATTAGTTAGCTATTAAAAATTAGTTAGTTAGTTGCACAGCATTGCTTTTATGTAACCAACTTTATAAGTTAGTTCTTAAATATAGTTCTTTATATTTTTAAAGAACTATTAATTAATGAATATAATTCTAACACAACTTATATTTTAAAGAACACGGGGAAAAAGGAATTAGATAAAAGAATGCTAGCTTTCGCAAAAAAACAAAAACAAAAGACTTGCTCTCTAAGCTATGCTTATTTATTCCCAACAGTTAAATTTCATAAAAGTCCATTAAAATTCAGATTCGTGACTTGTAGCACTAGCAGCTGTAATTACTATACTATCGAAATTGCTAATGATAAAACAATAGTGGGTATGTACGATAAAAGGGATGAATTCAACTTTAAAATATCGAAACTGTGTAATTATCATTCTAATCTAAACTCACAAATTTTCGAAAATCTAATTTTCTCACAATTTCACATGATCAAAAGGGTTTGTAATAACAAAATTTCCTATATTGAAGCATCAAATAACCTCATTAAAAATTTAACTAATAATGAATTTCCCAGAAACTACTGCAGTATCAATTTTTTTTTCTAATTAAACAGGGAATGATTTGGGATTAATCCTTTACCTAAAATAAAAATAGACCTTCCGTTGCATATTAGACAACTCAATAGGTGGCTCTGAGACCCTCAAATTATTTTTTTACCTTGAATGCGTTAGCTTGGAAGTTTAGAGCGCGGGTAACACAACGGGAAAGCTTAAAAAAAATTTTTTTGAGTGCTTCTGGTATGTGCTTTCCTTTTTATTTCATAACTGGTTTGAGTGTTATTATATGGTTATTTTATGTTATTGTATTTTTGCTTATTAGTGGACGTATTCTTCTAATTTATTGTTTTGTGTTTTTCTTTTCTGTTAAAATGGTATATCTCTTAAGCCTAATTTCAGGGGATTTTCGGGTCACGAAGAATCGGTAATTGGACTGTTTAGTCTGCATTCATTCACAGAAAAAATCCCTTTTTTTTTTAATCCCTGCCTTAGGGTGACCCTTGAGAAAGTCTTCAGGCCAGATTCTTTTTATTTGGTTTAATTTTGATTTTTCCTATTAACTTGGTTTTTATTACTTATGTATCAATTCATCTGTGTTTTAGTAGTAGCTGCATTTGCGCTCGCTAAATACTATGGTGCTTTTTCTGTTCTTTTTTTGGTTTTAGTTTGAATAAGAAATAATTTTTAGTTGCGATTCCGAAATTATTTATTTCGTTTCCAAATTTTTTTTTTAAATTTTAGATATGGTTACTTTATATATATATATATATATATATATATATATATATATATATATATATATATATATATATATATATATATATATATATATATATATATATATATATATATATATATCTTTCAGAAATAGGTGCAAGGAATAATTATTTTGTTATGCTTTTCTATTAAATAATGCTAAAATATAAATCGGAAATTAATTTTTTTTGTTTAATACAATTAAATCCTTTACACGATTGGTTAAAGGAACGTCTGCGAATCATGCAAAAATTACATTGTTACGGATTTTTTATTTAATAATTTTATTAGATAAAATTGTGTAATAAAAAAAAGGAAACTGGTGATAAATTAGTTGATCTTTCGTAGGGAAACTGAACTGAAAGGACATTGCTTGTGTTTTCCCCCATGTTTACAATATGTCCCATTTTTGCTGCTTTATGCAAAAGATACTGTTAGCAAAAGAATCTTGACTTCCTTCATAAGATTTTTTTAACTATATTTTGGAAAACGTGAATAATGCCAATAAAAGAAATATCATTCCGTGCCATTTTATCCGGACAAACGAATGGGAGAAAATCGAAAATTAAATTTTGAAAAGTTACTAAAGCTATAAATGAGATTTTTAACCGTTTGACTACCAACCGGACATATACATCCCATTAATCTTTTAAAATCAGCTTAAATAGTTCTAAGTGAAATTATTTTTTTGCTGGTGGTGGTGGGGGAGGGTGTATTTGGCCATCATGTCCTAGCAACGGAAGTTTAAAAACATTTGAAAAAATCGAATGGATTTGTCCAATACAGAAGCTATTATCTTCATTTTCTACGCGACTACAAATAAAAATTTTTTTAAAAATTGGTCGTCAAAGGGTTAAGATAATTCTAACGAATGAACAGTAATTATGTGCATCGAACTGCCTGAAATGTTCTGTCATCTGCCCTCAGGTTCATGAACAAACGGAACTCATGAAGAACATAACGAACAGAATGAAGATGTCCATAGCCAAAGACCTGATGGTGGGGGAAAATCCTCTGGTGGTTGAGGCCACTTCCGGATTTCAAATGAAAGTCGAAAAGTATGAACTTCGCAGTTAATCTTCACATTTTGTTAAAAAAATTATTCTTATATCGAAATTAATTTTGATTTTATAGATATAAACTTGTTACCCGGAGATATTTGATTTCTTTTAAAGAAAATTATCATAACTAATTTACTTACTTGCAATTTAAATGGCCAAAAACTATCTGTGACAATTTTTATTAGATTTAGATTAAATGTTTTATAACTTCGCAATTAGAAAAGTTTTGTTTACATTTTACTGTTAGAATTGAATTCTTATTATATTGATTTTAAAATGCCCTTACTTTATTTTAAACATATCTACGATTCATTGGATAAAAATGGAGATAAACATTAAGGATAAAACATATTTCTTTGAATAAAAATATTAAAGTGTATGATATATATTTAAAATGAACTTTAAAAAATACTATTCTGAAATTTCTTCTCAATTTCTATACATTTTTTTCCTTGGAAAATGCAGGTTGATCATTCTGCAGGTAGGCTTTGGCTCATTAATATAGGCTGTGAGTTAACACTGTGGTGAAAGAAGAAAGAGTATTCAGTTCGAAATCAAACTTTCACACTAACAGTGAACTATCAGCTTGGAATAACACAACAAATTATAAAACACATAATTATCATATTTGACACAAGTTATAAAAAACAGTGTGAATATAATTTAGGTGGACATTAGATGAAATATTTATAATAATTCGTAATGAGCATTGAGAAACTTTTCGAAACAAAATAATCAGCAGAAAAATCGTCTCCTTTCCTGATGCTTTTGCTTGTTTGTGTAGGAGGCATGTCGATGAAGTGTCACGTGAAACCATCGAAAACGAAGGAACGTCCGTTACCTTGCCGAGCTCTTGCGTTTTGCTGGGAAGGCCAAAAGACTGTCGGGAAAGCAGAGCGGCGGAATCGGAGTCCTCTTCCGTTGGATTAGTGGTATGTCACCGTTTCCCAACAGCCGAAGTGAAGCACAAAATTCAGTACTGCGCAGCTTTATTTCTCCTTTGTTTTTTAATTTCCCATGATCTCTGCATTGAAGTATAATGACTTCAATGCAGGAATCAAAAACATTCAGCTTTTATTTATTTTTTTCTTATAAACAGCGCGCTTTTTTATAAAATTCGCTCCTGATGAACTCGGCTACTTTGCTCGGGGCATGCCATACACAATGAAGATTCCACACTGACACTTTTCATTGCTCTTTCGAAATACACCAAAAATAATTCAATATTATTAATTTTTGAATCGAAGTTTCGCAGCTGCTCTTGTTATTCGATCTTTGGTTTGTATGACGAGTTAATTATTGTATGCCAACATTTTGGCTTCAACTTTTAGGCTTTTCAACGTAGTTCATATTGTCGTATAGTTTCTTCCACAACATATCTTCCAGCAACTTTTCTTCTATTATTTAAATTAGATAGAATTCTTGGTACAGAAGTAGTTTTAAATCTGAATATGCCTTGTGGAAAGAAATATTCTTAAATGACAAAATAGGAAGGAAAAAAAAAACCAGATGAACTTACCTGTAGTCTTTAATAACAAATTAACAATAGCAACCGTATGGAATAAAGCACGAAAACAAGAACGAAGAAAATGAACCATTACTCAACGCGAATCCACTTATCATGTAAAATTTTATATAGTAGCTCATCTAATAGACAATAATAATAACTCATTTACATTTTTTAAAAATTCATTAAAATAATTAACACCACAACCATCCCTGAACTAAGACAGTTGTGATTGTGACAGTAAAGTAGCTCTATACAGCCAACGCTAACAGATAGCATGCTAGAAAAGGTTCAATAAGAATTAATTGATACAGATGATTATGCCATGAAATAAAAGATCATACTAACTATTATCAATGCATGTATTCAAAATTTCGATGCATTTCTTCTTGAAATATGTATATTTCAAATAAATACAGCAAAATAATTTTTTTAAATGCCTTTTTATTTTTTAGGTAGTGAAATGGTCTGGAATCCTTGAAACCGAAGGCACGGAGGACGTGAACCTCAGCGCCGATTCAAACACGTTGGATTTTTCCCTCACAAACAGAGATGGAAACAGCACTCTGGAGGTGAGGAACACCCCCGAACCATTTGAGATTTGTCTCGGGGTGTCTCAGTCTTCCGGGGACAAGGCAGGAAACAGGCTGAGGCATGTGGTACCTTCGTTCGGCGACAAGGACGGTTTCCTAGTCTATCATCAACTAACCATTGATACGAGTAGCCCTGCGGTCAGAGTGGAATTTGTTCCAGATGAGAAATCTTCGCCCTTCGTATTCTTCTATGGAATTGGATACAAGCCTTCCCTTTTGATTTACGATGACAGAGTGTTCTTAGCTGACTTGCAACCTGAAGGAGGTAAGGTGAAAATAGTTCCTACTGCTTGTCAAAGGAAATAATATCTTTTTATGTATTGGCGACGCAAGATAATCTCGAAATCTCTTCGTATACTTAGTATTGTCAATTCATCGGCTGCCTAGTCCTAGAATGTATCTAGTTTATTCAAAATACATTCTGATATGGAAAAAAAAATACATAACAATTTTATAACATCAAATTGTTGTATTAACCATCCAAACAGACCACTATATTGTTGCTAATAGGCACTCGGTTATTGGACCATATAAGTGAGGAGAAGGTGGAAAAGTTACAGCTAGGATTTTTAAATAAAATATTAATATGAGCTGAAAAAGTTTAGTTAAAATTCTAAATAATTTTTCAGTACTTATACAATTAGCTGAAGAATGCTAAGATGATTTAATTAGGTAAAAAATAAATTTTAAAAGGTCTAAATTTAAGAAATTATCTTAATTTATTTCTTCAATTTGAAAGGAATTTTTGTAATTTCTCTTTAGTATCTTTTATACAAAAAGGGAATGCTCGGTAAAAATTTCAGTATTGTTTTTCAAACAATGTCAAGAAAAAGTACTGATTTTTCAGAACTCATGGAAAGAAAAAGCCCCCTTTTTTTAAATTGCTGTTCAACTATTTCAAATAGAATTATAATGGTGGATTTCCATAAAAAGTGGTAAAAATTAAATGTAAATGTATCGTAGAGGAATTATACCTCCTCATATAATACAGCATCTTTGTCGGGGAGAAAATACAAACCAAAAACTTAATACTGTATAATTACGGTTGTGTATTCATTTTCCATATTATGATACTTTCATTAAAATTTGACTGGATCGACTGAATTGTATGACAAATAAATTTTAAGGCCCTGGAATCTCGAAGCATAAGACGAATGCATTTAGCATCTGTGTGGAAATCCATCTTTGAGTTTTCATGAAAATTCAGCATGGCTCTAAGCATCGTTTACGAACATCAGTTTATCATCTGAATGTTTGCACAACTTAACAAAATATCACAGATAACAATTGAAGGATGCGATGTACATTAAATATTAAGATAATTTTTTTCTTTAAAATATCGAGTGATCAAGTAGTCTGAAGACATTTAAAAAGAATTCAAAAACTATCATATTGCAAAATTATTTACAGGGTAACCATTCAGTGTATACATTTTTTAAGGGGAAAGGGCAAGAAAAAAAGATCACAACAAAAATCACTGATTAGAGCACTGATATAAGTGCATGAATACATCTACTAAATGAAAGACAATTTTGACATTTTTTATCAAAACAGCAGCAATTCTACATAGCCTCACCCACCACATGATAAACAGACGAATTATAACACCTGCGGCAGCAAGATGCAGCGTGCCAATATATATTAATGATATCTTTCCACGAATATCATCTTTCAATTCCGACTGCATCGAATGTCGTGATCAATAAACGAACGATTTCAAACATCCCTGCAACTATAATTCCATCGAAAGTCAAAAGTGGCATTCGAAGCATCTCTGAGAATTTGCCGTGCTTGCTAATGACTGATTTCCTCCCTGAAGGAAAGCTTTTATTGGATTTGCTATTTGACTTGTTACTCCACCCTGCCTAAATGCTAATGTAGAGACTACCCCCCCCCCCTTCAGAGATCACACCTCAATAATTTTTCAAGAGAAGTCCTATGATTCAATTGTTAGAAATACACACTACTTGAAAGAATGCATTTACAACTGCACTTAGTTCAATTGATTAAACTGATTCATGTAGCTGCAAAATATGATAAGAAATGCTCTGAAAAGGGCTCTCGTCCAAAACTTCATTCAATTAGAGGAATCTAAATGTAAAAGAAATCAAAGAAATACGCACCGAAGTAGAAGTTTAATGAAGAGCGAAAATAGTTTTAACCGTAGCCGAATGGATACTCGCTACGATGTCATTATCATGATGGATGACTATATTTCTCAAAACAGTTTTTAAATTATCTTAAAATTGAAAAAAAAACATTTTTACTGATTAAAAACCTCATTTCCGTACAATTTTTTAAATTTGTTTTTGATAAATTTTTAAAATTTAATTTGGTATACAATTTTCAAAATTTTTCTACCGTAAAGACGAAATTCAAAGTAGGCCCATTCTCCTACCAAAATATTCAACCATGTGTTCCAACTAATGTTTAAAATAATTAGTACATGACATAAAAATTTGCTTTTTTTTAACATCAACTCCAAATAGTTGTCTTTTTACTTTCACTTTTATTGCATAATATATAGACCTTTTAATTTGCACCCACAATAGTGTGTATCGGGTTCATTCAATTAAATTCATGTCTTTTTGTATCAAATAACAAAGCACAGTTTTTAAAGAACCAATCCCATATGAATCGTTTACAGCCTAATAAGTTAATAAATTTGGGCTAGCTATTGAGTTACCAAAGGCGACTAGTTTTATGAAATACCTAAAATCTATTGACTCATTCTGAATTAGATATAAAATTTTAAACTGTGTTCTCTTTCTTTCATACGGTTGAACCTTTTTTATGAAAATAAAACGTCCCTTTTCAATAAAAAACAATACATTTAAGGCTAAAACTATACACTATTTATATAACTTATAAGTTCAAAGTTCCAACTAAGAATGAATGATGAAATTTTTTTTGAAAAATGCTTCAACAAAATAGTGCACATTTATGAGGATTTGAAAATTTTTCTTTCATCTTACTTGCATATCTTTATTTGTTACTATCATTCTATCTAACAATATTTTAATTTTAGGTTTTAAAATAAAATAAAAAATATTTGTTTAGAAAATAAAAAATTACTTCGTGCTTTTAAAAGTTCACAAATTCTTACTTTATCAAGAAAAAAAAAAACTATGGAAATTGTGACACGCCTTGAAATCTTCCTTGTAATACCGGAAGTGACTTTCCTCCAAGAAAAACAGCGCAATCAGGGATTGCAATTTCTTTCCCATTTGCATAACATGATTGCATGTGCATTTGCCATGAGATTCTTAAAAATCTTTACACTAAGCAACCTGCCGTCTTCAGTAAATAAAATTATATTTTCCTTCTAATATTTTCAACATAATTAGAAAAATGTGTCATTATAATGATTTTCTTAAGACTAGTTTTAAAATAAGTTTGATTCATTAAATGTGAACGCGCTGTGTTCAACGACTGCAGCAGCGAGTAAGCTACTCTGTACAATATACACGTGAAGAAAATAAACAACCCATAAGACATTAGTAAGAGATTTTAAAATTTTGACATAGATCAGCCTACGCTCTTCGGTTTCGGGATTTGTGATATTGGTTGTCTCCCTAAAAGAAAAATATAAAAATGGCCGAATTTCTGGAGCCGAAGTACGAAGCTTGTGAAGTGCTTCCAGACTGTTTATGCAATCTAGAACTTCCTCACACTGCCGAGCATGCCCACTGCTTGCCTCGCCAAGTCATGCCAATGTTAAGATTTCCGTCAGAAGAAAAGGAAGAAGACGCGAAGAAAAAGAGAGTTCAGGATCTCTTGTCAGATTTCAACGCCTCTCGATCAGACGACAAGAAGTTAAAGGAAAAGTTCGAAAGAAGAGCCGAAGAGTTGATGAAAGAATTGAAAGCAGAGGAACCGCAATACACATGGCTACCGAGAGAAGACGGACCCGTGGAGAATAGTGGCGATCGACTGAAATATGAGTTAGAACAAAGTCGTTTCCAGTTGGCTGAAATCCGCAACCAAATGCACAGCCTGAAGAGGGAACTTACTCTGTACAGAAAACTCGTCCGCCAAGAGGTCGGTGGGTGCTACGATTTGCATCATTTGATGATGGATAAAAACTGGAAAGGTAGAGCCGAAGAGATTGAGCGCCTCAAGTCTGAAATAGCCCAGCTGGAGTCGAAAGCCTACGGTCACAAGTATTTAAGAAACCCAATCACCATTCCCCAGTACAACCCCCGCTTTCCACGCATTGACGATTTAATTCCCAAGACGCAGGCTGCGGTGCTGAAGAGAGAAGTCATCAAAAGAAAAGAAGATGCCGAAAGCAAACAAGTGTCAACCTTCATGAAGGAATACGGAAACCTTGCCCTCATGTACAAGGCCTCGTCGACCCACAACAAAATCTTGGCGGAAGAATTGAGGTCTTTAAAGGAACAGCTGAACCAACACGAGGCAAAAGCGAAAGACGATCTGGAACTGATAAAGAATTTGACAGCTCACCAAATGCAAATGCGGCAAATGGTCGAACGCGAAGCCCATCTGGCCACACTGGTGGACAGGAAGCAGGATGAAGCCAGTGACTCGGCAACTGAGGAGAAATTCGACGCTGAGAAGTATAAAACTCTGTGGGAAACAAGCGAATATCAGAAACAGTCGCTATATGAGATGGTGAGGGTGTTGACAGAAAGGTTGAATGATGTAATGAAAAAAGCCGACGAAGCAGGTAAGCATTGTCAGGAGAATCAAGAAAAGAAGTGTGAACTTGAAGAACAGCTAGAAGTTCAAAAAGAAGCCCGCTTAGCTTCCGCCAAAGCTGATAAAAAGCCCAAAGCAAAAAAGACTGTCGCAGGGGGGAAGACTCTTCCTGTTGCTGAGCAGTTAGAAGCAGTGAAGGAAGAGAACAAGTTCTTGAAAAATTTCTTGCGCCGAGCGATTGATGCCAAAGAAGAGGACCTCAGGTTGTACAAATTCACAATGAAGAGCATAAGAGAACAATATTTCGAAGCTTTGGAAAAAATCAAAAGGATGAAAGAAGAGCAAGAACAAGCTGTTCCCACTCAAAAATGATTTATCATCATTGTCTACTTCTTAAACGGCTTAACTCCACAATTGTAAAATTTCGAATATATTATACAAGACGTTTTATTTCCCGTTTCATTTATCTATTATATAACTAATACATTTCGCAATTATTTTCTTTTAATAAAAGTAAGTAAATTCCAATTGCATTAAAATATTCTTCTGATTTTGTTATATTATATAATTTTAATTTAAATTTGCTACATTATATATATTAAACTAGCCGCCTTTAGAGACCGGCTTGTTCGCCCAGAATACTGACTTTTCTGCTTGTTTAAATATTAATACTGAATATATTTATTAAAATGTCACCGTTTTATTTCATGAAATATAAGAATTAAATGGAATCCATCTACAAAATATTACTATTCTGGCAAATTAAAATGTGGACTAGACTTCAGATCAATGTACTATCGCCGAAGCTCCATTATTTTGGGGCAACTTCTAGTCAATTATAATCGAAATTTTTTTTTCGTAATCCTAATAGTTATCATTTCGGTAGCTATTAAAATTGGCAAACTTTTGACGAACGTGATTTTGATGTGCTTGTCAAGAAAACGCACATAAATTTTAAGTCTTATACTAAAATGTGCTTATGCTATCATTAAAATGTATAATTCAATAATTTCATAAAATTCTTCGATATTTTATAAAATAACTAAACATAGTTTATCAGTTATTTCATTGAATTTTTAGTTATTTCATAAAATAACCGAGATTCCAAGTTTTACCAATGATTATCGCGGTTATTTGTCTGGCGACGGTTAAGCAGAATTTCTCTGTGGATTAAATTTTCTGTTTGCCGTTAGAATCTTGATTCATTTGAATTTCATTCTTCTGACTGAATAGCACTTTCGCCCATTCTGCACTTTACCAGCAAGCATTTTTTCCGAACATTTCCAACAATATTTTGCAACTCCATTAATTAGATTAAGGGAAGCGTTGAATTAAATGCAACTGTAAAAGTGTCCATTAAATAAATTTAATCGGAACGCCCGTGAGACAGTTTGATTATATTTGAGTATTGCCATTAGAACAATAAATAATAAGACCGATTTCTGTGGTACGTACATTAGTGAATTAAATACGTAGATATAGATATTTTATCCTTAATTCGGTTAAAATACAGGCAGATAATAAAGTTGTTAAAGAAAAAAAAATCTAAAAAAATTACTTGAAAAAAATACTAGTTTTTCCTTTATATATATATATATATATATATATATATATATATATATATATATATATATATATATATATATATATATATATATATATATATATATAATATGAATTCCAATATTTCAAAATCTTGTTGGAGGTCTTCCAAATCCCCTTCTTATACCTAAGTTGAATAATAAGTTATCTACTTTCTATTTTCACTATTTGCACCCCTTATGAGGAGGCCACGGTGGAGTATATATATATATATATGTTTCTTACTTTTGATTGGTTATATATATATATATATGTGGGTGTGATGGGTTTTAATGCATCAGTCCACTTGAATTAGCTTAATCTTTTTATTCTTGATTAACAGATGATGATTCTGATGATTTTTACAAATGAGAATCTGATGATGAAGAAGGAATTTATATTACATGAAGATGGACAGTTGATGTTGTTTAAAGGATCTTTCCCACCTACGCGTGGTGCACTGGCATTTGCAGAGGAATTCTTCAACGCAAGAATTCCAGTTTCGGCCCTTTCTCAGAGTATCACGTCTTCTCGGTTTGCGGTCGCACCCTTCTCGGCGGACGTCCGTTCTCTCCCCTCGTCTAGTGAACTCTGAACTCTGCCCTCCGACTGCTGGCTATCACCGGAAGAACGCAGAGCGCCCTCTCGTGAAGTTAATTTACCACATCGCTCGGCCATCGACATGTGAGGTCCTCCGAACTCTGAAACACACAAATGAAGGAGAAAAAAAAAGAGAGGATATTGAAGACAAAGGATAGAAATAAAAAAAAACAAAAAAGGGTGATGATGAAAAAAAGAAATGTATTGATCTCAAGTTGCAACTGCATCAGTCCATGGCTTCATGTGATCAGCTGAAGTGGAAGTTGCCGCAGGCCCTTCATGAGATCCTACTTTTGCTACGTCGTAACGATCGTGTGGCTTTATCTTGCCCACTTTGTAAGGTCCAAGAAACTTAGATCTTAGCTTCAGACCTCCTCCTAAAGCGGCGGTCCAACGACCTGCCACCTCACGGATTTGGTCATAAATCTGACATCCAACCCACTGGGGGACCACACTCCCCCGTCGCCCGTGGTACGCCTGTAGTTTCCCGCAAAATGTCGGTAGATGGATAAACATCAAAGAACCGGAAAATTTGTTTGGACTATGGAGGGGAAGGGAGTCAAAGAAACTGAGAGTTTTGAGCGGTCGAAAGGGGAACGCGTGCCGTCTGAAGATGTCTCTGGTCGTGGGTCCGCTGCCACAGGCGGGGGTGGAACCACGAAGGAAGGGTGACAGTTTTATGACCACATCTGTGAAGATCATCCGGCCGTTGGACCGCGGCTTAACTGTGTTCTTTTAATAGCTACCAAGTCGTTTATTTTATAGAGTGGGGCAATTCTACGATGTTTATTATATTGCCGTCGGTTCTCTTCTTGAATTTTGAAGATATTTGCTTTGGCCTCCTCACGAATTGTTTCTTTTTCTTGAATCATGGAGTGCAAGAATTCTTGATCTAGGATTTCTTTGATTCTTAGGTCCGTTTTGTTTCGCATCTTCACACCTGTCCCGCGAATGACCCCTAGTTCCATCGTTTCCGGTACAACGATGAGTTCACGTCCATCCACCTGTACGTACAAGACATTTTCTTTTATATGGTAATCATCTTTGAGTTCTTTCTCGACCAGAGTTTTCAGCAGTTGCATACGTTCGTCAGCTTCTTGTGCAGTTGCGATCTTAGATGTAATTTTGCTTTGGGAACGGGTGACCATGCACACTGCATTCCTGCTCAATGCATCTACCTGTTTATTTTCGGTGCTTACCAATTCATTATTCTGAATAAGACTGAGACATTTTGGCGGGAAAATTCCCTCCATTACTAATTGATCACTTATAACTGCCTCAATCTCAACGGGTTTACATTCTTCATTAAGAGCAAATGAAAAGGTTGCAGTTTGAGCAGAAATTTCATTTCCAAAACAAGTTTTAATTTGTATATTTCCCGTTATTTTTTTGATAGGAAAAAATGATTTGTTCACAATTATAAGTTCACTTCCTGAATCTTTTAGAAATTTTATTTTTTTTCCATCCACAAAAATATCTATATATTCTAGCATATTTTTTGGCTTAGTTTCAATTCCCGATATAACAAATTTGTTTTCTGTCTCACTTTCATTTGTAGATTTTTCAAATCGTTTTGGACAATTACGAGCGAAATGAAAGCTTTCTCCCTTTCCCCCGCATACATAACAAACCCTTTCCACTTTAACATTTTGATTTTTGTTTCGACGGAATGATTCACTGTTCATTGTCTGTTTTTGAAACCCTGATACTTTCGTTTCATTACTATGTACATTAGAATTACTGACTTCAGATAACGATTTACCCCGAGATGAAAAAAATAAATCACATTCGCGACCTAACTGAGTTGGCGGAAACCATGTTTTTCCTTCGCGAATACCTATGTATTCTTTAGTTCGGAAATCCAAAGTTTCGTACAACTTATCTGCAACAATTAAATTACATAATTTTTTAAAATCTCTTTTTACTTCTCTTACCTGACAATAGTAATCAAATGTTGCAGTTAATCGCGATGCGAATTGTACGTGCGATTCGCTTGGTAAACGTTGAGCATTTTTAAAATTACTAAGACATTCTCGAGGTGTCGGCTGAAATTCAGCTAAAAATAATTCTTTTAATTTTTCATAATCCGACAAATCCTGCTCAGTTGCATACGTTAAAACATTATTAGCTTTAACCCCTAGCAAATTAATTAATATCTCAGCTTGGAAGTCTTTAGGAACTTCTTTAATAATAAATGCCTTTTCTAAGGAAGTAAAAAACGAATGCAATGCCTCGGGTTTATCAGGAACAGAAATTGTTAATGTTTTAATACTTCTTATTAAATTTTCAACACTAAAAGGCACGTTTGATCGCTCACTAGGCAATGATTGTTTTTTCAATTCTTCTAGCTCAATCTCCTTCTCGAGTCGGGTCAATTTCATTCTTTCAATCTCTAACTTGGATTGTTCAGTAACTGCCTTAGCCATACGATCCTCAACGATCGATTTGATGACGCCACGGACAAATTCTTGATCCGTTTTAAAAACATCAGAATTCTCAATTAATTTCTTAAGTTCCAAAATTTTAGCATTTTCTGACACAGTTTCACCGAGTTCTTCGGCAAGTATTTTTAAATCACACTTCTTTAAATTATTTAAGATACTCATTTTCAGAAATATGAAAGACTAAATATAAAACAGAAGTAGCACAGTATCTTTAAAAATTTGCTGTTCACCGGCTTCGAGCCCCCATGGTTGTGGGTGTGAGGGGTTTTAATGCATCAGTCCACTTGAATTAGCTTAATCTTTTTATTCTTGATTAACAGATGATGATTCTGATGATTTTTACAAATGAGAATCTGATGATGAAGAAGGAATTTATATTACATGAAGATGGACAGTTGATGTTGTTTAAAGGATCTTTCCCACCTACGCGTGGTGCACTGGCATTTGCAGAGGAATTCTTCAACGCAAGAATTCCAGTTTCGGCCCTTTCTCAGAGTATCACGTCTTCTCGGTTTCCGGTCGCACCCTTCTCGGCGGACGTCCGTTCTCTCCCCTCGTCTAGTGAACTCTGAACTCTGCCCTCCGACTGCTGGCTATCACCGGAAGAACGCAGAGCACCCTCTCGTGAAGTTAATTTACCACACACACACACACACACACACACACACACACACACATATATATATATATATATATATATATATATATATATATATATATATATATATATATATATATATATATATATATATATATATATATATATATATATATATATATATATATATATATATATATATATATATATATATAACCAATCAAAATTAAGAAATATTTTGAAACCGAAACGAAATAGTTTCGGAATCGCAACTAAAAATTATTTCTTATTCAAACTAAAACCAAAAAAGGAACAGGAAAAACTTCATAGTATTTAGAGAGCGCAAATGCAGCTACTTCTAAAACACAGATGAATTGAGACAAAAGTATAAAAATCAAGTTAATTTGAAAATCAAATAAACCAAATAAAAAAAGAATCCGGCCTGAAGACTTTCAAGGGTCACCCTCAGGCAGGGATTCAAGAAAAAGGATTTTTTTCTGTGAGGGAATGCAGACAAGAAAGTCTAATAATGATTCCGAGTGACCCGAAAATCCCCTGAAATTAGGCCTAAGAGATATACTATTTTAACAGAAGGGACAATACAAAACAACAAATTAGAAGAAAATAATCACTAATAAGTAAAAATACAATAACTAAATAACAATAAGCACTTAAAGCACTAAACTATTAAAGTAAACGAAAAGGAAATAACATACCAGCAGCAGGCAAGGAAATTTTAAGCTATCGATTGTGATTCCCGCTTTTTAAAAAAACAAAGCTAACGTATTAAAGGTAAATAATAATTGTAGTCTCCCAGCGCCATCTATTGAATGATCTAATATGCAAGGAAAGTTATTTTTATTTTAGGTAAAGGATTAATCTCAAACCATACCTTGTTTAATTAAAAAGTTGACATTACAGTAATTTTCAGGAAATTCATTTTTAATTACATTTTTAATGAGGTTATTTGATGCTTCAATATAGGAATTTTTGTTATTGCAAACCCTTTTGATCCTGTTAACTTGTGAGAAAATTAGATTTTTGAAAATTTTAGAGTTTAGATTGGAATGATAGTTACATAGTTTTGTAATTTTAAAGTTTAATTCATCCCTTTTATCGTAGATACCAACTATTGTTTTATCATTAGCAATTTTGATTTTTAAATCCAGAAAGGTAGCCTTAAGTTGATTTTTATTTGTTTCTGTTAGAATTAAATCTTTTGGATAGCAATTAGTAACAATATTAGTATTGTCGAAGTTTATCAAAAGTAGGTCATCACTATATATATATAATATGTAATGATATTTTAAACTCTTAATTTAATCCAAAATAATTTCCAAGATTTTATCTTAATTTAGTCCATCGTAACTTCATTCTAAAATATTCTCTTATTTCGTGATCCAGTTCCACTTTCGGTTAAATTAATTCCTCTGTAAAAATAATGCGCCATCAGTGCTACGTATCAAGAGAAATTGATATCTTCGGTTGCCCTTGAAAAGATGTCAAAGGTCACCACGTGTATTGAATTGGCGCCTGGCCAGAAATCCTATGTTATATAAGAATAATGATCGTTTGTTCGTCCCTTTTTGCCTTCTGTTTTTGTGCCGCGCTGCGTCTGCTTGTTAATAATTATGCTTTCACGAAATGGATATTAAAATTAAATTAAAAATACAACGTCTCGTCTATATCTTCAAACCTGCACTCTGCTTTAACCAAAAATATGTTACATATTATTTAGATGACAGGATTCGAAATTCCATTATATATATATATATATATATATATATATATATATATATATATATATATATATATATATATACTAGCCGCCTTTGGCGACCAGCCGGTTCGCCAATCTTAGTGTTCGTTAAAATTTTAATAATTAAATATTTTATGCAATTCCAACTTCTTCAGCAAAATAGTTTATTCTTCAGCAAAATATTTTAAAACTTCAAATTTTGATAGTCATATAATTCACTCATAATATTATAAAGGCCTTCAGTCATAACGTGATATGTATCTCTCTAATTTTCTGTTACCCCTCGTAGAATTTATGCTTTAAATTAAAGTGTAAAGGATTAATCTGCAATTAATATAATAATATTTTTTTACTGAAACAAAGCATTTTTTTTTAATAATATGATTACTGATAATAGAGTCACTGAGCGTTTAAACTTTATGGGCACTAAAGAATATCTTTCTTAATTTATGTAATATCTCAAGAATTTGTCAACAAAATTTTCTCAGATTCATCATGAATGGATCGATTCATTAACAATGTTTCATTTTAAATGCAACAAACACTCAGAAAATAAAATGAATCGTTTAAAATAATCTGTCGAAAACAGGTTTAAAAAAACTATTTAAAAAACGATGTACTTAAAACTATAACCATATATAAAAAATATATATAATTAACATAAATACAATTTAATTACAAAAGCATGCAACTAACCTAAAAATAATTTAAATCATTGTAAACAGGTTAAAAAAAACTACTTAAAAAACGATGTACTTAAAACTATAAGCATATACAAAAAATATATAACTAACATAAATACAATTTACTTACAAAAGCATACAACTAACCTAAAAGTAATTTAAATCGTCCGTTGATAATGGTTGCCATGCCAACGATCAGTACACAGTGCGCATGCGTGAATTTTCTTCGCCTTTTACGTAACGCAAATGCGTGAATTTTTCTACGCCAGTTGGGGTAACGCTATGAAGATTAGACATTTTTAATTTCCTTTATTCTGTGCTATTTTAATTCAAAAGTACTTCAGAATGAATCTGAAACATGGATTCATTAACAATGTTTAATTTTAAATGCATAAAACATTAAGAAAATAAACAGAATCGTTTGAAATAATCCGCCGAAAAATCTTAACCCTAGCCTCATTACTGTTGGGAGAAAAAAAGAACTAAAGCCTAAATCATTTGGCGTTGTGGAAAATCGAAGATTTTTTTGGCGGAAAAGTTGGCGGTGGGGAAAATGGAAGATTTTTTTGGCGGGAAAGTTAGTTTTTAATTAATAATTGACTACCCCTAACATTTAGGGGGATGAAAAATATATGTTGGCCGATTCTCATAGATACCGGATAAGCACAAAAAATTTCATCAAAATCGGTCAAGCCGTTTCGGAGGAGTATGGCAACGAAAACTGTGACACGAGAATTTTATATATTAGATATATGATTATTATAATGATTATTAATTATTATAATATTATAATAATGATTATTAATTTTTCCAGCATATATTATAAGTTTTTAAAGCATTGTTGTAATTTTTAAATATTTTCCTTTAAATCATTGCAATAACATTTTCGGCTGTAAACTGTAAATATAACCTGATTTGTTGTGAAAAACGTGCTGGCGCGCGGATTGATTTTGGCATTACTGTGGTAACCTATAAGACAGCGTTTCTCAACCTTTCAGTATTCGTGGCCCAGTTTTCAATCATAACTTTCATCGCGCTCCCCTTACAATAAAATGTGTACAACAGTAATGTATATTGAGTATTTTGGATTCTGTTTTTAAATTATTTTTAATTTACTGCCAAAACAAGAGTAAAAGCGAGCCAACGTTGGCGAGAAACCACATCTTGCATTTTGGACAAGCGGACAGTGAACAGATGAAGCGAATGAAAGCGGAGAAAATTTAAATATTATATTTGAAATGAAATTCAAATAGGGAGATAAAGTTAAAAGAATATTAAAGTAGAAAAATTCGTCAATGAAAGTTAACCTAAACGGGTGAGCTAAATTTGGAAACGGGAAACACATTTTTTAATTCTAAAAAATAGAAAGAAATAAAACTAATAAAATAAACTAACTAAATAAAAGAAATAAAACAGAAGCATGACAAAACAAAAGTGAAAAAAAAATAGGAATATTTTTGGAAGGGAATCTACACGAACGATGCCATCTCGAGCATGTGCGAAGTAAATGTTTTCTCATAAGAAGAAGGAAAATATTCGATAACGCAAGTTTCAATTCCAGCCAGTCTCATTCGAGTCGATCCTTTTATCGCTATCGAATCAATTGTGAATTTGTATGTTATATATGTTTTCGTGTTAATTGCAATTCACCGTATAAAATATTCACGGCAGCAGATTTATGCAGACTCATGGATAAATTTTTAAGCGGGAGTAAGCAAGCATTAGACGATAGTCAAGCATCAACAAGTACACAGAGGAGCGTGGTTCCGAAAATAAAATCAAGGAAATATTCTCAAGAATACTTAAATTTTGGGTTTACCAGTACTGAAGTAAATGAAGAAAAAAGGCCCCTGTGTATCATTTGCTCACAAATGTTGGCCGCAGACAGCATGAAACCTAATAAACTTAAACGATATTCGGAAACGCTTCATAGTGAGTACTTCAACAAACTCAGAGAATTCTTCGAATTAAAATTAAAATCATATAACAAGCAATAACAATCATAACAATATGCGTGACAAATTGTTTTCAATACAGCTTGACGAAGCAACAGATAGTAATAAAGACGCTCATTTAATTGCCACGTTCGAATTTAAGGTAATATGTCAGTAGTAGAACTACTTTTCTGCAAACCAATAGAACTCAAAACATCAGCACTCGCATTATTTGCTATTTTAAAGGATTTTATGAACGAGGCAAACATAGAATGGAAAAATTGCGTCGGAATATGCACCGATGGTGCTCGTTCAATGTCCGAAAGATTCCAGGATATTCAAGCACTTTTAAAACAAAAATAGCCTCAGTGCACACATTGCATGATCCACAGAGAAGCTTTGGCTTCGAAAGAAATGAATCCCGGTTTGAATATTGTGTTAACTACAGTTGCAACCGTAGTAAATTATATAAAAATGAGACCCCTGAAATCGAGAATCTTTTCCGCACTTTGTGAAGACATGGGTTCAGTACATTCAGCGTTACTATTTTATTGCGAGGCAAGATGGTCATCACGTGGGAAATTTTTGCAACTTGTTTATGAATTAAGAGAAGAAATCGCAATTTCCTAGAAGAAGAAAACAGACAGGAGGCCGAGAATTTTCTTGATAGTTTGTCATGAAATTGAGGTACTTGGTCGACATATTCGAGAACTGAGAGTGGCTATTTCTAATACTAAGCCTCCCTTCGAAAAACTTTGCTCTGAAAGACAGGCCCAAGGAAGTCACTAATAATTATTAAATTTGTTTTTAATTTAGTATGTTTTGATTAAGTAAATTGTTTTACTTCAATAAGTTATTAAATATGTCGAAATGTATTTTGTTTTCTATGTGTATGTGTGCTTTCCTTTCAGTCATATTTTCTCTTTCAGTCATAATATTTTCTCTTTTTCTCTTTTAAATAATATTTTCTCTTGGATATTCTCGCGCCCCCCTGCTAGTGTGCTCGCGTCCCCCTAGGGGGGCGCGCCCCACAGATTGAGAATCGCTGCTATAAGACATTGGAGTCAGCAATTTACGAAATAAACAACTTAGAATTTAGTTAAAAAATAGTGGTGAAAATTATTTTTATTCTAATTTATATTGATTCTTTTAATTAAATTATGAATCTCAATAGTAACTCATTCAACATGGCAGTAATGTCTCTTAACATATATATTGATCTAATCTAATCTGTCACAAAAAGAGAGTGATAGAAGAGCCTACGCGAATCATAAAACACTATGTCCTACTTTACAACGCTCGCAAGTTACGGCGAATAAAACGAATAAGTTACAAGCCGGAGGATGAAAAAAAAAAAAAAAAAAAAAAAACCCACATTTGAAAATCAAGCAAAATAAATATATAGTTTAAAAGATGGGCAAAACTCCTTTAACTGCATTTTCATGTGTATACTTGGATTTAAAGCTATACTATAAGCAACGAAACGCAAGTGAAATGCAAAACCTTTTCACCAGTCGAGCCGAATAACTGCCAAAATCATTAATATTGAATTACACAGGCAGCCTTATAACTGCAATCAATCAAATTCAGCTTAATCTTTCGAATGGGATTACTACAAATGGTATCAATATTCAGGAGAAATCACATCTTCCGTTTACTGAAACCAATATTAGTTGGAATAGATATTGAACGCAAAGCCGGCAAAAGATGCAATGGATGATAAATAGAATGTGCACAAATTTGTCACCGTAAATCCTTCCGGGTGTTTCTTTCAATTTTCCAGCGCGCGCATTTTACTCATGGGTACAAAAGGCAAGCCAAGCCCATCAGCTTATTTGGTATCTGTTGCTGTTATTGCATCAACACTTTTTTTTTTAATCTGTCTCATTTGGCAGATTCTTTTCATGCGCCCATTTCTATCTGACTTGCTTTTTAGCTGCTATGCCTCATTTTACAAAGGAAAGATAAGTGGTTATTCATGTGCGGATATAATAATGCCGAGGACTAGTACCGTTTGCATTACCAACACCGTAGTCCAGCTGGGATGCATTTGTTTCAGTTCACAAAATGTTTTTAAGAAGGTTATCTCTATCCTAAAGTATACTTAAATAATAAAGCAAAAAAAGTAGAATAAATATTATTTATTTTTCTCCATTATATATGATTCAATTTCAATGAATGTATTCATCGCCGATAAGAAAATAAATATCATTCTTTCTATCATTTCTAATTAAACAAGATAGCTATTTCAAATTTCAAATGATATTTACAAAATTATTTCTTCTACGGCAGGAACGCGCCGGGTACCAGTTAGTATATACCTCGTTTGGTAAGGCGTTCGAAAAAAACCACTCCGCGACTATTGAGGAGTGTGAACTTGGCCGAATAGATGAAAGTTCAAATGTGAGATCAGATCAGACTTCCCACAGCGCGAACATTTTGCTACTGGCTCTCAGAGTGGCATATTAAAGTGTAAAATTGCCGTGAATGTAACATGGGCATACAAGTCGCTTTTCATTAGAGATGGAACACGAAATTTACACAGATGGTGTCATTCTTGCCACAAAATCCACATGTGATACGAAACTCTTCTTTTCAGACGTTATTCAACGTACATGTTTGGTTTGGAATAGTCGGTGATAGCTTAATAGATCTATATGTGTTGTAGAATCATTTGGCAATAAATACTTATTGAAATTCCTAGAACATCATCTACTAACATTATTTGATGCCATTCCTGCATAGAAACTGACGGAAATCATTTTCCAACAACATGAGGTCCCTGCGCATTCTACAAAGATATTCAGGAACTTTCTCAATGAGCAGAGCAGGGTCGTAGAAAGTCAATTCATTGGTCACCAAGATCGCCAGATCTGACTTTGATGGGCTCATTGTTTGGAGTTTTCTGAAACCAGAGGTTTACCGCATAGATGTTGCCATTTCAGGAGACTTGAGCAGACGGCTTGATGAAGCAATAATAAAATTTAAGAGAGGTTTTCATTTATAGCTACGGTGTCTTCAGCTCAAAGGCATGCAAAGGGCATGCATCAAATTTGGGAGTATCCAATATCTGAAACGGTTTAAGTTCAATACATTCTACTAACTATGTGGTTTACTCAGACGTGAGATAATGTTTTGTATTTTTGCATATTACGTTGAGAAAGCCATAGGAAATGTCGTAATGTGTTTGTTTTCATTGTGTATGTAACTTAATAAAAATGATTTCCTTGGTTGGCTTTAAAACTTTCTTTCTTGCACCTAACTAGAACAGCAAATAGACGATGGACAAAAATTTAAATTTTTAGCGATAATAACCTACTGAGGAGGAATTTTTATGAGCGAACGATTGAATTTCTCTTGAATTAGAACATCGATATGATTTATTGTAATCTCATTGGAAAGCTGGATAAAGTTTTGATAAATCTGACAGATTGTAGTTAGAATGGTATCTGCGTTTTTCAGTATTAATGATTTCACGGCAGTTTGGTTTTGCATATCATTATATGTTTCGGCACTTGTAGCAAGGTTTTAAGGTCTAGGTATCTTGATGAGAATGCTGTCACAGAAGTTTTGCTACTCGTTTGAAATATGTGCTTATTTGGCATATAAGTCTTCAAAGAACTTTCTATTTTTTTTTCTCCCGACTTGAAGCATATTCTTTTTATTTGCTGTAACTTGCGAACGGTTAGAGATAGTATAGAGAGGCTTGATTTAGTGTTTTATAATCCACATAAACTCATCTGTCACCTTCTTTGTTCACCAGTTAGTTCTTCGGGAATATTAGTTGAATTTAATTTCAGTTAAAAGTTTTTGGTAAAACTTGATAGTCATAATTAATTCTCTCAGTAAAGAATTTTAAACATCAAAATGTTGCAAACATCAAAGACATACAATTTTAAAAACTTACACCATATTTTTTGTATTGTGTTCTTGAACATTCCTGTTGAAATCGATTTCTATTATATCATAAAGCCATTAAAAACGTTTATTCTGCGCTAAATGAAGGAGATCCTCGGGATAAACAATAAAAATAAACTCTAAATAAATAAATGAATAATAATAAGAAAACCTCCTCATGGAAATAAACTCCAAAAGTATGATTGGAAATATGCGTGTGGGATACGATGTATATGTATAGATGCGATGTATGGCAATTCCCTGTCCTTAAAAGAACGAAAGGTCGATTCATGCTTGACAATTTGGAGAATTAAATTTTCTCTAAATTACGTGTATTCAAACTTTAGAAAGCTTCAATGTTCTTACAACTCCTTTGAAAAACATTAGTATGAACAACTCATCAGTTCTTAAAATTTAAGACATGAACAAAGGCAGGCACCGTACTAAAATTCTTTTTCCTCAAAATAAATTTAAATTTTATCATTCATTAAAAATATATTGTGCTTATCAAATAAATTTTTTTTGCAACACACAAATTAAATTTCTCTGTTCAAACTTATGATGTAGAAGTGCTTATGGGGACTTTCCGTAACTCGGAACTTTCTTTATTTTATGTTGTTGCCGCTCCCAATTAGTTAATTTTAATTAAATTTCAAAATTAATTTTATCAATTTTTTACTACACCTACCATTCCTTTATGTAGATTTACACAACTTAGATAAAAAAAAATATTGTGCAGTGTAAATGCAATAATGCGTATTATGCGGCTTACCTTTCAGACAAAAATGCTTATTTCTCACATCATCGCTTCGTTTTCTTTTATTTCAGGAGTTTACAGCGTATTGTTTGGTGCAGCAGCTGAAGAAGGCAGCGACTTCTTCTTTGCTGTAGGTCACCTGACAGACACCTCTGCTCAGAAAATAAAAAAGTTCCAGGATGGCCAGAATCTGACCAGGGACGACATGACGAATGAATATTCGGATGGGTATTCGATTGCACTCTACACCACCGGCTGCTATTTTTTCTCAGAGGAAACATCAGCCTGGAGTAGTGAAGGCTGCAAGGTCTCATTTCTTACTTATTCAAAAACTGATTACTAGGCACACATTTAAATTTGCTTCCTTGAGTCACTTGGAAACATGACGTTTGCTTCATCAAACAGAGCGTCATTCGTTTTCTAAAGTGCAACTAGTTGGTTATTTTGTTTATTTAAATAAGTCTTTCAAAAAGTATAGCACAATCCGCTATAGTTCAATGATGATTTGCACAAAAAGGAAATTCTGTAAGAAGAAGGATCGGTCTCACCACTTTACCCACATCTCATTTTAAGTGCAATATTTCAGGTTCCTCTTTTAATCTTGTATGCTTCAAATATACTTTCTAAAATTGTGTTTGGTACACTTACGTTCGTTCGGGATTCATAAAATCCAGAAGCAAGGGAAAAAAGAAATTCAATAAGTATATGTTTAGAAGGATTCTGGCTAACATGTTACTTTTATTACTTTTGCAGACTATTTCATTGTACTTTGCAGACATATTTTTTCACAGTATATTATTTATTAACCCTTTTAGAGATGATTAAAGTGATCATACCTAAGCGAAGAATGCCGAACCAGTTTGACACATTAGCAAAGATATCAGAAGAAGCTCATAAAAGCATAAAAAACAAAACAAAAAAACGATGTTTGCAGAATTCCAAAAGGAGCACATGACGAAATAAAGGGAAAATAAATGAATGGCCATTGTATGTCAATATTTTTTGAAAAGTAAGCCATCACCTAAAATACGATATATCGTGGCTGTCACTTTTCGCACGTGTTGAGAACGACGATGTAGAGTCATTTGGCACTCAAAGGGTTCATTCCATTTTTTGTAATAAAGATTATAAAGAAATTTACGATAAAGATTAATTTGAGTGATAGATACATTCATCTGTCATTTGATAAATATTTAAATTTTAGATTAACGTTCAATGCTGATGGAACTTTCAAGATCGAAAGGAATTCAGTCCTGCCATCATTTTCCTCTCGTTTCGGTAGCATGCCCATGATAAACTGGCAACCTTAATGGGAATAGACGGCCGTAGAATCATAAATGTGTGCGGTGGAATGAAGATCCGTGCAGCGGAAGCGAGAGGACGAATGTTTCGGGAACTCAAAGCAAATAAAGGCAAGACATGGATGCACGCACATCTTAACGGAGCCGCATCTCACCTCACTATAATAACAATCGCAGTGCAATAAGAGGGCGCCCTTCTTCAACACTCTTTCACAATTTAAAAATGCTTTTTCCTTTTCAGCCTTTTGAATTATTTAAAAAATGCCTCCTACTTAAATGATTTCAGATATTTTGATGAAATATTTTACTTTTTTCATAACAGTGATTATTTTTAATGGTAGGTTTTCATTCTGTATAACCCTTTTATAATATTCTAATCTTCACTTTTAGAGCTCGATTTCCACGTGTTTTTTCATCAACATACTTAATGCCGATAGAATAACTAGAAATGCCATCGATATTCAGAATGTTAATAGGATAGATGTCGGCTCTATTTCCGATGCGTTTGCAGTTGTGATGATGTGTATGGGAGCATTTTTCTTTTATTTGTCTATATAATCTAAATGCTTCAGAAATGAAAGCCATATCCAAAATTTTTAACATATTGCAATATTTTTTCATGAATACGCCTATTCTCCAGAATACTTTATATTCATTTAAGAATTATTATTTTTAACTTCTTTTTGATTTCTTAAATTTGAAATGATGTTCAAGTCTCCTTATTTGGAATCGTTTTATCTACAAATGGAGTTAAAATTCCAATGATACATTTAAACTGAATCTGATACTCATACTTTTTAAATAAAAATGTGTCATTATATACCTTATTCCATTTTCATGACATGAGACTCATTGGATACTAATACTTTTTAAATAAAAAAATTGTTATTCATATACATAATTAATTTTTCATGGCATTAGACTTTAGATTTCAAATTCACGATTCATTAGAACTTCTGGCGTGTGTGAGGTAAAAATGTTATGTGTGTGTGTGAAGAACTAAAGGGATTGAGGTTTCTAAATTAACATTAAAGAAGTAACATTAAAAAAAATACTTCATTATTGAAGAAATAAAATGTTATGATACATTGAGAAATGCAAACATAATTAAAACGAAATGCTATTGCAAAACTCTCTGTTGAAGTAACTTTCATATCATAATTATTTTATTGTAAGGAACAACACGAATATTTTTATCATATAAATGGAAATTAGTATGGTAACTGAAATTTCTTGTGATGTTTTTTTAATTTGTAAAAGTACTAATAAGTTAGTATGTTAAGAAAAGGGTATTTATAATTAATAATAAATTGCAGTATATCGAGAAATATCAACTTATCTTGGACGATGAATCGAGATGACGAAGTTCTGTCATTGTCCAATCCCCTTCGCGGCTGTTAAATTTATGATACAAATATTGCTTTCTTTACATAAGACAGAATTTCGAATTCCATTTTTATTTCGTAGAATGCACATACTTTAATATGCCCCCACAGTCATTCAGTAATGTTAGTTTAATTACAATGTTGGGACTTTATTTAGTTTTTTAAAAGATTTAAATGTTCTAATCTGTGTGTCAGTGAGTCAAAATTTCGTTCCTAGCAAAAAAGGGGGATCATGAAAGAAAAAAGATCACTGTACTGTGTTTTTCCCTGTCAGATGTGCAAATACTGAAAAAAGAGATAGATAGATAACGGCACTTTGGATCATGGCAATAAAAACGATGATGCAAAAGAATTTATGCGATTACATCTATAGCCAAGCGTACGTCTAAGCTACTCATGCGTCACAGCACTTTTCACGGGGAGGACTTCATTCATACTTTCATTTACTCCTTCCCAGATCGTCATTTAGACATGAATCAGAGAACAATCACCTCTGGTCCAGTACCCCCAGTGGTATTACTCTTGACATTAAGGACTTTGTGACCACGACAGATTTATACGTGCACCAGCCACCATGTACTCGGAGAGTGAGTTCCTTGACTTGTGCCTGGTGATTAAAGTGTAGAGACAAACAGGGAAAAAGGGGGTAAAGGGCTGGCCGAGAGGTCAGACGAAAGGAAGAGATAACGAATACGTAGAATGAAAGCCAAACAAAGATTCTGGAGTAAAATTTCTTGAAATACTTTTAAATGTGCTGGTTAAAGCGCTTCAAGAAAATATTTGTGTCTCGAAATATGACACAGTTCTAAATATTATGGAATTTTGGAATCCATTTATTATTAGACACCGCTTCTAGTACGGAATCAAATGATAATTCATTTAAGCTCTGAAAGCATCCTATTAGTATAGAAAAAAAATGAGGCTATAAAAGCAGAATCAACTGAGAAATTAATTCCAAAATTCCCTCTTTGCAATCATGAAACGGTCTATTTAAATAAAAATTTGTAAAAAATGATGGGACTTTCTCTTACATATGTCGCAGGTCCATTCTTCGCATTCGAATAGGGTCTGTTGTCATTGCAATCATCTCACAATGTTCGGGAGTGGGTTTTTAATAGCTCCGAACAAGATTGACTTCAGCTACGTCTTCGCCAACGCAGGCTTTGAAGACAACCTCATCATCTACCTGAGTCTCATCATCTCCCTCTGTCTGTTCATCATCCTGGCCATTTGGTGCAGGTGGAAGGATAAAAAGGATCTGACCAAGGTAAGAGTTCATCAGACTGTTTGATGGAGGAGTTTTAAAAGGAAGCACTTCTTCAATCTTTTACTTACAAGCGATACAAAAACTATACCGCTTTTTTATTTTCACTACACGAATTATATAAAACTATTCTATTCCTTTAAAAATTCGATCTCGGAATTTGAAAGAATCTCCGCGTTATTTTACCTCACTCATTCCAAAATGTCCTTTTAAAGAATAATGTCTATGTCCACTTTAATGGATGTAATATTGGCTTATATAAACCTGATATTCAATTTTTCGTCCAAATTTGTTTTCTGTTACGCTTGAGCAACTTGCATCAGCGAGTAGCTTTATATTATTCTGTATGCATGAAAACATAAGAGCTCATAAGGGCAATTATCTAGAAAGATGACATTTTATAGATGCTTTATCACTGAAACTTCAGATGTGTATAAAAATGAGGTTAAATTCATTGATGAATGGACTCATTGTCGATCTGTCTACTTGAGTGAATTTTTATGAAATCGTACTCACAATAATAATTCAGTTAGCTTTTGCACAATCAAATATGCAGTTCTCTGTGGATACTCCGCATACATATTTATCATTTATACACTTCCTGACAGATTCACGGATTTGCATTTTATGCAGCCGCTTGTTGGCTTACATTTTTTACAAGCAGGAATACATTTTTACTCAAAAGGTGTGAATAGTACTAATAACACCCTCCTATATGCTTCAACCTTACAGTTTGCAATGAGCATGCTTAACAGTGAAAACGGTATTTCTGCGGTACAATATTTAGATATAAATTGTGATAAGCATCTCATTCTTTATTGATACTTTCGGATGCCTTTCTTTACTTAAAAATACCCTTCTTATTGAAAGTTCTTGAGAATTTCGGAGTATATATTAATGCACTCATCCATTCAGGGGGGGGGGACAGTTCAGTGTTTAGATAATAATAGAAATATCTAACAATCTTTTTTTCTTTTTGTTTTGCTTAAGAAAGTATAATCAAGAGTAATCATATGTGCCAAGAAAATCACATGATAATCTTAATGATTATTTCTGTGCTTCTTTTTCAAGTTAGGAGCAACTCCCCTGCCAGACAACGACATACAAGACAAGTACTTTTACGAAATTTTAGTCCAGACGGGATATCAGTTCAACGCTGGTACCAAGTCGAAGGTAAGGAACCTTTTATTTCACCGTCAAAATCTTATGCAAGATGAATTTTGAAATTGTTAGAACAAGGAGTGTAAAACTAACAGCTGTCCTTTCATATTTTCTGACTTAAATTGAAAAATATGATAAGTGCTTTGTTGTGATTCGGCGAAAATGTATGATTCGAGATTATAAGAAATATGATTCAAGATTATAAAACTTCACATAAATATCACATTCTGATTGAATAATCTCTTTGCTGATCATGGGCTGCATAATCAGCATGAAACTGTATTGCAAATAGAAAATCTATTGAAATTCGTGTTGATTCCTTTGAAATAGTATAGCAATTTTATAGGGAGATTTCTAATTAACCTACAACGCTAATCTAAAGTAATTTTCAGAATCTCACCTAACTAAATGTCGCGAAGAATGTATGCTATGAATTAAGATCAACAAAAGGATATTACTTAACGTCAGTTTGCTCCTTTTTATCTCATCGTCAAAATCCTTTTCCGCTTCAAATTCGTAATCCGAGTATGAAAACTGTATGCTTTGGTTTTTATAGCACGAACGCATAGAACAAGTAGTGTTCTAAACACCAATAACAGCATTTTTGGAATACGAGTTATTGCCGTTCAAAACTCAAATCTATAATGATGATTATTCACAAGATATAAATCCATGTGAATACTATCTTCAGAATTCATGTTCAGAAAAGATTTGATTCATAAAGAGCGACAGAAACTTCCGAAATTATTCAGTACTCATATTCAAACATAAAAAAAAAAGAATTTATTAAGTATAGATATATACGATAAATTCTTGACAAGTGCATTAACTTTTCAAGATTTTCATTTTGAAAACATTGTCCATTCAGTTTCCTTCCTATGTATTTTTCAATATCTGTAAAGCTTCAAATGCCGTATCAGTTCAAAGTTGTAAGTTAATTAAAATAGATTATATGTGGTCTTAATCCGCAAATAAATGCTATTTTAAATCTATAAGACACTGGCATTTGAGAGAAGGCTCGAAATTTTCCAGACTTTTTTCATCTTCAGATTATTTAATCGGGAGGATATGCAACTCATTTGACATTTCTAAGCTGAAAAGAAACGCATTTTTTCTTACGAGGCAATAAATTAAAGAATAATTTTTCATCCGAGCCGTGGAGCTTTGAAACCTTCGAAGTTGCACGTTAGTGAATTCAAGAAGCTGCATTTGTATATTTTGAATTTAAAATCCGCAGAAATGAACACTTGATTTATTGATATGTTTTTTTTTCTATCTGAATAATAATAAATTTGTAGATTTTTTCAGTAAATTTTGAAAAATGTATTTATTTCTGTGTGATTAGATTTGTTTTATCATATCCGGAGAAGATGACGAAACAGACGTTCGAGTATTTGCTGACGATCAGCGTCCGATCTTTCAACGTGGGGCCATTAACTGCTTTATCATGTCTGTTCCAAGGTTCGTACGTTGTTCTTAACCCAAAATCTTCATTATCTTCCTTTTCTGGAGACGAAAAATGTACAAAAGTTTTCCTCTTTAATATTACGAAAAAATCTCGAGGGAATTACATAATTCTTGTTTAAGATTTGATTCTGTTTTTTGCTTCCTGAAGGTGCCTTGGTCAGTTAAATTACTTGCGCATCTGGCACGATAACTCTGGCGAAGGAAAAAATGCCTCTTGGTATCTGAAGCATGTTGTGGTCAAAGACATCATCACAGGATATAAATATGAATTCATTGCCGAACGATGGTTTGCTGTAGAAGAAGGCGATGGTCTAGTGAGTTACCTTTTCGCTATAGTTTTCGACTGGATTAAAACAAAAGAAAGTGCCCTTTTTTAAGGGTAGAGAAATGAGAAAAGTCGAATAATGTTTTCTTAGAATTTAGTAAATATTTGTAAACCTTAAAATAGGTTTTCTTTACATTTTAAACATTATTTCTTTGTTTAAAATAATTATGTGCATTCATTAGTTTTAAATAACTTCTGCTGTGAAGCTCTGATACCTTTACTTACAACAGTCGTTTTTCGTAAATTATTATTTTTTTATTTATTTATCTTGACTATCAGATTCATATGCAAATTTTGGTTAACGACTTTTTCTTTAATATCATGTGAAAATAAAATGTCTGCCACTAGTGCGAATTTATATAAAAAAAATGGCACACATGATTTCCACAGTATAAAGAAAAATAGAATCTGATAAAATTATGTATTTAACTTATTATGCACAAATAAAAGAATAACTAAAGAAATTTTTTAACTGATTTTTCTCAAAAAAAAGAGCTTATTTTGTTAAAAAATACTTAATTTTCTTCTTTTTATAGAACATTTAGGAAATCAAGCTTAAATGATTTTCAAACAAACCAATTTTCTGCATATAAAAGTGATGATACTCGTACACTGCACGGCATTTCAAATACATTTTCTAACTTCATCAGAAATCTAGGTAGAAATGGAAGCAGAAAAAAGGCGGGCATGCTTACAAAATGAACGCCTCGAAATAAAAGAAAACTAGTCCGCCAACTCAAATCGAGGAGTGGAAGTGTTATCAAGCCTCGAAAGGAAGCAGGACTTAAGCAGGAAAGGAAAGGACTAATCAATAAATGAATAAGCAGGTGGTGAAAGATCCAAAAAATTCATTTTAAGAAAGTGGAAGCATCATCCAAAATGGAATCAACCGCAATTTGATAAAAGTTTGTCTTGGTCTGAGGAACACATGTCCGAGGCCATAAAATGAATGGCCTGATATTTTTGCCATGGACTGAAAAAGTCCATGGGTGATATTTTCAGATGAGAAGATATTCAACTTAGACTTTCCAGACGATTATCAATACTACTCTCATTGTCTGAACTTTGGATATTCTCCCCAAAGTCTCTCTTCAACCAAGTAACGGGAGAAGGGAAGATGTTCTTTTCTTTACATTCCACGGGCCATTCCCCTCATATATTCGCCGTTTAAATCTGATCCCAAATGCATTCTGTCCTTGCGAAAATCTTGATGCCAATCTATTCACTACGCAACAGAATGTATGCTGACTTCTTTCCACATGACAAAGCCAGCATCTGAACCAGAAGGAGTTTGGTTTCGTGGTGTTTCCTCTTCCCAAGGATCCAGGATGAAAATTCAGATAATGATTCGTCATCTTCAAGAAAATCAAGATCTGTTCAGATTTAAAGAACACTACTTCCAAGAGTATTAATATACACATATGTATTTATTTTCTATTATTTTCGTGTTTGTATATAGCACTTATTTGTATTTCTTTATTTGTAATGTTTTTTTTTATCTCTATCCTCATTTCTGGCAGCCTTTTTCATAATAATTTTATTGTTATTATTATTTCCTGAATTTTGTAATCACATACAAACTGTAAGTCTATTTATGTACATTAACATAAGTTTGCAGTTTTTCTTTGATAGTTTGTATTATAAGCCAATGCCATTAGAATTTCAACAGGTTTAATCCAATATTAAATCCTCTTACCAAATTTTAATCAATAAATGAATGTCAGACGTTGAACAATTTGGGTGATGGTTACAGCGATGGATAGAACAGGGGCGTCTTCCGATGTCTCTCCCACTTTGTGCTCATTGCACCGTTTAAATAACCAGTAGGTTATAGTTTGCAGGGGCATGAAGCGGTGTTGTGTCATTGTCTGAAGGATAAAGAAGAATTTTATGCAATTCATCAAATGGAGGAGGAAGTTCAGTGATCTGATTAACAGTTGGATAAGGAGAAAGAAAATGTCTTTCTCAATAAGTACACAGAAGCATACAGACTATATTCAAGAGCTAAATTCCGAGTTTCTTCCATTATGATTCCAAATTAGAAGAATTAGAGTGGCTGCTTCAAGATGCAACTTCCAATCACACCACCAATGGAGTTAAAAACATTTATTGCAAATAATGTACAGGTTGTCCCACGACCAGCTGAAGGTCCAACTCTCAACTTAGTGGAAAGCATCATGGACTTGTTTGTCTAGCATATGGTGGTGGAAAACAGTTTGAATCCATCAGTGATTCCAGAAGCATTGGAAAGTTTATAGAATAATTTGAAAGAGTTTGGAATGAAATACCTTCCTTTTTTTGATATAGTGTAAAAAAGAATCCACAGTTTCCTAACATGCAAATTCAATTTGTTATTTCGGTATTCCTATATTGCTTTCAATATTTACTCAATATTTGAATTATTAACATAATTTGTATGGTAAAAATACGATAACATTTTATTTTGAATTTTACATCGCTGAATCGAAATACAATTTCATTATAAAACTCATAATAACAAAAGAACAGGAAGAGAGAGGAAATATATAGCATAAAACATTCTGGTAGTTTAATCATTTTACACTCATGTCCATAAATTAAGGATATTCAGAGTCACGCGGAAATCGAACTCTAAAATACATATATCACCCGTGAAATGACTATACACATTTTCAAAAATCATATGCAAATTGCAGGAAGCCACCAAATGACACCGATAGTACGTCACAATGACGAGAGTATAAGAGAGTGATGTATAAGGAATGCAGGCAAAGAAGCAAAATTGTTCACAAGCGCTTTATAAGCCTTTCAGTGCAATAATCACATAGTTATGACACAAAGGACGTATTTGGATGATTTTTCACATTGTAGAATTATCGGAATTATAGAATTATCGTGGTCTGGAATGTGGGCGTATCCAGCTACAAGTATGCGAGGAACTTGGAATCGCCCCGAGTGTCACCTCTAGGCTTTGGCAACTATTCCAAGATGATGGTAATGTGAGTAGACTTTACAGCACAGGTCGACCCCGAGTTACAACGCCGAATGAGGACCGGTATTTGGCAGTTACTGCCAAAAGAAACAGACGGAGCACAGCTTCAGACCTGTCTCGTCAGCTCTCTTCAGCCACTGGTACGACAGATTCAAGGCAGACCGTGTACAGACGTTTAGGGCAGATTGGTCTATATTCTCGTAAGCCTGTCAGATGTGCTCCACTTGCTGCAATTCACTGTCGCCTGCGGTTAGCCTGGAGTAGAGAGCATGCATTGGGGGCACCACAACAGTGAGCCTGTGTGATGTTTTTCGACGAGTCCATGTTTAGCTTGTAGTCTGATTCTCTTTCATATGGAGAGCGCCAGATACCCGTTACCACCAAGAGAACATCATTGAACGACACCGTTACGGTGGTGTGGGATTGCTCGTTTGGGGAGGAATTATTCTGGGTTCCAGAACTGACCTGCATGTTCAAATTGGAACCATGACAGGTCAAATCTACCGGGACGTCATTCTGGAACAACATATACGTTTTTTTTGGGGCGCCATGGGCGCAGAATTCGTGTTTACGGATGAAAATGCCCGTCCTCACCGTGTAAACATCGTAAACAAATGCCTTCGATCGAAAAAAAAATCGCAATTTTTATTAATGATATCAAACATATAGCCTCTTTTTTGCTCTTTACCTTTTTTTTAATAAATAGGCTTTACAAATAAGTCACATTTGTTTTGCTTCTGACTTTTTCTTTTTTTGAACTTGCATTAACCTTAATTTATGGACATGAGTGTACATTGTGTGGAGAATTACAATTCTAATTTGGTGATTTGCAATGCCAAAGTATAATTTTCACATCAGCTGCGCTAAAGGACTTCTTACAAAAGTTATTGCGAAAACAGTTCCCATCTTATATATTAATTTTAAAAGTTATATTACTCTTATGATTTCTTCTATGGAAGACATTATTGATCTCTCCAATTCGAGATGTTTATATATTACATTGATGTTTGTGAAAACTGACACCATCTATTACTTTAATTTACAATTAATTTAATTTTTTTCTGTGTGATTAAGTCTCTGCTTTATTCTTAATTGGTTTAATACAAATCTCTGGAAATTACCCAAAAAAATTAATATGATACAAAATAAGAATTTTGTGATTTTCATTTTAAGAACTAAAAATGATTTAAAATCGAAACTTTAAGATTGATTTTTTTCCCATGAATTTATCAGTTACTGACAAATGAAATAGATCCTTTTGTATTCCATCCTTTTCTTTTTCAGATCGATCATCTAATCCCCGTGGCAGGAAAAGAACAGATGACAGAATTTTCTCATCTCTTCCCCAATGCCTCCCGACGCAGTCTCACCGACAACCACCTGTGGCTGTCCGTATTTACAAGACCCGCTCGAAGCCGCTTCACGCGATTACAGCGTCTGTCCTGCTGCCTAGCGATTTTGTACTTGTCCATGCTCACATCGGCCATGTGGTACGAGACGACGCCGGAGCAGCCGAGTCCGGGTGCCTTTAAATTCGGACCGCTCTCTTTGAGTCCAGAACAAGTGAGTTGTGTCATTTGCTTAGTAATGAGTAGTGCAGGAAAAGATACGCTTTTGACCAGCTTCCCTCTAAAGCCCCATTCCAACAACCTGTGAGTGTCTGGGGACAGGCACATTCCCCCTTCTTTCCCCTCTCTTGTATTTTCCTGGGTTCTTTAAAGTCTGTTCGTTTTATCGGTAATTTGCGGGAAGCTCCCTATCGATGTCTACAGGCGAGGATGGTCCTGCAATGGGTCAGTTGGCAGATTTATGACCATATCCGTAAAAACCACATGTTGTGGGAACGCGGGTTAATAAGTATACTTTTCATTATAAACTCTATCCATTGGAGAACAGTAGTTACGGAATACGCTATTAAAATGCTATCTGTGAGATTTTTTTTTTCGATTTATCTATGGAATGCAGGTAATAAACAAGTGCCTGAAAATTGAATGTGTATTTTATATATATTTTTTTCAGCATAATAAAACTAAAATTGGCACAAAATCACATACCAAATTTAATATAGTTAAGTCCATGCACCAAATTTCCTCCATCTAGCTCAAAGTTTGAGCTGTGCTTCGAGACAGATAGACATAATTTTTTAAAAAATTTATTTTTCCGTCTCGAGAGCTCTGAAATGTGGGGATTTGTCAAAATCTCGAGTTCAAATTTTTTTAACGATTGTCTATTTGGTGAGAGTGTCACGAAGTTCTTGAACTCAAGGCTTTAACTTCTAGATATAACAGATGAAAAGAGTAATGGTGTTTCAATGAAAATAATTAGTAAGTGATTGTACTTAGATAATTAAAGGTAATACTTAAGAAAATAGTTAATTACTAATAAATCGGAAAAAAAAGAAAGAAGGCACATTTTTGATGAATGTTTTTAGGTAAATTCGGTCCAGAGTCAAGTAGATGTAGTAAAGCTATGAGAACTTAGACATGACGGAGATGACGAGGCCGTTTGGCTTTTTTTATAGTGTAGGATCGTAGTTTTCTGCTTCTTTTACTGCGATATCATCGCTTTTATCAATTATTTTAAAAATCTTGCAGATAATTCTGTAAAGATAAAATGCTACGATCTGTGAAAATCCAGCAAAGGTACAATGTTAAGATTCTTTTGGATGTCTTTGTGCCAAACAAACCTGGCATTTTGCTGATTTGCCTAACTGTTACATTTTGTAATCTTTTTAATGTAGAATGAATGCCTTATGAAACTTGGCAGCAGTCGCCCAAAATAGGAGATGCATATGAAATGAGAGGTCGGAGCATGGTCTTGTAAATAAGAATTTTTTTCTTTTGAGAGAGCTTCGATTTGGGAGTAAGTATAGGGTAGAGTTCGGCTTTTAACTCCTTTGTAGTTATTTTTGATTTTGGTAATATGCTTTTTAAATGTTAGTGCTTATCCAGTGTGACGTCAAGATAAACTGTGTCACTGTTCCATGGCATAGTTTTTCTAAACAGTCATGATGGTGGTGGGAGGTTCCTTTTCCATGAGAAATAAACAGTTTGATCTGGGTCTTCCATTGATAAGCCACTTTTCATTTAATTTGAGATGTACGGAAAGTTTGCTAGTATGATTGTAGGATCTTTATCTGTTCAGAGCAGGGCCATGTTTTCAGCGATAAACTTATCTTAGTTTCCTGAACTCTGGTTATGTCGTTGATGAAGAATTAAAGCATGCTGGACCATGTTTAGAGCTGTGAATTACTCCTGCGCATATCTTCGAAAGCGAGCTTTTTACACAAATAATAAATCTTCCAGATAGATAGAAAGAGAGAAGTTTGGTCGGCCGTCTCCATATGTATCATTTTGTAGATACATATGGAGACGGCCGACACAAACATGGTCGAAGGCCTTAGTTAATATCCAGAAATACGACACTGGTATCTTCGTGATGACCAAAGCGATATAGCGAAAGGGATATGAGGATTCCCAGCGGTAGCTAAGTTTCCCCAGAATCCAACTGGGAAGGGGACATCTGGTCTTCAACACGGTCCTTCGGTCTATTTAAGATAATCTGTTCACTAATTTTGCTGAGACTTGGAAGGAGGCTGATGGGTTTTTATCTATCAAACAGAGTTGGGTTTTTACCAGTTTTGTGAATGGGTTCGACTATTGCAGTTTTTCAAGGCGTTGAAAAAGGTTTTAATTGTAGGATTGAACGTATGACTTCTGTAAGCCGAAAGATTTGCTTGATAGAGAGTTTTTTTCGTATGAGATTTTATTAATTGTGGTTCATGTTTGATGTTTTTCTTATGAAAACGCTCCAAACTTTCAATTCAGTTGAGGGGTGAGGTTCTAGATGATAGTTTGGGAACTGTTTCTCTAAATGATTGTTTGGCTGCTAACAATGGTGCGTGCTTTCCCGGCATCAGAATGCAGTAAAATTATTTTAATGATTGAAACATGTTGAAATTTTTATTGGTCAACTGTTTAATAAATCGACATAGAACTATCGAAAAAGATTTTGATGAGTTAAACCATCTGTTTTTCTCTTCCTCATGGAAGTGAGATTCATTGTATCAAAAAATCGTTTGCTTATTAGTTTGAGGGTAGACTGAAAAGTTC
This sequence comes from Argiope bruennichi, assembly GCF_947563725.1. NCBI lineage: Eukaryota > Metazoa > Arthropoda > Arachnida > Araneae > Araneidae > Argiope > Argiope bruennichi. The sequence goes on from NC_079160.1 coordinate 125,979,424, forward strand.
GTTGAGCGCTTTTGTTGTGTAAGGGTAGTTGATGTCTCTTGCAGTTGCAAAGTCGGTACTTGATTGGTTATTGTTAATGTAATGCGTAGGCGTACAAGGAAGAATTTTGACGTTTTCAGCATTAAAAAATGATTTAATTCTTCTGCTCATTGGGTCTGTGGTTGTGCTGTTCCACCCTCGTTTTTTTCGCCATTGAAGTCTCTGGCGAAGAGGCTACCATGGTTATACACAAGGAGATTTTTTAAGATCCACGGTAAAGTTTGTAGATTTATTAGATGTTTTTACGATTAGAATGCTTTCTCTTTGGATTTTTTTTACTTCTGATTAGAAGAAATTTTTGCTTTCAGTGCAGATGTTAGTGATTTATCCTTTTCTGAATACAGTACATTCCCGAGTATCCGGCTACTGTCCGGCTTCCGTATTATGTGGGCTAGTTTTCTTTTATCATAATTAAATGAGGAAGATAAGGCGTTACACTGACAACATTGCCAAGACATTGGAAGCGGGCGTCTGCTACGATCCTCCTACGTGTCTTGTGCAAAATACAAGTTGTGACAGGAAAAGAGCAGCATTCTGCTCGTTGATCATTGTTTCGTCGGTGTGTACAGGACCTCAATTGTTGCTTTTATCTCTGATTAAAACTGCACAATAGGCACAGTATTCGTAAATCGTTCTTGGGTTATGTTTACAAGGTGTGACAAAAAAATCCCTGACAAAGTTATTGCTTCATAGAATAGAAGTTAATTCATTTCTTTTTAACTTTAAAACATTTCTTTTTGTCTACCGCTTCAATCATAAGATATTTTATAATGTATCTTTCAGTTGAGGCATTGTTTTTTGGGCTTTTTTACAATGCAACAAAACATCTGCTATTTCAGAGTTGTTTAAGCAAAGAAAACGACAATGTGAAATCTTTCGTTTGGCTACTGTGTCTGTGACTGTAAAAAAAATCGGGTAGAAATTGAAAAGCGGCGTGTTGCACAAGCCAGTGGAAGTGAAATAAAAATAAGAAAAAAACCATCCGCATTCTACGCGGCTTGAGATAAACAGAGGGCTTGGCACTCAGTAAGAAGTGTGAAAATACGTATTATAACAGCATGTTTGGTATAAAAGCTTTGTCTTCTGATATAGGTGGGCAAAGAAATGAGTTCATAGAAATGTGGTCCATCCGACGATTTTGTTATCCGGCCTGCCCTTCTGCCACATTCGGAGCCGGATACTCGGGAGTGTACTGTCATTCATTCGTAGCAATGCAGCAAAGAAAATAAAGTTAAGAAATATGCGTTCAATTGCGTTCAAATGCGTTCAATATGCGTTCAATAAGAATATACGGAGTCATTGTAATAAAATGAGATAACCGAACCTATTTGACCCATTCGAAATAAATCGATAAACCAAATTAAGTAGTTTAGGAGAGAAGGAGGGAACCAAACGGTCATCTCTGGACTGAATAATCTTTCCTTCGAGGAACCTCGGGGACCGCTCTTGTTTTAGTCTTGCATAAACTGTGAGACAGTCAATTCTTTTAATATCATTGTTTATGTAAAATAGCTTCATATCACATTAGGCATTTAGATAGACAGATATATCCATTCTTAATACCTTAAAAGTTATTGCATAAATGTTAAGCGAATAAGCCGCCCAATTTTTTTGTGGAATCTTTCATCGTATAATCATAAAAAAGATCTCATTCGAAGGAAATTTAAGTACTATTATCGATTTTTTGAATTAAAATGTTGGTAAAGAGCCATCTATATATTGAAATAAGAATAAATTTTAAAAAAAATTTCCAATAGCAACATCCATTTTTCTAGTCAAATTTTGAAACTGCATCATATATTCTCTCATGAAACCAAATTTAATTTGTCTAGATCTAATCGTTTAGAAATAACCAGAATTTTGATCTTCTAATGTTAAAATAAAAATTTCTACTTTAATTCATAATTTAAAAATTAATATAGCTATTTATCTAAATTCTTCCTTTTATGAAAATATAAGATGCCAAATGTTATCGACCCATTTTGCACTTATCATCAAAAAGTATTATTTCATATTCAAAAAAATTTCAAAATTGCAGTTTTAAAATTGTTAAGTGGCAACACACTTAAATTTGGGTACAATTCGAAGGAAAAGCTATTTAAAGGGGGCATACAAAATTTCCTATGGATCCGCTACTTTAAATTTCTGAATTGCTTCTAAAACGATGCATTTAAGGGCGCATTCACAAATGTCAAAATACCGAAAGCATTTCATTTGGCATACCATGCATTTTTTGAATCAAATATCAATTTTCATTGTTTTAATCTTGTTGTTGTTTCTAATGGCACTTGCCATGGACAAGCTCGATGACGAAGTCAGCGATTTTAAGCCAAAGGAGCGTCTCTTGTTTTAGTAGCGCCAACTAGGGCCAAGAGTATACATCTTAGCTATTCACGCATCGCATTCGCTTGTACAACCCCTTTTTACAGGGAGGCACATTCACACGTCTTACAGATAGAACAGATGAAGCACAACTATGTCCGAACCGGAACTCGAATCCAGGACGTCCAGAACACGGGGAAGAAGCGCTACCCCTATGCCAGAGCGCCGGCTTGTTTTATTGTAAGAATATATTTAAAAATATATTACGTTAGCAGCAAAAAAGTTGATATGAAAAGAAAGAAATACTTTCCATCGCTATAATATTTTATTTATAATAGCTTCTTTTAAACATGAAAGATAGTCTGTTTTTAGGACAAGATAGAATTTTTCTCGTTATCTCATATGATGTCACTTCCATAATATAAGAAATGACTGAAAGATCGGAATTTCTTTCCCAAAGAAATGTTTTCTAGGACCGTAACCATTTAAATTTACAAAAATGCTGACCGAATTATTTTTTTAGAACTGATGCAAAACGAAATCCATATTTTATAACAAGAAAAAGGTCATTTGTGTTTGTTTAAATTTATTGATGTGTGTTTATATGTTCAATATTTCTTACAAAAGTCACAAATTTCACCAAATGAGTTTATCTTTATTATAATTATTATAATATAGTACTAGATGACCCGGCAAACGTTGTTCTGCCATATAAATTACTTCTAGTGAATATTTTGGTTGTTAATTAAAAAATAACGAATGTATTGTAAGTGTGTAGGGATGGGATCTATGACAGAAAGAGGAATGGAGCGCTGTAGACTATAATCGCCGATAAAAACAAAAAAAAAACCACCAACCATTCATTTTTCCAATACAATGTATTTCATTAACGTAACCAATACATTGTTTAATCTCTTAAAAGTTAAACGTAATGTAAAAAAAGTAATATATTTTTTTATCCTAAGTATAAAAATGAAAATAAAGAAAATCAATATTCATTTCGAAGAGCAATTGATTGTGCGATATTTTTTTGTCAATCCGTCTTTAGCCAACACAAATAAACTCGAAGGTTTTCCCACGCGAGAACATGCCACGTGTGAAAAACATGGTGTGCCCAAGTCTAAGCCGCAAACAGACATCGTTCGGCCTTGCGACTTATTGCGAATGCCAATCTAATAGGAAATTGAACGCGTTTGAATTCAATTGGCACGTCTGTGAGAATCATTGGAATTCGTGGCAGCGAAACATTTTCGGCTCGGAATTTGCCATTCAAAATGGTGGCTTCGATACCGTTTTTCATCAATTTTCTAATGACCCATCGCGTGCCATTGCACAGCCATGGTGGGTTCAAATTCCGAAGTAAAATAATAGGAGATCCAACTTTCAGTCGTAGAAGGTGTGGTGGCATGCCTGGCAAATCCAGTGAGTTCAAAAACTCTGTTGCATAATTTCCAGCTTCGTTAGCATCGCAAACTGTATCGATCGATTTGTATGATACCAAGTCGCCTGGCAACGACTGCTGTATCTTGAAGTTTTAATCGTCGGCGTCCATATTTTTTGTTGCCAAAATAGCTCTTTCTGCCAGCCACGTTTGATTTATATATTGTGTGCTTACATGGGGAAATATGCGGTCAATGAGAGCATTTTGCGAATCAACGACAGTGCAGAAATGGGTGTGCCATTTTATGCATCCAGTATTTTCATAGACAGCAACTGTTCCATGGGCGATCTCTATCTGAGAATGTGTCAGCAGATGGATCTTGTAGCATTTAGACGCGCATGTTCATTTTTAGCTGGGCGTTTTCAACATTGGCGACATTTTTTATCATGGCCACAGTGCCGATGATTTCAAGTAAGCGTTGATTTCATCAGCGTACGTTGAACGTGGATAGGGACACCCTAATCACCTAGCGCAATGAAATATACTTTACGACCTATTCTCATATCTACCAAATGCACATAAAAAATTTCATAAAAATGGGTTCGGAGGGTTTCGGAGAAGTTCGAACACAAACACCGTGACACGAGATTTTTATATCTTAGATAAAATCATAAATGGAATTTAAAAAAATTTAGGCGTCAAAGCATTTATCCCTAATGTTTTGGACGCAAAATACATCTTGCATGTATTCCTAACACATGTGTAGATGAAGAATTAGAAATAATTCTATTGTGTCATTTGATTAGCATTTGAGCTAACCATTGTTTTTGGCTGCATAAAACCATGCATTTTTGTTTTTTACTTCATATTTAAATGAAGAGTAAAAGCGAATAAAAAACATTTTTAAATAATAAATTCTAATTTACTTGCATGCCAAAATGGATAAACCACTTGGAAAATAAAATATTGTAAGCATTTCTGTTGAAAAACAAAAATATTTTATGACAAAAAATCTTATGCAACATTCGGAAGAAATTCCTTTTCCAGTTATTATTTTCTTTTTAAGATTTGATACTCAGAGGGCAAACAAGATTATAAGTGATTTTTACCTTTTCGTATGCGTAGTATAGAAAAAGTATAGGAATCGTCAAAAAAATTCGAACTCAAGATTTTGACGAATCTCCACGTTTTCCACTCCACTTGAGTTCGAAAAAAACAGTTTTGGAAAATGTCTGTGATATTTAAGTGACAACTTGAAAACACTTTCATAAGGAAATTTGGTATACTGCCTTTGCACCAAATTTGTAAATTTCTATCAAATTTGAACAAAATCTGCTCAGAGGAAGTCTGTCCGTCCGGTTGTTCGAATATAATTTAACACGGCAACTACAAAACTAGGAGAACTAAATAGATGAAATCTTTATTATAGACACCTACCAAAGACTTTTGAGAGAAGGGGTTGACCGTCTGTCGGTCTGTACTTTCAGAAATGTGTGAGCGTGATCATTCAAAGACACAACGACTTAAATCTGACACATTTGAAATGGGATTGTGTGACTACAGTTGTAACTCCGTGACACATTTTTGTTTCGACCGGTTGGGAAATGCACGTCCGAAAACAAGTTCGATTTTCGGACACTGTGAACCGCGCGGCCCGGCATAAGCATCAAAACACTCGCCAAATATGCCACGATAGATTCAGCAAAAATACAAAATTCACGCCAAATCTGAATGTTTCTCAACTATTGGGTGCCATTGCCGCTCTCCAGGACAACATCTTTATCCGAGCGCATGCGAGATAGTTTGGGGGTGATCACTACCGCTGATTTTTATTTCTTATAAAATATTTGAGATCATTTCTATTTGGCCCCAGTGACATGGGATTTGTCAAATAATTTTGATCAAGCGTATTAAATTATAAAAACGTAAAGCGTAGCCATTTTAAACTTCTAAGAGCGAACGAAACAATAAGCATATTTCTATTATCAAACTCTCAAATATAATGATGTTGGTGTTGATACATTGCATATCGATGTATTGTTACCATTTGTAACTCTTTTTTTATTGATTTTATGACTCTATTGATTATATATTTGGTCTACAAATATCGATTTAATTCAATTTATTGTGTTATATTTCGTAAAAAAAAAGTTTCGATTATTAAACTGGATATTTCTTAAAGGTATCCTATGGAGTCATTATTCCCATAATTTTATATATTACAATTATTCCGATAATTATACATGTAATTATTCTTGTAATTGTATAAAGGGATTCCTATGATTATACCGAAAATGAAAGATGTGTGGAATAAATGAATGAACACTGAAATTCATGTTCAGCCATTTCAGTTGTTTATCAGTAGCAAGTGTGTACCCTTATTGCTTGTCTTCAGCTAAGAACTTTTTTGTGTACATTCAAAAAGCATTTACAGAATGCTAAGTGCCGGTAACGCATGGAAGAAAACTGATTTACATTACAGAATGAATGAAATGCACTCCTTTTTATGTGCTTGTAAAATAAATTGCTGCGTCGTTTTATGTTTATTTATGGTTAGTAATCAATAGTGATAATAATAGTATATGCTAGTATAGAAATGAAGTACAATAAGGATAAAATTCAGTTCATTTTTAATCTCTCTCTTTTGGTAAGATATTAATCTTCACATTAAAATCAATATTTCTTTTAAACATTAAGAAATACATTGAATTTGTTTTTACTCCTGTAACAAAACATTCCGCTTCTGCGCTTTCAGTGTGATGGCGATTCAGGCTCAGAGGCAATGAAATCAAAACTTTCGATCCTCGTGAATATTTCTTTGCGAGAATCAAACTTCTCCCAGAGACTTTCACTGTGAGTATTTTGTGATGTACGAAGAGGCAGTCAAATTTAACATATGGACTGTAATTACTCAAAGTGTAAGAAAAATTAAAAATACAATGACCGACTTTCAGAGAATATCTGTAATGTATGCATCTAAATATGGAAACATCCCTTTAACAAAAAAATATCAAATATCTCCCATTGTAATCAAGCTGTACTAACCAAAATGTATACTCTGGATAAATTTCCATGGAAATCTATTCATGCCATCAACATAGGGCGGCGTTTCCAAAGGAATTTTCAACGTTCGTCCATTTTAAATATGCAACAATCCTCTATGGACATGTCAACACAGCATCTTTTAATATACGCTCAGAAATGAGATTCAAAAAACTAGTAATGAAGGATTGTCAGGAGAGATGGAATAATTCCATCCATTGACGAACAACACTTAAAAACATTTTAAAAACGTTTCGGCTAACCGAATGGAGGGTGATTTTTATCTTAACCAAGTGTACACTGGACATGATGCATTTTCTGTACATCAAAGTCGTTTCTTTGACCAAAGTTCGACTCGTCAGTGTGGCACCGAAGAAGGATCTATAAATCACGTGATCAAAGCCTGTGCACTAAGGCGGGAACACAGACTCAGATGGCCAAGGAATGGGATGTCTCTTGACGTCGAAGAACTTATAAAAATTCCAGTCATTAAATCTTCTATTAGGGACATTTTGTCAAAGCTTTTGTATTTAACTCTCCCCTAATGTAAAAAGTTATTGCTCATTTAATGTATTTTATGCATTTTTAATTCTTCACAACTTAATATGAAAAGTAAATTGTGATGTTTATTTTTTATTATTTTTTTATTCTCTTTCTATACAAATATGCTTTTTCTTTAGAGGGTTCTTTATTGTTTGCAAGGGCCCAATGTCATCAAGTATAGTTTATTCCTTCGTGCTAGGTGGGGTTGCTCTTTGGCTGCCCCAACCCTTTTCCCGCATGACTTCTGGCTAGATCGGGGTATCGCACAGTATACGCCATGAGCTTTAAAATAGCATTTTTCGTTTGAATGGGTCGCTTTTTTATTTTTTCGCAATTGCACAGTTGCATTTGTGCAGAAAATGATCGCACTTTTTCTTTACTGAACTGTTGACTGCCAAGTGCTGATAGTCCTCATTTTTTAAAACTTTTCAGATTGCTGTCGGTTTGATGTCCAACCTGATCGTGTTCCCTCCCAGTTTCGTGATGATCATCCTTTTCCGGAAATCGAGAGCCCGGGAGCTTCGTCCTTCCCACGTGAATGTTGCACTGGAAAAGCAGTGTGAGTTGAAGATTGTGATCTGCCGTTCATCTTTGAAACTGATAATAAAACATAAGGCATATGTTTTGCATTTCTTAGTAAAATCCGTCATTATAGTCTTTTCGTACCATTCATGGGAAAACTTTAAAGGTACGTAAAATACATAAAAAGAAGAAATTTTTGTACAGAAATAGGGGGTCAGAAATGAAAACCGTAGGCTGAACAAGTAAGTACAAACAAGGTGGGAAAATGCAATATCTACGAGACTGCAATTGATTCTGATGAGGACCTCATTGAAAAATGTTCATTTGCAGCTGCAACCGCTCGTGAAATGCTTGGCATCCTCGGAAGAGTACGCCAATCATTTGCTAAATGCTATCAAGCCTGTATTGATGTTAGTGGTGGTGCTTTTGGGCTCTTATTGTAATATTATTTAAGTAAAGAGCTTTCATTTCATTTCTTCAGTATTTTGGTTTTTTCCACCAAAACGTTTCATTTCCGACCCCACATTGCTATACAAAAAAATGGTTCTTAATGAGTATTTTACCTACCCTTAAGGTTTGGCCCATGAATTCTGGGACACCCTGTATATGCTAATGTTTATATTTAATCTTTTCGGAAAGCAATTCATTTTATCAAATGCATTTTTGAAATTCTCTTTCTCCTGATTTTTCGCTCGGGTACCATTTTGAAGAGCAACAAGATTTAAGACTTTGAGATAGAATGAAAAAATCACGACTTGAATCATTTGCACGACTTCTCTGAATAAAGTTTTAGACAGAATAAACAACAACGTCCGTTCATATAATTAAATGTATGATTATCGTAAAATGGAGGAAAAAATCCCCTTTTAGTTGTCTGTCTGTTTGTTCTGGTATTTTTAATTATTATTCGTGACAACCACGTAACAGCATGCGCGTTTTATTTTCGCTTTTTGCTCGTTTATTCCATTTATTATGCGCTTTCAATATTTGGATATAATGCAAAACAAATATTCCATCCATTGATCAGTTATTTGTTTCTTTCCTATACATTTAAATCACTTTTATTATAAATTAAAGCTGCAAATATAGCTGAATACACTTTGGTTTGCCCAGCACCTTGATACCATGTTGCAAGAACTCGATAAATGACGAAATTAAATTTTCCAGAGCATTTAATATACGTCCATACGAATAGCTAGTATTAATAATAAGGTGCCATTTAGTAAACATTTGCCTAAATGTGTCACAAACTGGTTTACAATCATTATAAGATCGTTAAACAATCTATCTATTTAAAAAATGCTAGCGTATGTGGCACAGAAATGGAACCTATTACATATTGCCGAATGGCAACAATCCAATTTAAATAAAACACTCTACGAATATTTCAGATTGTTTCATTGAACGCTGCACTTCATTCAAACGCTTTGCAAAGGAATGAAGTATCAAAATATGATTGCAAATTCTCATGACATCACCAAAAGTTTATTTATCATTCCCAAGATGAAAAGAATTTAAGAAATAGGCATCAAAGTTGAATCGAGCTCGAAAGTAGACTTAACTGTTGACAGATGAGTCGTTTCTATGACTTACCTATGAAAATGGATGATCGTATATTCCAACATTTTTATTTCTTAAAAAGGGTTTCTGTATTGTCTTAAATCTCAAAAAATTACCTTTTTAATGATGTCACTTTTATCTTTGTATTAGGATTTCTTTGTTTTTTGTAAATATTTTTAATGAAACATATAATTTGTAACAATTAATTATGAAGGTTATTAAAAAGTTAAAACTCATCCATCAAAATTTTCTATCGCGTGCTTTTGCCAATACTGTCATTAAGATGAAGAAAATTGCATTCTTTGTACATAAATCTGAAGTAAGTTTTTCACTTGCACTTTTATTTCATAGTTTATACACTTTTTGAGTTGCACGTGTTATAATTGGCTTTGATTTATTCATTAAACTTACGATTTCGAACTTATCAAACATTAAATGAATTTTTTTCTAAAACTATTCCTTCGACGTTCATATTTGGCAGTCTAAAAAGTCAATAATCTGGTCACCAAAGATGGCTAAAAAATTAAAATTTTAAGATACTGAAATAGCAGGAATTCAACTGCAAACTATGCTTTAAAATAATTATCCTTTCAGAAGTTGATCATTATAAAAAAAACAAAAATCAGTATTCCTAAGAATCCGTCATTTTTCTTCCCGGCATGGATAATCTCATAGCAAGGAAGAGAGAGATATACTGACATTTTTAATGGATATTAAGTCGATGATTCCCGACGTTGGAGACAAAATTCATTTCAAAAAATGCGGGAGTTTAGCAGCATCTGCAGTAGGAATGGAGATGTGGAGATTGTTCTTAAATTCCATTCATTGTCGAGTTTAGTTATATTAACGTCCCATTTTAAAGCAACACTAGGGCTATTTTGCGACTCACCTTGTCATTTTGATTCACTGTCAGAGGACGAGGACGACACTCGCCCTGTCCAAATTTCCACTCCACATCAGCGGGAAGACATTCTGACCCCGACGGATTTAACGTGCACCATACCCTCTTACGCGACGATTCTTCGATGGAATCGGGTCTGGAACCTGAAACCCTCCGGTTCCGAAGCCGAGATCTTTCCACCAGTCCACCACGGCTCACCCATTAGTTGTCAAAAAACCTAAATAAGTCCGAAGGTCTTAAATGGTTCAATGAATTTTCTCTTTGGAGGGTTCTTCGCATTGTGTGCTGCAGCCAAGACCAACGATAGCCAAGACCAATAGCCAGAACCGAAACGATAGCGTTTTGATGTCTATTTATATGTTGTTAATTTCTACAAGTTCTGTTCTTTGTGTTCAACTCTTCTGTTTTTTCTTGTGGAACGGAGCTCCATCCATTGTCCAACATGTTGACATCTTTCAACGTAACCCGCCAGACATATTTCCTTAAAAGTGTCATCACTTTCTTTGCAGCTCTTTAACTGCACATCACGTAAACTTTAGACCACATCGACAATACCACTGCGATTTTTAATACAATATATGTCTTATAAGGAAGGCAAAAGATTCCAAATCAGATGCACAAATGAGCGCGCCAGAACATGCTCTGTGGGTGGCTAACACATTATTAAGGAAGTGAAGCTCGGGTTCTCCAAAAATTGTTTATTGTGAAAGAAAAAGAAGGTATGATTAATAAGATGATTGAAAACAGATTTGAAACATAGAAAATAATAACATTTTCTATTCAGTACTAGATATGAAAATATTTGTGTACAATGAAAGGAAATTTGATTAGCAATGTTTTTAAAGAAATTAAAAACATTGATTAAAATTTTTGACATAGCAATTAAAAATATTGATCGATTAGATACATCAACAATGGTCCCTTTGGATGGTATTTTAACCAAAACACTCATCAGTGGGTCACCATTTTTCCTGAATATCTGATCATTCATTGGGTTTCAATAATTTTGTGAGAATGTGTGCATTCGCAACAAATTTCATCGACAGCTGTCATAACAACTTGAGGTGAAATTGAATTCCACTTTGAACTGATTTTATTTAAGGTGGGTTTACACTCGGCCAGTTATAAGACGCCAGAAGGCAGCGCATGAGCAGAAAGGGACTGATTTATGTTTGCCACAACTTCATAAGATAGATTCAGGAATGCCATGAATTCTTATAAATTGTCTTTAGCATCTCTGAATTTTTCTTTTTCACTGCGTATCGTATTAAAATGATCGATATTTACACAAAGAAACGTGGTAAAATAAAAATAAGAAATCAACATATATAAATTTGAAAAAATATAGTAAAGAAATTACAAATAAAATGGAAAAAACCTCGCACAACCTCACATCAGAAAGAACAAAAAAATGTCGGAATGAATTGATGTCGGAATGAATCAATTTTTTCCACAAGGGGAAAAAAAAAAAAAAAAAAAAAACCGCCAAATTTTACAAACAAGTACTTGCGATGGACCGAACAGCCTTTTTCAGCCATTTGCATGCGCTGGTCGTCTTATAAGTGGTCGAGTGCAAACCCGGCATGACTCTTTGCAGTTTGTGGCGAGAAGAGGAAATGAAGTTGCCACCAAACAGAAAGCAAATCGAAAAAATTAAAATACAAGATCATTGGGCAGATGGACGTCATAAATGTAGTAACGAGCGCCTGTTCGCGAGCGCCATCTGCTGGTTGTTAGACGGAGTTGACGCTGGTTAGACGGAGAGCAGATCAGACGGATCTGGACAAGAGTAAAGACGTGTCAGATCAGACGGATCTGGACGAAAGTAAAGACGAGACGCGACGTATTCGACGAAATTTACTGAAGGTTGAATTCTTTTATGTTAATGTATATATATCCTAAATGTCCTAATCGTCCTAAATGTAATTAAATGTGCGTTCTAAAATAGTAGTGATTTCTGAGTCCTACATAAATGTATCCATATATTTGGAATACGGTGTGTGATTATATTTGGAATTAGATTATGGAATGTTCTCATGAAATAAGTGTAGATTTAGTAACGTTTACTACGTACTAGCCGCCTTTGGCGACCAGCCGGTTCGCCAATCTTAATGTTCGTTTAAATTTTAATAATTAAATATTTTACACAATTCCTACTTTAATAGATTCTTCATCAAAATATTTTAAAACTTCAAATTTTAATAGTCATATAATTCACTCATAATATTATAAAGGTCTTCAGTCATAATGTAATATGTATCTCTCTAATTTTCTGTTAGCTCTCGTAGAATTTATGCTTTAAAATAAAGTGGAAAGGATTAATCTGCAATTAATATAATAATATTTTTTTATTGAAACAAAGTATTTTTTTAATAATATGATTACTGAAAACAGAGTCACTGAGCGTTTAAGCTTTATGGGCACTAAAGAATATCTTTCTTAATTTATGTAATATCTCAAAAATTTGTCAACAAAATTTTCCCAGATTCATCATGAACAGATCGATTCATTAACAATGTTTAATTTTAAATGCATCAAACACTAAGAAAATAAAATCAATCGTTTAAAATAATCGGTCAAAAACCGATTTAAAAAATCTACTTAAAAAACGATGTAGTTAAAACTATAAGCATATACAAAAAATATATAACTAATATAAATACAATTTAATTACTAAAGCATGCAAATAACCTAAAAAATAATTTAAATCAAGTCAACATCCGTTGAAAGTTTTTGTCAACAATCAGAACACAATGCGCATGCGTTAATTTTCAACGCCAGTTACGGTAACGCAAATGCGTGAATTTTTCTACGCCAGTTGGAGTAACGCTATGCAGATTAGAAATTTTTAATTTCCTTTATTCTGTGTTATTTTAATTCAAAAGTACTTCAGAATGAATCTGAAAGATCGATTCATTAACAATGTTTAATTTTAAATGCATAAAGCATTAAGAAAATAAACATAATCGTTTGTAATAATCGACCGAAAAAAGTTAACTCTAGCCTCATTACTGCTGGGAAGAAAAACTAAAGCCGTACTCATTTGGCATTGGGGAAAATGAAAAGATTTTTTTTGCGGGAAAGTTAGTTTTTAATTAATAATTAAAATTCTAATTAAAAATTCAAAAAAGGGACCCCAGGTGCACATTCCCGACCTCTAAGGTATACATGTACCAAATTTGGTAACTGTAGGTCAAATGGTCTTTTCTGTAGAGGGCCAACACACACACACACACATTGAGCTTTATATATAAGTATAGACGAGTCGTCATTCATCGCCAGTTAGTTTGCACAGAGTCTTTGCCTTCTTTGGCTGTTGTACTGTTGAAACGTGGCGCATTTATTAAAAGTTCCCTGTTATTTGACAAGACTGAAACATACGGTTGGAATCAGTCCAGCTCAAATGATTGTCAGGGTAAATTAAAATAATATATATGTGTTATCATTGAAATAGGCAAGATTTATTTCATGAAATAACGGTTCATGGTTCATTGGTTATTTCATGGAGTAATTTACTACTTTGTATGAAATAACGGATTTTATTCTTTAGCGAGGCAGGTCATAGCGATTACCTGCCTGGCGACGGTTGTGCCTCATTTCGCACTGGATTAAATTTTCTGTTTGACGCCAAAACCTTGATTTCGTTTAAATTTTTGTCCTCTGATGAAGGGTAAATTTATTTTTCGAACATTTCTAATAATATTTTACAGCTTGTCCATTAATTAACAAATCGAAACCTGGCATTAAGTGCAAGTATTCGATAGAATAATCCGAAGCGTGGTTTGTTTATATATGCCATTCGATAATAAATAATGAGCCGCCTCAGCTGACACATGAAATGCTCGTCGTGTTTGGAGACAGTTGGTTCGACGGGAATATTTGTTAGATTCAATGTTCTTTAAATCTTATAGATATAATTTATGTCTATGATTCCACTAAATTATGAGACATTAAAGCTGCGTTTATTTTAATTGAATTATATATGCTCTATTTATTGTGTCTTGTGAGCCTTTCTAAAGACTTCGTAGTGCTATTAAAAATGAATATGTGATTCATTTATCTTCTAAATACAGCAATATCGAAATCACTTTTTCATTTGCCTCGTAAACTGCACAGACAATAAATAGAATCAATCTTCTTTCATTTTCAACAATAGAATAAAATGACATTATTAAATATTTGATGACAAAGAAAATGGTTTGAATTTCAGGGCTACAATGTAATCTATTGTTAGAAAGTAAGCAAAATACATATATTTTTAAAAATTGCTAAAATTATCAAAAATTTACTCGACTATTAAATTGGTATCATTAAAAAGACAATAATATAAATCCTGAAGTATTGCAATATTAATTTTTGTACAATATTTCTCGAAATGACCGTTGAAAAAATTCAACATCCAATTTCTTTTAATTACTTAACATTTCATAAAAAAATCGCTCCAAAATGACCATTCCAAAGAATGCATAAGTGTGAAATTTGGCAACCGCAGATCAAACGGCCGGGTCTGCATAATGCCACTCCACACATTCATTTTCATTATTAATAGAGATAATGAGCGGAAAATTTTAAATAAGTATAAATAGTTATTGTTGAGTTTGGTTTAAAATAGATAAATTTAATAAATATAAGTTGGGCAATAATTTCTGTCCTGGCTAAAAACATCGCACCTTCTATTATTATATAACAAATGGGTCTAGGTATTTCTAATACAAAAATAAAAAAACAGACTTTTCCTTAGATCTGCATTTATCTCCTAGCAATTTCTAATAATTATGCATAACTCCTCTTCCATTTCTGGATACATTTTGATCCTTATTGAACCTTTGTTTTTGTTTTTCCAGATGAGAAATGGCGCAAAACTTACGGTTTGTCGATGGACAGAAAACTGTCGAAGATGCCCGCTACAGAAATGCGTCGACCGCGGCCGAGTGTCGACGAAGAGGCTCATTCGGGGAGACCCTCGAAGAAAAAGTGTCTCCTTCCTTGGTGGTGTGCTCACCTGAGCTGGTGTCTCGTGATTCTAAGCGTCGCCAGCAGCGTATTCTTCCTGTGGGCCTATGGACTGCAGTTCGGCAACATTAGAACAGGGAAGTGGCTCACGTCCATGGTCATTTCGCTCCTTTCCTCTGTGCTGCTGACAGAGCCGCTTAAAGTAAGTGCCGGGATTAGTTCCCCTTCCTAACCCCAGGTGGCAATACATTCCAGTTGTCTTGAAAGTTATGCAGAAAAGATTTCTTGTTTGCTTGGCAGTCAAGAACAGTAGACGTTCGCGTGGAGTGTGAGAGATGAGTAGCTTGCAGATAAAGCAGAGCAAATTTATTTTAAAGATCACACGGAAACCTGCGAGTTTCTTGCGAAATTAATAGTTTATGAAGAAAATCATTTTTGCTGTCTGTAAGAAATATTCGCAACCGTGTTATGGAATTGTTTATCGGAAATTGTATAAAAATAAGGAGCGGCTTTACGTGAATAAATGGATGACTGTTGACCAAGAAAACTGTTTCCTGATTTTTATTGCGTAGAATATTCTATTTTTGCAAGAATCTTCTATATTTGAAAGGAAAAAAAAGAAATGTTATAAGTTGCCATTAATCATACAAGCCCAGACTTGTCTCCAGAACTCTCACTGGACAAAACTTCGACTCTGATGTTTTTGATCGCATGACTGAAATGAAGAGGTGAAAAGTAATTCGTGACCAGCTAAACATAGGTTCTCGTTTCAATGTTGGCACCTCTAACAGTGATTGATGTGCAGTTTTTCGCGTCATTTTATCTTAATCAAGAGCAGAGGGGGCGGAAAGCAAAAGATATCAAACACTATTTATTGTTAAAGAAAAACTTTAAATTCTATCAAAATATTTATAAATTAAATTTTTTTTAAATTTTGCTCGGAAATGTTCATGTCTATCTCCCTCTAAAATAAATCCGTGCCAAATTTAGAAGATCTAATAATAAACTTGTGGAATGCCAACATGCACACACATATTCTCTTTTATTTTTAGTAGATCATACGATGTTCACCCATTGTATAGGCAATCCAATGCTTCTTTCCTTCATCAAATTTCGATTGCAGTTCCTTTATATTGCTAACTTAAACACCAGATGATTGACTCATTTCAATTCATAGTTCAAACTTGCATCATTCGGCTGTCTTCGAACAGCAGGCTTGTCCGTGGCAAGTGCCATAAGAAACAACAACAACAACAACAGCTTGCATCATTAATATTTCCTTAAATATAATCTTTATCGATGTGGTACAAAAAAAAGGCACAGACGCACAGAAATCGAACGAGTTCAAGCTGAAGTCATGTTTAGCTCAAAATATGCAAATCATTTTTGAAATAAATTCATAAATATATAAAATTTCGTAAAATCTTCTTAATTTTGCTATCCTCATTTACTTCCAACTGGCTAAAAGTGAATGCTTTCATTTCAGATCTTTCTCATCGCTATTATAATGGCGTGCCTGTGCGGCAATCCTGACGTGGACGATGATGATTCTGACGACGATGAACAAGATCCTTATTTGAAAGAAGATGAAGAGTGGCTCCATTCTGTCAGTAAGAAAATTTCTTTCCCATGAGACGCCCTTTTTCGGTTCCTTATAATAAGACCGTAAGGTCGTAACTTGTTAAACGGTCAATCAGCAATTATTACTCGCATGAAAAGCTTTTTTTGCTAACAATTTGATTAATATTGAACCTAAGTATTTGAACCTGCTTATAATGTCGCAGCCAATGAGTTCATTGATCTGTCAATTTATCTGGAATGAAGTTTCTTGAACTATACGCATTAATGACGTATGATGGAGGATTGAATTTAGAGATGCAGAACATTAGACGCGTCTGACTCTCAGATTTTTCAGTGTTAGTAAGTAAATATTATTTACAAATTTATCTCGATTTGAGTCGTTGCATTAACATTTTCTTAATGGTTTTATGTAAATGGTGATCTTTTTTTAGAAATTATGGTCTATTTTATTTTCGTACACAAGAAAAAAATTTTCTTACACGAGAACATGCCATTTTTTTCCATCCGAAAAGGGATTGCAAATGAAAAAGAAATTTTTGTTTAAGTTATAACTTCAAAAATAAGAAAAGACGACGGTGGCCTGGGGGTAAGGTCTGGACTCCGGTTTCAGGCTCGAGACCCGATTCCACCGAAAAACCGTTGTGTAAGCGAGTCTGGTGCACTTTAAATCCGTCAGGGCCAAACGTCCTCCCGCTGGTGTGGTTTGAAAGCGTGGGGAGGAGACACCAGCTCAGACATCGTCTTCATCATCTGACAGCGGTTCAAAATGACGAGGGCCGTTCCAAAATAGCTTTAGCGTTGCTTTAAAACGCAACGTTAATGCAACCAAAAAAAACTCAATAAAAAGAAAACATACTCTAAATATGTAAAATACGTATTAAAAATTAAAAGTTAAAATTAGAAATGAAATTAAAAAGAAAAAAGAAAAATGATCAACTCTTGCAATACAAAATCAGGAGGATTACAGTACAGAGGATAGTTGTAAACATGAATTCCAAACAGTAATCTAGCGGAAATGGTTCTCCTTAATTTGCCACCTTCAAAACTGGGTTTCTCTCAACAAAATTGGTTATTTTAGTTTGTTTGAAAATTAAAATGGCAATGTTTCGATATCATCTTGATGTGGCAAAAATGAATCGTTGAATGCAACCGAAGTGTATTGAAGCACTCTTAGAAGTTCTTTCGTCATACGCATTGCTCAGTTTCTGCAACGTTCTCATTCTGCATTTTCAAGAAATGGCCGCTCGTTTTCCTATTTCGAGATTTAAGTAATTGGCTTTATAAGCAAACTTGAATACAAGAGAAGACAAATTAGAAATGATGAAGACTTATGTTGTAATAAGAAACAGACAACAACTTTTTTGCAAATCTTTTTTAAAAAACTTTTTCAAAATATTTCGAAATGCCACGCTGCCGAAATACCGAGACATTTCTTTAGTCATCAAATCGGTAAAGTATTCAAGAAAATTCAGTTGCCAAGATTGTAGTCCAAGATCACTGTCTTCACTTTGTTAAATTCTGTATATGAATATCTTGTTCAAGATAATCTTCAGAAATAAAATCGATGATTTATAAACGAAGTAAAAATAATTTATTCAAGGCGGAAACGATACTTAAATTTTCATAATTAAAAAAAATTGAAAAACTGTATACTGCAATTTACAAAATTTGGTCAGGTAATTTTTTTTTTTTTTTTTTTTTTTTTTGAAAATCAGGAAAACATTAAAATCTATCATTTAAATTGATATTCCACAGATTCTTTGCCTATCATAAAGTGACATTCTTTCAACAATTTCAAAATATTTCAGATTAGCTTTGGGGGGACTAGCTGGTTCGCCTGGGATATTGATTGTATTTAATTTGAAATGAATCTCTGGCATTACTTTAGGCTCGAAAGTTCGTCAGAAAAATTATTTTAATAGGGTAGAATTGTTATAGAAATTAAATCTATTTTATTTTAATAGTCATATGCTTATCTTATTGAATGTATGCATTTAATTACTATGATATCAAAATGCTATCAAAAACCTAACTATCCGATTCGTCTGCTTTCTAACTTTTGCAACACTTTAATATCTCTAACTTACTTCTCATTTAAACTAATCAGAACCTTTCTTCTTTAGCTTTTAACAACAGAAAAAATAATGGGATCAAATTTTTGATGGAATAGGGAAAACGATTCGAATTTCAGAGTAGCAAAGAAATCGATTCCTGAAAATTAGATTTAAAAAAAAAAGATTAAAAAGACGTTAAAATTTAGGAAAAATTGTGGGTAAATTAATTAGTAGCATTAAAGATATTTTTTTTTTTAGTTTTAAAATATCAATTAATCTTTAATGAATCCCGTTCAATAATACTAACGCGGAAAATATAAAAATCTCAGTTAATTTTGTAATTATTTAAAATTCTGTTAAAAATCTCAACAAAAAAAATATTTCCGAAGTGCACATCCTTGTTCCAAAGTTATTCTGTGCCAAATTTTGTAGCTCTAATTCAGACTGGCTATTCTGTAGGGCTTCAACGTACGCACAATCTCTTCTTGATTATTAGTAAAGATTGTGAAAAACCTAAAAAATAAACTAGTGCCACAGCAAAATAGTTACATATTGTACATTTTTTTCTTTTCAGATTCCAGCTCTATAGTCCAGCGGCCCAAATATCGGCCGATCGATCCCAGGTCTCTGGAGGCAGCTCGCAAGCTTCGAGAGAAAGAGATCCGCATGTACAGTGTCCTGAAAGAAATCGGCCTCTATGTGCTCTACCTGTGGATTCTCTTCATTCTCAGCTATGGGAATAGGGATCCCAATAGTTTCTACCTGAGAGAAGCGACCATTAACAATTTCATCAAGCCCGGAGATCTGTGGGTTGATTTTAATAATGTAAGTGAAAATTAGGGACGAAGAGTAGATTTCCCCACTTCTTGTTTGTTTTCCAGGGTTTCACCATCTTCGCAGTCATTTTTGTTTGTTTACGTCCCTGAAGATCTATATTTAATGTTCATTCATGAAACAGACATGGTCAAGCTGAACACCTCACACACCTCTCGAGGGGAAGAATACGATAGTCTTGCGCCAGTTCAAGACTGGATGATAGCCGATTCAAGCCTAAATTCCACAAAAGTATAGGCTACATGGAGCACATCAAATCCGTCCGGCGCCTAAAGTTTTCCTGTTAGTGGAAGTTTGGAGAGGATAAGGCTATGATGTAAAGCGTACAATAATCTTAAAATTTGCTGGAAAATAGTCAAATTTTTCAAAGAAGTACTAGATTATCAAAACACCTTGCAAAATTTAAAGGTGGACAGTATTTGAAAGTATAAAACAATGAAATTCTTGCATGTAATCTGTAGCAACACGAAACACAAATTCTAGCTCTGTAGGTACTTCAGAAATTTCAGTCAAAAGCATCACAAATCACGTCAAGACGATTTATTTGATTACCATCTTTAGCATCGTATGGTAGTATGGCGATATGCAAAGACAATTTGATGGACAGTAATAAAAACGATCATTGCAATTCCAAGGAAAATTTACAGGTGCAGTGTAGTCAAATATGATTCTTGAGCCAATAAAACACAACATTCAATTAAGTCATTAAATGGAATTAAGTGGAACCTAAATTGGAAAAAATCCTTTCTAAGACCGTACAAGGAAAAAAGAACTGATAAGTTGGATGGAGTATGACAAGCGTAGAAGAGTTTGTTTGCGTGATTATTTGTGTTTAGAAAGTTTTCCTAATCATTTTTACAGAGGAGAGAAAACTTACAGATGATTTCCATGAAAAGCAAGATCAAGATATTCGAAATACTAACACTGTTACACTGTTTTGCAAACAAAAAAATAGTCTGTCATCAATCTGAAGGAAAAATTGCTTGGAGGGACCCGGCATCAAATGTTGCTGTTTATAGTATCTTCTTCATGGAGCTTTCAACGAGAAATGCTTATCAGTGATGTCTGCCTACTGGAAACTTCATTTAAAGTGCTAGAGAGAGGAATTATTTTGATAAACAACGAGATTGTAACCTTTTCACAAGTGAATTTTTTAGCATGATTAATCATTCGTTAGGATAATTTGCATAGACAAAGATGAGAACCAGGCTTAATCCCACAAATATATCAGTAACCCTAGAATTCTAGCTTTCAATGGAATGCTAAACAAGACAATTGAGCTTCTCATTTGCGACGGTCATGCTGTCACCATGTTGCTAATAAGTTATCATTCCAAGAGTCACAGAACCAAATTTTCTTCTGATAAATTAAAATACTATGCTTTACTAGAGTTACCTTCACGCATGCTTAAAACACTTGTGCAAATTAAGAATATTTCTCGAATAAATCGACTAGAATACTTTTTTGATCTGAATATCTGGACGAATGTTAAATGTTTGGGACGAAGCGTTCCGTGTTAACATCACAGATATTGCCCTTAGAATAAAGCAAGCAAGTGCATTCATATCTCAGTGTTTGCCCGATAAACACGTATCTATCCCAACGTGTTTATTGCTATTAAAGGAGATTTTGATAAAGGACATCTTTTAGATATTCTTTTTATTAATTATACGATTTTTTGTACCACAGTCAGTAATATAATGAATAAAAAGCAGTTGCATTACCGTTATTTACTTCTTATTGTAGAAATACTTGCATTAAAATGGAATCACAAATTTTAAACAAAAACACTTTTAAAACTATTGTAAATAGACCAAATAAATCAAATAAAATAAAAAATATTTTTTCTGATAATTACCCTTCATTTTTAGGTGAACAACGAAGTGAAATTCTGGAACTGGACTCGAAATGCGTTGATTCCAGAATTATTTGCAGGTCTCTGGTACAACGGAAGACCGCCGCTCGGACTGCGCCTTCTCGCGGACGACAGGAATAATTTTAAAATCGGATATCCCGTGCTGAGGCAGGTCAGAGCACGAACAGGTAACAGCTTCGAAATCTTTGCGTTTAAATAAAGTGCTTTCTGAGTGTTCAGCTGATTGAAATCATTAAAAAAATAGCCAAAAATGATGCACTTTTCAACAATTCAACGCCTTAATTTGCTTGTGGCTATTTTCCATGTTGTCGCTCACCATGATGGTGCAGTTGCAACACCGAAATTGATTGCAGCACTGAATAAAGTGATTCAAAACCTTTTTTATATATAGAATATATTGAAAATGCATTTATATATTGAAATGCAGTGCTCCAAACTCTAGATCAGGGTAACTAGAAAGTATCAATTACGAAATTATCCAAAAAGCTGAAATTTTCATCTCTTTCTTTAATTCAGAAAATGTAACACGTAAATAACCTGTTAATCCTTGAAAATCAAACAAGTACGAGTGAAACGTAAATGATTTATATTTATGCTCTTCAATGTAATGACTTGTTTTCAAAGATAGAAGAAATAAAAGAAAGGTAATAAAACGGTTCTTAAAACTATGTTGCATCTTTAGTGTTTTTATTTTCCACATGGTGCCGCGGCTTCTGGAGGGATTCAAGGGAAAAAAATTATCCTTCTTTTTTAATACATAAAAATCTGGGATCAAAGCTATCTACAAGATTATCAGGGAAGAAGGTTTCTATTTAAGAAGACTTTAAAATGCACTCTGCTGATTCAAAAGAGATAAAATTTGAACCACAGATAATTCAAATGATGCACCTGATATTAATTAAATAAAAATTTTAGTATCAAAATTCATCTATTGATGGCGCTATAGCACAAGTTGTATTTATCTGCATATATATTGAAAATATGAAACATAATTTGTGTTTTAACACAAGCCTGTTAGCATTATTTTTTAAAATAAAAAGAAGGCAAATGCTGCACAATAGTCATTACTTCTCTGTACATCGTGTGTACGTTGGAAGAAAAAGAGCTACTGGTAAAATTGTTCAGCCGGAATCAGTAAAACATCGTGGCAGCTGTAAAAGAATTTCATCGTATGAAGTGAATATGAAAAGCTCCTATCTCTTCATGTGCAAGATAATACAGAAATTTGAAACAATTTGACATTCTTCTATGTACAGGACGAAAGCATATCCCGTATAGCTTCAAAAATGTGACTACCGTGGTAGTTGAAACCAGCAGTCAATCGTCTCATGCAGTGTGAGTGTACCAGTTGCTTCCAGCGTATTGAATATTCCACAGTACGAAAATCCTTAAGACGGAATTTTAAATTTTATTCTTGCAAAATCAAGCCCGTGCATCTATTACAGGAATGGGGATTCAGAGGTTCATAAAATTTTTGCATTTGAATTCCTTGTTGGAATGGCGGTAGGAGTCACTTGGCCGTGGGACATTCTGTGG
This sequence comes from Argiope bruennichi, assembly GCF_947563725.1. Classification (NCBI taxonomy): domain Eukaryota; kingdom Metazoa; phylum Arthropoda; class Arachnida; order Araneae; family Araneidae; genus Argiope; species Argiope bruennichi. The sequence continues at coordinate 126,002,568 of NC_079160.1, forward strand.
AGTGACGAACCAGCTTTGGATGTTAACTTGCCTCAATTGGCAAGTTAAAATGTAATTGTACAATATAGTGTGGTTTTACGGTTGGCTACCTTTATTTTTGGGGCTGGTTCTTTTTTTCAAGAGATAACTAAATTTAATCAAACCTGTTCCGTCACAGGACAACGGTATCGTGATATGCGTAAAGATTTTATAATCACACAACAGCGGGGTGATACTTTCGGGACATCCTTTTCATGCAGGATGGTGCCCTTCCACACACTGACCGTGGCGTAAAGCAGTTGCTAAGATAACATTTCACAGATGCACGTGGGATCAGCCGTCACTTTCCAAAACCAAGGACTCCTCATTTGCCAGATATCACCCTTCCCCTGTGACTTTTGGTTGTGGCTTTTCCTGAAGGATAATGTCTACCGACAAAAGACAGTAACTATTCTAGATCTGAAAGACAACATTCGGCGCCAAACTCTTGCTATTTCGACAGACTTATCCGGTCTGCTGTGAAAAATATCTGCGATTAAAGCATATTGCTGAACATAAAAGGGGAGGGGGGCATATTGAGCAATTTAGCATTACTTTTTATATCATTTAACATTTGTAAAGCATAATAAATATTTTATTTGTATAACAGCACCATGTATCGGCATTTTGTAATAATTTTTTATTTAATAAATATCAAGTACATCGTTTAAAATATTTGCAGTTTAAATTTTGAACCAATACAATGCATTCTGGAACCCTTTGAAGCAAGAAACTTACTTCTTTATAACTCTGTATCTAATTGAATTTTATCGATTGTTGAATTGACAATACTATTATATTCTGATATATATTTAGAGGATTTCTCTTTACTTTAATTCTTAAAATACCTTTTAATTTCAGAACATACTAATATTATTCTGCATATTTTCAGATTCCTGCACTGTACCCGATGTCATGACAGACATAATATTCGAATGCGCTGGGTATGGCAATCTGATCAACGAAAACGGAGCCATCTATTCTAAATTTTGGAGTACTAATTTAACAATGGCCTCGAGAATCCCTCCAGAATACAAGTACATGACTGCGAGCGACTTAAACGGCTTCCCATTTTGGGGACAATTGGACTGGTATGGAGGAGGAGGATATGTCGTTCCTTTGATTGCTAAGCGATATGAGGATGGAGTAAAACTCATTGAACGAATGGAAGAGCTCGAACAGACTGGCTGGATTAATAAAGACACAAGAGCTGTCTTTGTGGAATTCGGAACATATAACGCTCAAGTAAACTTGTTTGTAGTTACCACAATAGTGGCCGAATTCCTACCAGGTGGTGGAATACTACCGTACTATCACATCGATCCCATCAGACTATTACATTATCATACGGGATCTGGGCTATTGCAACTCGTATGCCAGATTGGATTTGTTCTATTTACATTGTACTACACTGTCCTGGTTCTTCGGGCATTCTGCAGAGAGGGAAGGGAATATTTTTCCCAGTACTGGAACATCGCAGAACTGTGGAACGTGCTTGCCTCCTGGGCCGTTATCGGCGTTGAAATATACAAGATGATCATAACACAGAGGGTCTTGGCCATTTTCACAGCTACTGAGGGGACAGGTTACATTAAACTGCAAGAAGCTCTACTTCTTGACGAGGCATTTTGTTATTTGATCGGCTTTTTAATGTCCTTAGCCACTCTTAAGTTTTTGAAACTATTGAGATTTAATAAGCGGATTGGTGGTATGATTGCTACTGTCCGTTTGTGCGCAAAGGAACTGAAAGGATATGGAGTATGTCTCATAATTACGTTTCTCGCATTTGTAACATTGTTTTGGCTAACATTGGGTCGTGCAGTTCGAGAGTTTTGTTCTTTTATCAGCTCTTTCGAATCCTCAATTAGTATGTTGCTGAAGAAGTTCAACTATTATGACATGGAGCAAGCATCTTCGATTATAGGACCGCTAGCTTTCTTCACATTTGCTTTGACTGCATCTGTCGTGCTAATTAATATTCTCCTAACTATCATTATCCAGGCTTTCGAAGAAGTTAAGCATGACATCCAGTTTCAAAATAGCGATTACGAGCTCATGGACTTCATCATGAGACGCCTGAGACTATTTTTCGGAAGAACCAAAGATCACACCAGAATTGTCCCAATAACCTTTGCAGCGACTGCGAACAAGAAGACTGATGTGATGGATTCTTTCAACGGCAAAGTGGATCGCTTGCTCGATTTCATCAACAGCGTTTATTTGGATGAACAAATAGATATGGAATTCTTGAACAAAGCACGGAATCAAATACCGTTACAAACCCTTAACCAGGAGCAACTGGAGCGAAAGAAATCCAGGCCTAGAAAAATACCCCGGTATCAGCCTTTGCACGTGAAGAAACATTTAGATTTCTAATTTATCATGATTAGCACTGCTTTTTTCACTTAAGCTGGAAAAGGATGCACATATTTTCTTTTAAGAGATCAAGAGTGTCGATTTTTAAAATTTTCATGAACAAAAATCGAATAGCATAAGACGCCTATTAACATTATTTATCAGCTCAAAAATGAGTAGTAGTGCAATACATAATACGTATGTTTGAATAACCTGTTTTGTTCCTGGTCAACGTATCGACACTGGTTCACAAATGTATTGCAGAATATAATAATTTTACTTGCGAAGCAAATATAAAATAATTGTTTCATTGTCGGGTGCAGAACTTTCTTCATCAAAAAGTTTGGAATAAAAAGAAGGGGGGATGAAAATAAAAGAATGTCAGCCTCACATTTTCATGCGATTAGAAATGGAGTGTTGGCTCTTTCAGAGTCAGAGAAATGCTAGTTTTTTTTTTTTTTATTTGTACATTATTTCCAACTTGAATACAATTCAAAATATTTTGAACTTTAAGCATTGGGTGGGAGTGGGGGTGACAGTATAATTGATGATGAAACATGAACTCTGTAACTCAGACGAGGAAACAGAAGTACAGTTCCTTCCTTTACATACGCCATAAGCATTGAACGATCTTGAGATAGAGCAAAGATGCAGTTCGAAGCGCTCTTTCGGTTTGAGATTACATAAAACTGCAGATTTTTAACTATAATCACAGATGATCTTCAAAATATCGAAAAGGAGAAAAAAAAACTGCAATGATTGCAGTTTGTACTGCGACCCCAATTGACAAGCGGTCGCCACCAAACCCGCAGGAGGTCATTTGATCCATAACTATCAATTTAAAGATTATCAGACCAGCATAAACGGCGAATTTTTAGTGGAACCCGATTTCAAACGCGAAATCGTCACGACCTTGCTATTAGAACATCACTGCCCATTTCAACACTTTAAAATAAAATAAATTCGTTCATTTTCAACAAAACATTATTATTCCTTTTTATTTAGTCTAAAATCGGCTTTGAGGCATTTTAAAGAAATTAGATTTTTTATGCTATGGAAAGGGGAGGATAGATTCCATTAAGACAAATATATTTTTAACACCATTTTCGCAATGAATGCAAGATGTCGTCAAAAATGCAAATTTTAGAGAAATTCAGACGCTTTTAGTATTTGCAAATTCATTTGCGTCTTGATTTTTGTTATGGTTCCGAAAATATCTGCTGTTTACCTAATACGTTTACATAAATCATTTTCTTTCCTGCCATCGAATAAAACCAGTAAGTCAACACTTCAAAGCAGAATTCCCAATGGAAGAGATTTGTCCAAATTTTATACCTTTCATTACAAAACATAAGCAATGCTTGCTTGCAAAAAAAAATCTTTTTCACTGAGCGATGAAACCAGAATAATACCAATTCGTTGATTGATGCTCCGTAAGCGATACATGCGAGTGCAAGTCTGGGAGACAGGATCTTCGATTGGGTCCCTAAAAGAAAAGTGCTTAATCTAGTGCTACTAAACTTGATTCAAATCTATATTAAAGGGTGGGAATGAATCCAAGCCTTTTCGAACTTCCATTTCATTAAAACCTTAAGTAATGTTTTGAAGATAATTAACGGAAATAATGCAACAACAAAAAATCATATTTATGTCACCTTAAAATTTAAAAAACATATACTTTTAGTGCCATGAATAAGTTTTTCTAGTTTTTGACATTTTTAAAACATATTTTATGTTGAAAAGTTTACAGAACTTTCCATTGTTCAAATGAAATTTTAACTGTTTCTACAAATATTTAATTATATTTTCTCTTTCATTGTTCAAAGTTAAGGAAAGGAGATTTTATTCTTTCTTTCATACTCTATCACTATGTCGAAATCAAATACTGTTTTTTTTTCTTTATTCCATTCAATGAACAGTCTTTGGCGACCCGTTTTCACCCAGAATATTAGTGTTTTAGTTTCTTAAACTATTAATATGGAACGCATTAAAAAGACTATTCACTTGGGAAGATTGAACAATAAGAATTTAATTGAAACCATCCGCTACAAATGACCGCGCATGCATATTAAAAAGTGTATGCACAACAAAATAAAAGCGGAACGAGAGATAGACTACTTCGGATCTCCACACACACAAAGAAAATAATAATTTGAATAGAAACAAAAACACGAGATTTTTTTTTTTATGGATGAGTTTGAATTTTAACATAGCATTAAAAATAGTGTTACAGACTGTATCAAATCTCAAAAGAAAAAAAATATATGGAAATGAAATGGATGTCGTTAAAAAGGCAAATTCTTGAGTTTTAAGAAAAAAAAAAAAAAAAAATATGAGCATCCATTTCCATAGTCATGTCACAGGAATGATCAGTCTGGTAACAGTGAAGCCTATTTCCGCGCTCATTAAACTTTGGAGCCTATTTTTATCATCAGCATTTCTTTCATATCTTTTTTCTTTTAACTGAATAAAAAATTTTGGGTGAAAATTCTCTTTGTAGCGTTCCTAATAATATTTCCTATCTCCATTAACTGTTGGCGAATTGAGACATTTTTACGACATGACGAGGCTTCTATTTTACTGAAATATTCTTATTTTCACACTTCAACAGATTTTTAACATGTTAACTATTTCTTAAGGTGAATATTTCAGCAACTTTTTGAACGTTTTATTTATTTGAATGTGCAGCGGCCCCTTTATACATTATTTATAAGCAGATGCTTATAAATAAAACTTAACGCATAGTCTGAGTACAAAATATTTTGAAAAGATCCACTTAATTAAAAGTCACGAAGATTTTTTTCTTCTTCTAAGTTTACTAGCATGTTGGCACGGAGACCATTTTCAGAATTTCTCATTGCCTGTTTAGACTAGACACCTACTATGTTAAAATGAAAGGAACCGTTATAAAGAAATACCTTTAGCGAAAGTTTTAATTAAAACTGAAAAGAAAAAAAAAAAAAAAAAAAAAAAAAATACACTGCACAACTTACATGTTACAACTTATTTCTTTTACCATTAGCCCCTTACTCTCCTATAGCTTATTTGCTGGTTCTATTTGCAGAACTAATAAAAATTTTAGTAATATACAATTATATAGTTAGTAATAAAAACTATATTTGATCAGTTTTTTTAAATTTATTTTTATCCAGCCAGCTAACATGCTGTTAGGCATATTCATATAATGCAGTTCATCATTTTAATGTTAACACCAAAAGTGCATTTTATGTGATTAAGAAAGTGAAATGGCAGTCCTATGCAAAAAGCAAGCTGTTTAGTTTCACATAAAAATATAGTTGTCATGGTCTCGCCTCTTTGAGGTACATAATACACAGAAGGTGCGAGACTATTAAAATAACATGGTCTTACCGTCAATCATAATTTCAAATTTAAAAATGTTTCATTGACAGGCTGTGAATATATAATCCTCATAAGATATTTAAGTGAAATGAAAAAGTTTATTTCATGTGAAGCAACTGGTTGCCAAAGGCGGCTAGAAACAAATAAAGTAACTTATAGTATATTTATCACACAAATTTAATTTCACACTGCATGTAATAAAAATGATAAGTTTATTGATAACTATATAATGGACTGAAAATTGCAATAAAATTGAGATCTTTCATACATTTCTCAGAAAGTTTGAACAACTAAAAATGTGATTGATTATATTAATAAAAATCTCAGTTATTATTAACATTTCAGTTACATAATGTGATATATGTTGTTAAATGCAAACATTACTTACAAATAAAATATAAATTAAAATGCCCACAATATGCAGAAAAACTGTGGTATTTTATTTCCCTCAATTTTTTTTCTTAATATAAGAAGATGAGATCCTTCCACATTTAGTTAAATGAATAGGATACATATTCAGACAATCGATTATTAGGATTTTCCTTCTCTTGTAGGACTAATCTATTCTGTTTCAATAATATAGGATAGCCTTGTATTGCAATATGGCATGCAAGAGACATATGTTGATTTTAATGAGAGAATAGGTAATCCCAGCTATTAACTTCTGTATAATATTAGGAAAAGTACATATCCAGTTTTTACGCTAAAATTCCTATTTCAAGAGAGAGAGATATTTTTTAAATCAGAATTCAAAAGTTCAAAACTAGATATTAAAAATTTTCTGCTTTTTAATATATTAATGTAAAAACCTATTTATTTTAGAATTTCTAAAAATAGAATCAATAACAAAGAAATGTCTTCTTATCAGGAATTACAAACCATGAAATGAACATATTTTTATTTTAAAATAATCAAAGAGACAGCATTTTACACAATCCAACTTTTATTTACATAAGAACTGCTTTTCAACTCAGAAAAAGTAATGATAAGTGTATATACAAAGTACACAAAATGAGTAGAACCTATTGCATTAAAATACATACCTGCAAAATGTCTTAATTCAATGTCTAAAGTGTCAATGAAATATACAAATGATAAAGCTTCAAATAACAGTTTTTCTGTAAGTAATAAATCTTCTAAACTGTCACACAGATATAAAAGTAGTTGGATATCTTTAAAAATACTTTTCTTTTCTTCTTAGATTTTGTAACACATTTAAATAACAAATGAAAAAGAATTAAACATCAAAATATATGCCTAAGCATAAGCCTAAAGCATCATGGAAATTATTAATTCTTATCTTTTATTAATTTTTAAAAGCACAAGGAAATTCTTGCGATTAGAAAAATTAATAAAAGTGAATTGACATTTAATACAAAAAAAGTTTTATTTCAATACAAACTATTTTCCACATTGAAGATGCATAGAGAATTAAATGAGTGCACTTAAACATTACATCTTATTTCAACTTTTGAATGCATAGCTTAGATTTATATATATATTTCACTTTTTATACATCATTATAATAAAATAAAACTTTATAATATAGACCCAAGCAACAGGAATGAAGATTAACATGGACAAGCCTTGAAAAGTTAATATATTACATACATCATGAATTTTCTTGTTAGCCTATATGGTCCAGAATACAGGGGAAACCAGACCAAGATAAAGAATAAGATTAGGTTTATAATAATCAAATTTCTCCACTAAATTAATAAAGCCACTGTCACCCTTTTCATTGTTTTTAGGAGATATTTGTTGTACTTTGACTAATGTGTTGCAATTCTCAAAAACTTAAGATTTTTCTAACAGGAAATATATTTGCTAATTATTTGTTACACATGGCTACTTTAGACCATTCCTTTTTGTATAATTACTATTTATTTATATTTTATTCTTGTTAATTCTACTGAAAAGAAAGTCTTCAATATTTCTAATCAGAGCAATACAATTGCAGTAAGTTCATGATCTCATCATCTTGTCCCAAATGCTCTTTAGTTTTCTATTTGGCAATTATTACTTATTTTGCAAGATTTGCTTAATCAAAATGATACAAAATTGTTTCAAACCATACTGCAAATTGCTTGCAGTTACAGTTGTAATCTCATCTTTGGAAAGTACACTAATTCTAAAGGACATATATAAGGCCCAGCAAGATATTTAAAGCAACAAAAAAAGCCCAAGATACAAAAAAAAAAAAAAATGTTACTAAGAAACTGAAACATTTGTTTTCTAACACTCCTGACATCACTTAAAACATTCTAAAAAAATACTGTGCATATTGAGAGATCTATTTCGACACTCCAACAAAAAGTATCAGAGAAGATATGGATAGTTTTGTGAAAATATAATGATGGCAAAAGAAATGATCATAGATAGGAGGGAAAGGAAATTTGTGTTTAATTAATTTTGTTTACTCTCATAAATTTAAGTTATGACAGTTAAAAAATAAGTTAGTTAAATTAATTCAATATGAATATATTTTAAATGCAATAACCTTTTTATTCCAATCTAAAACAAAAAGTGGGAATAACTAGATTTAATCAATTAATGCACTTTTTATCATTTGTAAGAATAAAAATATATGCAACTTTTGCCAAGAATATCATCTTGCTCCATACCAAAACAAAAATAAATTTTTTCATCATCTTTTTAAGCAGCAAAATGATATTGTTTATTTAAAAAAAATTAACTAACTAGGTATTATGCAAGGAAAGGCAATTCTAATAATATATGTAAAGAAAAACAATTTAATTAAAAAATTCAATGTATCAAAAATGGTCATTTGTAAACATCGTCTTCTCCTCCACATAAGGCAGGTAGTTCTATTTTGAAATTTTTTTTCACTTTATATATATGCCTATGTGTTTGCACATTTATATATATAGTTATAAATAAAACATAAGTCAATAGTAAAGATAGAAATAAAATGTAAGACAAACATGTGAAAAAACACAACACATTAACAATTCATCAGGAGATTCAACTAATATGGACCACAATATATATATATATATATTAAGCTAATGCAAAGAAGGTAACTCGTACTCTTGATATATTCTTGCATTCATTTTTTTAGTCAAAGATATCAGGTTCTCTAGTTCAAAATTGTATATCATATCCCCTTTATTTGCAAATCTGTCACATTTTTAAAAACAACAAGGTATGGGTTGAAAGATTCAGTTTGGGATAATTGGTATATTCATAGAATATTTTTAAGGACATTAATTAAAATTAAACAGTCCATCAATTCCAAGAAAATAACCTTCAAACTTTTAGAATAGCTTATATATTAGAATGTATATAAACTATGCAATAAGCTTAAGTAATAATCAATGGTGAAACAGTATGGGTTGTAATGGAGCAGTCTGACAATCAAGTGGTCAGAACTCGATCCTACATGGGATGTTTAGTTATTTAATTTTTTGAAATTATAATTTCAAATCAAATAAATTATTCTCATCCTATATAAGCTTCTTATTCAAAACTTTTCATTCATTTGATAAAGGAATTTCGAATAAAATTTAATTTTTAAACTGTGAAATAATTATAAGAACAACTTCAATAGTAAAAGAAAATATTACTATTATCATTACAATATTCTAACTATTGGATAAAAACAGTCTCAAAATTCAGTTTAAATTTATGAAAGTGATTATCTGACTACTCAAAGAAAAGAGAGCATATGTTATTATTCTACAGAATTTATAGGCATGCGGTTCAAGATTTGAAGTTGGTTTCTCAACAAATCACCTAAAAGTTCAATAAATATTTATTAATTGTGCAAAATGTCATTTAAAAAATGTTTTGTAAAATTTTGGCTGATCTATATAATTAAATAGTTGCATTTATATCTAATATTTAGAAATAAAATAAATTTACATGATTTTTTTTCCCTCATGGCAAAAGTAATAACTATTAATAAAATTGCATTTAGATTTATTATTATGTATAAAATATTAGATTTTGATTTTAATTATGATTAAAATACTATAAGAAGGTAAAGAATAGTTATTTTATTAATAAAAACTATGGATATTTAAATAAAAATGTTCTTACACAGTTAATTTGATTTCAAATTATTAATAAAAAAATTACACAGCAGGATGAAACTTAGATCAGCTGGTTTGCTTGCAGCTATATTATATTTGGCCATAGGAACAATTAAATAGCTTATAAAGCATAGCATATAGCTTAAACAATGTGTAAATTATTTTGAATATCTGAAGGATATTTCTTCCAATTCCCTGGTTATTATGCTTTAAAATTTAAATAAGTGAACACTCTAAATACTTATGGCCTTTATCTTATAAATCATTACTATTGGAAACATTAATATTTTATTCCTTTTCTCTTTTTTTAGAGGGGGAGGGGGGGGGGTATTATCATTTCATGGAGAGAAATTGCATCTAATCATAATATTCAAATGAAATATATTTTTTAAAATGATTCTTCATTTTCTTTAATTTATATGTATTGAATCATAACTTTAAAATCATTAAAAATAAATAATTAAATTGAGAGGGGGGAAAAATGCTGAAGTGATTTTTGGTGTGACAGAGGAAAAGAGAGTTAAAGCATGTATGAGCTCGGAGGTGTATTACAAACATCATTTGAAATGAGTGTTTATTTTTTAGAAAACCATAGTAAGTTTCATATTCATTCTTCTGTCATTTAAGATGCATAGAGATATATGACTCAGTTAAAACCCTAAGTAAAGAATATAAGCGATAGGATTGCTATTTTGTTAATGTGGATTTCAGTTTCAGACTCTACTTGGGGTGTTTGTATGCTTGCCCGTCACAAATTATGTTATAGAAAGAAAGGGGTAAAAGAAAAAAAAAAAAAAAATCTAACAGGTTTTTTTTTTTTTTTTAAATAATTCTTATCACTTTATATAATATCATGCAATAAAATGTCAACACTCCGACTCAATTTGCTATTAATAAAACTTTACGCATAAAAATAGCAAATTTCACTTTTTTTTTTTTTGCTTAGTATATTTTTTTTTTTTTGCTTAGTATCATATATTATTAAATACTTTTTAATTTACGAAATTTAATAGAATATGGATACTGCATAGTAAATATTAATTTCTTGAATCATAAGTATATTATTTCGTGAAACAATCAAAAGTCTGACTAATATAAATTCAAAATTTCATCTTAATTATTTATTTTCTGCAAAAAAAAAAAAAAAAAAAAAAAAAAAAAAAATTACAGATACAGCATTGTAATATTATTCTAATTAGAATAAATAAATCATTAAATACATTTTAAAAATAACACTAACATAAAATAAACAAATTATTATCTGAAACAAAAAAAAAATCACTTGATACTAGATAATATGTACATCAAGTATTTTTTTGCAATAAAATACAAATGAACAATATTTCCGAATATTTACAACTATTTTAAAAACTAGAAATCTGCTATATTTTTTCTTTACAGATATATCAATTTACACTCACAAAGATTAATAATTTTTAAAATTGCATAATATAAGAAATATAATTTTTAAAAATTGTATGTATAGTAGAGACTCATTATTTGATATTCCTTTTTCAAGACACTGTTTTTGAACAAATTGAAAATTTTCCGTATCATGAAACAGATTGATTATTAAATAGGAGTTGGTTTCTTTATTTGTATAGCATCAAAGTCAAACAGACAAGTCACTACACAGTTGAGTACAGCTGGAAATTCCACTTAGATTATTGTTGTAGTGTATATTACAACTAGGTTTTCTTTCTTTTGCATGCCTTTTATTTTTAAGCACTTAAGAATTTCAAATACATTTTCCTACTAAAAAGAAAATAAAAGCCATTTCATTGAACAAACTAGAGAAATAACCAATTCAATATTAAAATTAATTCAGGAGATGGATTGAGTGCTATTAGAGCAGCTAGAAATATATTTAAACAACAAATGGTAGCTTTGAAATAAAAATAAGACTGTTTTTTTATGAAACAGAGTGATAAAGCAACAAATATATATTAAGCTGCAGGGAAATATTTTACTACAATAACTTTTTATTTCCATAAAAAAAATTAGAAAAAGCGTAAATGATTTGTCTAAATGAAATAATCTTAATACTGTTTTATATATCTATTAAGATGGGCCCAAATAGTTATTTCTCCACATTTATGAAAAATATTACAGGATATTTTACATAAAAAGTATCACATCTTTAACTTTTCAACATTAAAAATTCCATTTTATATGAAATTACTAGGTCTCTACAAAAGTTATTAAGCATTATTTAAGAAAATGAAAAACATTTAAAATTCAATAGTTATTATAATTGAAGGTTAAAAAAAGTAACATGAATTAAAATAAAGAATAATTGGAGTTGAAAATATCATAAACAAACCTTTATTAATAACAAAGGAGATATATTAGCATACTAAAAAATAACCATGACATTAAAATATAACTAATGCACGAAAAAAAAAAAGATGTATTTACATTACTTTATTTTTAAAAGCTGTCTTTTCTCCCCTAACAGTAAATAAATTGTATACACATCAATACATAAGGATATATTTTTTTCTCTTATTCAACAATTATACTACACACCAAATGCAAAATGTATTTACACTTAAATTAAAAAATGTTTCCAAATATGCAGATTAATATTAGCAAAGAATTATTTCTTAGTTCTAAAATGAAACAAAGAATATTCAATGAAAAACCTGATTAAAATTAGAATTTTTTTCATCTTTAAATAGCGCTTTAATCATTTTTTTGTTCTCACAAAACATTTTCCATGAAAAATTTTCCCAGTTCCAGATGTACATAACAAAGATATAAAAGTTCTCCATCAATTTCCGGCTTTATCAAATCACAAAACGCTCTGCAGTCATGAAATGCAAAGAATTTGACACTACTTCTGGCACAGTTTCCCCTTCCTGACCACTCGAATTCAAATCCTTCTGTATTCCCCCAAACATGATCACTTCACCTTTTCCAAGGACAAGAGAATAGAGAATTATTTCTTCAGGTGCTGAAGGAGACTGATTTTTCACAGCTCTCCAAGTCACAAAACCGTCAAAAGCAGTACTGATGTCCAAAACATATAAACACATTGGGCGCTTCATAGTTCGAGAAAATTTATGGAGAGTGGGATAGCTAAAAAGTAAAAACAATTACAATTAATAACAATAGCAGTTTTACACATCATTGCAAGGTATGAAGAAACAAAGCATAACTTATCAAAATAGCACAATATCCTAAGCTTCATAGAAACCTGTTTTTCAAATTAGCGATGATGGTGGTAAATAGTGAACTTGATGATATTAGAATTTAAAAAACGAAATTATAGTTTCATAACAGTAAAGGAAAACAAATGAACTAGTAGCCCATATTCTATTACAACTCCAATTTCACCTATTTTAATTTCATATGTAGCCTCACAATCTCAAGATATGTCATCAATGATCAGTCACCCTCCATTCTTGAGAGAAGAAAAATCACTATATTTTCTTTGTGAAGAAAGATTGGGACAACGTTCTCCAGTCCAAATTACTGAATTAATTTCAAAAACTTCATGAAAACATATGAATCTTAGATACATCACCAATGGTTGCCTGACCTCCTTCAGTCTCTATTTTAGAAAGAGATCTATGGGGTAAAACAAGGAAATACTTTTTCCAATACTTATCAATCATCTTAGATACAGGCACAGCATCACTTAACTGAAAAGAATTTTAACACTTTCTACAAAGATTTTTACATAGCACATCACTCTTACTACAAGCTAGTGAAATTATATTTCATTGATGACATAAAATCAACTCTTGAGACTTATAATAGCTTAATTATATTAACATCCTGTTTCAAAGCAGCATTAGGGCTGTTTTGGGATGGATACCATATTTCTGAACTGTGGTCAGATGATGAAACAACTGAGCTAGCACCCATCTCTTCAAACTTCTGCATCACACCAACATTCAGGCTCTGTGCACCAGAGCATATTACATTTGTTGTTAGCCTTATAACATGGCAAATATGAAACACACTCAGGTGACTATAAGTAATTATCCCATGAAGGGGTAATAACATGCTGCATATTCTTTTATCCATCGAAGTAAAGTAACTCAGCATGGCATGAACTCATTGGAAGTCCCCTGCAAAAATATTTAGCCTTGCTGCCTCTATAGATGTCCATAATTGCAAAAATGTTGCCATTGTAGGATTTTGTACACGAAATATTTTTTTAATGCATTAAAAATAGAAACTTTAGAATGCAATTAGAAAAATAGAAAAACAGAAGATTAGGTTAAAGCATTAGTATAATTGAAAAAAAAAAATAATACAAGTTTTAAGATGATGTGAAAACCATTTTTGTGCAGTAATATTTTTGGAAATTACCATGTAAAATGCCAAAATTTCGTTTAATTTTTAATTAATGAAAATTCTAACTAAAATTTCAAAAATATCATAAGACTTTTTAGGTGCTCATCCCATCCTCCAAGCTATGTATGTGACATTTTGATAGCTCTAGGCCAATTGATCTGGCCTGTAGAGCACCTACAGAACATATATTCATCTTTATTACAATTAAAGAAATATAAATACTTATACTGTTGATCTTTCAACTAAATAACGTTGGCACACAAACATTGTTGTTGATGATTGAAATGGGCAGGAACCTGGGCCATATTGCAGCATAATGATTTTAGTTTCTGACATATTCTGTGAGATAGTGTGCTGCTGTAGTAGTATATTGAAGAATGAATTATATCATTTGATTAGCTGTAAAAATTAGAAAATAACTACTGTAAATAAATTTCTGTTCATGCTAACTAATTGAAGTGAATTCCATTATGTTTCTGGATGGAAATGTAGCAATACATGTTAAGTCATACAATTTCAGTGAATGAAGTTTTTCAAATTAAAAATGCACACAGTTTGAAAAGTTTCACAGAAATTTTACAATAATATTCCAAACAACAAAATTAGGATTCACAGATTTTTTTCTTTTTTTTATGATGGGGCTTTCCATGCTCTAAATAATTTTATTACGAACCTAGAATACTCTAAAAGAACAAATCACATAAAAGGAAAATGACTCTTATAAGTGCATTAATGATTCATTTACACTGAGATGTTCTTCAGAATTAAGTATTTCATTAAACCTAATCAAATACTTCATAAATCAAATTTTCAATTCTCTTATTCCTTAAGATTACATTGACATTTCCAAGAATTAATAAGCTTCGATAGAACCTCTAAGTAAAGCCTTAACCATTTTCAGAATTTACAGCATCATATTAAAATATTTTTTTCAAAGATTGTTTCCACAATGAATTCATTTAAATCCACTAATATCCATGCATATATGATATTTTTAAAAAATTTAAAAATCAAAATTACATTAAAAAAGTTAAAAAACAAATTTTTGAAATAATCTTAACACAGGATCATTAATTGATTTTTTAATCCATCTTCAAATTTTTTTTATTGTTTTGATATGAACATAATAAAAAAATTATTGCCCTCTTTTGTTACTTACCAGAAATTTTCATTCCAAAACATTTGCTTTTTAAAATTATTTATTGAAATCATTCTGAAAATACGTAAAATGCAACAACATCCCTAACTAAAATAATTTTTAACACTGTTACTATTAACCCTTTCGTCGTTCTCTCATGTCAGTGAAAATTTATGTTTTTCCTCTGTTTTTCACCACATTAGAATTAACAAAAATAAAAACTCAAACAAGGAAACATTTACAAAGCGTTTTAAGCGATTAAATGTTTCAAAATATAGAAGAACACTTGTAGCACATTGCAGCCGCCCTGCAGAAATTTCACTTGAATGTGCTAAATGCGTTACGAACATGAAGATGTTAAGCTGATACATAATTCATAGCCATTAAATTAAAAAGCCTTGCTCATTTAAATATTTTGTGAATTTATGATAATAAAACGCCACAGCATAATCACAATACATATTAAAGTTTGACAGTTCAGCTTGAGCTTGTAAAGATTTAAAACAATCAAAAACAGACAAACAATCAAATTTTTTTTTAAGGTAAAAACAAATTGCCAATTCTGAAGAAGTCACTTGAGAGAGATAAAAAGTGCTTTGACTCAACACAAGATGTACCTAGTAAGGAGTCAGCAACATATATCCATAAGTATGAATAATAGTGGTATTTTTTTAAAAAAAACTTTATTAAAAAGTATAAACAAAGGTAATATAGATTTAGTCCATTCACAGTTTTAACTGACAAAACTTTTCAGTTTTGAATTTCAGCTAGTCATTTGCATCTGAAACTGGTGTAAATCAAATAGTATAATATACAGATCACAAAACCTTTAGAGGAAAGCAAAGCATCTATATAATAATGTATTTCCCTTCTTTTACAAATGAATTTTCCACATCATCCACACAAAACACATTTTTCTTATTTAGGATAAATATCCATAAAATTTGAATATTTAACACTACTATTTATTTTTTCAAGTAAAGTAGTAAATAATAATAATATTTCCAGTAAAATAGGTTTTGACTCAATCTCAATTTATGTGCTTTACATTTTTTTATTGTGATAAATGTTATCCTTCAGCCTAACATAAAAGTTACTTAATACTTCAAATTTAAGTCATTACTTAAAATTTTTATATATGTACCATATTTTATTTTACAACTTACCTTACATTCCCTGCTCTTAAATCCCTCAACCTCTGTTCCATTCGATCCAGGCCCTCCAGCTGCCGTTGTCTGTTTCGCCGTGTGTGCGCACAGGTACCAGAATTGGCCTGACCAGGGTTCTGTCTCATATCCTCTCTTGAAGAATATTGTGTGGACACAGAGCTTCTGCGTGCTTCTGAATTACCATTATTCAACTGTGATTTCTCAGAAGAGACGAGAGATGGTGATGCCGATGAAGGAATAGAGTCATTAGTCACATCATTATGGGCATAACCTGAAGTTGAAGGCGAGTCATTAGCTGAGTCGGAATTCTTGTTACTAGCTTGCGGTGGAAGTGGGAAAGAATTGAGAGCAGTATTTAGAGCAACTTTTTTGGTAGAATCAAGAGTTTCATCTTCATCACTGCTGGATACTTGACTAGGTTTTGCAGTATTTGGACGATCAGAAGGCCGTTTTAGAACACCCCTTTTTCCATTAACACAGGGATCAATTTCAGATGCAGATCGTTTAGCATTCCGCAAGTTAATGCTAAACAAATAAAAAAATCTTATTATCCTAAAAATAAATGAAGGAAATAATCATAGAAAAATTAATAAAAGTGATTCAAATCATCCATTAATACTTAGAAAAATACCCTTCTGAAAATCAATTTTAAATAAGCATTATGCAAGTGAATGCACACTGCAAAAATCTTCAGAATGCTTATAACAAGAAAGAAATTCATTTAAAATAAAATGCTTAATATATGATTCAATATTTCATTCATGGTTAATATAAATAATAACACATTAATTATTAGTTTAAAAGTTGGCAATTAGATTTTTTTTTTTTTTAAAAAACCATATATCTCTTGATTTTAAACAAAATTTTCACAAATTTATTTTTTAAAAAAGCAAAAATTAATTTAAATTTAATATTTGTATTCACTTTTGTGACTTTTCATTTTTGTACTTTTTTCACTATTATCAGTGCAATATTGCATATACTTGTATTTATAAGTATATTTTCAAATAAGTTTACTAACTTTTATTGAACGGCTCATACTCTATTGCAGATGAGATGGAAATGCACATTAATAAAAAGTTTTCTTTTAAGATGTATTACTGTTTGTTTCTTTCCTATCAAATATTTTTTGTACAAAAAAAAAAAAAAATCCAAATATAAATTTATTCAAGATGTCTGTTTGATTCTTAAGTGTTCAAATTTCTTAAAATACATTATTCATTAAGATAAAAGCTGGACAATTAAGCTTTTAAAAGTTTAAAAAAATGCTTCTGTTGATAAAACTGATTAAATAGCACATCACATTACATCATCAGCAATGCTCTAAAAAAATAATGATTTCCAAATATTGAAAAACTGAAATAGCCATAAAAATGTTGCAGTGTTAAGAATTTTTAGGTCACTAACGTGATGTCAATGACAGGGATAGAGACAATGGTACAGATAGAAAACATCTGTAAGAAGACTGATTATTACATTTAAGGCATAACATACAAAAACATTAATAGTTTTAACAATAACAAATCATTTTAACAATAACAAACAAATATTTTTAAACATACTAAAAAAATTAAGATTTAATCCTTTCATCACCATCTTGGTTGTCTTTTAATTTTAGTAACAGTGTATCAATTTCAAATTAATTTTATTTAACCTATATTTTTAGTTTATCAATATTTAAAAATTGATTCTTTGAGCCATAAATGCTATGTGAGATCATTCTTCAAATAAGTTAAATAAGCTTTATAAATAGTAAATGTAGGATACACTAAGCCACTCCTTTTAAGATGAACAGTTATAAAATGATATCTTAACCAGGCTGCAAATTAACCTAAAGTTCCTACTGTTGGTAAAAGACAACTACTAAGCACATCCACATCCTAGCAATCTGAGTTTCATATATCATCTAGAAAAACTGACATCTATGAGTCACTGAATCATAATCCTCAATGATCTTTCCTCTTATTACTAGTCGAACATAGAGCAAGGCTTATGCCTCAATTCAATCACCAAACCAATATATATATATATATATATAATAATCTAAGAACATAAGTTGGATTTATTTATTTACAGAATGTATGCGCTTCCTCATACATAAAAAACATTTCAATTTTATTTTATTTTTAATATTAAACTGGGGTAAACATATCTTCAGGATATAATATTTGATCTTAAGATGGTGGTGGACAGTTTCTTGGAACAAACTACTACCTGAATGGCAAGAATCATGCTATGTAGCTATCATCTCTTTCTCGCACATTTTATGATTGATCAACCTAATTCAATCAAATAAAAACTTTTAAATGTTTGAACAATAATGAAGATTAGAGTTTTAATATGTCATTTACCTCAATATTACTATAGATATTGATATAATTTCTCAGAATAAATCTTTGTTCCATTTATTATCTTTGAAATTTCACAGTGCATACAATCTAACATCAAAAATATAACTTTTTCCCCTAAATTTATCATACATTTTCAGAAAAAAACAAAATATCTTATTCTGAAATGTACCTTTTCTTTCCTCTGTGTTATCCCAATGCTAAGCTTTTTGGAACCGGATACTTAGAAAATATCTACAATATTAATTCATTTCACCTTTTTTCTTATAGTCAGAATAACTCATTCAAAGATAGCTTGCTAATTTATTTACAGGGCATACTTAAATGACCTACAAGAACATTTATTTAACGGTCTAATATATAACCACAAAATTTAATTTTGCAGTGCATAGTTGTTTAAAATAATATTCTCTAATATTATTAGATTTGTATTCAAGATCTGTACTGAAATGCAATTAATTTTGAATCCTTCATCTATATATATATGTATAAATAGTGAACCTGTCTTCATCATCCATACGTGGGGGCACCCAAGTACGTGAAGGTGCTCGCAAGAGATTCGGAAGAGATGCAGGAGAAGATCTAGATTTGTGACTTTTGCTCATCACAACAACTTGACTACCAACCTGTAAAATTAATAACGTCTTCAAAATACAGCAAATAAAATAAATTTTTTTCCATCAAAAAGTAATGGGTATGGTATAATTAATTAATAAATTCATTTTGATGCCAATATTAACAAGTTTACCTTACAAGCAGGATGAAATGCAATTTGAGGAGCAGCATATTCTTTACCGTGGATAACCATTTTCTGCCATTCCCATAATCCACCAGCACCATTCACCATTTTTAAAAGCCATATGTCACTATACAACTAAATATAAAGAAATGGTTTTTTGACTCAGCACTGATTTTCAATTCTTTTCAAATTTATTTCCATAAATGATGAAGATAATTTTATAAAAATAGCAACAGAATACAAAATCTTAATGTATTTAAAAAAATTTACATTTATTAAATGTATGTCACTCTGTCAAATACAACACAAGCTCAAATATTTATTGGGATACATAATAAGATACATTCAAAAAAATTTACCATATTTGGACCACCACATCCTCCCACAATTAATAGATGATCCTTATCGATAGGTATCTAAAAAATTGAAATCATTTTCAAAACAATTTAAAAAATAAAAGCAACAAAAATACAATATTTGCCTTTTATATTATTATTTTAGAAAAATATTTTCATAAATTTATAAAATTTATATATAAAGGTAGAATTTACTTTAACTTCTTATCCATTACCAAGAATTTTATAGCAAGAAGAAATTTAATTGGTTTATACACATATTAGCATAGTAAAATTAATGTAGATTCATTAATAATAAATTGTTTCCAGACTTAGTAACAGAAATATAGCTAGCTATACAACCTTCAATATCATTCAAATATAATATTGAAAAACTTCATTCCCCTCTTGAAAAACTAGCATATCCACTTTTATCATAACTATCATTAGAAAATTGTAAAATTGCTTTCCAATGTTTTTAGTTCCAAAGTAAGGAAGGCAATTTTATAGATATTTCTGACGATGCTGAGTCAATGACTCCATATCGTCGCGATGAATTAGGTGACGAAATCGAAGATTTCAGAAATTACAAGAAGAAAGATGACCAACAGACTGTTGGATTTCAGAAGTAGAAAGTTGATCAGTATGTTGGAATTCTGTTTCAGACATGCTAATAAGTGTAAGTTGATTGTAAAGAATAAGAAAATCCTAAGGAATAGCAGCAGCATCTACAGTTATTTCAATGGCAATAGCTTCTCCACTACATCTAACATCAGTTTTTTTAAAAATGTTTTTGGTATTTAATCGAAAGCATTAAATAATTCTGCTGTGCTTCAATAAGAAATGCACTGAAATAACAATAGATGCCATTTTTTTTCAATTTCAAATATAGAAAAACCAATTTTCCAGCCTTTTTTCATCAATGAAAATAGAAACACTCACCAACAATTATCAGAATAGGTTTTAAATGTTGCTTTAATGTTTTCTTTAATTCATCCTTTTAATATTTGATCATGTTTTTTTAAAATAAATTTTAGAGGTTTTATAGGAGTCTGATACAATTGCAGAAATGAACATCGATACTCGCTCGTTACCTTTGAAAGAAAAAAATAGTTCCAACTATATAATATATACCCAAGGAAGCTTTTCAGCTTTTCCTGAAGACATTTGAATAAATCTGAATGACCAGATCATTGCGACAGGATTGGTGGGGGCTATGGTTGAGCCCTAAGGGTCATCACCAATCAGAATAAAAACTCTTCTATACCATTATCAGTAGGGGCAACACCAACACCACATTATTTCTGCACACAACAGAGTGGAAAGAACGAACTATCATGTTAGATGCTTCCCATCCCTTATGGGGCCCTCTCTATGAGGATCTGTTCAATGCATAAATTACAACCACCCCATTCCATATTAAACAAATTTAAAGTGCTGATTAGACTCGCTCATAATAAAATGGAATGGAAAGAAATAATATAAATAGTAAAGGAAAACAGTCTTGCCAATATAATATATTTCAATGCAGCAACATCAATATTGAGAAAATATTCAAAAATATGTTGAAAAGAAATTTTATTTATACATATAAACATATAACTAACCAAAACATTAAATTAATTTACTGGTTATTTTATGTTAAGTCGAGTTGTACAAAATCACTGTTACCAAATTATTATTATGTAATATACATTATGGTTCATACCTATATTTACATATGGAAAAATAACTTTTAGAAAATTTAATAACATTGAGCATAGATATGCAAAAAATTTCAAATTATTTTACCTGTGAGTGACCATATCGAGCAGGAGGTGGATCATTACTAGTCACTTGTTTTTGCCATTTATACGATTTCAAGTCCAAAGTCCACACATCATTGGTGCTAGCATGCAACAGAATAGATTTATCAGCATTTTTAGAGACACAAATATCAATAGAGATAGGGAGAGAAAATATAAAACACAAGGGGGGCAATGCACAAAATGCTGCAATTCAAGGAACAATGTGGAAATAAATTGCAATTCAATACTAATAGTGGAAACAGTATGTGAACTTGGCAAACAGAGCATTAATCTGCTCATCAAAAGAAGAAATCCATGTGGATTACAAAAGGAATTATAGCATTTTCAGCAATTAAGTGAAATGATACTGCCTTCACATTAGATGCTGTATAAACCAATGCTATAGAGAAGGAAAAGTAATATAAAGGTAAGCGTACAATTTTTTAACGTTTAATAAAAATGGAATTAAGAAAAGTAAATACCAAAGAAAAAGAGCTTAATGAGTTCTCCATGAGGGTGGAAAGCTAATATTTCTGAAATATATCAAGTGAAAGACTTTTGGCACATGTTTATGAGGATCATGTGATCATGTTATGAGGATGTGTGATGAAGGTATTATTAAAGAATAAAATGAAAATGAAAAGAGTAAAAACCTTTTTAAATTACAAAATGGCTGGTGTTATTATGAAGGGAAAATATTAAGTTTAAATAAAAAGTGGCTAGAACAAAATTAATAATTTTGAATAAAAGATGGCTGGAAAAAATAGTTTGAATATTTTGAACCTTTTAAATTCTGGTCAAAAGACACAGTTTTGAGATTCAATTCAAACCTAGCTGGTTTAGATGACCAAGCTGCAATTCTTAATTAACTGCATCAATTTAGAACTATGTTTTATAATTAGGTTTAACTACAGTTTTTATAATTAGGACCAAAAATACTATAGGCTACTGGCAATTATTGGTTTTGATAAATATGGCATACAATATTTATATTCTTGAATTTCTTTTTTCTGCAGTAAATATTTAAAATGTATAATGCAATACGTCTAAAATACTAATGTGTATTAAAAGATTAGAAAATGTGAAAACAAGGAAATTTTGGCATAAAAAAGAATGTTTTTAATTATATGAATGGGGTTATAAATATGCATGCATAGAAATCAGGCCTTTCAGCTGATTTGTTAATAAGTCTGAACTTCTGCCATAACAGGTTAACATAATTAAACATTGATAATAATAACCACTTCTTGTATATTTTTCTATCTAAATACATTTAAGGAATCTATAGTACCAAATATAGAAATAGTTTGGCAAAATAAAAAAAAGGGGGGGGATCTAGATTCTGCTGATATCCAGAGCACATAATCGTAATCAATTACAACATGAAAAATATAGCATAAAAACACTTTAAATACTTAAGAGATACTATTCAACTCAAAATACTTCACACCTTACACACCTAACAAATGGGCCATCACAAATTTGCTTTTGAACACCACCAAAAACCACCATTACATCCCCATGAACAGTTGCTGAATGTCCAGCCATGGGAGGACAACTGCTTGCAGTTGTTACTTGTGTCCATCTGTTAGTTGTTGTGTTATAAATATGAATCTGATTGAAAACTCTCCATACCTAATAAATAACATAAAAGCACAATAATATATTACAAGATTAAATTTTTTTTAATCTGAAAAATTATTTAAAAGTAATTAATAAATTAAAATTACCTGATGAAGAGGATAAGGAGCAGTATGTGTCCAGCCACCGAATAAGACTAGATTGTCACTATGGCTTACGAGTGTTGCACATGCTTTTGGGGGAGGATAAGTCCCTGCAAAAATATTCAAAATAAAAATAAATCATGCAAATTCATTACTTAATCTGAGAAAAATAATTCAACATTAGAGCCTCAATTTTTTTCTTCAAAATTGCCTAAAAAAATACGTATTTCATAACTAAAAAATATACAACAAATATTTTTCATATTTTTTTAAGGCAATTGTGAAAGAAACATTCAAAACTCAAATACAGAATTATTTTCCCCAAACTTCCTTTAGGATTTATTAATAGGAGAGGGTATCTAATGACATAATGCCAACTTAATACTTTCATCACAGCAATGGCACGCCTTTGTACCATCCTCTGCGCTAAGATACATATGCTTATTATATATACAGATATAAGATGCATTGCAATAATATAGAAAAAAGTTGAGTAGAGAACGAGTTATCTCATCCCTCGCTCATAGCAAATATTCCTGGAAGATGAGTTAACTTGTATCACTGAATAGTGTATTTCATTAATTTTTGGCACAGCAAATTCAATTTGCATTAGAACTCAATGCTGGTTTAAAGTTTAAATTAAAAAGAAATAAAAATGGACATAGTACAATGTTTCTATTCTTATATTAGCAAAAAACTCAAAGACCATAAAATTATAAATTTTAGACTTAAAAATCCAATCTAAATCAAATGTGAATACTATATACATTCAAATGCATCCATCTTACTTTCTTGATTACTACTTTTACATGCTTATGAATACTAAGGACACTTATTATGCAGTTAATAAGCTACAACTTAAAGTTCAAAACTTCAAGTCTTTATTGTTCAAAGTGATTTTAAAGAACACGAAAATGTCCTTAGTGTTCATCCCTGACAGATGTTATTTTCACACAAACTACTAATAGGTACTTATTTCATTAACACAATCATATCTGAAAGGAAACAAAATTCATTAAAAAAATATTAATTCCCCAAGAAAGCCTTTTCTCTGCCTAGTCTTGGGTAAAAAGATGAAAGAAACGGATATAAATTGGCACTACAATTTTTTAGGAACATCATAATTATTTTTCAAATCATGTAAAATTAAGTCTTTTGCAACATATGACTTTTTTTTTTTTTTTTCAATTTAATACTTTTATTCATGGAAAATTTCCTTTCAATTATGACCTGATTATGGGCTTGAATTAACAAAATACTCTTCCCACAATTTCTGGTGAAATTTTTGACCAAAGTATTTTAATAAAAGCTTATTTCAATTCTTGGATTCTTCAAACTTCTCAAATTCTACTGAAACGTAAGATGCATCATTAAAAAAAATTTGTTGAATTCTCAGAATCGTAAAATAAGTTTAAATTATTTTTTAATTGCTTCTAATACACAAGAATTAGGAAAAAGGATTTTCATATTACAGAATGAATAATCTTATTTAATCATTGTCCTCCAATACATAGCAATTCATAAACCTGTGAAGTCTCTGGGAATCTTCTCAATTATGTACTTTCTAAAAAAATTTGTATGAGTGTATTTATGTACTTTATTAATAAAATTTCGAGAATGAAACTATATACAGATCAGACATTTATGCTTCAAATTTCCTAACTGTTTTTCCATTCCTCATTCTTTATTCGTAAGCCTTTTGAAATTTTGCTCCCACTGAATCCTGTATATATTTTTTGGTATTATATGATGAATCTCGGAAAGACCAAATAAGCCACCTTTAGTTACCAGATGTTTCTGCACCATGTTAACAGTATTGATTCTGTTATGTCAATTAACTTTGATGGAATACATCTCATCATAAAGAACTATTCAACACAATAAATATAACACATGCGGGAGATTACCTACAACAGAGAAAGTAAATAGATCAAAATCGACTAGTTGTTAAGACAGAAGCTTTATTTTATATCTCTCAAAAACGGAGTGCAATCTGAAGTGGTAGTGGGGGGATGACGAATCTGAAAGTCATAAATTTCCAATGAAATAAAAACTGTCCAAATTGGTGCAGTGCTCCAATTTTGACAAAATGTTTCTATATAGAAAATGTACAGAGAGGAACCTTGCAATTTATCTCAAAAATGAATAGTTGAAGAAGAAGAGTAGACTTTGAAATATGTGTATACATACAACTTTATGCAATTTCTTTGAAATCTTAATTAGTTAAAAACTAAGTGAGATTAATGATACAAATTTAATTACTATGTTAAATAATTTTGAACTTCAACATTTTTTAAAATTTTGTTTCTATAATTTTTAACTGTATATTTTATTGCTGAATTGAAATTCAAACCATTTCAACAACGATCATGTCAATTTCTTCCATTACTAAAAGTTAAAGAAGGAAGATTCAGTTTGATATGTAAATTATGCAAGGAGTAAACAAGTGAAGTTACAGTACCAAGAAAGAAAATAGAATTAATAGCCTTGTTCCTGAAGAAAGATGAACTTGACAAATACCTTTGCATTAACACTATGATGTCATGTTACTTCACTCTATTAGGAATGCTTCATATACAAAATGAACAGAACAAATAGAGGCTATTGAAAGCACACAGCTTTGATGCTCGTTACAATTTGATACTTAAAAATATTTTCTTGGGGGAACATGAGCAGCAAATTATGCAGACAAATTTCAATGAAAATAAACATAACTAATCAGATCAGATAGCTGCCAGGTTGGCTAATATTAAATCAAACTAATGTTAATTAAATCAATAACCTTCAAGAACATTGCTTTTCAAAACACAGAAAATATTCAAATATCTGTGTCAAAAATGATAAAAGTGAGCAGTCTTTCAGACAGAATATCAAAAAGTTGGTTAATTTTGGTCAATGACAAGAAAAACCTCCGTTTGATATGATGGGTCAGTTCTTGGCAACACTTCACAAGAAATTAGTATTTTGTTATAAGATATTTGTTATTTCAACTTTCTAAATAATCCATTATAACATTCATAATAAAAGGGATATATCAAACAACTCATAATAAAAGGGATATATCAAACAACCCTATATTTCAATAGCTCATTCAGCAATGGTTGCATTCTCTATTGACTTAATTCTGTAAAAAAGATTTGTGATGTATCCCATTTTGTGAAAATTCTAGGTGTTTCTCCTAATTCTTCTAATGTTTTGTTGGAAAGTCATTGAATAAATAAAACACATCTGATAAAAAAAAATGGGTCAATGCCACACATAGATACTATTTTGTCATATTTAACTCTGCTGTTCTGTTCATATTTACTTCACATATGTAGCGTTCGGGTCAATATGACCCGAATCAGAAAACTAACCTTTCTTGAAGCAATTGACAAGTGTAATTTAAGAAATAGTTTAAACAATAGTAATATAAGTTTAAAAATAGTTATAATAATATAAAGAACTATAAAAATAGCAAAAAATATTTCAAATTGAAACTTTCAATAATATAAAGCATCTACAAAAATAACAAAAAATTATTCGAAATTGAAACTTACTTTTTACAATTTGAACAATAATATTTTACAAGAGATTTGCAAATGTGATTCTTATAATGGCAGCATAACTTATTAATTTTGCTGTCATTACTTGACGAACAGAGCTTGCACCTTGTACGTTTGACAAACAATGAAGTATTCTCAGCAGATCCTCATGATATGTTTTCCCTTTTTCTCTGTATTCGTTTCACTATTTTTATTGAGTTTTTACTTGTTAGGTGTGGCCTTGCTTCAATGTGTGGAAAAATGAGTGATTTTCCCAATTCTTCCAAAAATAGCCTTCGTTTAGTCAATTAATTTTCTTTTCATTCACTATCATTGTATGCAGAAATATCAGGCATGTTATAAAATATTATCATGGGCCAGCGATTTGTTTTACTTTTACAAGGGTATGTGTTTAAAAGTTGATCAAAAATATCTACAGCCCCTTTAGTTGAATTATAATCTAAGATCATTAATGGGTTGTTTTTTTTTTTGTCAGGTCTGTTTCTAACTTCTTTGTCATGATGTAAAGTGCTCATAAGAATAACATTCTTGTTCTTTTTTTTTTTTTTTTTTTTTTTTGGATGTGGTTTACAACTGTTGTGTCATCTGTTCAATAAAATATGGAACTGTGAACTTCTTTGTTTGGCATTTGTTCAGGAAGTTCCGATTTATTTTTTCCAATAGTGCCAAGCATAGTCATTTTCATTTTTAGAAAAATTTGTCCTAAGTTATAAGATGTAAAATTATCACATGTAATATTGTGCCCCGAATGCGCATAAATAAGATCACACACTACTCGCATTCCCTGATTTTTCTCTGGCGATGATTCTTGTTCTTTTCTAGTGTAAATTTGTGTTCGAAATTTTACTGTCACATAATGTCCATATTTTGATCCCATATTTAGATGGCTTACTTGGTATATACTGTTTGAAAGGACATCAGCCACAAAATCCTACCAATTGTTCATTTACAGTAATATTTTTTCATTTGGATTATATAATTTTGGTAGAATTTCTATCCACTTTTCCCAGATATCTTGCACTGCAGCTAATTTATCCAAATTTCTTCTTTCTTGACGAGTGGTTTTATTATCAAAACAAATAACTCTCGATATGGTGCAAAATGTTTTGAGGGGCATTGTCACACGAGATATATTTCTGCCGGTTTCTTTATCCCATAAGCTTTTTGTTGATTCTTCATATGATTTATAAACACCAGCTAACAATAATAATCCAATACAGGCTTGAAAATTTTTACTTTTGCATTCGGATCATATTGATCCAAACGATACATTAGGTATAAATTGAAAAATATTCCTTCGAAATAAGAATAAAACTAAATCCTTCTATGAGTACATATTTATATTATTTACCAAAGATGTCAAGAAGTTTCATGAAAATATCCCTGTTCTATATATTTTTATGAAGGTGTAAATTTTATTTCGAGTCATATAGACCCAAACAGAACAGCAGGGTTAAAAGAATTATTGACTATGCAGATACAACTACCCACATTTACCAATGTTGTTAAAAATTTATTGTTATTATTGCATTTCATCATTAAATCATTTAAAATTTACAGATGCACCAATTATCAAGTTTCATAAAATCTTTCTCAAATTCAGTTTTTCCATAAAAATCATGATTTTTTTGTAAAATACAGGTAGTTATCAATTAGAATGTACTTTATAGGCATTAAAATATAAATCTAGGAGTCAGCTTTTTTAATACAAAAATTATAAATCATGGTAATACCAGGAGGTAGCTTTAATGAAACTATATACATCTTGGATTTTTGTCAAAAGTGTAAAATATCTGATCTCATAGATTTAAGAGGCTAAATTATTATCAGTTAAAGCCCAATTAGTTGGAGTAACAGTGACTAAAACATCACAGCTTTTAAGCATTTCAAAAAGTACAATTTATAAAATCATGATAGAGTACACACAGTACAGCAAGACAAACAGTGGATGAAAGGGGAAAAGCAGTGAAAGAGACCAATGGGTACAGAAATAGATTGAAATGTCTTAAAAGAAAACAGGGGCAAAAAGGTAATCACAGAGCACAATCAGTATCTGGATTTTCCAATGTCAATAATTACAATTAGGAGGTAACTGCATAAACAGAACATTTATGGTTGAGCAGTAATTCCCAAATGTCATCTTAAGGGGCACCATAATCACAAAAGCCTGATTAATTGATAAGTGGAAGACAGTTATATGGTCAGACAAATCATCTTTCACATATTTTTCTTCAAAGCAGGATTGGTATACATATGAAGGACAACTGCAAAAGTGTATAATAATGAGTGTCTCTTTCCAATTGTTGAGCACGAAGGTGATTCTGTCATGGTAGGGGCTGCCATGCTATGTTTCCTGCTGGCCTAATTACAGCTCCGAAAAGAAAGATTGATAACTGGAGTGAAGCATTACCTGACCAGTTTCATCTGATATGATGTAAACTTTGTTTCATGCAAGGGATAGAATTTTCCAGGATGATAATGCTTCTATTCATGCAGGGGACTTGTCAAATCATGGTTTAAAGAACACAAGGATTAAGTAAAATATCTACCACAGCCCACACAGTCTCCAATTTCAATATACGCGAAGTTAAGGTCTATTTTAGAGCATTTAATCTGGAATCAACATCCTCAAATAATATTTCTCCAGAAATTTTTGCAATATCTCCTTGAAGAATGGCACAATGTTCCTCTAAACACTATTCAGCACTTGCATGATTTGATTTCCAAGCAAATCCAAGCTGTATTACATGCCAAAAATGACTCTAAACCTATTAAAATTCTTGTATTCATTTGTGGTGTTTCCACTATTTTGATAACTCTTTATTTTATCCCTCCCCTCAAATCATGTATATGTAAACCGTTTACAAAGATTCGTTCAATTCTACATTAAATTATACATATTAAAATCAGCCAATACCCTTAAAATATTGAAACATGAAAACCTCCTACATGAAAACGTTTCGGTTGCAGTCTAGGAACATTTTTCAGGTTTCAAATTTTCCCATAAGAATTAAATGAATAGTCCACATATTTCAAAGATTATTTTATTTTCTGCATCTAAACTTTATGAAAGACATAATAATATCATGTCTGTAAAAGATACTAAAAGCCTGTGTAGAAATTAAACACTCTAACTCCATGGAAAACAAAATGTTCTTTAGCACTTATGGTGATAATCTTGCTTATCCACTCACCTTCAACACTACAGATGAAGAAACAATTCTTTAATTGTTTCTTCATCTGTAGTGTTGAAGGTGAGCAATATTCTCAATATCGCACCTTTTTTCTATTGGAGGAATTCCTCAAGACAAAACCAAGTGACAAACTAACTTCAATCTCAAAAAATTATGGATATATATATATTCCAAGGACTCAATGAAAAACAAATACTTTTTGGGAACCTGAGCAAAACAAGACAAAATTCAAGGAGTTTTCAAAGACCAGACAAAGAAAAAATTAAATCTTACCAGTTGCAAGTGGTCTAATCCAACATCTACTCCCAAGATCAAATCGCCACAAATCATTAAATGTTGTATTAGCCGTGGTACATCCACCAAAAATGTACATTGAATTGCCATTGCAACATGCACTGTGTGAGTATCTTTTTGTTATTGTTGGACCAGGTTCAGCTTCCAAATGACACCACTGGACAGACATATGATAAATAGCATTATAAAAATCTCTTTGTGTTTTTCTAATCACATCTATAAAAAAAAAAAAAATCTATTAAACCATTACAACAACAAAATAAATAAAAAGTGGCATTTTATTATTCATAAATGCAAGGTAAATATGATCAGATAAAGAAATAAATTGAAAAATACCTTATGAATTGTATATGCATTACGAATGAATCTATGGTTCTAGTAAGAAAAATAAATCTTGTAATGAAACTAAAATAAGAATTTTTAAAAATAATAAAGTATGATTTATATACAGATTCAGTTGGGATTCCTATTCCAGATTAAACATCATACAAATTACACAGAAATATAGGAACCACACATATTTAGAATATTAAAGCTTTGAATTAAGTAAAATAATAAATTATAAAAGGCAAACTGAAAGATTTATTTATTTTGTTTCAATTTTTAAATGCAGATCCTAATCAGGACTTCTTTGTTTTCTTCATCTGCATAGTCCAAATTAATTTATTAAAGCTATTTGATGAAAGAATAACAAACCTTTTAAAATTGATAAATTTCACCAAATTGCAATATAACTAAATGAAGTCCCAATAGAAAAATTATTACATTATTTTGAAAAAAATTACAATGAATGAATAAGGACTAATGATGAAATATTTTAAAAATAAAAACATAATATTAAAACCATCTTAAACAAATTTTAAATTATAACTGTCTTATATAATAATACAATTTCATATTTTTTAAAAGAAAATTTCATTAAATAATTCTAACACTCATTTTCTACCTCCTTAAGTATTACAAAATGGAATAATGCTAATAGAAGAAATGTAATGTTAAAAAAAAGATAAGCAATCCTAATTGCCTATTTAAAACAATATAAAAACAAAAATAGAAAAGTATGTTAAAAGTGCATTAGGTTAACAACTCATATAATTTTAACTATTTGCTAACTTCATTTTATTAAAAAAAAGTTATAGTTCAATAATGTTAAAAATCTATAAAATTCTACCACCATATATAACATAAGCTATTCACAGATAACTCATAAATTTCATTCAATTTGGAAAATAATTAAGTAGAGCTGTCCCAAACTTACAGAATTAAAAGTAATTGATAATGAGTTTATTATATATATATATATATATATATATATACAGAGTGGCCAAAATTGTGGACACTTTTGAAAATTTTAATGTTTTCTAACATTTTATGCTGTTAGAAAATGTAAACGTTTTACAAAATGAAAGCACTAACATATCATTTGAAAGGGAATTTCATGCTGCTGTCAATACCAAAAGCAAAATTCAGATATTTGCAATACAAAAAAAGTTAAGAGGATATAATTATCGAGATACATTAGACGCTGATGACTGTAGTGAGTTATCAGTGCTTAGTAAGGTAGCTGTTATTTTTTATTACAGCTTCACACTGATTTTTCATTGAGCTAACAACAGTTTTAAGTTCTTCCTTCGTTATTGCTTGATGCCAAGAAACAATTATAGCTACAATTTATTCTCTTTTATTTGATGAACACTTCATATATATGAGTTTTCAAATGGTGCCATAAGTTCTCAATAATTTTGAGTTTTAGGACTGTTTACTGACCATAATAACAATTCAATGCTCTTTGTACTAAATCACACTTTCGATATTTTTGCTGTATGGCAAGGAGCTGAATCCTGCTGAAAAATAAATGATGTGTTGTTGGGAAAGAGATCACTGATGGAACGTGTAAGTTTTGGCTCTAGAACAGTGTCAATGTATTTTCTTTCATTTAAGGTCTCATCCATAACATGAAAGATACAAATACCGTCTGCTGACATGCATGACCAAATCATTACATTAACTGAGTTCTTCATAGTTACCTGAATGCAGTCAGGATGTAACTCTTTGCCTATTCTATGTCTTACCTATTTTCACCATCGCTACCAAATAACAGTTTCACCACTCCGTATAACTTGTAATCACTGATCATTTGGCCAATTAATGTATTCTTTTGCCAACTGTAATCTTTTTATACACTGCTGTAAATTTTTTCATTGAATACTTCTTAGTCTAACATCTAATAATCTTCTCCTGATTATTCTTGAACTGACATAAATGCCAGCATAATTCAATTGACTTTTGATGGTCAATAATGACATTCTTCTATCTTGGAGATGTGGTCTTTTTATTCTTCTATCATTAGAAGATGTGGTGTACCTTTTTCAGCTATTTCCTGCTTTGTTTTTTATTGAATTTGTCTCCTGATATCGTAAACAAAACTTTCAGACGTCATATGTAGTTACTGAACCACCCATCTGTTTGCAATTTCAGCACTGGAAAGACCACATTCATGTAACACAATAATCTTAGTTCTCTTTCAAAGTGTCCAATCCATTCTTTTATTTTATGACATTGCTTCATGACTAAATATTAGAAATATTTACAACAATTCCTACTAAATATTAAAAGCTTAACACAATTTCTTACTTGTGATTTGATTACATAAATAACAGTCTTCCTTCTATAGAAAAAAGCTATATGTGTTTCAAGGCTCTTACAAAAAAAAAAAAAAAAAAAAAAGTTAGAATTCAAGCTGTTATACATATTTAACACATATCACTTCTGAAATCTTATATTTATTCTCTTCTTTGTATTCACAATCACCTAATTATAAGACTGCGATCAATCAATTTTAGAAATTCAATTAAAATTGTACAGATTTTAATAATATGCTAGTTCCGTTACAAATTCTGATAAAAAATACAAATATGTATGAATAGGATATGCTTCATAATTAATGTTTCAAAAAACTTTTATCCACAAATATGACAAAAAAATATTTTAGCAACATTAAGAAATAAAATGTGAAATACAAGTGAAATGAAAATAGATGTATAGAATAAAAGAAAAAAATAATAAAAAAAAAGGAGAGAATAGAAGAATTTAGAAATAGACAAACTAAAAAAATGATCTATTTAATTAAAACCAGAAATTAATTCTTACTGGTGGTGAATAAATATCAACAACATTTCAATGTAATTCTGCTTTGTTGTCAATATTCTAAATTTAGCATAGTTTTTCAATCTTTATTTAAAAAAAAAAAAAAAATTGGAAGGGGGAGGAGGAATATAATTAAATAATTTAAGAACGAAGATGATTTGGAAGATTTTAAATGCTAAAAATCTTTAATTATAGTTAAAAGGAAATTTCCACCTTAACATTTTAAAATGCATTAAAGTAGGCACAATTTAAAGTAGACATTAATATTATCATTCATCGTATACTACCGATATCCAATCTCTAACCAACAATATATTCAAATTTCACAAAAATATTAATTTGATTCAATCACAACACTGGTTAAGGTTATTGGTTTTCAAATAAATAATCAACTTATCTCCCAATTTCAACCAGCTTTAATTAATAACATTTACAGAATTTCTCACTCCATTTATAAGAAAGCATTTGGGAGTAACTTTCCCTATAAGATGGGGTCCACATTCTTTCATCTGAACTACAGTGTTTAAAATAGAGAGCTAAGTTAGCTTAAAAGCTGATTGAACAACCATAAATTACTATTACTTGCAACTGAACTGTGATAGTAGAATAAATTTTTTTTTAAAAAAAAAGCTGATTTCAATTTTGTTGAAAAACTAAAGTTCTTAACACATATAAAAGTTTACTTAAATTCAGTCATTGAATGATTGCAGCATAATTGAAAAATAAAGACACTTCTTCGTAAAATTTTGAAGAAGCATGGCATTTTTGTGAGCAGAATGTGTTATAGAGAACACTTTAATAAAATATGGCACAATTCAAAAACTTGATTTTTTGAAACCAGATATACAACATCAATCAACAATTTTTTTTTTAATGATACAAATACAAACAATATATAAGTGCACCATTAAGAAATTGTCATCTACTAACAATTATAGAATATTTTGAATTATTATTTTTGAAAAAATTTATAGATAATCCAAAAGTGACCTGCCCCTCCCCTTTTCCTTCGATATGCTAAAAATATAATTAAATTCACATAATTCCGTAATTATCATCAAATGGTTATAGTTATCACAATTCTTAAGTCTCAAAATGATCATATTAGGTGGCATATCTACTGTGCTTAGAAATCAAAGCAGTTCTGGAATCCAGCAGAAATTTCTAAGATATGTAATGAAACTCCTAAAGTAATTCTGTTTAAAATTGCTTTAATGAATTTCAGAGGAAATATAATAATATGAAACAAAAGTGCTTTGCAGTTAATATCCAAAGGAAGCAATTTTTTTAATCATAAATTTAAAAACCCAAATAAGTTATTTAAATCCCCAAAAAACAATGGAACTGATTTAAATTTCTTTATAATAATGAAGCAATTTATTAAAAATTAAGCTTAAAATTTAATTTAAAATATACATCTATTAAAAAGCTATTGAAATAAAACTGGTAACACTAAAAAAAAATATTTTTTTATTTTAAATTGACAAAAAAAAAAAAAAATTAATGTTATCCAGAGTTATAGTAGAAAAACAGTTACAAATTTCAAATGCTTGTTTACTAAATATATTAAATTTTGAAAAAATCTTCTTGATGACACCCTTATTCATGGAAAGTTTAAAATGTCCATAGAAATAGCAGTCATATTTTTATTTCCTAGGTTAGTGACCTTTTTTTTTTTTTTTTTTTTTTTGAAATAATAGCCCAATAGATATGACAGTTAAAAAAAATACATTTTTGTGATTTTTTTTTATTATTATCAGTGCAGTAAAGTCATATATATACAAATAATAATTACAAGTATACTATCCATGAATGTGCTAGGCATAACTGTTTATTAAATAAAGTTTAAAAAAAAGTTTCTATGTTTTATGTTTTTAGAGATTTAAACACAGTAAATCAATAATATTTGTTTTTAATATTCAGATATTGTCAAAAATGCCTAAACAAACAATGAATATTGAAAATTAAAATAATAAAAGATAACAGAAAAATTAAGAATTATTAAGATAAAGTTTTGAAAATTTTCTAAGTTATATACATTAAAATGCAAAATATCTCTATAATTAGATATCTCTATAATAATTTCTTCTCATGCAAAAAGAATTACACTTTCAATTTTCAGTTACTAAAAATCAATAACATTTTATTAATGAAATATGATAAAATATACTAATAATTTATAAGAAAATAACTAAAGGATATTCTTATATTTCATGAAAATAATTACCTAAAATTGTAATATAGCAAATTCAATAATGATTACATGAAGAAATTTAATGTAAATATTGTTAAATATAATTTTTATACTACAAATAGTAAAAATGTTTTATACTTAAATTTTTCAATAACAAATTATGCTTATTAAAGACAAATAGATAATCACAAAAGAAATAATGTCATAATTCATTAATCTACAAAAATCAAAAACTTTTATCTTTTTTATATTTAAGAATTTATATTTTCTTTATATAAATCATTATCAATCCATTAACAAGCAAGGTAAATATTAAAGATTTATTTGTCTGCATTACTTTTAAATATTGACCTGACAGTAAAATTCATCTATGTTCTTCTCATGCATTATAAATTTTCTGTTTACTCATCTTATTCATTATTTTTCTTCAAAAAATAAAATGAACTGTTTCTTTTACATCTGACTGAAGTTCAACTCAAACTGAATGCTTGACAGTCAGCATGAAACTAGCAGACTTCTGCTTCAACTTCATGTCAATGGCAAACATAGTGGTAATTTTTTTTTTTTTTTTTGCAATCAATCACTAATTGCAACAAAATGACTTCTTTTCCGATCCTTTTGACAAATAATTGTAGGCATGAGGTTAATACATAAGTATTAAACTCTAGCTTACAGGCGGTACAACAGTTGCATCAGATTTCTTTTTATACCTTTCCCTACGAGTCAGTACAACTGCTTAAAACAAGTTTAATTTCATTTCCTCATTTGATTTTTCCAGCTGAACCCTAATTACCTCGTAAAATCCCTTTCCTTTTGTGTCGCATCCCTTAGGGTCAAGTGATTTCGTCTAGCAGTTGTTGAAATCATTGTTGGTAATGTAATCATTGCAAGTCTTGTGAACCCTGCTTTAGCTGCATTT
The DNA here is from genome assembly GCF_947563725.1 of Argiope bruennichi. Classification (NCBI taxonomy): domain Eukaryota; kingdom Metazoa; phylum Arthropoda; class Arachnida; order Araneae; family Araneidae; genus Argiope; species Argiope bruennichi. Next base: position 126,039,197 of record NC_079160.1, read on the forward strand.
TTTTTTTTTAAGTAACACTCCTAAGAGGTATGGAATAAGTTTCCATACCTCTTATTTCATTTGTGAGTAATACTGGAATGAAAACTTTTGTCTTATCCCCCGTTCCTTAATTTTTTAACTTAATATAATTTTTTTAACTTTATAAGAATATATGTTTATAGTTGGAACCCATCTATTCATCTAAATATTTGAACCAAGAATTTACTTGAAAAAATGTACTAAATATTTGAACAAGAATTACTTGAAATTTCATTTCTAATGGAATGGTGTTATGAAGGTAATTGGCGCCCTAGACAAATTGTTACTTCTTCGCTCCCATTTGTTACAAATGATGCAATCTCAGATTTTTTTTTTCCACCCTGTTATTATATTTTACATTTAGAAGTGACAAAACACTCTGTTTTGTCTTCATGCTTACCCCCCCCCTCCGACTGGGCATATATACTTCCCAATCACTAATGTATTGGTCTAACATAGTATTAAAGAATCGACGAATTACAATTTTTTCCAGCTTTAAATTTTAATACTTGAAGTGGATATATTCCTGCAAAAAATACATTTTAGTTTTGATTTTTAAGTAAACTGTCGGTTTCATCTTTTTTTTTTTTTTTTTTTCATGATTTAAGAAAACGATTGATTCAATAATTTATAATCCATTAAAAGTTATAATTCTAATCTTAAGATATTGAAGGAGGTTATTAAACTCTATCAAAAATAATAATTAGTAGTTTTTCTATATCAGAAGAGAAATATTAAAATCTTTATACCTTCATTTGAATCCACTGAAAAGTTATTAAACACTTAAATTATTCCAGAAATATTTGTGTTGAAATAAAATAAAGTAGCTGTATAAAAAAGTCAGGAATTCCAGATTTAATTTCAAACATTTCTGAAAGATGATCTAAATCAGCTGCTAGTAAAAATACTTGTATTTAAGAACAAATACTGATCATTTAGAATGTCAGCTTTATTTGTTTATTTTTTGTTAACTACTATTTAACATATTATTGCAATGAAATCTTATGTCCTGAATTCTAAGTAAACCATATCTAATCTTACTTTTTAAAAATTAATTGCCTTAAATCTGGTGATTACCAAAGTATTAGTAAATTTTTTTGCAGAAAAATAATTTTTTGTTATAATTCAGGTATTGATTGTCTACAAAATTGAGCATATTTTTCAAAAATGCAATGAGGAATAAAAATTCTCAGCAAATATATATATATATATATAATTGTAAGAATGGGAAAACGTTACTAGTACTTATATAAAAAACCATTCAAACTATGTTAGAAATAAAAATTATATTCGATTTCTGTGAGCGCAATATATTAATACTAAAACATTCAACGATATTTGAATCTACAAAAAGCAGATTATTGTTATCTGTGTTATGCACAGAGAAATGGGAATATTTTTAAAAAGGAAATATAAACAATTAGGATCTTTATGCATAATATATAAATGTCACATTTTATTAAAATTGATGAGCTAGATTAATAACAAAATAAAATTCACAGTGATGTGTTCAAGCTTGATAAGAATTAAATTTACAGCTTCAGTAATGCTTGAGAAATTTATTTAATTATAAATATGATTGAAAAATTGACAATATTTTGTTTAATGTGCTAAATAGCTATACAGCAGTTATCATTTTTGCAGTTTATTTAATGTCATAATATTTAATTCAATACTTTCTCCTACAGAATTAGTAAACTAATGTTTCAGAGAAAAAATAAAATAAAACTGCGATAAAGAGCTTTTTATAGAGTTCACACATGGTAAAACCGCAAAAAAGCAACCTGGTTATGACGAAGAGGAAAGGTGACCAATTACCACTATGAGTGGTCGAAATCAAAAAGGTTATTTTAAACAATCGCCTTTAAAAGATGGGAAAAGCATCTTCTAGCTTTTCTCAATCAATGCCAGTAATTCAAAGTAATCTTTTCTGAGTTTGGATTCCTGAAGTCTAAAGGTTAATATAAAATAAATTACATAAATATTATTTAAGTCAAAATAGCTAAATTAGAGAGGAAATTTAATGTTTTGAAAGTAGACATACTATAAATCCTTGAAAAGTTCCAATAACATTTTTTTCTGTCAAAATTTCCTTACATGAATGATTAACTTACAAAGAATTTGGCTGTAGTTTAACTCACAAAAAGTACCTTTACATTATATATTTCAAAATATTCCTGAAAGCACAAGATTTGCTTTTGTGCTAATTGCTTAGGATAATTAATTAAATTTTCACATACAACACAAAACTGATGCAGCACAAACACAAGGCAGAACTCAGGCTAAAAAAACTTAAATCTTTCTTTTAAAGTTTAGTGTGACATATTCCAGTAATACTATCTGGTATACACTCATAATAAGATAAAAATCCTGCATTTATAAAAACAGGTTTGATTTGAAGAAATATTTAAATTTGCACGAATATAGAATAACAAATGTAGAAAACATCTTCTAATCAATATGTAAACAAAACATTATCACAAGTAGATCAAACAGAAACAAGACTAAAAATTCGTATTTCAAAATAATATGCTTAACATTTAATCCCTTAGCATTTAATTTTTTTAAAAAAATGTTTAATTACCATAAACAAATCTATACCAAGACTTATTGACTTGCATACACTGTTTTAAATCTCTATAGGGTGACAAGTAACTCAAAATATATTCAATTATTGGGTCTGGAAGATCTTCTATTGAAACTGTTGACTTCATTTTGCTATGCTTTACACGCTGAGCTGATGCAATGGAATTTATTTCTCTCATCTGTATTTCAAATAATTAAAATTATTAACTTAAATTTAATAACATACATTTAAACTTCCAACAGAAACCATCGCAGTCGCCAAAGCAACTAATAAACTGTTGCCACAATTTGATATAAACTTTAATTCTCAACCTAAAATAAAATTTGTAAAAGTAAAAATAATAAAAAAAAATGTTCAAACATTTTAGAAAACTGATATATTTTATAATTTTTTTTATTTCTTAAAATTATCATATATTTTACAACTATCATTCTTCGTTTTCTAACTTCATATAAAAGTCACTGTAACTGTAAAAGTGTGTGTCTTCTGCACCGACCTTTCCAATTTATTTAGAATTGTGCTTAAAATTCAGTCCTTTATAGGTAAATTGAGTTTTATTAATTCGGTTCATTATCTGTTCATTTTTTTTTATTTGGCTGCTATTGATTTATTTTACTTTTAAAAATATTATTTGTATGAGATTGATCGCTTTTGAACAAATCATAATATTTGTGCATCTTGATGTTATGATAAGTCAGATTTGTATATTTTAAAACTTAGATGTATATTGTATTGATTCATTTGTATATTCTATAACATATAAAATTCCTTAATGCAATTACTCTCTAAATATATAAATAATTATATTTCAATAATTTTAATTTATTATCTGTTTCTTTAAGAAAAGCACTTTGAGAATTATTAAAAGCTCAATATTATTTTTAAAATTTCTAATATAGTCTGATATTTCTATCCTATAGATTCCATAGCTTTCAGTCATAATTATTAAGACTGGCTAATAGAATATATAATAATTATTCATAATTTATTTTATCTTCCCTACTTAAAACACAGTATGTATCTTATCTAGACAAATTACATTTTAATATTCTGATTCAAATAAGGCTTCTTCTTATTTGAATCTTACTGTAGCCATCTTAAAAGACTCATTTTTGAAATCCAGTAATCTATAAAGTTTTCCCCACTCTTTTACCCCTTTTTTTTAAATTCATTTTTGTTATTTTTGATTGACAGATTTGGATTTTTTTTCAGATGCTAGAAATATATTTATATATGCATTTATAATTTTTAGAAAATAATAGAAATTAATGGAAAATTTCAATAACCATAAAAAAAAGTAGAACAATTAAATTGTCCAGGAAGTTGCCTAATTGAAGAATTTTTTTACAGTCATTTATAATTCAATATTTCCTGCATATGCATCTATATATTACTAACATTATTTCATTGTAGAATATGCCTTTTATACTAATATTCAAATGTATCTTTTTGCTTTTTTTAAATAACTTGTTTCGTCAGATTTAAAACTTTACAAAATTAACATGGCAAAAGTCACAATTTTTAATTTTGTGCCACGAGGAAACTTAATGTTATGACATACTTAGGATCAGATTTACTGTATGGTCACCCTTGGCGCGATTTTTTTTTACATTGGCAATAAATCTTTTTATATGGCAACCCCCATCCAACCGGTCAAGTAATTGCCTTAACACTTTCATCAAAATAGTTTTATATTTTAAGAATTATTCTCATGTTTGATCTTTTGCAAGTTATAACATAGTACTAGATAATGGATGTTACTTACAGAAAGCATTAGTCTTTTGATAATTCTTTAATGAATATTTTTAGTACAAAATATTATAGCATTTTATATATTGTAATCTAAAAACAAACACTATATTATTTTTATTTTATCATTTTTTTATGTATATAATTAGAATTTGTAGTAGTTTTGTAAAATATTTTTAGTGTTTGTTTTCAAATATAGACACTCTCCATATTTTCTTGCAGGCACCAATGTTTTATTTCGCTAATATAAGAATGAGTTGATAGTTAGCAGTAGAGATTGTTATTTTTATTCTGTAAAAATAAAAACACTCCACAATTTAGAATTAAAATAAAGTTATCTAGTTCAAATTGCAAATCAAATTTTAAAAAATGCAAAAAAAAAACTAAAAAAAATTCTGAAGAGTGCTTTTATTTCTCTATATCACCTTTCTGAAATATAAAATTATTCAAAAATAATAGGTACAATATTCTACAGTATATTCCTTCTTCATGTTCAGAAATACTAGTCACGTTAATTACCAATTATTAGAGAGATAAGAAATACTACAATTGATACAACCGAGGAGAATTTAGTATATTTTATTGAAACATTTAAATGATTTAAGATTCAGTTTCATACATTTTAACTGGTATCAAAAATTTTTAATCTTCTAGATAATATGGGAATTGGTATGTTTGAAATGCTGCATGCATGTTGATTTATATTCAAGATTTAATACATATTTTATGGATGTTCCAGACTTTTGGTATTGATTTGTAATAGGGGATTCAAAACCTTAGACAGTCATCGAATAAAGTATTTTTGTAATTGAAGCTGTAAAGTGCTAGAATTTATTTTTTCCAGAAGTGGGCCAGTAGTCTCTTGTTAACAAGATTCTCAGATTTTTCTTACTTGTACTTTTTCTGGTTATATCATAAGAAGAGCCCAACAATAGTACTGATAAGATGAAGATCTTGTTACTAGTATTTCCGTTATTTCAGCTGCCATATCAGAAATGGCTGTGTGCACAATTCCCTGTGCTGTGAAAAACAGTCTCCTTTTAGCAATTTCTTTATTTTTCTGTCTAACCTTTTTCTTAAATTCAATACTTTTCCTTAGTTCCTTCATAGGCTTTCTTTTATTTTGAATCCTCTCAGTACACAGCAATTATAGTCTCTAGCTGTTCCAGTACTGAAATTATGACTATAATTTGTATGATAGTTTGTACTTATCTAGGTGTGTTCTGTCAATGTTTTACCCTCCTGGTAGCCCATTATATCAAATCATTAACTTTCAACTCAAAGAAATGAGCTATTAGAATAGAAAAATCATATTTTTTTAAAAAATATATAATAAAACATTAATAATCTGAAAATTATTAACTATATTGTTTTAACCTTTTAGTATATGTGGTGCCATTTTGACTCCAAATTGTCAGGCACTTATTCCTTATCATATTGGCTGTTTGTATAAAAATAAAATATGATCAGAATGTATCAATATTTTTTCATGCAAATATGTTCTTATTTAACCCTGGAGGACACGCGGGGGGTCATTCTATGACCCTAAGCCCTCGTCTAACTCCGATTACCGGAAAACTTGCAATCTGTTCATTCCTTGCTTATCAGTAGCTGAGTTTGTCAACCCCCTCTCTGATTTCATTTTACTTAGAAATCATTCCCGGAATTTTTTGTCCCATTATCTACGTTTGTTTTAGTCATTGGGGAATAGAATGACCCCTGCGCGTCTCTACGTTCGCTCCACAGACCGGTTTTTTCCCACGCTGAAGTGGTCAGTTTGTTAGCTTTCCTTTCCGAGGTGAAGTAAATATTTATTTTTCATAATGCCGACTCCATACGAAAAAGAAATGGAGCGTTTACGTACGCTTCTTACTGAAGTTGAAACTGATGAAGATTCAGATTTTGACAATGAAGAAATTGAATGCGAGGAAGAGAATTTTTCAGACCATGAAATTTTCAGCGAGCACGATACGGAATCGGAAGAAGACGGAGATTCTGAAGAAGAGAATAGCTCTGAATGGTTTTCGTCAAAAGATGGCACACAGTGGAGGGAAACAAAATTTAGGCAAAATATCCGCACTCGTTGTCACAATATTGTGTCCCACTTACCTGGAACTAAAGGACCTGCAAAGAACGTTACAAGCCCTGTGAAGAGTTGGGAATTATTTATCAACAACAACATGATTCAGATACTTGTACAGTGCACTAATATATTTATAGAGAAATGTGCACCTAATTTTTCACATGAAAGAGATGCACGTAAAATGGACACCATGGAAATCCATGCTTTATTAGGATTATTATATATGTGTGGATTACACAAATCTTCCCGACTGAATAAGCAAGATTTGTGGGCGACAGATGGAACGGGTGTCAGTATTTTCCACACTACAATGTCTCATAAACGTTTTTTGTTTCTTCTACGGTGCATGAGATTTGATAATATAAATGATAGGAAACATATTCAGTCACTTGACAAACTCGCTGCTATACGGGACTTTTTTCAATTATTTGTGTTGAACTGTCAGAAACATTATACGCTGGGTGAATATGTTATCATTGACGAAAAATTAGAACCTTTTCGTGGTCGTTGGAGGTTTTGTCAATATATGCCCAAGAAACCCGCAAAATATTTGCTTTGGTGGATGCACGGACATTTTATACTAGTAATATGGAAGTCAACCAGAGGGACCTTATAAAGTCTCAAACTCCTCAAGTGATATAGTGAAAAGATTTATGAAACCTCTATTCAAATCTGGTCGAAATCTTACCATTGATAATTGGTATACAAGTTATGATCTTGCGAAAGATTTACTTTCAGAAAAAATTACTATCGTAGGAATAATGCGGAAAAATAAGAGGCAAATACCCGCTGAATTTAAAATATGTAAAAGAAAAGAAGCACATTCCTCTCTCTTCGGATTTCAGCAAGATGCCACATTATTTTCATATGTTCCAAAAAAATGTAAATGTGTTATTTTACTTTTAACTATGCATAACGATGATAGCATTGACGAGGAAACAGGCGATGTGAAGAAACCAGAAATTATTTCATTCTATAATTGTACGAAAGGAGCCGTGGATGAGATGGCAGCGAATTATTCCACCGCTAGTAAAACAAATAGGTGGCCACTATTTATCTTTTATTCCATCCTGAATGTTGCTGCGATAAATGCAAGAATCGTTTTACTTTCTAACGAAAATCCAGCAGTTGTGTATCGAAATAGACGTAGTTTTATCAAGGACCTTGCATTGTCACTTATCAGAGATTACGCAAATAAGCGAATGGATAATTCGAGTTTGGCTCGTGAACTAAGAGCCGAAATAGAAAAAAACTGTTGCAATGCCTTTGAAGAACCAACAAAAAAGAAACTAAAAACTGTGTCAAAGGGTAGGTGTAAGTTTTGTCCCAGAAATAAGGACCTAAAAACTACTGTTGCCTGATAAAATTTTGTGTGCAAGGAACACATAATTTCCATGTGTAGAAACTGTATTCAAGAAAACAAAATGTAACTGAAAATTGGTATGTACATAATATTTTTCTAATTTTAAATAAATATTAAAATTAATATTTTATTTATTATATATTCCAACTATTCTACAGAGAGTACTTAAATTATTTGTTCATTGAAAGTGTAAAAAGGATAGCTTATATTTTAAGTATTATCACAATAAAAAATATAGATTAGGTTTTATTTGAATTAAGTATTGTATTTGCCGTGTCTAAAAGTCATAATCAGTATTTTTAAAACTAAAAATGTAATGTTTTTAACAGTTCAGGGGTTAATTACAGTATGGGGTCATTCTATAACCCCTGCGCGTCCTAACATTCGCCAGGGAGGCGCACGTTCTCCCGGGTTAAGATGAAATGTGATGTTTAATAAGAAAAAAATATTAAACTTTGCTCTTTTTTTCTTTCTTCATTTTCTGTATTCATTTCTATTTCTCCAGTTTCATTCATATAAAATTTATTATTTTTAATGTAAAGTAGTTTTTTATATATAAAATTATTGAAAGAAAAAGAAAGAAAATCTATTTTAGATATAGTTTACATTTGAAATTTTTTGGAAAAAGAAGCTTAAACATACAACTTTGAAATTTCATAACTTTTGTCTTTCATTTTTATATACATACTCAAAAAATAATTTTTTCATTCCTCATTCAAAATAAAACCAGTTTTTTAATATAAATTTTGTGACACTTTATACATATTATATAAGAATGGATTTTAAATAGGGATTTGTTACTTTTTTTCATTAGCTGAAAACAACTCACTCAGATTTTCTAGAGTATTGAAAATCTGCATTTTGTCCCAATTCTGTATTATGATCACTGTCCAAAATTTCAACAATATATGAGAACCATCATCATTTTGTCTATCAGTAGAAATACTTTTGAGAAAATCTCTGAATCTCTACTGCCCATGTCCGTACACTGTCATAGCCATAACATTAAAAGAATCTGAAATGAAAGTACATGCAGGGATGAATTTGATCTCAACCCTTTTTAAAAAAAGATACATTGACTTCTGCTGCTACAATCTCCTTCTAGCTACACCATGAAAGTATAGGAAGAAAATTACATTTTTTTAAAGTAAATATATAGTAGCTGTTTTAGAACTGAAGATTAAAGAAAGCTGTTGGTAAGTTGGAGAATTCAAGTTTGTACCAAAATCAAGTTTGTTTCAAAATTCTACTTATAAGTTAGAATTATGAGATTTAAAATTCAATTATTATTATGGATCACAGATTCATATACGTTTGGCGTATGTTGTAATTAGCTATTCATTAAACAAATCTGTTGATATTCTTTTTTAATATTATAGAAATCTTGTTTAAAAAATAAAAAAAATTCTTAATTCACTAAATTTCTTAATTTAAATATTTCTGTTCAACAGACATGAATGCTGTCAAAGTATTAAAATCTGGCAATGCCTTGAGAAACTCAGTTTTTCATCAGCGTAACTTTGCTGCTTGTTCTGTTTTGATGGCAAACAAAACTGCTACAGATCCAATACAGAAGTTGTTCTTGGAAAAATTAAAAGAATATACTAAACGAAGCAGGTGAGTTCATAATGTAAATTTTTCCATTAGGGCAAATTGGATGTGAATGTTTTACAAGAGTTTTCTTTTAATTAAGAAAAAAAAATTATTAAAGGTGGATAAGTGAATTTCTGAACTGCACTGGAATCCATTATTAGTATTGTCTAGTAATTAATAATGGATTTTTGCCATTTTAGAAACAAAATTTTGTTAATTTTTTTATACACATAAGAAACATATTATTTTAATGTATTTTTATATTTTTTTAAATTCAATTTCATAAAAATATATTTTTATATTAAATAGCTGCTAAAAATTTTTTTAATAATTTATACTGTTTGCATATTGGATTTTTAATTGGGAGAAAGCCAGGAAACTAATATAATTAATAGACATACATCATGGAAATTATTTCACATTTCCACGGCCACCCTGTATTATGAAATAGAATAAATTGAATACAACGTTGAAAAATATTTTAATTTTATTGCAACAGTGCAATTTACTGTTGAAAATTATGCAAAAGTATGATTTAAGAATTTTTAATTATAAATGAAATTTTATTGACAACAAATTTAGTATCATTCAAAAGTTAATTTTTAGATGATGTAAAAATAGTCTTCCTTTTGAGTGTGCAGAATCTGGTCATCTTTAAAATTTTCCAATTCCTGAAATTTATAATTTTGATAGTATAATATTGTCCTCTTAGTTTTCAAGAGATATAAAACTATATTTATCAAATTAAAAGGCGGTGTTGAAACAAAAAAGAAAATGAACTCTTTAACATTTTTTCCTGCACCCTTCAATGGTATTTTATTTATATTACTACTTTAATATTATGATTTTTTAAATTAATTTAGTGGTGGAAAGTTGGTTGATGTGACACCTGAAAAGCAAAAACAATATGACGAAGTTTTACTTAATTTAAAGAAACAATATGGTGCTGACAAAGGTGAAGACTTTAACAAATTCCCAACATTTAATTTCCCAGGTAATATTATTCTATTGTATTAATGTGTTTGTTTATTTTGTATTTATTCAATATGACATTTAATGTATATAAGTAAACAATTAAACAGAATAATTCAAATATTTGGTATTCAAAAAATTTTTAGAAGTCTGGAATTTAAACTAATGTTTAAAATTCTTTAAAAGTCAGAATTCTTTTTCCTTGTTGTTATTCAGAATGCAGTGCCAATAATTCTTATATCAGGGAATTGTGTTGTGGATTTATTTGAAGTTCCATTTTTTACATCTCAAATCTGGATTTTCTGTAACTTTTTCATTTTGAGGGTTTTTTTTAATTCAACTTTTACAAATTTTTATTTCATCAGATTTATAGATTATCTTATACTTATGCCATAGTATTGTTATTTTTTTTTTCATTAGATTATTTGCCAAATGTAGAATTCCAGAAATTCTCAATTGCAATTTAAAAAAAAAAAGTTTTTGTCTAACCAATATAGGGATATTTAACAAATGTTTTTCTAACTTGACAGTGTGATCTATCACAATCATAAATTTTGAAAATTTATATTCAAGATTCCAAAAAGTTTCTTCCTTATAAATTAATTTTCATTTGATACATAGCGTCTAAAACTATTACAGAAAAGCATGGTATCATTAAAATTTCTTTTAAAATGCTTATTTTTAATAGTTATTTTTAATAATAAGGACTTTAAAAGTCGTTGTTTTTTTTTTTTTTTTTTTTTTTTTTTTTTGAGAGAGAGAGAGAGAGAGGGTTCTAAGGATTTAATTTTTTTTTTCTAAGGAAAAAATTGAAATTTCACCTTATTATAGAATTTATCCATATCTGTTGGATTATATGACTGCACCTTTCTTGCAATCTTTCATTTCTGAAAGGATCTCAAGGAATCCTGTTGTCCCTGGAAAAGCATTTTATCTTGTTTTAAGGAAATGCTGATAATAAAGAGAAAATATATTTCTTTCATTTATTTATTTGACTTTCCTTTCTCCGCCTTTTGCTTGTTTAGATACGGAGAAAATCAGTTCCTTTTAATTGTAATTTTATGTATCCATGTGAAGTACATGAGTTAGTTTTTAAAACAGTTACTTCAGAAAATCATTGTGTGCTTTTCTACACTTGTTAGTTTGGTTTTCAACATTTGTTGTATTTCAATATCATTTAAGTAAATATTTGTGCTTATCTTTAGAACTTTTTAACACTATGCGGGAAAAATGTGTGCTTAATTCACTGTTGACTTTCAAAATATATCTTAAAAGACTCAAGGTTTTCAAAAATAAAAGTAAATTGTTCATTGTGCTCCAAAAATATTTGTAGGCTGTTTCTTACTCTTGTTTCAGGATATCAAAAAAAAAAGGCTATAAAATTCATGTCCAATTTACCTTCTTGTATTTACCCCGAGGGGGCATCTTGAAATGAGGATGAGATGCTTCCAGCATGGTGGTTGGATCTCGCCACCCTGGAGGGTACAAAAATAGGTGGGGGATCTGACTGCTCTCATCAATGACGGGACGTACTTCCTTCGGGGAGGGTTGTACTGTGGCCGGTAATGGACCACAGTTCCCGCCAGTGTTGCTGTTGCTGCAGTCCGGTCATTCAGCCTTATGGTTTAAATCTGTGTGCCTTCATGGCGACCAGAGAGCCAGTTGGTTGACTTACCTTCTTGTATTAATGATTTAGACCTTTAAAAAATCCTGGAATCTGTGTCTATCCATGAACATGATAACTCAAAAACTGTAGGTTAGATTAATAAAATTTGATTTATTATACTTACATGAAATTTTGAATAAAATCTATTTACTAATTTTTTTAACTATTATTATTATTGTCTGTATAAGTGCAAGTAAACGTAACTTCAAAATATTAAGAATTATGTTGGTAAAATTTGTCTTGTAGTATAATATCAGTATCAACTTTTAAGCCAAAACTATACCCAGCTCACCATATGTCAGTCTGCACATTCATATGCATATAAATGTAATAATTAAAAGATGCAACAAATTAGATAATTTGATAAATAATCTTGTAACTAAAATTGAAGCTCTGTATTATTTGACCAGCCAAAAAGCTTACAAAATGTATACTTGGTTTTCCTTTTTATACTGCAAAGCACAAAACATACATGTGTAGATTGTGAAAGCAAAGAAGTGAGTACCCATGGCTTTCATGGTCTTGTCAAGTGTTCCTAAATGTTATGCGGGTGAAAGGAGTGATAATACTTTTATTGGAGTGTTTGCAAGGATGTTTTAGAGAAATAATTCCACAGTTGGTTCATGAGTTGTGAAACATATTAAGTCATTTCTTCAAGTGTATCAGAGTGGTGACTCACTTTTGCCTTTTTATGCATTTGATATCCTTAAATTAATAAAACAATTATTATATATTTTTTAAAGTTTTGAAAGAACACTATTTTTAGGTAAAATTATTTCTTCACTAAATAGCTGATGCCAGTTTAATTCTTGCATCTAAAATGATCTATAGTTGATAAAGTGAATGCTGGTATAAGAGGGTACATATTATCGAAAGCTTTACATTCCAAGAAAAAGAATCCTATAAAATTGAAGCAAGATTGTCAGTACTTAGTTTTAAAAATGTTGGAATGTATAATGAATAGATCTCCAGAAAATTTTGTATCACGAAAGAAATGCAATCTCCTCTAAAAAAATCTTTTATTTTAAATATGCATGTTTTTTTAATTATTTTCTAATTAACATGTTTGTGTTCTGTATTCATAAAACTAATTATTGTTTTTTTTTGTGATATTCGAGTTTTGATTTTTGTGAACACGGCACAAGCTAAGAATCCGTTCAGGAGCATATGCCGGAAAACAAACCTCATTCCTTCCTTTCTATTGTTTTATAACACATTTTTGAAAAAATCAATTACCTAAAATAATGATTACTGCATATTACTACTAACTGTTTTTTTTTTTTTTTTTTTTTTTAATATTTTATATTAAACATTTTTCTTTCCCATTTTAGAACCAAAACTGGATCCTATCAATATGGATGAGCGTCATGCATAAAAGAATAAGGATTGCTAATTTTTGTTATAATAAGATTAGGTATTGAAATAAATTATAAGAACTACACTGTCTGTTATTTTTTTGTTTGTTTGTTTCAATAGTGTAATAAAATTGAATTTAATCTTGTCAATAAAATAAATAATGTTTTATAGATATTCAGTGGTTGAATTGAATTATATATATTTAAAAAAATGTATAATTGTATTTAGCTTTAGTATAAATGAAATGGAACATGCCTATACTAGTAAGTTGAAATCACAGGTTTTTTGGTTTTAAAATCTGTGTAATTTCCTTTCTTCTCATTAATATGCTTTGAAGTGTTATCTTCTGCTGGACTTCATTATCAATAATCTAAATAATAGAATTTTATATATTCAATAAATATTACATATTTACAGAGGATTAACATCAGTGGGGGTTGCCTATGAGGGTTGTATAGTTGCAACATATCTTGAAAGGTTTTCAAAAGATTTTTTTTAGCCATATTTGGTTATTTTTTCACTTTTGGAGTTGAATGAACAATTAAAATAATACCAGTTAAAACAAAATATGAATCGTTAAATATGAGGTACCGAGACTTTCTGAGGCTGATCTCCAAATAGCCACAGAAAGCATCAAATTACATTCACTATGCCGTAGCAGTAAACAAAAGTGGGGAAAAAAGAAAAAAAAAAGTCCTGCCATTGAGTTTTGTAGTGGCTTGCTGTTCTTGTTATAGTCCATGTTTTTCATATGGCCAATTGTGTGATACTGCTTTTCACCCCTTCCCTTCTTTTTTCCAAGTAAAATTCATTTTAGCTCTTGATTTGTTTTTTATTATCTAGTGCTAGTTTTGCTTCCATATTGCCTCAATGGAAATCCATATGCTTTAAAGTACCTTCATTTTTGTTTGAAATCAATTATCAAAAAAAATTTCAAGGATGATTTTCTAAAATACATTTTAGCTAATTGCAATTAAATTTTTTTGGCATGTGCAATTAGGTATACTTTAAAAAAAAATTGCATTGAAGTATACTCTTTTGTTAAATGTCTTTAAGCTTACTAATTATCACTGATTGATATGTATTTTTTTCCCCTTGAAGTATTATATTAAATCCTAAATTGTTGCAGATATTCAATATTTTAATTCAGCTTTTTTCTCCGTCCTTCTTCCAAATGTTTTGATAACATTTATTGTAATGCTGTTATTATTTTAGAGTATCACTTAGCAGATTTATTAGTTATTTGATAATTAATTGGGTGTGAATGTGACACACACAGACAGATATTGTATTAATTTACCAAATTTTAAGACATTAGAAGTATTTTTAGTGAACATTTAGTATTTAATTTTTACAAGTATACTGGAATGAAATATATTTGTATAATTGAGGAGGTATAATTAAACTGTTTTGATTTGTATTTTATCTAATGTCATGTCTTTTGACAAAAGTGTTTAAGAAAATATCAGTTTTGTATTTCATTTTTTATTACATGCACAACTTGAAAACAAGGCCTTTTTGTTTTATTTGTAATAATGATGTTTAATGCAAGATCAAATAACACATAGCATAAATTAGTGAATTTAACTTCCAGACTAAATAAATTAAATATTTGAAGAAAAATTATATTTGCATAACTTTATTTTAGTTAATTAATAATTTACTTATAAACTTAAAATTATTTATTGAATATCTTTAAGGGGAATCTGTATATCTATACTTATATAAAGCTCAATGTGAGTGTGTGTTGGCGCTCTATAGGCCTGACCGTTCGACCTATAGCTACCAAATTTGGCACATGCATACCTTGGAGGTCGGAAATGTACACCTGGGGTCCCTTTTTTTTGAATTTTTAATTAGAATTTTAATTATTAATTAAAAACTAACTTTCCCGCCAAAAAAATCTTCATTTCCCCACCGCCAGATGAGTAAGGCTTCAGTTTTTTTTCCCCACGCTAAAGAGGATAGGCGTAAGAAATTTTCGGCCGATTATTTCAAAGGATTCTGTTTATTTTCTTAAGGTTTGATGCATTTAAAGTTAAACATTGTTAATTAATCGATCTTTCAGATTCATTCTGAAGTACTTTTGAATTAAAATAAAACAGAATAAAGGAAATTAAAAATGTCTTATCTGCATAGCGTTACTCCAACTAGCGTAGAAAATTCACGCATTTGCGTTACCATAATTGGTGTTGAAAAATCACGCATGCGCATTGTGTTCTGATTGTTGACAAAGGATACGGACTTGGTTTTGAAGACTTAATATGTTTTCGGCAGATTATTTCAAACGATTCTGTTTATTTTTTTAGTGTTTGTTGCATTTAAAACTAAACATTGTTAATGAATCGATCTGTTCATGATGAATCAGAAAATTTTGTTGAAAACTTCTTGAGATATTATATAAATTAAGAAAAATATTCTTTAGTGCCCATAAGGTTTAAATACTCAGCGACTCTGTTTTCAGTACTCATATTCTTAAAAAAATGCTTCATTTCAGTAAAAAAAAAAATATTATTATATTTATTGCAGTTTAATCATTTCCACTTTAATTTAAAGCATAAATTCTACGAGAGCCAATAGAAAATTAGAGAGATGCATATTATGTTATGGCTGAAGGCCTTTATAATATTATGAGTGAATTATATGACTATTAAAATTTTAACTTGCATTAAGATTGGCGAACCGGCTGGACGCCAAAGGCGGCTAGTATGTAATGTAACAAACAGTTATTTTTTAAATATAATTTGGCTGCCTGTTTTTCACTAATTTAAATTACTTTAAACATTTTCTATTTATTTTTGATTTAGTGAAAGTAGTGCATGCATCCTTTCTAATCTTATAAATAAAAAAAATGAAATGATCATCTTCCCATCTTTTATTTTGTTGGAGGAGGATTGAGAAGAGGAAGCAATTATTTGCTTAATTATGGTCGAATTTTGCGCCTAATTATATCAATCAAAAAGAAGTCGGGTCCAGATGACAAAGGAGGCTGGCTGTAAAAGGCTAAGTGCCAATGAATGCAGAGATTACATTGTAGTGTTTTTAATAGCATGAAAAATTGTTCAAATACTTATTCTGTTTTCCACAGACTCCCTTGTATTAACTCGGAAATAGCCCAGCTTAATTGTCACAAAAAAAAAAAAAAGCAGTAAAATGCAGGGAAAAATATGTAAAAAAAGTTTTAGTGGCTTAAGTTGAGCTGGTTATCCTAAAACTGGCCTTAAGTTTCCATCCAGATATTTCAGCAGATGGAAAGGGACGCAGAATATAACATTGATTTTCACATTCAAGTAGAAAGTTATTAATCTTGGAGGAAAATTTAAAAGTAAAATGTTATAAATATTAAAAATACCTATACAGTGTAATGAAACATAATGTTAATTTAATTATACCTGGAAGAAATTTTAAGAAAATGTTAATTTGGAATTTTATAATTTTTTTTTTTAAATTTAAACAACTTTTTTTAAAAAATTCCGCTTAGGTATATATTGTATAGAAAGGAATAACTGGTAAAAATTTAAAATCGACATGTCTTCTCTGTCAGTTACATTTCGCAGACTAATAAAATATAAATATATATATATATTATCTGACTTTGAAAGTGGTGTTCTGTGATTTTAAATAAGATAACAATCGATTTAGTGAAAATTAAATTACATTTTGTCTCCCCTCCACACACACACACTCAATTTTAACTTTAACTTTTCTTTTTCTTTGAAAGTCGAACACTAAAATATTCGAAATCGTCGAATAACATTTAAAAAAAAAATTACTTTTTATTGGTATTTTTTAATTCTAATAAATAAGAAAATTTATGCATATTTTTTCCAAAAAAAATATTTTTCCTGGTTTAAAAATTTACTTCTAATTTAATTAAACTATCGGGACTTTCGCATGTTTATTTTCTATGTCTTTTTTGTTATCCATAATTTTTTGTTGTAATGTTTCTCTGAAATTAATAGCGTTTTGTCTAAGCACGAGAAACTGGTGTTTCAACTTCCATCCCAATTTCCCTTTAACATATCGGATACAAACTTGAAAGTCTGTTTTGGATAGTCAGCTTAACTACCTAAATCATTAAAATGGTTGTTATTTATTTTATTCAGAAAAAGTACGGAAACTTTCGGCTGGATCGAAACGTTATTAATTTTATTTCTTTCCTTTCTGGAGTCCAGGCGAGATGGAAAGGACTTATAAACGTGAATATTGCAGATTTGCCGACTGGGCGCAGTTCTTTACTTTTTCAGAAGCTGCACTTATTGTAATGGGCAGTCAGATGCAAATGTGACAGTCTATATAACGAGCATGGTGTGGAAGTTAGTAACGGGATAGGTTTGTATATAGAACCGCCCTCTGTCGGGAATCGGGAACGACCAGCGCGAATGTTCACTCCTGTGTCATTTGTCCGTTAGATGTGTGCAATGTGAGGTCAGCGGATTGTGTGTGCGTCCCACATCACTATGAAGCCGGGGAAGATGGAACAGCGCCCTGCAATGCTTTTTTTCACAGCGAAAAGATTATCAGTAAATGAAATTCATCCCCGATTGTGTGCTGTGAATGGCGAATACGTGTACTTCAGTGGAATAAACGATATCGAGAAGATCGGCTGTCATTGAAAGGCAGCAGTCGGCCAGGGGAGGTTCATCGTGTCATTATCCTTTTTATTATTAGTGCAGCAATGAATGTTGCCGTCAGAAAAGACCAATGGGGGAATATATTCGGCTAATGTTGAGCATTCGTCACCGTACCGCTCACACCGTCTTGACAGAGCAGCTGAAGTTCCGGATAATCTGCGCTGTGATTTCGCCACATCCTGTTGGGAGAAGAGAATGTCGACATCATTGGCAGCACATGTAGTGATATAATGATGAATATTGTGCCTTGTACCATATTGTCGCGGAAGATGAGCTTTAATATCATTATTTTAAGTAGGAAGGCAAACGTCAGAGCCAACAATGAAAGCACGTGAATACAACCCCACTGAAAGCTGCGCATGTCAGCTTCAGGATGATCGTGCTGACCTATTTCTGTGACTGCAAGAGCCCACTGCTTATTGACTTTCTGGTACACAACATCACAATTAGCGTACAGCAGTACAGGGAAACTTTGTGGGTGCATACCCACAAGTTTCGGCACAGAAGTTTCGCTTAGAAGCCCTTACACATCCTTCTTATAGTCCAGTTCACTTCCCCTACTGTTTCCATATTTTTGGAGCAGGCCGCCGATTTGCTTCGGACGAAGAGGTGCACGCCTGGGTACAATCATGGTTCCATAAGCAACGGTAAACATTTTTCCATGCAGGCATTCACCGTCTTGTCTCACAGTGGAATAAATGTGTTAACAGTTAGGGTGATTACTTTTGAAATAATAAAAGTTTAGTTACTCCGTTTTTCATTTGACTGCCCCTTTTATAGTTCCATAGAGGATCTGGGTTGTCGAGATTATTTATTTTGGATAATTTTGGGGACTTTAAAAAAACCTCTGTAGTCTGCCGTGCGTACACCATTGCACCCCGTATTTGATAACCAGATCCACTTTCCCTGAGGGGAATTCCTTTTATAGTTACAGAAAAAAGATGGTTGTTAATTCATTATTATATAAAATATGTGCTGGGGGGACAGCATTGTTTTTGAAGGGGGGGATATTTAGAAATTATAGAAAAGAAATCTATGGTGTTTAAGTAGTAAGAAAATTAAAAATTTTAATTGACATATAATCGTAATAAAGTGGATTAAAAAGCAACCTAAAATGTAATAAAAAAAACATTTCTTAAAAGAAAAATTTTAAAAATTATGGAACTTTTAGAAAGCAGTTACATTTTTATGAAGGGCTTGTGCAGCCTACATACGGGGTGCTGCATAAATTCGTGCAAACTTCAAAAAATTATAATAAAAAAAGTAATGCTCGAAAATTGCGGTTTGCTAGAATATGTTTAGAGAGCCTTTGGATTTTGTTATTTCCATTAAAAAAATGTATTTAAAAATGACCAATAGATGGCGCTCACACGTCATACCGAGACGGTTTATGCAAATCAGCAAAACATAAGGCTGGAAATGGATCTGTCATTTGAAGCCAGTAGCATGCTATCGCTACCAGATCGAACATTAGTGGTTAAACTGTTCTATAAGAACGGTGAATCCGCGACTAAAACATTGCGACAGTTACGGACGGTGAAAGGAATTCAGGCGAAGAAAAACCCAATTTCATTGAATGGGATATTGAATTCAGTTCGTTGTTTTGAGGAAACGGGAAGATTAGAGGATCGTCCACGAAGTGGCAGACCATCCGTCAGCGCTGGCCGCGTTCCTGTTATCCAAAGGGTCATGAGAAATGTGGCAGCCGAGACTTCAACGGGGTGTTGTAGTGCATGTGAAAAAGGTAAAGTAACAGTAATTCCAGAAAGGTCGATCCGACGTATTCTGCACGAAATCTTGAAACTGCACCCGTACAAGATAGAGGCATTTCACCAGTTGTTGCCAGCAGATTGCGAGAAAAGACAGGCCTTTACAACATAGGTGCTCGTACAAATGGAACGTGACTCAATGGTTACTGAACATCATGTGGGGCAGATGAATCCCACTTTTCATTGCATGGGTGGCGTCAATACGCAAAACAGTCGTATCTGGGCGACATCAAACCCTCGTGCGTACACGATCAAACCACTACATACTTCGCATGTGACTGTTTCGTGCTGTTTGACTGCTTTCTTCATTTTAGGCCCTTTCTTTTTTGAAGAGCCTTGTTCTGTATCCGGTTGGAAAACCTGTTCCGTTACTGCAGAACGCTATCTTAGGCTTTTGCGTGTCCACGTTATGCCTGCTTTGAAGCAAAGACGTACATTATCTTCCATCACCTTCATGCAGGATGGTGCCCCGCCCTACTTTGCTAGACACATTCACTGAGGACAAAGTGATAAGCCGAGGATGTAAGAATGAGTGGCCCTTACGATCGCCAGATCTTGCTCCAGCGGACTTTTGGTTGTGGGGATACCTAAAGTCTCGTGTCTACAGGAGCTTTCCTGCCACTTTGATGGAACTGAAAGATGCCATTCAATGGGTCGTTGGTGGCATCGATGCTGACATCTTACAAGCCTCACTTGCTTAATACCTTGTGGTGGCGGTCATGTTGAACATCTTTGGCTTTAAAATAGAATGTTATTGTGCTCGATTTTCCTGATTTGCATAAACCGTCTCGGTATGACGTGTGAGCGCCATCTATCGGTCATTTTCTAAATGCGTTTTTTTAATGGAAATAAATCCAAAGGCTCTCTGAATATATTCCCGCAAACCGCAATTTTTTTCGAACATTACTTTTTTTATTATGGTTTTTTGAAATTTGCTCGAATTTATGCCGCACCCAGTATTTAATAAATTTAAAATTACCAAATGTCATATCATACTATTGTAATTAAAATTTATCTGAATAATCCTCAAATTCATTCCAATGTAGTATTTCAAATTAAGATAGTTTATGTATTAATATAGAAGAATTGGATGGAAGTAGTTGCTGCCAAACCTTAATATACAATTCTTTTGGCCTCTAATCACTACCAAATTCAAAGATTAGTGAAAAGTAATAAGAACCTTCATTATGGTTTTTTGACTGTGATGAACCTTTATTTTAAATATTTGTTCTAGAATCATTTATCTATCATTATTTTATGTGTCAAAAACCGTTTACAAAAATCTAATTGAAAATATGTAATGAAAAAATAATTTTATATCAACATTTCCGACATCTTGTTTTCATAAACCACTTTTCCTTTCTTCATTACTTTGTCAATAAGCGACGAATGCGCTCCCATTTGATATATGAGGTGCTCCCACCTGAAAGTAAACAAATGAATGAAACAAATGAGTCTCCTACTCAATAAAGGAAAATCCGTTTACTTTACAGCCTCACCTTGGGGCATTGATGATGAGCATATCGGCACATTTTCCTCTCTCAAGCGAGCCGTGGGTGTCTGCTTTTCCCAGTGCAGCCGCTGCATTGATGGTTGATGCCTGAAGGGCCTGTTCCATGGTCATTCCACACAAGACACAAGCGAGGTGCATTACTAAGGGCTGAAAAACGGAGATAATAAATGAGAATATTCTCAGTTCTATTTATAGTTTCTGAAGAAAGTCGAAGCAGATCTGTCTGCCTGTACCATTCTCCTATCCATTTTTCTTTAAAAATTTTTGTACCACGTTGACCTGGTAATAAGGTCTTGGTTTCGAAACGGGAGGATTTCAGGTTCGAGACCCAATTCTACCAAATAATAAGTGTAAGCTCTTCTGGTGCGCGTTCAATCCATCAGGGCCAAACGTCCTCCAGCTGGTGTGGTGTGGAAGTGTGGAGAGGGGGGTGCCAGCTCAGAAATCGTCCTCATCATCTGACCGTGGTTCAAAATGATGATGCCCGTCCCAAAATAGCCCTAGTGTTGCTTTAAAACAGGACTTTAATATACGTTAACATAGCTAAAAGTAAACTAAATTTTTCAGCTCACGAGCGTTTCAAATGCATAAGAGATCATTTTATGTCTATTGGTATACCTTCTTTTATTGCTTGTTCGTATATCCATTACGTATGTGGCTTTATCCAGCTTGGATAGATGTATTTATTTTGTGCAGCTCCAACGCATTTGTCGCGTTACAGGATGGTGAACGAGACTGCCGCGAACTCTTTGAAAATGAGAATAGTTTCCTATTCACATCGTCACTGTGGTAATGAGATTCTTCCGTGTCGTGGGAGGGAGGAAGTTATTTTTTGTGGATCATTTGCTCATCCACTTCATTTTTTCTTTCTCCTTTACAATACAGAATGATACTCCAGTTCTTTCATCTATTTTTGCCCTTCTGTGAAGATGGCGCTGAGTCATTAAATGGTAGCCTTGAGAGAGCTGTTTGAAAATAGATCTCGTCATTTTGAACCATAATCAGTGGACGAAGGCGACAAAGACGTTTTCGTCATAAACCCTCTCCAAACTTTCGAGTTGTGTTAGGGACGAACATTTAGTGCCTACGGATTCAGCTGTACCAGGTCCATTAATGCGTTGGATTTTCGGAAAAATCGATTTTCGAATCTGGAACCCTTCAGTCCCGAAGCTTAGATCTTGCCACTTTGGCCTCCATTAGTTGATCAGTATTATTTGATTTCCTGAGATGAAAACGATTTTTTATGTATGACCTGCGATGTTTCCTTCGGGTTGATACGAGATTCCTAATTCTGTTGTTAGTTATTTAAAATTTATTATTTATTACAAACTAGCCGCCTTTGGCGACCAGCCGGTTCGCCCATCTTAATGTTCGTTAAAATTTTAATTAAATATTTTACGCAATTCCGACTTTAACAACTTCTTCATCAAAATATTTTAAAACTTCAAATTTTGATAGTCATATAATTCACTCATAATATTATAAAGACCTTCAGTCATAACGTAATATGTATCTCTCTAAGTTTCTGTTAGCTCCCGTAGAATTTATGCTTTAAATGAAAGTGGAAAGGATGAATTTGCAATGAATATAATAATATTTTTTACTGAAACAAAGCATTTTTTTATAATATGATTACTGAAAACAGAGTCACTGAGCGTTTAAACTTTATGGGCACCAAAGAATATATATCTTAATTTATGTAATATCTCAAGAATTTGTCAACAAAATTTTTAACCGCAGTCAGATGACCAAGACGACAACTGAGCTGGCACCCCTTCTCCAAACTTCCACTTTACACCTAACTTAGTGCAGATCGATTCATTAACAATGTTTAATTTCAAATGCATCAAACACTAAGAAAATAAACAGAATCGTTTAAAATAATAGCTCGAAAACAGGTTAAAAGAAACTACTTAAAAAACGATATACATAAAACTATAAGCATATACAAAAAATATATAACTAACATAAATGCAATTTAATTACAAAAGCACACAACTAACCTAAAAATAATTTAATTCAAGTACGAATACGTTGAAAATCCGTTGTCAATGATCAGAACACAATGCGCATGCGTGAATTTTCAACGCCAGTTACGGTAAAGGAAATGCGTGAATTTTTCTACGCCAGTTGGAGTAACGTTATTCAGATTAGAAATTTTTAATTTCCTTTATTCTGTTTTATTTTAATTCAAAAGTACTTCAGAATGAATCTCAAAGATCGATTCATTAATAATGTTTAATTTTAAATGCATCAAACATTAAGAAAATAAACAGAATCGTTTGAAATAATCGGCCGAAAAATGTTAACCCTAGCCTCTTTAGTGTGGGAAAAAAGAAACGGAAGCCTTACTCATTTGGAAGTGGGGAAAATGAAAAGATTTTCTTGGGGGGAAAGTTAGTTTTTAATTAATAATTAAAACTCTAATTAATATTTTAAAAAAGGGGACCCCAGGTGCATATTCCCCACCTCCAAGGTATACATGTACCAAATTTGGTAGCTGTAGGTCAGACGGTCTGGCCTGTAGAGCGCCAAGACACACACACACATTGAGCTTTATATAAGTATAGATGACTTCTTTATAAGCTACTTGATGGGGATTAGTTTAGTTTGTTTTAGTTATAGTGAAGCGATAGGTGGTGAGCTAAGGATAGAACCTGGGTTATTACGGTTAGCAGTCCAGTAACTAAACCATTTTACCAAAACATCTGCTCGGGTAGAAGAGTTGTTACTGGTTTATATGCAATTCACCACAGTACTCTCCCTCCAGTGAGTCGAAGGGGAGACGAACGATATGGTTGTTGAGTGGTGATGTATTGAGATATTAGTAATTAGTAGCTGTTGTCTTAATGGGCCTGTACCCTATTTGAGTAGCGCCAAGCGTTATGGCGAGCGTTTTTGTGGGTGCTGATGCGCCAAGTGTGTCCGGCGACTTTGGGTTGCTGCGTCAAGTGAGTCTGACGACTTTAGTTGCGGGTAGATGGCACCACAACAGCTGTATGAAGGTTGAAGGTTCAGCGTCCGAGGTCACCAATTTAGAGGTATGAGACGCGGGAGGATAGAACGAGAGTAGCTCCGAGGGATAGAGCGTGCGATGTTGTTGTGTGTCTAATAAAGATATATTTTTGATATAACCGAAGAGTAATTGCTTCCAAATCCTTACATGGAGTCAGATCATGACAAATAACATTATGGATTAATCAATCCTCTTCAATAGTAACGTCCCGTTTTAAAGCAACACTAGGGCTATTATGAGACGTAGCTCGCAAT
This sequence comes from Argiope bruennichi, assembly GCF_947563725.1. Classification (NCBI taxonomy): domain Eukaryota; kingdom Metazoa; phylum Arthropoda; class Arachnida; order Araneae; family Araneidae; genus Argiope; species Argiope bruennichi. Next base: position 126,063,770 of record NC_079160.1, read on the forward strand.
TTTTAACCGCAGTCAGATGACCAAGACGACAAATGAGCTGGTATCCCCTCTCCAAACTTCCACTTTACACTTTACTTAGTGGAGAAGAGGAATTCCTATGATGATTGTTGTGCAACTGTTGGAGTGGTATTATTGTCTTGAATTATATTTAGAAAAAGTTTTCATTGAATTAATTATAGCTTTTTCTTTATTCTCTGTGATATTTTTTGTTCATAAAATAATTCCTGACAAAATATTTTTTGAACAGTTTTATAAATTTATTTGCTTATTGTTATTGCTTAAACCTATACTCTTTTCAAGCCATTCTTGAGAAATGTTGATACTCTATTACTTTGATGCCTTGTTCATATGCAGGATTTCATTAAGTTTATCACTTTTTGTTACACCAAGGTAATGAATTATATTTTTTTCTTATTATCATTCTATCATTCTGTCTTGTTTTTTGTGGATATACCAATTTTCTAAAACATATTAAATTTGTCTTTTCGACAAATATTGGCAATAAGACTTTTGTTTGTTTATTTATTGAATTCTTGGTTGGCTTGTTTATCTATTTCTTGGATTCCAACTTTCGCTTTGCTTTTTGTTACGAAGGCAAAATCATTCGCGAAAGCTTGCAAATGTTGTCGTCTGCAAAGTTATTCTGCAGAATATTTTCCGGTACAAAATACAAGAAGGCTCGCCAATAGTACGAATCATTGAAATATTTACTGTTCTATTGTTGATTATGCCTTTATGGGTTTTTGTAATCATAGATATTTCTATCGTTTGCTGTCTTGATGCCCTGGTATTGTAAGTTATCAAATGATATTTTCATGTCTATTCACAATTTTGGACTTCCCGAATGACGCCTGAGAGAGCAGGTTCCGTTGATTTCATCAGCATCTGCTTGAAGAAAGTGAAGAATTTTCTGAAAGTTGGAAGACGGGTCATAATGAGGTATTATGGGTATATTTTCACTTTTTGTGGGGAAAGAAAATAATGGTGCCTCCTTTCAGAGGTATAGGAAGTGGCTTCCTTTCAAATCATTTATTGAAAACAGTTCTTAATATTGAGGAGCAGGAGTTCAAGAATTTGAATATTAAGTAGTCTATTCTATTATTTCAGAAGATGCTTTATCTATGGCAGGATCTTATTAATATCCTTTAACTCTTTGTTTGTGAATGTCCCATGTAGAGCATCCTGCTGCACAATATTGCGAATATGGATCGATGTGATACAATGTTGTTCAATATTTGCGTGCTACCAGGGGTTCGTTTCATATGAGTTTCCTTCCACCCACTCCTCTTCTAAACTTGTGATTATTATGATATCGAGCTTGTGTGAGTGAGTAGAATAGTTGATTCATTTTATGGGGCATTTTTTGGAGGGTTCCTGTATAATTTTGTCCTATCAACGGAAAGAGGTCAAAGAGGGTGCAGATGCTTTGAATGGTTTACCGTTCATTGCGCAAAGCGAGTGCATGTCTTTTAGAAAATATCCCATTTTATCAATAGAACTTCCTTCTTTTAAATAAAATGTTACATTTTGTGGATTATTTGACATTTTCCTCACTTTGAATTCTTTGTGTTCTTCATCTAAAGGATATATGTTCATTTTTTCCCGGCTTCCAATTATTCATTCTCTTAATGAACGTTTGGAGTGATGCGATTCTTTTCGATTTTATGCATCTTCCAACAGGTTTTTTATTTTTTCCAGATATTAAGTTGTTTGCATTCTTTTGTAGTTTCTAACTTATTATTGATTATGTGTGTTTGGTTCTTCATGATGAAATACACCGTTTTAAACCTTTTATTTTATATGTACTGATTATTTTTGTAGATATTCTTCTTCAAATGTCTGTTATTCTGTGTTGTTATTCAATTCTGAGCTTGAAACTATGTTAAATGAGCTAACTTTTGTTCTAAAAGTTTTTCGATAGCTTCCATTGCTTAGAAATGAGGAGCTAAAAACGAATTCCCAACCCTTAACTTTGACTATTTTTAATATCAGCCATTTAGGTTGCCTTTTGAAAAAAAATGAAAGAAAAAAAAAACTTTTAACTTTTACTTTATTTTCATACTTTGGAATCGTTTAAATGTACGCAGCTGCCGTAACAGCATCCCAGCTTCACGACACCCTTGGACAATTAGCTTTTCTGGCATCTTGGAATTCTTTTGTTATTGTTACTTACGGTTCTTATATCAGGATGAAGTCGGGGAGAAACTTCTTTTCATTTTTGGCTACTCTGCCACAATGAGTCGAGTGGTGGATGCTTAGTCTCTTTTCGGGATGATCTCAAATGAACCGTAAAGGGACTTCGATGAATAAAAATAGCAGATATTGCTCGAGTGTCGTTTTGTCTTGATTCAACCCTGTAAAATCCGTGCGAAAATAACCGTTCTGCGAATGTAAAGTGGAACTGTATTTCTTGAAATGCAAATTTCTGTACATTCCTAATTAGATGGCATATATTATTTCGAATATATCTTGCTGTTTTCATCCATATAAGAACGGAAAGAACATCCGAGATATTTAAGCATGTTCAAATAAATTTTGTCTTTTTAATCAATTACTTCTCGATGTTAAATACAGAACTAAATATCGAAAATTCTGTCAATTGAGGCTGCAGTTCTAAGGGTTAAGTATAACTAAACTAAACCAAATTTAAAACGGTGTGTCTCAAAAGTCAGAATTCGTAAGACACAGAAATACGGCGGTCGTTTCAAATGATTAATCGTCGCTTATTTCTTTCCATTTATAGAAAAAATCATGACATTAAGGAAATAAAGAGAGTTACCATTGAATAGCAAAAAGCATTGGGATTGAAATCTGTCCCCAAAGCGATGGGGACGCCCGCTTCAATCATCCTCTTGACAGGAGGGGGCCGCAATCTCAACATGTAGGCTGTGGTGGGGAGAACAACGGCCACTGTTCCGCTCTGAGCCATGGCCAGGATGCCCTGGGTGCTGATCTCTTCCAAATGAGAGATGGCTTTTGCTCCAAGCTCAGCGCCCATCTAGAAGTTAAAAAAAAATCATGTCTATGCTATTTATTTAATATTTGTATTAGAGCTTAATGATTTACTGGTATTCCATTTATTTCGAGGAGTAGTCTTTCATTAAAAAAATGTCTCATTAAACATCTCTGTCGATTATTGTCAATCATTTGAAGTATGCGGCACGTTATGTCAGCCGCGCAAAGAGTAATCTGCGTTCTAATTTTATGATTATTAAGGATTAGGTCATATTTAAATCTTAAGCTAGATACTTTTGATGATCCGCGCGTTCTGGGTGTTTCTGATCGTAAGCGGAATTTTCAGCATTCTCGAAAGACACAAATTGAAAGTTTCGATTAATCTATTTTATATGAACTAACTATTACCTTTTTTTTTACATTTACAGGTTTGATCACTTTTAAAGTGTACAAATTCAAACAAAGTGAGCATCAGCTCTTTCAGGTGATTTTATGCTGTCCAAAAAGTGAAAAATGAATAAAATCCCTCAATAATTCTTTTCCTTCTAACCTTCTTCGGTTATTGCAGATGGTGAATCATGAATGTCTAGTTATTTTCGACATCAGAGGAAAATGAGTGAAATTTCGAACTTTGAAATAATCGAAATTTCATGAAAGTCTTTTCAAAGTGTATTCAGTAATCCTACAATACTCTTTGTTCCAAATGGGAAGGGGGGAAATCCAGAAAATTTTGCAGTTTTAGGAGTGTTACAATTGTTAAATATTCTCATTCATATGAGAAAGAACTTAGAAGTTCAAGTTAAGAGGTCTTTAAACTAAATTTGGAAATATTTACTTTGCGAAAGAGAGATTTTTTTTTTTTCATTAATATCCACGAAAATGTCAAGAAAAATTTTACTTGTCCTTCAAATTAATTTCAATATAAATATTGTGAAATCTTAAACTATTTTTAAATTATTTTCTTTTTTCTTCAAAACTATTTTTTTCTTGTTTCAAAATGGGTGTCGAATATAGGGGATGTTTCCCTAACGAAGTATTTCTGCACTCTTCGTGAGCACATGCCATGTGTTCCTGTTTGCAAAAAATAGATTCTACTCAAGAAAAATCAGGAAACAGTTTTTTGACACCATTTTTTCATATCGGGCCACTCTTTATTTTTTACACAATTTCAGATAAGCAATTCTATTTCACGGTTAAGAATATTTCTTAAATACAATAAAAATTATTTTCTTCATAAACTACTAATTCTACAAGAAACTCGCTGGGTTACCGCGTTATCGTTAAAATAAATTTGCTCTACTTTTCCTCGTGAGCTACTGATCGTTCACACTCTACATGGACGTCTACGTGGACGCAAACAAGAAATCTTTTCCGCATAACTTTCAAGACAACGGGAATGTGTTCCATCTGGGGTTAGGAAGGGGAACTAATTCCGACAGTTAGATTTAATTGACCAGAATCGTTTACAGGGTAGAAAAGTTTTGTTTTATGATTGCATGCGTTTGCTCAGTAATTTAAAATGGCTAAATAACGTCTTTTGCAATGATTGATGTCAAAGAATATTGCTTTATCTACTTTAGATATCTTCTTTCAATTAAAAAATGTTCACTCTTATTCCTCGTGTCACATACCTTTGCTGCTTCCATCGGATTCAGTTCGTCCCCATGGAAGTTGATCTGCAGACCCATTTCTTTTCCGGCACTGAGTATGCGTCTGCTCTGTTCCAAGTCGAAAACTCCCTTTTCACAGAACACGTCGATATTATCGACAGTGAATTCTCCAGCTTTCATGAATTCGGCCACAGCTGGCAACTGTTCGTTCAAAACTGCCTCCGTAGCCTGATGAGAAGTCATATGCCTAAGACAGTTATATCAATTTTTAAGACGTTCATAAGGTATAATTTTATTAAATGCACTAAACAGCGTAATTTTTTCATTATTATTTTCTTCCCTTCGATTTTGAATGCATTATACCGTTGTAATAAAAATGCAATTTAATTCATGTTCTTTTTTGCTTGTGGCACTTGTCATAGACAAGCCAGCTCACGACGTCAGCAGTTTTAATCCGAATTTTAGCGTCTCTTGTTTCAGAAGCGCCATCTAGGACCAAGAGTACATAAATTTCATTTAGTATGTTACTATTTTAATAACTTTCTTGGTGAGTTCAGGAGAAAATAAAAATCAAAAAGACTAATTTTATAAAGAAAACAAAATATAAATTTACCATCGGGTGCGCTTTTTCCAGAAATTTCTCGCATAATCTCTGATAAAGACGTTATACCTCTCTTCCAACATAAAATTGTGGAATTTGGGCAAGACTGAACACTTCGCATGCTAAGATTTTCATTTTCAGAATTCCAATTACAGAATTGTGTGCTTTATACTATGGCAAAGAAAGTCGATACCGGCTTGGCGAACAATTACAAAATATCGATCTTTGGCGAGGATCTGGCGTTTTTACTTAATCTAGCATGCGATTTTAATCGAGTTCCGCTCCCTCCCTCTTTATATGCAGTTAATACACAAATATTATAAAATACAATAAGCATTCTGGAAGTATTTTTTAATCGACTAAAACCAAAATTTCATAGAGAATTACAATTGTAGTCACAAGATTCCATACAAAATTTTAGTTATTTAGGTAGTTGTGTTTTTGAGTTTTTAGGTTTACATGCTTGCAAAAGTACTGACTAGTAGATTATCAAACATCTGACGGATTTCATTGCAAACTTTATACGAATCTACAGTTTTGATGCTGCACGAAATTTATTTATCTAGCTCCGTACGTTTTATAATTATTGTATTCACTTGCATAATCAAGTCCTCTGAATGAGTTTCGTCCGAAATTTGATGAAAATTTATAAAGTTGATGTTAAGTTTATAAGATGGACCTGGACTGTTTGCGTCCTGGAGACAAAATGAGGGCATTTCTTGTTTCCAGTCTGGGTTGACACTGGAGACTGGGGGAGGGAGAAGGGGAGAGTTTTCTGGGCCAATAGGAAGGCTGCTCCTCAGTGGAGTAGGTGAGGGTGAGGTTATATGGATTTTCCAAGTTTTCGGGTTCTAGTGGAGATAAACTATTGTTATTGTTGGGCGAATCAGTATCTTACGTTTAGGAGGTGGGCGTGTGGGGCAGTCAAGGAGAGCATTGAATAGAATGAATTTCTTCCCTTCTTTGTATCTTGTTTCTTTCAGTTGAGCAACTGCTTTAAGTAATCAAGAGAATTCTTTTGTTAGTTTCTTAATTTCTTTAAAAGCCCCTGCGATTTCTTTTAATTCAGAGATGCTAGGGAGGGAGGTATTTGCTTCTAGATTTTGGATGTTATCATGTGGCCGGTTTTGATACCTGGATCTTTGCTGTAGTTTTTTAGGTAGGTTGGGAGTTACAGCAGGTACAATTCTATTGCGTCGATTTTCTAGTTCTTCAGCATAAGGGTCATGTGGTGGGAATTGTCGATGGTAGGCAGCCCTTTCAAGAAGCCAGGTGTCATATCCCTTTGCAGTTCATGCAGGTAGGCTCCGGGATTTTCTCCTTCTTCTGACATTTAGCCGTTGCATGGTTCCCATTACACTTAATGCAACGCGTATTGCATTTGGAATTCCACGCGCTGTGAAAAAAATTTTGCTCATCTGAAGCACATTGTTGCTTTCGCTGATCGGTACGTTTCAACTCTGATCCCCATATAAAACAAGTGGCCTAGATTGTATATATTCTGGTAGTTTCCGCTTTTTTTTCTTCTTTTTTTTTACTTCCACAAGATAAAGAGGGTAAAGAGTCTTCATTCTAAAATTCTTGAGTTGGGATATTCGTCCTATTTTATAATCGATTCCAATTCACTTTTTAGTTCTTCCTTGCTATGGTTTCCAGGCAAACCTTTAATTATAATTTTTATAGGCCTGTCAGAGGGGTATTCCTAGATGATAAATTCTTATTTGCCGTCAATCTTCCTCAGAACCTGGGGTAATTTTGATGAATCAGTTATTATATCTATTGTCAATATTAGGGAATTTTTTTGCAAACATCCTGGAGGATTAAGTTGTAGTCGTCTGTAAAATTTAACTGTATTGGAGGTGCTTCTTTATTTTGTTGGGGGCTTTCTTTTTCTAGAAGTTGGAATTTGTTAGCTGTGGTTACTTCAGGATTTTCTAGGGAATTTTTCTTTTTTGATGAATGTCTTTTGTCAATCATTTGGAAGGGCTGTTCAGTTTCCATGTCAACATTGTTTTCATTATTAGTCTGAATTTCATTCAGTTTTGCCAGTTCGCCTAGATATTGAGTAACTTATTTCTTCGCTTTTATTCGTTCTATCTGGTCGAGGAAATATTTTAACATTCCTTTGATATTCAGCAAAAGATTGTCAGAGTACGGGAAGTTAACATGGTGACTAGTAGAACTCCTACTACATTGCGCGTCCTCGGAATATCTGTCTCCTTCGATGGCTGGAAACAGAATCGATACACTGCCTCCAGCTTCAAACTGCCGGCCTTTTATAGTTCCCGGGAGGCGGGCCGAGAAGTTCTGGACTAATCAGGTGTATCTCGATTTCTATTGGCTGAATTGCTAAAATTCTCGAAGTTTCCAGTAATATCTATTTTGTCACCAAAGTCGCCAAATTCGTAGCTAAGTCGCCAATTGATCGCCAAACCCTCGGATCACTGATAAGGCATCTGATCAGCATCCAACAGAGATGATCGTAAAACGGTCTTTCCAGTGATTGAACTAACCGTGCTGGAAAACAAAATTACAGATTTGCAACATTATCAAATTTCACCAGCTTGACATTTAAAGCGTTTTCGAGTTATCTTTGTCACAGATAGATAAACATAATTCCAGAAAAAGTTTCTTGGATTCAGAGAGTTCTGAAATGTAGGTATTTATTAAAATGTCGGGTTAGAATTTTTTGCCGTTTATATTACTTTCTATTTATATAAGTCATATAAAGTAAAAAAAAAAAAAAAAAGATAAAAGTATAAACTTAAATTAATTCATTTGAAATGATTTAAAAATTTTATTGCTGTGTTTTAGTGATAAATTATTATACATAAGATGTTTACTGTAATCGCAGATTGATGGTTAATTTCTACCCCATTAGAAAGAGAAATACAGCTCCAGTTGGAAGAAAGTTTTAAATGATGGGAATAATTTTATTTTATGTTATTTGAATCAGTAAATGTATTTCTGAAAAACTTATGTCTGCGAAGGAATCTATATTTTTTATGCAACATTCTTACCTTATTAGTCATGTTTTGTAAAATGTTTTTAACATATTAACATTTTAAATGAAAAAAAAAATCCTATCCTTCTGTGACTGTAACTGAATGTTTGATGAAGCTTTAAATATTACGAACCCAGGTGGCATTTGCATATGATAAGCCACTGATGAATATTTTATTCTTATTATTTTCCGAGGCAACTTACACTCGGTCCGCTCTGCTTTGAAGGGCTGGTTTTCACTACACGAACTTTGATGTAGTCATCTGCCGCAAGTCATAGCAACGCTTTCTAAGCTGATGGACATCCGGGCAAATATCCGAAGAAAGTTTATACCCCGAGATTTAAATCTTCGTTAAGAGAAATGTTAAAGCATTTCATCCCTTCTTATTGTAAATAAGTTCATAGAAACATTTAGAAATATTTGAACAGCAAGCTGGAAAATTCTCTCTTTGAGGGAGAGTCCATCCAAAAAGAAAGGGTGGAATATTTATCTGCAAGATCCTTTTGGAAGCGAGGGAGAATTTCCGACCGCAGTGGCACTTTCGTTAAGAAATCTCAGTTAGATCTCAGATAGATGAGCCCTTCTGCTGAGAGGGGGAAGTAGAGATGTGAAATGGTGTGTGTGTGTCATCAAGAGATAATAGCATTGTAATTTATATAAGTGTACTGAATCCGACACAATTTGTCTTACTTCTCATTATCGATATATCTTTTGGCGAGGTGCTATGAAAAATAGCCAGAACTGGCAACATTTTGATACACCGCGTCGCTTAATTTACTAACACAAAGGTCACGAGATTTCTCATTTTTAGCAGGTCGTTTAAGCGATATCTCGTTTCATCTTTTATCAGCTAATTCGATGCATAACTAACCAGAGGCAAATATTTAATACATTAAGGACCGCAAAGAAATCTGTAAGACACACGCCTGGGACAGCAAGTTTTTGTGCAAACTTGTACGTTCTAAAATGATCACAACTTTGTTATTTATGAAGCAATAACAGAAGGTACACGCAACACGAGAAAACTCGTGAGCAAACCGTAATAGATGGAATGCGAAACACGAGAAAACTTGTGAGTGGTCCTTAATGTCTTAAAATAACTTCGTCTGATATCGCTTCGCAAGCACAAATTTCTCAATCTCTACTTAACAACGTTCAGTTATAGGTTTTAAAAATATATATTCCTCACTTGGGAACAGCGTGTGCCCCACAAAATGTGGACGATATTTCGATGGGAGATTCAATCTTGGCTTTCTCAATCACTTGCAGCATCTTCATCTCGGTCTGCATCTGCAGTCCGTAGCCAGACTTCGCCTCCACCAGAGTGGTGCCACTTTTCAGCATCTGGTCCAGCCTGGCCAGCAGCAGCCTCAGCAGGGTATTCTCGGAAGCTTTCCTTGTCTGCTCCACCGTGTAGTAAATGCCTCCGCCGATTTTATGAATATCCATGTAAGACATGCCGGCCAGCTGTGGGATAAGAAAGATGAAATATTTATTTATTTCCCTTCAATGTGCAGGGTGATTCGGAAGAGTTCCGGCGAATCAGGCATGCCAAACGAAATCGGTTTTACATAGAAATATAGGCAATATCATCCTGTGGGTACATTAGTGAAATGAGAGGAATTAAAAGTAAATAAATGCAAATCTGGCCTACAAAGCAGGTTTACTAAATATATTACAGAACTAAATATAAATATATTGCTTTACAGAAGGTACTCGTAATATAAGATTGCTCGATTGACCACAAATTTTTCGAGCTTCGAGCGAATCATTGCTCACCTTTCTCCCATCCCACCATCATATACTAAATACTAAATGTGCAATTCTATACTACAGGCGTTATGTCTCCGACTTTTAATAATGAGATTTCATGTTGTTGATTATAACTGATTTAGTTTAGAACGATCATCTACACATAATCTTTATAACTATATAAAAATGATTTGCTTTGGTATATTAAAGTTTGATTTTTTAATCTTTGTAGGAATCCTTTATGTATCATCAAGTACATGTGTAGAAGGTATTCTGTAACTTCTGAATAAATGCAGCGTACTGCATTTCGTAATTCTTACAAGATAAAAAGTATTCAACCAACTCTTATGATTCTTTAGCTCGAAAAAATTGCATTAAAAAGTGCTGTCACATCTTGTCCACTGAAATAAAGCTGCCGCCGAACCAAAATTACTTATTGTTAAGTGACAAATTATTTTTTTTTAAAGAATAACAGAATCATTGGCAATTGAAATGTACATATGAATTTTTAGAATAAATAGAGTCAGATAATCTTTCTTTTTATTTTGTGTTCTGAAATGACATCATAAAGCATGCAATTTAATGAAATGAAATGCAGATAATTTCAACAGCTTTATTTAAAAATAAGAATCATAACTCACATTCTCATTATTAAAATACTTATAAAGCATGAGGACTATTATGAAGTTGCTTCGGAGGATTCCATTATCTAACCTCAATTGTAACACAGACGGAATTGGTCGCTTTTCTTCACGCACGCCTATACCAAATTAATTGTTCACGGAGCATCGAATCATGTTTTGGTATGTTGTTAGCCGGTCATTTTAAACAGTTCTCTCGAAACAAGCTTTGTCACATGCATATATTGCTGTTTTGCATGTTTTAAATAAAGTTTCTTAGTGTACTGATGTGACAGAATTACTTTTAAAGATTTTCTAGGAAACTAAGGTTTGTAGACATGAGAGTATTTTTGCTTTTTTCAATCTTTTAAAGTGGAAAATCGCGTTACATTCAGTTTATGCTGTCATTACGAAAATGCTTTGCATAATGGTTTATTAATTTAGTTTTCTATTATCATATAAAATTAGCCTTTCTTTTATTTAGATACAAGTGCATTACTAGTAGAATTATTTCTTCTGTTGAGTTTATGTTTTTTGGCACAAAATTCCATTATTGGCTAAGCTGCGCCATACCCATTGTATTAAAATATTTATATCAATTTATAAAATCAAAAAATGAAATGTAACGAATCCAAATGTCTAAAAATGTAAAAAAAAGAACCATGAAAGAGAAAAACATTGAAGATGCAAGGTATGACACAGTACTGAAAAGTTTGGAAAATGTTTAGATAAGAATATAAAAGCCAATATTTTTTGAACATATCGCCACATCAGGGTGAGACGTCTAAAAACAAATATTAGACAGAAGTGAAGCAAATCGTGTATACTCTACAAGAATGTGTGAAAGAGTTATAGAATATTGCAAATTGAGAAAAATGGTGTATGTTTTGCAAGCAGAAGATGTTGGTGGATCACTCTTGTTGAAAAGTTATCTAATAGTCTGCTAGGTAATGTGGGCTATTGTAGGAAGCTTACAGCGAATATGCGCGTCCCAACGAGTTTGTCATTGGACATGTAAAATATGATGTATACATTTCTTGTAATCCGAAAAGGATTCCTGCGTTAGCAAGTAAGTAGCAGCCAACCTAAATGCCACGTCGGATTTTTCATTCTCAAAATTCTCACATGCGCAGGGACCCAACCTAAAATAATATGAAAGCCTTTACAAATTAGTTTGGCATACAAGTCTGAAATAAGTTTGACATACAAGTTAAAAAGCAAAAAATGAGTGTGAGCACATAAAGATGAAAGGGATTCCAGAGCTTTCAATAATTCATATGTCTTATTTTGTTATCTGCGGAATAATTTGAAAGAAATAATCAAGCTTTCAAATGATAGTTACTTCTACTATAAAAATGAAACAGAATGAATGATTTCTATATGCTGTTATAGGATTTGACACAATGTAAGGGTAAGAAATACTATCGAAGCTTCAAAACACCATTTCTAAAAATTTATTTGAAGCGGTGGTATTTGTGACGATGTTTATTTTGACGATTGAAAACTCCAAAGTGAATATTTCTGATAAATGATGTCTGCGTTATTTTAATTCTCAAAATGTAAAAAAGGATTGAAGCATTGGATACCACGAAATCTCTAAGGTGGCTCGAGAAATGTTATTCTAAATCAATATGAGATATTCTCTCAATAAATGATGGTATTAGTAACGGTCTAGATACCTGAGGATGTCAAAATGGCTTTGATTAAAATTATAAAAAGGATGACTAGAGTTAGATAATAAAGAAGAGACCCTATGCACTGTCTATTATGTAGAAAAGACTCATTGCTTGTACAAACTTTGTGCAGATGATGTTCGAAATATCTTAGAATACAATTCAGGAACTGCAAGGTGGATAGTATTTCATTCTTGGAAATAATAAGTCATAAATACTGTATCCATACTCAAGTTTCGATAACTTTACTGCTCTGTGGATGCGAAGTAGCGATAAGTGACACCGTGAAGTGTCTTTTCAAACCCACATTTCTTTTTTAAGTTATATGAGAAGCGAACGGAAGATTTTCATGAAGGATCACACCCCTAAATGAAGCCTCATCAAAAACTCTTACAGGATAATTTTTAAATGAGTCTCTGATTATTTTCCTACAGAAATTCATTTTAAAATGTGTTGTTTCGGAGAACGAAAATCCATTCTTATCGCACCAAGTTGTCAGTCTGTTTATTGTGACTCGAAGTTCTCTTTCAATGAAAGCCACACTATCTCCAGTGCAAGAAATGAAGAGATCGTCAGCGAATAAGAGGTCTTTCAAAAATGAACACAAATGTTCTAAAATAGCATTAATTTTCAAAATAAAAAGAATAACATTTAAGACATTTCCCTGAGACGCTTCTTCCTTTTGTACAAAAACATTAGAAAAACTCAAAGCCGCTCATCTTAAACCTGAAAATCCTTAACTTCAAAATGTTTTGAGTGAATATCGGCAATTTTCTCTTAAATGACGGCCTTTCAAATGTTAAAACAGTAAGTTGTGTTATAGGCTTTTGCAATATCTAAGAAAAATGTCACTTTATTCTATGAAGAAAAGCACTCCGCGCATTAGTTTCTGGAATCGAAAAATTGTTCATAGCTGGTAGTCATCACCTGAGATCATTTAAAAAATGTTTAAATTCTTATTTCGTTCCACATACACAAGTCTGTGATTAATACATTTTTTTCAACAACTTGCATGAACAGCTCATCAAACAACTGGATGGTAACAGTCCGGGAGATTTTTACCAGGTTTCAGAAGAGGCGCGATAGTTGCTTCTTGCTAAGAGGTGAGAAAATAATGTTCGTGCCAAATTACATTATACAAAAAGAGTCAATTTTTAAGAGAGACTTTAGAAAGATGACTAAGCATATCATGAGCTATATTTTCTGATACACTGAGGCAAGATTTAAATTCACAAAGAGTCAATGGTCTGTTATACGATGCCTCTGTTGCAGCTTGGAATACTAATTTTTGTTTACCCATTAAAATTTCGAAATGAATTTGTGTAACACTTACTGCTACTATTGTGAGAGAAAGTCGAAGCTATCGAGTTTACTATCTTTCGTAAAGAACTTACAGGGTATTATTCACAAGTAAGATCGGAATCCTATGACTTGTGAAAGCTTTACATGATTTGTTTACTCTATTCCAAAGCTTCTGATTGGAAAGTCAAATGCTGACTGAATTCACATATCACTCCCATTAATCCCCTTTGCTACGTCTTTCAGCTCCTACAGAATCGGTCTTTGCTTTTTTTAAAGCTAATTAAGTTCTCATTTTTGGGGAACTGTGCTATGGAGCATACTCCAGGCTTTTCTTTGGATTTTATATGCTACCTGACAATCATTATTAGATCATATTTTGTGTTGCTTTTTAAATTTTGTTTTAGTGATTGAAGAATTTTCTGAAGAATTTGAAACCTGTGTCATTGGGACAAATACGGTATCTATATTAGTGTTTTTCACCATTTCCGTATCAATATTAGTTAATGAAAATGTGGTCCACTTGGCTGCATCGAATTTATATCTGGAAAATATGAGAGTAGTAGACGACTGATGACATGATATCGCATGATATTAAGGGAAAATGATCATTGTTACTTAAATCATTATATATTTAAAAAGCAAAGAAGGAATAGGAGAATGGAGAGCATATTACTTGATCAACAGCACGAAAATTTTGTTTGTCTATGAATAAAAATGAGTTTTTGATCATTGTTAAATAAAAAATGAAGCGGTCTAATCGCCCCAAAACTGCTCTATCTAACTATCTGTGGCGTTAGTTGCATTGTTTTTCAAAAGTTGACTGCATCCATTGAAACCGCCTAGAATAGCGAAAGGCTGGGAGTGTTAAAAAACAATATTAGCCTCGCCTGATCAATGCGTGTGTTTGGTGTGGGTAGAAACTGCAAACAATAATCCGTGAGGGAGTGTGGATCCGAGCCGCAACTTCTTATGATGAAGCATTTGGTGTTAATGAACGTGAAGGCCTGCTATTTAAAATAAGGAGAAGGATTCTTCCTAAAGCTCTTTCCCAACATTGGCTTTATGGAGAATATGACAGCAGGGCAGTAAAAATGTACCATTTAATTTTTAAAATGTCCCTTGCAGAGAAATGCAGGCAAGTTTGTAAGAATTAATAAAATCTTTGATAATTCACTGACTTACTTTCATGGAAAATTCTTTTACTCTGTCGCCTGCCCAGACTGGATGCGTGTGGGCGTCTACTAACCCTGGAAAAAAAAGGAGGGAAGGAGATTATGTAAAGAGAGCTACCTTTTCGCTTACTTCACTGTAAAAAACTTTTTAATTCATATATTTAATTCTTTTAATGTTACTGTAACAAAAATTGATATAATTCAACCAATGCGTACACTGCTGCTTTCAAAATTCATTTAATACATAATATATTCTCAGAAACGAATTTTCGAACATATTCCCACCTTTTGGGAGATGAGGATATAATTATTCGCAAGGTAAGCAAGCAAGTTCTCATTCTCTCAGATAAAATAACAAGCAGACAGTCCATCGTAAACAGACACGACACTGGATTTCGAACCTTGCAATAAGTTGGCTCCTTGCAAGAGGCACTTTGTGTGTTCCAGTGCCCTAGTGCCGGGTCAAAACATATCACGTAAATGATTGAGTGAAAAAAAAATTATCCTAGTTGGATTGATAAAATGTTTACCGACGATTCAATAATTGAGGTTTGCAGTCGAATCTGTTGGATTGTTACGTTATTAGTTAATGGAACTTATAGTATTCCACGTACGATATTCTTCCATTTTACGCACCTTCATTATGAATCGCGATCTCCATTAGAGTTTACCAAGCTACGTTCGAAATTAGAGTGTAACGCACGGAGAACGATAAAATATCGAAAGATTTTTGAAGAGGTTTCTCACATGCTGCTGCTGTTGCTTAAATGTCTGGATTCTTATAAAATGGGAAAGATTTTCAGTTTAAATAAAAATGTGGAAAGGCAAAAACAAAGATTTCCCAAACGAGCTGCATTGTCATCTGGGAAATTCGAGTTCTTTATGAAGACACGTGATACACGATAAATGAACCGCGCCTGTTTCATTTTAGAAGATATAAAACATTTTTCACGAGAAGAAAAAAAATAATAAAGTCAGGCTGCATTTGAAAGTTGGATAACATTTACCTTGTGAATATAACCTTCATTTGTTTTTGTGAAGAATCATTTAGATTAGCGTGTCCTCAAAAGTAGAACAAGCATTTATTTCCTTAACCATTGAAATTAGACATATTCTTCCAGTTTCAAAATTTAATCATATTAACTATTAAAGTATATGAAAATACTTCGACTTCTGTAGAAAGGGAGAAAAAACAAGTTAGAAAAATTACATTTTTATACAGCTTTCATAGAGATAAGTGTCAACGAATAAAATGTTTTTCTTGCACTTATATAAAAGAATACGAATTTAAATGAAGAATGAATTAGAAAAGAAAGGGATAAAAAAATGAGAAAGCAATTAAAGGCATTTTATTTATAAAAAATAATACAGGGAGAATTATCTTTATTTCCATAGCAACTCTAAATCCGTACTTGATTTAAAAGCATTCCTACTGCGGTATTATCTATCGACCGTCACCAGAAACAATGCTTAGGAGAAAAAGTTTTATTTGTTTAACTTTGAGATTTTGAGTTTAGAAAAGTTTTTTTAGATTAGTAATTAATAAATCATTAAATTTGCAATTAAAGATATTTAGATGTAGTGAATAACATCTTCTAAAACATTTTTAGTAGTAGCCATGAAAAAAGCACCTTCTATAAGTAAAAATCTTTATTAAGTTTCTGCTTAAAAAAGAATGATTTACTTCGTTGCCCGACGTTTTCAGAATGAAAAATATTGGAGCTTTATTTCGTATCCGCAGATTGTAAAGAAATTTTAAAATTTCATTTCTTTTTCACTAAAACATATATCTCTCTGGTATATACTCAAAGGAAACTTACACAATGTCACGTACTTCAGTAGAAAGAATAGTTGAAAATATCAACCAGAAACATGATACACAATTAAAAATTGCCTGGTCAAACTAAATTGGTTCCCCTTTAACGTAATTGGGGACGATGGTAACGGAGCGTTAATCAAACTGGTTATATTTTTAAAAAAAATAGAGAATGGATGCATTTTAACAAATACGATTTTTTTATTGACAAAGTGGATAATAATGTTTCATTTGACACAGAAAAAATGAAAAAAAAAAAAAAAATTCGAATTCAAACTTAATCTGATTGATTGATTGATTTTTTTCTGGCGCAAGGATCAATATTGGCCAAGCTGTGCCAAACTCGTGTTAATTTAAAATTCGAAAAAATTACTTATTAAAAACAGTAAGGAGATACAAAGTTAAAAGAAAAAAGTGAAAATAGAAATTAAATATTACGCCTGAAATGGATGTCAAGTAAAAATGAAAATACATAAACATGGCAAGGTTCGCCCAATTATATCCTTCAAATTTGGATAATCTCTTCCGAAATATTTTATTCATAAAAAAACAGTACTCAGGTCATTCATACATGATATGCCGAACACAAATGATGGTGCTGCATCTTGAACAAATCGGAGCTGGATCCGAATGAAACTTGTGAGGAAAATAAGTGCGGCTGAGAGAGTCAGCCTTATTCTGAAATCTGAACTTAATCTGAAAGAATAGGGTTTGATTTCAATTTATTCATTTATTTAAAGGAAACGTTGTTGAAGAATTCATTTCCATCCCTAATCTATCCTTTGAAATAAATTTATTTCCCATAATTTATTCATTTCTTTTGTCTAACATAAATCTGAGAATAAATCTGCCTATTCGCTAGATTGATCAGGCTTCTTTTTCTTGGATAATTCAAAAAATTCATCTCCAATCACATGAAAAATGCACCCGCCATCGTATCTGTGTTGTGACATCACTTCCTGCGAAATGAACAACAGATGTCAGAATTAAACGAGCTGGGGTGATTTACCGCAGATTAAGTGGGTATGAAATGGTGTGTTCTATTTTCCCGTGATCAATATAGTCTGCTTAAAAGTGGCCTTCCGAATTAAAAGAATATAATTTTGTTTCTTTATTTCAAAACAAACAGTTTTCTAACAAGACATTCTGTTCAAAATATAAAGTGAAAATTCAGAACAAGATTTTCTGTCATGAATTAAAGTCCATGATTCATTTACTTAGAGTGAAATATGCCGGTTATTTCAGTAAATGAATGTGAATCTTCCCCGAATTTGAAGCTTTAAATGGACGATACATCCAATGCGCGAGAGGGAAAGAAAAAAAAAATACTTGCCTGGTAAAACACATTTTCCAGCGGCATTCACTTTTTCTGAAAATTCCACAGATTTGTATTTTTCAAAAATGTCTTCGTCTGTTCCGATATCGCTGATGAGGCCGTCGCTATTCAATGAAATGAAATTTCACTTAGAAAAGAAATTGAAGGGCAGTTTGATTTGTAAAATCTTCTTAATCGAAAGCTTATAATTTAAACAGAGAAAAGATCGTATGGCATTACATTATCTGTAAAACCTTTGAATTTTCGTGTTAAATCAACACTCTGAATCTCAAGTAGGACTGAACTACTTCAAAAATTTAAAAATAATATTTAATTTTGTTAAATCCTCACCTCCAATCCCGATTTTCGAATCTTCAGGGCCTGTCTTGTAGAGGTGTGATCCTGACTCATGTGTTCGACTTCGTTCGAATCAAGGAAGCAAAAGTACCGGGTGTGAAGTGTAGCGAAATGAATCAAGGCCGAAGGAACAGATCATCTTTTCGATTCAAATTGTACTTTGAAATTATATATATATATATATATATATATATATATATATATATATATATATATATATATATATATATATATATATATATATATATATATATATATATATATATATATATATATATATATATATATATATATATCAAATAAGGTTGGACGATGACAGAACTTCACCATCGTGATATATCGCCCAGCATGTATCGATATTTTTCGATATATCGTGATATCATTATTTATTTATAGCTATCATAAGTTATAAATAACATCTCTGAACACATTGACTGATAAGAACGATTCCAAATAAAAGGAAGTTTCAATTTATATAATAAAAATATTCCTTTTCTTTTGAATAAAAATAGTTAGAAAATAATTGTGTTAAACCCCCTTTAATAAAATTGGTCAATGCCAAAACTGCATGTTGCAACTTATGATATTGCGTTTAAAGCAAGTATTTTTATGTATTAGAATATGACAATATTTATAGAAATATTAACAAAAATTCTGTACGAAGGTCAATAAAAATGAAGAGCAACAAAAATAAGCATTAACCGATAACCAAAACCTCCTAAGAATCACGTGAAAAGTTATCGTACTTCATTCTGCATTGATCAGAATAATGACGAACCACATTCAGAGGTTTTACACCGACAGTCATTCCTTGCAAAAAACTTCACATCTGTCTTAACGACTAGATTGAAATGGCAAGCTGTCCATCAACAGCAAAGACATAAGTGCAGATACAGAAAAAAGAAGCTAAGCAGTGTCCATTGTTGTTTTATTTGTATACGAAAATTCATCGTTTCATTTTCATTTATGAATCCATCAGCTGTGTTCCGCACGTGATTTGCTTCTATAAACCAGGAATTTTTTGCAAGAGAGGGAAAAACGTGGTTTTTAGGACATGATCAACAACAAGCTCCACATTTTCCTATTAGGAATGCTGAGCGTGGGCTCACGAATGCCCACTCTCCTTGTACAGACAGACACCAGTTATGTAATTGCATCTAGGGATTGCAATACCGGACCAAAAGTTCAATACCGGTATTCGGTATTTTTTAAATCTTAATACCGGGATATCGGTTTTAATACCGGTATTAGAAATTTTAGAAAAAGAAAGAAAACACAGGTGTTTCTTTGTTTTATTTGCCAGTTTTGTTAGAGAGTGTAAATATCACAAAAAATAATTTGTAACTTATAAATTATAACAGTATATAATCACAAAAAAGTAAAGAAACATCTTATTTATTTAAATCACAAAAAAGTGTAAATATCACTATTCAGTCTGGGGTACTATTACAACTTTTTGAAATGTGACCTTAAAAAACATAATGCATCAATTGTATTATCATTAAGCCTAAAAAGTAATTTTGTGTAAAAATTACCAGCTGTCGAAAACGCTCTTTCGGCATCTACGTTAGTTGGTGATACTGTTAGCAATGCGCAATATATTTTTTCCAAGTATTTATCTCTAAATCCCTCATCTTCAAATAAATCGATTTCTCATCGGATGGTTTTGGATATAGCTGATTTCTGTATTGTATTTTGGTTCGATGAAATTTTTTTATTTATCGGTAATTCTAATTTTTGTTCAAGAGACAATTCCTTTTCACTATCGACAGTAGTGACATCATAATCTTCGATAATTGAACCGAATTCTTCTGAATGTGGATAGGGTTGCAGGTAAAAAATTTTAAGAAAATTTACTCTAAACTTAATCAGATTTGAATTGGTTATTTTCTTTTCTTCTTTTTCATTTTCCTTTTTAAAATCATTATAATTATGTAAATACCGTAAGACATTTTCTATTTCGGTATGCCTTTCTTCTGTGCGATTTTTCAATGTAATATATGATTCTTCAGATAATGATGTGTGCTGTTCTTTCAGTGACTGCAACATGAAATTTATTGTTGCATTAGCTGTTAATAAATTAGAATCTCTCCGACACAATGCCTCAATAGTCAGTTTTATTGAAAGTAGAGCTGATATAGTTCTGGATATTAAGTCGAATTCACTATCTGAAAAATTAATTTGCAGGTTTAAGTCGATTATTGCTTTTTGGATTGGACTTCTCAGTTTCAAAAATCGTTCCATCATTAGAAGTAAACTATTCCAACGTGTTTTAGAATCTAATATTACCATATATTCTGTTTTATTTTCAGTTAATATATATTTTAGAAAAATATTCTTTTTATAGGGGAATGTTTAAATATCTTAACAATTTTTCGAACTTTATGAATTATAGGAAGCAATTCTTGATAGGTTAATATTTCATCCTCATTATCAATATCTTCTTCAACAATTACATTGTCATTATCTTTATTGCCAATATCATTCTCACTCTTACTCTTTTCTAAGTTGGAATCCGAAATTTCTATATCCACAGTATTTGGATTCTTCTGTTCTTTATTTTTTTTTGGTATAATACATCTATTACTCCTAATTGAATTCCATGAGCATAGCAAAATTACTTATTTGTACCAATCAACTTTCCAACTTTTTTTCATAATTGTTGGTCCATCAGTCGTTAAGGATACAATATTTTCTTTCAGGGATAATCCATGTTTCGCTAATTTTGATTTAAGCAATTCATTAAGCCGTTAATTAGCTAATTAATTTCGCCCGTTATGGAGACATAAAAACAAAAACGCATACTATTTTGCTATGTTCGCGATACCTGAACATATAGTGGAGAAATTTTAAAAATTTCTAGTAAATACCGAAAAACCGGTATTTAAACTTGTGAATACCGGTATTACAAAATTGTACACATGGCTCAAAATACCGGTATTCGGTATCCCAGTATACCGGTATTGCAATCCCTAATTGCATCTTCATCTATTCAAAAATTAAATCGCTACTTCCATAAGGAGATTAAATAAGGTCTTTCTTTGTAAACTACGTTATTTAATAAATCTTTCAACAAAAATGGAGACCGCGGTAGCCTAGTGATAAGGCCTCGCTTTCGTATCGGAGGGTAGCAGGTTCGAGACCCGATTCCACGGAAGAACCGCCAAGTAAACGGGTCTGGTGCATGTTAAATCCGTCGGGGCCAAACGTCCTCTAGTTGGCGTAGTGTGAAAATTTGGAGAGGGTTGCCAGCTCAGATGTCGTCCTCGTCATCTGACCCTGGTTCAAAAGTACGAACTCCGTCCCGAAATAGTCCTAGTATTGCTTTAAAACGGGATGTTAATATAACTAAACTGAACCAGACTATTCAATTAAGAACTTATATTAAAAACAGACTGTTTTTAGGCACTTTTACTTTATCGTTTTTCGAATTTTATTTCCGGAATCTTTTCACTATTAAAAATAATAAATAACCAAAATATTATTTTATATTAATAATTATATCAAAAAAATATTAATTTAATAGTTATTATACCAAATCTTATGACGTTAGAGCATTATGCCCTCGTCTAAAAAACTTTCAATTCATTTTATCTTTCCCTAAACTTACAAATGAAAGTAACTATTCCAAATTATGATCTGGAGGTGCTCCTGTGTACAGACAGACACAGTGATTTTTTTATAAGTAGTTGGAAACCAAAATAAAGGCACTCTTGTCTTTATTTGCATTTCAACACGAAATTCAAGCTATCTGCTTCAAAATCTCTACGCGAGGAAAATCAAGCATCTGAATTCTCCCGTTTGTTATTCGTACTCGTGACTCTTAACAAATGAGCAGTTATCGATTTTACCTTGAAACCACGATGCTGAGACCGCTGGAGTCCTCCCCCTTGTCCAGCACGGCTAAGTCACTCAGAGCTTTGCCGGTCACCAGGCGTTCGCCATTCCTGACAACCTGCACTATTTGTTCAGCGGAGTGGACGAGCGCTCGGTAGCTTCCTCCCGCCGCCATGGCTGCACAGCTGAAATGCCCAGTTCGTCTACATCACTCGACAAACAGCTCGGTTTCAGAGATAAGATGTTTCGATTGGTTATCGGGTTCTGGAACGATGGAGCCGTGATTTCGTCACTTTGAATTCCACTGATTATCTATTAAAATTCTTTCTCCGTATGTCTAAACTTGTGATTAATCTTTCGAATTCAATATTCTGCCTTTCTATTAAAACCGACGGACAAAAAAGTTAAATTTTATAAAAAAAATTCATTATTTTTTTTACAAAAAAAAAAACATTTGGAAATAATTTTCTATATTCTTTTTAAGCGATTGGGTTCGCCTATAATCATACTATTGAAATCGTTCGCACTTCATTTTAAAATGGAACTTTAAAAAAACATTTTCAGTTCATTCAAATAATATTCAAAAGTTTTCCAGCTATTGATCATGCCTGTAACTAAATATTATTTTCCTTGCGTGGTGCACATGTCGGATATACTCTCTATGATCAAAAATATCTGGACACCAGGGCTGGCTTTTAGTCAACTGAGCTAGTTATTCCCAAAATAGAGCCACGCTGAATGCTTGAAAGAACAGAGAGAGACTTATCAAATATGAATCAAATGTCATTTTAATTTCGGAATATTAGTGTTCAGAAAATCAGTCATTTTTCCATGTTTTTTAACCTTTTATTTACTGATGGTACTTTAAAGTGCCGTTTAAAATCCGGCTGATAATTTACAGTATGACTATTTTTTAAATAGTATCTGAAAGAACACGAAGAACGTATATCCAATAGAAAGCAGTTGATGTGAACTAAAAAAACATTAAAATTCTTTCATTGTTAATTTATTTAATTAAATTATTTTAATTAATTAAAACTGTGTGTGTGTGTGTGTTTCTTCTTCTTTCTGGGTTTATTCTGTACCACCTAACTAATGATTCAAAAATAAATCTAAAAAAATGGGAGTACAATAATTTAGTAAATAAAGGGCTAAATTTCATTGTAGAAAAATGATTTCCTCCCCTTCGTTGTTTTAGAAATAAACATCTTTGGAAAACTTATCTTACCATAATAGAACAAATTAATATGAAACTGTAGCACCAACAAAATTTATTTCATTACTAACAAAATGTGTCGTTTTTATATGAGGAAAAAAAGGGATGGCATTGACTTTCGCCAAGGGACGGCCCTGTCTTATTGGGAAATCAGGGTATTTTCTTTTAATATCCGAAAGCAGCGCGTTTCTAAATCACTACAGCTTTTGATTCTCGTAAGATATTATTAATTTTCTTTTACTGAGTTATTGAAGAAAGCCAACATCGGAAACTCGCGTAATGAATAGAGACACACTAACATAGTTTTGTTCTTAATTAAGAATACAATTATTTTCAGCTGGAATATATCTGTATTATATTTAATTTTAAAAGAATTAAAGATAAATTGAAGAATTTAAAGGAATTAAAAATAAATTTTACGTGTCCTTTTGTGTCCATAACATAAAAATATGTTGAAATGGTTTAACTAAACAATTAAGTAATAATAGCAAAAAATGAAATAACAGTTTTATTTTAGGTATTTGCTATATCTATCTATATTTTATATATTTGTTATATTTTTAAATCTAAAAAAATACTGTTATAGGAAATCAATTTTTTTTTCTTCTAAAAATTATTTCTCTTAGTGAAAAAAAAATGAAATTTTTCCAGGATAAAATTCCTCACATACATATCTTTAAATTATAAAAAGAATTTTTTAAATGAAATTTATTTGTATACTAACTTTTATTGCAATGTAGATTTTTAAAAAATTGTGACAAATCTTATTAATCTTAACTCATACAGCATTTCAAAGAATTATTCAATAACAATTTTTCTAATTCATCATTAAATTCTGTTTTTAGTTTTACTAGCAAAAGAATTTAAATGACGTAAATTATATTTTATTTTGCTTCAAAGAATAACGTTTTTTCTGAAAAAAAGATGAAGTCTAACTTTAGTACAGTTTGGTCCTAAGAAATCATATTTAGTGAAACATTCTTGATACTCCAACTTTTAAATAAATAAAAAAAATAAAATAAAAACATTTTTATCATCTGACCGATTTATGATGTCTTCATAAAATGAAACAAAAATTTCGTAACTTTAGGTTTAACAGCCTTAGGGAAATTCCAGATTAGAAATGATTGGCGTATCTTTTTTTGAGATGATCAATGAAATGGTTTAAAAGCGTGCCTTTTTTATAAAATAGTATTGAAATTTCATAACTCACTGAGTTTTAGTCGTAATAAAATGGATTTTTCTTTTTCTTTAAAATCTTTGTGCATCAATAATATTTACTAAATATGACTAATGGCATCTGTATAAACATTTAAAATTCAAAACTCATCAGAATATTTAAAGATTCAAACTATAGAATATAATATTCTTTACTTCACTTATACTAGATCTATATGACTAATACTAACTTCTGAGAAATTAGACATTAGAAATCGATTAAAGGGGACGTCCTATGTATACATATAAACCATGCATAGCCTGTTTGCCTTAATATTACAAAATTATTGAATTAATAATTTAGATATTATAAAAGTTCACAAAAATCTTTCATCTTGCATATCAAATCTTTCATCTTGCATTAAAATATCATATTTCATATTTATTTCATTTCTTACAGACACGTCTAGAAAGCTGTACTTTTTTAGGTTTAGTTTGAACTCAGAGTTAATTTAATATTTTAAATTGAATTCTTGTCAACGCAATGACAACACATTGATAAAAGTTAATTTTCCCCATGCATGCGCAACATGAACGTGCCGATTAAATATTATTTTTATTTTGTGTGTAATAAATTGTTAGAAAATATGTTTAAAATATTTTTTAAAGTTTATCAAAAACAGGAATTTAATTTATACATTAAAATTAATTTTTTGATCTTTAAGATGATGTAAAAATATTTTTTGTGCTGCAATATTTTCGGAAATTATCGCTGAAAACCCCCAAATTTCGTCTAATTTTTAATTAACTAACATTTTTTTTATTAAAATTTCAAAAAATCTCCGAGACACGTTTCCATCTTTTAAAGTACATACATGCCAAGCCTGGTAGCTCTTAGTTAAATGGTTTGGTTGTAGAGCCAGAGGCGTTACTAGGCTTGTTGGCGCCCGGGGTAAAACTCGTCTTTGAACCCCCCCCCCCCAACCAACCAAACCAAAAAGCCCCCCCCCCCCCAACTATTGTTGATATTGGCATCACACAGTTATTCGCCTATTCAAATTTTTCTTTATATGCTTGCTTTCAAAATTGCTGTACATATTTTAATTTTTAGTACAACATAAAACTAATTAGTAATGGATTGCCAAATAATCTGCAAATAGCATGATGGACATATTCTTACAGTCTGATCATAATAGCTGCAAATCAAAATATTCATTGAATTATATCGGGATGTGCGTATGTGTAGAATAAATAAACAAGTTGTTGCTTCATAATAGAATATTTAATACAAACAAATAATCAAGCTGTTCTCTCGAGTATTACATTCAGACATTTTACAAATCTCTTAAATCGATGTAAGTTAGTTGAATACACGAAAAATTTAATTTCCTGCTTAACTGTATAATATAATAGTATTAACAGAGCAAGTGAGCAAAAACAGCTATATTCTTAAATAGTGCTCAGATGACACCAGACATACTGAAAATTGTATTCACTAACGACGTTATCAATGGCTTTGACTCTATCAGAACGCCGGTTTCTTGGAATTTTGTCCCGCAGAAATTCCCTTCGGTAGATACCAGTAAATATACTGCTATGACACTGGCGAATTTCAGCACACTTATATACACCGTCGATTTGGGCCTGCGATCGTGAGATAAGAAGATCAGCGGAAAACTAGACATGAAACGAATTGGAAAAATTAGTGGTTTCCTTTCTAGAGACAAAATGCGAATCATTTCTTTTTTATTTGTATATTTGTTTCGATACATACTTGTATTGATTTGCCATTTCCATTAAAAAAAACACGTTATTATATTCTGACAACTAAACCGACATTTTTAGACTACTACTGAATCTATCTAGTGTATATGGGTTGATTTCGTTAGTTTGGTTTGGTTAAGTATGCTGTGTGCTAGTAAGGTGTGATACCCTTGTGTCAGTAGATTTAGTGGCATGTAAAAGAAATCCTGCGCTGATATACTCCTAGTATTACCAAATAAAATGTTTAAACATTTTGCTGTTTATTTTATCCAAATGAATAATAAATTTACTTATTGATATTCTTTAACATTTTTCAGTTTAGTGCTAACAAATAGATACAAATACAATAAAAATGAAAATAATTTGCAAGAACAATTGCTTTTAATTAAATGCTGTGTAGAATTCCTTCATTATGAAGCATTAAGTACAACAATAAGACTAACGCATTAACGCTGGGACGTTCTAGAATTATTATTTTGGGCAGGCCAAATTCCAGGGTATCGGGGGATATGGAGTAAGCTGTCCGAAACGAACATACTTAACCTAGCCCTCCTTCGCTTGCTTTTGCTCGGCATTACAGTGGGCTTTGGAGGCATAATGGCTCAGGGTAAATATTATGTGCAGCATTTGGATGGGGAAAATGTAGTCATTCTTAATTATAAAACGTCCACAATAAGCAGTAAAAAAGAGACATTCCTAACCTAACCTAACCCTGCTTCGCTTGCTCTTGCTCGGCATTACAGCGTACCTTAGAGTTATAATGCCTCACAGTAAATATTATGTGCAGCATTTGGATGGGGAAAATGTAATCATTTTTTGAATAAAACTCCACAATAAGCAGTAAGAAACGGACATTCCTAACTTAATCTAACCCTCCTTCTCTCACTCGGCATTATTGTGTTTGTGTTTGAGGCATACAAACATATAATGATCTTATAAGCACCATTTGGTTAGCTAAAAAGTTGATGCCCTTCTTTGGTTAGCTTTGGTTTTCTCCTTTGGTTAGCTAAAAGTTTATTCTTGATCCCCTTCTGCGAAACTTTACCCCATTCGTCTAATGAGGATATAAGGAAAAATCGTATCCAGGCAACCAACGGTCAAATGTTAAAGAGATTTGACCTAGGGATTTTTTGCATGTTAAACGAGCACACTAATCAACACGAGCGCACTAACAGAGGCCGACCTAATTATATATTGTTATATAAATTACGTTGAAAAATCATTTTTGTTTTTGTTTTATAAGTGTTATAGTTATATTCTCGCTAAAAATTTCGGATAGGCCATGGCCTGCCTGTCACAGCTTAAATGTGGCCGTTCTGGTTATAGTCAGTACTTAATAGTTATAGTCAATAAATGAACTGTTAAATGGCCGTTCTGGTTATAGTCAATAAATGAACAAAATAAGAAAGCACCCATTATCATTATTGTAAAATTACTCAAATTGAATAATACCTTACTTCTTTCTTATCATTGATATTAAGCCATTACGATAATATGGAAGAAGATTGGCGAGCTTCTTTCTCTCGCTTTTTAGATCCTCTTCTAAATTCGACACCAGATGGGGCTTTTTTTACAGTTTCTGTTGTTTCTTTTACTATTTACCTAAAAGATGAAGTATTAAACACAACTCATACTCTTAGCTCTCTCTTAGAGTTTTAAAACAATACTGAAACAGTTGCCAGAATGATAACGTTCGACAAATAGCCGACAAGGCTACTGTTGAATACATTTTTCGACAATTCTCCGTGAGTTGATTAAAAAATCAATGCAAAGTCAGGTCGACTGACTGTCGAACATAAAATGAAACTGTCGTATATTCAACCTATAGTTTGCTCAACATTTGGCAAAATAACCGACGAAGTGAAAAGCTTCGCATTTTGCCCACTATTCTACATCGGTCGATTAAGAAATCGAAGCGGCGGATATTGGATATTCAGCCTGTAGTTTACATCCCATTCGGTAGAAAAGCTGACGAAACGACAAGTAAATAAAATATTGCGGTTGTATTTTTTTTTTCTAAGAAATTAATGCGACGGACACCGATGAGATTTGATTGTACATGCGATAAGATAGCAGGTGAACAGTCTATCTAAGTATACCCTTAACTTGTTCAATGAATGAGTGCCTCACTTTTTCAGATGCTGCATTTAATATTATAACCATTCAAAATGAAGTGTCATTTTCCTTTCCTTTTGAAAATATTAGTTCACTATAGCTCTGAAGGGGGAAAGTATTTAACAATAACGCATACTTAAAAATAAAAATAAAGGAGCGCAAGTTCAAAATCTTACTGCTTTTGAATAAAATGTAGTTCATTTTTTAATCTAAATATGCACGTATGTATAATTTCATGTTAAATAGATCATTTTTTTTACACGCGCATTTTACATATCTTACTCTGACATTTATAAACGAAAGAACTTTAATATTTACAAGAATGAAAGTTTCTCTGTCTATCTTAAAAAACAATCAAATCCCTTTAAATTTCCACATTTTATATGGTTCCTGCGCGCTCGGTCGGAAGATATTTTAATGCCGATAGTTTGGTTACAATCCTTATTTAAAAATTATTTCAGGTTTTTATGTTGGTGACGACATGGCTAGATTATCGAATGGGTGGAGTAGACTACTGTCTTACAACTTCAGGGGTATCCAAGAATTTGTTTTATTTTGTTTTTTGTAGAGGAAAGATATTTCTTTTTATAGGGACATTCTTCTTGAACATATTCTAAATAAAATGAACATTCATTTAAATTGCAGAATATTTAAAAAAAAAACCTTATTTCATGTTCCCAGATTTGAGTGCTTGCAAATCAGTGAGGTCTTGATCATGCTTAGTTAGCTGCATAGCGATGGAATATATCTCTATTTCAACTACTCTATGATTAGACGACAAACTCAACAATTTCCTTCTATAAAGAACGATCGCAAAAGAAGGGGGAGGGGAAATTGCAACAGTCATTCGGAAAATAGTTCCACTTGTCTCATTGAAGGGGATACTCTTTTCAAGGGTAAAAGGGAGAGACATGTACGTCCTTGACCTTATGTAAAGGGGTTGACAAAGTTCCGTAAATTTCTGTTTATTCTCGTTTTCTGTCTGTACTCATTTATTAAACTACTAACTTATACATCCGACATTGCTCGCAATCAAAATACTTCGTTAGTAATAGTTTTAAAATTTTTTAAAAAAATCATTCTTTATAAAATTTATAATCACATAATACTTTTAGCATTTCATATTTTTAATTAAAATCTGAAATGTCAATTAAACCAGATTATTTTTTAAAAAATGCCGATAAAATTTTTCATTTCACAATCGTCCGCATTTACTTAATTGTTTCTTAAATTTGGAAAAAAAAAATGAGCGAAAATTAGAAAAAAATTACAGCGAAATGAAACTGAATCAGTTTAAATTTTAAGATAGTATAAATCATTTCTTGTTGAATAATTTGCTCCGAAGTTTTTGTAGAAAAACGATAAAATTTCGGTGTATTCTAATTAAGTGAATATTTTATTAACTTCCATACTTTGAAAAGTTAACAATATCCTCTCTTTTTTTCAAATAATAAGTATACAAGATGATACTTATTATTTCGGCCCTTATGATTTATTTCGGCCCAGTTCTTTAGATCTATAACATATATACACAGTCGCAGTGACCTGTATTTATATTAAGATTATATTTTTAATTCTCTTAAGCTATTGGCAATTTTTTTTACCGAGTTTTTGTGAAGATAACCAGTTTTTAAGTTTCGTTTAACGAATACAGAACACATAAATACAATTTTTAAAATTAAAAATATATTCCTTAAAAATTTTCATTTCTGAATGATTTAAAGGGAATTAATTCATCAGTTTTGCATTTTCTCTATGTTTTACAAGAATTTTTTTAAAAAATGTAACATAATTCTAACAAAAGAATTAAGAAGCAAATAAAAATTGAAAAATGATTTTAATAGCAAATACTAACAGGTATAAATCAAATTATTGGAGCCAAGCACTTGCACATTTTAACCTCTTGTTCTGCTTGCTTTTTTAAAAATAAATTAGGCTCTTTCCTTCTTTCCATCTCAATTATGAAAGTTCTTTTTCCTGTAAGAGATATGTAGCTTCATGAAGGAACTTGTCAAGCAATTAAGTTCGGTGAATTACATTTAAACAAAGAAATATTTTCATTCTTAAATTCTAACGTATAAACTCTTTTAAATATAGATACGCGTTATATAAACATTTCAGTAATTACATTGTTCTGATTATAAGTTCTTTCATGAAATTTAAGAACTGTTATATTCTTATAACAAAAATACGAATTATTCGTTTCTGGGGAGAAAAAAATTGGGAGCCCCTTTTCATTCTTTCTTTTGAAAAATATGATATTTTGATTTTCGTCAGCATCAGAATTTTAAAAAGTATTCTGCATGATCCATAAGAATTGCTTCTTTAAAAAAGAAGATAAAATATCTTTTTGGAGAACTACGTATATTTTTTAATCATTCCGTAACAATTTTTTTTACTTTTTTGGTATCTCAGCATTAGAAAAATATATATACTTCTGTAATTCAGATATGTCCCTATTCTTTAATGTCTGTATTTAACGTTATAAAAATATAAACATAAAAATTATAGTTTACTGAGTTTTCTTCCTCCTCAGTAAAATGTCCGCCCATCTAAAAAATATTCTTAGGAGCTTTGTTCTGAAGCATCTCTGAAGAAGCAGTGCACTACTTCTTCTTCTTGTGTTCACTACTATAAGGCCAACAGAGCAATATCTTATTTGTACTTTGGAAACATTTACCAGGCTCTTGTAACACGATGATACCCCACATGGTTGTATGACTTTTGCGTACCAGTCATAAAACTGTCAATAAATAGTCTCGTTTCCAATGCGGTTATGTTATAAGGGTCAGTTCTAGAAGAAGTTACAACATTTTAAACGTTATTTAAAAGTGTCATATTTGGCGAGAGTTAGCATGATGTTTGACACAATATCGAATACGTAACGATACGTTCATTAACACAATTTCATGCGTTTTAGTACCATATGAATCATTTCCACTTTGCTTTTTATGAAAGATGGATTGCTTTTCAATGTATTTATGTAGTGACGAGCGCCTGTTGGCGAGCGCCATCTGCTGGTTGTTAGACGGAGTTGACCCTGGTTAGACGGAGAGCAGATCAGACGGATCTGGACGAGAGTAAAGACGTGTCAGATCAGACGGATCTGGACGAAAGTAAAGACGAGACGTATTCGACGAAATCTACTGAATGTTCAATTCTTTTATGTTAATGTATATATGTCCTAATCGTCCTAAATGTAATTAAATGTGCGTTCTAAAATGGTAGTGATTTCTGAGTCCTACAAATATGGGGGTTCGGCCGAGATTTTAATGAAGACCGGCACATAGACGAAAGAAGAGCCAACAGGAGTGAAATTTGACGTAGAGCAATTTGACGTGCTACAATAAACCTTTTGGATACCAACTCCTTGTGGACTGACGCAGTGTGGATCGACGTTGAAGAAATTGTGAGTACAATTTTGATTTATTCTCAAGTATGGCATTTCTTACACGAGCACGAAAGAGCGACTTACTAACTTTAGTAGACGAATTAGAACTAACGGCACCACAGGATGCCAAAGTGCGACAGTTAGTTACAATGATAACAGAGTCGAAAGACTATGACGAAGAGTTCGTAAAAAACTTACTTTTAACTATCACTCAGGAGCGCGAAAGGTTAGATGCTGAAAAAGCCGAAGCCGAAAAGGCCAAGGCAGAAGCCGAAAAGAATGAGCGTGAATATACTTTGAAAAAGTTAGAACTTGAGTTAAAAAGTAGAGAAAATACTTTAACTGCATCAGATATGCCTAAGACTGATATATTAAAATTGCTAAAGAATTATGATAATAGCGGAGACATAAGTGTTTACCTTTCGTTATTTGAGAAACAAATAAGTAGGGCTAACATTGCAAAAGAAAACTGGATTTCTTATTTACTCGGGTTATTACCATTGGATATAGTCAATTTAATTGCTCGCGAACCTGATCCATCAGCTAATGACTATGATTACATAAAAAAACTGTTGCTTAAAAGATTTAAATTAACTTCCGAACAACTCAGGCAGAAGTTCTTTACTCACAAACGAGATTCTTCTTCATCATGGCGGGATTTCGGTTTTGAACTGAATAACTTTTTTGAGGAATGGATAAATTGTTTAGAAATAACCGATTTTGAAGATTTAAAGCAGCTAATGGTCGTTGATCAGTTAAAGAGTAAAATACCAAATGACGTACGCGATCATTTTCTCGACGATTTGCCCAAAATAAAGAATGTAGAAGATTTGGTTAATAAACTGGACGAATATGAAGCCGCACGAAGTCACCTTAAAAAGGAAACAAACAGAAATTGGCGTGTTTCCGAAAACAGAAGTAAATTTGATATCGCGAAAGAAGCTAAAAATTCACCATTGCCGTTCGTTCGTGCTCAAAAGAATTATGCTGATGATAATTACTATAACAAGAGTAATAATAAATGTTTTAATTGCAATGAGACTGGCCATAAATCAACTAATTGCAAGTTTAAAAACAAAGGATTGAAATGTTTCCAATGTGGTAACTTTGGCCACAAAGCCAGTAACTGCCCGCAAAGAGATTTTAAAGTGTCTCTCTCTAATAAAGTATATACTCGTAACTCTCCAAAAACTGTAAATAAGCTTAGTAAAAATGTTGAAATAAATGGTGTAAATTGTGATGCATTAATTGATACTGGAAGTGATATTACTATGATTAATTATGATTTTTATTTGAAAATTGGTAAACCTAATTTAACGACTGATAATGTGAAATTAGCTGGTATAAGTGGAGATAGCATTACTCCTCTAGGTTTTTTTTATTGTGATATATTAATTGATGAATATGTAATATCAACCAATGTGTATGTGTTAGAAATAATGCCGAACGAAATAATCATCGGCATGGACGTATTAAATAACCTAAGCTTTTCATTCCAAGAAAATCAAATTATCATTCATGAAAAAAGAGCCCAAATAAATTACACCCGGCTGGTGAGAAACGAGGTCAAGGTCGCATCACTACGTTCCTCAGAGCTGAAAAGAAACAGTCAGACACCTATTTTTGCTGAGGCTGGCAAAATAAATACACATCCTCTCCCATTCTTCATTCATTTAGCGGATTCGATAAACTATGATGAAATCGACATGAGTCATGTAAAAAAACCGTTGAGACAGGAAATAAATCGTCTATTAAATAAGTATTCGCCAAACAAAACAAAAAGTACTGAGTTGCAAATGAAAATAATATTGAGCGATGATATTCCGATTAGTCATAACCCTCGAAGGTTGCCTTTTAAAGAACAAAAATTCGTTGAAACTCAGATTGATAAATGGTTACAGGAAGGGATAATAAAACCTAGTTGCTCAAATTACTCTTCACCTGTGGTTTTATCCAAGAAGAAGGATGACAGTTATAGGTTATGCATTGATTATCGTAAGCTAAATAAAAAGATGATTGAAGATCGGTACCCTTTACCCCTCATAGAAGATTTGCTCGACAAACTTGAGCAATCAAAAATATTTACTGCTTTGGACTTGAAAAACGGATTTTTTCATGTAGACGTAGAGAAAGATAGCACAAAATTTACGTCTTTTGTAACACATCATGGCCAGTGGGAATTTCTTAAAGTACCGTTTGGACTTTCCAATAGTCCGAGTGTATTTCAGCGTTACATTAATGTGATATTCAGGAATTTGATGCTAGATGGAACTGTACTGATTTATATGGACGACATTATTATACCATCCAAAACCGAGGAAGAAGGGCTAGAAAAATTACAACGTGTTCTACAGGTTGCATCAGAGTACGGTTTGGAGTTTAATTTTAAGAAGTGTCAGTTTTTAAAACCACAAATAGAATTTTTAGGCTATAGAATCCAAAACGGAACTATACAGCCCTCTGTATCTAAAACGGTAGCTGTACAAAAATTTCCACAACCACAAACTGTTAAACAAGTACAAAGCTTTTTAGGCCTTACTAGCTATTTTCGGAAATTCATACCCCACTATTCAAAAATCGCAAAACCGCTTAGTGATCTACTAAGAAAAGACATTGTATTTAAGTTTGAATCTGAACAAAAGGAAGCTTTTCAAAAACTCAAAGATATTTTAACTCGGGAGCCAATTTTGCATCTTTATCAACAGGGATCAGTTTTAGAACTCCATACAGATGCTAGCAGTCAGGGATTTGGAGCAGTGCTGCTGCAACAGGGAACCGACAATAAGTTTTATCCTATTCATTATTTTAGTCGAAAAACATCTCCACAACAAGAAAAATATAGTAGCTATGAATTAGAAGTTTTGGCTGTAATCGAAGCGTTAAAAAAATTTAGACATTATTTACTGGGTTCTAAATTTAAAATTGTGACTGATTGTTCCGCTTTTCAACAAACTATGAGTAAAAGAGATCTTACACCAAAAGTTGCAAGATGGGCTTTACAGTTAGAGGAATTTGATTACCAAATTGTTCACAGATCAGGAAAACAAATGGCACACGTAGATTCTCTTAGTCGAAACGCAGTACTTGTTGTTACTCGTTCATATAGTGAAGTGACCACTAAAATAGCCAATGCTCAAAATCAGGACGAATTCCTTAAGAAATTAAAAGCTTTGATAGATAAACAAGAAGACGGTGAACACATTGTGAGAAATGGAGTTTTATACAAATACGATAATGGTAGAGAATTGCTCATAGTCCCAGAAGCATTACAAAGAGAAATTATTCGAGAAATTCACAATAAAGGACATTACGCTGTGGCTAAGACAGAAGAAATTTTAAAGCAAGAATTTTACATACCAAAGTTGAGGTCAAAAATAGAAAGTGTGATTGCCAATTGCGTGGAGTGTATTCTTTGTAATAAGAAACGTGGGAAAGGTGAAGGTTTCCTTAACCCCATCCCAAAAGAAAATTTGCCTTTTAGTACATATCACATAGATTTCATTGGCCCTATGCCTTCTACAAATAAGAACTATCAGCATATTTTTTCAATAGTCGACGCTTTTACAAAATTTGTCTGGTTGTATCCGGTTAAATCAACATCTACTCAGGATGCAATAACTAAACTTAAGCTTCAACAATCTACTTTTGGAAATCCGACAAGAATAATAACAGACAGGGGTTCAGCTTTTACCTCAGAAGAATTTGAAACATACTGTCAGGATGAAAATATTGAACATTTCAAAATTAGCACTGGAATTCCTCGCGGAAATGGGCAAATTGAAATAATGCATAAAATTTTAATACCCATTCTATCAAAACTCTCAATAACAGATCCTACCAAATGGTATAAACATGTTGCATCAGTGCAAAAAATAATCAATAGTACTGTTTCGAGAAGTACAAAGTTTACCCCGTTTGAGCTTTTAACTGGTGTAAAATTAAAAGATACAACTGATTTACATTTAAAGGAAATATTGGAAGAAGAATACACAAAAGCAATGATGGAAGATCGAAATAATATGAGAGAAGAAGCAAGGGAAAACATTTTGAAGATGCAAGAAGAGAATCGGAAAAGTTTCAACAAACGAAGAAAAGTGGCGCGCATCTACAAACTCGGTGAATTAGTGGCCATACAACGGACGCAGTTTGGAACTGGACTCAAACTAAGACCAAAGTTTCATGGACCATATCGGATTGTTAAGGTTAAACCTAAGGATCGCTATGACGTGGAAAAAGTTGGATGTCATGACGGACCAAATACAACTTCCACAGCAGCCGATTTCATGAAAGCATGGTCTTCAGACTAAAAGAAAAAAAAAATGTTTATTGTTTTATCCAGATACTGTTTTCTTTTTTTTATTCTTTCAGATTTTTCTACTTTAACTTTCGAGGACGAAAGAGACGTCAGGATCGCCGAATGTAGTGACGAGCGCCTGTTGGCGAGCGCCATCTGCTGGTTGTTAGACGGAGTTGACCCTGGTTAGACGGAGAGCAGATCAGACGGATCTGGACGAGAGTAAAGACGTGTCAGATCAGACGGATCTGGACGAAAGTAAAGACGAGACGTATTCGACGAAATCTACTGAATGTTCAATTCTTTTATGTTAATGTATATATATCCTAAATGTCCTAATCGTCCTAAATGTAATTAAATGTGCGTTCTAAAATGGTAGTGATTTCTGAGTCCTACATTTATTCAAAAATGTATGATAGAAATCATTGAAGAATGATATTTCTTCTCATATAAATAGTGTATCCACTTCGAAATAATAATCATTTCTTCTAGATTTTAGATATAAATGCATTACTTCACATAAATATAACGTTTTGCATTAAACGAAGAGTTTGCGTTTCATTAGTTTTTGCTTTACTTCTTCTTGATTCGTTTATTTAATTCAATAATTTGAACATTAAAATATATGTTATTTAAATATAGGCACTTAAAAAAGTTGTTTCTTAAATTTAAAGTACAATTAAATGAGGTGAGTGGTATTGGAATGATTTGTAAGGAGGGAAAAGTTACAAAAGCAATTCTTGAAACGCCGTAAGTAGTAAGAAAAGCTTCACGGATGCTAAGTTTCCATGCTGTATCAGTTTTTTAAAAAATCAGTTTCCAAAGTAGAACGCCATTACAAGTTAAAACTTTTCTGTTTATCATCGTAGATTTAATTTAAATGTTGTTACATTTTTTTTTTTTAAATCTGCACTCTGATAAAGATAAATTATTTGTTCATTATATAACTTTGCATTTTGTATATGAAATATTGTAAGTATACGGTGCATAAAATAAGCAGCTTACTAACTCAGAAGTATATTAATATTTTGTTAACTGATCATTTGTATCTGCGAAAATTTTTAGGAGATATTAGCTGAATTCACATTTCATTTTCTTCTAGTTGCACTATTTATTAAACCCTAATCCAAATCTATTGTTAAAAAATAAAATAGAAATAAGAAAAATGTTTTTTACTTTAATATATGTAGTATATGTTCTTCAGAAACTTTAATTTTATTGAAGATCGTTCTTATATGTACAATAAATCATTAAAAATAGTGTTGAATGAAGTTCTGATAATACACTCTTCAACAATATACATCTTCACCTTTATTGAAATGTTTACTGATTAGCTATGAATATTTTCCATATTTTAAACAATGTAATTATTTCTAATTTCAGAAGAATTCATGGCCGTTTTAAACCTTCCAGGGGCTCTGAGATAATGCAAATCTCAAAGCCCCTTTTTCTCTCCAAATTTTTTTTATTGATTTTAATTTAATTTTTATTCAGCAATTTTGGTAGTACCTACCTAGTATATATTTGCCAAAAATTTGTTAGGCAGACGGCCTGGTGTGTACAGAGCCAGCATATACACATAGAGACAAAAGTTTTTTCCTTGTGTTTAAGTATCAAAATTTAGTTAAAATATTAATACATTTTGTCGCCAAATACCCTTGCCAACAGATAACCTATGTTTTAGCAAACCTAGACTAATCACTCCCTACCCCTTTTTTTCAAAGAGCTACGCATGATTTATTGGCCTTTTATGACCCGTACGCAAATGTCCGTACGCATTTGTCCCACTACCACCCCACGTATGTTAAAAGGGGGTCTAAAATAGGCTGACCTTCATACAATTGTGGCCGAGGGAAATTCGATTGTCAAATTACTCGATCTGCTCAGCTCCTATTGTCTAAATATCGTAAGCTGTTACCAAGGGTTCAAAAATCAAGACAACGTTCTTCAAAACAATTTCTTTCTATCGAAGCAGTTACAAGACTGAGCTAAAAATACTCTAACTTGTATCGAAGAATTAAACCTGCTTTGTATGAGGTGAATACTATCCTACTTATTATTTTGTATTAATTATTAATTTATAGAAACATGATATCTTTTAAATATATCTAAAAAAGTTTTGCAAATATAAATCCTTGTGGATGTTCATATTAAAATAGAAAAGAACATTTGTTGTATTTGAATACCTTAAAAATAATTGGGTTTTATATAATATAATTTAAACATTCTTTCTCTTTCTTATTTATGAAATTCCAGTGAATCTTTTAAAAACAATTATTTTAAAAAAGAGAGCTTAGCAAACAAAACAGACTAGATCGTTAATATGTAAATAATAACCATAAATTGAAATGAAATGCTATGTTTTTCAGTTGCATTATTTAAAATTTTGCGTATAATATTATATGTATATGCGTGTAATAATAAATCAATAATTATTTTCTATTGCTTTAGCAATTATTTTATTTTGTGATGAAATTTTAAAAATAATGTGCATATTTGTTTACAATATCAAAGCGGTATATTTTATTTGTTGTGATATTTATGCTCTAAATTCTGCATTTCCTTTATTGTTCTTTCCATAAAAAAAATCTTACTGTCTCTATATCAGAATTATTTGTAATCATATATACAATAATTATTTGATTAACAGTCCAAATTATTACTTATTATAATTATTACTCATTATAATTATTTTTTATTAATTATATAAGCTAATTACTTATAAAATGTAAAATTGATTATTATGTGATATCTGGAAGCTAAATTTGAGAAATGCTACTTGCCCCCCCCGTCGGAAAATTGCTGCCGCCGCCTCTGTATATTATTCCATACAATAATCATCTAAAATAAGATCTAAAAATGGTAAACTTTTAGTACAAACTAGAAAAAAAAATGCTAGAAAATCGTTAAAAAAAACAAAAAACTTTCGAAATACTCGTAGTGATTTCATACGAATGACTTCTTTACCAGCTGTTTTGAATTGCTTGAAGAACTATCAGACATTTTCTAGTTCATTTCAAATTATAAAGCGTTACTCATTTAGCAAATTAAGGCGAAAACTGAAATATATACTTAAGGTGAAATATATACTTTATACATAACTTCAATTAATCCACTTTTGAGACAATTTGCAGTTTGCAGAATATGTTGTAAGAAATTTAAAAACCTCTGATCAGTTCGTAGATGGGACATCTAGCCCAAAGGGAGTGGAAATTATGGGAGGATTGAAATTTTCATTTCGCTATAACTTCCTTAATATTGAAGACAGAAAATTAATCAAATAAGCCAAATAGCACATCATTAAGACAAACAACTTCTGTAAGTAAGGTTTTTCAATAGTTGCAAGTACTTCCAAGTTAGGGGTTAAAAAGGGATTTTCAAACCCTAATTTTGACTGATTTTAACATCTACAATTTATGAAATAAAATTTCTGATTTTCTTTTATCTCCATTTTTTTGAAATCGATTAAATGCATGTGGAGAAAAGATTAAAAGCTTGAATAAAACTAATTAAATAAAGACAAAAGAGGAAAAAGATTTAAATGCAATATTATTTTAAAATATTGAGCTTAAGAATTTCCAGCAGCTACGTGTTTTTTAATTCTCTCTCTATTTTCTTTTAAAAATGAATCTCATTATTCCTGAGCTTTTATTAATTTTATGGCGCATCGGTTCGATATCTGTCCTATTACTGAGAGTATACTGCGTTAAAAAGCACAGTAATGATAAAAGACAATCTTCATGGTTTTAACACATGCATGAATACTTTTATTAACCTCAAAATAGCGATTCATTGCCAAAAAACAAAGCCAAAAATATCATGTTATTCTATTGACCATGTTCGCTAATGGCATGTGGTTAAGCCTAAATTTTTTTAGTGGCATGCAATTAATACGCAAATGCCAAAGAATATTTTTTAAAAAAACTGTTCATAAATAATTTTCTTTTAATCCAATGAATAATTATAAATCAAATATTGAAATGCGCACGAGATAAGATCCAATATTAAACAAGAAAAGCAGACGGTTTTTTTTCCTCTTCTATGAATGAAAAATTAAACAATGCATTCGTACTTTTTTACTATTTATTACATTGGATTGAAAGAACCATATTTTGCATACTTCGATAGTTCATTTCTTCAAATAAATGCAGAGATAAATGATCTGTTCGTGCCGATTCATACAATCATTTGGCACTTGCTGAAACTTCACAACTTTTGAATAATATAAACTTTGTATGAAGCCTAGATTTGTATATTATTTTTAAAATATTTGTACTATGATATTATTTAGGTTGCAATAAATACTGAATGGTTCGATAGCAATATAAACATTACTTATGATGGCTTCAATATGTCATATTTTATTTTTATTTTATTGTATACGAAGTATAGAGAAGGTAATGTTATTGCTAAAAAACTCACATTCGAGATTTTGATGAAACTCTTCGTCTGAAATTTTTGGCATGATGGCTGCCTGTGAATCAGCCTGTCTACGACAAACATAATTCAAAACATCATTTGAAATAGAAAAGGAAATTTCATATACTGTCTTTTCACAAAATTTGTGGACTTCTATCGAATGTTGAGCAAAAGAGGAAGACTGAGCACAAATGGACTCAGTCATTAGAAAACGCTAAAGACTATGTAAAATAAAATTTGGCGCACAGGTTTGGCGCCCAAAATAGATTCGTATCAAATTTTGAATATCATTTGTGAAGAGGTTGACCATCTGTTGATCCGTATTTTTTTCATGCATTTATTTGCGATCATTCATAAACACGATGTCTTCAATCAATAAAATTCGTTATATTGTTTCGTAACTACAGTTGTCGTCAAATTTTAGTGTGAGCCGGTCTGCGAAAAGATACCCGAAACACGCTTTTACAAAATAGATTCAGTAGAAATGGGAGATTCGGGCCAACGATATGTATTTTATAACTATCGCCAAATCAGTCATTTGTAACAACTTAATGAACACCATTAAATGTATTCGTGGCCTTCAGCAAAATCTACAGTTTTATGTAGGGAGGGGGGGGGATCGGAGGGTATGCGGGAATCTTTTGTGAAGACCATTCATTTTAGTTTCCGTCTAAGGATAGAAAGGAATTTGAAAGCAGCAACTTAGATGAAAAGGAATCTACCTTTGCCTTCCAACTTGCCGAGAGGAATTATTTATTTTTTCTCGTCATTACGCTGTTAAATGGAACTTTGCTTTGGAATTTTTATACAGATCCTACTTTATGTTTCTCAATACCAAATTTACAACTTAATTTATTACCAAGACTTTTGTGATGCAGTAATGTTTTCTTTAACGCTTGTGCAAATGTATAGAAGATGTTTTTTTAAAAAATGAGAGGAATGATGGATTCCTGATGGCATGATGATCTCCAGACACCAACAGAAAATTTCTAATTTTTTTTTTTTATTATTATTTTATTGAATGCACGATCTGTCATACATAATTTCCTTACTTGGATGGTGAACAGATGGATGGGCTACCCGAGGAAAGACTTCCTTTTAAAAATGAAGAGGTAATCGACTACCTTCGGAACAAAATTTTTGAAAAAAAAAATGGATTTTCTAATAATTTTTTTTTGTCTGTCTCAGACACAAAGATGATAAAAAAAAGTTTCTTATAAATGCAATCTTTTTTGAGAGATAGGAGGATTTGTAATAATTTTAATTAAATTTGACCAAAACAGTTAACATGCTACACTAAACTGGAGAGCAGCAATAGTATTTTTTTTTAGCACAAATTAAGAGGATAATGGTCTGAAAATGTCTTAAAATTTAAGAAAAACTTTGAAATGCAAGTACACACACATATATAGAGGTCAATGTGCATAATAATGATTTTTTTTTTTCTGAATTTGCAACTGAATTTTTATATAAACAGCTATACGTGCGAAAGTCTGTCACCAACTATAAATGTATAGTTGGTGACATATGATGTTTTAAACTTCTGAATCCTTTCATTGCCCATATTATTTTAAACCTAAACCATAACTTTCAAGCAATTACCTGTATTAGTACTCAGTATCGTGTTAATAACGAAGGATTTTTATGAAAAAGGAATATTTGATAAAATTACAATTAACAATTTCCTTTAATTGAAAAATGTAGTTCCTGTGATCACAGGACTTTAAAATCTCCCACAAAGACAGACTTTGCTCTCTTTTTGTTCTTATTTCTCAAGCGCTTCTTATTTTTCTGAATAAAAAGTTTTTTTTTTTTTTTTTGACTTAGTTTATACTTGTGGCAAAATACATTTTTCAGAATAATAAATTAACTCATTGTTAATTAACGTCAACCCATGCAAAGATAACTTCCGATTCTCAACTTTAAGCTGTTTAAAACCATTAATGCAACTGTATAACCTCAATTAAACTGAAGCACAAGTGTAAATGACTTAGATGCGTAGATTTTTGATTCTACAAAATTATGTTTTAGAATTCCTTAACATATCATTAAAATATTCCTTCGTATTTTACGTTTCTCTATTCAAACCCATGCATAGTAAATGTTGATAGCACAATTTCTTAAAAATAGGTCTAATTATGTCTCTTGTTTGTTGTAAGCGTCCTGTTACTTTATTTTTGAATGACTTTCAAAAAGTCTTTGCCTGTTGATAGCACCAACACCTTTTGGGTACTGTCCATGCAACATTGTAATAATAGCCGTTGACGTATCTTGTAAGTTTCCATTGTTGCTACGAATTATAATTCCATAGAAGTTTGGCAATTTATCCATATAGCGATAAGTCAGTTTTTCTTTACCATTTAGCCTTATTGCACATTTTTTAAAAGTTTTTAAAGGAGAGCTACAGCCCTTAGCTATGCATGCCCAATGCATTCTAATTTTTTTCGCAAAATTCAAAGAACACTTTGTAAATGTCCTTTATTGAATTACATGTAAAAACACAAAAAAAAAAAAAAAATAAATATTTCAATTGTAAAACCAATTTCTATTTCGAAATACTACCTCCAGTTTGGTTTTACTTCAGAAAAAGTATGCTATAATCCTTGTAACTTTTTTTTTCTAAGACACCTAGAAAAAATGGCAAGGATTTCAAAAAGAGGAAAATGTGATCTACAAGGGAAAAAAAGAATTATTTTTTACCAAAAAGCTGAAAAGAGTGTCTTTATCGTATTCGGGTACCTTAAGGTACCTCTTCAACATCACAACATTACATCATAATACTAAGAAATTCGTGTGATTTTCAATGTAAAGAATCTTGATGTGTTACTGGATGTTGGGTAGCATCACCTCTTTCTTGAAATAATAAGAATAGATGAATAGTTTACATTTAAAAAAATAATAAATCGTTTTTATCTTTTTTTTTTCTCTCTCTATTTTGCAATTAGTTCAAATTTAATTATTTGAAAGCCACAGATCTCTCCCAAATGTTTGTTCAATTTGATGTCAGGGCTGTGAATAAAAAAAGAAAAAAGAATGAAATTGATAGCATTCAGCAATTTTTTTAAATTTATTTTTTGTTTCTTGCCATATAAATTTGGAACTGTTTAGATTTATTATTCAGTATATTAAACAAAATCTAATTACTGGGAAACGTATTGAAAAATTCCTCTTGGTCTTAAGCTTTTTTTTTTCTTTTAGGAAAAGGCATATTTTTTTTTCGAAGCCTTTTCATGCAGTCCATTTCTTCGTTTCATAAATTATCTCAAAAATAATTCACACCACTATTGCAGAAGCAAAAGATGTCAGAGCATATTTGCTTAAGAAGAGACCTACAGATGGCGACACGAGACATCAGTTAAACAGTCCTCCACTTAACTTCAGATATAAATAATTTAAAGAAACTGGCCAATATTTTATAGGCATTTGCACCACTTTTGAGTAAAAATTGTATATATTAGTAATAAAAAGAATTTTTGACCACATATTAAAACTTCGACCTTCAGATCTCACAATATTAAAACAGAAAGTGTCTCAAAGTTCTGGATTTTTTTTTAAAATTTAAATTTATTTTTTTACTATCGACAGTTTTATTAACTTTGGCTGAGTACTTTATTGGAAAGCGCTCTTCTCAGTTTAAATTAAAATGGTGCTAAAATAGCTTTTAAAGGGTGTTTTATTCGTTAAGGGTCTAAAATTTCATTTTAGTAACTTGTAATACCTGCTGAAATTGTGATTTTATGTATTTATTTCTAACAATTACTTTAAAAATATTATTTCTTATGCGTCCACCAGACTTTCCCGTTGTTTGGTTTGTGGGTCATTTATTACTATAGTTCAATTCTACTTGTTTCGTTTATTTATTTATTTTTTTAAAATATTTTTTAGAGCTACCATTTTTAATTTAAATTAATCTCAAAATTTGCGTGTGATCTGTTTAAATATAATCGCTGATTTGAACTCTGAGAATTTGGAACGTCTAAGATGACTAAAACTGCACACGCTAAGCTGCTCCGGATCCTTTCAGTTAATTGGCCATATATATAATGAATTCTTGTAACAGTTTATTCTAAATTAGAGAAATTTTTGCGCACAAGATGCTGGAAAATGCACTCGCACATTCGAGAGTCAGTTCAATTGTAAGGTTATTTTTATGATCGTGACCTCAAGTAACAAGGAGGATTGAAGCATATCTAAATATTTGTTTTGAAAAACCTGCAAGTTCTTTCAGTGGGTTGTAGCAGCTAATTCGTAGTTGTGAGACGGAATCACTCGTAAAATGACTACACACATCTTCAAAAATCATATGCAAATTGCAGGTAACC
Organism: Argiope bruennichi; assembly: GCF_947563725.1. Classification (NCBI taxonomy): domain Eukaryota; kingdom Metazoa; phylum Arthropoda; class Arachnida; order Araneae; family Araneidae; genus Argiope; species Argiope bruennichi. Next base: position 126,108,463 of record NC_079160.1, read on the forward strand.
ACCAGATGACACCGATAGTACGTCACAATGAGAAGAGTGTAAGAGAGTGATGTATAAGGAATACAGGCAAAGAAGCAAAATTGCTCGCAAGCGCTTCATAAGCTTTTCAGTGCAATAACCGCATAGTTATGACACAAAAAGAGATTCGAATCCGCAGTGATCGGTGCAGTTGATATTTTCTTGTGTTCTTCAAAATATGGCTATTAAATGAAAAATGATGGATAATTTCAGTTGAATATGATGATCAAGTGTAGCCGAAACCCTGGAGTAACAGGTTTTTGAATTTTATCTCAAATTTCTTTAGCATCTTAGAAGTTTTTGACTTTTTGAAGTGTAGTTATAGCAGAAACGCCCACTTGTTTGGGTAGTCATTTTGTTGTGTGTATCTGTTTGAACAGTTGGGAACATTATCCATATTTATTGGAGGAGATTTCAATCTTCATAGTCATCTGTGGAGAAATGAAATTCCCGATCATAGACCACAAGATGAAGCCGGCTCGTTTATAGAATTCATTTTTAAGAAGAACCTTGTTATTTGGAATGATCCAAACTCATTGCCAACGTTTCAGTCTGCACGTGTAAGAAGTTGGATTGATGTCACCTTATCAACTAAAGACTTGCATGATAGAGTAATGGGGTGGAAGGTAATCCAAAGTACTCTGAGTGACCATGGCCTTTTAGATTTTCAAATTAATATAGGTGGTAAAGTTTTTTCAGCAGAAAGATTTAAATTAAGTAGAAAATTCGAAAAATTAGTTCTCAAGTGGCTGAAAAATATGCTAATATAAAAGCAACAATGCAAACGATAAAAATTAAAAAAGATTTAGAAGTATGGATAATAGAATTTACAGAATTCATTCAAGGAATTAGCCAAAGATCAAACTGTAAAGAGACAAATCATCTCAGGGTCCCCTGGTGGGACACAACTGGAGAAACTAAGAAAACTGAGAGCCTTGCGACATAGATACCAACGATGTGAAAACATTGAAGAGAGAATGAAGAGAAGACAAATTTATAAAAAAAATCAATCAATATACAGAGGAATGTTAAGAAAGAAAAGTATTGAATGCTTCGAAAAGTTATGTAGCGAAATAACGAGAATGAACCCTTTTGAGCTACCTCATAAATTAGCGGCAGATAAAATGAAAAGGAAAACAGTTTTGCACGGTGTCAGAAAAAAGGATGGAACAAAAACCAAAAATACAAAAGAAACTATTGAAACTATTGTGAGATGTCTTTTCAAAGAGGAACAGTCCCAACAAGAGAGTAAAAAGCAGAAGAAAACGAGGAAAAGTATTGAGTTATATAAAACAAAAGAAAAAGATAAAATATTCACAATTAATGAAATAAGAACTAAAAAGAAAACACCTGGATTAGACAACATCCCAATAGAGATGCTTGCTGAAATTAACAGAAAGAATCCACTCATACTTTTAGAGTTATACAACAAGTGCCTAGAATTAGATGCGTTCCCTAATCAGTGGAAGGTAGCAAAATTGATTTTAATTCCTAAAACTAATAGAGACTTAGAGGATCCTAAATCCTATAGACCAATTTGTTTGGTAACAACAGCAAGTAAAATCTTGCTAACAACATCAAATAAAATACGCGATGAATCAAAAACTAAAAACAACAGTTATATTTTTGGATGTAGCTGGAGCATTTGATTCAGTATGGAGGAAAAGCATTTTATATGCCCTTATAAAAATGAATTGCCCGAGCAATCTTTTTGAAGTGATTAAAGATTACTTAAATGAAAGGAAATGTATTTAACAAGATGGAGAGAATAATTGGGAATTTATAGGAATGGATAGAGGAGTGCCACAGGGCTCATGCAGCGGACCGTTATTCTGGAACTTGGTTATGAATTCTGCATTTAAAATCAATCTTCCAGTGAACTGCTTTATACAGGCGTATGCCGATGATGTGCTACTAATAATCTCGGGAAGAACAAAAGATGAACTGGAAATAAAAGGAAAACAAATAATTCATAGGCTAGTAAAATGGGGCAAAATACATAAACTTGAGTTTAATGAAAGGAAAACAATTCAAATGCCTATTACATTTGGAGAACGTTTAAAATTAACAGATCCGCCTAACATAAAAATGCGCAATAACAATATAAATGTGTCAAATCAAATTAAATACTTGGGAGTTACACGGGACAGTAAATTAACATTTACGTCGCATTTTAGTAAGGTCTCAAGAAAAAAGTGGATGTATTAACATATAAACGAGTGACAGTTGCGGATAAATTTTATGGAAAAAGGAAATACCATCTAAGAAGAATCTAAGCTGGGGCTATTGAGCCATTTGTTCTTTTCGGGCACGGAGCATGGGGACATAGGCTAAATCTAAAGAAAATCAGAGAAACTTTAAATTCAATCCAACGGCGCCCTTTCATCATTATGTCTGGGGCATATAGAACCATTTCTACAGAAGCCCTTCAAGTGATAACGGGAATTTTGCCAATGTACCTCAGAGCAACGGAAATTTTCACTAAATTTCAAATAAGAACTTCTAGTAATAAAGTTAAAATAGAAAACAAATGCTTCAGCAAAAAAGATTATGAGATGTATTTTGACAAGTTCCAACAACATCCTGCAGAATGGTTTATTCATGGTTTTCAAATTAAAATCCCAAATATGAATGGAATAGAAATTTTTACAGATGGTTCAAAAGATGAAAATAAAGTAGGAGCTGCAATAGTAGTATACTACTATGGCAAAGAGATCGATAAAAGTCTTGTGAAATTATCGAACCCTGCCACAAGTTTCCAGGCAGAAGTGCAAGCTTTAAAGATGGCCATTGAATATTGTGAAAGGGTGGAGGACGGACAGAAGTGCTCAATTTTTTCAGATTCTCTGTCAGTCCTACAAGCCATACAATCATCTCACAATTGTAATAAGAAAATATGGACGATAAAAGAAAAGATAAAAAGTGTAAAAACTAACAATTGGATAGAGTTGAATTGGGTTAAGGCCCATATTGAAATATGGTAATGAAAAGGCGGATCAATATGCAAAGTTGGCGGCACAGAAAGAGGGTGTTGATATGGTTGTTCCCAAATCAAATGGTGTCTTAAAATGGGAATTAAGAGAAGAAATAAAGCTGCAATGGTTTGACAGATGGTATATGTCCAAAAACGGAAGAGTAACTTTCGATTTTATTCCTAATCCAGAAATAAATATAAGAAGATACCATCCACTGATAATTCAAATTATATCAGGACATGGGAGAAATCCTGCATATTTCCAAAGATTTGGAAGAATGCAGGAAAATAAATGCATCTGTGGAGGAATCGGTACTGTTTACCACTATTTAAAGGAATGTATTGAAATCTCAGAGTTAAGAAAAAATCTGAAAATTACAAATAATGACTTAAGTACAGTATTGATGGTAGCAGGTAATCTTAAAACTCTGAAGGACATGATGTCAAAAATTGTCAGTTTTTTACCAACTATTTGAGAGTTTGTAGATAAGAAAGAAGGACAGTAATTGTCTATTTTGTGGCCAGTTACCTCGAGTATGAATGTCAGTTTGATAAATCGGCCAATGCAGGGATGGACAATGCTTAAGATAGCAGTCGGCCACAACAAATCCTGTCGATACTGCTACGTTCAATGGTGGAGGGGTGGTTGGCTGTACGCAAGAAGAAGTTATGACACAAAGGATGTATTTGGATGATTTTTTACATGGTAGAATTATCGGCCGTCTGGAGTATGGACATACCCAGCTGGAAAAATCGCCCAGAGTGTCATCCACAAGCTTTGGCAACGATTCCAAGATGATGGTAATGTGAGTTGACGTTACAGCACAGGTTGCCCCCGAGTTACAACGCCGAATGAGAACCGGTATTTGGCAGTTACTGCTGAAAGAAACAGACGGAGCACAGCATAAAACCTGTCTCGTCAGCTCTCTTCAGCCACTGGCAAGACAGTTTCAAGGCAGACCGTGTACAGACGCTTAGGGCAGATTGTCTATATTCTCGTAGGCCTGTCAGATGTGTTCCACTTACTGCAACTCACTGTCGCCTGCTGTTAGCATGGAGTAGAGAGTATGAATTGCGGACACCGCAACATTAGGCTTGTGTGATGTTTTCCGACGAGTTCAGGTTTAGCTTGCAATCTGATTCTCGCCTGGACTTTCATATGGAGAGCGCCAGATATCCGTTACCACCAAGAGAATATCATTGAACAACACCATTACAGTGGTGCAGGATTGCTCGTTTGGAGAGGAATTATTCTGGTTTCCTGAACTGACCTGCGTGTTCAAATTGGAACAATGACAGGCCAAATCTATTGTGACGTCATTCTGGAACAACATGTACGTTTATTACGGGGCGCCATGAGCGCAGAATTCGTCTTTAGGAATGACAACGCCCGTCCTCACCATGCAAACATCGTAAACGAATGCCTTCGAGAGGAGAATATCACCCATATGGACTGGCCAGCATTCTCACCGAACTTGAATCCAGTAGAGCATGTATGGGATATGCTTGGCCGACGAGTTGCAGCCCGTCAACCACCTCCTACATGTCTACCGGAACTTTGGAGAGCATTGCTTGATGAGTGGTGTAATATTCCTCAAGATCAGATCGATAATTTGATACTCAGCATGCCTAGGCGTTGTACGTACTGTATTGTATAGTCTGGGAGACATACTATGTTTTAACCATCATACCAACCATATAATATTGTTTTTTATAAAAAGTTTCTTTCTAATTTGCTTCAGGGAGCAAAAAATCGCAATTTTTATTAATGATATCAAACATATAGCATCTTTTTTGCTCTTTAACTTTTGTCTAATAAATAGGCTTTACAAATAAGTCACATTTGTTTTTCTTCTGACTCTTTCTTTTTCTGAATTTGCATTATCCTTAATTTATGGACATGAGTGTTATATGATCACTATGGAACATTTTGTGTAGTGAAGAAACCTAGTCTAAATGAACAAGTTAACACCCACAGTTGGCGAATATTGGCAGCAGAAAAATGTCAGGCTATCCAGGAACAGATCTTGTATTTTGAAAAAGTGACAGTGTGGTGTGGTTTTACGGCTACCTATACCATTGAGCTATATTTTTTAAAGATATAGTTACAAATGGAGTTCAAAAAATGTTCCGTTACAGGACAGCGGAACCGTGATATGTTAATTTATTTTGTAACTCCACAACTTTCACGCCGGGGCTCTGTTCAAGACATCATTTAAATGCAAGATGGTGTTGATTGCTGTGTAAAGTAATTAAGTAATTGATAAGACAGCATTTCACAGATGCACGGGTAATCAGACTTCATTTTCCAATAGCAAGGCCTCCTCCTTCGCCGGATATCATTGCCCGCCATGACTTTTGATTGTGTGGTTTCCTGAAGGACATCTATCGTTAAAAGCCAGCATTTATAACAGATCTAAAGGACAGCATTTGGAGCTTTGTTCGTGCTATTCCGGCATCCTTATTTCAGTCAATTGTAGAAAATATGGTTCTTCAATTAGATCCTATTGTTAAACAGGAAAAAGGACACATATTGAGTAATTTTAATGTTACTTTTTTATATTATTTAACATTTTAAAAGCATATTAAATATTTTTTATAAACGTTTAAGCGCTATTCATCATATGAATTATCTAGTTCAAGTTTTAACTTATTTGTTCCAATAGTGTGCATTTTAGAACCCTCTGAAATATGAAACATTTTTTTATTAACGCCGCATTTCCCGTCTTTGCATCTTTTTAGCTCAGATATTTTTCCAAATTTTTTTTACAGACTGAAAGCAACACGTGCTCTTTATTGGATCGTGCGGAACGTTTCAAAACGAATTTAGAAAAATCTAATTTTAAGAAATACATTTGGGAAGGCACTTTGTTGAAATATTTCTCAAAAGTATTAGGAAGATAAAAAAAAAAAAAAAAAAAAAGAAGGAAATCATATTTTTAATACACTTCAAAGCACTTGCAATCAGTTCACTGAATTTTTTTAAATTTATTTATTGAGAAATTTAATAGAGATTTTAGATCATTTTCATTTAGCTATCTGAACTAAGGATTTTTTGATTAAATGTTGACGAAATATCAAGTCTTTTTGGTGAAAGATGTGGGTTCATTGCCCTTTAAAATAAATGCTTAAAAATGAAACTCCTAAAAGTTTCCTTTGAAATTTATGTGTATTAGAAGACACGCGTAAAAAAAATATTTTGTTTATTCCGAACGAAGACAGCATAAAATCATGCAACATTTTTAAAATGTCATAGTACTTTTGATGAATAATATAAAATTTATTAGCATTCTGACAATTCTATTAACCGAAAACAACATTGAGGTTTTCTTGTATTGAATCTAATCAACTTTGAACTAATCCTGACGACATCGATTTTTGCATAACCTGCTCTACTTGTCTGAATGACAAAAAATGATAACCAACTGAAGAAGCTACTTCTGAGGCTATTGGAAGCCCCTCCTCCCACTTCTGTCACAAAACAGCAAGTTAAATCCTTCTTGGTTATTCCTAATGAAGGCATCGTCATCCATCGACCAAACAGATCTCATTTTCACCGTTTCATCTGCATTGCCTTAATCATTAACGGAGCTTCCCTTTCTTTTACCAACACCAGCCGTTACGGTTTCGGTCGAGCTCCCGGTATGGAAATAATTGTTCTGAAGATTAACCCGGTTCTTCCCAGCAATTCAGTCTCCGGTTAAGCGCCTTCGGAAGACCGACTTCCCAGAGGAATCACTGGAGCGTCCTCCAGCAATGCTCATTTGAGGGACGTTTTTGTTTTCAAAAATGTTTCTTTTTTCGGCCTCTTGGTTTTTGGGCACATCCCCAGAAGGCCCCATTGTTTCACTTGGATGATGAACGCTAATCAGTTGTACTTTCGATCGATTTGAATGATTTTAGATGTCTACTTTGTTTTCGGATGGCTTTCAATGTTTGTTTGATTTTTATTCAACAGAGAAGAACATTTAGAAAAAAAGTTGCTTTACTTGGCAATTTTGAACCTTTTGAGTCACTGATTCCGCCCCAGTTTTAGCTTTTCTTGCAGTGAATCTTTGACTGTTTAATAATTAGTAAAATAAATATTTTAATACTGTATATATATACCAGCTTCCCCTTTTTTAAGAAAATCACTTAATTTTCGAATAACATTTCTTCTATCGATTACTTTTTCTTTTCTCTCTTTCTCACTTTTCTTTCTGTAGTTTCTCATTCCATGAAGAAAGCCCCTCTCACCTTAAGATCCCTTTACAACAAGGCTGATAATATTACATGACACTGCAAGCACAAACTCGTGCAATTCGCTGAAATCTGCAGAGCCATTTCCAGAACGTTTCGATATATCTATGCAATTCGAACTCAGATTCGACGAACATTAGAAAATTTGTTTTTCTCTAAAATAAATGCTTTATTCTGAAGTATATGCATTTCAACTATGCAGAATTGGAGATATGTAAACCTGAAAAAGCACAGTCCGGAAAAAAAAATTAGTAAAAACTTAAAGAGAAAACATGTTACAGAGCAAGACTGCCAATGTTTCGCCTGAGCCAAACTTTCCAATCAAGATCGTATTAAAATAGTTGCAAGTATGCAATTACATTAACAGCCATTATAAAATTCATAAATTTGTTTTTGTTTTGAAGAAAATCATCATTAAGAAATACTTTTTAAAAATTCCAAATTAAGGAGATTCAAATATGTGAGTTCCCGATTGCAATATTTGACTTGAAAGAAACTTGAAAATACATTTTACTGAATAAAACCTTTTGAGCCGTGCACCATTTGTGATGCTCATTTGGACTGTCTTGTAGATACAGAAACCTCAAAATAGGCATCAAATGTTTCAGCATTCGAATTGTTGAGTGCGTCGGGGCAGCACAGGGAAAGAGAGAATAATTCAGTCTAATGCATGTGGTATAACAAAGAGAATCTTAAAAGAGACGCATTCTGTTTTCACAGAGAATGAATAAACAAGTTTTGAACTAAAAAGATTTTTCTCTGACATGATAAGAGCTTTGGCCAGATGCATTACTCTATTATGAACCAAAAGCACCGACAAAGAATGCTCAAGTGAAAAGGAAATGAACTGGATCCTTTCTCGAGATAAGCAGTTATTTTCCTTTTGAATTCTAAAATGACGCCGAATCTTCGTGCAATAGCGCACAATTGGAAAAAATCGGACTATTCATTGCCTCTAAGTGTTACGGTAAAATTTTTCAACTCTTCTAATAAATATCTGAACCGTCCATTATTTTAGAATTTCTTTTGTAGAAAGAACTCGACATCATAATATAAATAAATTAATAATGCGTCTAAAAATTCAATTTTTTTTTTAATTTAGTGAACAGAGTATGGTGACATTTCAGATTTACAGTAATAGGGTAAAAAACGGTAAAATAATTTTTTTAATGTGTTCACTTTTAATTGATAAATCATGTATCAAAAAAAGGTTTTCATTTTAAATTTCTCTTTATGCATTCTCTTTATTCATTTAAATTTCTCTTTAACATAGCTTATAAAAATTATTCAGAATTATAAAAACATAAACATTACTTTTTAAAAGTCATAAATCATTCTAGCATTCAGCTAGGTAAGTTGCAGAAGCTGAACAACTATTAAATTTGACGAGAAATGAATTATTTTGATACCTAGCATTTCATTCAGACATTCTTGTTACTCAAAGGACCCTTATGGTCATCCTGGACAAGCACCTTCTCATACAGATTCTCCTCTCTGTTCTTTATTCGAATCTGCAAACTAAACATTAATACAAAAAATGAGGTCAAGGCAACCTGCCACTGGCAGAAATTATCTTTGGATTATCTTCGGAAAAAAATGCCTCTGCGGCCAGATTCCCTGAAAGCGAAATACGAGCTGTGCGCGAATTGTTGCTTTTTCTGTGATGATAACATTGTTCATTTTGTAGCATTGTTTCTGTTGTTGTGATGGAACTCACTTTGCTTCCTTTTTTTTTTATGACGGTTGTTGTTTCTCTAAAAAAACATTTCCATCTTATCTTTTAATCTTCTTATCTTTATAAAATCATATAAAAACGCTTCTTAAAGTGAGATAATTATCAAGAACGGGAGTCGACCCAACACTTCTCGTATTTATACTTTGTAGGGAGAGATTTGCACCTTTGAGATATTTTTTGAAATGTTGATCCATTTAAGAATGCTTCGTCCATTTAAACTCTGCCGCTCTCTCTTGAGATACTGTAAGTGTAAACAGGAGAGGCTGTTCCACTCCGCCCGCCCGGAGGTAAATCTGAACACCGCTGCAACAACGGCAGGAACCATGGTGCAGGCCTTTTTTTTTTTTTTTTTTTTTTTTTTTTTTGAATAACTGCCATAACGGAGCCTACCCATCCTTATTTTCGAGACACCCCTCGGAAGGATAATTGTATAGGTAAAGCCTCGTTCCGACGACATGCGCCCACCTTGAATCTCTCATATTTTGCCCTCTTTCCTCTATCTTGTGCTTTTCCGAGGTTCTTGGATGTCTGTTCATTTTACCGACCCTTTGAAGGTGGCTTCCGATCGACGTCCACAGGCGGGGGTGGTCATACAATGGGTCATTTGGCAGATTTATGAAAAAATCCATAAAGCCACACGTCGTCGGAGCGCAGCTTAAGTATATGGACTGAATATTGGAGGAATGCATAGTCCGAGTAAAAGAAGAATGTCAATCTCTTACTCGGCTTCTGTGGGTCAAGCAGGCTTCAAAATTGTTTCAGCGATATGTCTATCGAATTTGAAGTATCAATAAAGTTTGCTGATGAAGTTATTAAGACAGAAAATCTTTACCTGAAATCTACAGAAAATATGAATCCCGGCGAATCAACGAGTCGCCAAAGGTGGCCAGTAAAGAAATAAAGTTAAAAAATATTTATCATTCCATTATCAACTATTTCCTCCTTTTTAAGAATCAATTTGTTCAACATTATTTCCTCCAGGTGGACTGATTCTTACGTAATTATTTTCTTTGATGACTTTGTTCAAAGCAAAAAAAAAAAAAAAAAAACACTCTTTACAAATATTTGACTGCTCCTGGGAAAAAAACATTTATTTGATTTGTCTCTCGAATTCACTGTCTGGGAGAATGTGTGGGACAAAACACGAACCCTCCTGTCTCTTTTTGTCCAGACTTGTAGACAGTTTCTGTTCATTGAGCAATCAGTTTTACAATTGGCTATTGATGTTCAACAATGAAGTCAAAAAGTTATATTGATAAACCTCTTTTTTTTTCCTCACCGAAATAATTTTGCTAAAATAGTATGTGGCATTATAACATAGAAATTTTATTTTAATCAAAATATTTTGTAGAAATTTGTTTTTATTGTTGTATTATTTCTTCATGTTATTTATCTTATGGCATTTGAAATGACGTATTTTTACAAATGCAAACACGATTTTGCAATAGTATTGAAAGTTTAAGGATTCTACGGTGCATTTTTGATCTCAGATACTACAATAAACGCATATATAGTAGACAAAATGTTTCAAATGGAAAAATAAATAAGTATTTGCCAATAGATTATTAATGTATTCGACGATCTCCCAGTATTTCTGAACATGGATGAAGTACCTATATAAAAAAAGGATGTTCAGTTTGCGAGTAGAGAATTCTTTACTGATCTATTTATTTTACTGATTTACTGAAATATTTATTTTTTAAAAGTTGCGAAATTTAGTTTTCCTTGGAAATTATTTTTTAAAAAATAAAATACATTTTTGAAGAAAGCCGATCTATTTTTTGAATACTGACATTTTTTTCATACTTACTATACTTACTTTCTGTAAAGCTCATAAAGACAGAGAATAATTATAACTAAAGCAATCCAAATTAACTTCCAGTATTGTTAAAGTAATCGAAAGATAAAAGAAAAATGCTTTTCTAACGTGCTCAAAATTTCTGCAATAAAAAGCATTAAATTATTCATGAATCTCACGAGAGGAAGATTCCAAAACAATTTTTATAGTAATTTGTCCAAGCAGAACAAACAACATTTAGTTGGAAGAACTACTTCGAACTCCATTTAGAAAAAGGATTTGTTCATCAGTAAGAAGATCGAGTTATTTGTTTTACAACGTCGATATCATTGATTGGAACTATAAGATTCTATATTAACAAATATAAAATAAGATTTAATTGAGTACAAAATGTAACTTGCGGCAACACGGCAGTTCCATTCATTATGCAACCGATATTTCCAGATATGAAGCCATCCGGAAAAACCCACGATCCACATTTCGCACACACCATGGGAAATTTTCCCAAACCTAAAAAGAGAGCTAGGATCAAAAAACCCCTGGGGTCCATTTTTATTTCTGAAAAAATGCCCGAAGCTCTACAGCGAGGTAAGAATGTTGGTTCCATAAGTAACTACTGTGTTTCTGTTTATATAAACTAAACACTGAAGAAAAACAATGTTAGCCTTATGGAAGTGGAAACTTTTTTCGAGTAATACAAATCAGGAAATAACTTTTAAAAGAATAATTTCTTTATCTAATGTCTGCCAGAATTTCGTCCATTGTAACGAAATATTTTGATTATTTATATATGATTCTCATTATATATATATATATATATATATATATATATATATATATATATATATATATATATATATATATATATATATATATATATATATATATATATATATATATATATATTGTTGCGATTATGAATTCATTTGTTGCGATTATGAATTCATTTTAGACGTATCGAACTATTCAGAGCCACGATACTTTGTTCATAGATATTTTTATTTCATTTCAGTTTTTTCATCCTTATAAAAATGAAATAGTGTAGTCGTTTTTTCATTCTCTTCCTTGTCGGATTGATTTTGTAAATATATATGCTCACGTCGAATTAGCAATAAAAAGTTAATCAATTAATTTAAATACGTTTTGATCTCATAATTTTAGTGCTGCATAGTAATTTATTTGAGGAAAAAAGTGTTGAGATTCCATGATAGGATAAGAATGTTTATGATAATGAATTAAAAACTGAAAACTAGAAATGAATTAAAGTATCTTTCTAACTTTTAATATTGTGCTAAATAAAAACGTAATTTTTTAAAACTATTTTTATTAAAATAAACTTATATATTTTGAAAATGTATTTTAAATAAAATTAAAATTAAAAACATTCCAATGTTAATACTTTTTTTGGGTGTACTGAATAAATGCCTTCGGCTCCAGTGTCGTCTGAAAGGCAGTCTGTTGAATCTTTAAAAATGAGAATTATTTTCCTCACCCAAATGACAAATACGTAGAAAATTACCGGTAAAAAATTTAACTATTATAGTATAGTCAAACGAAAATAAAACTTATTAGTTGCTGTTATTTAACTGAGTTATTTTTTACTTCACGAAATAAATTAAAGTATTGTTTGTAAAATCAGTCCTGTACAAAAAACGAAAAAAAAAAAAAAAAAACACTTAACTTTGTGGATATTTTATTTAGAGTGCTATAAAATATTTCAAATACTAACTATTGAAGGTAATGTTTTATTAACTTTAATAAATATATTTATTTAAACATTAGGTTCATCAATCTAAAAATAAAATCAAATAAATCCGAATGAAAACTTTACATACTTTAAATTCTTCAAAACTTTTGAAGATAATTATCAGCAATAAATTCGAAATAAGAATTAAGTATTACAAAAAAAATTCAAGAAAGGTTGTTCAAGACCGAAAAAGAACATTTATATTTATTAAAAATATAAAATGTTTCATAATTTGTTCACATTTCAAAAATCCACAATAAAAGTAATGCTGTGAAAAAAATTTCCGTTCGCGCGAATGTAATCAGAGAGATTGTAGCATGAATCCGCAATCTTCGACGAAGCGAGTAACAACTCAACTCCGTATTGAAAACAACAACAACTTGGAAAAACTTGAAAAACGGAACAGCGTTTTGATCAGCAGCTGAAAAGATTCTGAACTATTTTCTTTCGGAAATGCAGTCATTTAAACTTAATATGTTTATAGAATAGCTTGTCTTGTCGTAGAAATAAATGTTGTAGTTATTTTTTCAAGGAGAGTAGTTTTTTTTCAATCACAGTAAAAGAACCCGTATACCATAGGCGAGTACACGACATGGCGTCCGCGACAGGACTGTGATTTGAAATCAACGATTCGAAAGGCAAGTGAATTTTTTTGACGATAAATTATTTGTTATTAGAAATTTGTCGATACTTTGAAGAATAACTGTTTCAGAAAAATTATGGAAGCTTTAAAGCTTAAACGAAAAACAGTTAGATCTGCATTTACTAGATTGTTTAATCATTTAGATGAGTCAGCGAAAACGGAAGTAAACATTGCAGAAGATTTAGATTGTTTGGCAACTTTCCAGCTGCTTGGCGAGAAAAATAATGAACTTTTGCAATTAAATGAAGATATTTTGAATCTTTTGTTGATGTCTGAAAACATAAATGAAGACGATATTGAAAAGGAATCTCGTTCAGCAGATGAGTATTCACTCAATTTTAAAAGAATGAGTTTATTAGTGGATCGAAAAACTAATCCGTCTGTTAACGCTGATACATTATCTTCAGTTGGCGGTGAAAAGCGGAAATTCAAGCTGCCTCGTTTGGAACTGAAGAAATTTGGCGGGGAAATTAAAGATTGGCTGCCGTTTTGGGGACAATTCAGAAAAATTGATGAAGACAACGATATCGATGAAACCGACAAGTTTCAATACTTAGTCCAAGCAACTATCCCGAATTCCAGAGCGAGGGAATTAGTTAAAAGTTTTCCCCCTACCTCCGGAAATTATTGCAAGGAGATTGATTGTCTGAAATCTAGATTCGGCAGAGATGATTTATTGGTTGAATATTACGTTAGAGAATTGTTAAAATTGACACTCGCATTTAATCTTAAAGAGAAACATGTTGAATTATCAACTGTTTATGATCGACTTGAAACCCAGCTGAGATCATTAGAAACTCTTGGCGTTACTACAGCAAAGTATGCGGCCATGTTGTTTCCCTTGGTTGAGTCTTGTTTAAGTGAAGAAGTTTTAAGAGCCTGGCGGAGAAATGATAGAGGATTGGATGGAAAAGATGACACAAAAGAATCTCGATTGGAAAGTTTGATGAAATTTTTGAAGAACGAAGTTGAAAATGAGGACAGGATAGCTCTTGCTATGGAAGGCTTCTCTTTGAAAGAAAATAACAAAAATATCAAGATTAAAAGAGACTTGCCGACAGCTGCGGGACTTTTTTCAGGAAACAAAAAATCTGTTTTGAAGTGTGTATTTTGTGACAAGAACAATCATGAATCCAAAGAATGTCATGTTGCTCGAAATTTGGATTTAAATGAGAAAATGAAACGATTGAAGAAAAGAGGTTGCTGTTTCAGATGTCTAAGTAACGGTCACGTGTCAAAGCTATGCAGGGTCCAAGTGAATTGAGGGATCTGTGGTCAAAGACATCATGCCCTGACAGAAAGAACGCTGAGTCTTCTAAATCTCAAGAAGCAACGGAGAGTTCAATCAATTTTGGACAGTTCAATACATCGGCCAATCCCACATGTTCTGCAAGTGTGTTTCTACAGACCCTGGTAGTGGTTCTTCGGGGAGAAACACAGGATTTTGCTGTGAGGGCCCTCATAGACACTGGAAGTCAGAAATCTTATATTACGAAAGAAGCTGCTAAGAAAATGCAGTATCATGCATTAAAAGAAACAACTCTTATTCATACTTTGTTTGGAGGGATGCAAAATCTCCAGAAACATTCAGAATACGAGATTTTTGTAAGTGATTTTAACAAAAATTATCATTGCACTTTTAACGCATTTGATCAAGAGAAAATCTGTGCCGAAATTTGTCAGATACCAACCGGATTCTGGTCAAAGGAATTAGAGGATAATGGAATCCATCTAACGGATCAAGAATGTTTACCATCTTGTTCTTCATCAACAATCCATTTGCTTATTGGTGCTGACATAGCAGGAAAATTGATGACTGGAAAAATCCTCAATTTAACTTGTGGATTAACTGCCACTGAGACTTTGCTTGGTTGGACACTTATGGGAAGAGCACCAAGCAGTTCAGACTCTATAAGCATGACAGTGACAAACTTACTTATAAAAGATTGTAATATAAGTGACTTATGTAAGTTAGAAGCCATTGGAATTACTGATCCTACTGAATCGAAAAAGAAGACTGAAATGCATCAAGGTACTTCAGATTATTTTCGAAACACTCTGACGATTGATGAGGAAGGGAGGTACGAAGTCGCCTTACCTTGGGTGTTAGAATCATCCCGGCTCCCTGACAACAGACAAATGGCCGAGAAACAACTTTCTTCTGTTTATAAAATACTTGTAGAATCCGAGAGAGTTGGAGTATATGCAGATATCTTTAAAAAATGGATTGCTGACGGTGTCATTGAAGAAATCGAAGATAAAAAGGAATTGAATGTATACTATCTCCCGCACAGGCCTGTATTTAAAGAGAACAGCATTACTAAGAAAGTGAGGCCAGTTTTCGATGCATCCGCACTTATAAAGGGTACACCCTCACTGAATGCCTACTTAGAAAGCGGTCCTAATTTAATTGAACTTGTTCCTTCCCTACTGAATCGTCTCCGGAAATTTCCTGCTGGAATAGCATCAGACATTGAGAAGGCATTTCTTCAGATCGGAATCAGAGAGAGGTACAAGGATTATCTGCGATTTTTATGGAAAACCAAAGACAAGGGAATGAAAATCTACAGACATCGTAGAGTTGTGTTTGGTGTCACCTGCAGTCCATCCCTTTTAGCGGCAACTTTGAATTGCCATCTGGAAAAAGCACCTGAAGAGCTCTTGGATACTGCGGAAATTTTGAAGAATTCATTTTATGTGGATAATTGTGTCTGCAGTTTGAAGAATATAGATGAAGCAGATAAATTTATAGCTGAATCGCAAGCGTTGATGTCTTTAGGAAAATTCAATCTACGAGGCTGGGAATCAAATGCTTTACTAGAAATTATCGATCAACCCGACAAATACCAAACTGTATCCTTATTGGGTCTAAACTGGGACCTAAAACAAGATACTCTGTCTTGTATCATAAACTGTCCGAAAAATGAAAATCTGGTTCTTACTAAAAGAGACCTGCTTTCTTTGGCTCAGAGTATATTTGACCCTTTGGATATATCCTCTCCTGTAACCATCATTCCAAAGTTTATGCTTCAAGAATCCTGGAATCTTGGACTTAAATGTGATGATGCCCTGCCAGAAGGTCTATCGAAACTATTTTGGAACTGGCTGAAGGGTATAAAGAATCTTTCAGAGGTCAGAATACCTCGATGGATGAAGCTGAGTCAAAATGAAGAAGGGAAAAAGAAGGAAAATATTTGGAAATTTATACCACCATCAGCTCCATGGTGGGGAGGATGGTGGGAGCGCCTTATTGCCCTAGTAAAAGACCTTCTGAAGAAAGTTCTAAGCCGAGCATGCCTGAGTTACGAAGAATTGAATACGATTCTATGCTATTGCGAAGACATGGTAAATTCAAGACCCATTACCTACGTTTCTGAACACCATGATTTGGAACCTATAACACCATGATTTGGAACCTATAACACCATCTTCATTCCTCAGAAAACGTAGAGAAAATGGAATTCCAGATCTTGACCACTTGGAACTATCTCCTGAGTATTTTCGCAAGCGGCGAATGTATAGGTGTAAACTGCAAGAAGATCCCAGAAATCGATTCCGACTGGAATACTTGTGGCAGCTGAGGCAACAAACTAAGAAAATGATAAAAACCCACGATTTCAAGGTGGGAGAAGTGGTTATTGTCGAAGTAACCAATCAAAAACGTCTGAATTGGCCTCTGGGGAAAATAACAGAAATATTCCCTGGTAAGGACGGTTCAGTTCGTCTTGTGAAAGTAAAAACGAAGAACGGCGAATTTCTGAGACCTGTACAGCGTCTCTACGCCCTTGAAGTTCAAACGCCTGCAGTAGAGAATCTACTAGAGAAGAGAGCATCTGAAATTGAAGATGAGAAAGAAGAGACAGTACAAGAGCAATATGTTGAACATCCTGAGAAGCTACCAGAATCGGACAAAACGTCCCTACCAAATCTAAATACCATGAAAACCCGTTTCGGCCGAAAGATTCAAGTTCCCAAACGACTGGACCTGTGAACTGTTTGGACTAAAGAACATTTTGAGTTTTCTTGAAAAGAAAAACCCAAAAGGTGGGAGTGTAGCATGAATCCGCAATCTTCGACGAAGCGAGTAACAACTCAACTCCGTATTGAAAACAACAACAACTTGGAAAAACTTGAAAAATGGAACAGCGTTGTGATCAGCAGCTGAAAAGATTCTGAACTATTTTCTTTGGGAAATGCAGTCATTTAAACTTAATATGTTTATAGAATAGCTTGTCTTGTCGTAGAAATAAATGTTGTAGTTATTTTTTCAAGGAGAGTAGTTTTTTTTCAATCACAGTAAAAGAACCCGTGTACCATAGGCGAGTACACGACAGAGATATCCCATGTATAAAAATATGATTCCAAAAGTAATTGACAGAGAGTGCTCTCACGTCATGCTCAAATGTTTCATGGCTGGAAATGGATTCGTAATTGGAACCCAGCAGCGTTCTATCGTTACCAGATCAAATGTTGGTAATTCAACTCTTCTATAAAAATGATGAATCTACAACTATTGCACTGCGAAAGTTCGCATGGAAAAAAGGAAGAAAAATGAAAAGAGCTAAAAAAAATTTCATTGAATGGGATACAGAATTTAGTGCGATGTTTTGAGGAAATCAAAAATTTAGAGGATAGTGCACGAAGCGGTAGACCACCCTTGAACACGGACAATGACCCTATTCTGTTGTTGTTGCTAATCTCCATGGCCTGACTTAGTCAGACCAAATCCAGAAATCCGTTGACAAGAAGAAAGTCAAAAACGAGGGAGGGAGAAGAATACATTTCTCCCCAAAGAAGTCCTAAACAGTCTGGAATATGTTCAGCAGAGGCCTGATGTTGGCAGCATTTCGGGCAAAGAGGGTAAAGTTTTTTACCCTGAGAAAAGAAAAGACATTTAAAGTGGCCACTGGCAAGGCGCGACAGGCAAGTGTTGGTTTTTCTATCACAAGAAAGAATGAAGGACTGGCCCGGATTATTGGCTCTATACCAATCATGAGTAGGGGGAACCATCCAATTCTTCTTATTTAGGAATTTCGCCTGAGAGAACAGTTCTAAGTATGTGAGCTCAGCAGAAGATGAAGTTGCTGGGCTGCTTCCTTTCTTTGCAAGCCTGTCTGCTATTTCATTACCAAGTAGATCCACATGAGATGGGATCCACTGGAAATGAATAACATGTTGGAGTGAAATCAGCTTCAAATTCTGGAGAACAGACAAACTTGCTTTATCTCCATACATAGATCCAATTGTTAAGGTACTCCATTGAGCTGCGGCTATCAGTAAGAATCCAAAGGTTCTTATAATTATTTTCGTGTAAAAGGGTCTTAAGCCCCTCATCGATTGATAGAAGTTCATTTCTAAAAACGGAACAGAAGTCTTGATTTCGTTGGCATAGAGAAAAACTAGACTGAGGAGTTACAATATAGATGCCACTACCTGCAAAATTGTCGATTTTGCTGCCATCAGTATACAATTTAATGTCACATTTAGGGATTTTATTAATGACTTCCAAGGCCAATTGTCTAAGGTATTCTGACGCATTTTCCTTTTTATTAATAGGAACAGGGAGGTTGAAATGAAAGGGAACCCTGGTAAGTTCTTCAGTTGGATTCATACAGGAGTGAAGAGAATGTGGTTGTACATTTTTAGGAGTTATATTCTGAAACAAGACTTGACTAAAGGGACTATTTTTCTTGAGTCTCTGGATTAATTAGTCCAATTACTTAGGTATTTTGAGGTGTTGTTTGAATTCCATAACTGGAAAGTTTGTTGTAATATTTGATAAGGTGAGCATGTTCTAACATGAAGAGGTTTCAGGTCGGCTTCATAAAGGACAATATCTGAGGGGCAACTTCGCTTCAGACCAATTATTATACAAGCTGCACTCAGCTGTACCTGTTCAATACTACTGTTAGAATATGGTCATGGGTACTTCCCCATGACCATATTCTAAAAGGTGACATCGAAGAACTGACAGTTGACACATCAATGGAGAGTAGTAGTGTTTGTGAAGTTGCCACAATAATGGGCGTTAGTGAATCGACGTGTCGCTGCATTCTGGGCGGAGTCTGAGATCTGTATCCGTACAAGATACAAGCCACTTCACCATTTATTACAATCAAATAAAGATGAAAGGCTTTTTGATTTTGCTACATGAGCGCTGGTACAAATGCAATGTGACCCACGATGCTTGCTAAATGTCGCGTGGATGGATGAATCCACTTTTCATGGCATGTGGTAACGTTAATACGCGAAACAGTCGTATCTAGGCGACTTCAAACGCTCATGAATATCTGACCAAGTTACTACATTCTCCCTATGTGATTGTTTGGTACGACTTTCCTTTTGGGCTCTTTCCGTTCCGAAGAGCGTTGTTCTGCATCCGGTTGGAAAACCTGTGCAGTCACTGCATAGCGGTAGGTTACGATTTCAGTTGTGCCCACGTTGTGACTGCATTTCAGGAAAGACATGCGCTACCTGTCTTCACTTACATGCAGGATAGTGTCTCTCATCACTATGTGCGTGAAGTCAAAACTTTCCTGTTGGACCCTTTCACTGAAGACCGAGTGATAAGTCTAGGTTGTAACTTTAAATGGTCAGCGCGATCACCATATTTGGTGTCGATAGATTTTTGTTTGTACGGATTCTTGGAGTCTCGTGTGTACCGGAGTTCTTGAGAATTTTAGATAGAAACGAAATGTACCCTTCAGTGTACTGTCGGCGGCATCGATGTCCACACGTTACACTCACTGGTAATTGGCGTAGCGACGCACATCATTTGTATAATATTTTGTGAGGATGGTCACGTTAAACATCTTTGACTTCAAAATAAATTCAGAGTGGTTATTCTGGATTTTTTTTTCCGCATGAAACTATGCAAGACACTATCAAAAAAAAAAAAAAACTCCTCTGATTCTATTTGAGCCAATCGAAACTTCTCTTGATCATCATTTCTTTTATTATGAGTTTTTGAAGCTTGTTCGAATTTATGACGAATGTATTACTATTCATTAAAAATTATAATTTCGGAACAAAGATCTCAATTTTTCAGCAAGATATTGAAGTGTAAGGGTTGGAAGAAGAAAAAAATGGCTTCTTTCTTTTGTTTTAATTTTATACATTATGTTTAAAGTGCTGTTAAAATTAATTTTTAATATATCGTCTTTCTTACATAGTATGGAGCGTTATTTAAAATTTTTCTATTTTCCTGATTACCACTTACCTTTATTTAGCCTTTTGTGTTTATTTGGCCTTTTGACAGTTCTAGAGTTTTTAGCAAAACACAGGTCAAATTAAAGTTATTTTGATAGAAAATTAGAGAAATGCATAGAATAATAACTAAAACTATGTAAGACTTCTAAAGTAGCATGAGTTATGTAATTACTAGCTACTACCCGCGATTTCGTTCGCGTGGAAATTTTGATGTATATGTATGAGAACTGACCTAGGCATCTTGCGCCTCAATCAATGTCTAAGCAACGTTAATGCCTTAGGTCTTTGTGAGTGCCATCGAGCCTATGCACGATATCTTCTGATGAAGCGCCCTTGTATTTATCACACAGTTGGAGGGGGTTGGATAGTCCGCAAGTGCTTACTAAAATTGCGAACAGGTCATTGTGAGCAAAACGACAACGCCGCCCATCACCGTCTGGTTGCAGCGGATACCCTGCAGGCTGCGGTTTAACGCCTCTAATGCACGCTTGTGCGACATTGTGCACTCGTCCCATACCATTAACTTGCACTGCTGCAAAAGGACTCCCCGGCCGCTTTTTTTGGTGATGTTGCATGTTGGGGTATCTTCGCTTGCAAGATGAAGCGGTAATTTGAAAACGGAATGTGCGGTTCGGCCACCGTTAAGCAAAGCTGCAGCAATGCCCGAGGAAGCTACAGCCAGAGCTAAATTGCGGTCCTTGCGGAGTTGGGCTAGCAGGAAATTCAAATCAAGTCCATATTGTTTTTAAATCAAGTCTATTTTATTTATCGGTCGAGACTGAGATAGCTACAACAGTGTAATACACATAAATCTAAACTTTTAATTAAAATGAAAATACAGTTGTCAACAATAAGAACAAACTGCGCATGCGTGAATTTTGAAATCCAATTGGAGTAACGCAAATGCGTGAATTTTCTACGCCAGCTGGGGTAACGCAATGCTGATTAGAAATTATAATTTCCTTTATTCTGTTTAATTTTAATTTAAAAGTACTTCAGAATGAATCCCAAAGATCGATTCATTAATAATGTTTAATTTTAAATGTCTCAAACACTAAGAAAATAAACAGAATCGTTTGAAATAATCGATCGGAAACATGCTAAACCTGACCTTGTTAGCGTGGGGGTAAAAAACTGAAGCCTTACTCATTTGTGAAATGAAAAGATTTTAAGTGGGAAAGTTAATTTTTAATTAATAAAAAATTAACCACTCCATTAAGAGGAATAAATAGTAGCCTATGTCCTATTCCAGACTATAATCTATCTCTGTGTTAAATTTCATCTAATTCCGTTCTGGCCTGATTGACTAACAAACAGAGATAAAGAAAGAAATGTATCGCCTATACATGCCATAGCTCTTGCTATTTGCGCATGCGCAATTTGAAGTTTTCGCACATGCGTGGATAAGTGTTTTACGCATGCACGAATCGTAGTGGGAAAATAATTAAGATCGCAATTATAAAACTCCTTTTTTAATTTTGATATGATTTCAATATATTAAAACCTTCTCTAATAAATGCCGTACAAAATGATATAAATATCACTAATACCAGTTAAATATTTCTCGAGGTTTTCGAATTCAAACATACAGACGCTTTAAGGAGACTTCATTTTATACTATGCATAGATGAAAATTTGAAGCTTGGAAATATTTTGCTAGTGAAGAAATTAAGGCCAAATTTCATAAAAGGAATTTTTTATAAAGGGAAATTTTTAGTGACTTTAAGATAATAGAAAAAAAAGTATCAAATGCAAAGCTACTTTCTCGAAAGGCAGGGACGCGATGGCCTGGTGGCAAGGTCTCGGAATCGGAGCGTTTCAAGTTCGAGACACGTTTACATCGAAGAACCGTCATGTAAGCGGGTCTGGTGCACGTTAAATCCGTCGGGGCCAAATATCCTCCCGCTGATGTGGTTTGGAAGTTTGGAGAGGGAAGTGCCAGGTCAGGTGCCATCCTCGTCATCTGACCATGGTTCAAAATGACGAGGTCCGCCCCAAAATAGCCCTCGTGTGGCTTTAAAGTGGGGCGTTAATATAACTAAACTAAACTCTCGAAAGGCGACGTTTTTCATCTCCATAAAGAAAGGCGACATTTCTAAAAAAAAACAAAAACTGTGGTAGCTTTTTCATAGATTTAAAAATTACTTGCAAAATAAAATAAGTTAGTAATTAAATCTGTACACTGCAGAAAGTTGGGAATGCGGTGATCTGTGTTTTTGATCCTGTCAACAAACATTGCTAAATGCCGAGAGGAGCCATAACAGTGTCATTTGCAATGATATTGAACAAAATTAGAAATAAAAATGATATCTGGGCTAAACCATTCAGGAATATTTTGATAATAGAGACAGCATTTTCATCGGGAAATTTCGGGACTAATCTTCCGATTTGACCTTTGTGCAATTCCAAAGTTATGATAGGCCAATATTTATGATAAGAAACCAGGAACTTATGACATTAAATTCTTCAAACATTGTTTCAACATTTTTGATAACCGAAATCGAAAAAGTGGGAATGAAGTAAACAATGAAAAAAGTAAGAAGACTCATGAGTTCTCTTTTAAGAATGTTCCGATTCGGTGCTTTTCTTTTTAGAAATGAAATGTAGCTAACTGTGCGATTTTGCTATCTCCGTTTCTCTAGTCTTTTTTTTTCCTCATGCAATCAAAATGCAATTTATTTTGGTTTGAGATTGATGACGTTAAAATAGATTTTTTAAAAATTTCCTGAACTGAGTCAATTCAGTAGACAACACATACGCATGGTTGTATCGACAGCACTTCATTTTACATAAATATCTTACACATGCCATAAGTTTCTTCTATTTTTTTCTCCGGAAAAAATGTGCATTGAATTATAAAATTGATTTGGCTTGATGCCCTCGATGTGTGTCACGAGCTATATTCCAAATTATTCAATGAATGCAACTGAAGTATCATGCCACTACATTTATCTGAAAAAAATTCTGCGAAATTTTCATGGTACAGACAAAAAGAGAAAATGTAACATTAGCAAGTCGCATGATTCCATTCTTCAGTTCTTTAGCGATCATGGTCCCAAGAAACCAAAACCATCTTTCTTTGAAAGGTATATATATATATATATATATATATATATATATATATATATATATATATATATATATATATATATATATATATATATATATATATATATATATATATATATATATATATATATATATATATATGTATATATATATATATGTATATATATATATATATATATAATATTGGTTGAAGCAGACTGCAGGTTCGAAGACGTTGAAGAGAAATGTTATATTTTTGTTTGCAGTGGCAGGTTTAACAAGCAGTGAAGAGACTTTTTATTTTTAATTCTCTTTAATATCCATTCCGGGAAAGCAATTTACCTACAAGCAGACGCAGTGCGGCACAAAAGCAGAAGTAAAGAAGGAGGAAGAAGGCTAAAGGGACCAAACAAATGATCACTAGTCTTATATAACATGGGATTTCCGGCCACGTGCCGAGTGAATACATGTATTGTATTCACTCTGACAAGTCCAAAGAAAGTATCACTTTCATTTGATACGTAGTACTGATGGCGCATTATTTTTACAAAAGGATTAATTAAACCGAAAGAAGAATTGGATCACGAAATAAGAGAATATTTTTTAAATGAAGTTACTATGTGCTAAATTAAGATAAAATCTTGGAAATTAATTAAATTGAAATTAGAATTAAACTATCATTACAATTTTTCCCCCACCGCAATACGTGAAAGTGCATCAAGGCCCTTTGACACACAGCCATATATTACAGTGGTGGCTGAGTAAGTTCAACTTAAAAGTATATTGAAAGTGACACCTTAGTTTCCCTTACCTTCACATTATTCAAATATTAATCAGAAATCCCATTCATCATTTTATATCAGAAGCATTAAAAGACAAATAATTTTATTGATGAAAATATTATATAAAAATAATCAAAACTCATAATAAAATATTAATAAATTAAACAATATATTGCACAAAGTTAATTTGACCATTTTTCTGTAGAAACTCAGCTACTGAATTTAATGTAATGAAAACTGTCTATGGCATATTTGCTTATAATTCTTAAATGCTAGGAAGTCTGACTCACCCAGATTATTAAATTAGAAATGAAATATTAAATAATTATAATCAATATAGTTAAATATCAGTATAGTTATGATTTTAAGTAAAGTATTTTAGCTGTAAATAAAAACACACGATTCAAAACTTCAGGTAAAAAAACTTGGATATGAAAATAATACTTGCAAAATTGAAATATTTCATATTAAACGGAACTGAAACCATAAATATAATATTCAAAAGTATTTAATTAAAATCTTGGAAATGAAAATAATACTTGTAAAATTGAATGGTTTCATATAAAACTTGTGGAAATGCAAATAAATGTAAGATTCATGTATTTCAAATAAATCATTTGGAAATGATAATAATTGCAAAATTCGAATATTTGAAACAAAACACTTGTGAATGAATGCAACAAACTCAAGACTCAAAATACTCTTATAATATTGGGGGGGGATATGAAATATAAGAAATAGTTGAGTAACTGAAGAAAAAAAACATTCGTATTTTGTAAAAACAAGTATTTGGACACAGTGATAATAGAGGGCAGCTTAATAACTGTTAGGGGTGTAATAATTTCCCTTGAGGTATTTACTACCTTAGTCTAATTATCATGTGCCATTAATTATTAAGTATATAAGAATCTTGGTATGTTACTTTTCTCGCTCACAAGGTCTGCATGAATAATTTTTAAATAATAGATTAGAGAAATTTAAAAACTCAATATTTCAAATTAAAACTCATAATATTTTGAATAACAATATATATATATATATATATATATATATATATATATATATATCAACAATAATCTGTGCACTTATCCAAATACATTAACTTTTCAATGATGTATATAATTTCTAGTTTCCCTTTGTCCAAATTAATGTTAATTATTACTCAGTTGCCTTTTGTACATTAAGTTCTATAATTAATTCTTTGCCAAGTGTATAGCCCATACACAAATTGTAAATAACATTGCCACAATTGTGTTAACCCACAGACACCTTTTTAATTCAAAAATAATTCTCTTAATGGAAAAATAAATTTTCCATATAATTGAAAGTATTAAAAAGAATTAGTAATAATTTTATTATTGCAAGCAGCTAACATTTTACATCATAGAAAAAGGATTTAATTTTTTGTTTGTTCTTTCCCGAATTGATTGATAGTTTAAAATCAATTCGGCACAGTTATCATTCGAATGGAAATATAAATATTTAGAAACATAAAGATTTTCATCATTTTTTTTCCCCTGCCTTTATGAGAGTTGAATTTTCCGAATTTTTCGATTGATATCGAATATTTTGCCGTCCCAATACAAATTGTAAATATTTTGATAAGTTGAAAACATGAAATATTTATAGTTCTATGAAATGCAAATTCTGCAAATTAGAGGGTGCTCTTTAAATAAAATGACTAAAAAAATGGAATTAAGTAAATAAAACAAAGGATTGATTAATATATAATTATATGTTGAAAAAACTTTCAAGGCGTCTCTTCATGTGTTCAAGAAAATTTAAGCTTAATAATACGATACATAATTTCTAGACCTCTTTCGAGGCTGTAAATTCAGCTATAAAATTCGTCAAAAATAGTGACTTTCAACGCTTCATAACTTGCTCGGTTTTAGTAGTAAGAGAATGGGTGTTTATTTCAAAGTTACGTTGTCAAGAACATTTTGGGATTGATAGGATGGGGAAATTGTAGAAGCAGTTAAATTGTGTAACTTTTTGTAAAATATGTTTATTGATTCCAGCAACATAAGCATGATTTTTTTTCCGTCTTTTAAAGTACTTTTCAAGATTGGAAATATATGTTTATCGCTAATAGTTTAGAAATGAGCTATTAGATCCTGATAATTCTTACCTTCTCGCGCGCGCCTTCGTGCATTTACCTACTGCTCTTTGATTATTTAGATGCAAAAAAATAATCAACTTTCTTTAGATTTTGAATTAATTGTTACATCTAACCATTGTTACTTAATTGTACAATTAGGTTCGCTGTATAAATTTGGAAAAAGATAGCCCAAGAAACTACTTATACAATAAATAATTTTTTTGGGGAAAATGGAGTGTACAAATTTTTTCATACAATGTCTGCTTTGTATATCGTATATTGTTTTTCCGAAAAACAATTTTCGCTCATAATATTGTCCAAATATAATGCTTCAAAAAAACTTCTTTTTTTTTCACTTGGCTCATTTTATAGAATTTTGGAATCAATTTTTCATTTACTTCAGAATATGCCGGAGTTTGTATAGAAAAGTGCTTCCTACGGTAAAATGTCATTTTAATATTTTAAGAATTAATTTAACTCTTAATATATTAATCTAATTAAATTTTGATTCATACATAGGGTCCACCAGATTATGAATTTGAAAAAAATTCTTTATGAAATCTCATAATATTGATAATAACGAATAGAAATTAAAGACAAAACAGAAAATAATTAATTTTTAAATATTCTAATGCTTGGTATACAAATAACTATGTTTTTTTTAATTTTTAAATTAAATTTATATTTTATAATTGTTATGTTCAAAATCTTTTTTGTAAAATATAAAAGAATAGGTTTTATATTTCTTTACTAGCCGCCTTTGGTGACCAGCCGGTTCGCCAAACTCAATGCTTCGTCAAAATTTTAATAATTAAATATTTTATGTAATTTCTACTTTAATAGCTTCTTCATCAAAATATTTTAAAACTTCAAATATTGATAATCATATAATTCACTCATAATATTGTAGAAGCCTTCAGTCATAACGTAATATGTATATCTCTAATTTTCTGTTAGCTCCCGTAGAATTTATGCTTTAAATTAAAGTGGAAATGATTAATCTGCAATGAATATAATAATATTTTTTACTAAAACAAAGCATTTTTTTTTAATAATTTGATTACTGAAAACAGAGTCACTAAGCATTTAAAACTTATGGGCATTAAAGAATATCTTTCTTAATTTATGTAATATCTCAAGAATTTGTCAACAAAATTTTCTCAGATTCATCATGAGCAGATCGATTCATTCACAATGTTTCATTTTAAATGTATCAAACACTCAGAAAATAAACACAATCGTTTAAAATAATCGGTCGAAAACAGGTTAAAAAAACTACTTATAAACCAATGTGCTTAAAACTATAAGCATATACAAAAAATATATATAACTAACATAAATACAATTTAATTACAAAAGCACACAACTAACCTAAAAAATAATTTAAATCAAGTCAACATCCGTTGAAAATTTTTGTGAACAATCAGAACACAATGCGCATGCGTAAATTTTCAACGCCAGTTACGGTAACGCAAATGCATGAATTTTTCTACGCCAGTTGGGGTAATGCTATGCAGATTAGAAATTTTTAATTTCCTTTATTCTGTTTGATTTTAATTCAAAAGTACTTCAGAATGAATCTGAAAGATCGATTCATTAACAATGCTTAATTTTATATGCATCAAACATTAAGAAAATAAACAGAATCGTTTGAAATAATCGGCCGAAAAATCTTAAGAATAACCTGATTAGCGTGAGAAAAAAAATTGTAGCCTTACACATTTGGCGGTGGGAAAAATAAAGATTTTTTTGGCGGGAAAGTTAGTTTTTAATTAATAATTAAAATTATAATTAAAATTTCAAAAAAGGGACCCCAGGTGCACATTCCCGACCTCCAAGGTATGCATGTACAAAATTCGGTAGCTGTAGATCAAACGGTTTGGCCTGTAGAACGCCAACACACACACATTGAGCTTTATATAAGTATAGATTAGAGCTTTAAAGGCAATGAATGATTCTGCTACTTCCTTTACCATAAAGTTAAGAAAGAGAAAGCATTCCTCTGAGGAAAAAAATTGAGTATCATTGCTAATACTTTTTGTGAATTGAATCTCTTATGCGTCACTCTTGATGCTCAGGTCCCTCCAACAAAGCACTTTTCAGCATTCCATTGTGGTGGACATCATAACCGTATTATTTCACAGTATGACTCGTTTCGTTTAGTATGTACATGAATCTTTCTAATGGAGGGACATCATACTGATCTAAAACGTATCTGCCAGAGTAATCCACTCATTGCTTGTTGTGATACTACAACTTCGCTTTATTATTCCTCATGTCAACGTTTAAATCAGTAGTGACAAATGAAGCAAAAGATTATTTTAATTGTTATTTTTAAAATTTTAAAAATATATCAAAATCAGCTTTGTGCAATAATATTTTCTGTAATAATCATGGCAAAATGTCAACATTTCGCTTCATTAAAATTCTAATTAAGTTTTTTTTCAATCGCTTCATGGTGCGTATTCATGTTTTCCAAAATGTGTGTCTCTGATTTGCGCCCATTTCGATAGGTCTTGGTCAAATAGTTTGATCAGTAGCGTATCAGACACTGAGATAGAAAAATGCGCATTTTCTTTTATCATCAGTATATGCAATTATTAGCTATAAGTGGAAAGATCCGACTATAGTTAATAGATGATAAGTTTAAGATCTAAATTCTGAAGGATATTAGATAAATAATGAATCAACTCAAATAAAAGTATTGGATTTTTTTTTTCCGCGTTTTCAAACTGGGAGTGTCACTGAATAGTGACCAACTCATTCGGTGATCACTTTTTATTACATTGCTTTGTGTGAGATAATAACATAATTGCTCCATGCAACGAACGCCTTGATAGATGGGAAGAAAAGCGGTCTCCGTGTACGCTTCCATGCAATGAAGCTCGTATCACGATGGCCGGCGCTCGTTACTTTTTTAATTTCGTTTTTTTCCGCATTGTTGCCACTAACACTGCTTATCTCCATAATCGATTCCTATTTATAGGCAATTAAGCCGCCCAAAGTAAAGAACACAACAAACGGCTGTTCGCTCAAAAGTGTGAAAGCAAATGGCTACATTGTTTCAGAACAAAGGACCCAAAATCCTGTGCGGGCGAAATCGAGAAAAGTAACCGATGAAAATTCTTTATTCACCCCTTATTACTCCACATACTGATTCCGTTTTGAAGCATCACGCCATGCGTGAACGGACTTTCGGAAAAAAATGAAGAAAGAAAAAGAAGAAATCTTTCGGAGTGTGTCGAAAATTGCCTCAAATTAAGATCAAAAACCACGCGTCTGTCCCGTAGGGCTGTAACGGGAGGCAAGAGCAACCCTTCCGACATCGAATGCCCGAAATTCGGGTCACTGCCAAGGTGGATTTCTATTCGCTGCGAGGGGGAAGTGATCCGGGTGACGTCGGATTCCCGTTCGGCAGATGATACACTCATCCTTTCGGTCGCGGAATAGTCAGATGCCATTATTTTTTCGGGAAAAAGTGAGAAAAGCAGACTAGAGAAGGAGTTGAGTAGAAAAGGCGCAATTCTGCAGATTGGACTGATTAATTGCTGGTGATTAATTCATTCCAACTAAAATATGGATTGGACATCAAAGGTAAATAGCATTTTGTGCTCTGTATTTCGAGATCAAAATTTCTGTTTCATTTTATTTCACAGCAATTATGGGAGAAACGGTATAACACATCGTAACAAAATTTTTATTCCTTTTCGATTCTGAGGGGGAAAAGAAAGGCGCTATCTGGCTTTGAAGTGGTTTCATGCCTAAAGAAAGGCACACAATTTACTTAAATAATTAAAGCGATTTTTAGAATTTTAACTCGTTAATGCAAAGAGATGCATTTTAGCCTAATTATTGAAACTATCTCAATTCATTAGAAAGCAAAGTTATTTTTAAGTAAATTTTTAAATATCTCTAAAGTTTTGAATAGTCGTGTGTAACAAGGAATCAAGGTTTTTCTTTTTTTTTTTTCTTTTTTTTTTCAAGCTTTGGTTCAAAAAACTTTTCTAATAATTCATAGAATTACAATTGGTTAAAGTGGTAAAAGTAAATTATTTCAAATGAGTGCGCAAAATTTTCAATTTTAACTGCTTAAACAAAATTGATATTCATAATATTGTTATTCATATTTCTGCATATCGCAGTTTTAAAAAAATGATTTTCATAACACAATTATTCCATATGTTCCTTATTGACAACCGATAAAAATTTAAACTGAAAGGTAAATTGGGCAACACTTCAACTAAAATGACAATTTTACGAACAAGTGTATAAAAGCATTTTTGTTTACACGAGCAGAGGTGACTAACTTTTTCAGCTTTTAAATTTGACCTTTGAATTCCTCAATTTATTTAAGAAAATTTTAGTATTTAATGGAATTAATTATTGATTTCATCTTCAATATCTTAATCGGGTGTTTTACATTCAGTATAAGAGAAGATTCTGCAATCATTCAGAAATATTTCGATATTTTCATTCAAGATGAGGCACATTTTCAATTTTTATTTTGAAACTGAAACTTGAAAAATAAATAAATAAAGCTACTTTACATCTGTGAAATCTGTAAAAATATCAGCATGCGTCATTAAAATTAAGTTTAGAAAGTTTTTAAATAATTATTATTTAAAAATTTCAATATGAATATCTTTAAAACGAACGAAAATGGTGATTATTACGATGTTGTTGATGATATTATATCGAATGAGCTTAGATATATTAATAACAAAAAAACCTGAATAATTATGAAATTGATATTAAATGCATAAAACATTTTCATAACATTCTTTGTAACTCTGCTTAACTCATCGTTCCGAAGTGCAAAAAGTAGAATTTCCCGAAGTTGTAGTACTACTTTTTCTTTCCTTGTATTCTGAAGATAATATGAAATAATAAAGAATTGTATAAACAGAAAAATATAATAATCTTATAAATATTAAGACAAAATTATTATTTGAATTAGCTTAAAAGAATTGCGATGATTTTCTAAATATTATTCTTTTCTACAACTCTTGTGCTCGAATGACTCACTTAACGAATGGAGTAAAGGGGAAATAATTTAAAAATGAATTGGGGATTAAAGCATTTAATGACAAAGAATAAACCGAACGATTGTACGCTGCATTTAAAACATCCATAATGAATAAGATTTCGACTTCAAATCGTTGAGGTGGCGAGAAAATTATTTTATTAATAATTTTTTTTTTCAAAATTTAAATGTAAAATACAAAAATATAAAGTGATGCCATCCTGAACATTCATTAGTATGTTCAGGATAAGTGAATTTAATTTTGGATTTCATTTTTTTGAGATTCAGAATGTCTGCTCTGATTAAAAAAGGTTTGGTTTGCTCTATTCTGTACTATTGTAGTTTTCAATGCGTGTGGATGGAAAGAAATTATTTTTTGATCTTTGGCATTTAGTATTTATTCCATTGACCCTACTTTCATCTCTTTCTCGAACCACTTGCGGGATTCGTTCACATATGTAAATAGTAATAGCATCGTTTTTCCTCGAGTGGTGTCAATTTTCAGTATGAAAAATTGATACGGTTAGTACAAAGCTATTTGCTCAGATTTTATATATATATATATATTTTCTCCTATACAAAATTAAAAAAAGAATGAACGAACGAAAAGTATTGTAATCATCGATCGGAATTTTGATGAAGCTACATGTTTTAGAATTCGTTCATTCTGGAAAACAAAAAGCTTTATCTGCTCGTGTATATATAAGAAAAAATTACAAAAAAAAAATCCATCGAATGAAGTAGATAAAATTTGGCTAGTGAGTTTTACAAACTACTTACTAATATGTTTTTGGATTAAATCACTCAATGAATGAGCGAGTGAGTATTTTTCTAGCGCAAGATCCATTTTCCTGATAAACTGTGCCGCAATAGATGAAAATTTTAACGGCACTATACAAATACAATAAAAAGTTTATAATCAGATATTAAAAAGGCAATTATAAATCAAGAGCAACAATAAGAAAGAATCAACATTTCAAATGTCTTTGATAAAACCTGCTTCCTTTAAATAAGGAAAATTGTTAAAATGTGGTTTATGTCCAATTAAAAATGGAAGACAAGCAACAACCGAAACATAATATTTGAGACGCAATGAGTTCAGTGACTGACATTCAATCAAAATATGTCGGATAGTTAAGCTATCACCATAGCGGCTACAAGGGGGTAGTGGCTGCTTAAAAAGTATATGTTTATGAGTTATTCGAGAGTGCCCAATACGCAATCGTGTAAGAATAACATCGCGTCGGCGATTTAGGGAGGAACACCAAAATTCAATAAAAGGTTTAACATTTTGTAGTTTGCTTCCTGTCTCAAGGTTCCATTGATTTTGCCAATTCTGGAAAAGCCATTTACGAACGGGAGAACGTACATCAGCATAAGGAATGGCCTGTCTGTAGGATTCGTTTGCTGATTTTACAGCAATATCCACCATTTCATTCCCTTAGATGCCTACATGGGAAGAAATCCAACAGAAAAGATTTCAAAACCATTTTGAGACAGATCCTTAAGCAAATTCCTAATATCAGAAATGGTGGCTTTCCAATGAGGGCTTGAAGGGCACTGAGAAGGAGCGTTCGAACACACATTCATTTTTTTCTTATTGTGAAGCGAAACGACAAAAATTGGTTTAGAAGTCATGAATTAGGAGACAACTTTTAGATAAGCGCAATGGCTGCAGGGACAGGGTTATAGAGTGGCAGAACAGTCGTATTTTCATTCAGTTTAAGTTTAATCGTCTTATATATCTGTCTGTTCATTGCCACTGATTTCCAAGAAAAATGTTGCATATATTTTTAGTTATTGCGTCTATTATTTTATTCTCGGGAAGAATACTGAACATATTTATTTATGTATATGTTATGAGAGCAATAATTAAAAATGAAGTTTTTAGAGAAATGCTTCTGAAAAAAATTTAGCAAACAAAAATCAGGGCAATTGAGCTGGTATCATTGAGTATATATATATTCTTTTTTAATTTATGGCGTCGAAAAAAAAAATCATTTCTTCGGATAACAGCTTTCTATAGTTACTGCCAAAAGTGTCTGTATGACGAAGTTTGAGAAAAGAGGCAACAAAACACACCATGGAAAATAATTTTGGTGCAGTCTAGGGAATTGTATGGACATTAGTCACACACGTTTGATTATAAGAAGCAGACAAATTATTTTGGTTGAGCACCAGAAGTGCACTGGGAAAATGAATGGACATCATTCCATACTTTAAATTTATATACTTGATTTTCTGCAGTTTCTTGAATTGTTATTTCTTCTCCAGTAAAGATAGTTTTAGTTATCAAAGACGTTTCCTTGCTATAGCATGATGTTTCAGTGTCGTTATTTTTCTTTTATTCTTCTGTCGCATTTCACCTACCTTTATATATTCATTTATTTTTGATAAGTACACTTAAAATAGAGTTTTCGAATTCATCTGAGTGACTTTTAAGATATGTGGCGAATTTGAACTTCTACAAAGGCAAGACGATAAACCTTTTATACATTCCTTTGTACAAACAAAAACTTCAGTCTTTAGTTCTCGCTAATATTCTTTTCTGCCATGGAAAAAAACAAATTTTTTTTTTTAATTCTTCCTTTAACTACACAACTCTATGTTTGTTTTGTTCGTAAATACAATACAGCCGAAATTGAACACTTTTAAAGATCATTTGGCTCGCTTCAGTAATAGTTCTCTAGATCTATTTCGTAGCAAATGAGAGATAAGCTTTCTTTGAAAACCAAAATTATTCTTTTCCAAAAGAAGAGAACGCATTATCAAAAAATGAGTCATTTGTTCCGTGGGATTTTTTCCCCTGAGGATTTTGAAATTGAGGAATGTAACTTACATGAATAATTTCGTTCTACAAAATCCTCCATAAAACTTCATGAATCACATGATTCACTTAAGACTAAACAACTTGGGTTTATTTTTTTTTATTTTTATCTGTATTCTGTGTTTTTATTGTATCTGTTTATAATACAATTCATGAAGAAGTCCCTTTTCTTAAATTAATAGGGAAAGAAAAAATTTTCCATCCGATCACTTAAAAATATCATTTGTTATAAAATGATACATGAATTTCTGCTCAGTTTATCGTTTTACAATCCTTCAGTCATATTCAATGTCATTCGTCATCAAGAATTATTTTCCAGAGTTCACAGATGAATAAAAATGTAAGCCAACACAACAAGTTATAGTTTCTCAGTTATTTAAAGTTCCTTGCAATTGTACATTTGCTCCGATGTTAACTTCTCTTCTTGAAAAACAATATTCAAAATAAGGACTCCTTGAATTATGGATTACACTCAGAAAGAAGCACTGACAGCAAGCATTGTTGACAGAATTTTTAATGCCAGCAAAAAAATAAAAAATAAACAAGAGAATCACCTCAATAAAAATATTTCATTAAAATTATTTTCATTCAACCGCTGTTTTATTTTTTTTACTTCATTTATTACTTTTTTTTATGTAATCATATAGTTGAGAGTGGAAAAAGAATCTTCCAAAACTTTTAGCTAATAATAAAGTTGCGAATTCATCATGAAAAATTGGTTTTGATAAATTGAAAAAAAAAAAACAATGACGTCAATTATTTTTTTGTCATTAAAAAAGAATGTATATACATAAAAACAAAATATTAAACTGAATCTTTCAGATACCTTCAATCGATTCTTTTAGAGAGTTTATTTTTTTTTTATTTTTTAAATTCTTGCTTTGCTTTATTTAAGAAAGCAATTTCTTTGAACATCGAATATTGAATCTTTTTATATTCTTTCGATAACTGAAGCATAAAAATATCTTTAGATATTTCTTTGCTTAAGATAGAATTTGAAAATGGACGAGGGCGATGGTAAGATATCCGCTTTGAAAACCAATTCCATTAAAAAAATAAAGAGTAAATAATGGTGGGGAATGCAGCAGAGAAATTTTTAGATGGAGCGCCGCCAATTCAGATGTCATCCTTGCGATTGGCCATGATTTAAAATGACGAATTTCATCGCAAATGAGTCGCTTTGTTGTTTGAAAATAGAATTTAAATATCACTTCATTAAACTGTAAATATAATTTCCTAACACAATTTTAGTAATAGTTTCTCCAAATTGGAAAATTCAAATTTGAAGAACTTTTAAATATAATATAAATTCAATGGTTTGAAAAAGAAATTTTTTTTCCTCATCATGATATAATTTTATGAAAACTTTTTTCGCATAAATATGGCCCGACAAAATTTTTCTTAATAATTTTTTTTATTAGAGAAATGGGACAAAGTTTTTCAAGTCATTCAGATGAGATCATTCATTCAAGTCATTCCGATTTCTTCGCTTATTGTTGTTCTTACTAAGGACACTAGAGCACATACAGAAATGAATGAACACAAATTTAGTTTTTGCCTAAAAATGTTGTTAAATGAGCCTTTCCATCTGATATGAAAAAGACAAATGTATTCGAGCAACATTTACGATTCTGCCTTTAAACAAGTTCTGTTGAAACAAGTGCTTCCGAGTGGTCTCAATCTGTAAGGAGATGGCAGAAACAAACAAGTTTCATTAAAGTACAAAATAAAAACGTAGGCCGTAATAAACATGTTCAGGCCACCGTCACAGCATCTGCATCAAGAATTCGCGTGGAATGTGATTTACCTCAGCCATCCCTGGCCGGGGGATGGAACTTTCGTGGAAAGCACCTCGGGCGTTCCATTCCGAGTGCTCTGCTTTACTTAAGAAATGATATTAGGAAGTGGCCCATAATTATCGCCTCCATAAATCATAAGCTTCCTTCAGCAGATCTCAAGACGTTCTTATGAAACGCCTCTCTCTTATAGTTAGATGCAGGACATGCCGGCGTTTAGCTGTTGACTGTCTTATATTTGCTGCATCTTATCCGTATCTTAATTTAAAAAAAGGAAAAACTTTTATACTACCCTCAACATATGAACTATTTTGAAATCTCAGAAAAGCATGAATGAAAATTCAGAGTATTATATTGAATCGATTTCGAAAATAATAAAATAAATGGTCAGAACATTAGGGTGGATTAAATGATCAGAATTGTATAGAGCACACTTTACGAAGCAGTAAAATGAATAAATGAAGAAAAATGGATCTATGTATAATTACTTTACTAATTAATAAACATCAAAAGTATATTAATTTATTTTAAAATTCACTTACTGATAGAAAAAAAAATATTTTTAAATGAATTTTCTACAAAAAATGCCCATAGGAAATTGACAATCTTTTCTAGACGAATTGATACAATTGGTTCACTTTTTATTCGTATCTTTTCTAGACGAATGGATACAACTGGTTCACTTTTTATTCGTAGTTGTATTTCTGCCTGGTGAATCACAAGCACCCCTCAGCAAATGCAGGCGAACTCTTTCAAAAAATTATACTTTTTTTTGTAAGATAATATAATAATAATAATAATGGATGGGTAGCTTTTGAATCCTTTTAATATAATGGGTAGCTTATGAATCCTTTCAAAACTGCGGATCAAAAGCAGTGTTTTTCGTTAATGATTAGTAAGAAGGAAATAAATTTTAGTCTTCCGTAGATTTCAAGGAGTCTCTCAAACTTATTTAAATAAATATTCTATTATTCTATATTTGCATTTAAAATAGTTAATCAGACTGCAGATACATACACTCGATATAAGTAATTAAAATATCAATTCAAAATCTTATTCACTTAAACAGTTTGCTGAACTGGAAATTCCTCAATATGACTTGCACTTTGTAAATAGAATTCTTTCAGAAATCTCTCATTTTTCACTTGTTTGGAGCGTTTATTAAGCTTTTCCTAAATAAACGAATCATTTTTGTCCCTGCCAAACTTCATCCCTAAAATAATATCATATTTACATGATAATAAATTGCAACAGAAAGACAATAAATTTATAAAAATTATCTATCATTTAAGAAAGCAGAGCACACATAGAGTTTCAAAATGTTCAAAAATTACGAAACATACAAAAGGAATGATTCCAAAATTTGCAAAAGTTTTATAAGAAAAATATATTCTAGAATTTAATATTTGATTTCTTACAAATAGAAACCTTAGAATCAACATCAAGTTAGAAAGGCAGCAATAAAAAATACAGAAAAACGATGACATATTCAACAAAAACTGATGCCACATATTCTTTTTCCCAAAAACACTTCAAGCAGTCATTGAAAAAAAATATTCGAATTAGGGAAGTTCGTATTACCAAATTCAGTTGCATATCGAATTCTTTCACATAAGCACACTCATTTTCAATTTCTTCCGAATAATTTTATGCCCTTCAGTTAAAAACTGTTGACTTTTTAAACCAAATTACATTAACTGTGTTTACGTTTAAAATCCCTTCGATCCGAAATGTTTCCGCTTAACCAGTCGCAACGTTTCGCATCCCTGAGCAGGCGGCTCCATGGAACACGGAAATATCCGGACGAGTCAGTGAAGGTGGAGATCAAGCACCGACACCTGAAATTTATTGTGCATTCGTCTTGCTGGAGATCAAAATAAAATGTTTTAAACTGAACTCAGAAACTTACTTTCTGAGTATCATATTCACTTCTTTACATAAGCAAATCCAGATATTGTTTCATCGACTTCATAAAATTTTAGATTTACAAAGATATTAAGGTGGAAATTTTTTATCAAAATTAATTTTAATCTTTATTATAATAATAATATAATTGGTTGCGTATTTATACATTCCTATTTTATTTGTTTAATGTTTATTAAGATGGACTTTGCATTCGATTCTATTACTTACTCATTAATGAGCTGGAATTTTCTAATTATTTTCATTTGCGTGCTTCCAACAATGTTAGAACCTTTAAAACCTCAATGACAATGCATTCATTTATATTATATTACTTCATTATAATTGTAACCGTAATCATAATTGTTTCATTTTACCTAGTAATGTATAAATTGTTATGTTATTGTTTAACCTGGTTATCTATTCATTTAATTAAATATAGATTCAATATTTGTCACCATCTAGTAATGTATTAGAAAATACACTGATTTCATGAAACTTATAATGAGTTTAAAGTTGAAATACAGAAAATAATTAAAATGAAAACACTATTAGTTTTTAATACACTAATAAAAACGTGTTTTAAAAAAATATTTTAAATAGAGAGAAATACCATTATTAGTTTGCGTGAGATCTCAATGCATGTTCCGCTTCATTTGTGAATTTAGTCATTTTAAATCTATCTTTTTCCGTTGAATGTCCCTATTTTTCACGCAAGTGAGTAGAGCTTAATGCTGGTTTAGATGGCGTCCTTTCTGTCTTTCAAAGTTTTGAAACTGCAAGACACATCATCAATAGCCTTCACATTCTTCAAAAATACACTAAACCAAAAACTATAATGAAATAGATTAAATTTTAATTTTTGTGTAACTTAATGGCGTCTATAAAATTGTATTGCTTTCTATATTACATTACAAAAAAAAATGAAACTTTTATGGGCTTCATTAGTTTTATTTTCCGACTTTTCAACGACATAAAAATGTACTATAGATCATCCCGTGAACAAGCGGCGAGTCCTTTCCCACTTCAAAGGCGAAAATGCCCGAAGCGAGGTCCGTGAACTCTCGCCCGCTGCCTTCCTTCGTAAAGCAAGATGTAATAAAAAAAGAAAAAAAAAACTCTTTCAAGATCCTTTGTTATTTAATACTCCGATCTATTATCATGCTGTTGCCAGTTTTTTGAGGACCTATTTTGCTATTGTTTCAGCTTTGTGAAAAGTGATAAAAAGCAGCTTCATTTTCTTCCTCCTTTTATCGTAATAAATCAAAGATTCAATAAATAATAAGTAGCCAACGAAAAAAAAAAAAAAAAATTAGAGCGATTAGTTAGAACGATTTTGAAACATGAACGTTTGTTAAAAAATTATTTTGTTTTATATTATTTGTAATCAAATGCTCTGAAAGAAAATATAATCATCGGTCAAATGATATAATACTCTTATTTATTACAAAGGTAATTGCTGTTGTTTCAGAATTTATTTTGTTTTTCAGTATTTTTTTCAAGCAGTCATGCAGTTACCCCTCATTTTAACTTCTACATTCTTTGCAAAATGAAAGGCATCATTAAAGAACAGAAACGGTATCGTCGCTTTGTCATTGTTCCTCAAAAAATCCGTTAAGTTTGTTTTAAAATCCCCGGATTAAGCACTCAAATTCTTTTATAACCTTTTTTTATGCATTTAATAATACGAACACATAAATATTAGAGCTAAGCTGTTTCTGTAATATATAATTGTTTATTTTAAAACAATTTCATGGTAGAAAAAGAGATGCGTTGTAACATTTTACTTATAATTGAACAATGCAGTAAGATTTTTTTCAATTTTACCGTAGCGTTGTTTGTCTTAAGTTACAAATTCAAAGGGATTAGAAACAAAATAAAGGCATATATTACAAACAGATTATAAAAGATTTTTTTTTCTTTTCAAATAAAAATCTCTTGACTGTGTGCGTGCGTACGCGTTTGCTCTGAATGGCACAATATGCACTGAAAAAGTGACGATTAAAGACGCTATAAAAAAATTTTGCAATAGTTAAAAAAAAACTGTTGTTTGTAACGCAACTAAATTAAAAATTCAATTTCAATCTTTGTTTAAAATGCTATTTTCTTTTTAGAATATATTATTTTTGATAAAAACAGATTTCACAGAGCTGATAGATTTTGCTCTGAAAAAAGAAAGCAAAAAAATACTAATTTCGAAGAAATTTTCTCCCTTTACGGTTATAAAATGCAATGTATCCATTCATTCTGTCAATAGTTTACAAAAATGCACTTTTATTCGAATATCTTTCGAAAATAGCAGCGAAGTTCCGTAAGAAAAGATAAATAATCTTTTATTTTATTAACTTTTCTTTTTGAAATATTTGGTATTAAAAAACTGTAAATCTGTCATTTTTTATTTCGTAGTTTTTCCGATTTACTTATTTAAGACAATAATAATATTATAAATAGTTTTATGAGCGTTATTTGAATTTAACCAAATTATTTAAAAACTTTTGTTAGCCAATTCATTTGGAGATTTTGACAATAAATAAATATGTCAAAAAAAAAAAAAAAACGAAAATCGGTTAAAATTTTTAAAAAAAAAAAGTATAGGAAAGACTTTTTATTGAAAATGAATTGGATTCAACTTCTAAATGTATGAACTTTAGACTTCTAAATAGCATCATTTTTATGATATAAGAATGCTATTATTTAAAATGAACCATGAAAAAAAATTAAATTTCATTGTTTTGTTTTTTTATTTTGAGTCACGTATTTAAAGATACTCTTGATACCAGATCTTGATTACTTTAAAACGGACGTTAAAATTTGATATTCAAACTTTTTTTTTGTCAAAATGGCATTTTTAAAAAAAAATTTTTGGAGGAAAGTATCATCTAACTACAATAAACCTAGTTTAACTATAAAATCGTACAGCTGTTGGTACAAAAAACGAAGACTGTTTAAAGGCAACTAGAAAAGCACGAATGGCGATAAACAATAAAATTAAGAATAGTAGCTTGATCCAAAGCTCGATTGCTCATCAATATTCAAACCATCTTGCGGATGTTTTATTGATATTTTTTTAAAATGGCATGCATGGAAAGCAGATGCTCTGGAGGCGTTGGTAAAATTATATATATATATATATATATATATATATATATAATTTTGCATTGTATATATATATGCGTTGGTTTACATAATTGAAATGAACTCATTTTCCAGTTCAGTTCAAGCCTGCTCCCCTAAGAGCAAAATCTGAAGTAGATTATCATGTCGCTGTGTCAGCTCGTATGGCATTCTGATATGAACCACTACTTTTTAGCATCGACCCAATTTAAAACTGTACAACATCTGTTATGAGAAAAGAGCTTATCAAAAAGGATTCTTTATACTCATTAATAAAGTGTCGTGAGAAAAATATTGATAAACCGTCTTCATGCGGAGAACACCAAATATTAATTTTTAAAAAAGGGTCCAATTCTCAAACTAGGAATCCATTTTTTTCCCCACATACGTGATTTCTATATTTGAAATCTGCATAACATTATCCTTAAATTATTCTTTAATCGAAAATGCTTATTTGAAAATCCATCATTCTTAAATACAAAATGAAGCATAAAAAATAAAATATTGTTTACTTTGTAATGACATTCATCTCATTTAAAATTCCAAATGGTTATTAATAAAAGTAGAAATGGAAAAAAATTCATTTAAAAAATATGTACAACTAAAATATGGGTCTAGATCAACTGGAATAACGAATCTCAAAATGACTCTAAAGATTATTTTAATATTTCTCCTTTACGCAGATGGTATTAAAGGTACGTGCTCAAACAATCCAAAAGACATTTCTCTCTTTTTACAACTTACGATTTTTGTAGAAATTAATATTTATCGGATACAATTACTTTGTTACGATTTATTTCGCATATAATTTGTAATAAAATAGCGGGAGCATTTCCTGTTCAATCCCAACACGTACGACAGCCTGCGATCAGTCCGTGACCTTAACCATAGGTAAGGCTGGGTCGTCGAGGAATGTGGTAGATCTCTTAACATTGCGTTATCCGAACTTTTAGAATTTACTAGATAATGTGACGAGGTAGATATGTATTTGTATTCCAGGCATACGTGTGCTTTACACGATGGTATTTGAATTATTTGTTTGTTGATATAACTCGAAAAGCGCTCTTGCAAACTATTATAAGGGAATAAGAATACTCGCAGAGTAAGTGATACAAATGTTTCTGAGAAAAATAGGAAGTATTTCATTTGTACTGATTTCTTTTTATCTAGCGTTCATATATATATATATATATATATATATATATATATATATATATATATATATATATATATATAATTTCTTTTATTTTTATTAAAATAGAATGTTTGTATTCTAAAACAAAATAAATGAATCATTTTTCCTTATAATGATTTTTTTATTAGTAGTAAATAACGGAACTACCGGCATTTATTTTTATATTATGTCGTTATTAGTTCCTTTCAAGGCATTCTTAGAATGTTTGTTAAATTTATTTTCTCATGTACGAAGTATGGTAAGAGAAAAATTTGGAACCGCATAAGCTATTTTAAAAAATCGATCTCGAGATTCATTTCGATCGCTCTGAATCCTAATGCATCATTTTGACAGTTCGTCTGTGGTTTGTCTGCTAACACGCTCGCTAACCAAAATCGCAGCAAGCTAGAAGGATGGAGAGTCGACTTTTGGTTTGCACCGTATTAAATTCTCCTCCGAAATGGCAGATTCATATCAATCCATCGAAGAGCGGTTCATCTGCCCACTCATTCGCTAGCACGTGTTAATGCAGAAACACAAAGGGCTCGATGGAAAAATTTTGTTGTATCACTTTATAACCATAAAAAAAAATGGTGGACTGTGAGTATAAATATCAAATTTTGGACCCGTCCATCAAGTGTTTGATTATTTGTCGACTATCAAACTTGTGTATGCAACTGCAACTATCCAAACATCATACAAGATGTATACATGAATACGATATTTACACAAAAATTCGAAGTTTGTATGAAAAGGATAGACGAAAAAAAAATGCTTACTTTAAAATGCATATTCAGTTCGCTTCACTAAGCGATGAAGTTGAACAGCAAACGAGTTGAATTAAGAAAGTATGCAAGCGAGTGTCCAATAGGTTTCATTGGAAAAACTTCTGTCGAAGCAGCTTTTATTTGTTGATTGAAAAGCACATGCGGAGCTTAGCATTCAATTACTTAAAGAACTATACAAACTTACACGCTAAACTGCAAATTTGAGAAGGCATTCCCACTTTCCCATTGAAATGTATGTTACTGCAAAATTTACATAAAAAAAATAGGACAATAAAAGTATTTAAAATACAGGACCGTTATAATCTTCTATAAGCATCTGGGAAACTATTATTTCACCTCTTTTTGGACCGAATCCCTTTTTAATAATTGTTTTGAAAGCAATTAATAAATATTTTGGAATTTATTTTCACGTCATTTTGCATCCGCAGTTTTTGTATTGGACTCAAATATGACTTAAATGAAGAAACTACGATGGCTTTGAAATATTAAATGAGTCATTTGAAAGAAATTATTTAAAATGTTGCAGCTTCTCATGTAACGATAATCAGCTGCTTCTAATGAAGTCACAAATAATGGCACAAATGTATTTGAGAGTTGTTTGCCTTGAAAGCAGATCGTATGTTTGGAATTGCGCATAAATCTGTTTTTGTCCTTTTCCCAAGTTCATTGTTCGTGTCTTCATTTCCAGTCAAATGGTTTCATGGCATCTTTTTTTCAAACATCCATTTATCTAACGATCATTATTAGAGTTTATGTCAGATGGTTTGATTCGTTTTGTGCTTATCAGAGCAAAAATATCTAATGATAAAAGAAGTTTTTTTTTTTAAGATATTAAGTAAATGTCCCTGTTCAGGCTGGTAAACAGAAGAAAATTAGAATTAAAAATATATATGTATATGTATATATATATATACGTTATCGTGAAAAAATCCATAATCTAAAATATCAAAAGGTGGTAATGAATGATGAAATTGTCAATGTTTTATTCAAATTTTATTTGTATTTTCTATCAAGCAAAGAAAATTTTTGTAGAAAGTCAAAATTTTGGTGCATTTTTAAGAGCAAAATAAAAGTAAATGAAAATTATTTTGCACAAAATCATTTTTAGCCTTGGTAATGGACTGTCAGTATCACTTAACTGAAAATTCAGTTAATACGTCAGCGTCCGAGAGATAGAATTATACTTATCATTAAAATTAATTTTCTTTTATTTAAAACAAGTAAAACTCTTTAAAAAAGAGTTTTACTTGTTTTAAGTAAAAGAAAACCACAGTTTTAAATAAAATAAAAACCAATGTTCATTCAAGTTAACGAAGGTGAAACTTCCAAAAATATTGATTCGCATTGAGAAAGCAGCGTAAAGTTTGTCACAAAAAATGCTCTATTGAAGACATGGACATGCTCCAAATTTTTTCATAAGATTTTTTTTTTTTATATAAACTG
The DNA here is from genome assembly GCF_947563725.1 of Argiope bruennichi. Taxonomy (NCBI): domain Eukaryota; kingdom Metazoa; phylum Arthropoda; class Arachnida; order Araneae; family Araneidae; genus Argiope; species Argiope bruennichi. Next base: position 126,152,824 of record NC_079160.1, read on the forward strand.
GATAGCATTTGTAGACGACGACCTACAAAATGCTAAATTTGTTCAAAACACTTTTCAAGAAAGCTATCAAATGTAGCAAGGCTGCTTCTTTGGAAGCAAGTGATCCGTGAGAAAAGATTTTTCAAAATTTTAATTAGATTTTGAATGTAAATGAACCAAAATGTTAACGCTTACATTCAATATTTTTGGAATATGTTAACGCAAGACTTTTGCCTATTTTTACACCATTTTAAAATTTAAAGAATTAGTTTCTCTGTGATACCAGTTTTATTTCTTTGCATTTTTTTTTCTCAAATTTTATTAGCTTTTTAAATGATTTCACGCCAGGTTTTCAGTTTTTCGCTTTCTAATTTAGCGTTTTTGCACATGCATTTTAAGACAATATTAATTTTTCTTTTCGTTTGCATTTTATCGTCGCTATAATTATGAATAAATTTTTAAAAACAATATAAAAACACAAGAATCTAGACTAAAAAAATTTCATGCTAGGTATCGAAGTAGAGAATAGAATCTCATTTAAATTCTTCTGTCGACGTTGTCTGCCAAATTTAATGTGATGGTAACTGCTCTGGAGCTGTTTTTCGTAGTAGTCACGTGTTCCCATTCAACATGTAAGGCTCAACCCACACTTAATTAAAATGAGTGGCACGCTTCAACAAACATCATGTAGCAAGCACCACATTGAGACGCCCTTTATCTAAATCCATTTTGTTGCAAAATAAGATAGAAAAGGAAGTTTTATTTCAAGATTAGATTAGATATGGATTTGTTTCCTGCATAAAATCTTTTCCACGAACATGCTGTTGAGAAATCAGGTTTAGGACGCAACGGCAACGTCGTGATGTTTCGGAGTTTCGCGGTATGACAAAATGGTCACGGGCACCTCCACATCATCATTTAGAATAGTAAATTACAATTTGTAAGTTTAGGGAAAGTTAAATTTAATAGAAACTAGTTTAGACGAACGCATAAAGCTCTAACGTCATGAAATTTGGTAGAATTGCTAAATCAATATTTTTATGATATAATTATTAATATAAAATAACATTTTGATTATTTATGGGGGAAAGATAACTTTAATGGAATTGCCTTGCACGTGCCTTTTACTATGGGGACTGAATTAACTATTTTGATTAGTTATTTTTGAAAAAAAATCCCAGAAATTTCTTGCGTGGAGCTCATCGTAGCTAACAGGAATAACTTTAAAAAACATTAATCCACTAGACTGATCAAAGAGTTAGTAAATTCTCACTCTTTTTTACAGGCGGAAAATTAACGCAAGAATTGTCAATTACAGTTCTGGGTCTTTTTCTAGAGAGGGCTTTTTCTTTCTTGGGCACAGCCGGATCATATGCGGGCATTTGAAGTAACTCGTTATGAAACTGGGGTCATTTTTCGAAGATTTTAATTGTTGTTCTTTTAATAAATTCCGAAACAGGTTCAATTTGGAGGTCATCATGAAGTATTTTCCTTCTGATGTACCAAAGTACATTTAACAATCTTCATGAGATGTTTATTTCGAAAAACTTGTAACTTCTTAATGTTTTGAGCGGAAATGGCCCGCCAAATTTGGGAGCCATGCAATAATATTGATCTTAAAATAGCTTTGTAGAGCAGAAGCTTGAGCCTAATCGAGAGCTTACTCCATGGAGAAATTAAGTTGTTGAGTTTAGCACTCGTTATCGTAGCTTTGGTGTGGGAAGCTTTAATATAATTATTAAAAGATAATTTGACCTCTGAAACTAACCCAAGGTATTTGTTCTCATTTACAACAGGCTGGCCATGTTTAGGACGAAAACAAAGATTGAAATCATTAAAATTCTTGATGAAAATGAATGGAATGAAAGTAAAACTATGAATTTAAATACCATTAAAAATGACAATATTGTACAGGAACGCGAAGGAATCAGCAAGAAATCGCTTTCGATTTCGAGAAGGCATCTTAAACGGTCAATCCATTGAAACATGACGTATAATCAGAATATCACATGGACTTCATACTGGTAAAAATCAGAGATTTTAACTGTCAGATATTCTGGAAAAAAAACTGGTCTCTTTTATTTAAGGCGATTAATGAAGGTTTACGACATCATGAGGTTAAGTCATTTTGTTTAACTTCAGAAAATACAAGATTCCAAAAACGAAATTCATTTTGCTGCAAGAATACATTCGAAACAAATTATATGGCAGAATTCTCCTATAAAGCAGAAAAAAATTCTGTAAAATGCAAATATCTGAAGGAAAATAAACTGTCGCTTTTTTAAAGCAAAAACAGTATCAAAATTTTCAGAATTTCTTCAAGACCTTTGATCACTAAAAGTTGCATACATTTGATTGTCATTCTCTCTTCAACTGCGGAGAATCGGGAATATCCTACTTTTCTGCCCATTGAACAAGAAAATGCCCAACAAGAAAACAGCGGGAGAAACTAGCGGTAGATTTCAGAAAAGGTGTTCAAATGGCATCAATGTCACAAATAATCTTTCCTTTCTTTTTTTTAAATGTTACATTTAAAAAAACTAAAATCTTAATAACGTTATATTTCACTGAGGTAAAAAATACAGAAATATCATTTGATAATGCACAACGTTAAAAAAAAAAAAAAAAAAGTGAAAGAATACCTCTATACAAAAATGGAAAAAATAAAAAAAAAGCAGTAAAATTGCAGTCAACACAGTTTATTACTATTTTTTTATTCATTTAATGTATTTTGGTATTAGATGTCATTTTTGTAATTGTGTTCTGATTACTATTGTTTATTTCTTTAAATATTTATTATTTTGTTTTCATTTAACTTCTTTATTTCATCTAAAGTAATTCTTCTTCGAGGATTCGTTTTGACAACTCAGTGAATTATATGCAATGTATTTGTGGTAAATCCCTCCTGCCTGTTTAACGGTATTTAGCAGAATTAACTACTAAAACTAACTTGAGAAGTTTTTTTCTTTTTCCACTTTGAAATATCTATCAGCTATTTACCCTGATTGCAAGGAGGAAAAATTAATTACCCTCAAGAATAACTTCTGGGCGGAACAAGGAAAAATCGGTCTTGCTCACGGAACTAATGAGGCTCTGCCATGATAATCCCAGAAAGAGAACAAGATTTTTCGTTCGAAACCATTTTCATTTCTGATACGGATGCTGATGACCTTGAAAAATATACAGAAAACGTGATGCTCCCTGCATGTCAATGAGCAGCAGAGACATGCAAAGCGTTCCATTCAGATGACATAAATCATAATTGGTAATCATAAAACAAACTTCGATATGAAATTGCCTCTCGACCGCGATTTCGAGCGTTGTATTTTTTCATCATACTGTTTCATACCATGCTATGCATATGAAAAAGGATTTGGAAAAATTTTAGATTCTGGATATATATTGTTTAACGTTTAATGATACTGTACAAAAAAATGAGATGAAATCCAATTGTGTGGATTTTAATTTAAAAGCTTGTTCCTAACATACGGAGGGAAACAATTACTTTAATTGAACTTAATGATGTAGCAGAAATTCGAAATATGGTTTACGGAAAGATATGAGTCAAAATTTTAGCATTTAAGGTTTTTAAATTAAAAGAAGAATCAGCCAAGAGAACAGAGGAAGATACTTTAAGTAAAGTAAAGCTCAATCAACATTTAATATTCTGATCGTATTTTCTTCCGACAGAGATTCAAAAATCCTATTTTGAAGTAAAATTTTAAAGCGAGAAATTTAAGGACTATGGCCCTTGTTTAAATAGTTATTAAAAGAATTAAGTTAAGATTAAAGGATCCCTAAGGATTAAATAGTTATCAAAAAGATAATCTACCGTTAAGGAAATAAACAAAACTGTAGTGGGACAAAAATTTATATACAGGCCTGTTACATAATGCATGACTATTATTAAAACAAATAATATTTTCATTGCTGTTATTCATTTTTATAAAATATATCTTTTATCAATAGAGAATTTTCTCAAACGTTAGGGCATTATTTTTAAGAAATATATTTCATAATTCTAATTCAAAATAAATCTACAGGCATGAGAAAGTCATTACTCAATTTTTTTATTCCTTTTTTTTCACATTTATGTAAAGCGTACTTAAATCAGAGGGAGTAGGATTTGTCGTAAAAAAAGAATTTAAAAATTCGCATAGACTTCATAATGCTTTAACATTTTTTTCGTTTCCTACAGCGAGCATTAAGATAATGCTCGCACTAAGTTCGCCACATTAATAGGATTCGACAAAGTTGATTTACATATGCTACAAAAAAAAAAGAAAAAAAAAAAAGATCATTGAGAAATATTCCCGTGTGTGTCCTTTTTCGTGGGGCAGAAATGAATTAAAATGCACTTTAAAATTTTCTTTAGGAAGTGCATAGGAACCGCTCTGGCCTGGTGGTAAGGTCTCGACTTCGGAACTGGAGCCGTTCAGGTTCGAGATTCGATTCCATCGAAGAACCGTCGTATAAGCGGGCATGGTACATGTTAAATCCTTCGGGACCAAAGTTCCTCCCGCTGGTACATTGCGGAAATTGGGAGAAAGAGGTGCCAGCTCGGGTGTCGTTCTTATCCTCTAAGCGCGGTTTAACATGACGAGGTCCGTTCCAAAATAGCCCTAGTATTGCTTTTAAAAACAGGACGTTAATATAACTAAACTAAACTGACTTAGGAAGTACATAGATGTTCTTCATCTTGCAAGATACAAACATTCCCAAGTTGTGGATCTAAAACAAACTGCTTTATTTTAGAAATACGGAGAGGTGTTTTTTTTTTCTTTTATTAAAAAAAAGAAAAATATTCGTTACTCGCATTCATTATATTCGCCCTGCTCGCCTCTTCCGTTAAACAATCATTTTCGATTGGGTTTCCAAGTGACCTACCATTCATAATTATATGCTCGCATCCATGATATTGTATTGTGAAGATCCTTTCGATTTTTTTTCCTAAAGATGTTAAAGTGACATTTTGATTTACTTCGAGCAAGCACCTTCACTAGAATGAGTTGAATAATTATGGTTCGTTTCTTTTGTCACGATTTTTAAAATTTCAAAGATTTTACTTTCTTCCATTTTCTGACTGGAAGTGCTTATTATGTATTCAAATTTTGAAAAAGGAAACAAAATTGAAACTCGAAACTTGGTTCTTCTTGTTAAAAATATTTGCGAAAGTTTTTGAATTCAGTTCATTCCCTGCAGCAGATCTCAAGTCATCGGAACTTCCGGTTTGAAAAAATTTCCATAATTAACAAATTTATTTATGAAACAGAAAACTGTCGGTTAATGACAACTGACGAATGAGTCAAAAAATTGTGATGATATATATATATATTAATTAATTTTTAAAACATTAAAAATTAGTATTTTGCAGCATTTTGCAGAAATGAACAAAAACGTCAAATACAATTAAAATGAAAGTAGGAATCTTAGTATAAAAACAACAGTACACACTTTTCAACTGTCAGCTGCATCCATAAATGAAAGAAAAAATATCACTAAAGCGCTACTCGTCGATGGAGTGTTTACTTTTAAGGCAGTAGTCATTAAAAATTCAAATTTATGAAGGTTTGGAATGAACATCACGTTAAAAGACTTTTGAGAAAGGCTTGCCACATCCTTTTACGTGAATGCAGTTTGTTGTTGTTTTCGTTTTTGTCCTTTTCATCATATTATTGTCCGATTATTTAAATTCATGCACCCACAGTGTTGTATGAGCAGAAGGAATGGCCTCGGAATTTCTATGTTCAGCTGAATCATCAGAATGGGAGTGGCAATCCATTCAAATTTAAATACAATTTTTAGTTTCATCTACGAAACAGAAACCAAAGAAATTTTCTTTTATAATAACGAAGTATGGGATTAAAATGAGAGGAAAGTATACCGAGCTCGCCTGTCAAAAAAAAAAAAAAAAAAAACGTTATTTTTATAAAAAAAGAAAACTTTTGCGTACTATAGTTCACTGTCCACAACTATAGTACGATTGAATTTGAAATAAATATCTAAATAAAAACCAAATCCATATGAAAACTAATTATCTATACAAAAAAGCTAGAGTAATGTACTTTTCTTTCGTCCTCGAACAGTCATTATTTTTCACATTTTTAGGTTTGTAAAACCACTCCAAAGAAATAGCGCGCATTACATTACAAAAATAAAATGACCCGTGTGAAATGAAAAGTGAAGCAATTTTAAACGTTTGTTGAATCGTCTAAGGAGCAGCTTTGTTTAAACCGAAAAAGGTAATGGCATTCATGGAAAGAAAATCACTAAAACATTTGCTAGTATTTTTTAAAATAATATTTTGATCATTTGGTATTGAAATCGAAAATGCAATCTGTTTGGATAAATAATGCCAAACGTTGGGCGATATGTCTGACAATAGGAACTGGAAGCAATGTGGCATTTGAGACTTTATTGGATTTGCGTTCACATGGATTTTTTTCATTTCATTCACGCGGACGAAATGCAAACAGACATATTATGAATATTTGCTCTCGTTTCTTACTTGCTCCGTATTCCCAAATTTTTCGTCATTTTCATCAAAATTTCATCATCACTTTTCAGCCATTCATTCATTTTTTCCAGCGTTCATTCGCATACGAATTGCTACTGCTTAACAATCTTCCTTAATAATGGAAATTTAAAGTATAATTTGTGTACAAAGGCGTGCCCCTTCCTGATCATGTGAGAGTGCGTTTTCATTTCGAAAGAGGCGTCTGGAATTCCAAATGAAACTGGAAATCAAACACGGTCATGCAGAAACTGCTCTAGAATCACATTTTATTTTAGAAAGCGATGAGACGCTTCTAAAAATAAATAAGAAAGAAAAAAACGAATGTGTTGCGTATCACTTGTCATGCATATGGAATGAATCATAGAAAGCATACTTAAAATAAAATTTAAAAAATGAATAATCTGAATATGTGGTCTGCCATTTAATGGCTGAATAATCATAAAACTTCATTGCAGTAGGAAAAAAATATATTATTTTGTTTTTCTTGCGGAAGCATTTTTAATGTTCCAATTTCGTGGGTAGTAAAATTAATTTATAGAGTTCAGAGCTTTCCTGGAAATTTTAATTTTCGTGGAATTGCTGAAGATGAGACATTCAGATCTTCACTTTTCCCAAAAACCCCAGCAGTATAAGTCGCAGTTCCTTCATAATTTCCAGGAACCGTTACCTTAGCTGCTTGAAAGCTGTCTGGCACCCAAGAAAAGCGATGCATGTAAGTCTTAAAAGAATCATTTCTGAGAATTTTAATTATATGGTTTAGTAAACCACAAAAAAGTCAGTTTTAAATACTGTTATGTCAGAAACTCATTCCTTTTCAGCAAAGAATATTTTTCACGGTCCACTTATCTAGCACCAAGCTTAATTCAATATTTATCAATCACATCTTCTTATAATTATATACAAACGACTGGTGTGTAATCATATCTTATGATTGCAAATGACTGATTTAAGATTGCAAATTTTTAAGTCTGCTTACAGTAACTTTAGAAATCTTGAGAAATCAGTTGGTTTTATCTTAATGTTTCCTAGTCGGGAGCACCACGAGTATGTGGATAAAAAACTGGTAAGTACTGAAACTCCTCTGGTAAGTATAGCTCTGTTGTGGAGTCCGGTTACTTGCCTCCTAACAGTAGGAGGATCAGGGCCACATCCTTTAAAATTCCATCCCCAGGTTCAGATTCTTGCTATCAACGGCGACGGTCATTCAGATGCATAGGCAGGTGACTCACTTCTGGTTATCCTGACCTTCCCAATATTGCTGAAACATACGCCGATGTTGGTGTGAATTCATTTAAAAGCTCTGTCAAATTTATTGCAGTAACTAAAAAATGTTACTTTGCTTATGCGTCCGGTTTATTAGTGCCTATCGTATTTTTGCATATCTTTGCATTTTTAGTGAATCATATAAAATTATTTAGTCCATTACTCTTTTTGCCATTTTATTTTAAGCCTATTCTCATTCGTATAATATGATAGTCTTCAAGATAAAAATAAAAAATAGCAAAATGTGGTGCAAAATATTTCAGTTCGTGTGTCGTGAGTCAATCTAAAACCGGATTTTACGTTAATGAACTCGATACAATCATTTGTAGTCAATCGACAAATTCATCCTGATTTTAGTAACGGGTGAATTGAACATCGGATTTTGTTCAGCAGTCTCGGTATCCTATTTTATTCGAAAATCTCTTCATAAGTCATTTTATCTGCGCATTTGATTGCTTGAAATGCGTTTCGATCATAATATAAGGACTTTACAGTCGATTATTACTTTTTCCTATTATAGTTAGTTTAATGCATTATTAGATTGATGGCATAACCTTGTCTTTGCATGAATTTTTTTCGCCTAACTGTAAGTAAATGCATTTCCTTTACTTATGGTTCTATGAAATAACGAAATGTAAATTAATTTCAAAGGCATTTATATTCACTGCAAATATGGATTTTAAAATAAAACTTAATGATAAAAATAAAAAATACATATATCGCTAAATCATTACTTAATGATTATAAAGTTCATTAAATCATTAAAATGTAACTAATGAGATTGAATGCGAAAATAAAATAGAGAGACTATCAGATAAGTTTTTTATATTTAAGACTATCCGTACTCGAAATCCACTCTCGTGGCTTTAAAATCTCTGAAAGAAAGAAGGTCTTAAACGATATTAAAAATAAAATATTTAAATACGACAAAGGAATTCAATTACAATGGCTAAAGCCCACAGGGGACAGTTAGGAGACGAACTTCCAAAGCTCGCAATGGAAATATTACACGTGGATTACAATTTATTTTTTTATTACTATTTGAAAACTCAAATGAAGAGAAAAATACTATAGACATTTGGCATATTATTTAGAAGGTAGAATGAAGAGGGATTTTCTGCTATATGATTATTTTTGCATTAATATTCTGCATTCACTTTTTTTGTTAGTCTTGGTAGATTCTTTCAATATATATATTTTTTTTTAATTTCTCTGAATGTTGGCATGGATATCGCAGTTTTGCGATTCTATGTTTTAAATGTATTGTAACATGCATGCTTTGGGAATCTTCCCTGCCAGCCTTCATGCACCGCGCACCATTTTGAATAGGTGAAACCGATGAAAGTGATGTATTGTAAATTAAAGTTGTATTATATCGTTTAATGATTTCAAATTTGTTTGACTTGCTGTTTACCGGGAGGATAAAAGCAGTAAATCTTAATATAAACCTACAGTTTGAAATGTCAACTTCAACTAAAGAGCTGCTTCAAATCTAGGATGTATTTAAGTTAAAGGAAGTTCAAAGAATCTCTCTTATACTCAATTTTACCATCAAAAGAACAAATGAAAACTAAATCTTTTTTTTTTTTTTTTCATTCGGGGAAAGTTGCCTTTTATTACAGATCAACAACACATTTTGCACATTTTACTGAGCAATCAAAACATTTTTAAAAACAAGTAGGAAAACCTAACTTATTGGGGGAGGGAGGGGGAATTGAAAATATCGTTTGCCTATTCGAATTGTGCATTGGCAATGAAAAAATATGTAACAGCAGTTACATTGCTTTAAAATATTGGGTTGGCTATCTAAAAAACCGGTCCCTATATTTACTCCCAGATATCAAACTAGATAAGAAGGGAAGAAAAGCAAAATTGGAACATTGATTTCTTGAAATTAAACAAAGAACTATTATTCTGCTAGGGAACGTTTTTTTAAAAATATTATTTGCATTAAAAATGTCAACAAAATGAGACATGAACGTTACGATGACATCATTAGATCAAAAGCTAATTTTTAAAAAGCTTAGGAAAAACATTTTTAACTTGAACGAATTTTTTGGAATTCCACTGAGGTAAGTGCTATACAGAAAGAATACCAGGTAAAGATTTCAGATAATAATATCTGCATTATTTTTTATTATAAGAATAGATAAATAAATAAAAGACAGCAGAATCTAAAAAGATTTATATGTAATTTTCTGTCTCGAACAAAAAATGATTATACTTTTAAGTGCCATTCTATAATTTCAGGTAATATTAATCTAGTCTATTTTCACACACACAAAATAAAAAGTGGAAAGTAGATTTAAAATGAATGTTTTATTTTAATTATTATGCCTTAATATTTGTTCCGTTGGTCTAGATTATATCTCGCGAGCATTTCTATTTAAGAGCCCAGCTGTTCAACTGATTTGTTTCATTTCATGGATTTCTTACACATTGTATATTTCACGATTGCCTTACCAAATTAATTTGAAATTTCAAATTGCAATAGACATTTAAGCCCTGTTTCTTCAATAATTTTGCACTTACTGTTTTCTACACGAACTTTCGAATCGAATCAAGTCTATTCGTTTCATCAACATCAAAATTGCATATGATAGGCGCTGACCCTCTCCCTCCCCCCCATCTTGATGCAAAATATCTTTTTGGTCTATCTGTGGATGAAAAGCATGCGTTTAAATATTTGTATAAACAATGAAAATGGTTTGAATATCGTTTCAGCTAAAGAAAATGTTGATATAAATTATTTGTCGAGTTAGTTGGGGAAAATGATTAAAATTAGAAGAACTGAACAATGCCTGTGTTGGGTATTGTTCAATTAGCATTAAAGAGATGACTTTTTGAATTTTAAGTTGGTATTAGAATAATTTTTGTAGAATAACAACTTCATCTACGAAATACGTCAACACATGCGCCATTTTTATGCCATTAAAGTTCTAACTGAATTTTAAAAAAGCATGCCCAAGTACACATTTTGCCATCTAAATGTTAAATTATCGTCTGCTAGTATGATAATTCAACAGTCTGTTCTGTACGTCACCAAAAATTTCGTATTCATTTTTTAAAATTAAAATTGTAAATGTCTAAAAACATTGTAAATGATAAAAGGGTCGAGTGGGCCAGAAATAAAAAGAAAACAACTGTCAATATGTAAATAATATAATTTGATTTAAATAGTGATTATGAATTTTTTAAATGCTTTTAAAACGCTTTAAGTTTTAGAAAAATATTGAAAAAAAGCTGCTTTGAAAATTTATTTTAACATATTTTCCATGAAAAAAATATCACCGAATCTTAATTAAAAATATCGTAAATTAATTATATTCTCTCAGTTTTTCTTAGAATTGATTTTTTTTATAAATTGCATTACATTAGTTTCATCCTTATTATTTTATTTCTAGCAAATTTAAAAATGAAATTTTCTTTAATATATGGCCAACAACTGACAAAGAGCTGTGAGTTAATGAATAATTTCTTAAACATCCTGCCTGTGTAAAAAATTCTGCCAACCCACGGTATTTAGCAGACTGTGATGTCTTTTGGATGGCCAACAGAACAATTTCTCCGGAACTCCATTTGCTGTACCTCAATGCTTAACTAAAGTGCAGCAGCTGAGTTTCTTTATTTCGGTCTGATTGTATTGCTTTGAGCATTTCCAAGTGATCACAGTACGAGGATTATCGCCATCTACGAGCATCAAGGCTTAATCGGGTTCATCACCTACATACACTCCGTCACAGGCGACACACTTCGACAAGAAATCTTCGCACACACACACACACACACAAAAAAAGCTTGGAGAATGAGCGAGACCATAACAGACACACTAAATTAACCCTAAAAAAGAGAGCGCCGGATTTCTCCATTAGTGGGAACTTTTCTTTTTGCCCCGATTACTTCGGTAATTGGGGATTTCTCTCTCTCCGAGAGCGGGAAATATGCAAGTGTCATAAAAGTTTCGCCGAAATGGGAGCGTATCTGAAATGGAAATGAAGAAGATGAATCGTCGAACTTGATCTGATTTTCCTCATCAATAGCACGCATGCCACGCGAATTTTTGCTCCACTGCTCAGGTAGATGCTTCTTAACCGTTTCACGTTCGAGGCACCTCAGAAATCTCTTCTGACACGAACTGTACGGAAAATAATATTAGCTTTAGGCATTTGAAAAAGAATTCCATTATTATTACACTAAGCAAAACATAACTGCGCGTAGAAAAATAAATCAGATTATGAATACTCTCTTTACATATTTGCGCATGCTCAGAATACATTTTGTTGCTTTTGTGATGATAAGGCACAGCTTGATAAAAGTAAAAATTATTTCAATTCTATAAGCAACTTTGCCGTGGCAATTGCTACACGAAGTCTGCATATCCACTTACGAATTTCTCTTTCAATTATTTAATATTTCCACCTCGATTGTGGAATTTTAAAACAGTGTTTATGATGATACCACGGATGATAATGGTTTTTGATTAGATGATCAAAACTATCCGTGATGTGATCTATTCATGAAATCTGTCCTACTTAGTAATATTTCTAAGCAGTTGTTTTTATTCCAAAATGAAGCGGGTTGATGAGGAGAAAGCATGAAAGCATATATAAATTTCAAACCAACGTTTATTCACTAGTGAGATTATAATGTTACGATAGCATTTATATTTGGTGTTTGCTTCATCGCGAATTTATAACCCTGTCGAATCGTCAGAAATATTGTACAGATACCGAAAAAAATGCGTAAGAATTGTTTTAGTGCTTAAATTGTTGGGTTCGCCATTTAATTTAGTTATATTAACATCCCGTCTTAAAGCAACACTAGGGCTATTTCGGGACGGAGCTCGTACCTTTGAACCAGGGTCAGATGACGAGGAAGACATCTCAGCTGGCACTTCCTTCTCCAAACTTTCAAACTACGCTGGCAGGAGAACGGGCTGACCATTTAAAATAAGCTTACACACAATAAGGGAGGAAAGGGAAGAAAGGCTGAAGCGCTGGTTTTTCGCTTTTGAATAGAAGGCTTAATAGGAGAGCAAACTTTTAAATAAAAAGTTAAGGTATTTAGAAAAGGAACTACAAATGAGTCGCCGAATTTTAATGAACTCATTTGGGTCAGAGAAAAATTCTTTTAAAACGATTAAATTTTGAAAAAAGGATCTTTTTTTCTTTATTTGTGCTCTTAATGTCATGTCAGTAAATCTTATGCAGAAAGATATAAATACCTGGAAAAATTTTCAGATCGAGATTTACATAATTCTTCATAAAATTCAACTTTGCAGGGAAAAAAAAAAAGGCAGCGCAGCCAAGAAATGTCCTCAGCATTTTTCTGTATCTCGATTTCGAGGACCAAAAAAGGAGCGATTCCAAATACACTTTTCTATAATTCAGTATGATATCACAGCTGTCGATTTTTGATTTTAAAAAAATAGATAAAATTAAATTTGATTAAAAAAACCCTTATTTTATGTTCATTGATTCCCGGAAAATATTCAAGTGGTTAATCATAAATAAGAAGCACTATTCTTTGTAATGAGTAGAAATTTTAATTTAATCCCCTTTTACGGTTTTTAAAATGAACTATAATGAAGAATCTATTTTGCCGAATCGAAAACATTCAAAATAAGAGAATTTTCTAATTTCTCAAATATGTTTATATTATAGAAAAATTAAAGCTACATGGAAATTTATTGCGTTTAAATATATATATAAAAGTATTGTTATTCTACTTTTGGGGACGAAATCCAAGAAATAAAAACAATAATTACAAAATGTATTTAAATATTAAATATTAAAAGTAAATATATTTAATGATATTCATAAAATGAAGCAATATAAAGTACTTTTTAGAATCTCTCTCTATAAGAAAAATATCGTTTTTCTCTTTTCCTAATATCTTAGATAACCATTCATTTATTCTACTTTTAGCATTATGCAAATAGTTGCAGAATTTTAATGTGTTCCCAAAGCAACCATGTGAGGAACTTCCATTAACAGTTGTTTCTTGAACTTCGAGGTGCGCGCTCTCGTAAAAACACAAGGTGAGTTCGAAAACAGCGAGAGAAGATGACAATAATTTTTGAATTTAACAATTAAAGACAGAAATAAAAAAAACACGGAGCTATAAAACCTCAATAAAAAATATTGGAAAGAAATATGAAAAATATACTGAAATCAGCGTAAAATTCTGCTTCTACAAACTAAACTAAAGTTGAGAAATACAGGCTTATAAGCTGTGAGTGAAACGTATTCTGTCTTTTAAAAATCCTGACTACGTCCTTTATAAAAATGCTGCTTTCATATTCTAAATAAAGATTAAAATAAAATCAGAACGATGACATCTTGTTTCTTTTGCTTCGGATAAGCGCCATCTTGAATCTAGTCACACATTACCAAACTAAATCTTTATGAAACTAAAAAACAGGCAAAAGAAAACATATTTAAATATTCTACCTGGTATGACTCTCACGTTCTGTGATTCCATCCTGCCCAAACATCCCCTGCAGGCTATCTTGTCGGTTTTCTGAAGTGAGTATGATTTAAAGACTTTCATGAATGGATCAGATTGCACTACATATCTTTTCACCTTGAAAATTCGCCTGAAAGTAGGGACGAACTGGCCTAGATAATCGATAAGGATGAAATTTGGTGACAACAAGGAAAGCTAAACCACTAGCTTTTCTATATATATGTGTGTGTTTTGCGTTGGGTTTCAGATCTTTTTTAATAAAATGCCCTATTGAATCTTTAAAATAAATAAATTATGATCGTCCATTCTTTCGAGTAAAAAAAAAACGATTATTGAGTCCTCTCGCATGAGTCATAATTCAAATTGACAGTAGAAGATACGCAATACTACATGGTACACTGTAGCAAGTCAATTAGTTAAGTAATCCTAATATATTAGAAGGCAATCCATTTAAACATATTTAAATACAGATGTGCTATAATTAAAAGAGCAGCTATTGTATCTCAGCTCATAGAGTCCATCTTTAGCTCTAAGAAACACATGCCAATGAAGATGTAGCCCCTTATAGCTTTTCACATGCGATCTGTTTGATATTCTCTTTGAGAACATAAAGATTATATTTGGTTAATTTTATTCTAGGTTTTTTTTTTTTTTTTTTTTTTTCTGAAAACGAATATAAGAGAGAATTTCAGGACCGCTGTTTATTCGAATTCAGCTTTATTTGTTTTTAATACAAACCTGGTCTCATTTAAAATTTCAATCTCTCGGCTAAATGGATACCACGTGGGACTAATATTATAAAAATAATTTATTTTAGGGCCCCTTTTTTTTATTTTGTTACTATTTATATTTATAGTAATTGCTCATGTTAGTGTTTCTTGAAGCGCAAATCTTCATAAAATGACAAAATAAGTTGTAACACATCATCCATCCTTTCGACATCATCCGTGACAATCCATCTTTGAATGGTGCGAAACGAATGACAAAACATTTTGGATCTGCCACGCGACGCAATCTTTTATGCTTTAGGGGGGAAAGAAGCTTTAAAGAAATGTAAAAGTTCGTTAAACTTCTTTAACAAATAAAATAATTTAAAAAACTAATCAAATGGCGGAGACGTGCACCATAAGGATTTGAGTCGAGCGGGATGCGTGTGCTATGCAGAATCAGGACTGCACAGCACACATATCACTCTTTTGAAGATGATCTTTTCAAGATAATTGGCATTAATGAGACAGGGTGCAGTGACAAGGTCTTTGAAAGGCAGAGAATTCACTACACCTATGGGACTGCGAATTGTTCATGTTACATTATGAACTGTAGTGGATAAACGGTCTGCTGTGAAACGATGACAGCGATAGTCACGATGGATGCCGTAACTAAATACGAAAGGTTTAAATAAAAATGTCTCTCAAAGGGCAAGTTTGTTCAGAGAATGGAAAGATTGTTAACCCTTTTGTTGCCAGGGCTCATGACTGATATTCTCTCTGATTAACTTCCCCCTTCCTAGCTTGATTAAAGTAGAAAAGAAGTCCTTTATTTAAGTAGACTGTCCGCTATAAATAGATGGTAGGTATGAGCCATAAGCGTACCACAAGAGTCAACCCTGTCCATCGAAGTTCAATACTGCACAGCAATAGTTGATCTTTGGATAGAATGAACCCCATATTAGAAATTGTGCAAAATTTCAATGTACATAGTGAAAATAAATTATTGGTTCTAGATTTACTAGTTGGGCGTATTTGCATAAATAAAATCTTGCTTTCCATAATATGCGAAAAGAATTCAGCAGCATCAGCAGTCAGTGCTTGGCACAATGTTGTGGTTCAACGGATAAAAACTGAAGACTAAATTTATTTTCTCAATTATTCGTTTTTATTCATTCTATCGAAAACGACCTGCCGTCAGGCGTGATGATATAGAAGCTTATATTCTCAATGAAGTGCTTTGATATTTAATAAAATTTTCAAACTGTGCAATCAAAATGGGCATACGTAAATTCTCAAAAGTAAATATTAATATTTCTTCCATTTACTTTATGGCAATTGGTATGTATACGAAATAATATGGTTAACAGAAAAGAAATATTTAACAGCATATTTTATGCAGTTATTTCATAGATTTTTTTCTTATGTTCAAAGGTACATAAGCCCATGTCAGGTTAATATTAGGTTGAGTGATAATTCCTCAGATTTATTCTCCATTTTTCCTTTTCCATAAATAGCATGGACCTCAAGATTAGATCCGGTGCTCATAAATGCACAGTTTTGTCTGTTTCAATTTCATTTTAACACGAAATCAATGAAATTAAATATATATAGAACCTTTTATTTTCTTTCAAAAAATGTACATTTTCCCAATGCATTATATTTTTCTACATGTAATACAACTAAATTTAAAAATAATAATTTTAATCATTATTCAACCAAATAAAGAAAGGTTTTATGTTTCAGTAATAATGTTATTTGCATTTTTATATCATCGAAAAACCCTACATGAAGATTATAATCACCCTATAGGAAAATTATGAGATGCAAATCTGTAGAAAAGTGTTCGTATTTATTTGATCTGATGGGCTGTTCATTTTTTTATCGCTGTAATATGTACATTCCATGGAATCGAGTTTTATTCTGCATTTTTCTGTAAGTGAAAGAAGTGCATCCATTGCAGTTTTAATAGCTTTTTAATTATTAAAAAACATTTTCACTTTCTACATAGATCATTTTCAAGGAAAAAATAATTTTGTCCATCATAAAATATCTAAAGATTCTACGCAAAGTGCCCAAAATGGATAAACTGTTAAAGAACTCAGAGTTGGAAATACAACATAGAAAAAGAAAAGAAAAACCAGCAGGAGTGGTACCTGACAAACTTTCTCGCATTTTGTTATTCACCTCCTCCTGCATAAAACTGAGGACTCTGTGCAAAGCCACGAATATAACGAATGCTCAGATTTTTATGTTTGCTCATGAGAAGTGTATCTCGTAGTTTAATAAAGAAAACCTCTACGTGTGTATCCACTGCATGTCACTGACGAACAATAGTTACGAGACATCGATCTTTGGCATGAAAGTAGCTTTGATGAGTCATCACTGCGATGCGGTGAAGGCAAAAGTATCAGAGAATCGAATAAGCATTTTGAAGTGTGTCTTTTTTCCTACGATTGAAACAAATATTTGACACATAACTACCATTGTAGACACCATCACGCATTTTAAATGTCATTGATTGAAGTCAATGAGTTTTAGAATTATGACGTTTACATGCTCGCGAAAGTACAGATCGACAGAGGGTCCACTCCTTGATGTCTTTGGTTCCAAATTTAATACCGATCTACTTTATAGATAAAAAACCAAACTTTATCTATCTAGCTCTTCTCATTTTATAGTTATTTTGTTCACTTGTCATCGGAGAATTGGAAAAACAAACTTCCTTTGAATGGATTTCGCTCCAAGTTTGATCTACCAGTTTGCTATAAAGAGCATGTCACATTTCATTTGTCAAGCCCAAAGCGTTTTCGAGTTATCGTATTCACAGTTAAACAGCCAGACAAAATGTTGTTGTTTTTTTGTTTTTTTTTGTTTTTTTTTAACTCAGGCGAGTTGAATGGGCCAGGAGATTCGTCAACATCTCGAGTTCGAATTTTTTGACGTTCACAATCCTTTCTGGATGCTTCGTGTACGAGAAAGGGAAAATAAATCCTACTCTGAATATCATTTAATAAGAAGTTTCGCCATGCAACATTTACATATCAAGGGGACGGTTTACAAAATCATCCTATTATTATATTAAGGCACACGTGATTTTGAAGTGCCATCGTGGCAGAATCTTCATTTCGGAACCGGACTGATACGGTTTCGAGGTTCCGTTACACCGTAGACAGCAATACATGCAAACTAGGGATGCTTTAAACTTTTCTTATGTCAAACATTATCCTACTGTTGTGATGTTGAACTTTTAGAGTGGCACCTAACTGTGATTCAAAATTGAAAGTTTCGTCCTGAAATGCCTCTAAAGAAGCAGCTAATCAAATAACCAATCCATCAACAACTTCTCTTCCAAGTCCATTCCAAAAGTTCATATTCCATCAGAATGGAATGCTTTAAACCTTAAAATAATGGATGTCTTTTCCCCCCTTCTTATTCCAGATGACTTACTGTTTGTATTATAAAAATAAAAGTTTAAAAAGAGAAAAACTGGAAATTAGAAATCGTTTTAATAACAACTGGAATAATGAAACAGTTTCGGTCTTCCCAATAATCAAAAATTATTTTGTATAATTTTATTTAAGAAAAATTATTTTATCTTAACTATAAGACAATCGATATTGCTTTATTTTAAATCTGTCTTGAATCAGGAACCTGTAGAAAATGGAAATATATATATATATATATATATATATATATATATATATATATATATATATATATATAAAATGTAATATAAACAATCAAAATTTGAGTCGAAAGCTCTAAACAGTTGAAAGGATAATTAAATTTCATGTACCTAAAAGCACTGAATTGCAATTCCAGAGATCCAATATAGAACTGATGGTTCTAAGGCTGATTCTGACTTTGCAAAAGCATTAAAACTTAGGAAACTAAATGAAACAATTAAGCTTATAATTAATTATAGTAGCAAAAATTTCAAAATTGAAATTATTATTTTTAATTATTTTTAAGTGGCGCATTACTCTTAATATCCTGCGTTAACTAAAAAACGCTTTGAATGAGACAAATAAAATTCGGTCTCTGCACCAAATCGGTAGATTTCGATCTAACTTTGAAAGAAATCCTTTCAGAGGAAGTTTGTTTTCCCAGCTATCCTTATATTTCTATTTATAATGACCTTGAGTGCACTGATCTCTTCCTGTGAAAGAAAAGGTTCATTTATTAGAAGACAATTATGTAAAGCTGGAATATTAAACATACATTACATTTAGGTATAAGGTTTCGAGAACGCTAAGAAAAATTTCAAAAACATTCGTGTTGACCGGTAATGGATTTCTACGAAAAATCGAAGAGCAACGACCGTGATACATATCGTCCCTGCTGCTTATGGAAGTAAAGCACGATGAAAAGAAACCGAAGCAGACCTCGACCTTGAAATCGAGGCGGGAAGAACTGAAAGAGAAAATGACTTGAGGTAATCAAATCGAGATCACAAATAAAATAATGTATCATCGGAGTATTTGTCGTCGCTTAACCTGCAATGTGTTAAATAAATAAAATCGACAGCAGACGGCGTAGCGTATTAGATATTGATCAGGGTCTGCAATGGCTCAGTTCTAGATTACCATTAGACCACAGCTGCCGAAATACGGTCACTTGTTCATGAATTCGCCCGTATGGAGAGCAGGGAACGGTTTAAAAACAATTTACTCGCAGCCTCTGGGCCAGTGTTTAAAGCAGGAAAGTTTTGCGAACATAATTATTCATCCTAATTACGGCAAAATCGTCTTCGCTGTAGCACAAATGATGAAGGAAGGCCGCGTTCACATGCTTGTCAATGAACTTTCACAAACCGAAAATGGCGGATCACGAATTGCCGTGCTAATGATTTTTTTTTTTTATTTATTTAACCTGAAAGATAATTTCAATTGGGCGGATGAAAAAAGTAGTAATTATGATAATTTCTAATTTGAAAATGATTTGTTGGAACTGTTATTGAGTAAGAATTCTTTTTAGAGCAATCAAACATAATTAATGACTTCCCTGCCACATGGGTTATATTTAATAGTAACAGATGTATTGCATTCCAGGATGCTATTATGCTATTTGCAAATTTTCGTGCTACATTAACACTTGGAAAATGAAATGAAAAAAAAAAAACTTTAATTATGTTAAATTCATTACTATAACTTTCAAAAATTCCATTTTTATCATTTGAATTCATTTAAATTATAATATTAAATCATTTGCATTTAGAAGAAAGAATTTAAATGTAGATCAAATTTTAAAATAAGAAAAAAAACTGCGGTAGAATGATTTCTTAGATAATATTATTTCAAACATTTATTTCTACTATTTAAAAGCTTAAACAAACCAGTCATCATTCATAAGTTTCTTTTTCTGTAAAATAAAATTCTTTCCCTTTCAAAATTGAGTTTTAATTGAAAAACTTGTCCTTTGTCTTTATATGTATCATGTATTAATAACCAAAATCGATCGTTGTCATTATTTTCTACTGTATTGCTTCATTCTTTTAGTTTTAAAATTATTTAAATAATGAAGAGGAAAAAACTGGATGAGACAGATGCGTTGTTTTAACTGGATTCCTTGCAGAAATACGCTCTGTTTCAATTATTCTTATAGCATAACATCAAGGTGGTTTCTGCCCAATGACTGCGTAGGCCAAAACCAATGCTCGTTCGGAAGTTTATGCACAAAGAGTTGTTACAGTTTTGGGGTAAACTTTAAGTGTATACAGAAGACAAATGATCTTTACATAAGATCGCAAAGCTCTTTGAATTAAGAAGAAACATACACTGGTAGAGTGTGCAACACCGATTTATTGAGACACAAATCTAATATATAAAAAGGAATTTTTGTTTGTTCGTATTTTATGCGCTGCCGTACCGTTCATCTATTGGTGATAACACTTTGCCAACTTATTGCTTTGAATCTAGAAAATCCATGTTTTTCACATGACCAGCTGTATGTTGGATGCTCTCGAATCGTACTGCCAAGAAATTTATTTGTTTTTGCTGAAAACAAAAACAAAAAATATTGTCTACCCTAAAGCAGTTGAATCGCTTGATGTTGCTCATACAGCTGTGCTGGTGGAAATGATCGTAATAAACAACTTTTTTTCATAAAGGTTTTTCGATAGTTTCAATTGCATAGAAATTATAAACTGGAAAAAAATTTTCAATCTCCCAACTGTTTTTTTTTTTTTTTTTTTTTTTTTTTTTAACCTAAGCATGTATTATTAGTTTCAAAACTCTCCCAGTTGCATTCTCTTCCGCCCTTTTTCGCGCTCATAGCTCCTTTCCTTATGAAGTTAGGAAGAAGAGGATATGAAGAAAGGAAGGAATTTTTTTTCTTACATCTCCGAATGAAAGGAAATTAATTTCTTAGTTCTACCTTGCTGATAGGAGTTATATTTATATTTGGTGTTATTGCTTAGTTTAGAAATTTCTAAAACAGAAAACACTGAGAACAACTTTGAAAAAACTACTCGCTCTAGCATATTCTACAATCATTTTTTAATAGAAACGATCAATACATTTCCCTTGGTCTTTATTCGTCATTAAAATGAGTTATTTTGTCATAGAAACTACTTAATAATTTTTTTTTTATTTCTTTTATTTACAGCTCTGGAGAACTAAGAATGGCAAAGAATAAAAATAAATTTAGTAAATTAAAATGAAAATTGGAAAATTATTTGCTAGCAATATACTTTATCAGTAATCGAAACTAATGTTTGTTTGTTTTTTATTATTTCAGGTATTATTTCAGATAACATTGTTGGCTACTTTGTGTGAAGTGTATTGTGTTAGGTTGAATCCTTTTACTGGATTTTCTGATAATTATGAACCCTTAACAGATTTCAGTATTAATCAAGGAGCATACCTTCCAAACATGCCAATGCTGTCTATTTATCCAAAAATAAACGACGACAGTCTGAATACTATGATCGGACTTCCATCACTAAATTCGCAAATGCTTTCATTTTCGAACCCTTTGTTGCCTTCACTGTCCCAAACATCCATTTCAAGACCTCCATCTAACCAAAACAAAGTGAAAAACAACCGGAACAACAATCAAAGATCTCCGAATTCTAATTCACAACAGAACCAGAGAACCGGACCTCAGAAAAATCGTGCTGTAACCTTAGACGTGAGAGGAGGTGGATACAAACTGGAACAGAAGCAAAACAATAGACCTTACAAAGCCCCTGTTGCTGCAGGTTCTGTTAGGAATACACAGAGACCCAACAGCAATAGCAATAATAACAGAAACGGTGGAAGGAATCCTGGAAGACCCAATAACATGCCACCAAGAAATAGGAAACCTAATAATCAACGACCAAGAGGACCCAC
This sequence comes from Argiope bruennichi, assembly GCF_947563725.1. Taxonomy (NCBI): domain Eukaryota; kingdom Metazoa; phylum Arthropoda; class Arachnida; order Araneae; family Araneidae; genus Argiope; species Argiope bruennichi. The sequence continues at coordinate 126,175,095 of NC_079160.1, forward strand.
AATGAAAAATCCTCACTACAATATGAAATTTGAAACTTCCTTGCCTTCTATGCCACCAAATGTCGAATTCGTCAGCCCAGAAAATGTTCTACCTTTCCATCCTCGCATCTACAAACAATTTTTACAGCAGAATAAGCAATTTGGTTCTTTCTTACAAAACATGGAGAAAATGAATCCACCGAAAGCAAAGCCACAAAACAACAGAAATTTCGGAGGACCACCTTTCCCTGGAAACGGACGCAATCCTGGAAAACAGCTGCCTTCAAAGATGACAAGAAATAGAGGAAATCAAATGAGTTCTTCGTTTGCACAGTCCTCCCAATTTTCAAATTTTGCTCCAAACTTCCAAACGCCTGGTGGTCAGACACCTGGTTCAGAAATGCCACCTCAATTTAATTTCCTACAGAAGCAAAACGCAGGAAAATTATTCAATCCGCCATTTGATGCCAATTTTTTTAATCAGGACACAAACTTCTTCTCTTCGTTTGGTCAAACAAGCGGAGGATCCCCAGTTCTGAACCAATTTCAACAGCAACAGCAGATAGGAAATCAAGGCAAACTCCCTAATATGCAGCCCCAAGGTCCTCCAGTAGCAAATATACCATCAACTAATACTTATCAAAATTCAAAACCGCCATCATTTGGCAATTCTAATCCATCTTATCCAGGAGCAGTTGAATCTCCAGCTATTGAAAGTGGAATGCCTGCTTCATTCGGTAATTTCTTCGGAAGCAACCAAGGAATGGCACAATATGACGGAAACAATATGCAATCGAATACAAAGATCCCCGACAAGGAATTCCAACAAATGGTGCAATATTATCAGCAACTGCAACAACAATCTTCAGCCCCACCTAGGCAATACCCAGCACCTCCCAGCCCCTTAGGGTCAGCATCGTTTAGTGAATCTCCCCAATCATCATCATTAATATCAAATTACCCTCCAACGCAACAATTTCCAAATTTATCTGAACAGACCAATCCATACAATGAATATCAATTCATGCAGGATTCATCTCATCAAAATGCGCAAACCCAGATACCTGGTGGGCAATCTTTGTCATATGGCAAGAACGCAAATCTCCCGTATGAAGACAGTGTCCTCCCCAGTCGCTATCAAGCTAATCAGGATCAAGTAAAAAGCCAACTTTCAGACATCCATGACCAGACAGACTACACAATGCCCCCGTTTTCACCTGTAGATCCCCTAGCTTCAGCTATAGACGGCAGCCATCAAGATATACAGGATTATTATGGATATCAACAAGTGTCCTCTAATCATAAGCCGTCGCTTTATTCAAATGAACAAATAGCGCAAAATGGAGGCTCTTCAGGTATGCGCGAAATTTCCCCTTATTCAGAAGAAAAAAATTCTCCGGAATATGAAACGCCTTTAAAAGATAGCAATTCCAAATCAATCAGTGAAGAGTCAACAGCCGGATACATGACGCCAGAACAACTCTTTGCTCCCCATTCGACGGGTTTACAGAGTGAAAGCAAGTTTGTCTTATCTTCTAGCCATGGCGAATCAAAACCGTCCAAGGATTCTCTGGAAGCAGAAGCATCAGGATCATCGGTGAATGAAAAGCACGAAGGTTAAAAACTTTATTATTATTTTCTTTCCAACAAGCAACAAAATTCAAAATTTAAACTCTCACCCAAAAATCTACATAAAACTTTGCTTCGCGACGAAATCTTCCTCAAAAAACTTTTTACATTGTGAAAGAAAAATTAGTTAAGAAAAGTAGACAACTTACAAAAAAAAAAAAAAAAAAAAAAAAAAAAAAAACCCTTTATAAAACGCAAAATCAAAAAGAAAAAAAATAGAAAAGAGGTAAAATATATTAAACATCTCGGACTATTTGTGGACGAATGTGGACTATTTGCCCAAAACTTCATGGAAAAAAAAAGCATTATCTTTCTTCACAAAACGAAAATAATTCTTAAAAACTAATCACTTAATTTTGGTTTTTTTAAAAAATTGAAAAATTAATACGCTTGAAAAAAGAAACATTTTTAATTTTTTTTTTCAAAATTCGTTTTAATAAGATTCAAAATGAATAGTTTAAATTTTTCTACTTTAAACAGATCAAACAGGAAAAAGATTTGCAGATCGAAGAATTTAGAATTTAAAAAGTTAAGGTTATCGATTTCGGTATTCGATGTCTAAGGAGGACATTTAAAATAAAATGTCGCGTTTTGAAGCTACATGATGATCATTTGAGGATGAATCTCATTATTTTAAACTATGGTGAGATGGCTAAAACCCCATCGTCCAAACTTCCATATCACACGAACGTGAAGACTGTGATCCATCTTTCTCGATGCAACTGTAAGCTAGATGTATATAAGAAAACAAGTTAATAAAATGTATCCTATTTCTAGAAAATATTATTACGATATTATAAACATAGCCTGTATTAGACTCTTAAAACTTATTTTATGTCAGTTATTCTATTTCGGATATATAGATGGACATTTTTTTAAAACTTTACCTGTATTTACTGCTTCAGTTTTTAATTTTTTACTAATTTTTAAATTGATTGATTTATAGTTCAGAATCAGAAAATACACATAGCACTAACACAGAAGCTTTGGCTTTGAAAATATAAATATTTTCAATAGATGGAAGATTCGAATTGTGAAGACAGTCTACTAATCAGTTTCTAACACCTTATTTTATCGTTCTATTTTCGGAATATGAACAACTAAGATTCCAAGCAAACTTGAAGTTCTTGGCAGCTTCTACATTGAAAAATAACACCGCTGAGGCATATAATTGTTACTCATAAGTTTCAAATCAAGATCATTCTGGACAGAACAATTCGTTTAAACCTATCCAAGTATTAAAAGAGTGCATTTTTAAACTTTTTGTCCTGTTCATTTTTAACTTTAATTTCTCTTTCTTCAGGCAGCGAAAGAGCCGCTCTCCATCTCCCAGAGGAAGTATCGATCTATGTGGCGAGACAGACCGACAGTCCGTACCTCTACGAGTTCACAGAAGCTTACGACCCCTTCTCTTTCGAAGCGAATGAGAAGGTGAAGATTGAAAGCGAATCTTCGAAACAGAATGACCAGACAGACAGCTTCGATGAAACGGAGTCCGATGAGAAAATAAACCAGAGCATCAAAGAATTTCAAAAGGTGGGCACTTCATTTTTTTTTCCTGCTATAAGAAGTGTGCAAACTAATGAGATCTTCAAGAAATTGAACGCTGGTTTAATGTAATGGATTTCCACTTTTCACACATCTCTGATTGAGTTCGAAAAATGAAACCGGGCTGTTTGTGAACACTCAATCTCAAGGACGGGAGATTCCCGGCAGAGTGACGCCTGTTAACATAATAATTCAAAAACGCAATATGGTAGCAAGAAAAAATTCTTTCTTTTCAGAAAAATTATGGGTTTCTTTTAAAATTTGGAGGAAATTCTACCTTATGAAGTTTACTTGTCTGTATGCGGATGCAATATTCAAAAATGCATAGAGTTAGAAGAGTGAAATTCAACGTATAATTTTATCATCAAAATGGTAACTAAATCTTTCGATGGACTAACCACCTGTCAATACATAAATTCATGTCAAGAACTAACTGAAAAAGCTAAAGAATTTGATAAACGAAATTGGATATGTAGTGTCTTCACCAAAGTTGTGGATTTGTATCTAGTTTTGACTCCACAGGAAATAAAAGAAAATGCATAATCTATTTTCTTCATTATACCAAGAAGCAGAAAAAGCTATATGTTATATTAATACTAGAAAAATTCGAGAAAAACATCCTCCCTCTACTTTTGTCGAAATGCTTTCTCTAGACAAATATCGGTATTTTTCATATGACTGAAATTAGAAGACAGACCTGCCAATAGCCAAGTGGGCGAGACAGGGCTAATTGTAACAAATGTTGGAAAAATGTTTATATTTTTAAATATATTTGCGAGTATTTGATGATTATAACTTTTTTACCGCTTCATTATTCATTCATAATGTGCATAAAAAAATATGCAACAATTTTGTCGACCAGCACCAAAAAAGATTTTTTCAAAAGTTGATTATTACAAATTACCCTAAATATATGGTAACAACAATGAAAAAAATATGTAAAAAATATTGTTTGTAATAATTAAAAAAATATTTAAAATTTTATTCTATTTACTATCATTTTATTAATTACAATGCATAAAGCGTTCAATAATTATTATTACTTGGCAATAGCGGTAATAAATGATATGATATTTACAGTAAAATAACGATAAAATTATTTAACCATTCAACAAAAAAATCAACCTGCATCAGAGTTGCAGCTAATGCAAAGAAATAAAAAATTGCTTCTTATTCCACACATTTTGTAAATTAAGCAATGAACCCCCTTTTTTTCTCTTGAGAATCGTGGGCCGTTTTTAATGTGGTGGCTTCGGAAGCTTCTGGTTTGAGATCTGTTCTCTCCAAAGAGCCACCGTGGTCTGGTGTACCCTGAGATTTTGGGAACCAAACGTATTCTCGCTGCTGAGACGCCATCGCTAAAAAGAAGTGCCAGCTCAGGCACTATCCTGGTCACCTGAACGATGTCCAAAATTACTTAGTCAGTCCCAAAAGAACCATAATGTGGTTTCAAAACGGGATGTTAGTGTAATAAACTTTAATATAATATATCGTCAGAGTTACTGCAAATTTACGTGATAGTCCGTTTGCCTTGTTTTCGATTTTCCGACCATTCACAAGGCATATTCAAAATGAAGTTAATATTTTATTCCGTCATAAAATTATCTTTGTTAAACATCGTGAAAAACAATAACAATTGCACAATGTATTTCACAGCTTCTGACGAAAGCACCGAAAAGCAGTTACATGGTCCAACCAACCGAATCGACTTCAGCTTCCACTACATCTCAAACGACCACAACTAGGATCCCAGTTTACAAAAAGGCTTCGGATGCAGAAGCTGAAGAGATGAAAAACCACAAGACAACCCATTCCTACATGTTCCAGTACGCCCCGGCCGAAAGATCAAATACCAAAGCCAACCCCATCTGGAATATTCGAAAGTCGAACGCATCGCGCTACCACTTGCTGCTACCAGAAACAAAGCCCCAGATTACTACGACGGCTGCTCCAACCACCACAACCACACCGCTGCCGACAAGCTCATCAACCGCTGTTGCCACTCCATCATACTACCATGAGCCCGAGACACCTGCTTGCGCGCGATACAACAACTTGACTTACTGTCTACAAGATACAGAGTATCCAAAGTAAGTACTAAAAAGATCACAACCGAAATATGATCACCGATGAGGTACAAAATATTACCGTTGCAGAAATAAAAGAATTCGTGTATTTAATGGAATCGTAAACATGGGAATGATGTAACATTATTATTAAAATTAGACAGAATCGATGTTTTCTGTGGGAATAAAAAAATAGTAGAAATTATTTTCATAACTAAATATTTTAATTGGCAAGGATTTTAAAATAAGTTACATTTCCGATTCATCAACTTTTGTATAAGTGTTTTCCTTCATACCTTTTGATTTTTAACCTCTTCCTTGGAGTCTTTCGAAAAGGCTATTTGGACTTTTCACGAATAAACACAAAACATTTCAGACGAATTCCGAAATCTGTGAAAGTTTTTCCTCGAGATTTGCTTGTAGTTGCCAATCGATGCAGAAACTATCTCTTTGAAAATACAAATCAGATTTCGGGATATTTATCTCTAATACTGCTCGTTTACCGGTTAGAACAATACTGACTAATCAAAAGCTTCAAATATTTTCTCGTTTAACCGAATTCCATTGATTAAGTCAGCGTTCGGATTATGATTTCTAATTAATAACTATCAAGTTCTTTTAATCTGCGGAAATATATTTTGACATGAATTTGAGATGAACATTATTTAGGAACATTTTTTTTCGTAATGGTTTTCTTTTCTGAAGTTGATGACGCAACACAGAAACTTTAGCTTGACTTGACAGTTTTATATTAGATTTACCATTTCTTATTAGGTAACAAAATATTGAAAAATTGCAAAGAATTTCGTCAAATCTTTACAGTTTGCTTCATTTTTAACTAACAATGAACTTGTTGAAAACGGCAGTTTTACTTCGCTATCGACATGAAGGATTTTTGTATTAATTGAAATGAAGGCAATAAGGAAGGGCCTCTGAAGGCGGATTTAGAAAATCGCCGTTTCAAAGCGTCATGATATTCGAGCCCACACCATTCTCTCCAAGCTTCCACGCCACATTTAAATTCATTACTATAGATTGCCGTGTATAAGCGCTCATGTATGGGGGATCATTGATGGAATCAGACAGGCTGTCTCAAACCGTGACGCAGGTCCAATTTACTATGGACCTCAAATTTTCCTGAGCAAATTTTCAGTAAATTAATTTTTGGTGTTGTAATTCATTTTTGGCGTTTCATCCATATTATCATGTACTAAAAGCGATCGTTTGATTGCACTGTTGATTTGCTTATATTTGATTGCATTTGGCTCATGGTCAAATATTTTCTAACTAATATTGTCTCATCTAGAAAGCTTTCTCTATTCTACAAAATATTCATTTGCATTGCTAAATTTGAATTGCTCGACTATAATTATATTTGAATACGAAAGTTAAAAAAATGTAAAAATGAATTATAAATAAGCAATATCCGTAAAGAAATAAAAATCAGATGTTTATAAAAATAAATTTTTCGGACACACGATTAAAATAATAAAAATATAAGTACCTTGAACCGTATGGATATCATCTTAATTTAACACTAAATGACGTAAACACGATTGACGATTCCTACCGATTTTTCTAATTCGAGATGTTTCCGGTGCTTTCATGTCCCTTTACTTAGGGTACCTTTATAACTACTAAAATGAGTTGTCCGAAGGTGATGAGCGCAATTGTGCACTGGTTGATTTTTCAGATTTGCTGCAATCGTCCTCAAACAGTCTTTAATGCTCCCGAGCAGAAATTTGAGACTACCGTGGATATTTTTTCTTCTTTCCCAATTTTTGTAATAAAAAAATAGATTCGGGAAAAGGTCAAACAAACGCAGAATAAATATTTCAGTGTATCTGAGAAACACAGAATGACAAGATATTGTGGTCTACTTATGGGCAGCATACTCTTAAAATCTGCTAAGAGTGCAAATCCTGTTATCTTTTTCTAATATTATAATATTTATCTTAAGTTGCTCTATTTTTTTAAATGAATTTAGGAAATATTAAAGTATAGTTCATTTTAATTCCTAGTGTACGAGTCGAAGGATTAGCTATAGAGAAACGTTGATTTAAGTTTAACCCTCGGGTGGGGCCTCTTACTCATCATTCAAGATGGTTCATCATTTTAAAACTTTAATTATTTATTTTTTAATTTTAATTTTTAAAATTACCCACAGAATGGCAAAAAGATATAGATTCATTTTTTTCAGGGAAATTCACCTTAAAACAATTGTATATATTTATTTTTTTAGTGTCGTAAAAAAGTCAATATATTAAGTGAATTATTATGCATCGAATTCATTTTTTGAGTGCAAAGGGTTAAGTATCTTGAATTAAAAGATATTATTGCCTTTCTTTTCGTTTCATCAAAAAAATCTTTTTTTCACGAATGAATGATCAGTAAGGTTTTCAAATAATGCTATGAACAAATATGATAAACACGTAACATAATGTGATGAACAAAGGCATAATAATATGATGAACATAATATTTTGCATTTTTTTCTGTTGATCCATATCACCAGAATTTTGAGCCTACGCTTTATGATCGACATTAGAATTTAAATATCCATTTGAAACAAAAACACTTCTTTGCAAAGTCATCCGAAACGACTCTTCAGGAAATGTGTCAATTTAGAGTGTCAGAAACATTAAGAAGCATTCTAATTTTTTCGAAATTCTCTCATTTCATCATGATGCTATATCAGGCGATATTTATCTCCAATTATTTTTTTATCGCTATAAGTTATTTTACATTAACAATGAAACACGATTTGATCTCTTGCAGAGATGATATAAAACGGGCTATAGAGAAGAACAGGCATCCCCTCGACCACTTCTTGATAGACATCAGCGCTTCTTCCGACGTCATAGACGACAGCCTCAACAAAGTATTCGAGAACTCGGTCCCTCTCCAATCCACGTCGGTCTCCTACTCTTACGAAGGAAAGGCGATTTCCCCCTCCAAAGGCGAAGTGAACAACACTGCTGGCTGTATTTCTAATGTCCAGTACGCCAAGCCACTCAGAGCCATCAACACAGCAGGGTTGTGGAAGATCATCGTGAACGTGGAGTTTGAAGAAACAGGGGCGAACTACACTCAAACGGTCAGGATAGAAGAATGCAGGTAAGATCTGATATGCTTAAAACCTCATTTGTTTGTCTACAAAAATAATAATTCATTCGGAAACGTAACGGAAATGGCAACCATTGCACGCCCCTATGGATAGAGTCAATATTTTGATTCTCCACCAGTTGGGGGTGAGCATGAAGTTTTAGGCAGCCCTTACAAGCAACTTATAGGCTACATTTATAGCACTTTTTTAAATCTAAGCATGACAAGAGCGCGAAAAATAATATTATAGAGCCATTTTACTTTTGCTGTGTCAGTGGTGATCAGTGGGGATGAAAGAATTCAGTTCAGCTCCAAGCACTATAGATGCTCTCAATGCGGCCATGCAGTCACGAGCAAAAAGCATCAACCTCATACCGAAACCAGCTCATTACCAAAACAATAACTACACTTATTCGGTGTGATGCCAGAACTAACAGTGAACTCGTCTGTGGAAAACACATGATAAGACAGACATTGAGAGAAAGACACTTGGGATTCAATACAAATGCATTATTCACCAAACAACACTGCTTTTACAGTTCCCAATATCAGGATATCTAGAGATTCATTTAAATAACAAAAAAGAAAGACACGTTTGAACAACGTTGAGTTTCGTTGTATCCAATTCAATTAAATGTCCCGAGGCTGAACCGGAAAGTCAGAAGGATCAATCTTATCAGCCCTTCTATCGAAATTTCAAGAACATTTACAGAGCTTTCTCCATGGCGTTTTTGTAGACTTTTGGAAATCTTCTAGATCGTACTTACCGAAGGCCCCTGGCTTTTATGTTTTGAGACAAGAGACGTATCCCAAGGAGCATTGCATTTATCGGTAAACAAAAATACTGCAGATAACCTGATTGCACAATTGGATCATGGATTGTGTCATTTCAGCACAATATACACAAAACAATATCCATCACATCTTAGAGCAAGAAATATTCTACAAGATTCCTCCAATTAGCAACTTACATGGATGATTTCTTATGATAAATAATGAGTGAAATCTTCTTGGGACGCTGACAATGAAATACACAGAAAATTTACAAAATTATATTTCATTTATTTTATTGGTGCAGATGGAGTTTGGAGGTTTTGGCACAAAATGCAAATGACCATTCATTTGTTACAATGAATTCTGTAAGGACTGACCATTCAGATAAATCGATCAATACATAAATCTGCTGCTGCTTTTGTTTTAAATTTTCTATAAAGGGATGAAAAAAAGGATCACATGTGTTGCACCCCTATGGGCGAGAAATATTTTCTCTGGGTGCTAACTATTCTAGTTGTCACTAAACAATGTTGCAACTTATGAAAACTTCGCAGCTATAATCTCTTGACGCAAGAAGGCGTCTGCAAAGAAAGCACCTCGTGATAGCAGACGAGTCTGCTTTGAAATGCGAAGCCACACAAATAGTCACATCCATTGCAACCCTATTAACTACGGGGCGTCCTACATTTTATAAGCTTCTCTCTAATCGAATGAACTCGTCGTCAATTAAGTTCCTGCTTCTTTGGAAACCTTACAACAGTAATTTAGTTTTTTTTATAATAACTTTAAATAATTACTGACGTATAGATTTTTTTTCTCTTTACAGCCATACAACTGGATATGTTGCCACCTGTGGAACTGAAACCATATCCGCTTGTTTGCAGCAATATAAATTATACAGATTATTAGCATGGGAGCCTAATCGAGGATTTTACATTGACGCTTTCTTGCTTCCAATCTCCTGTTTCTGCGGCAGTCAACAATCTTGATGACGAATAACCTGTACTAGACAAATCAACTTTCAAAAGTTTGTTACTTATAAACTCACATCTTATATTCGTTTTGCTGGATTGTTACGATTATGCATGCATGGATTTTGTAAATTATTTAAAATATTCATAACAAGCTAAATGAATCAAATTCACTTTTTTCTTTAAAAAAAAGTCTCATTGTCATTAAACAGTCAATGCATTGCGACCATTATACATTTTAGCATTTACTTTTAACTTTTACAATTGCTTTGAAGTAATTTTATGAAGTTAAGAAAAGAAAACTATTTCGGAAGTTTAATCATCTAAATTAAAATACTATATATATATATATATATGAAAGTCTTTTGCTTACTATGAAGGAGAAATTAACAAATGTATTCAAGATCCTTTTCAGCTATAGAAGAATAGAATCGAGTGTTTGAGCTTCCCCAAGAAAATGAATGCCATACACAATGGCTGGTTTCATTGTGAAATTAATAATTGTCATGTTCTGTCCTTTTCGTTTCAATCAATTCTTCACTGAAAATTCCAAATGTAATGTGTTTTTCATTTCGCTTTAGACTGAAGAGCTGGTTCCTCTTTTCAGAAACAAATCATTTCACAAGATGTGTACAGTTAGAATAACATTAAATGTATCCTTCATTTTCAAAAAATTAAGCATACTATATCAAAAGAATTTTTGTGAAAATTAAAATGTATTTTAAAAAATCTGAATCTAAATAAGGAATGATTTAACCTACATTTATTGAAATCATTTGTTTAGCCTTTTTTTTTTTGAGAGAGAGAGAAATGTAGAAGCAAATGGTTCATTAATCAAATTATAGCAGAATGAACTGTATATTATTTAAAACATAGAAAATTTTAACATATTTGTTATAAAAAATTATAATATGTACTTAAATGTGACTATATTTTTTAAACGTTGTTATACTGACAATAAGTTTTGTAGAATGAGTGTACTGTCATTATTAATAAAGTTCAACTTTTTTTAAAAACGATCAAATTGCTTTCTCTCTTCACAGATGCAGTCATGCATTTATATTTTAAACATGTCATAATTTGCCTACAGGAAAATCACAGTATGGGGAATTGAAAAATTAAATGCCCTCCCTTTTAGGTGGATGGGGGCCGCGGTACCGTCTCGGCTTCAAAACCGGAGGGTTTTCATGTTCGAGACCCGATTCCACTGAAGAACCGTCGTGTAAGCGTGTCTAATGCACTTTAAATTCGTCGGGACCAAACGTCTTCCCGCTGGTGTGGAATGGAAGTTTGGAGAGGGAATTCCAGATCAGGTATCGTCCTCATCCTTTGACCACGGTTCAAAATGACGAAGTCCGTCCTAAAATAGCTCTAGTGTTGTTTTAAAACGGAACGTTAATGTAACTAAACTAAACTTGAGATGGATGACCCTTCTACAAACGCGGCAGATTCCCCCCCCCCCCTTCCCCAAAATATATCAATCTTTTTACATTCAAGCAAAATTATTCTGCGTTCAAAATAAAAATTTAAAAAAAAATTTCTTTCTTTAATAACAGGTTTTCAAAAAAACCTTTTTTTTTCTTTGAAACTTATCAAATTTTGTTCAAATCAAATTTCATAAGCTTTCATAATGAACTTTTTGCATCAAATTTCATAGTTTCACAATTCTGACATTATGAGAAGACATCAAAAGCCTTAAGTCAAACCTTATTAGTTCAGACAAGAAATTCATAATACCGTTTACGTAATTGTTAAATATCATAGGATATTCAGTATATTAAAATTTAATAATCTAAAATATTTCTTAAAACGCCTTTCTACTAAACTATTCAAAAAATAAATAAGTGGTTCTTATTTACGTTAAAAATCATACGGCAAATAATTGATTTTTTTTAAATCTGTTTAGAGAGGGAGCTAAAATAATAATTGCCTCAACAAAATTACACTGCTATATGACATTGCCAAAAAGATTATATTAATTTAAGGATACATAATTAATTACAGTTTAAAAGCTGCAACTGTGAAAACGTGAAATAATTAGCTTTCAGAATTAGCTTAATCAGTTTTCAGAAACACATATAAAAATCTATAACAGATTTTCAAACAGGGTGGCCACTCAAATTTTGAAAAAAAGAAATGTTTTTCCTATATATTCAAGACATGAGGAAATGCTCGAATAGCACCCATGTACTAGTTATAATGTAATATGGTTTTAAGGAGTGGAAAACACAAGGAAAGGAAGAAACAATATAAAATTATTCGAAATAGTAGATTAAACGTACGTTTTGGTTCACATACAGAAAAAAATAAAATTTTATCTTTATTTATTACCTAGAATTTAGCAAGAAATAAAATTGTATATTGGGGGGGGGATATATTACCACTGCTGCTCTTTAACTATACGTCGTATAAAAATAAGGACTCGAATGACATTAAACACAAAACATTTTTGTAATTATGATTTTTTAATGATTTTCGTTAAGTAATAATTTAATGTTTACTTAATAAAAAACATTACATTACTTTTTTAATTCATTCGGTTTTGCCAATTCATGTACTTGGGCATCAATTTCGGCAGATTTTTCAGCTATCAGTTTCACGTGGCTAATCCTAAACAAATAAGGTACGACAATTCTTGGCTAATTCCACTATCAGTACACATATGTGAAAATATTTCCGATATATCATTGAATGCATTAAAAAACGAATACGGCGCAACCAGTTTTGATGCACTTAAATATTCAGCTTTAAATTATTGTTCTTGAACTAAAAAGTTCGAAATCAGTTTATTTTCAGGCATTAAATCTGATGTTTTCGGATTTGAGATGTCATCTTTTCCTGTTTTCCTTTTATCCAACATGAATGATGACAATGAGTGCCTGTTTCCCCATATTACTTAGGTTTAATATCTTCTTACAAAGCGAGCAGTACGCAACAAATGGATTTTGTGGAACTTTTCGAAATCATTCCGCAAAATCAAGATTGAGTTTTTTAACCGTCCAATTCCTATTTAATACGGATTTCGAGCAGCTCATTGTTATTGTTTTTTTAAATCTTTAATCTACTTTGAATAAGATCACGGTCTCCCAAAAAAATTAAAATATGGTAAGCTTAACACCACTGCGCTGTTTCCGCCAGAGAAATATATCCCATTCTTTCACGAAGTTACAAAATCTCGGGCATGCTCATTAGTTGAAATTCTGGAATCTCATGGAAAAAGAACAGCTGTCTCGCAAATCGAAATTGGACTTATCTATAGAGAAAAAAATGGGAAAGAGTAGAATAGGTGCTAGTTTCCGCATTACACAGTCGCGGATGGTATTGTTTCGTTTTTGGAAGCGATGGCCACGATCTTTTATTCTTGCTATCTTTAGAGATCGGGATTATTTAGATGGAAAAAAAGTGACTAAGAAAAAATCTCTTGTATTTAACTTTATCTTTTTTTTTTTTTTTTTTTTTTTCCAAATTCTCCTGCATTTTCCTAGTTTTTCACACGATTTTTAAATTTCCTGCGTTTTCCCTTTTCTCCAGTGGCGTGGGAATATATAATGTCATTCATTTAAGTTTAGAAATCAATAATTCAAAATTTTGTCTATTTTTAGATTATAAAAGTTATTAATTCCATTAATTTGAAATGTGAAATTTTATACAGCTCCTTTACTAACTCAAATTAATACAGAGCCTTCCTTCATTTCATTTCTTTATTCAGTTACAGTTAACAAATCTTAAATAAAATTATGTGACAAATACAAATAAAAATTCAACAAGCAAAACTGTTTTAAATACAAATACAAAATCATAAGATTTTTTTTTGAAAAACAATGCCAAAGTAATTAACTAATACATATGCAAAATTGTAAAATTTTAAAAGTAACTCCTTTTATTACATTATCCTTCCTGTATTAATAAAATAAATCAACGATTTTAGTTAAGGAAAAAATATCCGTAAAAATACATTAAAAATATACCAACTTGAAAATAAAATCTAATCTTAATCTGATAATTAAGTAGCATTGAAACTTCATATCAAACTCAATTCCATTGCAATTCAGTCAGAAATACTTTACATATACTGACTATTAAGAATTGAACACACACAAAAAAAATGAAGATTTTCTTTTTAAGGAGTCATTAGTTGTTTTTAACATTCTGACCAGTAAACTTTCAAAAACTGATTCCAATTTAAATTAAAAATTGGTCATACTGTTTTTGAGATTTCATGGCAATCAAAATATTAAAACCAAATATGTTAAAATATCCATTCTGATGGCATAAAAAATTTATTTATTCCATTGCATTGCATTCATTTGACCTTTTTCCCCCCCATTTTAGCTTGATTATCTAAGTAATATAAAACTTTTTGATGCAAGTCATACAACATATATATTATATTAGAATAATGTTTAATATTTATAGAAATACTGAATAATTATTAAAGTTGAAGTTTATAAATTTAAACACTTCTCCATCATCTTTTAGAAATTCCCTTTAATGTAAAAAGAATCTTAAAATAAGAAACAATACTAAATTGAGAGAAAATACTAAGTTTGTGCATTCACAAAAAATTCTAAATCACAGTAACTTTTTGCTTGTTATTGTTGTTTCTTAATTATGATCAAAATTTTATATAAATCTAAATTATTTAATTTTCTATAATTATTCTTTTAAATAATATCATCAGCTTCTATCTCATGCAGTATATCAACTTTACATTTATAAGATCATATAAGCACAGAAAGAAATTTTTATATAATCAGATCATAGTTGTAATATAAAAATTGAAAATGGTTCTTCATTATTATAAATATTATTTTCAAAACTTCATTAGAAATACTGAAGTTGAATTTAAATGGCACTAAATTCCTTATATGAAGTCTGTATGAATAATTTTGGACAGCTTGAAAAATAAACAGACCAAAAATGATACCACAGGGGAAAATGATCTTTTAACAATTCCTTGCATTTTAAATGCATTTCTGATAAATCTCTTTTTCACTTATTTTATGTTTATTTTTTATAACATTGTAGTTCTTTATTTCCTGATAATATCTAAATTCTTGAATATATATATATATATATATATATATATATATAATTTTAATTATATCATTACACACACACATATATATAATGATATTTTAAAATTTAATTTAATCCTAATTAATTTCCTAATTTTTTTTAATCTTAATTCAGCCCATATTGACATCATTCTAAAATGTTCCATTATTCCCTGATCCAATTCCACCTTTTTTATTTGATTAATGCAACAGAAGCTCTGTAAAATTGCTGACATCGACAAGATCCTACACTCAGAGTGAAGAGATGAAAAATTGTCAAGTTAAGACATTCTTTTAAAAGGTCCCTATAATTCACTTACCAAAATTAACAAAGAAATCCTTATCAAAATCTCACATATATATACAGCAAATAATATGTAAGTATATATTTTACAAAATCCAAGTATTCCTTTCATCTGAATCATCAATTTTTAAAGTAAATATTTTTTTAATTTCTAATACTCAAAAATTATTTAAAATATTGTACAGCATAGAAAGGGAGAATAACAAAGTTCAGTTCTCTTGACAAAACTGATTCAAACTTAAACATATATGATTCAAAATTTAACAATATGCATTTAGTAAAATTATGCCTCTTATATAATATTAAATTACTAGAATATTGTGATTATATTTTTACAGTAAATGCAAGTTTTTAGAAATTATAATAACAAATTTTAAAACCTCTATAAGCAAAACATACATTTACGATTTGATACATAATATAAGTCTAAGTCAACAAGAAAGTTAAAATATTTTTTATATAAACTTCAAATATATCATTTTTGTATTCTTAGTTAAAAATGTTCTTATGCAGTATTATAATCTTTGGTTATCAATACTTGCTAATATTGATAACAGTAGGAAAGATAACATGTAATTTCATAATTCTTATTTGTTTATGAAAAATTAATTTAATACAATATATTTGATTATGGTGATAACTTATAAGAAGAATCTATTAATGGTATAATCCCAGCAATAGAAGATACAGTTCCAAGCAGGCCTATGGTCCTTGGTGAAATCGAGAGATAGCCCAACTGTGAAAGTGGCAAACAAATATCACAGCCATTCTTTATTGTATCAAGAACAATATCTTTATGGAGAGCTAATACTCTGAAATACAAATTCAATTTAGTAGAAATTGTATTTGGTGGATGTATAATTTTGCCTTGCAATTCTTGATTCAAGGTACCAAAACTAAGTTGATGAAAGATTTGCTTTAAATCATAAAGGTCTCTTGATAAATTCATAACCAGAGCATATAACCACAGCCTGTAACTCAGTTTAGACCATTTTGTTTTATCTATTTTCAGTAAACCAACTCTTTCTAACCATATAAAATGATCTGTAAGTAAGTACAATCCCATGTTGATTCTTGACAGTGTGATGGTGAATTGAAGAGTTGGATCACTTATGTGCAGAGATGCCAAAGCAGTGTAGAAAGTTTCAAAACCTTTTCCAAACCTGAATACTAGAAGGAAACAGAAAGGACTTTAGAAATATAAAATCCTCACTAATTCATAATAATTAATGATATAGATAAAAAAAATAAAAGTAAAAATATTTGTTAAGATAAAAATACCACTAAGCTTTTTAATAAGAAATTTGAAATCCATAATATTTGGTTTAATGTCAAAAATAAATACTAATAAGATCCTTTTTTTAAAACTTTTTTGGAGTTTAGAGAGTTTTTTTGGTGTTAAACAATCTACGGAATGTTAAAAGAGAGACCTTATAATTTTGCATCATGGTCTGATTGTACAAATCTGACCCAATTCAGCTGTCTTTTTTTAGAATTCCGTAATATACAATCACAGATTTCCATGGCCCTTGGAGTAAGAAGAGTTAAACACAAGTCAATTAAAAACATTATATAAGCCTAAATGCAATACAAATAATTTTTTTAAAAAAATCTATAAATTCTATAAAATATACTAGAAGAATATTAATACTTAGTCAAATATAACTGATCAGGTTCCAGCCGGTCCCATTGCATTCCCACTGTTATTGCAATATTTATAACACTAAGCATCTGTTTATATTTATAATATAGTGTGCAAGCATATACATTTTCATAAAGTTACTAAAATAAAAATTAACCTAAAATAAATCAATAAAATATTGATTAAATTAAAAATGTGAATCTAAATTGATTAGTTTAATAAAAGAAAGACCTCGTTATATGCACTACTTAGGAGCATGAAATATTTAAATCTCTCTCTCATAATAAACTATAATGAAAATGTTTAATCTTTTGATTTCAGTACTAAAGCTATCAAACGATTTATAATGTTTTTGAAGGACATTTTAAAGTGCTTAGTAAAATAAACTATGATATTTATGAATAATAGGAACTACCTATATAGTTTTATTTTTTCACCAACAAAATATATATGCTCAATCTTGCAGTATGTAGCATTTTATGAAAAAAAATAGCCAAAAATAAAAAATCCTTTCTCTGAAAAATTATTGCAACATCATAACTTCTGCTTCTTGTGTACAGCCGACCACCTGCCACCACTGAATGAAGCAGCATCGACAGGATTAAGCAAAATCATAACTCAAGGAAATCAAACATCTTAATCATGATGGCTAACAATATATACACATTTAAAAAAATGAAGTAATTAAAAATATTAGGTTATTCTTAAAGAGAATAATGGTTAATAAAAACTATCCTAAGTTAATTTTTTTATGATACTTATAAAACTAAAAAAATTTTACTTAAAAGAATGCATATCACTCAAGCAAAAAATTTTAAATTACTAATAATCTATTTATTTTTAAATAAATATAAATTCATTCTTATGATTATTATTACTTAATTTAAAAGGTAGCACATACTTTATATTTAATGAGTACATACACTATTCAGAATTCAATATGTGAAGACAAAAATGACACAATAGTCAAATGCATTCATTTCAAAACACAACAAAGAAAATTAAGATTGTAGCATAAACAATTATTTTGAAGACAAAAAAATGTTTTTAATGCAAGTTTTCTTAAATTTAAAACATTATACATTAGTGTCGACATCAGCATTTATTAAATTACAATGCATTATTTTTCAGATTGCTAATATAAACTAGAATCTAAAATAATTATTATTCTGATAATATTCAAATATAATAAATATACCTTTGCTAACAAGTACATAATCTGATGCTAAATCCATATGAATAAATAAAAAAAGTTGACACTGTTTGAATTTCATTAAAATTTATTCTGCTAAAATATGTAAGGAATTTAAATAAAAATAAATAAAATTATTATTTAAATGAACTCATATTTTTAAAAAAAATCTATTAATACAGAAAAATTTAAATTGATTCTTTTGAAATTGGTTTTTTAAAAATTCATAACAGACTAACTGGCAATATGCAGTACTTAAAAATTTATTTAACATAAGGCAACAGTAATTTAAATAATACAACAGTTTCAACAAAGGTTACCATTAGATTAAACTAGTTGCAAAAAATTTAAATAATTACTCACATTTTCTTCCTGTACTTAACGTATATTCCAGTTCTTTCAGTAGCTTAATCAATTCTGCATTGCTTTTCTTATTTTGTAATGAGCCCCATATCAATTTACTGCTGTATTGGAAAAGCCTATATAAATAAATGACAAATAATGATTTAGTTTATGTCTAGAATACTGTGGATGCGAGAATCAAAAATTAAAATGATGTGTTTCAACTATTAGACAGATTTATATTATTTGGAAGAAATAATTAAAAGTTTTAAATAACTATTCTGAAAATAATAAATAACATGCCGCAATAATTTATCCCGGCCTGCAGTCTGACTGTTCAGCTTAATGAATTTATCCATAATAGTTCCTTTAATTCAACAGAAAAACTACGTGATTTTCAGCAATACTTCTGACATCAAATATTTCTGAACTTTTGCTTTCTTCACATGTTATGCGGGAACTTTATATTAGGAAGTAAGCATATAATGTAAACAAAACAATCGTCATATGTCTTCACGAGATGAGCAAATACGATTGGGGGAGGGGAGAAAAAAAAAAGTTGATGACGATTACGGTATAATATGAGTTCGATATTTGATGTCATCTCAATAGTCATGAAAAATTAACAACAGTTCTCTAGTGTAATAAATAAACATTACAAGAAATTTCGTACCTTCTCACTGGAAAAAAATTTGTTATTAAAATATATATTTATATATCTATTATTAACATGGACCATTTTGAAGTTATACCGTATTAGTTATATTTACGGTATTGGCAACTACGTAACCTTGTATTTAAATGGAAATGGATGCAGGAAGTAATGGTACCTGTTGGGTTTTAAATTTTGAATTTAAACGTGATAAATTATACATATCTGGCTGCCTTACCTGAACAAATGTAAAAATGTGAGGTAACTATACAGTGTATTTTATTAGAAGTGCGTTTATTTATACGGAAATATCAAATTTACTTTCATATAAGTCCTTCTGTTGCGAGAGCTATTTAAATTTAAATCATGTGAATTCCTCTATTACTATATCTGTTTTCATTTTTTTTAAATCATGCACTTTAATTAAAAAGTAATATGCAATGCAGATATCTTTTCTAAGAATTGTTCTCTTTCTTTTATATATAAAGCAATCGACAAAATTTCAACAATATGAACACGATTTGTAATTAATTTATACAAATTATTAAAGAAGTCATAAGACATTAAAAAAAGTTATATTAATATATGCTATTAATCATCACCTTTAAAATATTTTTATAATAACTGTCGATATTATGTTTATTGATTTGATTTTGAATTAAAAGGTAAATAATCAACTGTGTTATTTATATATCGTTACATTAACTATTCACGATCTGTTTTTATTTTAAATGGAAAAAAATTCTTTTAAAAATGAGTTTTTATTTTGAAGAAATAGAATCTAATTTCATTACATGTAAAATAATAATAATAATAAAACCGTTTTTATGAAGATATTGTATTTTCTAAAATAATTTAGATTTACCTTGAATTGAGCTAGATTTCTATGGCTCATAGTGTAATTGAAATGTGTGTTAAGAAATAGAATTCAGATAAAGAAGGAATAAAACATAGGGAAATTGTTTAGAAGTGTTTAGTTTTTCAATTATTTAAATGGATGAAAAATTTCTTAGCTTTTATATTTACTGTATTTCTTGGCTACAACATTTGTTGATATTTATAGCTCCTGATTTATTTGACGATTTTCAGACTATACTGAGCTCTATTTTACATAATGCAACTATCTTGGCGATATTTCTCGTTAATTTGGTGACTGTAAGCATTCACATGTACCCAAATTACTTAATTTAATCCAGTTATGACTCTATATTTGTAGCAAGGCTGTATGTTAAATTAAATTTATTAATGATAAGGAATGGTGTCGAAAGTGAGAGGGGAGGGGTAATTGTTCTCCTGTCAGTAAGCATTGTTCCTCCCTGCAGGTGAGAAATTAAGAGTTTTTTTGGCAACAATTTTCATTATTTCAAAAGGGATGTGTGAAGGTCTGAAAATCAAAGATGGAGATAATTTAAATCAAAGTCATTTCATGGTAAACTGTCAAAATGAAATTTTTTCTGGATTTGTCAATCTGGTGAATAAAAGTTAAGTCTGCAGAATGGTGGGCATCTGATTCTGTTTTCTGATTCAACTTGTACTTTGTTTTACATTTGGCAGAATAAATGACATAGCAACAAGATTAATCTGAAGTTGCATTTTGCCTATTGTTTTTAATCAGGTGACTGAGAAATTAATATAATAGATGAAAATTTGTATGAATTGTTTCATTTTTAGATTATTGTGATCACTTACTTGCAAAATTCATAGGAAAAATGAGAGTGTTGTTTTACACTTGACTAAAATAAATTTGGATAATGCAACAAAATATATGGACATTTTTTTACTTGTTTTCCATGATTTAATTTTTCTGTATATTTAAGTAAAGAAGGAATATTGTATTTGTTTCCAATCATTTCTTTTTACAGCAATAAATTTTCAAGATTTTATATTATATTTTACTTCTTTATGATATTTCCTTGTCTGGTGAATGGTTAAAGCTAGTTTAGTAAAAGAAGAGACAGCTGCTGTCACTTTTCTTGCAATATAGGTTTGCTAGGAAGTATTGCTTTATTGTTGTCAAATTATATCAATTGAACAAAAACCAATGTGTAAGTAAAAGTTTATAAATGAAAAATAAATTTATTTAAATATAAAATATTTTTTTTCAATTTACTATATTACATGACAATTATTTCGCTAATAAAATATTATTGATTGCAATTAGACAAGAAATAGCAAGTATATATATGATATGAGGAGATTATTTTACACAATTAAAGAATTTATATAAGACCACAAATTTGTTGAATGAGTTAATTCCAAGATATTTGGATATAATATTCATTGTTACAAGTAAGAAATTCATATCTGAATTATTTTTTCTACCAATTATTTCACAATAAAAACTATATTAAGCCAATTATTACTTTTAATCACATATGGATAAATGTATCTGATGTTAACTGATAATATTTATACATTGCTAGAATATCCATGTTTACCACACTGAAAAAAAGTTATTAAAATTGAATTTTTTTAAAAAAATTGAAAGTTTTCAAGCCTTTATAAATTCTAAGAAAAAAGTTTTTAAGAGAAACCCCATGTTTAAAAAATGAAGACAAGTAGAATCGAATTTAGTTCTATTTGAATAAATTCATTCTAACATAATAATTTCATACAATGGCATTTTTCACTTTAAAAATTCTTTTTAACCAATTAATAAAACTTAAAATGCCAATAGATAATCCAAGACATTAAATGCTAATTATTAAAAAAAAAAAAGATTGAAAGGGTTTTTGCCTATATAGATTTTGTCAAAGATCCATTTAGAAAAATCATTATAATGCCAAATGGGCAAGATTTCAATAATTCTCATTGCTGATTGGAAAGTTCCAACTTTCCGAATTTCAGGGTACAACAAATTCTGAAAAAGTTATTCTTGTTAGCACATTAACATTGTACAATGTCTAAAGCAAATTAGAATGATAAAGCTGCACTTGTTAATTCTTTTTCAGTGTGGAATAAAAAGACTACAGAAAATGGGTGGCTGCCATTTAAATTGTATTTGATAACATTCAATATAGTCCTTGTTTCTGAGATAATTACATTCAGGAGAAAAAGACTGGAGATTCACTGTTTCCATCTTCATCTTGTCTACATGTCATTTCGTATGCAATGGCATCTTTAGAAGGGCTGGCTTTTGCTCCTTTTTGTTCTTCACAAGAAAAAAAGTTTGAAAACTGTTAGTATAAAGAACAGCAAATTCTCTTGCAATCTTTCTGATAGACACAGGACTAGAATTGGATTAGATTTGATTAAAGAAAGGCAAGAAACGCACATTTTCGATAGTCTCATCAACCAAAAGACGTTCCTTCCAAATGGAATTTGCATCAAAGCACTTAACTGCTGCTTTGTGCTGGAAGGATTCGGGATCGTACTCTTTCCAGCAAGTTTAGAGAGGTTTGCTAATTGCTCTGCCGCCTTCGATTCGTCAAATAAACCTAAGTGTTTCTCGATATCTCTGCCACTGATGCCATAGCTAACGGAACATTTAGTGATCACTTCTTGACTTTTTTTTTTTTTTCCCAGGAGGTTTTAATCCACTTAAAAGCCTCCCCGACAGAAATTTTCTTTGAAAGTGCACTAGCACTTTCGCAACCATCAATATGTGCAATGACATGTCGCAGAGTGTATTGTCTGTATTTCATCTTGAAACATTTTATAACAGCATGATCCAATGGCTGATGTTTTGATGTTGTATTTGGCTGTGGAAATAACTGTTTAACATTTGTGAGTTGAGCTCCTTTACTCAAACGCATTGTCCAACTAAAAAACTTACCTGACTTAATTATTTTTTTTTAAACGAGGTTTACTAGCCATCCTTCAGAAATGGATGTTGCCATCCATGCTTTTTTGTTCGCATACCACGACACACGAAGATGGTTTAAATCCTTTAAAACATCTGGATCTTTGATATCACCAAATGACCAGGGGCTTTTCTCTCTAAAGTGCAAAAAAAAAAGAGCGCCATTTCGTCCATGTTGAATATATTCTTGTTATCACATCCGGCCAAAAACGATGGAAGACGCTCCTGTCAATCGTCATATGAACTGAAGTCGACATCGGCCTCTTCACCCACTCAGTGATCGAAAAGTGATGTTATTCCGCGTATGAAATCTGTCCAGCCGCTGACTGCTGGCAGAAATTTTCAATTCCCAGGGCACCCGCAAGTTACTTTACTTTGTGTTGAATCATAGAAAACTGACAGAAATTTTCTTCGCACGAACAGATTTAAACAGATTTCTTCCAAAATCTAATCCTTTTCTTTGATGATTTTGTTGATGCATGCTCTTTCGCAATTCAGCTAAATTCCTTGCGGATTTTCTGCTCTCATAATGATGTAAAACTTGAATGCACTGCTCGAAATTTAGAAAAACGCGCTCCGACATCGTTGCAACTCAGATCGATGACCAACTAATGAAAGAAGCGTGAATGTCGTTTTTTTTTTTTTTTCAAAATTATCAAAATCTTCTAATAAACAATAGGATCACGAAAACCGATAGAGCAGTGGCCTTTCTTAACCTAATTTTGAACCTTTCCACTTGTTGTTAGAAACTGGAAGTGATTATATTTCTAAAAAATGAAATGGGCGGACCATTACAGTGGCCTCTCGGAGGAGGTAGAGTGGCTGTTGTTAGGGTTTATTTTAACGTTAGGTCTGTGGGTCAAAAAATCCGGGGATTATCAAAGCAAAATAATCGTGTAGCTATTTCCACATATCTACAAACATAGTGAACCGTAGTCTTTCAAATATGGCAACGTCTTTCTAAATACTTGACAATCGGATGGATCCGAGTCTAAAGAATACACCGCATATTTGACAACTTTTCAGCCTAAGGAGAAGATGAGTTCCTGTATTCATTTACTTGATTGACTTACTGTGAATGAGGGTTTTCATGCAACAATATCATTTTCCGTCTTCCTTGGACCGTTAATAGTCTTTTTACAGAACACTCTTAATGTGATCAGTTGGACCTGGTAACGTTCAGCTGTAACAGTTGGAACAAGTTCAAGAAGTTCGTTGTAAATAACTCCTTCCCAATCCCTCCAAACACGCAGTAACACTTTCTTAGCAGGAATATTCGTTTTTGAAACTGATGTTGATGGCTGACCTGGATCAGATCTTGCGTTTGGGATTTTAGTTTTTGCGTTTAGAATTGTCATACAAAATATTCCATTTTCCATTACCCTTAATGATTAAAAAATTCTTTTGTTCTGAGAAACTAAATTCATGCAATTGTCAACTCTTTGGTTTTTATTTTCTTTCGTTAGTTTATGAGGAAACTATTTTCCTTGCTTCACTATTTTTCCCATCGTCGCAATTGCAGTGATGTTGTTTGGTGAATATCTTCTCTGTTCTGCTTGCTATCTCTTCTTGAGTAGTTTGGCATCGATTTTCATCTAGTAAAACTTGAAGATCTTCGTCAAATTTTTTTACTGTACCTTGGACGTAGATCGTCCTCTAAACTATAATTTCTGTTGGCAGACCTGTTTTTTACTGATGAATGATTTACAGAATGTTCACCCAAAGTTAAATTTATCAATTCCATAACTTTACAGCATTTTTTCTCCCCATTTGGAAATAGAATGCAATGGCATAAGTGTTGCTTATCTACATTTGTCTCTTATAAAATTGATATGCATGGAATAATAGCTAGTAAATTATTGAAAATCGCGTAAAAACACCAGTGACTTAGTTACATATATCCAAAATGGAGGACGCAATAATTAAATTATGTTTCTTAATGCAACCAACTTCAGAGCTAAGTTTCTAATTGCATACCTGTTTGATACAGTTTTCATTGAAATTATTTAAAAGGTTGAATAGAATATGGTTAAAATCTTTACTTTTATACTTTTTAAACTTTACTTTTGAATAATAAAGAAATTAAACATTGGGCTTAAATTTCAAAAAATGGGAATATACCAAGTATCAACGTATGGGAGATGGAGTAGTGATTAGGGCTTCGGACTCCCATACGTTTTTCTCATGTTCGATCCCGCGTTTGCAATTCAATTAGATTTTGCTTATAACTTTAAACGAACCATAGGATAAGAGTTCATTTACAATTATACAAAAAAAAAGAAGAAAAAAAAACCTGTTTTAGTGTAGATTATAGTAATTCTAAATAACCTATTAAGTACTTCAGAATACTAATCTCAATTTTGCTGATTGATTGAAGTATTCGGTGAATAGAAACACACATATATATAACAAAATATTGTCTTCTTCTGTATTCATTTATATGGTAAGACAGGTTTCACATTAATCGTTTCTTAGTTTTAATTTAATTTTGGGAAAAAGAGTTTGTTTTTTTAAAAAAAAATACTTTTTTAGATGCAACTAATTTATTCTACAGTTTTGCATTCCCCGAAAAATTGCGCCTAGAGCCCCTGACACGCCGTTTTTACGTCACTGATGTTTAAAATATTATGATGAACGATTAATAATAGAACATGGACCTTCATATAGGACATCCGAACTCGGTCAGTGCGAAGAAAAGATGATCTTAAATCTAGTTGCATAAGTATTTTTGGAAAAGCTTTTTGTCGAGTTTCTTTGGTCTTGATTATTCTACATTCTTTTGTAAGTTATTAAAAACAGTTATAGATGATGTATCATTTATTTTGGATTCCAAGAATTTTCTGAACTCTTTGAAATAGGTAATATCAATTGCGTTCGTAGGCAACCAGATATTACCTATATCAAAGAACCGTTGGTAAAGTGTCACTCCAGCTTATGTTATTATGGATTATAATTTTCAGTAATGGGTATTTGGAAGTATGCTTTATGCAACTCGGTTTTAGAAAAAAATACTCTAATATTTTTACTTTATTTCATACCAAATAATAAATAGTGAAATTATTGCAATTCAAGATCGTGAGAATATTTATATTTTAGACCTTCCCGAGTTCGAAAAACACATTTTTAAAACTATGTTTAAACTCAAAATAGTTAATTCAAATTAAACTGAAACTAAAAATTAAAAAACGTTTTCAGCTAGACAGATGAAATTTGGTATATGGGCTTTTCACCAAATATATAGATTTCTATCAGATTTTAAGCAAAATCTGTTCAGAAGAAGTCTTTTAGTCATTTTCTAATATAAGTTAATATAATAACTTATATTATAACAATACCTATCAAATTTTAAGCCAAATCGAACAAAGGATTGAACGCCTGTCAGTCTGTACATTCAGAAGCATGCAAATGCGATAACTCAAAAATGCAATGACTTAAATGTATCAATTTTAGTATATGATTTTGTGACTACATTTGTAGTTCTGTATCCAATTTTGATTTCAGTTGGTAGGGGAAGAACTTTTCTAAAATATGAATTCGGTTTTTGGATAATAATAACAGCGTGCCAGTGATTAATCACGAAAAAATTCTCGAAGACTCCCCCCATGCAAGGTGCATAGCGTCATTAAAAGTCCTTAAATGCTGTTTTTTTTTTTTTATGGTCCTTATATAAGTGTTTACCTTTTATCCTGGTGCTTATATTTTCTTTTTCATTTAAAAAAATTCATCGTGTTAAATTACCTCCAAATTCACCACTTCCAAGAAAGGCAACAAAGAATATTCCGACACACTCATTCAGCATAAACACGGATGTTATATTTGTATTATCTTTAAAAAATTTCTTATGAAATACTCATTGAGTATATATATTTTTTCAGGTAACTACAAGCCAACCATTTAAAAGGGTATTAATCTGCTGACCTCTAAAATTTTCATAAGGGGTTTACTATTACCAATATGGAAATTTGATAGTACTCGTACAGAAAATTTTGGAGGTAGAAACTAAAAATGGATACTATTCTCTCCGAATTCATTGCACGTACATCTGCAGATCCTGGATTAGCCAGAGATCTTTTGGAAGGTAATACATAATTTAATTATTCTTAGTTTGTGTTGTTTTTACTACAGTTTTGTAATACAGTGAAATTGGAGCATAAATAGCAAAATTATATTCAAAGAAAAGTTGTTCTAGCAGAATATATCTTGAAAAAATTGTTTTTAAAACTTGTGTAGTATGCTAAGCATTTTATTTATTTCCTTCTATGTATTCTTGATATCAGTGATATTCCAGATTCACTCTCAAATTGTGCCACTGGTGTGGAATCAAAATTTAATGTTTAATTTATAATAAGGTTTACAAATATGAAAACAGCATATCATCTTTAAGAATATACAGAATTTTAATTCTCAAGTCCACTAGTTCTACCCTCTTCTCCATACACATGCCTCTGCAAGGATATTTGGCATATTTGCCTTGGGTGCTATATAAAATGGCACCAAAGTAGTGCTCTTCTTCTTTGTCCTCCCTCATAAGCTGCATATTTTCTACTTATTCTGACAAAAATGTCAAAGTTTGATATTGCAATGAAACCTAAATTAATATATTAAACATTTTTGAACTTATATGATTTACATAAGTTAAGAATTTGTATCACTTATGAAAACATAATTTGCTACAAAATACCATAAAAATGGAATATCCAATAAAATATATTACTATTTGAACTAAATTTTGATGCATGAAAAAAATAAAAATGTACAAAAGGCCTTATAGCTAATGATTTAGACCTTTATAATGTTAAAAAGCTTTGGGCAGAATTATTTAAAAAAAAAAAAAATAGGTATTTAATTAATATTATTCATCAATTTGGTCAAACATTAATTTAAATGATATTGACTGAACATTTATTTAGTTATTAGGTATATATTTAAGTAAAATTATAAAGAGATATTTAATTTTTTTAAAATTTCTGCAGATGCTTTTATTCTAGAAACAAGCAAAATTACTATCAACTCTATTATTATGAAATCAAAAATTAGATATATCCAGAAAATAATAATAAGGTCATGCCATAGATCCAAATCATTCATCTACTTTTTAAAAAAAATTCTGAAATGCACATTATTGTATGCTTATAATAACATATTCAAATGACTATTGCAGTAATTGCATCTTTAGGTGATTAAAAATTAATTAGCTAATCAAATTATATGAATGAGAAACATTAGTAGCTAGATATTTTAATTTGTTAAAGAAGGAAAAATTCCATTGTCAAAAATATTTTATGCTTTAGATATTATGAAAATTTATCACATAACTCAATGACCATTTACAAATAGAGCATGATGAATCTTAGAAACTGTAATGTTTGTAAGTAACAAAATCACCTTAATTTAAGAATAAAGTAAGCATTATGATTAAAAAATAATATGAGATATAATCTCTTTTTACAAAAGAAAAGCAAACAATTTAACTCTTTTCTCATTTAATTTTCATTTACTTGTTGCTAAATGTCAGGGATTAATTACTAAAAAATTTGTCTAGGATCACTTAATAGATTTAGTTAATTTCATTTCTTAACTATTGTTCGTCACAGACACACAAGTTACACAATTTTATGCAATGGGTGGTTGATGAGGCCTATATTAAAAATTATACGAGAAATTTTCATGGAGACCATTCCGTCTAGTTTCTGTTATATTTATTACCATGCTTAATTCATTTCTATTGTCTGTTGAATAAACTGATATACCTGCTAAAATGAATTTTAAAATCAACCTTTTTTATGACTATTGTAAATATTCCGAATTGTCCTTTTCTTATGAAGGTCACGAATGGGACTTACAGTCAGCTCTCTCTGCATTTTACGTGCTTAAAGGCATCACTCCTGGACCAAAGCCAAAAGAATCGGCTGCACTGCCTATTAAACTTTCAGGGGGTCATAAACAGCATTTAGAAGATACTTATGTCTCCCCGAAGAATTTGCATCAGAAGGACTCCTCACCTGACATAGATGAGTTGGGAGGTAATTTTTCTGTGTCAAAATTTTTATTTAGTTCATGAATAATAAACAAAAAACCCAAACCAATAAATTTTTTTAAAAACTGTTTTCAAACATTTACTACTTTTTTTTCTTTCTGTTTTTTATTATTGAATATTCCACATAAATAGTTTTATACTGATTTTCCTTTAGTTTGTCAGCAAAAGAAAATATTGCTGCGAAACTTCACTTTCCCATCGTAGTAGTAGCTGAAAAGTAGTACAGCAATCGTCTACTAAATTTTGTGAGGAATTCTCAGTAATTCTGAATGAAATACCACTGTAATTTATTATCATGTCTTCACAAATTTGGTGTTAGTGAAATGACTTGAAAGGACAGGTTTGTTAAGATAGACAAACTGATTAACTACTATCTCAAAATTTTTCAATTAAGGCTATCAGTTCTTTTACTGACTCAATTTGCAGTGATAAAATTAATCTCTCAATAAAATTTTATGGAATTCTGCTGATAATTTTGAGAGTTATAGGATTTAGCAAAATGACACTTCCAATTGTTAAAAGAATCTTATGAACTTTTGGTGACATCACAGAATATTATATATATATATTTCTTGAAAATTGTTTCACTTGCCTCAAAATGGTCATACTAAGGTAAAGTCATGAAATAAATGCATAAATAGCACAAATTATAACTTTTTTTATGAGTTTTTAAAGATGAAAGTAGGGAAAAAGTGAATTGTAACATAGTAACAGAATCTGGAATCCAAAAGATTTTGCTCATACCCTAATAATTTTTTAAATATTTGCAAAAATTGTAAAATTCCCACAGTGCATTTGCAATGCCCACATTTTGAGGGATTGTATATTAAATTTATTTGTATTTATAGATACAATTTTTATGAAACATGAGCTTTAACATCTGTTATAATAACACAGTTAGTTAAATATTAAATTTACTTTCTGATCAGAGAATTTCAGTATAACATGAATTCTGATTTCATTAAAAAAAGGGGGTCTGTTATTATATATTTAATGGCTCCATGCTGAGCATTGATTCATAAATTTCTTTTATTAGGTGAAAAATATTTTAAAAATATCCTTAAAATGATTCCCTCGGATTTACAAAATAATCTTTTGCAGTAGCATTAATGAAAAAACATTCAGACCTGTAGTTTGAGATACTGTAGCATAATGTGCCTTATTCAATTCATTTATATTTATTTATATTGATTACATTACAATTGCATAACAGAAAGAATGTCCATCACTCTGTCATTTTAACACATTGATGGAAAGTATGCCTTCAGATGTCAAACCTACGAAAATGATGCGACTGAGCACCTTACGATGTAAATAGCTTAATCTGTTCTATCATATCGCATAATTTTAAAGTTATGTGTTGTGACACTACACATATAGGCAATGTATGAAATTTAGTAGTGTCTCAACAGGAACTGCCACCAAGGTTGTACTGTCCATCAAAGTGTTAATTGTAGTTTAAATTAGTAAATTTAATAAATCTTACATTTGATTATTAGTTGTTCCCATCTGAAAATAAAAGTGCATCCTTTTAATAAACATCAATAATTTTATTGTCTTAAAATGTCATTATGGTATTCACACTTCCCCAATCAGTAACATTTTGGGGGGGGGATGGGTTAAACAACATATTTCATTTGCCGTGAATATTAAGATGTATGCTAATTTCTTAGGGCTTGAAAAAAAAAAACCCTACATGGTGAATTGATTTTAAATGTAGTAAAAAAGAATCAATATTTAAATTTTTAAAAAAAGTATTTATATTTAAAAAAGCACATATTAAATTAGGGATAAATTTGAAGTCATGTTTACTTCTTCAGAATTTCTGTAATAAAAATGTGAAATCAAATAATTAAAAAAAATCTCGATTTCCAAAATAGAAAAATTATAAATTAGTTAATTAACTATGTTATTAAAAGGTATTCATTTGATTAACATCCTTATTAACCAAGTAATTATGCTAATATAACTTGGTTAATCGGTTTGTCTATCTCAACAAACCTGTCCCTTTGAGCCATTTCCATTGACACCAATTTTATGAAGATGTGATAATAAATAACAAAGTTACAGAGGTATTCTGTTTTCTATGTTGATGTCTGTACACCAAATTCATTAAATATAGTTTTACATTTTTGCTTTCTAGAGCTAACAGGCATTTTAAAAAGAAAGAGTATTGAAATTAAGTTTATCTTTGCTTCATTTGACATTTGTATTATTTGCTCATATTTTGTTATTTTAGGGAAAAGATTATCTCGAGGAATATCAAGAGCTACCGAAAATGTTAATTTAGTTTCAAGAGCACGTAGTAGATTAGCAAAAGAATTTGTAGCCAATGTGTCTGAAAAGAATCAAGTGATGGTTGGATTGGAAACTCCAGTTTATACTTTCTCATTGCCAGATTTATCTATATATCCTACAGATTTTAGGGAATTTCTTGAAAAAGATCTAATTGAGACTTCAACTTTAGTTTCTTTGGAAAATGCTGGTAAGATATTATTAAAATCCATGCTATGGATGCTAAAATTTTAATCACATAATAAGATATTACTGTTTCTGTTCTTTCATTAATTTCTGAAATAATAATCAGGATTTTAATTAGCTGTTTTGAAACATTGGAAAAAGACAATAAGTTAGGTTGTTATTAGCTTTTGCTTACAGATAAAATGTGCCCTTCCTGAACTATCTCAAGCAAAATCGAATATCTTTTGATTAAAGATTATGAATCACTAAAGTTGGATAGAAAGATTATGAATCACTATGTTGAAAAGCTCTATGCTTTTCAACATAATGATTCATAATCTTCATTAAACTAAAATTAAACCATTTTGAAAATACTTGTTACTGATTTTTCTTGTTAATGCATCAAAATTCAATAGAATGGAGCAAGTAATAAAATAATGTCTTTATGTTCAATGAATAAATACACTGTGTTTCCTCTTGTTCGCTTGGCTTGGTAATAGTAAAATTTTTATAAATTTCATCTTTTGAACCTTAACTAAAAACATGGCATACTGTGTAAATATTTACATATGCTGCAAACATCTTCAAAAGAAATTGGTTTCATTGATTTAATTTTAACCTAATTTCTTGGATTTCTTACAAATTGAATTAAAAATGTGCTTTTATTGAATATACTCTTATTATATAAATTGATTGTAGATAAAGACTTGCAGTTTCGTGAATTTAGCAGTCATTTTAAAAGATATGAATCTCATTATGGATAGAAATTTTAAACTTCCCAAAATAATAATTTCAAGAGCATTTTTATTTATGTTTTATTATATACATACATGGCACATTTCTACAAAAACACAGATTTTAGTATTTTTAAAAACAAATTTCCTTGAAATCAATGAATTTTTACATAACAATTCTACAATATTTTAAATATTTTGTATTTAAAAATTATGTGTATAAATATTTATCACTAAATTAATCCTTTTTTTGCTACTTGGTTTTTATATTTTGCACAATTCATTATTATTGTTCAGCTTTTTTTTTATTTCCAACTTGTGTCATGTGTGAATATAAAATTGTAAAATTGCTTGTGCATAAAAAAAAAAAAAAGCTTTATGAAATAAATTAAGAGGTTTAATGGTGGTTTGATTATACATTTTCCAATTCAATTTTGACCCAGAAAAAGCACTGAAAGACTTAATTAGAATGGAAAATCTTAATAATTTCTGAAAAGTGCCATAAAACTTGTGTCCATTTTTTTTTTTTTCAATATATAATACTTTTTATTCATTAAAAATTGTTCTGTGCACAGAATTTAAAATAATTTTTTTTGAACATTATAATATAGATGGCTTATATTTTATCTGCAAAATTTCACTTCTATTTCACAGGCAGACTAAATTGGTGGGCTGAAAAAGGAACTTGTCAAAGATTGTGGCCTTTAGCAACAACTGGAGATGGAAACTGTTTGCTGCATGCAGCATCTTTGGGTATTAATGCTTATTACAATTTAAGTTGAAATGGCCTAGTGTTTTTGTGCTTTCTCACTCTCTCTCCCTTCCTTCCCCTCCCCTCGCCAAATAAGAATCTTATGCATTTGCTTCTCATCTTCTAACTAAATATATATATATATATATATATTTTCATTGATATGATGTGACTTTTATAATAAATAAATAAAAGCCGAAATTATCATTTGTTTTGACCTTAATATTTTTATTAAATATACATACATTCATTTAATTAGATAGAATGTATTATATTAAATGCATATATATTATATTAAATATAATGATGTATTTTGTCATATAGAAATGAATATAAATAAAAGATTTTTTTTTATCCCTGAAATTAAATAATACTTGAAACACAATTCCTGTCTTCCGTGTTCAAACAGATAATTGAATTTAAATCAAACACTAAATAATGCAGATTATCCTGATCAATTCGATTAATTTTTCCTAATAAAATTAATTCTTAATGTCATGTTTATAGGTATGTGGGGTTTTCATGATCGGCTATTAACTTTGAGAAAAGCTCTGCACAACCTGCTCTCTAACAGCACTTTTACTGAAGCCTTTTATCGAAGATGGAGATGGCAGGTTTCCTTGCAAAATAAAGAAGTAATTTCTTCTGCTAATATTCTAAAATTTTTGTTACTATATATATACATCTGCATGAAATATACTTGCATACTACTTGGCAAAATTCAACTGAGCTTTGCTCTTCAAAATGTAAAATTTGATTATTTAATTGAGAATTTTTCGAAAATTTATCTATTCTTTGACTAAATATCAACTTAAAGTTCAAAATTTTACCTTTTCAATGATACCAATTCCCTTTGGTTTTTATTATTTTTTTACTTAATAAATAATTGAATAAATGCTGAAAATTTTCAATGTATAAAAAATTATAGATATTTCATTGTTAGGCAATTGTTAGACTTTAAGCCACTATACTTTTTTTTTTTTTTTTTTGTCGTTAGCCTTATTTTTAAAAATATATTTTGATATCACTTCTATCAGTTTTAAAAGTATTCATATGTACTATTGCCAAAACTCATTAGCAGAATTTTGAAGAAAAAAAGAAAGTTTAAAAGCAAATTAGCAATTTATATTAGGTACAACTGTTGATTTATGTTCAAATTTTTATTAATGAAAAAAGAACTAATTAATTGTTTTAGGATGTTCATTAAAATCTTTTGTATATTTTGGTATTTGTAGTATTTATGTATAAATTATGAGAAAATTAGTTGGTGGGTTTTAAAATTAGTTCAATTGATATTCTCATTTTAAGTTTCAAAGTAAAATATCTTAGATAATATAAGGATTTTGTATGTTACAATATTTAATTTTATTATTAAATTATTATTAAATGTTAAGCACAAAAGTATTTTAATCCTGAGTAGTGCTGAGCATGTTAGCAATATTTTTTATTTCTGGGGTTCTTTTAATTTTTAACCTTTATATTATTAAATTTGATGCTTGAACTATAATTAATGTTGGCAAATTAAAATGCATATATCTCATTTCATTTTAATTACATTTTTAAAGAACATTTTAAATTAACATGGATGTTTTTTGTTAGTGATGGATTTTTTTATTAGAGTTCAAGGCATCAATGATTCAAAATCTCTGGGATCTTGCAAATTGATCGATTTAAACCTTTGCTTGAAATTAATTTAAATATTAAGTTTGGGATTACTTGAAAAAAAAATGCTTATTAAGGCAAAGGAGAATTTTGAAATTAGTAACATTAGGTATGTCAGTCTTTTATCCATAAATTCTAACTGATATATTGCATAAATAATGGAGAATAAAAATTATATATATATATTATTGTCAAAAATTATGTTACTTGACTATTATACTATTGTTGAATTAGATTTCTCATTCAAAATATCCTATAGATAATTGTTTGGAATTGGATTCTGTAAAGGAATGCCATTAATTATGTAGGTCAGGACTCTCCCATCTTACTAGAGGGACAGTAACAGACATGCATAAATGACATCCAGGGACAAATATCAGAATTAAATCCATTCCTCTCTTTCTCTTTAAATATAATATTCACTCACTTTATTTTGCAAAATAAAAAAATTAAAAATGCAATATGCAATCTATAATATAAAGCAAAAAATAAATATGTGTATTTGTCGGTCACAAGAGCTCCTCATAAACACTGAATGAATGGCACCATGCCGAAACCTGCATGGACATTCTATGACATATTTTTAGCTCAGTTATGCTATTTTCAACTTTCAGAATTGGTTAAAAGTGTTTTTTGTCAATAATTTCCATTTTAGAAAGAATTTATCTTTAAAATGATACTAATTCCATAGTGCAAAAGGATAAAAAATAATGTATAAGTAAAGGTTTTCACCTGACCATATTTTTTTTATAAGAATATCTTTTCTTTAGTTTTTTATTATTATTATTATTATTATTAAAATAGTTTTTATTTTAATGAAGCTATTTTAAATAATTTTCTTAATAATGATAATATATATTGGTGTATGTGTAAATGATAATAATTGATATATATAGTGGTAAATATTTCAAACACTTTTTTGTGTAAATTTAGTTCATTTTTCTGTTAATTGAATTTATTTTACTTCTCACTGTTTATGTTTGGAGCATCTCTTATTCCTGTAACTATTGCTTTTATAGATATTCGTATTCTATTTTTTCTTTTAAGTTAATATTCAATTTCTATTATCTATCCGTATGATATTCATGCTCATAAATTTTACTCTTTTTCAATTTAATTTCTTCTTTTCAGGCAGGACTTGTTTACTGTGAAGAAGAATGGAAGAAGGAATGGCAGACTTTGTTGAAAATGGCATCAACTGAACCTCGTTTACTTCCTAGCCAGAAAAGAAATTATTGTGAAAATTCAGGCAAAAGGTAAATATTTTTAAACATCTTACTAATTCCCATCCACCCTTCCTATTGTGGATATATTTCTAGTTAGTTGCTTAAAGATTTATAATTGCTGTGCTACAATAAATTGAATTGGGGTTTTTTATAGTTTTTATCATACTTAGAGGTTGTATTAATAAGGATCCAAGCAGCCCCTGACCTCCTTCTTGAATATGGTGCCCCTTCTCCATCACGGGAAAAAAAATCTTTTGAAGAGGAATATCTAGATTAAATGTTTATTTTTACTTTTGGCAACTTTTCTTTGTTATTAATGACATTATGAGATTTTCCTTGCATATAACTTGGACTCTGATAGTCTTAAAAAATCTTATCACATTTGCCAGCATTTTTGGATAGAAATGATATCATTGCTTATAGTCTATCGTACAGCAATAAATTATGAAAGGTTAAAAAAAATGTGTGTTTTTGACATAACTCAAGATGCATCTAAATAGAGACCATTATTGCAACTGCATGCAATGGATGTCATAACGGCAACTTATTGAAGAATACTTCACAAGTCTTAAGTTTACCAGACTTGCAATCAGATATGTCCTAAGTAACTTTTTAAGAAGCTGTAATATTTGAATTGTTTGATGCTACTGATATTATCACTTTAATTTAAATAAGGATATAGGTAATAAAAGAATATTTCTAATTTTATATAAAAGTACAAAAAATTAACAAAAGTATTATTTACATCTGAATAATGAAAGCTGTATCAATTAATACTTGAATAAATTCATGAGCTTTTTTTTTTTTTTTTATCAGCCTGTGCTTACAATATTTTTTTTTTTAATCCTTTGTTTATTTTTCCCTTTATAAGCTGTTTTAAATCATAAATATGCTTTAATTACTGATAATGTTTAAAACATTAAATTGAAGTTGGTGGAGACTGTTATATTTAAAGTACTTTAAAATTAAGATAAGCTTTTAAAAAGAAAAAGCAATCGTATCTCTTGAATATATTACCATACAATAAGATGAATTGATGCATCTTATTTAGAAAGAAATGGTTTACACATAATACTGCAAAACTTTTTTGTTTGATGATTTGGTATTGTATA
This sequence comes from Argiope bruennichi, assembly GCF_947563725.1. NCBI lineage: Eukaryota > Metazoa > Arthropoda > Arachnida > Araneae > Araneidae > Argiope > Argiope bruennichi. The sequence goes on from NC_079160.1 coordinate 126,212,139, forward strand.
AACATTTGAAGTGTAGTTGTATCAATATTTATGAACTTAACTAATGTAGTCTTCTTAAACCAAAACTTTTCCCCTGTAATATACACAACTTAGTATAAATTATATAAATGATATTAATAATAACAAATAAAGGAAAAAGGAGATTTAATTTGTTTCTAAGAAGAATTCGATAACATATATATTTAATAATTTTTTGATAACTTTTTAGTTATGTTTAGAAATTTTATTCCTTATATGAAGTATCATTTTATTTGCTTCACTTAAATGTTTCTCTTAAAAGTATTTTTTAATTGGTTTGTTTTTTAAGTGCATTTTGATTTCCTCAAATTATAAATTTCATTGGAAGAACTAGATAATTTAAATTCTTGAATCAATATTTTTTTTTGTTTCAGTGCTTTGCTTGCTGTGCCCGAAGAAGATATTCAACCTGATATTTATGAAAGTCTAGAAGAATTTCATGTCTTAGCTCTAGCCCATGTTTTGCGTAGGCCCATAATTGTTATAGCAGATACAGTATTAAAAGATGTGACTGGAGAACCTTTTGCTCCTATTCCGTTTGGTGGAATTTATTTGCCTTTGGAATGCCCTCCTGCAGAATGCCTTCGATCCCCATTGTGTCTGACATATGATGCTGCTCATTTTTCTGCATTGGTTGCAATGGAGAAAGAAGCATATGCAGATAAAACTCCTCATCCACCTGGTAATAAAAAAATTTATGTAATATAGACTGTCACAAAGTCAGAAAAATTATTCTTTACTTTCTTATTACTCTTATCAGAAAAATTATTTTTTAAGAAACTATTATAACTTTGTAGATAATTGTTTTAAAATTATTATGAAGAGGTTTATAAAGCCACTTATATCAGTGATTTTAATCTGAACATCTGGGATTGCATGAAGAATATCAAGACAATATTTCACTTATTGCAGCGTATTGTCCAAGAATCAGACTGTTGCTCTAGACACAGCATCTATGATCCTAACTTTGAATATATCAATATGTTCAACTGATGTTGCAAACACTCTGTTATTCATACAACCTTGAAAAGAAAGAAGTGGTATTGTTCGAGTATTGATGACATTATAATGTCCCATCTCTTCCAATCCGTCTGGAGATTTGCCATCACGGCACTCGTGAATAATATCTTAGATAGAGGGTAATCAGTCTTCCTGATAAATTACAGATGATTGGAATTTTCATAACTGAGGGCCAGTGAACAATTCTAAAACATCTTAGTACAGGTTCCTGTGATAGTTTTTTGCCTTGAAAATAAATATGAGCAATAACATGGTAAAGCATAAGGCTACATCAAATGTTATTTATTGATGTCTGATTGCATTTCCAAAAACATGGGTTCTCCAGATGCGTACATTATAGGAATTCACTATTTGTGATGCATGAAACATCGATTCATTGGGAAATCAAATACGATTTAAGTAATTGTTGTTAATAGAAATTTATAAAAAATCTCAATTACATCTTCAGCATGTTTATAAATATCATTTGGCTACAGAATTTGGACAAGTTAGGTATAAAGCATGCAAATGTGAAAATTTATGAAAAATTATTATAAACATATTTGCAATTCCAGGATGCATGATGCATTCTGAGTAGATTTTATAGGACTTTACTGTTATGAACAAAATATGCTTTTCTTTCAGTCATGGTAAGCCTGCCATTTTTTAGACAGAATTTAGAAATTGGCATTGCTTCCATGAATCCAAATCAGCCATTGCTATTCAAAGACTTATTTAGCTTTTTCTTATATTTGCACCATTTTGATAATAATCAAATATAAAGTTATTTCTACATTAATTAGGCCATCTGTTGAACTAAAGAATTTAGGAATGTGATTAGCTCATAATTCTATAGTATTATATTCAGTGCAGTAATAATTTTCTGTAAACAAGGGGCTATTTTGTGAACACACTATATTTTAAATCTATTTCATTCTTTTTTTAATCATACATTAAGTTCATTATTCCAATTGTATTGTGATCTATTTATTTGTATTAATTTTCTTCTTTGTTAACATGAGTAAAATATTTTGTTTCATAACAAATTGTAAATATTTTGAGAGCAAACATGTATTAGCATTAATTTTTGCTGTTGCCAACTTATTTTTAAAAAAGTATGCACATTATTATTTGATAGGAATTTTAATACACAAGTTGTTTACTTAGTATATATTTAAGAATATTTTTCTGGGGTTTCTTAGTTTGGGTCATTCCATGTTAAATCAGCTCTCTGTGTAAAGTTCACCATCTCAGATTTTCATGAAATTTGTCACAGTTATAGTATTCAAATAGACTTGGTAAAATACCAAATTTCTTACTCATTTATAAATTGCAGCAATGTAAAATTTCAAAAATTTATCCAAAAAAAGTGATTTTTTTTTTTTATCATTGTTCTAGCAGATCTCCTAATTGAGCTATAGGGCAGCTATAGTTGTCATTTTTATAACATTCTTTTATGCTCTTTCTTATAATATTGGAGCATCATATAAGCTAATGTACAAAAACTTTTGTCAAAAATTAAATTAAAATTTGGTTTTAAGATTAAAGTAATGAATAAAAATTTGTATTCTTGTTCTGTTCAGCTAAATGCAGGTTATTAGTGAAAAACCACTTAAAATTAAACTTTTTTTAACCACTCATTTACAACATTATCAACTACTCAGGAAATAAAAGCTGCCTCAAAATTATTAACGAATACTTTTTATAGATAATTTGTAGGGTAAGATAAGGAAGATTTGAAATTTCTAAATAAACTGAAATTACAAGATTTATCAGGCTGACTATGTTATTGAAATCAATGGAAGAGATTGATTCTGTAGCTTTGGGTGTATTTAAAAAAAAAAAAAAAAAAAAAATTAGCTGTATATGCATTATTCTCATATTCGAAAGATATTTTGTAGTAGAAAGACATCAGTAGTGGAAATTATAATCAAATTGAATTTCTTTTAATTCCCATTTGGGAGAAATTATGTTACACATGAAAGTGATTTATATATATATTATTTCTAATGATAACCATATATTTTTTTACTTCTAAATAAAAAATTTTACTTCAGATTCATTACTGTTATCTTTCTTTAGATTTGAACTCATGTCTATCTATATGGAAGTGTAAACATTTTAATTCCTGTTATTTTACTAAATATAGGATATTAATGAAAAAATCAAATACATTTTGATGAAGAATTTTGTACATTAGCCTATATAATGCTGTATTTCATAAAAATAAGCTTAAAAAATACTGTGAAATGATAGTTTTTCTTGCTCTATAATCAATTAGATGAGCAGTTTAACCAATTCCAAACTGCTCTAGAGTTTTTCTGTCCAAACTATGAACAGAATTCTGTTCATAGTTTTTGGATAGATTTTTAAAACTTTACATAGCTGCTATTCATAAATAAGTTGGTGCATGTACATGAAATTTGGTATTTTTCTAAGTGTATATACAGTTGTGGCCAAAATTGTGGACACTTTTGAAAATCGTTATGCTTTTTAACTTTGTATGCTCATAGAAAATGTTACATTTCACAAAATGCCAACTCTTGCATATAATTTTAAAGAGATATAATGATGATTTCAATACAAAAAGCAGAATTCAAATATTTCTAATATAAAAAAAAGTTATTCCTGCTTTAATCTGAATAACAAACACAGTGATGAAATGGATTGTAATTTCTAACTTTCCTGACAAATCACTGTTCTTGTTCCAGGAACCAATCAAATGTTAATAACTGCTAGCAGAAGCTGACATCATGTTTAAAGTTGGAATAAGTCATTATTGTGCTTTTTTCTGTTGAAGGAAGACTTTTTTTTTTTTTATGTTATCAAATTGCAAGTTAGAAATTTTGTTAAACTTTTTAATATATAGTTTGAATTTTTGTAAATATTTCTTAATATTTAGTTAAGAAGCAATGATATCATATAAAATAATATATTGGACACCTAGAAAGAGAACTAAGATTATTGTTTTACAAGAAAGTGATCTTTCCACTACATCTGAAGTCCAAAAGTCTTGTTTACAATATCAGGAGACAAATTCAGTTAAAAACAAAGCAGGAAATGGCTGAAAAAGGTGCACCGTATCTGCTGGTGATGGAAAAATAAAATGACATGTCTCCAAGATTGAAAAATGCTGTCAGCGGCCATTAGAAGTCAATTGAATGACGCTGGCATTTATGTCAGTTCAAGGACAATCAAGAGAAAATTATTAGATGTTGGACTAAGAGGTAGAATTCAATGAAAAAATCCTTATCTCAATTTACAGCAGCATATAAAAAGATTACAGTGGGCAAAGGAATGCATTAATTGGGCCAATGATCAGTGATCTCAAGTTATACGGAGTGATGAAACAAAGATATTATTATTTGGTTGTGATGACGAAAATATATAGGACATAGAATAGGCGAAGAGCTACATCCTGACTGCATTTAGATAACTATGAAGAACTCAATTAGTGTTATGACTTGGTCATGCATGTCAGCAGACGGTATTAGTCTCCTTCATGTTATCTATGAGGCATTAAATGCAAGAAATACATTGATACTATTCTAGAGCCAAAACTTACACTTTCCATCAGTGATCTCTTTCCCAACAACATATCATTTATTTTTCAGCAGGATTCAACTCCTTGCCACACAGCAAAAATATCAAAAGTGTGGTTTAGTACAAAGAGCATTGAATTATTATCATGGTCAGGAAACTGTCCTGACCTCAAAATTATTGAGAAATTATGGCACCGTTTGAAAACTTGTACATATGAAGCGTTCATCAAATAAAAGAGAATTAATTCAGTCTATAATTGTTTCCTGGCATCATGCAATAATGAAGGAAGAGCTTAAACCTCTTGTTAGCTCAATGAAACATCAAAGTAAAGCTGTAATAAAAAATAAAGGCTACCTTACTAACTCACTGCAGTCATCAGCATCTAATGTATCTCGATAATTATTGCCACTCAACTTTTTTTTTTTTTTGTATTGTAAATATTTGAATTTTGCTTTTTGTATTGAAATCAGCATTAGATTCTCTTTAAAATTATATATAAGAGTTTGCATTTTGTGAAATGTTACATTTTAAATAACCTTACACAGTTAGAAAATTTCAAATTTTCAAAAGTGTTCACACTTTTATATGCTGAATTTGTCTTTGTATCACCATAAATACTCTTAGTTTTTAAATAGAAACTAAACTCCTGTTCTATTTTCAAAATAACATTGTTTAATGTTGATTTCACATTTTGCAAAAATTTAGTAGATAAATAGAATCAAAACATCAATTTTGCATTATTAAAATAACTGAGATTTTTTTCATTTGACAAAAAATATGATTTTAAGATAGCACGTATTTATAAAGTTTACTTACTAACATAATCTAATATTAACCAGTATATGACATTTTATCTCCAAAGTTTTTTGTTTTCAATGTTCATGATTTCATAAAATTCTTTTAATTCATTAATTCACCCTGTGTATATTTAAAAATATAAATAAATCTTTGTTGTAAATATTTACACATCAGTTGGTAGATAATCAGCTACACTCTAAGTGAATTTAAAATGTGTTCTTCACAACCAGTGCTTGTAAATTCGCTTTTTCCCAATTTCATTTTGATTTTCCTTTTGCCAATTATTGTGTTTATCTTCATAAAATACAGCAGGGTGGTTAGCTGACCGGGAAACCTTAAATTCTCAAAGAATTCCGGGAGGTCAGGAAAATTCAAGGAAATTTATTATAAAACAAGAAATTTTTTTAATTGTTAATTTTTATCAAACATGACAATTTGCTGATATTTTTCCATAAATAGAAGTGAAATATCGCTGTCCGCTAATGAAAATCAAACTTTTACTGATAGTCTAAAACAGACTATGTAAGAGAAAGATTAAACACCATATCTAATTTATTTCATATATGTATAAATATATAATATTTCCACCAAAAGTTTTTGTATGCTTTTTTTTCAGAATGACAAGTTATTAGCATAATTAGAGAAAATGGTTTTTCATACTGTAGGAAAAGGCAGATTAATTAAAGCCCAGCTCCTACTATTGTTATGATTTTTAGCTTTAATTGGGCTTTAGATTAGATTATGTTAATTAAAAATATATGTATGGAGTTATATCCCCCCTCCCCTGGTTTCTTCCTTCGAACATCAAATCGACCACGAATTACAAGAATGGAAGTATCAGTTTTGGGTATTAATATTCTAAACTAGTTTTAAAATATTGATCCATCATTATAATTCCAAAATAATTTATTTTAATTAAATAAGTATTTTACAATAATTATTTCCCCCTCTTTTTGGTGATGTTTTTGTTGAATTATCAAGTATCAGACATTATTGATATTATTTCCCTAAAACATTTTTTTTTTTTTTTTTTTTGCTGTTGATTTTTATACATTATGAATACAAATTACTAAATTCTTCATATGAATGGATGCTGTGGACATTATTGCTAATATTTTCTTTTAACATTTTTATTTTGTGTTTGTTTAAAATTCTGCATAATTTCAACGAAATGTCTATAATTTTAAACTAATATTAAACACAAGAAATTAATTAGTTTGATATATAGCAATACACATGCCTTGTAATTTTTTTAAAAAAAATAGAAGGGCAGCATTTTCTCTATATATGGTTTGATGTACTGTATACCACAAAAATTTACAAAGTTCAATCATTCTTTTTTTAAATTTATATTTCCAAAACGTTTTTCTTTTTATGCAATAAAGAAAGGATCAATAATTCAATTTCTTTTGATGAAATAAAAATAAGGACCAATTTTCCACTTCTTCTCTATTTTATGGGTTAAACATTGAGCTAGCATGCAAGCGGTTATATTTATTATAGTCGATGGGATAAAAGTCAATGCAATTTTGATAGCATTGAAGAATTTCTTATTTTGATGCAGGGACTTCATTTTGAATTTGTAAAATTTTTCTTCTTCTCTTAATATTATTTTTCAGTTCTGATTAGTGTGTTTGTAAACAGTATGAATAAGGGAGACCCTGCTTTAAGGAAACAAATCATTTCATTCTTAAGCGTTCAGCCAATGTGCATATATTTTTGTATTGCATTTTTCGTGACTAAATTTGACAAACAGTTCTGAGATATGACTGGTTGGCTAAAGGTCAGTCTAGATGGGCATATATCTTCTAGTGTTGGTTGATTAATATATTTGCAAAAAAAGTGAAGGGTCTTACATAACTAAAGCTTATCCAAAATTCAAAAAGTGAAAATGATGGTATATCATTTTTAAGAATGAAATTTATATTACATTGATTTTAGTTAAAAGAGAGAAAATTTTCAAATAAAGAACATATTGTGCAATAATTAAAGAGAATAAAATAAAGCGACCTTGTTCTGAAGATATTAAGAACATCCAAAAATGTCGGGGAAATTTCTTTAAAAAAATCTGAAAATGTCCGGAAAAAGGGGAAATTCAAACATCAGAAATGTTGGCCATCCTGTATTTTCTTATCCAAACTGTGATTTTTCAAAGCTTCTGAAATATATTCAACAATTGTGTTGCATGCTACAACTGGCAAATTCTTTTCTAATATTCTTACATGAATGCTGGAATAGTATGAAAAGTATTTTACGATTATGGGAAGTAGTTTTATTTCCTTGTGAATTGATATGTCCCAATAAATGGAAATAAAATTTCATATTTCAAATTCTTCTGTAATAACTGCTGTACAAACAGCACCAGCATATCATGAATTATTGCCTTGCATTTTAATCAGGATTAAAGGAATTTGGCATCAAAATATGCTTTAATCAGTTTACAGGTACAATTCATTGATCAAAATGGCTTTTATGCATTATGATGTATGTCCACAGACATGCGGCAACTAGGATTTTACATCTTCATAATGTTTTTTTCTTAAAATATGATTTCTCATTTTCACTTGAAATAGCTGTTTACTTTTATGTTTGGTAAATTAAATGTATTTTGAACATCAATATTTTTGATTATTTGCTATTCAAAACCTGCTCCTATATTTTATACATTCAAATGCATTGTTGTCCTTGTTGGCATATAGATATTCAATAGATAGTTTAATAGATATTTTGATTTCAAATTATTGCAAAAAAAACTCTTTTCCAGCACATTAGTGATGTGGAAATATTTGATGTGAAAATAAAGCTTTTTGTTCGAAGAAGGAATTGCATCATCTTGCTCAACGGTGTTCAGCAAGATGGCACTCGCTAGCTTTTGGGACAATACTAGTGTTGGTTTTAAATCGGTATCATTGAGAAATGAGTTGACTAAAGATTGCTTTTTTTAGAAAATGAATATTTATTGTGAAAATCTGTATGAATAGTACTTTTTCTATTTTTCACCTGATAAGGTGTTTAGTAATTTAATATTCAAAATAAAGCAAGAAACTTAATCTATATAACTTAATCTTTTTAATTAATCTATAATATCATAAGATTCGATTCCAAAGGGAAGATCGATCTACTAATGAATAGAACAGGTGTAAGATTATGAAATTAACTTGATTTTAGTGTCTATTGCTTTTGATGCAAAAGAAATATTTTGTTTGAAGGAATTATGAACATTAAGTTATGCATAAAAAAAAAAAAAAATTTAACGTACCAATTTTTTTGCTGAACTAGTTGAACATCAACAACAGCTAACTATTAAGTGTTGAATGTTTCAAATTTTAACTTTACCTTCTGTTTATTAATTTCTCAAATGAGAAGTCAAAATAAGAATAACCGTAGAGCAAATCTTTGTTATTTGAAAATCCATTTCTTGCATATCCATAATTGTATTAAACTTTCCTCACTGTTCAATCTAAATAAAAATTTATTATTACAGTTGTATGTGAATCAAGCGAGCTTAAACATTCAAATTCAGTCATATTTTTGAGCTTAGGATTGCAATATTTATTTCTCTTTTGTATTACTTATTAATAAATGGTTATAAAACATGTTTCACTTGAGTATATTCATAAAGAATGTTCAAATCTGATTATGTTTTTATTCTTATAAAAAGTTTTTTCATTTGACTTTCAAATTGTACTGTGTTTAATTTTAAACATTGATTTCTCCTATTCTTCTACAGCTGCCATCCCTTTGATAGATCCTGACCACAAGCTCCTACCTATACAATTTGCTGTAGATCCAGGTATAGAGGTCAGATGGGGTCAAGATGAAAATGACCCCCTCATAATCTCTAAGTTAACCCTTACAGACAAAGACAAACTCGGTCTCCTCAATGAATATTTGGATGTCATCGATTTGCCCGTGTTTGGCATCCCTAAACAAGATTCTATTGATTTCCAGGAGGAAGATTCTATGTCTAATAGCACAGACATAGACAGAAGCTCTGCAGCAGGAAGCTTTGACTCAGATGACAGCAACATAGATCGTGGATCTGGCAGTTCTAGTCCTGGAGGTCTTTTGTCTCTCCAAAGAAGTAAAGCCACCAGACAATTGCAGAGTGTTGCCAGGCAGTTTGGTAGTATCGGTAGGACTATGAGCAAAAAAATAAAAAAGAATTTTGGCAGCTTCACTCGGAGGGCTTCTTTCAGAGGTACGCCTGAAAGCAAATCTGTGGACTCTCTTAAAAACAAGAAGACTAAAGAGCCTTGCCTTTCAATACGTTTGTCTGCTAGTGGAATTGTGGGTACTCCAGACAGTATCATTGCAGCTGTTATTCATACAGATAATAGGCATGAATATCAGGAGGAAATGATACGTAATTATTTGAATTCGGCAAGATGCCGATTCTTAAAAGAAAAAGGGAAGAGACGGCAAGAGGGTCCATCAGATATTAAGATTGACCAGCAAGAGCATCTTTCACAATGTGTAGTGCCAGGCTGCAGTCTGTATGGGACTGCAGAAACCCGACACATGTGTTCTAGTTGCTACAATCAGCAGAAATCTCAGGTGACTGACAGATATAGGAATTCACCTCCCCGCCATCCAGAAAGCAATAATATATCAAGTGCTGATTTTGAACTAAGAAATACTTGTGACAAAGTGGCCTTAAATTCAAAATCTTCACCCAAAACTGATGGTGTAGCTTCTTCTCTGAGTAGGTCTCCTAGAAGCAAAGACACATGTAGCTCTCTACCAAATGCTGTCAAGTCAGCTTCAAAAGCAAAACTGCATCTTAGCACAATCTAGATGCAATCAATAAAAAGCCTTAAGTGTATCATATGTATAATTGTTTCAAAGAGTTTAATTCTCCCAAAGATTCAATTTATAAGTCACTCATTTGAAGTGCACTGAGTATTTTTTTATGTTGTAAATATTTCATTCTAATAACATGGTTGTCATATTTATGCTAAACATGTCAAGATTTTTCAGATGATTAGGAGATAATTTGCATCACCATATTTTGCATAATCAGTATTAAATAATCGCTGAAAAATGTTGTTCATGTTTTTAGAGTATTTGTTACAATGTTTAAAAGTTTATATTACTTTGTGTTTGTTTGTTATCTGAAGGCATTATTTTCAATTTCATTGGGGGCGGGATCTTCTCTCTCATGTCCAAAAAGTGATAGACTTTTAAATCACGTTATGTTGCATGGTGCGAAATTAACATCTTAACTCCTCCTCTTACTATTGTTTAAACAATTTTACTATTGTTCAACAATTTTTCTAAATGTTATGTAACATGCTTTTGTTTTAAATTATTAATACTTTTTACTTAATGAGTTTGTTTAATTTCATCTAAAACTGTGAGCTTTAAGAAAGTAGTCTGTAGTGAAAAATTCTGTCAAAATTTCATTGTATTGATGAATACTATTTTTATTGATTTTTCCTCTAAAAAATATGCCATTCAAATTGACCAAATTCTTTAAAGTAAGAAACATTAAATTGTAGTTTTAATAATTGAGCCTGATTTTTTTAGATTCTTGTGAAAATGTTCTTTTTAAAATTTATTATTGAAAATAGAAAACATGTCACTTGCTATCCATTTATTATAATCCAGTTAAGTTTTTAAAGTGAAAAAAAATATCATGAGAATATTTATATTTTATTCTGCTTATTTATTATGTAGCTGTTTTTTATTTTAATATTGAAATTTTAAGATATTAACACATATTATATATATAGTATAATCAAATATTGGACTCTCTATATAAATTTTAAAAAAACTTCGTTCTTATTCATCTGTCACCAGTTATTTTTATTTATATAGTGGATTAAGAAATTTAATGAAATATTCGTTTTTAACAACAAATGTATATTTTAAATTTAGTAATCTAATGAATATATCAACAAATATCTTTATAATGCAAAGAATTTTTTTTTATTGATATTTTGAAAGCTGAAAAATAACTATGCAATTTTGAAATCTTACAAATATTTTTCTTCCTGCCTAAATCAATATTTTTCATGTTCTCCTGTTTTACTAAAGTTGTATTTGTTTGTTATGTTTATAAGTGTTTATGAGAACCATCTTTAAAAAGCTACTAAAGCATGTTGTGATAATTTTTTTTACATTGTGTTGAAGGAATTTTTTTTTTTTTTATATTATGGGTTCTAAAAGAATATCATTAGAGTATTGTTTTCTAAATAGATAGTTTTCCAGTTTTGTTAAACAAATAAGCAAACCATACTCTTTCAGTATGAAATGTGTATATTGTGAACACAAATTTTAATGAATGTCTTCTGTATTATAAGAATTCCAACATTAAATTCCTTCCCACATGGCTGTTGACATGAATATTTCAATTAGCAGTAGGAGAGAAATCTCGAGTGCAGCTAGATTTTCCATGTGTCACTGAGTACTGTGAATTGGCATACTCGGGCAAGTTCCTTGATCTAAATGTCATCTTTAATATCTTTAACTCTGGGCAATAATACACTGCCTTACCTGTTAAACAAGTATTTCGATCAAAAACTTCGTTCCTCCAGTGCTCTCTATGAATCATTCTTTTGTGAGATCACACTCTGAAACATTTGTTATTATTGCAATTCCATTGGCATTCTTGTTATTTCTATACATGAAGATAATTCAAAAGATACGCAGATTATAAAATGCATCATTACCAAAAAATAGCAACAATTCCTTGTATTTTACCAAAGATTTTATTTTTACCAAATCCAGATTTAAAATAAATGCATTTTTATTTTTCAATTCTGTAGAAATAATTAGGTATTCTACAAGTATTTAAGTTTTATAATGAGCTTCTTTTGCTTTTTTTTTTTTTTTTTTTTTTGTATAGAATGTGTTATAAAATATTATTTTAAAATATGTGTTAAAAAATATGTATTGAAATTCAGAAACTGTATAATTCAACTTTTAAAAAGAATATTTATTTCCCCTTTAAGTAAAATAATTCTATTTTCTGCATAAATAACATTTTGAATCCAAATTTATATACAATGTAATTAAAATTATTTTTAATTTATATAACAGATTAACCGAAAATTTTCTATTCTTAATCTATTGTAAATGTTTGCTACCATAAAAATCATTCTTATTTATTTTCTAACTTTTTTTTAACTTCCATGAAAAAATTTTTAATGTATCAGTTAAACAAATTTCCTTATTATTCAAAATTTATTTTTCGAAATGAGAAAATTTGCTATCAAATCATGTTAATAATATTTCTTATCACTTTCATCACAGGTTTTTTAAAAGAAATAAATGTTTAAAAATTTGAATAAGGTTACCAGGTTATTTGTCTGTTAATGTATCTGTTTTATCTTTAACTCATATAGTACAAAACTTGGCATTTTAATATGTTTCCTGTCACTTTTAAATATATTTATTTTCATAAATGCTAAAATTTTATTAAATGTGAGATTTTTAATTTATAAGCTAATAAAGGATTTTGTTGCTCTAATTGTTATTTGTTATTTCATCTTTTCAAAATGATTGTCAATCGCTGTGTTAGTATTAGTAATTCCAAGAAATTAATTCTCTTGTTAACTTTGTAGTTATATAAATTTCTAAAAAAGGAAATATCTATTTATGACAAATATTCTTTTCGTTTTCTGCCACATAAAAATAAATGCAATCAGAAGTTAAAGAGAAAAATTTGAATTTAATATTACATTTATTCTTCAACAGCATTAATTACTGTAGGTAAAGAACCTTTGAGTTCAAACACTCCTCACACATCAATTATATTCAAATATAATTCAGGCAGGACACATTTCCATGGAAACATTGATTTCAGATTATTCTGAATCGAAATTTGTCATTCTTGTCGTCAATGCAAATTTTTATTTAAATTTTTGTTAATGCGTAGTTTAGGAGTATATGCGCAAAATCACTCGAGTAGCATTCAAACAAAAACTGCACACTATGTGCAAACTTTACGTAAGACGGATGAATTTCAATTTAATTGGCTTTGCTGCTGAAAATTTTTCTGAGCATCTCCGAATGATGCATAAAGAAAAGAACAGTTTGGAGTCAAAGTTAGCATCGGGTGGAATGTTCACATGTTATATTCTTTTTATTCTAGAAAATTTGGAATGAAGTGAAGCAAGTGCTTTTCAGTTTTGAACATGTGAGGTCACTCTTTATGAAAGAAACTATTTCATTTTAGCAACCTCTTTATAACATTTTTTTTAGTTTCTGTCCCTTACTTAATCTGTCCTCGGGATAACGGCTACTCATTCCGGCGGACGACAATTGAAAAATGAAAATAATAATAATCGTGTTCCGATCGGCTATGACCACTTAACTAAGAAAAAAATATGATGCATTTATTGGAGAAAGTATATATAAAAAAAAATCATGTCAGTGCTGTGCAATTTTTGTAACGACTTAATTTATTATGGTAAAAGAGAATTTGGTGCAATAGCAGACTGTATGAAAAGAAAAAAAAAAAGCGCATGGAAATATTTACAAAAAATATGCGAACTTATTACCGAAATTCTTTTTTTCCCCGAAACCATCAACAGCAACAAATCTTACTCCTGTGCCAATTCATGTTCTTTATGACAGAATTTCAGTGCGCAGCGGACGAGTTTTTGGTGTGATTGCAGAATTTAATTTGCAATTTTCAGTGGCTTCCCTGTTTGGCGAATGTTTACAAGGCCTTAGCAGAAGATTAAAATGAGTTTTAAACCATTTCTCATTAAATAGAAATACATCATTCAAAATGAAATTTGGTTTGCAAAAACCATTTCCGCAAAACTCATTAAAAAAATTTGCAAGCTAAAAATTTTTAATTGAATTTAGATGAAGCTATCAGTTATAGTATTGGGAGTATTTCCAATATTGGCAAGCCGTTTTGTAAATGGACTTGGTGTGAAACTTCTGATTTCTTTAAATGTTGTAATGGTAAGTTTGGAAAGTGTTTTTAATTTCTCACTTTTTATATTATAATGAAATTCCCAAGAAAGACCTCGTGTTTGTTTTAATAGATTGACTTTGAAAGTAACAGTTCGGAAGAAAAGGTTTCTCGTTTTTTGGATATTCATGGGGATTCCTGCCGTCATATTTGTAATGCTAGCAAAAAATTTTGAATCGTGAACTTAATTATCTTTATGATAATTAGAAAATGATACAATGATTTATTGAAATATATTCCATATTAAATATAAAGAACGTTTCTTCTATAAACGTATTTTGTCATCAATGGATACGATATCGCAATAAATAAGTTACCCTTAATTGAGGCTCTGACTTTTTTGTATTATGCATTCTTCAATAACTGTACAGTTACAAATGTTGATTCGGAAGATAGGGCACATAGGATGGAAAAAAAAAACATTTTTTTCGATGATAATTTGCTAATTAGTGTAAAAAAGATATAATAATTTACAAGTTGTTTCCTTGTTTCGGATGTTTCAAAATTCACGAACGATTCGAATCTTATACAGTTTGTGCCATTAAGTGTTGCCAAAGAAAACTGATTATTGACATTCGCATTTGTTAAAAATGACTCGCAACACAAAAGATCAGCACGTTTTTATTGGTGAGCAATTTTTTAAAATTAATGAAGAACTGTATCTGCTGTGTTTTTCGTATCTATTTAAGTGTTTTTCGCACAAAATCTGATCAGTACCCCATACTACTGGTCCTGTAATTTCCAGGTGATCAAAACTGGCCACTCAGACCATGCAATTTAACGTCGTTGAACTTTTTTTTTTTTTCTTTTCCAACCTTTTAACATAAAAGTAGTTGAATTTTTTGATATAGTGCTTAATTTTGTCCTTCAAAACGTTGTTAATTGTGGATTTGCTGGCACCTTGAAAAAAGAAAGAAAAAATTGCCATCAAAGAATAATAGCAATAAAAAAAATTTCTACAAATAGAGGAAAATAATAAATTGAAGCAAAAAGATATCCTCCTCCAAGAAAAAAATTGAATAAAATTTTATTTTTCTGCGTATTGCATCTAGGCATACACTTTTAGTTAGGAGATTTTATTAAATAAGATAGGCAGTTATATAAAAACACTTTAGCTTATGTGAAAATTAATAAAAAAAGTTTTAAAACGTTAAATTTTTATACATTCCCTGCAATCTAAAAGTGTCAATTAATAAATTTTTTCTCTTATATTTGTCTGTTCTCATACAAAGCTTTACATTTCTATCTACAAAATTTGCAGAGATATGCTTATTGTTACGAATCTGTGATGCGGCTTCCCAGCATAGTTGGTTCCATCATCAGAAAGACAGTTTTACAGTCATCTGTATTAGACGGAGTCTGGGTGTCGCGTCGGAGGTCCCCGAGTTTGGCGACAAACTTGGCAACTTGGCGGCGACTTTGGCGCCAAAATAGATTATACCCGAAACATCGAGAATTTTCCCGATCCGTCCATTAGGAACCGAGATACGCCTCGAACGTTCCTGATTGGTTGAGAGGCTTCTAGCCCCGCCTCCTGAGACCTATAAAAGGAGGCAGCCGCAGCTGCCAGAGTAGTCGTAGTCGGAAGCGACAGAGAAGAGTAGTCGGAGTCGACGGTGAAGAGTAGTCGGAATCTACGGTGAAGAGTAATCGGAAGCGACAGAGAAGAATAGTCGAAAGTGACAGAGAAGAGTAGTCGGAATCGACAGTGAAGAACTCGTCTTTCAGGGATTAGCGGAGCAGCGACGGAGTCAAGCTAGTGTTAAATTAAGCTGTGCACTACTGTCTGCAGTAGAGTCTTGTTGTGTGCTGCTGTTTGCACGTCTCGCGGCTGAAGATAATTGTCTTCTCTGTGCTGTATATAGTTGTCGTCTTTGTGATGTCCTGTGTGTCTTCGTGTAAATAAACGTCGTTGTTTCTTTTCTACTGCCACCTGCTGATTGAGCGTTCTCCACACCGTATAACTTCCACTATCCAAACGAACCCGGAAATTTCGTAACATTATTTTTTTTAATTAAAGAAACTAATTACAAATTTAGATTTCAAAAAATTATTTTAGAAATTCATATTTATTCAACACACAAAATGTTCATATGTAAATATTTGTCTATCCAATCATAATGATTTCAATGAAATTTGCTAATCAAGCATAATGTTCACTTTGTGTGATCGGCAGCTGCAACTCCAACCTCATAAAAAAGAGAAGAAAAACGAAAAACTACAAAAACTATAGGTAAACTATATTTACGAAACGTGTCAATTATCTGTTTAATTTGTAAATATTATTATAAAGAACTTTTAATTAATGAATATAACTCTAATGCAACTTATATGTTAAAGAACACCAGGAAAAAGGAATTAGATAAAAGAATGCTAGCTTTCGCAAAAAAAAACCAAAACTAAGACTTGCTCTCTTAACTATCCTTATTTATTCCCAACAGTTAAATTTCATAAAAATCCATCAAAATTCAGATTCGTGACCTGTAGCACTGGCAGTTATAATTACTATACGGGCAAACATTTCTTTAAATACTTAAAAATTATCCTGGACAAAATAAAAACTGAAGACAACTTTATTATTTCTAGTAACAAAGAAGTACTGGATTTTCTTAAAGATAACAACATTAATAAACTTAATACTTTTGATTTCGAAAATTTATACACTAATCTTCCTCATAAAAAATTAATAAAAGTCTGCACTTTTATATATGACGAATATTTAAATGAAAATATCATTCCTAAAATTAACTGGCTTGAGTTATGAAATTTTAATATTACTGAAAAGTACGTTTTTAATGGTATTAATTTTTATAAACAAGTCAAGGACATTCCAATGGGAACAGCTTTCTCAAGTGCTTTAGCTAATATTTTCCTACATTACTATGAGAAAAAAAAATAATTAAATACAATTTAATAAACGGGTGGAGATATATTGATGACCTACTTTTGATTAACTTCGACAATACTAATATTGCTACTAATTGCTATCCAAAAGATTTAATTCTAACGGAAACAAATAAAAATCAACTTGAGGCTACCTTTCTGGATTTAAAAATCGAAATTGCTAATGATAAAACAATAGTTGGTATATACGATAAAAGGGATGAATTCAACTTTAAAATAACAAAAGTATGTAACTAAAATTCCAATCTAAACTCTAAAATTTTCAAAAATCTAATTTTCTCACTAGTTAACAGGATCAAAAGGGTTTGCAATAATAAAAATTCCTACATTGAAGCATCAAACAACCTCATTAAAAATTTAATTAAAAATGAATTTCCTAGAAATTACTGTATGAATTTTTTAATTAAACAAGGTATGGTTTGGGATTAAGCCTTTGGCTTAAATAAAAATAGATCTTTACTTGCATATTAGATCACTCAATAGATCAATCACTGGGGGCCTACAATTCTTTACCTAATTTACCGTTAATGTTTTTTAAAAAGCGGGAATCACAATAGATAGCTTAAACTTTCCTTGACTGCTAATGGTAAGTTTTTGCCTTTTCGTTTTCCCGTTAGTGCTATTTTATGATATTTTTGTTTATATTGTTATTTTTGTTATTGCATTTTTACTTTGTAGTGGTTATTTTCTTCTAATTTGTTGTTTTGTATTTTCCTTTCTGCTAAAATGGTATATCTCTTGGGCCTAATTTCAGGGGATTTTCGGGTCACGAGGAATCATTATTAGACCTTTGTCTGGATTTCCTCACAGAAAAAATCCCTTTCTTTGAATCCCTACCTGAAGGTGACCCTTGAAAAAGTCTTCAGGCCGGATTCTTTTTTATTTGGTTTAATTTTATTTGGTTTATTTGATCTTCCTATTAACTTGATTTTTATACTTTTGTGTATATATATATTGATTATTATCATTCATTGAAACGTATATTTATCTGAATTATTTTCTTTCAATGTCCTCGAGTTTTGAGTATCTCTACACAGAATGCGCAATTTTCCGTATATCCGTCAAACTGAAGGGTTCATTACGTGAGCAATTTTTTTTAAATCTAAAAAGCACTATAAAGTTTAAATTTTTATATTTTATAAATATAAAAATTTAAACTTCTTACTAGTAGTCCAATACAAGTGCACAATCTATTGATACATAAATACATACATATATTCATTCATAAGTTATAATGATTGGTGCAGACGATTTTGGACAAATTACATGCGAAAACTCGATATGCAGATCCATTCCTTCTGTCGATTGTTTGTCTTATTTCGCAGTGCCGCGTATAGTTAGTAGTGTTGTAACATTTTCATAATGAGTAAATCTTGTTTATTAATAGCTTTTTAAAAAATAAAAGAAGTAAAAGGGGTATACAACCAACTCGTTTTAAATATAATGGTAAGGTATTTCAAAGAAGAACAGAAACGCCGATCAAGAAAATAAAATTACTTGCTCGCACTTATGTGCACCATAACGGAATGACATATTGCAATAACAAGGAACGTTTAGATATGCTGACTATCTATGTTGCATTAATTGTAGTTCCAAAAGAAAACAAACATCGTTTTCCAAATTCCTAGCATCATTTTAAAAAGAATGTTTAGACAACGATTTAGTGATTATAAACTACAGGATCCTTACTTTCCAAGAGAAGAAAGGGGAAGATGAGGTGTAATAGATGTGAGGGGTAGAAATTGCCATTTTGGCTTATTTTTCCTCTAGCTTGTGTATAAACTGTCAGTCCAAAACACATCTTTTCAAAAAAACGATAATATAGGCAAGATTACAATGTAATGACTGGCATTCATATAGTATTCGTGGAGTCCATAGACTGATACAATAGTTAAGTGGACTATTACAGGATCGACGCAGAATTTTACAATTGCGGATTTGATTTTGACATCAAAATCAAATCCCCCCTCCTTTATTTTTCAGAACAATGCATTTGTGGTTAAAGCTTATAAGCCAGTTAACAGCTACGCTACATGGGCAATTGCTTTTGTATTGTGGTCATGTTACTCGGCTGCGAGCCACAAGGTCCCAGGTTCTATCCTCGCTCATTCCAATTTGCTTAATTGGTGACCTCGGACGATGAACCTTCAACCTTCGTACAGCTGTTGTGGCGCCATCTACCCACAGCAACCCAAAGTCGCCAGATTCTCTTGACGCAGCAACACGAAGCCGTCAGACTCACTTGACGCAGTAATAGCAACCACTCACCCGCACACGCTCGCCATAACGCTTGGCGCTACTTAAATGGGTAGGCGCATTAGACTCAGCCAGAGGCGGCGGTAGCAGGAGGGCAATTGCCCCCTTGTCGGTGGCCTCTTTCCCCCCCCCCCCGTCGGCAAAAGTGTTCACCATTTCATAATGGTTAGAGACAGTTGAGCATTATTGAATATGATTATTTAAAATCCACCTAAAAGTTAATATATTATAAACAATCGAAATATCCAAGTAATGGTTAAAGTGTTTTGGCTATATTTGGTAAAATCGATTGGGGGTAGGTCAATAATCGATATCGCGGTAGGTTAATAATATGCCGTATTTTGCAGACAATTTTTGATAGACCAAACTAAGAAGTGAATGCAATGGATGTCGAAGACGTTAAGTTCGCAGATTTTCAGACATTTGATTCAAATTTCTTTCATTAAGCTATAATTTGTACTGCTTTTGGCAATATAACCGGCATAAGTGAATAAGATATTGACAAGGTGGTATTTTCATCTTGTTAGCAATTTTTGATCGGTTGACTAAACTCAATGCGGTGAGTGCTGAAGATGTTAAATCTGCAGATTTTCAGACTTTTGATTGAAATGTCGTTCACTTAGCTTATAATTTGCATTAGATTTGGCAGTATATCCGACAAGTGAATAAGATGCCGCATTCTGCCGATAACTTTTGGGCGGCCGACTATGAACTGAATGTGATGAATGTCGAAGACTCTGTCCACAGATTTTCAGACATTTGATTCAAATGTCGTTCATGAAGCTTTTAATTTGCACTACTTTTGGCAATATAACTGACAAGACGACATGTGTATAAAACATAAGACATGTCGCATTTTGTCAAAAAATTTTGATCGATTGGCTAAGAATTCAATGCGAAGGGATGTCGACGAGTCCAAATTCTCCGTCATTTTATTTAAATGTCATAATGTTCATTCAGCATATAATTTATACTATGTTTAGCAAAATAGTTAATAATTTGGCAAAATCGTCACATCGCAACGACGTCACATTTTTTCCGACTAATCTTTATCCTTCGGCTAAGATTTTATCATACATTATGAAAAAAAAAAAAAAAAATGTTTACATCGGGCACTTCGAATATCTGCCTGTCTAATTATTAAAGAAATTGAAGCTTTTATATTATTCATGAATAGGACCACGGAGTTGTTTTCCATAATTCATCATTCAAATTCAAGTTCAAAAGTTAGTCGTTGACTTATTCATATAATTGTTACTTCCTCGGTAACGAATTGATAAATTTATTTTATTCGTTTCACTATGAGAATTGCCTGACTAAAGTCTAGTAAATGGTTAAACTAAATAATAATAATAAAAAAACTGTTTTCTTTTGACACTCTTATGAGCATGCATGCTAAAAAGAGATTTTACTATAACCAAATTATGTGAATTAATTATAAATCACTGGAGTAAGTAAAAGTAAATTGTATAATTGTAAATTAAATCCTTTTAACAATAATATATCTGTTTTCTTTTGCAATCTAATGTATCAGGCAACAATTATTACACTAAAGAAATATTAACGACTGCAGTTGACGACAAAAAAAAATATTTTTGGTATAACAGCTTTTTAGCTACACTAAAAGAGTTTATTCAAGTATGCTCTAATTTTTTTTTAAATTAATTACTACCTAAATGCTTAAGATTCTGTATTCAATATTATGACTATGTAATCGGAGAACGTATCATTTATATATACTTTTCTTCCAATTACTATTATCGGCGAAAAGTATATAATTTCAGATGCTCCTAAATTTTTAATAGACTTTGAATAAAGATGTCTTGATAAAAAGATGATTAAAATAGTTAGAATATTCATTACACATAATACATAACACATTAACCCCTTGATATACAAATTTACTTAATTTCCTAATTAGATGGCAGATCTTATTTGGGACAATTATCGTTATCTTAATCCCCAGAAAAATATAAGGGCATTTGATGTAATGATGCGTTTTCAAGTGATTTTAGCATTTTAAATTACTTAATACTCTCACTTAATTGCAGATTTAAAATTAAAAATTAAATAATTCCATATGCGAGTTAGACTCGCCATTGTATATGAAGGGGTTAAAAAAGGTCTATGCATGCAACTGAGGGGATAAAATTCACCTTTTGGTAGGAATATTAGCTTATAATAACTTCGAATTTAGAAAGTACTTAATAGTACATAGAATAGTCAGAAAGTACATAAATAAAAATGAAGATAAGTGAATTCATGTTCAAGATCTAATTTTTTTTTTTTTCCAAATAAAATGCATTGGTTTTTTAAAGCCTAAACATATATAGAAAAATAAATACAAGGGGATCTAGCGTTTAAGCAGTCCTTTTTTCATAAGAATA
Source organism: Argiope bruennichi (assembly GCF_947563725.1). NCBI lineage: Eukaryota > Metazoa > Arthropoda > Arachnida > Araneae > Araneidae > Argiope > Argiope bruennichi. Next base: position 126,233,976 of record NC_079160.1, read on the forward strand.
TTTTTCATATCTTATATAAAATAGTAAGTTTGTACATATATTTACAAAATATTTTCTCCGGTCTTCTTAAAAAACAACATATTATATCTTTTCTTCATTCTATATTGTTCATGTCCGAACTATAGTAAATTTTTGTTGAGTAAGCGCACGTATTTTCCTTGGATTCGAAACACATCTTAATTCTTGCACGTTGTTGCAATCCTTACTTAACAAATATTTTAGGTAGGGGACTAAGCAGAAAAATCAGTTTTTGGAGAAAACATCGAATATTTTTTATTTATTATTTCGGTTTTCTAAAACAGTTACTTTTATAAAACTTTCTATTTCAACATTCATTTTATATAGCTTATGATATTAAATAGTAAGAGTATGCATTTGTCCATTTAGCATGACACGTCATTCTGGTACAATCTGTGTTTCTATCTATATACTACAATCTAGAATGGAATGTGACTATATTTTTTCTAAAAGTAGATCGCAGAGAAATTAAATCTTAAGAGTCTCATAAAAAAAAAAAAGACTCAAATATTGACAATTTTTTGATGCTTAGTAAAAGAAACTAAAAACCTGTTTTTTTACAAATACCTTTATAAAGTTTTAACAATGAAAAAAAGGATCTGCATCTGAATAAAAAAGAATGAAATAATACTTGATTTTCTTTAATTAAATGAAAAATTAATTATTATGAGTTATTTTGAAGCCAAATTAGAGATATTGTGCTTGCCCCACTGTCGGATTTCTCTTGCCCCCCCCCCCATCGGCAAATCTCTACCGCCACCTCTGGACTCAGCAGCTAAATACATCACCACTCAACAGCCATATCGTTCGTCTCACCTCCAACTCACTGGAGGGAGAGTCTTTTTTTGGGAGTTTATAAGCCAGTTAACAGCTACGCTGCACGAGCAATTGCTTTTGTATTGTGGTCATGTTGCTCGGCTGCGAACCACAAGGTCCCAAGTTCTATCTTTGCTCATCGCAAACTCGCCACACATTTTATATAGACGAATGATGTCTTAAGAGAATAAATATTAATCTTCAAAAATTTCACTTTTTGAATGGTAAAAATCAATTCTTCGTTCAAGACATTTATCATCTGTGGTTATTTAAATGTGTGGTGTAACTCGATTAGTTTCATTCTGTACAACAACGTATGGAATGGTGACCGGTATTTTCAATTAATTTTGATTGGTATTATGTCTGAACTAAGAATTGGCTTTGACAGTACACGTTCTGTAGATCATTAATGAGAATTCAAAAAACTTATCATTAAGTCACAGCTGATGACCACGATCGCATATGCGCAAGTATTGTTAAAACAACCCTATTAGCACAAAATACCCCAAAACATTGTTACGATATTTACATGATATTGGCCCGTATTTAGAATGTCGGACAACATCGTGAAGATATCGTACAATATACCGTGCTAATAGAGAAGGCAAGTTTGTATAGGTGCCAAAGATATTCATTTTGACAAATTTTTAAGCACCTCAATAATTGCGTTATCCGACCATTTTTAAAAATTTACTTGATATTAATAAATGCATTAATATTTTTTGATGCTACCTTTTTAATGATCTTTCGTAATGGATGCATTATCCCTGGAAGAAGCAGGAAAAGTTATCCAATAAATATATCAATATCACTGAAAATTGCACTGGAAAAGGGCATGAAACTTCGTAGTCTATATCTTTGTTGTCTGTAAACATATTTCATACAATGGTACTTTTTTTTACTATGGAGGCTGTAGAAAAATTTAATTTTTTTAAAATTTTTATTTTACCTTTTGCAGAATCTAAAATATTTTCATAAATTTATGTATTATATTTCATGAACAGTTAAAGAAATCGACAGTTGATCCACTTTTATGAAATGCCCTTATATACATAACAATAAACTTGAACTGTTAGCTCAAAAAAATTAAAGCAAAAGGATTAAAAAAAAATGTATAAATAAAAAATTTCACATGATTAGTGTCACACATCAGTAAATGTGTATCAATAAAGATATATGTATCTCAATAAAGATATATGTATCTCAATAAAGATATATGTATCTCAATAAAGATATATATTTTGTTCCGTTTCTTCTAAGCATGTGTGTATAATTTTTTTTGATAATTTTATTTTAATAAAAGTTTCTGAGTAAGTAATTAACTTTATATTCATTAGTTTGCTTTTAAATATTAATTCAAAAATATTTTTAAAATCTCAGGCACTTTTTGTATGAATTTATTTATTCAAGTGCAAAATTCGAATATCTTAGATGTCCACTATTTAATTGAGATTAATCTCAAATACGTTCGCTGTCACCGCAACTGAAAAATAAATTGTTGGTCTAGTGCCAACAATTTATTTTTCCCGCTTTATTTAATTTTCATGTTTTAAAATGGGTATCACTGGCTTATTACCGTTTGTGAAAAACTCTTGTCGAGCTGCCAATATTAAAGATTTTAAAGGTGCTACTGTTGCTATTGATGCTTACAGTTGGCTTCATAAAGGCGCATTTTCCTGTGCAGAAAAATTAGTGAAAGGAGAAAAAACTGATGGGTATTGTTATGAATTATCTTATATTTATAATTTCTTATATTACCATTTAAAGGAAAAAAAAAAAAAAAAAAGAAAGAAACGCCAGCTCATTAAAAATTTATTGCTATCTGTAAAATATCTTGCATTTGCAATCATGGTACGAATGTATTTTTTTTAAAAACTTAGTTTGATTGCCTGTTTGAAACTTGATTACAATTATATTTGGAATCAAATTATCAATTTCAAGTGGAAATGTTGTAAAATTGTATTTCATTATTTTCTCTTTTTTTTCCCTTTAATTTTTGTTTCAATTTCTTATGATGTCTTTTATTTTGTTTATTAGTTAAGTTAAAACATTTGCATTTATCAAATCAAATTCTGTTTTCTTCTTTTCGTTTAATTTCTTTTCTTCTAGTGCTTTAACTATTTAATCCATGTTTCAAATTGCAGGAAAACGCATCTGTTTCATTCAACGTCATTGTTTCTCACTGATATTTTAATTAGTATATATGTATATCAGAGTATTTTAAGAATCTTTTTAATATAAAATTATTTTACATTTATTGGTGTATTGTTAGATGAACATACTTACCATCTTAATGAAAATCTTTTGTATCAGTTTTTTTTACTAATTAATTTGAATTATAATTATTTACATTTTGTTTTCTTTTAGATATGTTTACTACTGTATCAAGCAGCTAAATCTACTTTTAGAAGCTGGTTTAAAACCATTTATGGTTTTTGATGGATGCAATTTGAGTTCAAAAGAAGTAACAGAAAAGAAACGCCGAGAGTATGTACAAAATTCAATTTAAATTTCATGAATTGGTATATTTCTTCATTAGCTCATATTATTTATTTCCTATCATAAAAATTGGCAAGCAGTGTCCTTTTCTGTTGATTCATTTTTAAACACTTTAAATTACACAATCATAAGGGATTGGCAAAAATGTAACTTTTTATAGCATAAGATGCTTGAATAGAATTTTTTCAATTACTAATTAATAAAAAAAACATATCTTTTTGTCTAGAAAACATGATGTTATTGCTATTATTTTGTTATTGTTGTGGATACTTATCTGATGATGTTTTTCCTTCTAAATTTTTCTTAATCTTATATTTTTTAATTTCACACAATTTTCAAATCTGATGCCATATATGAATCAATTAAAGTCACATCTTAAATGAACTGGGATAGGTTTGAATTTTGATTTATTGTCTTAAATTGAAAAAAAAAAAAGCTTCTAAATTTGAATTAAGCATTCTGTATTTTTTAAATTTTATCAAAGACTAGATAGCTCAAATTAAAAAAAATCTGAACTAGATTTAATTTTAACTAAACATCATTGATTAAGAAAAAGTAAAACCTTATTTCTAATTTTTACTGTTCATACAATATGATCACTTTGGTTTTGATGGGAAGAGAAAGTAGTTTGCTCTCTTAAAATTATCAGGCATTTCTTATTTGCAAAACAGTCTCAATTTTGGTCACTTTTTACACTGTATTAAAAAAAAAAAAGCATCTGAAATATGGATTCAAAATTTTTCTTACTATCTTTTTTTTTTTCTTTTTTTTTTTGCTCAACATTTAATAATCTTTATTAAAAAGGATTAACTTAGTTATAAAAATTTTAAAGTTAGTTTTTGAAAAATTCTTCCAATCTTTATTATGCATATTTAGATTTGGCCAGAGAGATGTTAATTATGCTCATTTTTCTTTGTATCATCTTAATTAGAATGTTTGCAAATGATCAATCTGAATTGTTTTATTTATATATTAGCAGAATCTGCATAGCATTATCTATGTTATGATGAATGTCAAAAAAAAAAAAAAAAATCAATATCTTAATAACGTAAAATAAAGCTATAAAACAAACAAACAAACAAAAAAAATATTGAATTTTTCATACTTATTTTTCTTTGGTGACCTCCAGATGATAAAAATCAAGAATAAATGTGTGATAATGAAAATTTTATATTAAAATGACAATTGCAAAAAGAAAAAAAGTGAAATATTTTTCGTAATTCTTGATTTCCTGAATTGGCAACTTCACCAAATCATTGAAGATGAAAATTTTTTCTGACTAAATAAGTTGCATATCAGAAGAAAATAAAAAAAAATCCACTAAAAGAAGCAATTTAACGCAATTCTTTTAAATGAGAGGTGTTAAGAGAGTTGTGTTAAATTAGAAGTGTTAAGATATTCACCTAAAAAAATTAGAAAAGAAGAATAATCAGAATTTGGATACAGGAATTTCAGTTTCAATTCTTAAAATTTTTTGAAAAAGTATTAAAAATATCCCGAAGTTCAGTAAACTATGTCATAGACACAAAACAAATTTCTTTGATTGACAGTTATTTGCTCTTTTTAACAGAGCAGAATGTTTTTCTTCCACACTTATTAGAAATGACTTACAGACAAATATATGTAAAAAGTCTTCCAAGGTAGTACAAATCATTAATTAAAAATTTCTCTGCAATAAGTTTTCAAATTCGAGTTCCAAGGTGACCTGAAGGAGTGGTTGGTGAAATGTTCAAGAGTGATATGCACATTAGCACATCTTTTTATAAGTATAGATGGAATTTTATCTAATATACCTTTTCAGTTATTATATATCTATTCAGTTATTCAAAATATTTTTTTAAACTCCTCTTTCACTAGAAATCGTGAAAAAACTCGTCAGCGAGGTAAAGAACTTCTTTGTGAAGGCAAAATAAAAGAAGCCCGAGAATGTTTCCAAAGATGTGTTGATGTCACCCCTGAAATGGCAAGGCAAGTTATTGAGGTAATTCTTAACTTCTTTTGATATTTTCATCATTAATTTATAGTGAATTATTTGAATAATATTATTTAAGATAATTTTTTTTTGACATTTGAGTTACAGAAGCATATTAATTTCATAAATGGGTCATTCTCCAAAAACAGGGCATTTTTAGATGTCAATTTAAAGAAAAAAAAATTCTTTTAAATATTTTTTTTAATATTTTTTAAATAATCCCTGCATGGTTCTTAATACATTCCAGCTTATGGCCGAGATCACTAACAAATATTTTTCATGGAAAAAATTATTTTTGTTTTCATTGCCCACGGAGTTGATGTATCAGGACATGGAGTTGACACACAATGGAATATTGTGGAAATATAGGTTTTAAATATGAAACTAAGCATCTTTAAACATCACTTTCAATGGAATCAAATGTCTTAACTAAAATTCACACTATAGAGTTTAATGAAAAAAATACTACAGTACAATTTAAACATAGAAAAGAAACTTTATTAGAAAATGGATACTTCAATATCGAAAAAAAGCACTTTTTAAAAACAATTTATTCTAAATTAGGAAAAGTTTTAAAATCCAAGTCATTAAACAGATATGTATGTCGACGGGTAAGCATAGGGTCATTAAGAACTTGTTTTATATCTCTAGAGTGAACCCAGGATAAGTCTCTGCAATATGGAAACGAAAAGGTATTGTCTGTATTTTAGTCATGAAGTCACCATAATACATTTTACCACCACCCTCTTGGCAGTCATTTTCTTCTAAAATCATTCCAACAAAGTGATGAGTTTTTTTCCGACCCATGAATTCTGCGACCACATATGTATTTATTAGGCTGTCTTCTGTCATAACTAATTTAATTGCATTACACTCCCCTGTTTTTTGCATTTTGCAAGGAATATCCTCACTCCATTCTTCATCTGTGTCAGAGTAGACATCACTGACTTTCAATTTTTTTGAAGAGGATTTCTTCTGATTAATGTTGGTGGAACATCCAGGTTGATGTGGAGATATTTGTATTGACAGGACCCCTTTATCATAACCGTGAGAACAAATATCAGTCGGTATACACTGAAAGCAGCTTAATCGTCTGAAATGCAGAACATTAGGCTTTGCTCTGGCCCACAAAACTTGGTGCACTTTCATTGTTCCTATGAATCTTTCTCCCTCTTCTTTTAGGTTTTCATGAAGTGTACTGAATTCATATTCTTTTATGGGTATTATTTCAATACTTTTAAGATTTTTCTGTAGTTCAGAAACAAATTGATTGAAGCATGAGATGTCTTTTCCCCTGGCCACTAGTGCATCAGCAGTACGCTTCAAAGTCCCCCCCGAGTCCATCTGGTGCACCTTTCCCATGCCCTACTTCACTGTAATTCCAGGTTATTTCCTTCACAGATAAGAGGACAGATGGTAAATGAGTGGCAATTAAGTAAAACATCTTTCGATTGCGATATTGTGTACTTGGTCCATCGCTGAGAAAATGAATAGTTTTTAAGTTAGGAACAAGGGTTTTAACAATTTTAAGTACTGGACTCAAGTGGGTACAGATAGCAATAGGATCATGTTTCAAGTTTTCTGATAAGGTACAGAATGACTTGGTAAGTATTGTAGTAGATGATTCATTTCTATAGTAAACTACAACTGTGTGGATGCTTACTTGTTGGCGTGAACCACCGAAATGAAATGCCTGGATTTCCCTTGAGTATTTACATTCATAATTTTCAGAGAAATCCATATGGATTAACACTTCCTGGGGTTTCAATTGATCTTTTATATTCTTCATTTCTCTCTGCTGGTGTAAAATATTAGCAATATGAAGCATGAACTTTGGCATTTCTGATTGCAGGGCATGAACCAGTTCTGCTGCAGAACAGTTAATCTGATCTTTAGAGTGTTTTTTAACAGTTTTAGGTATTCCTTTGGCTACAATATTCACTTTTTTCAAAACCCATTTCTCATACGATATTGTATCTTCTTCTGAATATTCCAAGAACTTAATCATCTTGATTTTACATTCATTGCAGTTCCTCTCTAAACATTTTTCAATATTGTCTTTAGTATTACAGCACAAACTTTTATAAAGTTCATCTGGGGATCTCTCAGAAATAATGTTCAGCTGCTTTAATGCAATCACCATCAGTTTCATGTTCTCATGAAGGCTGCATAAACATGAGTCTCGCTTACCGACTTTTTTCTGGACACACCAGAATGGACGAAGTTTGCAAAATGTACTGTAATGTATAGAGTATTGTGTAAACTTCCTGGAGAAATTCTTGTGAAGATTTTGTAAACTATCATTCAAGTAGCGTTCTTGTTTCTTCACTCCTTTTCTACTAATTGTATCTTTCTTACCAGGACATAATGTGCTGCAAGAATCATCTTCCAAAAAATTCTGAATATCTTGTTTAATCAGCTCTAATTTGACTTGACTTGTGGTTTTTTCTTTACCATCCGTACTTTTAAGATTTTTTAATTTAAATATTTTTTTTAATTCATTAAGGCACTTATATTTTTTCATAATTTTTCCAGCTACATAACAGAGAAAAGATTTTCTAGGTTCTTTCTTATTGCGTGTTTTTTGAAAATTATCAGTCATTTGGGAAATGATTGCTTCACTAAAAATCAGTTTCCTTTTTATAGGAGACGATACCTTCACACCTTTTACCAATTTCTTGACTTTTGTGCTTGGTGTATCATCTTTCCTTTCATTTTTCTTTCCCTTTTCCCTATAATATCTACTTTTATACTTGCTATATTTTGCTTTGTACGCTTTTAGTTCTTCCTCTAGTTTTTTTATTTTCCTGTAAGCGGCTGATCTGCTTCTTTTTACTTTTTTCCTACCGCTTTCTTTTCTAGATTTTCCAGAAGTGTAAGAATTAATAGGTGTTTCAGAACTTGCACACTGTGACTGTGCACTTGAGAAATTGTCTTGAGTTTCAGTAGATTCATTTAGGACTAATGGTAATTCAGGGCTAGAAGGAGGGCTGTCCACACTTAATATCACTAATTGTTCATTCTTTTTGGCTGCTCGGTATTTCCTTGAACATGCTTTCCAACTTTTTCGTTTAGCTCTTTGCTCTCAGACTGATGTCATTTCATGAATAGATTTTATTTTGCCGGCTTCTTTTCGAGCATGATACCGTTCACGTTCTTTTTTCTTTGCTTCTTCATATAACTTGGGGTCACTTTTAATACGTTCTCGTCTTTTTCTCTCGCATTCCCTTTTCTGTTTCTGCCTTGCTAATTTGTTCTTCTCGCATTCTTTCTTGGTTTTGGCCATATCTAAAATTTAAAAATAAAAAGTTTCTTTTATTATCATATTTGCTTAATGTAACTTTTTTTAAAAAATAAACTTATTATAACATTAACAACTATCTACTAGGTATACAACTTTAAAATCAAATAGGCCTATTACTAGTTACATCTCTATCCATTATCATTATCATAGTTATTTTTTTTTTAATTGGGTGAAAAATCATGCATTGTCATCAAATTTAGGCCTATCTCTATGTTTGGCACCTAGCATTTTTTTAAAAAGTTATGGTGAAACCACACCAATAAAATGGTAATCTATATTGTTTGCTTAAATATCGTATAATTATGGTTATATATTTATTATTGTAAAAGAAACTTAAATTCATAGTTAAGCCTAATTACTCCATGGACAAAGCATCAACTCCATGGGCAAAGTTGTCCACAGAGTGCCCATGGAGATGATGTCCATGGAGATGATGAAATTACATTTTCAGTGTAAGTTAAAGAACAGTTTTAATGATACAAAATAATTTTAAAGTTTTTTATGTCTTTTCATCAAGTACATTTAACATGCTTTAAAAAAACATACTACAATTCACATCTTATAGCTTTTATAGAAGTCATGGAGTTGATAACCAATAAACATACTCACCTAGAATTGAAACTTTCTTTTTTTCCTGTGTACAAACAAAGCTTAATTCAAATCTGCATTCAATTCAGAGGCATACAAAATGGCTGCCTCTCTTCAACAACACTTGAAAAAAATGAGTAGTGTTGCCACATGAAAGAAATTTTCTAAAAAATATCTCTGTCCATGGAGGTGATGCTTGAACCTGGTTGCAAACTTTAGATGAATAAAACTTTCTGAATATACCAGATTTATTATAATTTCAAAACACAGCAATATTTTTTAATGCATAATTGTTTAATTAAACTTAAATAAAATATAAAATTTCATGTAGTTTTAATAATATATCCACATATTTAAGTAAACTATGGGTTGGTTGCAGTCCATGGAGTTGATTTTTCTCACATATTTGGATTTTTATCTCGCAGAAAATTTTTTCAATAAATTTTTAATTTTAGGAAACTAATTAGTACCCATCTAAAATTATGTAGTACAATTTGTTCTGTGGATATTATATTAACAGTATAGTTAATATTCTTGAGTTTCAACAATGTGCCCGAATTTGGAGAATGACCCAAATATGTTTTTATATTGTTGAACTTATCCATGCAATGAACAACTACACTAGCTAATAGATATAAATTCAATCTTTTAGTACAGTGCTGTATTGGTAACTTGTCCAAAAAGTTAGTAATTTATTTGTAAATATATTCTTTTTTTCTTTTCATTACCTGTTTGAGGACTTAAAAATCCATCTCTTTGATAAAATTTTAGTGGTGAAATAGAACAGAGTTTTAGCTCGTTTTTTTCAGTCATAGGAAAAAGGATGATGTATTATGATATATATTTCATTAGTATATATTATGAATTTTTTAGAAGTATTCTTTAAGCTACATATGTATTTTTTTATAGACCAATAAATATTTATTTTTATTTATATACTTTTATGGAAGTCACTTACTAATATAATAGAACAGATCTGATGTAAAGATGATTGAATGTTGTTGATAAAGAAATACAATGCATGTATGCATATATGTTTTTGTCCTTCATTTTGAATTTTCTTTTTTAAAATTCATCACATTAGTTTTATCCTTTGTCTTTCAATCGTCTGTTATTATTTAATGTACTGTTAATTAATCATATTTGTGTATTTTCTGACTTCGTCCAAGTGTTTAAACTTTAGATAAATATTGCCTAAACAGGAGAAAAACAGTACAAGTCCAGATAGTGTCATTTTTTGTTTAACGGGCTGTTTCAATAAATACATGTTTAAACATTGGTATGGGTGCAATACAAACTGTCTTTATTATTGGTATGTTTTAAATTTGGATGAATGGAAAAGTACCTGACCAGTCTTAAAAATTGAAAATTTTGAGTTGAGAATTTTAGGTTATTATTTTAATTCCCACTGATTTGTTTGCAATCTACTTTTTATGCTATATTTTTTTTAACAAATTAGGACATTGCTAAGCTTTACTATTTTGCTTTCTGAATGCTCAAACCAATGTAATGTGAATGTATAAACCAATATAATAACTTGTATGAATGTTCAAGTCATCTACCTTTTCTAAATTTGTATTTATTCCTAATTACAATTAAGATTATGCATTTTGGGTTTCTCATAGGCATGCAAAAAGAAATGCATTGATTGTATAGTAGCACCATATGAAGCAGATGCCCAGCTAGCATATTTAGATAAAATAGGAATGGTTCAGTTAATCATCACTGAAGATTCAGATTTAATACTGTTTGGGTGCAACAAAGTAAGTTGTTTATTTTATGTAATAGTTAATAACAGTAGCTTTCTTGCATATGCATACATGCCCCTCTTCTGACCCCCCCCCCTTTTTTTAAACTACAATCTGTATATCCCCCCAATGCTAGAAATTTTATCCAGGCAATACTAAGAGTGAAATTACTATTAAATTCATTGTATTGTCTATCAGGTTAATTGTATTATTTATTTCATAATATTAATGAATCTTAATTTAGTTTTTGAACTTTACTTTTTATATGCTGAAAATATTAATTGCTATAAATAACAAAGAAATAAATTGAAAGATGCAAGTGGAAAAAACGATATACAAAAATGTATTACTATTTAAATTAAATATATAAACAAAATTAAAATATTTTGAACTTTTGCATCTAATGAAGTGAATGATTTTAGTCATTAAAAGAACATTAAACAGAATGACTTTCTAAAAAAATGCAAGATTTAACTGATATTGTTAATAATTTTGTTCTTTTCCACTGTCCTTAAAAATTTCTTGATTTTTTTTTTTTTTTTCTGAATTCAAATCTTGGAAAAAATTACTTGATTTTTTAAAAAAATTTGATCCTTGAAGAATAGACAGAATATTTGTCTATTATTATTTTTTTTTGAAAGGGAAAAGAAAAATAATATTCAACTTTGTTTTGCCTTGTGAATTTCTTGATTAAAAATATTGAAGTTAAAAACTTTAAAAGCGAAAAATATGTTGCAAAATATGTTGTTTAAACTTCATTAAAAATGCTGTAAGTAAAAAATTTTCAGATGACAAAAAAAAAAAAAAAAAAAAAAAAATCATTTTCTAAGTTTGTTGAAAATATAGATTGACATAAATTACAATCTCAAAATGATGAAAAAAAAGTAAAGAAAAGGAAGCACATTGTCAAATGGATTAATGTTTTTAAAAAAGGTGGTGAAAATTAGAGATGATTTCTACAATGCAGAAATCTATATGCAAAAAATAAGTTGAAAAAGCAGCAAAGAAGAGAGATTTAGAATCAATAATTTTAGGAACTGAAGCTTTAGCTGAGTAACATATAAATAAAAAATATTTTACTATTGCAGTTCATTATTTAAATCGGAATAAAGGTTTATTTGCATCTGTCTCTAGCATTAATCCCCTTTATTCTACCAAACGTTGATCAAAATATGGTTAAAGATTTTTGTGGGATTAAATATTTTTTAATTTGTTTCAGCTAAAGTGTGAATTCTTTTGAGAAGTGAGTAGTCAGTATAATGTGTAAGAGATTATTATCTAGAGTAATTAATTGCATTAAAATCTGAAAATCCACTTAGAGCTTCAAGTTTTGGCTTAATAATTGTATTAGCATAAAAGTGTTTTTTAGTTTTCCTCACTTAAGCTTTTGAAATAATATGCAAGAAATCAATCATAAATATATCTGAAAAAAGGAAAAGAAATACATTGTGTTTTAAATTAATAAAAAATGTATTTATTGCTGGACACTTTCAATTATAAGGTTGAAGAACAATTTATATCAAAATTTAAATATTTTAATATATTGTGACAAGTTTTTGTAAGTAAAAATCTTAGCAAGATTTTTGAAAATGTGGGGAAAACACAAGTGTTTTAAGAACCTTTACATTCTGTTCATGTAAACATTCATTTAACCTGGATAACATCTTTGTTTCACTTTGTCCAAGTTAACTTGTGACACTTCCAAGATAACAAAGGATAGGAAAAAAAATCATGTTTCTGTCCTAAGACAGCCCCTTTCAGTCTTTCCATTATTGAAGAGTAGAATGCTAGGGATGAGAAACAAAGAGTTTTTTACTCCATTTAATTTTGCTCATCACATGCAAGTACATAATTGCAAGATTTAAGTGTTGATTTAAAAAAAAAAAAATTGGGAAATGCTGGGGAATTTCAAAATTTTCATAAAACAGGGAAAATACAAGAGATTTTAATTTCTTAGTTACTTTTTCCTCTTCATAAAAAATGCCGATCTCTAAAGATTGCAAGAATAAAAAATCATAGTCATAGCTCCTAAAATAAAAAAATACCATTCGCGATTGCATAATGTGGAAACTCGACCCTTTTTTCCTGTATAAATCATTCCAGTTTCAATTTGCGAGACGATTGTTCCAATAAGATTTCCGAATTGCCGCTAATGAGCGTGTGTGAGACTTCTGTAATTGTGTGAAATAATAGAATGCATTTTTCTGATGGGATTAGTTTCAATGTTGATTGCATTTTTTACCTCTAGGGTTTACAGTTCTCTAATGTAATATTCAATGAGTAAC